>NC_136071.1:98087715-99287715 GCF_964261635.1 Lissotriton helveticus | reverse complement strand
TCCCAGTATGGTTTCTGCGGCGGGCGCTCCACCATAACTCAGTGCCTCAACCTCTTTCTTGTACTGAGTAAATACACTGTTGTACAGAAGGGAACAGTCCACCTCGCCTTCATGGACTTGTCATCAGCCTTCGACTGGGTTAACAGGGGAGGGCTGTGGCAGTCCATGAGGGAGAAAGGTGTGGACACAGAGATAGTCGATTTTCTGGTGGAAGTGCACAGTAATAGCAGTGCTAACGTCAGGTATTCTGCAAATGGGGATACCACTGGCAACTTTGCCACTAAGAAGGGAGTGCGTCAGGGTTGCATTCTTGCTCCATTCCTTTTTAATTTTTATATTAATGAGTTAGATGCTGTTTTACAGAAGGTACAGGCAAACTGTCCTAGAGTTGGCAGGTGGGGTATTCCAGTTCTTTTATACGCAGATGATGCGGTTTTAATTTCTAGAACGGACAAAGGACTCCAGGCGCTTTTAAATGCTTTTAACATCTTTATGACTGACAGAAATTTACTGGTCAACAATTCTAAATCATATATTATGCATGTTGGCCGCCAACCTAAAAAGAATTTTGTTTTTAAATTAGATGATGTTTCTATCCCCGTCACGCAAACATTCTCATATCTTGGTGTCTTGTTTGACACCAAGCTTAGCTGGGGTCCTCACCTGGCTAAAAAAAAGGGGAACTGACGAGGGTTAATGCCTCTATTTTTAACTTTGCGACGAAATTGGGGAAGAAGCCAATTAACGCAATGACTAAACTCTATAACGCTAAGTCGGTTGCAACAGCTGCATATGGCAGCGAACTATGGGGTTATGTAACTGGAGAACAGTTACAGGTTGTGGAAAACAATTTCCTAAAACGTCTTCTCTGTGTCCCCGCCAGTACACCTAACTTGGTGGTACATGAAGAATTGGGGACACAGTATCTATGTGATATCTTTGCTCTAAGGCCTCTGACTTGCTGGGTAAAACTGTGGATAAACCAAGATATACCTCTTACCCATTTGATTGTAAGAGACCTTGTGTCTCAGGATAACTCAATGTGCACCCCCTGGCTAAAATATCTGAAAACTGGCTTTTCCAGGTGGGGTCGTTTGAATTTGTTTGAAAACCCAAGCGGGATTGTAAAGGGGGATGTAGCAGCAATCAAACATGCATTTTATAAAGATAGGTTGGCCCAAAGAGAAAGTGAGGAGCTTATGAAACCAAGCATTAGGAAATATGTTATGCTAAAAACCTGTGACAGTATGGAGCCATACCTAATGGGCACTTTTACCTCTCATGAAAATTTTTTGTTGTCAAGGTTTAGATTTAATATTTTTCATCATCTTTTAATTAGACCAAAGTCAGACATTTTTAACAAGGTAGCAGCTCCCTGTGGCTGCGACGGGAAGTCTCCACAGGATATGCTGCATTTTATATTTTTATGTAGGTTTTATGAATACCCTCGCAGACGTTATCTTGTTGCCCTCCTAAGAAAACTTAATTTTAATCATATCAAACCAGCATTTATATATTTACAGCTTTTGTACAGTGACAGTGTTCTCCAGGTAATAGAATTCTTAAAACTTACTGTTAAACTGAGAAACTGCTTGGACTAGTGATACTGTACTTTTCAACGACCGCCCAGCCTACCCATTGAAAGATATTTTTGCGGTATCATAGCTGGCACTACTTGCACTTTACTATCTATCTGGCATTTGGACACGTGTAATATGATTTTTTAATGTGACTATGAATTATTGTAATACCAAGAGTAATGTTTTTAATTGTATTGTATATATGTGTACTTTTATGGTGTGAAATATAACCGAAATAAAGTCTCTATTGAATTGAATTGAATCGTCCAGTATGTATTCGTGCCATCCCCAATCTTTTGCCATTTCACAAGTCCCTGAAGACTTGGCTGTTCCCCGCTCTGTGATATCCCTCGCTTGCTACGCTCTCCTGCTCCGGTTAGGTTTCTGGTTGCGTTGGGACGCCTCGTCGCTGAGGCAGCCATGCGCATTAAAAACCCTGTAGTAAATAAATAAATAAATAATCGTCGTCTAGATCAATGTCTATCATTTCCTGGACCTCTCTCTTGATCTGCATGCACTGTGCTCCAGGACATCTTTATTACCTAAACTACTTAACTTTGAGTTTAATTATATATATATATATATATATATATATATATATATATATATATATATATATATATACTACCATAATTAGGTCTCTCAACCTACAAACATATAACTTGAATAGGGGGAAAACCAGATCATCCTTTACTAATTAGGATGGGAAGCAATCCATGGGCCCTACAGCTAACAAAGACTATCACTACTCCATCTGTGTCAGTCCTTGTGTGGTATCAAATGGGCCCTAGGTACTAACAATGCTTTCAGGTGAAATGGTGATACTCTTTGTCTGAATACAGGCCTGATACTGTTCTCCTAAACAGAATACTACTCTTAAATGATGTCAGCAAACAGTAAGAACAGTCACACAAATTCACTTCTGTTGGGCCATTTTGGAACATATCTAACATTTGCTCTCTATTATTAGACTGGAATTTCTTGTGCAACTCTGCCCAAAGTCCGTTCTAAGCCTCTTTGGTAGGCTTCTATTGTCCATCAAATCTGCTTCCATTTTCTTATTCCGCGTTGGGCCTCTCGATCCAGGCCTTTCCATAGCGATAGTGCTTCTTAGTGTCTGTTGGAGTTCCCTACTGGCAAACACTCACAGCTCACTCGAAAGTCTCAATGTCTCAAGGCAGTGCACCAATATCTCTCCTCTGTGGCAGGCACTACAGATACCATGCTCTTCGGTGGTCATGGGCGTAGATTACATTGTACAGACACAAGTACTGTCAATCAGGAGAGACCAACAGGCTTTCACGTTCAGCAACACTCTCAGGCTCCAACACTCGTTATTCAGTATTAGAGGATGCTTGGGCTGCTCTTCCATTCTAATTTTCCTTTCAACATAGGTATTTACAAATGTAGTGCCTTTTGACAATCTTGGATCGTCCGGTGTACTGTCCTTCTGTTGGAGCAAAGGAAAGGAGGGGTCGTGGTCAAAACTTAGGCCAAGGGGGTCAAAGTACCGCACGCTGTCAGAGGTTACCAGCACAAAACAGGTAGGATACTGAAACCTCAAACTAGCCCTGCCATCAACAACAGGTCTCGGTCTTTTTCGCTCCTTTACACTAAAATTCTTGTTCTGTGGCAAACAGGGAACCAGCTCCTCTTTCTTCTCTGATGTCCAACGCCGTCTGATGAAGAAAACGCAATACTTTTGAAATGCCATTGATGATACGCTGGCGATCGCTATCCAGCCTTGCTACTTTCCGGGTGTTGGGACTGTAGGTCCAAGACGTCCGCCCCTCATTTGTAGCTGTCACTGATGGGAGTTAGGACTCATCGTTGTCAATGTTCTGCAGGTTATTATGACTCTTCCTTTTACTCTGGAAGATCCCGCAGAACCTAGTGATGTAGGAAACGTGACACAGTTGTTAGCTTCCATCAAATTAGCGAAGAGACTATTTATTGTATTTAACAATGGGACTGCAAGCAGGTGGCCTGCAATCTTCAAGGAAGTGGCAAGACACCATGGGACTACTCTGGTCTAGAATGCACTGTCACTCTTATGGGATACAAAGGCAGTACTCCTAGTCTCGTCAATTGGGTATTTTTCATATTCTCACTAACTTCAATGTGAGAGCATTATCCATTGCCATCTAAGGGTAGATAGCTACATGGGGATTCTATCTAAATGTGTGTCCTCACACATAGTGCCATTATATTATTACATCTGTGTGTTCCTACATTCCTTATCTAGAACATCTCAGAAAGGAAAATGCATGATACGGATTATCAGGGACATGTAGATACCTCCTTTTCATAATTGTGCATCAGGGGTACTATACAATACATAGGCTAATGATTAAAATGTGGAAACAAAAGACAAGAACTAAAGAGTCCTGGCATTTCCATTATTAGAACACATCTGATCCCATTGAAAATTAAAACAGCAGGGACAAAAGGGTAAAAACCAAACTAGAATAGGCAGTGAAAATATATCATGTACAAAAAATAAATGTAAGGTATTCCTTATTTGAGATGGAAGACATGCCTTACTATAGTATTGAGTCAGTTAACCAATCCATCACTACCCTAACAGTCAGACTGGAAAAGATCGAAGTGGGCCTTAAGAAAATTCTTAAGAACCAGCCTGGTCATACAGAAGGGAATTATATATAATATGGGGGTCCCTGATACATCACTGCAGTCTGGGAACAATGCATCAACCATAATACAAGGGCCGATTGGTGAAAGGAATACAGAAAAGGGAAATGGGACTAGGACACAGCTAAAATCCCCAATAACTAGGCACAATACAAAATTGATCAGGGGAGAAGTGGCAAAACAAATATCTATAGGAAGAACAAGAAATTACTTGGGTGTTACTCAGGCATGTGACACAACACCAACAGTACCGGTGATACACAAAAAACCAAAATAGTACACAAATCTTAACTCTACCACCAGCCGCTACACCATATACTGTAATCTCAGCTACAGATCCAGTTCCTTCCCCGGGGAAAATAAAACTTGGTTTCTTTTGAGGAACAAAACCATACACTGCCTAGGGAGCAGAACAGGTTTAAGTAGTGCAATATCATGAGAAGATTTTAGGTCACCTTTTGCAAGAGCCACAAATTAAGAGTCTTCCTTAGGGTCCAATCAAGGTACATTTTAATTAAGGGCTTCCTGTTCCTTAAGGGGAGGGGGCAGTAATGTGACTAACTGCAGGTGACACGCTTTTAATCCTGTATAACTCTTTTATTTTTCTTTAATACCATTATAACCAAATAGACATGCCTGATGATGCGTTGTCTCTCATGCTCACAGCATGAAATATCATATCTGTGGAATTTAGTAATCAGAACAAGTCTAACCGACTGTTGCGTAGCGATGGGCATTGTCATGACCACCCCTCACAACACAGGGGAGCTTGTAATAGTATCAAAAGTTACATTGTCACAACAAAAACAATAAAAAGGAAAAAAAACACGCATAAGATAAAAAACTCACATCCCAAGCCATCAGGTATACTTGCTGTTTACCAAGCGCAAAAAGCATAAACGAATTATAGTAGCACATGCAAATGAGCGGTGACACACAATACTTTGTCATGCACTTTATGCACAGTGAACCTGTAGCCCAAAACCCAATATTTTGGCCTGCTTAATTTGTCGGATTTAAAATCAAAATTCTATTTCCTTACTTCCCTCACCCTCCTTTTGACAGCAGGTCACCTCAGTGATGATCGGCTGTCAATACAACTTACTGTGTCGCTTCTGACACACAGGACCAGCAGGAACAATTCATAAAAGGACAAAATGCACAAAAATAGAAAAACACACGAACATTTCTTTTCAAAGGAGTTATGCAAAAAAACCACATCTTCTTTCAACATACTACTGACAGCACCCTTCTTTTTGCAATTTGCATGTTGATTAGGTCCCACAGGTATATATGAACACTTGTTCCACCACCTCGTGAAATAGACCATCACTGATGCGTTTGCTGTTGATCTCCACTGTTCCACCACTTTCCTACACCTGTTGTAACATTCTTGGTCCGTTCCAATCTTTTTCTACCCTCATTTCCTACCTATAGTCATTCAGGGCTCACATTTCTCCTTTGTCCTCTTACAATCTATGACTTTTTTTTTTCTTTTGTCAAACCAACTCACGTGTCTTGTCAGCCTTAAAACCACCCAGAACAATCCATGAATGATCTGTGGGCAGAAGCAAGAATACACAACACACAAAACAGAGACACTTCTCATAACACATAAAAAAAATAATATCAACTGTAACTTTCAATCAGGAGACAAAACATAATGCTCATTATCAGAGCACAAAATAGAATATACTTAACTGTAACCATCTTGTCAATTTTGTAATGACTAAACATGTGAGCATGTTATGCCACCTTAATTTTGACTTTCTAAAAGCAAAACTTTTTCATAGACACCCTTGCGCCACAATTTTTCTTGTTAAAAATAAATATGAATTTGCTGATCGTTTTTACCTAGGTTTGTAGCCCACAAAATTCTAAGAAAGAGTTTCATCTTATTTTCTGTCTAAGACTAATGTAATATTTTCTGTAAAATAAAGGCAACTATGTGGACATTATTTTTCAAGAGCAGAGATACAAATGCATCACTTTCTTCACAGCATATAGCATGGTGTTGGGATTTTCAGAGAGAAACCCTTCATCATAAATTTTCCCTTTGGGGTCCAGTTTTAGCAAGGCTTTCTGATGCACTTCTCCAGAGACAAGGCCCTAATTTATGAGGCCACAGATGTCGACATGAAAGCCTCCTTCCATTGCTTACAGAGAACTAAAAAGCCGAACTTTTCCGGGCTGTGAGCCAGCCACTGCAAGCGCTCCTAGCCCCCACCTTCTGTTCACTCAGAAGCTGTCAAAGACAAAAAGCCTTCCTAATTCTTCCTAACCAGCAATAATTCACCCTATTTTAAAAATAATGTTTCCTTTTAGGGGCTACAATAATTCACAGAACATAATATCATAACATACCAGCATAGAGCAAATGTTTGTCACTACCCTACGCAATGGTACTCTGTTTTTATCAACCTCAAAGGGATGAAAGTTTCAGTAGGTCCAACTAGAATTAGAACCTACAACCATGATGTTAAACACAAACCTCCATGTCAGGCGCAGTGGCTCACTGAGCCAACACCGGGCAGAAACTTGCACGCTCAACATTCAAGATAAACTTAAGGAGATCATGTTCAATGCTGTCTGGCAAGATATCTTAATCTACAGAATAAATCAATACCAAATGGCATACTGATGTTATTTTTAGGTCGAGCCTGTCCCATTCCACAGGAATGGATAGGATCGAATTCAAGTGCTCGATCGGCTAGTGAAACCACTGGCGTTTCTTCACAGTGCATGTGAGGTCACGTGGCCACAAAGCGGGTCACGTGACCACACAAGCACGAGCATCTCCGTAATCCGCCTGCCCCCACCAGGCTCGCATTCCCGCCCCCTCACCAGGCCGCACATCTGCCTGCCACACTTTTCCTCCCCTAATTATGTGGCCGGCCGTACTAAGTTTCCTGGCTGCTTCCCGGCCGCTCTTGTTTTTCTTTGTTGGCCTCCCTCTGCTAAGTGTTCTGTTTACTTAGCTTCTGCAGCTTTATTTGCGTGTTTTGTGTAATCACCTTGTGCCGTCACTCCCCACCCACTCATCCCTCCCTCCACACTACTTGCCTGTCCGAACCACCTCTACAAGATCGCCGAGATTGCCGTTTTTTTTATGTATATTTGCAGCTTCTGCAGCTTTATTTGCGTGTTTTGTGTAATCACCTTGTGCTGTCACTCCCCACCCACTCATCCCTCCCTCCACACTACTTGCCTGTCCGAACCACCTCTACAAGATCGCCGAGATGGCAGTTTTTTTTTAATGTATATTTGCACGAGCATCTCCGTAATCCGCCTGCCCCCACCAGGCTCGCATTCCCGCCCCCTCACCAGGCCGCACATCTGCCTGCCACACTTCTCCTCCCCTCGCACGCATTCCGCTGCCCCTCCTTTCTCCCCCCCCCGCCAGAAGCCTCGCAAAATCACCCCTCCTTTCTCCCCGTGCCCTGCTGCTCCCTTGATCCATTTTGGCTCTCGCATTCCCGCCCCCTCACCAGGCCGCACATCTGCCTGCCACACTTCTCCTCCCCTCGCACGCATTCCGCTGCTCCTCCTTTCTCCCCCCCGCCAGAAGCCTCGCAAAATCACCCCTCCGTCCTTTCTCCCCCTGCCCTGCTGCTCCCTTGATCCATTTTGGCTCTCTCATGTAACGTAACGTTTGCTTTTGTAACATGCTCACTTGTAATTGCCCATCACCCTCCAGCTGGAGTCACAGCCAAACTGTATGCTTTCACGCAGTATAGGGGTCTGGTAGTTATCAGATTATTTTTAGATACACTTTTCATAGACACACTTCGTTAAAAATGTCTTTTTATTGGGCACACACTGAACACATTACTTTGCCGTAATCACCACACTTCACCCTCCCGATTTCACTTCCCGCTCTCACCACTTTTGACTTATACACACATTAGGCAGCATCTAGTTTAGATTACATAGCACACTGCTATACCAGCCAGTGACACTGTCTAATTTATGGTTGCACCAACCTTTAGACACAACAGGTATCCTGTGACTCTCCTGGCTGGTGAGGGAGCTCGCACAGAGCCCATGTTCCAATCTTTAACCACATGCGACCGCTAGCCTCCGGAAATAGTAGTGTCTTCCATACCGGGACCCACTAGCAGCAGAGTAGGCTTCTGCATTAGGGTCACTTAGGCCAGTATCAGCAAGCTGCAGAGTAGCCACACGCTCTAGATTAAACATGAGATTCAACTCATCATGTCAGGATCAGCATTGTAATTGTAATTATCCTGCTAATATGCCGTTTATGTTGCACATATTGCATGCACCTTATCGGGCCGTACTCATAACAGGAGTGTCTTATCACTATGTCGACATAACAGGCCTGACTTACTGCTAACAGTAAAGCAAATATCCATGTCATTCCGGTCCCAGTATGGTAAAAATGCTTTCTCATGTTAGCAAACAACATAGAACAAGCATTACACTACTCACTTCCTCGTGTGTGACTGTGTCCTCTGCCAGGGATGCGTTCCTGTGTTATGGACGGTACAGCACAGGCAGTAGCAGTGCAAACTTCCCTCACACACAGAACAGGTACAGCACCGGCAGCAGCAGTGCAAGCTTCCCTCACACACAGAGCAGGTACAGCACAGGCAGCAGCAGTGCAAGCTTCCCTCACACACAGAGCAGGTACAGCGCAGACAGCAGCAGTGCAAGCTTCCTCACACACAGAGCAGGGACAGCACAGGCAGCAGCAGTGCAAGCTTCCCTCACACACGGAGCAGGTACAGCACAGGCAGCAGCAGTGCAAGCTTCCCTCACACACGGAGCAGGTACGGCACAGGCAGCAGCAGTGCAAGCTTCCCTCACACACGGAACAGGTACAGCACAGGGAACAGCAGTGCAAGCTTCCCTCACACATAGAACAGGTACAGCACAGGGAACAGCAGTGCAAGCTTCCCTCACACAGAGGGCAGGTACAGCATAGGCAGCAGCAGTGCAAGCTTCCCTCACACATAGAACACGTACAGCACAGGCAGCAGCAGTGCAAGCTTCCCTCACACACAGAAAAGGTACAGCACAGGCAGTAGCAGTGCAAACATCCCTCACACACAGAACAGGTACAGCACCGGCAGCAGCAGTGCAAGCTTCCCTCACACACAGAGCAGGTACAGCACAGACAGCAACAGTGCAAGCTTCCCTCACACATAGAGCAGGTAAAGCACAGGCAGCAGCAGTGCAAGCTTCCCTCACACACAGAACTGGTAGAGCACAGGCGGCAGCAGTGCAAGCTTCCCTCACACACGGAACAGGTACAGCACAGGCGGCAGCAGTGCAAACTTCCCTCACACACAGAGCAGGTACAGCACAGGCAGCAGCAGTGCAAGCTTCCCTCACACACGGAGCAGGCACAGCACAGGCCGCAGCAGTGCAAGCTTCCCTCTCACATGGAGCAGGTACAGCTCAGGCAGCAGCAGTGCAAGCTTCCATCACACATAGAACACGTACAGCACAGGCAGCAGCAGTGCAAGCTTCCCTCACACACAGAGCAGGTACAGCACAGGCATCAGCAGTGCAAGCTTCCCTCACACACAGAACAGGTACAGCACAGGGAGGAGCAGTGCAAGCTTCCCTCACACACAGAGCAGGTACAGCACAGGCGGCAGCAGTGCAAGCTTCCCTCACACACAGAACAGGTACAGCACAGGCGGCAGCAGTGCAAGCTTCCCTCACACACAGAGCAGGTACAGCACAGGCAGCAGCAGTGCAATCTTCCCTCACACACAGAGCAGGTACAGCACAGACAGCAGCAGTGCAAGCTTCCCTCACACACGGAGCAGGCACAGCACAGGCCGCAGCAGTGCAAGCTTCCCTCTCACATGGAGCAGGTACAGCTCAGGCAGCAGCAGTGCAAGCAACTAGAAGACTTTTTTTTTTCTTTTTTAATTCGGTTGTACATATTGTCTTCTTGGTTATATATAAGGTAACAAAATGCTTATAACACTTTTTTATTACACTTTTCAACATGCTGCACAGCAGCAACGATGCTGTACAGCATAGCTTAAAAACATTGGCAACGCCAACAGCTCTTGCTAAACACGTATAAGGTCCAAAATGCGAGACCTATTGGCTATGCCAATGCTTGTTTAATATATTACTTTGTACACTTTCTTCCAAACAAAACTATTTCCTTTGCCAAAAGAATATCTAGCGACTATATATAAGTGATAATCATTAAGGCTGTCAACAAGGAATGGGTCAGTTGCACCGGGAGTTGAGGGCACATTAAGTTGGGCAGGCATGGGACCAGTAGGAGGTGCAACAAGGGGAAGGGAAGGGTGTACTTGCATTGGTACAGTGGATCAGGGGCCGGATACAGGGTGGGGGTATAGGGTGTAGGGGTGCTCAACATAGAGGACATGAGAGGGTCATCCTCTTTGTCCTGAGTCTTTTCAGGGATCTTTTTAGCAATGTAACATCCGTTCACCTGTATTCATGCAATCTATCATGTATCACTATACCCTCTTCTATTTCATGATCATCATAATTCTGTGCCTTCTGAATCATACTCAGACGCATTGCTTTAGCTTTGCTTTTATTTACTTGTTTATTTATTCATTTATTTTAGTTTGGTTTCCTTCTGTTTGGACTCCTTGCGCCGCACCCGAAAGGAATCAAGCATCGCAGGCCTAACTTTTCTCTGAAACAATTTCTCCTCTAAATTATCTAAACAGGAGGCTCAAAACTACCATATAGCATAGACTTCATGATTAGGGGTCCCCAAAGGAGGAATCTGACAAGATTCCTCCAATGTGGAGTGCTGTGTACAACAACAATAATACCATTTCCATAATTTACTAAATCCAGGCATCTCTAGATGTGTATCCTGGATCCAAACGTCAAAGGGTGCAATCGAATATTTACAGCCTATAACTGTACTTACCCTTTGGCTTGGGCTTTTGCAAAAGTCGAATCAAATACCAAAACAAAGATGCAAATCACCAAAGTAGTGGGCCACTCCCACTCTTACCTGGCCATTAATCTTCCGTCACACGGCAAGTGTCACAAAGGTCACGAGCTCCAAAAACTAGGAACCAGAACTGGTGCGTCAGTTGGGGCTGCAGTCGGGTAGCCCACTGGAGGGAGGAATCCTGCAATCGGAGACCTTGGGCCCACAATGACAATTTTCAGCCAATGCAGTGGCGCGCCTCCCTTAGCGTTCGATCACGGACTCCTCACGACCACCAGGCTCAATGGCGACCACCGAAGACGGCCTGCGTTGGGCGCCAAATTATAGAACCGGCTTTTTGGAGACCCCCCCCCACTGGGAGAGTCAGAGCCAGTGGCGCAGGGAAGCGCCTTGAATCTACGGGTCCTTCTTACATCAATCATACATTACCAAAGAGACCAGGACAACCAACCGTGGAGGGAAGCAAGTAATTTATTAGCTCGAGCTAAGGACAGGGTCCCAGAATAGTACACAGACAATTCTAGGGAGACTGCTGTTTACTTCACAGCATGACACATATTTATAGCGCTAGCCACGCCCATTTGCACAGTACAAGTTCCCTATTCAGACAAGTTCCTCATCTGACAAGTTCTTCGTCAGTCTTGTGTGGTGCAATCGTGGCCAGGGGACATCTGTCTCTGATTGCACAATGTACGCAGCCCCCTGCTTCCTTGCTCAACAGGTGTGGTAATGGGACACAGCCTTGTGCTTCCTCTATCAGTTGATGTGGTCACAGTGCACAGCCTTGTGCTTCCTCTATCAGCTGGTGTGGTCACTGGTCATAACCTCATGCTTCCTCTATCAGTTGGGGTGGTCACAGGACAGCTGGTCGTGACAGGCTGAGCTACCAACAATGGACAGGATGTGGCTGAGTCTCTGACACAGCTGTGGGGCTGAGGCACACAGGCAGTTTCTCGGAATCGGCTTGACCACAAGGAGCAGGGAGGGTTGGGCAAGTTTTGACAGGGACGTGAAAAGCAATTCTTCACCAAGTTGCCGAGAGCATGGCAACACAAAATGGAGTCATAAAGGTCATTTTAAAATGCAGTCCAACAATTCAACCATGATGTGTGTCTATTAGAGGAGCATCTAAATTACTATTGCACTGTGCTTGTTGCTATTTTTTATTAACAATCAATAAAATGTGGTTAAAGAAAAGATTCATGTTTTCGTAAGGATGCATTTGTTTCGACCATGTTCTTCAGAACATTTTTTGTGGCAAAATGGTAAGGAGCTTGCAATGTGCTGCATAGCAAAAAATGTGTTTAAATTCCTCTGAACGCACTTGAGGGTACAGTTCTCAGAATTGATTGCTAAACCAACCACGTCCATGCGTTCATGTCATATTCTTGGTATATATTTAGAGCTACACACCTTCGAATCTATGCCTTGACCTCAACTTCACGCAGTTGCTCATTTTTATAAAACAATTCCTAACTTCAAATGTCCAGTCCCACAGAGATTCACTTATTTACTTATTTAAAAGTGTATTATAGCGCACCACTACTAAAAAGCACATAAGCGCTATAGAATAAACTAACAGTTACGTGCAACATCAGCACGCCAAGAGCATGTATCAGGACCTCAGGCACTTCATCCGACACAGGTCCTACCCACAACAACACACTTCTTCAACCAAACATAGCAGGGCTGCCTGTAATCACTCCAGACTGTTAAAGTGCCTTAATGACTAACGGCTGTAGCGCTATATACAATTATCACTTAATATAACATGTCATATTTTTGCCTTGTCGTTGTAGTACAAATATTGTGGAGCAAAAATATCGAGAACAGAACATTGCCGGGCAAAATATCTAAAGGTAAGTGCATATAGTAGGGAAGTATAGAATTAGTATTTGCAAATCAATATCTACGTACCTTCGAGATATACAACCCATAGGTATATGTATGTGGAGCTAGGTATCGAAAATCTATACTTATAAGTCAATATTTTGGATTCGATATTCTGTCCTCAATATTCAGTAGTGTTTAACTCACTGTGCTACACTGCGAGTACTTACAACTATTAAACGTCAGTAGTGTTTAACTCACTGTGCTATACTGCGAGTAATTAGAACTATTAAACGTTTGCAGTGTTTAAGTCACTGTGCTATATTGCGTGAGATCACAACTATTAAACGTCAGTAGTGTTTAGCTCACTGTGCTATACTGCAAGAAGGCGCGCAACACCCATTGGGCTCACGGGGCTTCAGCCCCCCCCCCCCGTCGTGTGTATCAGCCTGCCGGAGACAGCTTCGCGGGCTGGTGAGCATTTAATTGCAGCCACACCCGAGTACTTAACAGGTCTTTAAAAGACCATTTACATGTAAATGAGGCTTTTGTTGTGTGTTCGCCCCTTCTTACAGCCACTCTAACTATGTTTGGAAGGATTAGCGCCCCCCCCCAAAATATTTTTCATCCCCCCCCGAAATGTGGCTCTAGTTGCCCGCCTGACTGCAAGTAATTACGACTATTAAACATCAGTAGTGTTTAACTCACTGTGCTATAATGCGAGTGATTGTAACTATTAAACATCAGTAGATTTTAACTCACTGTGCTATACTGCGAGTGATCGCAACTATTAAACGTCAGTAGTGTTTAAGTCACAGTGCTATATTGTGTGAGATCACAACTATTAAACGTCAGTAGTCTTTAACTCACGGTGCTATACTGCGAGTGATCACAACTATTAAACGTCAGTAGTGTTTAAGTCACTGTGCTATATTGCGTGAGATCACAACTATTAAACGTCAGTTGCGTTGAACTCACTGTGCTATACTGCGACTGATCACAACTATTAAACGTCAGTAGTGTTTAACTCACTGTGCTATACTGCAAGTGATCACACCTATTAAACGTCAGTAGTGTTTAAGTCACTGTGCTATATTGTGTGAGATCACAACTATTAAACCTCAGTAGTGTTTTACTCACTGTGCTATACTGGGAGCAATCACAACTATTAAACACCAGTAGGTTTTAACTCACTGTGTTATACTGCGAGTGATCACAACTATTAAACGTCAGTAATGTTTAAGTCACAGTGCTATATTGCGTGAGATCACAACTATTAAACGTCAGTTGCGTTTAACTCACTGTGCTATACTGCGAGTGATCACAACTATTAAACCTCAAGTAGTGTTTTATTCACTGTGCTATACTGCGAGTGATCACAACTATTAAACCTCAGTAGTGTTTAAGTCACTGTGCTATAATGTCTGAGATCACAACTATTAAACATCAGTATTGTTTAACTCACTGTGCTATACTGCGAGTGATCACAACTAATAAACGCCAGTAGGTTTTAACTCACTGTGCTATACTGCGAGTGATCACAACTATTAAACGTTAGTAGTGTTTAAGTCACAGTGCTAAACTGCGTGAGATCACAACTATTAAACATCAGTAGTGTTTAAGTCACTGTGCTATATTATGTGAGATCACAACTATTAAACGTCAGTAGTGCTTAACTCACTGTGCTATACTGCGAGTGATCACAATTATTAAACCCAGTAGATTTTAGCTCACTGTGCTATACTGCGAGTGATCACAACTATTAAACGTCAGTAGTGTTTAAACCACAGTGCTATACTGCGAAAGATCGCAACTATTAAACGTCAGTAGTGTTTAAGTCACTGTGCTATACTGCGAGTGATCGCAACTATTAAACGTCAGTAGTGTTTAACTCACTGTGCTATACTGCGAGTGATCGCAACTATTAAACGTCAGTAGTGTTTAACTCACTGTGCTATACTGCGAGTGATCGCACCTATTAAACGTTAGTAGTGTTTAAGTCACTGTGCTATATTGTGTGAGATCACAACTATTAAACCTCAGTACTGTTTTATTCACTGTGCTATACTGCGAGTGATCAGAACTATTAAACAACAGTAGGTTTTAACTCACTGTGCTATACTGCGAGTGATCACAACTATTAAACGTCAGTAGTGTTTAAGTCACAGTGCTATATTGCGTGAGATCACAACTATTAAACGTCAGTTGTGTTTAACTCACTGTGCTATACTGTGAGTGATCACAACTATTAAACCTCAGTAGTGTTTAAGTCACTGTGCTATACTGCTTGAGACCACAACTATTAAACATCAGTAATGTTTAAGTCACTGTGCTATAATGTGTGAGATCACAACTATTAAATGTAAGTAGTGTTTAACTCACTGTGCTATACTGCGAGTGATCACAACTATTAAACGTCAGCAGTGTTTCAGTCACTGTGCTGTATTATGTGAGATCACAACTATTAAACGTCAGTAGTGTTTAAGGCACAGTGCTAAACTGCGTGAGATCACAACTATTAAACATCAGTAGTGTTTAAGTCACTGTGCTATATTATGTGAGATCACAACTATTAAACGTCAGTAGTGCTTAACTCACTGTGCTATACTGCGAGTGATCACAATTATTAAACAGCAGTAGATTTTAGCTCACTGTGCTATACTGCGAGTGATCACAACTATTAAACGTCAGTAGTGTTTAAGCCACTGTGCTATACTGCGAATGATCACAACTATTAAACGTCAGTAGTGTTTGAGTCACTGTGCTATTTTGTGTGAGATTGCAACTATTAAACGTCAGTAGTGTTTAACTCACTGTGCTATACTGCGAGTGATCGCAACAATTAAACGTCAGTAGTGTTTAACTCACTGTGCTATACTGCGAGTGATCGCAACTATTAAACGTCAGTAGTGTTTATCTCACTGTGCTATACTGCGAGTGATCGCAACTATTAAACGTCAGTAGTGTTTAACTCACTGTGCTATACTGCGAGTGATCGCAACAATTAAACGTCAGTAGTGTTTAACTCACTGTGCTATACTGCGAGTGATCGCAACTATTAAACGTCAGTAGTGTTTATCTCACTGTGCTATACTGCGAGTGATCGCAACTATTAAACGTCAGTAGTGTTTATCTCACTGTGCTATACTGCGAGTGAACGCAACTATTAAACCTCAAGTAGTGTTTTATTCACTGTGCTATACTGCGAGTGATCACAACTATTAAACCTCAGTAGTGTTTAAGTCACTGTGCTATAATGTCTGAGATCACAACTATTAAACATCAGTATTGTTTAACTCACTGTGCTATACTGCGAGTGATCACAACTAATAAACGCCAGTAGGTTTTAACTCACTGTGCTATACTGGGAGCAATCACAACTATTAAACACCAGTAGGTTTTAACTCACTGTGTTATACTGCGAGTGATCACAACTATTAAACGTCAGTAATGTTTAAGTCACAGTGCTATATTGCGTGAGATCACAACTATTAAACGTCAGTTGCGTTTAACTCACTGTGCTATACTGCGAGTGATCACAACTATTAAACCTCAAGTAGTGTTTTATTCACTGTGCTATACTGCGAGTGATCACAACTATTAAACCTCAGTAGTGTTTAAGTCACTGTGCTATAATGTCTGAGATCACAACTATTAAACATCAGTATTGTTTAACTCACTGTGCTATACTGCGAGTGATCACAACTAATAAACGCCAGTAGGTTTTAACTCACTGTGCTATACTGCGAGTGATCACAACTATTAAACGTTAGTAGTGTTTAAGTCACAGTGCTAAACTGCGTGAGATCACAACTATTAAACATCAGTAGTGTTTAAGTCACTGTGCTATATTATGTGAGATCACAACTATTAAACGTCAGTAGTGCTTAACTCACTGTGCTATACTGCGAGTGATCACAATTATTAAACCCAGTAGATTTTAGCTCACTGTGCTATACTGCGAGTGATCACAACTATTAAACGTCAGTAGTGTTTAAACCACAGTGCTATACTGCGAAAGATCGCAACTATTAAACGTCAGTAGTGTTTAAGTCACTGTGCTATACTGCGAGTGATCGCAACTATTAAACGTCAGTAGTGTTTAACTCACTGTGCTATACTGCGAGTGATCGCAACTATTAAACGTCAGTAGTGTTTAACTCACTGTGCTATACTGCGAGTGATCGCACCTATTAAACGTTAGTAGTGTTTAAGTCACTGTGCTATATTGTGTGAGATCACAACTATTAAACCTCAGTACTGTTTTATTCACTGTGCTATACTGCGAGTGATCAGAACTATTAAACAACAGTAGGTTTTAACTCACTGTGCTATACTGCGAGTGATCACAACTATTAAACGTCAGTAGTGTTTAAGTCACAGTGCTATATTGCGTGAGATCACAACTATTAAACGTCAGTTGTGTTTAACTCACTGTGCTATACTGTGAGTGATCACAACTATTAAACCTCAGTAGTGTTTAAGTCACTGTGCTATACTGCTTGAGACCACAACTATTAAACATCAGTAATGTTTAAGTCACTGTGCTATAATGTGTGAGATCACAACTATTAAATGTAAGTAGTGTTTAACTCACTGTGCTATACTGCGAGTGATCACAACTATTAAACGTCAGCAGTGTTTCAGTCACTGTGCTATATTATGTGAGATCACAACTATTAAACGTCAGTAGTGTTTAAGGCACAGTGCTAAACTGCGTGAGATCACAACTATTAAACATCAGTAGTGTTTAAGTCACTGTGCTATATTATGTGAGATCACAACTATTAAACGTCAGTAGTGCTTAACTCACTGTGCTATACTGCGAGTGATCACAATTATTAAACAGCAGTAGATTTTAGCTCACTGTGCTATACTGCGAGTGATCACAACTATTAAACGTCAGTAGTGTTTAAGCCACTGTGCTATACTGCGAATGATCACAACTATTAAACGTCAGTAGTGTTTGAGTCACTGTGCTATTTTGTGTGAGATTGCAACTATTAAACGTCAGTAGTGTTTAACTCACTGTGCTATACTGCGAGTGATCGCAACAATTAAACGTCAGTAGTGTTTAACTCACTGTGCTATACTGCGAGTGATCGCAACTATTAAACGTCAGTAGTGTTTATCTCACTGTGCTATACTGCGAGTGATCGCAACTATTAAACGTCAGTAGTGTTTAACTCACTGTGCTATACTGCGAGTGATCGCAACAATTAAACGTCAGTAGTGTTTAACTCACTGTGCTATACTGCGAGTGATCGCAACTATTAAACGTCAGTAGTGTTTATCTCACTGTGCTATACTGCGAGTGATCGCAACTATTAAACGTCAGTAGTGTTTATCTCACTGTGCTATACTGCGAGTGAACGCAACTATTAAACGTCAGTAGTGTTTAACTCACTGTGCTATACTGCGAGTGATCACTATTATTTCTGAATTGAAGACTTTCTGTGCCGGATGGAATGTCAATAAAGACACTGCCCCGGCTGATGCCATGTGGCCCAGTCACCCTGCAGCGGACAGTCCAGGGTGTGGGGAATGACGAGCCTGATATTACTGCAGCAGAAACAAATCTGGTAAAACAACCTTAGACTCTGGAGCCGTGGCTGCTGCCACTGACGCATCACTGCCCTCCACCCAACATCTTCCTTCACTATAGGGGAAGCATGGGGTGCTCCTGCCAGCATGGCCTCAGGGGAGGACCTAAAGCAACAACAGCCAACATGCTCAAACCAGCCCCTCTCCCTTCCTCTCCTCGCACTTCTTCCTCTCACTATATACATTTCCTTCTCTCCCTTCTCTGTTTTCACCCTCTCCGAATACATTCTCTGTCCCTCACTCTCTTTCTCTTGAAGCCCCCCTGTGCCTGCTGCAGTAATTTCAGCGAGCTGTAGAAAGTGGCAGAGGCAACAGCCACGCCCAGAGTCTCCAATCAATGACTCCGCCCACTCGGGAGATGCCTGAAAGAATCATAGACTATTCCTGCCCTGCCTTCCAGCATCACTGGAGCCTGGGAACACATGATTATTCCACGTTACTGGGGCGTGAAGTTGTAATTAGAAGCGTAGGAATTACCGACAGGAGTTGGTGATTGTAGCACTGGTAATTTTGGCACCACTGCACCGTGCAACTCATTGTCAGCACTTATAAAGATACAGGGGCTTATTTACAAACCCCTTGCACGACTTTTGCGTCACTTTTCCCACGTTAAAAATGATGCAAAAGTGGCGCAAGAGGCTTGTAAATAAACCCCGCAATGTGCAGCAAATGTTTACTGAAGAATTCAATATAATAGTGTTTTTTTTTTTAAACCCAAGATAAAAGTGGTTAAAGCGGAAAGATGAGTTTGCAACATTGCATGTGTCTAGATGTACTGATATTTGTGCAGCTCAAACCTCTCTGGTGGACAATGGCGCAAACGTGGTAGCAGGGACCTAGGCACCACTAGGTGTAAGTCAGAAGCAGGGCCACTGCAATTTTGCATGGGGGGGGCAAATTATGTGGCAGGTTTGACTATGCGGCAAGAAAAGGCAAATTATGTGGCTTGATGCGTCACGTTTTGTGGTAGTAATATTTAATTAGTCTGTCATTTTTAGGGCTCGCGCCTGTGTTGCAGTGCGCAGCATTGCTCACGCAGCGAGAGCCATTTTGTATGGGGTTTTGAAAGCTGACCACAAGCTTGTGCGTGTGATCAGGCTTTCGCCGTTAGGCATTGGCTTTCACGTATTTTTTATTTTAAAAAAGGCACGCGATTGGGCAAAGGTGGGCGCATGTCCCACCTTTGCCCATTCCCGTTTGTGGCTAGAATGCGCAGCAGCGCGCGTTCGCCTCGCTGCAGTGCTCCCTCGCCACCGCTCCTCTGTGGTGCGCGCGCACCACTGGTTGCAAGGAGTCGATAGGGTGCGGGACAAGGAGGCTTCGACTCAGTGTGGTGCATGTTTGTCAAATGTTGCTCGATGGCAAGAATCAGTAAATGGCAGACATGCACCCCCACAAAGGTCACGATCGCAGTACGTAACTCGGGCCAGCGGCGGTGATACTTCCTCACAGCTGATCACGCAGATCACGGGCCGGCAGCAGTGACAGTAGGCACACAGCACTTCTCAGATTCCTCACACTTACAAGCAGAGACGATCACGGGGAAAGCTCCTCTCGGCCACACGGACCCCCTGCCGTCAGTGAGTACATCCATTAACTGCAGTGAGTAGTTGTCAGTTATGTGGGGGAGTGAAGGGGGGAGTTCGGCGCCCACTCACTCACACGGAGTTCAGAGACCCTAGAAGCACAGTAACTGCACACAGGTCTTCAGTGTGTTAGCAATGGGCTGGGCCTATCCCACCTCTAAAGGAATCTTCCATTGGTACGTGATGCTCACACTCTGCCCCCTCACCACCCGCCCATTAAAAAGTGGCGACGGAAAAGACCATCCGCATTGTAGTATTTAAATTACTGTGTTACCAGATAAAGCGCACCAGCGAAATTTAGAGTAGATTCAACAGAAGAGGGAGGGAAGCAGAGGAGGAAATGCTGCATCTCTCTCTCCCCCCTCTCATCTATCACTCCAACGCAGCGCTGGGCCTCTAGGCTCTGCAGAAGCGCTATTTGCAACTCTTCCTCACCCATACGACCCTCACCCATACGACAATACATTGCTCTCGCTGCTTAGATTTAACACTCTCGCCCCCACACCCTATTTGCATGTTTCCTGTTTAAGCTAGCAAGCCAGCTGACAAAGCGGTACAAAAGGGGGTGGTGATGGATGGAGCATCTGAATCAATAAAACACTCACACCCAGTCAAAAGATCTGGGTTTAATCCATCACTGTTCTTTAGCCCACTCTGCCACCCCAGTTCAGACATGGCTATATGCAAATCAGTCTGACCCTGTGCCTCATGGGAACAGTCCAGCCCGAACTGCCAAGCCATGTCTTCCCTGGACCGGAAACAAGCTTCCGAGGACCGGTTTCTGGCATTCCAGCCGTCTTCAGCCCGGCTTGCTTGAATCCAGTGGCAAAGTGAGCAAGGGACTCACGTCTGAGCATACCCTGCCACACTTATGGCGGCCAAAAGCGGTACAAAAGGGGGTGGTGATGACAAAGCAGCACATGTTTTAAAAGTGCTTCGAGGTGCAGTGCGATAGAAGTGGATGCTAGATTAATGTTATAATGCTACTCCCGAACCATTTTGACTCATTTGCTCTGCACATTCTGGACGACTCGGTTCTGTTAATACGCCCATCGCACTGAAACCCTCGCTTTTGCAGCCCCCTTTTCATGTATGTGAGAGTGAGTCAAACGAAGAGCAATGCGAATGGTCTGCCCAGTGCCAAATGCTGACTGCTCCCTCTGAAGCCTGCACCTGGCTCCGTAGTGTCACAGACGACTGAATCCACCCCGCCTTCCCCATAGTGCCACTATCGGCCCCCACCCAGACCTATTCAATACAACACACTCTTTCCCCAATAACCGACACAACACAAGTTGATGGAGAAAGTTGTTGCAGTTTTATTAGCATAACCTTATGCCAACATGTTGGGTTATCTTACGGGCGATCCAGAGCTGACCGCCCCTCGCGACCCGCCCACCAGATGAGTCATAACCCCCGCGGTGTTAACCGTGGGGGCGTTGTCAGTTTCTGGGGGGAAGGTCTAACCCCTCCCCCGGCGAACCCCTCGGTCGCCCATTACTCACGGCCCCCCTCGGGGGCGGAGCGTTGGCAACCCCCGGTTGCTCAGGTGCACAACCGCCCGAAGGACTAACGGGGCGCCGTCGGTCCTCCAGGATCCGCCGTGGATCTCCCTGGGGGATAATTCGCTCACGCACCCTTCCGGTGCTCCTGTAGAGGGTACCCTTCAGTACCTTCCTGTATTGGATCGCCCTGTAACTCCGCCTGCAACACAAAGACAAGTCATTAGTACAACAAACAACCCCCCAATCTGTCCAAGAGCAGGGTAAGCGGATGGGAGGGAAAACGCTGGGCAGTTCTTCGTCCCGCGATTCCGGGTCAGCCTGGGGGTGGGGGGCGAGGGTCAACTCGCCGCTGCAGCAAGAACAAAGAGGGCGCTTGACCCTCGCCCCCTGGGCTATATAGCCCATCCCCTCCCCCCTCTTAGCAGGAAGTGACATCACGGGGGGACCACTGGTCCCCCCCCAACCACTAGACTGCTCAGGGTGTTTGCCATCCTTGGCACTAAGGTTGGCCGCCCTCGTAGGTGGCCACCTTTGGTGTCCCGGGGCAGCCTGGCAAAGTGGGAAGCAGCGCTGCGATCACAGCTAACCAAACACAGACAAGGGCGTAACACAGGCCCCTGCAGCCCCCGTGGTGCAGGGGGGCCCTCACCCTCCAGAGGGCCCCGTCAGCACTGCACTTCTGCTGGGGAGCTCTAGATTAAGTCCGGAGGGGGCCCTTTCACTTACCCTGCAGGGGTAAGTCAAGGTTCGTTACGCCACTGAACACAGATGTAGGCATATGTACGTATGTACACTCGAGAATACACTAATTGTCCAAGACGGCCTGTGTCTTATCCCCTAGGAGCAATTGTCCCGCTCCCCTCATTTGAGTGACTGACCTGAACTGAGACCAGGGACCCACGTGAGTATCGTTCCCGCAGCCAGATTAGACAGCTTGTAAACAAAGGCCATCCGATGTCTCTAGGACGCAGTGCTCATTTCACGGCCATAACTGCCATTCGCATTCGACTTCCCAGAAACCTTCACTGGCCTCGGATAGTGGAGGGGACCGGAGAATCAAGCGCAGGGCTGACCCACGATAAAGGAGGGACTCCCCAGCAACTTGCACGGACATGGTGTGTGTCTAACCATAGCTTTCTGCTGACGTTCTTTTGTTTGCTCATAAAGTCGCTCACCACTTACCTGTGTTAGGATAATTTCTCATTTTATTTGCAGTTTTCTACCCACATGGAGAGCACAGCTACCTTTCACACAAATAAAAGTGTACACAAGTTATACAGTAACGCTATATATGATATAATTTAGTAAGAAAAACATAGAAAATAATCAACTTCACACACACAAAACAGTGATCACTGGTTAATTTTCTAAAAAGCAGTGGACCTCATCTATAACTAAAAGGATAACAAGCATTTGCAATGCAATAGGTCTCGCATTACTGAATGTTTGAGCTTTTGGTGTTGCATTATTATTATTTATTTATTTATTTTTGGGGTCCTCATCTCACCTATCAAGCCTCTGCGGGTCTTACGAAGCCGTTTTTGCGATCTGTGGCCCCTCCGGCTTACCGCACTCGCTTGGGTCGTCCGACCGGTTCCTTTTTGTGAGGGAGCTTGGTGTAATCATTAGACCAATTATACTAATCTTAAATTTTGCCCCAAACTCACAAATGGATGCCAGATGTTTAATGGCTTATCTTCTGTGCCCTCGTAGTCTAGGCGAGCCATGGCAAATGAGGCCTTAAGCCAATCCTCCCTCGGTGGTGGTAGGGGGTCTTTCCACCTCTTACAAATTTCCCTTTGGGCCAGCAATACCAATTAGATTAATAAACCTCTGTTTTTCTGAGAGAGGGTCTGGCTAAGTCGGCCATCATCTCCAAAAAATACCAATGACATGTTGATATCTATAGTGGTGTTAAGAATATCTCGGATATTGTCGCCCACCTCTGTCCAAAATTTTGCCAGTACTGGACACTCTAGGAAGACATGTAAGTCATTGGCTAGGGGTAGCAAACATCTTGGACATTTAGGAGATGGCTCCGGGGCGAACTTGGCGATCTTAGCGGGAGTATAGTAGAGCCTGTTAATAACGAAGAAATTTATTTTTTTCAAACAAGCAGGCTTGACATATTTATACAAAACCTTTAAAGAGGGCTCATATAAGGACTCTAATGATGGCCCAAGGGGAGTTTCGGTCCATACTGCAGCTAAAGGGGGGACCTCGAGATCCTCAGCTTCCAACAAGTTGTTATACCACACTGAGATTTCCTTCTTAATTGGGAGGATAGATTGCCCCAGCCCTTCGATCTCTCCATTTCCACTGACTTCCCCCTTTTCTGCTTCGTACCATGACACCAACTGTAGATATTTAAATCTAGAGAACCCTGGGCCAATCTTTGCTCTCAGGTATTCCCAAGGGTGTATCCCCCCAGAGTCTACAAGCTCGGCCCAGGTAGTGATGCCCGCCCTTCTTATGGGCAACGCCAAACTGTCTCTGAGGCAACCCGGTTTTCCTGGTGTATCCCATTCAGGGGCACTGTCCGAATAGTATCCTATGCCCCAGCTACATCTGAGCCAATACCATAGCTCCAGGGCCGCCCTCAAAACCTTCAGGCGTACCCGCTTAAAGAATTTAGGTGACCCAAGCTTATATAGAAAAGCTTCACCATCTCTTCCTCCTTCTGCCCTCGCCATTTCTCGAAGCAACCTGCCCCAAGCTGACTCCTCTGGTTTAACAAGTAGCATCTGGATGCTTTTAAACTGGAATGCTGCTGCATATTACCTCACATCGGGAAGAGCTAGCCTGCCTTTCTTTAATCTGCGTCTAAGTTTTTTCCACGACAATCGGACCCCTTTTTCTCCCCACACAAAGCTCCCAATCTTACTCTGTACCTTACTTAAGCTTTTTTTCATAAATGTTAATGGTATGGAGGAAAATAAGTAAGACAACTTGGGGAGAATGACCATCTTTACCAAGTTGGTTTTTCCATAAATGGTTAAGGGAAGGTTCTTCCATCTACTAAAGAGGCCATCTATTTCTTTAATGACCCTGTTGAGATTAAGCTCAGGTATCTTTTCCAAGTCCTTGACGATACAAATCCCCAGATATCTCAGCTCTGCGCTAACTCTTCCTGACCACTCCAGGTTCCAGCACATCACTTCTGTCTTAGTTTTATTGACTTGCAGCCTGATTCATCAACGGGCCGTTTTGCGAGCCCCTAATAGCGATTCATAGCGAATCGCTATTAAGGACTCGCAAAACGGTATTCATGTAGGAATTGCTAAATAAATAGCGATTCCTACACATTCCTTATTTGCGAGTAGCAAATTGCTAATCGCAAAAAAGGAATAACTCCCCATTCATTCCTATGGGCCAAAAGGCCCATAGGAATGAATGGGGAGTATTCCTTATTTGCGAATAGCAATTTGCTACTCGCAAATAAGATAGCGATTTAAAGGGTGCCAGGGGTGTCCAAAGAACACCCTGTAGCACCCCTTAAATGCAAATTGAAACTGGTGTTGTGCACACACATGTCCAAAGGACATGTGTGTGTGCAACATGCAACTTAGAAAAATGCTTTTAAAAGCATTTTTCTAAGTTTTTGCTATTTACCGAGAGGTCTGACCTCTCGGTAAATAGCGGCCCGAAATTGAGAATTAGCAATTTAAAAATGGTTGATGAATTGCATTTAAGGAATCTCAAATAGAGATTCCTTAAATGTAATTCCTCGCAATTTAGCGAATTAGCAATTACCGAATTTTGCATTTGGGATGATGAATCCCAAATGCAAAAATTGCGCTCGCAATGGGCCAGATTCTCAGAATCTGGCCCTTTGCGAGCGCAATTCGGCTTGATGAATCAGGCTGTAAATACCCAGATAGGGACCCAAATTGACCCATAAGCTCCTCTACCCTCGGGATCGCCACCTCGGGGTCGCTCGTGTACAATATTAGGTCATCGGCATAGGGAGCTATTTTAGAGCTATATCGTTCAGATCTAAAGGGATGGATTAGATTGTCCAATCTCATCGCCTATGCCAATGGTTCCATATATATATTAAATAAAAGGGGCAAGATCGGGCACCCATGCCTGGTTCCTCTCTGGATGTTAAAGTTCGGTGTAAGTAGCCCATTTAGCAGAATTCGGGCGGAGGCACCCTGATAACAGTTCTGCAAGGTTTGTATAAAGTTTGAACCAAACCCCATTACCTTCAGAACCTCCCAAAGATACACCCAACAGACTCTGTCAAAAGCCTTGGCCGCGTCTAGAGCGACTACGGCCAGGGGCTCAGTCCTCTGAATGGCCAGATCTATATTGCCTAATAATAGCTGCTTCTGCTACTGAATATGTCTCCCTGCAACAAACCCTTTCTGATCCGGGTGTATTAACTTCGGGATCAATTTTGCCAATCTCCCCGCCAATATGCCCATAAAGATCTAATAATCGGCATTCAGCAGGGAGATTGGACGGTAAGAGTCCGCCTTTTTAGGGTCCTTACCAGTTTTTAAGATCAGGATGATTGTTGCCTCCTTCCAGGTCTTGGGCACCTTCCCGGTTGAACAATAGACTGAGTTAAAGGTAACCCCCATTGCATTTATCAACTCAATAAATTTCGCTCGGGAGTGAGTCCGAGCCTGCAGCTTTTTTGTTCTTAGACTTTTTAATCTGATCGGATATCTCCTCTAAAGTAAAGGGAGCGTCTAATTCATTCTTACTTTCTTCTGACAGCGAGGGGAGATGTTTATTCCTCAGGAATGACTGGATAACACTCGGTAGAGGTGCAAGGTCCTCTCTATACAGTTCCGAAAAAATGGAGAGGAGACAGGACTGCATTTCCTCAATCCTACTTGAGGTTTCCCCACTAGCATTGATGGTTAGTTCTTTTATATCGTTTCTAGCGCAATCAGTTCTTGCTTTCCACGCCAGAAGGGCGCCTGCCTTCTCCCCATATTCAAAATTCTGCATCTTTCTGGTGTTCCACTGCGCTCTACACTTGGCTTCTAACTTCCCTCTATATTCCGATCTAGCCTCATCCAAATCCTTCAAGACTTGTGAAAGTCGCTCCGACTCCCTGTTGCTTAATCCATTTCTTTCTTTCTCCAGTTTGTTTATCTTCCACTCGACACCCTTTAGTGCCTCTGCTTCAACCTTGTTCTTAAAACTGATTATTCCATGGAGTTTCCCCCTTAGCAAGGCCTTATATGCATCCCATATAACATCCGGTGTTGTGGAGCCCATATTCAATGGAAAAAATTCCAAAGAGGGAGCCTGCACGGCCTCGACAACCTCAGAGTCTAAAAGCTTGGCCCTATTGAGAGTCCATCTCAATGGCTGCCGCTGCACCTCTTTGCTCTGATATATAAATTGTAGAAGTGCGTGGTCGGAGAGGTGACTCGGGAGAACTGATATCTCCCCTAGGTTACCCGTTGACGTTCTGTCTAAAAAGACATAGTCAATCCTTGAGGAGTGACCATGCTTTTTGCTATAGAATGTAAAGCCCTGTTGATCACCTTTTTGGACCCTCCATAGCTCAATCAGGTCCATATCGTGTATCATGTTCAGTAGTGCTCGATGTATCTTAACTGCTCCTACATAATGACTCAGGTTGGATCTATCTTCTAACGGATCCAACAGGACATTGAAATCCCCCCCGATGACATAGGGTGGCGATTCCAATATCAATGCTGACTGTAATTTATATATGTAGGTCGGATCGTCCACATTGGGGCCATAGAAAGAGGCACATATTAAGTCTATGTTTTCGAATGCCAATTGGGCTACCAACCACCTTCCCGTGGAGTCTGATTGTATATTTTTTATAGTGCAGGGAGCTCCTTGTTTAATTAAGATTGCCACCCATCTACTTTGAGATGTCTGATGTGAGGCACTGAAGATTTTAACCCAAGGAACCTTGGAGAAGATTACGCTACTTTCTTCATAGCTCAGGTGGGTCTCTTGCAACATACAAACTTGAGCAGTTGAAAGTTCTAGATATTTAAAGATTAGCCTCTGTCTCCAGGGGCACCTTAACCCATTGACGTTCCAAGAGATAAAGATGGTCTTTCTATCACTCAAGCCCAGGCTACCCATCATTCCCTTGTTCTACCTGGAAGAGTTGACACCCCTGCATGGCGTAAAAGTCCGTACATAAGGTTGAGATGAGGTTGAGAATTTTTTCTTTTTTCCCACTGCTCCCCACCCTCGTGCCCCCCTGTCCCCCCACCCCTGACCCCCATGCCCCCTCTACCCATGAGGAACCCTCCCTTCTAATAGGCGAAAGCCTATTTAGCCCTCACCCCCTATGGAATAATATTGACATTTTCAATTTTTAACTAAATTCCTGCTAGATGCGTATCATATGTGTAGAAAAAGCCCCCCCTAGGTCTACTTCCCCCCTGCCGTCTCTGATCTTTACTATGAGAGCATCCGCCTCTTCTCCAGTTTTAATTTGGTACATGTGGTTGTTCCACATCACCCGTAGCAGTGCTGGAAATTTCAACTGAGCCTTGGCCCCAATGCTGTTCAGCTCCTCCAACCTTTTCCCCAACTCCCACTGTCTCGTTGCTGTTATGTGTGAGATATCTGATCTTATTTGGAAAATAAAGGGGTTAGAGCTATTGAAGTGTATGGAGCCTTCTTTCAAAGTGGAAGACAAAATCTGCTCCTTCACAGAGTATGTTAAGAAATTCACCAGGATCTTCCTAGGTTTCTGCTTTGCGGGGTTTCTTCTAAAGGGATCACGGTGCACCCTCTGAATGTCGTGTATGAGGTCTACTTCTGGCGAATCTTTTAGCACTGTACCCTTCAGTAGAGTTATTACAAAACCCTTAATATCAGCCCCCTCCAGAGCTTCCGGAACATTCAAGAGTCTCAAGTTGTTCCGGCGCAAATGATTTTCTAAGCGCTCAAGATCCTCTTTTAGTTCTTTGTTCTGGGCAGACAGCTTGATCACCTCCGCTTCGGTAGTACGCATGGATTCCTTGATTTTAGGGATTTCCGTCTCGATTGCCTCAGTTCCAAGGGTGACCTCATCCAATCTCTTGGCTAGCACTTCGCAGGATGCTTGAATTGCTGCCTGATTAGCCTCGGAAGTTAAAAATCTATTGGTCATTTCCGCTTGGTTGGCTTCAGACACCGTAAATCTGCTGGTAATTTCATCCTTCATAGCTAGAAGTATGTCGGCCAATGAGCGTGAGGTTGCATCTGGCTTATCCGCTATATCTACTATGTCCTCCATGCCTACATTCTCAGATGAGGCGGAATGATGTGCTTGCTCTAGTTGCGCTACATTTGAGGCGTCAGTATTTTTTATTAATTCGGTGGAATCCATAGAGATATTTCCTGTTCCATCTCCCCCGAGTGCTGAGTATCTATTTGACAGGCTGACTCCTGGATGCACCGTAACCACCGCCTCCACCAAGGCTGATGACTTGTCTGAGCTCCCCTCTTTAGCAGGATTCGTGGGAATCCCTGATGAACCCCCCTGTAGTGGTGCCCCCGTTGCGTTCACCACCACGGTGACCGGGGTGGGCTCAGTAGGCTGGGTAGGCAGAGGAGAACAGGAGGTAGTGGAAGTGGTAGACATTACTTTGTAAAAGGTTTTGAGTGAAGAGGTTACTTTTATGTTAGGGGCAGCTCCTTTAATGCCTTTACTTTTGCCCTTACTTTTTATACTTTTAACACTTAGGTACTCTTCGGAGGTGTTCCCCTTAGCTTTGCCCCTTCTTACACGCACCCTTACTTCGGAGACTGGAGGTGAAATGAGTGAGGGGTAAACGGGCTTCCCCTTGGCTGGATCAAAAACTGCCCTGGCTCACAATGCACACCAATGTATTTTAGTTGAATCAAAGCTCTTTTCTTTGTAACTAGGGCTACCAGGGCTAACCACACTACCAACTCCAGCACCCCTACCTAGCGCTCCTTCTATATCCATACACCCAATTGGAGCGCTGATAAACTTCGCCTCTTTTCCTTGTGGCAGATTTAGACCTCCATAATCAAAAACATATATGCCACTATGCAATCGGGTCTCTGTCACATAGTTACCAGGGGTAGTATCCTTGTTGCCGCCACAGGGCGAGGAAAATAAAAATTGCCGACCCCCTACCTTAGAAGCCGCTTCGCTGCTTATTCCGGTTACGTTTTCGTTTTTGCGTGGAGCAGCAGCCCCTCTCACCGGCTCTGTTCCACAGAGACCTCCGCTAGCTCTTCCCCCGACGACCCGGAACAGAAGCAAGGCAGAGTCGCGCCTCTTCCGCGTCTGAGCCGCCTCCTCCCAGAGCCAGCGTCGATCCCTGCAAGCGCCGTCCCGCTTGCTCTCCTCACGCCTCTCCCAGCCTGTTCCAACCCAGCTCAGGGGGCATACTCGGCAGACTCAGCAAGAACAACGAGGTATTTTTTCGAGGCGGGGGGGGGGTGGAAGGCTATAAGAAAAGCACAATTCTGTATGAAAAAACCAGCGGGGTTAGCAGGAAATCATTGCTCCATAGGGGGAGTCCGGCTGCGGCCGTTTAGCTGGCGGCCGCCATGTTCCTCCCTTAGAGAATATTTATTTATTTATTTATTTATTTATTTATTTATTTATGCATTTTTATATAGCGCGGACTTTACCCGAAGGCGTCAGAGCGCTTCACATTAGGAACAGAAATGAAACATAATGAGAAACATTACAAAAGAACAGATTGCAAAAACATACGTTACTTACATAAGGTAATAGTGACAATTGTGAGCAAACAAAATACATGAGGTAGTAAAAATTGTGAGCAACCAAAAATACATGAGGTAGTAAAGGTAATAGTGACAATTGTGAGCAAACAAAATATTTGAGGTAGTAAAAATTGTGAGCAACCAAAAATACATGAGGTAGTCAAAAGTGCACAAGAGGAAGAAGTGACAAGTGTGCAGTTATAAGAGAAAACAGAGTATAATTTGAGGTATAGTACTGCAATAAGTGCTAGACACTCAGGCACAAGAACAAGCGTTACGTAGGCAAGGTGGCACTTGTGCAAGTATCAAAGGTAAAAACATGTGAGAGGTAGCAACCGTGTGTTACAAGGGCAGAGTGGTGTGTGCATGTTACACACCACTCTGCCCTTGTAACACACGGTTACTACCCTTATACAAGTTATACAAGTCTCCCTTAGAGAATAGATACCTTCCGCAGTGAATGATCTTTGAGTGCCTCCGCTGTGCTGTCTCCGGTGTTGCATTATTATTAGCAATGCCAATAGCTCAAACTTTAACAATGCGAGACCTATTGCATTGCAATTGCTTGTTACACTTGTTAACACTGTGCGGGTATGGGTTGCACCTCATTGGTACCAGGTTAAAACATAAATAGGCTATCTGGTTTTAGGTTTAAACCTATAATAACTGATAAAACACCACTGAAAGGAAAATAGCCATAATTGGGGTAAACATTTAAACACTGACAAAACACCTTTGCAACCACAAACTCATTCATAGAAAGGAAAAGATGAGTGAAAGAGTCATTTTTATTTCTTCCTGAAGGGGCCTATACAATGTGACTTTGTTATGCAAGGTAGCATTAAGAAAGATGGCTGTTATTCTACTTGAGTTTTGTTCTTTAGGGGTGTCACTAAAACATTGTCTCTTCTTCCTTCTGCTTTTTATAGTTTTGTGGTCTTTGGTCTAATAATGCTGTGTTTAGAAGCATGTTTTAGGTGTTATTTAGTTATTTTATAAACTATAGAGAATCAGGAAATATCAAAATCATAATTGAAATGTTGGTTACATTTGATTTCACGGATAGGTAAAATGGCTTGTTTCCTAAGAATCTTTCCTAATATGTGCTATAACATTTACCCACAGACAGAGAATGGGTGAAATCCTTTGATACCTCAGCCCCCTTTTGTAGTGAGTCAGTATTGATTGTAAGTGAATGGCCAAACACCCCAGTCTTTAAACATTCAATGCAAGATGAAGTGACAGGTATATGTGAAAAGAATGTTGTCACCAAGCATCTGAGGTAGTGGTGAAAACATGACACCAGGCGTTTGGTAAACATGGAACGCAGTGTCCCTTGGAATGCTGCTGAAAAAAGTTATTTCCAAGTTCAATAAAGATTGGAGTGATATTGTTTGTATTTGCAGTAATTCAGCTGCGTATATGAAAAAGTTGTATGATGGCCTGTCAAAATTGATACCTGAGCTGAAGTGCTTCACTGTAAGAGATCCTTGCCACTTGCTAGATGGTATGCTGAAAGCATCTTTACAATCTTCAGAGTTAATGAAGAATGCTATTGACTTTGTTGTCTATTCTGGTGCAGTAAAAATGTATTTGGACATCATATACCCTGTGCATATGCTACCTATACACATGCACTTTCAGTGCAGAAAGAAAGCAATAATTAAAATTAAATAAAAATTCCATAAACACCGGAAAAACACTGTTTCTCTTGTTTTTAATGGCGCGGAAATGTGTAACCACTGATAACCACTATATTTTAAGGTATTGAAAAAACTGACAAAACCCCACCAGAATTTACCAAAAATAGAAACTGAAAACAGGAAAGCCTAAACATAAATATAGAAATAGGCAACAGAAAAGTGACGGCACCACGCCATCATGAGCACACGCCGCCCGTGACTCATGACGACATGGAGCAGTGATGAGCACTGAAGCGCCAAGTCCACCCCTTAGGAATTTGCGTCGCAGGGAAGGGGTTAAATAATGGAGAAAAAATAATAATAATAATGGAGGAGCTCATCTGCACTTGCACACCATCCCTGGCACAGAAGTACATACTTTTTCCAGTAGTTGTTCACGTGCAATCAGGAATAATAGCGTCATTCAGAGTGCAAGGCAGCCAACCGATGAAGGGGCAGACCTGACCTATTGCTCGATGCCTTTCGCTTTGGTGGGCAGAGCAAAGTATGAATGACACTTGAAGAGATCAGTGGATTGAATAGAGCCAACCGAAGAACCTGTCTGAATGTGCAGACATATGTTTCCTTATTATTATTATGGTAAATATAAGCCACGCGAGACTAATAAATCTGTTCTTAGGCCCCACCTAATAAACTGAATTGTTGCTTAATTACAGGCAAGCAGATTTCGGACTGGTCGCTGGACCACAGGGGGGGATGGGCACAGGGACAAAAAGTTCAAATTAAATTATAAGTTAGGACATTGAAAGTATTTAAAATATATGCTGAAAACACCTCTTTCCTGCCTGAAAAACACAATAAACTGCTAGGGAGATGGAAAGTAAAAACTCCAAAAATAGTAGGTCTAGAAGCAGAGAAAGAAAATTGGTTGAAAATAAATACGGTTTATTTTATCGGCTTTACTGTGCAAACATCTCGAGGCAAAACCCAGACAAACCAGGAAATAAAACCCAAATAATCAAATGAGCGGAGTGGCTACTCCTGGGTTATGCACACAGCAGATATCTTTACTTCTGTGTACACAAACAACTCAGGATAAGAGTTGCATTTTTGGCCCCACCCGAGCACCTAGAGGAAGGGTGATGAAAATTCAATACATCCACCATGGGCGTCCGCAACATTTTTTCAGAGGAGGCATAATTTTAGTATCATCCATCCTCTGAACCAATGTCCAAAGTCAATGAGCAGGGGCATAGTCTTTTAAAGGGCAAGTGAAAAATCCAGGAGGTTTCACGCGCCCTCCCTTGCCCCCCTAGTGGATGCCCATGACATCCACAGAAAACACACTTTAAAATTCATGCTGAAATAAGTCTCAGCTCCTGTTGTTGTTGCTGAAGACTGATCTGTGGATTATGGCTAGTGTGATTATTTTTTATTACAGAGGAGCAGTCCTGCAGAGATTCTGACTGCTGGGCTACCTTTAGCTGCAGCATTTTCAAATTTGGCTTACACTCACAAACATCTCCAACACACTTGCAATATCTTCTCAAACTTGCAAACATTTCTACTCGAGTGGTAGTTGATGCTGAAAATGTATGGGCCATTTTGGGTATAGGTTACTTTAATATAGACTGCTAGCTATACCAGCTGTATAAGGCCTTGAACTTGACTTTCAGTCCCAGCCGTTTATAGGACCGAGCCGCAAGGCCCTGTCCTCAAGTTATAGTCCCAAGCCGCTAATGAGGGAGAAGGCCTTTAACAACTGGTATATCCTGAGGCAGATGGGCTGTAAGGCTATTAGAGCATTCCACCAACTGAGGGTAGAATGTTTTAAATTAAAAAGGGAGAAACAAAAAGACAAACATTGTAATGATGGAGCAGAAGGCTTATAACAGCCATTATTGCCCTGAGCCACTTCATTGTCTTCAATGGAGCACCCAACATTCTAGTGTTCTACTATGGTTTTCGTTAGACTTTGAAACCAGATTTATGTTGACCGTTCAAAAGAGACAGGAATCTCCATATTTCAATGTGAAAGAACATATAGAAAAATCCCAAACTACCTGTGTTCATTGTAGCATTCGCGATAACTACGTGAAGTTTGCAAGGCAGAAAGATTTGCAACTTTAGAAACCCCTACCTAATATGGCACCACACTGGAAGCGGGAGTCACCATCATAATTTACGGATTGACTGCCTCTTGTAGCATCTATCCTAAAAGTCGAAAAATCCATCGTTTATAATACTTTACAAAATAATTTTATTTTAAAGTTGTTGGTTTATTAGATATCCAAAGTTGGTTCTACCTAATAAAGCGTATTACTATTCAGAAGGACTCGACCGCTGTGTGTTTCATCCCCAGGCATATTATACGATGGCCATCCTCAAGGCTTGGACGAATCGAAGTTTGTCCTGTTCCTAGTAATGCAAATCTGTTCCACTGAATGTTCAGTACTGATATCTGTGTTGATAACATTTGTATTAGATTACTTATGGCCTGTTCCTGATGTCCCTTTTATAAGACTGCAAAAAGACACATATCAGTTTTTGGCTTAGGGAACTTGAGGCCCATTCTATCCTCAACCCAACAGTTCATGAACTGGAAAACACAACTGTTGTCTCAATTATTCCTCACAACCCCTATCTTGCTAATGGTCGGTGGCCTGTCAAAAGCCAGGACATCTGTTTCCGGAGCCCCCAACATTGTTGTTTGATCCATGACACGTTGTGGGTTCGGAACTGCCCATCACGTTCTACCTGCTGGCCAAATTCTTGCTTCTCTACCCCAAGCCAGGTCCACTACAAGCCATGAGTTGAAAAAATTAAAATCCAGCCTTGATCCAGGAGGATACCATGCACAGTAAAAGAACACATCACTCATAATATCCTTTACTAACCAAGGTCCTGCAAACCCATTGCGCACTCCCAGAAAGACTCCATTGTGGGCTCTGCTCTTGATATGGTTATGACTGTGTTGGTCGACCATATTGACTTTGTGACTTCCATCTGCTCTTCAGCTCTGTTCTACTTTTCTTCTTTTGCTGTACCTTCACCCCCAGGCACACATTCTGCCCAAGGTCAATGAATATCTGTGAGACACGGAATACTCATGGATCCCTACTCACACTCTGCAGGTGGTCCCATCATTTTGCATTTCACTACTGAAAAAAGGAATGCATTTGACGCCATTGGCATCACACTACAGAGAACCAAGCTATTTACAGGACAGTAAAGTACCATTTGCACTCTACGGCCATCACAGTACTGGCAGAGACAGGGCAAGAATCAGCCGCAATAAGACCAGGTTACCACAAGTACTGAGTTGGTCACTGCCGGTAGATGTTCTGCAGAAAGGGACTCTTCCACTCATGTGGTAGAAGCCATTTTGATATTGGACTCTTCCACTCATGTGGCAGAAGCCATTTTGAAATTGGAATCTTACACTCATGTGGCAGATGCCATTTTGAAATCTGAATCTTCCGGTCTGGTGGCAGAAGCCATTTTGAAATCGTAATCTTCTGTTCCTCTGGCAGAAGCCATTCTGAAATTGGAATCTTCCGCTCATGTGGCAGAAGCCATTTTGAAATTCCACTCCGTGCTGCTCTACTTAGAATAAAAGTATCACCAGGCAATTTAATATTGAGAATTACTTTGATCTTTTACGACTGTTCAGGACTAGGTCCTCATGCTCCAAGGAGTATAAGTGGAGTACAGACTTCAACAAATATGGACAAATAGAATGAATAGACTGGTATTGGCGTTTTTCCCTTATTTTCAGCCTTCCGCGTACAGTAAGCCTTGTCAAAGAGAAACCGAAAGTCTTGCATCTGTGAAGAGCAACTGAATTTCAAATATTTTTGCAGTGATTAAAGGATTAACTGTACATGAGGAGGCCGGCTCTCTCCTCTTGTGTTTCTGTGTTTGTGGTCTCCTTTGCAGTTCTCATTAACCGCAGAGCACGTCTGGCATGAAATCACAGCGTTTTCATTTTTTATACCCACATAGTGTTTTTGTTGAATTTGTATCCTATTCACTACAAAAATTGCCAGGGAGGTCTACACTGGAGGGGGTGGTGGCTGTGGTGATCTGGCGACGAGGATGGGGGAGGGGAGGTACTTCTGGGAGGGGCCATTGGGCAGGTGGGCCATGACGTATTGCAGCAAAAGTCCACCATTTGCCCTGAGAAGCCCCTTGCGAAACAGAAATGTTTCCCACTGTTCTGAAGAGCCACTCAAGCTGCCTATTTCTTTTTTTGTTGCTTTGTCTGCTTCCCACTTTGCGACACTCACAAATCTTTTTTAAACATTGACAAAGCCAACTGGTCCAGTGCTGGCTGACAGCCTAGTGGCTTTCTCAATGATTTTTGATTGATGGTTTTTTGTAAAACATTATTATTGTAGGAGCTGCCAGTCACTCAAAAAGCACACATTGTCATAGAAGCCCCAGTAACTTAAGGGGACTACTTTTTGTGCAGATGCGCTCCTTATTAAACAGCAGAATGCCATAATTCACAATGAATGTAGCCAATGGTTGAAGTGGGCTGACCCACTGTCCTACAGTCTGTGCTGTAGAAGACGGAACAAAAGGTGAATCACACGAAAATCGATCAATGGATGAAGATGGCTGTCTGAAAGGTCTTATACGTAAGCAAATGTCTAATTTTACAAAAATCAAAAAGATCTTTGCTAACACCAGACCAAAAAATGATTCGCAAAATTGTGAGTCATGTAACTTTGCAATCTGCAGACCCCTAGTCTAGAAGAGCACAGATTGCATGTACTTAAGTTAATATTTCATATTATTTTATGTGAAATCTGCACATTAATAGAAAAACAGAAGAACTTTAACACCTGAAATTTTATGGACTAAAATCATTCAGCATTACTCGCAACCTACCAGGGATACAAATGCGCTCTTGCTGAACAAAGAGAGCACTATCCAAATTTGCATGTCCAAAGTTGACAACTCAGCCAAAAAGCGTTTCAAAATATACAGAAATGTACAGCCATTCCATCAGCCTCATGTGAGACGACCCACCCTTAAGAACTATGTGATGCCCTCATGTTGCACTTCTGGGGTAAACTATACTAGACTCTCTCCAGGGCAGCATCACTTGCAAAGAATTCCCATAAACTAAAAACTACCATGGAAGTGGCTCCAGCGGTTTTATGACAGAGGCACGCATGGTTAAACCACGCGTTTCTTCCTCCAAAGCCCTCCATCTCCACCAGAGATGGTAAGAAGCGAAGTAAGGTAGGCAGGGGTCTTGAAATGAATGACCCTGTGAGTGATAGATCCAATTTCTGAATTATATTCTAGCATGGGTCAAAAGGCAGTAGAGTTCCTTCAGTACTGGTGTCATGTGGTCCAATTCCCTTGAGGAGGAGATCGACCAAGCATCTGCATGGTAGACCGCCGCGATGGAATGAGAGAAGACAGAGGAACTCCTGCAAGAATTGCAGTACCTTAGTCTCGGTAGGAGATGATTAGGGTGTGGGCCATGATTCTTAGATCAATGGGGATCAGAAGATGGTTTGCTTTTTTTTCAGGCTCTAAAGGATGTAATTTCCTGACTGGCCACTTTGATGATGTGTGTCATTAGTGCCAGAGTACGCCTGATAATGAAGCGGAAGGATTTTGCTTTGGTCACACAATTTGAAGAAAGATGTTGAGGGAGAGTTCACTCAGAATGGGTACACCAATTTGATTTTATTTTTCTGGGTTATGTGTAAGAAACCTGCTGTTTGAGGGTTTAGTAGGAAGAAGTTGTTTGACATTCAGGATTGTATCTTAAGAAGGCTGTCCTTCAATGTAAGGATATCCTTCAGAAATGACATCTTCACATGTAGCCAAGTATCCTCCACATACAGGTGTATACACAGGTTGAACTATTTTAGTATATCTGGAAGAGGATCAAGATACAACTAATAATGGGGCTAGAATTACAAATACAAATGAAAAATGAACTGACAATGTAAATAATATATTGGGAATATCAATAAATTCATATGCTCTAGAAATCTTTGTAGATTAATGGACTTATCCAGATAGAGAGCACATGTCACTTTCATGTCTATCGTTACAGACATACTTGCCAATATTAAAAGACCCAAGGGCTCAGCAGGTTCTCCTGCCTTAAGTGAAAATGTCAACAAAGCTTCTAGATGGTTACAGTGGACTGCAGATCATGCGAAGGTCAGGACAACAGTAGCAACAAAAATCTTCAAATCATAAAGGCTAATTTAATAAACATAACAAATACAAAGTGAAACTGAATTAGAGTGACACTATCAGTAAAATTGTGAAGAAGTTTCATGTTAGGAATTAAATAATAGTAATTATCAAAACTTAAATTGAAATAAATTCCTAACAGCGTGTCCTGGTATTGAAGTGGTCGCTAAGTGGTTTATTACCTGCATAGACAAAGCAGCAATATCGGATGAACATTTATTTTACAATAAAGTGCTGAAAATTCTCCCTTCTGTTCTTTGTGGGTGTGAGGTTTTCAATGCATCAGAAAGGACTCCACAAACCATGTAGTCTGACGTCGTAAAGTGGGGCTAGAGATAATATAAAACCAGAAGCCAAATATAATGAGTGAAAATTAGGAGAAGTAGGCATGGCCCTGATTTGACAATATAATTACTGAAAATAATGAGAAACACGCAAGACCTACTCCATAACAGAGTATCTGACATGAGATGATTCAGGTGAGTGCCACACCGCCCAACAATCAGACAGCGGTGTTTTGCTACAGAATCAACACATGTAGATGCCATTAACTTCTTTTAGGCTCAACAACATGTATTTAGAGGCAGGGTCAGACTGGAAAAATAAATAGGTCAGGTCGCTATAATAAAAGTAGCCCACAATAGCGAAGCATATAGTTAAAAAAAAGTGGTAATATCAGACAAATCCACAGTAAAAACTGGCCCACCTGGCCATAAAACCGCCTAAAATTGCAAAAAAAAATGTCCCAGGTCAGTGGCATAGCTAGACCTTAGACTTCCCGGGGCGGTCCCTGCCTTTGCCGCATTGAAGAGCAGATGGTGCCAATTTATCAGATTGCTGCCTCGCGATGGCCACGCTGAAGAGAGGGGGGGATGCTGCTGGCGATTGCCTCCTGAGATGGCAGGTTAGAGCTGAGGGAGGCCGCCGCCCCCAAAACTAGTGTCGCCCGAGGTGGACCGCCTCTCCCTACTCCCCTTTGCTATGCCACTGGCCCACGCACTGATCTGTCAGACCAGCCCATCAGGAACTGCCTGATTGCCCAATAGGCCAGTCAGACCCCGCTGTGAGGGAGGAAGGTGGAGCGGGCTGAGAGATGCGCCGCAAAAATATTCTTCCAAGTTGCCGCTGGCCAAGTAGAACGCTCTGTCTAATGCAGTATCGATACGGGTCCTACCGTATCAAAGGGACCGACTTTTTGAAAAAGCTCCAATTGGCCGATCAGAGTGCCCTATTTTTTAAATTTACGGTACTGCAGAACTCCTGAAGGACATGGTGGTCTGCTGTCCCTATTATATCATCATTGCTGTCATGGCCTCCAATGGTGGTGAGCAGTAATTTGAGATCTAACTCCTTAATATTCATGAGAGATAGACCAGAATCCAACCCACTACAATTCTGAATTTTAAGAATCGACTTATTAGTACATACTCTGAAATGTTGTTTAATTATTCTCTACATTATTAAGTCTGTTTTTTGACAGCACCGCTAACAATAATCTGCTTATAATGTCAAATAGTGGTCTTTGGGGCTACGCCTTTCAACCATTAGCTTTCTTCAACCAGTCTCTTCCAGCCATTGGTTGGAGACTCTGTCAATCATGTCTTGGCTCAAACCAGTGGAGTATTCTTCTCAACTAATGCTGTGTATCGGTCTGCCTCCACTTGAGTGCTTGTATTGAACTGTATTTAGGAATATTTCATAACAAAGCCCTCTCTGTTTGCTCCTTCAAGCTCCCTGCTGTGAATCTCTCTTATGTGATAATATTGCATGCATAATACACTAACTCCAGACGACTTATTGACTTTGCCAGTGCTTGTTTACATAAAGTGCATACACGTTGCTGTTGCTCGTTGTTCACAAGCCCTGCAAGCCTTTGACTTGTACACTAACCATGCACCTGATGTTTGTTAAGGATTCTTGCCTTCAGGAAAAACTTGATGATGCTTCTCCTTGGTTCGTCCCCTTGCTTATCCCCTCCGCCACCTGGGCGCATGCCAGACAAAGATGTCCTCCGCCACTCAAAGAACTACGAAACGTCTTTATATTGTGAGATGGCGCACAGACTCTGTAGATACCGAGATGACCCTGCTAGTATACGGCATGCTGGCTCAGTGAGCTGAATGCACATCAAAGACGTATGCGGTGATCTGCAGATTCTGCCTTCCATTAATTAGAGGTTGGTAAATTAAGTACCATTACATTTACAAAGCTTAGATATTCAGAATTATTTATGATGTGCTATATAACAAAATAAGTTATTATTTTTGTAATGCCACAGTGAATACGAGCAACCTTTCATGCACGACCCTGGCAGTGGCGCAACAATAGCCCCCGCAGCCCCCATAAATTTGAGGGGGCACCCCTGTGGAGGGAGCTCCCCATGCTTCGGACCCAGTCATGTGCTTTTGGGCCTGCCCGTGCACTGTGCCAGAGGAGGGGCCCGAGCTCCAAGGGCCCCCCCACCCTCTGGCAATGTGCACAGGCTGGCCCCCTCCACAGGGGTGCCCCCTCAAATTTACACCACCTGGGATGTCCCACGTTTGTGGGAAATACTAAGAGCATGCAAACTCAGGGGCATATTGACAAGGGTTTATCACCACCAGAATTCCACTTTTGATGGTGTTCAGCCACTCGACATATGTACAAGGCGGCGTTAAGCTACTTTACTTGGCTTAATGCTGCCTTGCAAGATAAGGCCACATTTCACGCAGCACTTAGCGTGAAAGGGGCAGGCAATGGATGTTGCAGTGGACGTTCCACCGCAATGCCCATTGCTTTTGACGCTGCCCCCTATTTACAAAGGTGGCTGTGGGAACCAGGGTCACCAGTTCCCCGGGGGTAGCATGGCTCGAGCGGGTAGGCACCCGAAAGCTTAGGTGTAAAGTGACTACACAGCACACGCATCCACTGAGACAACAAATGCACGCACAGACTGAGACCACACCAGTTTCGTTGATTCAAATAAGCAAGTTTTATCTAGAATCAATATCAGGGCAATCCAATAATCACAGTAGTAATAACTTATTATCGTTCTTTAAAAGCACAGGTATTTCATCACTCGGCCATAAATACTTAAATTAATAAATATTAAATATTAAATAACCATAGGCCTGGCAACAGCCTTGCCCCTAGTCAGCACCTGCAAGGAATTCTTTAGGAATACATTTAAATCACATTGCATTAAGCATTCATAACCATTTCCTTATGTAAGCAACCATTTCACTTAGTGACTAAAGGCATCCAGGAAACTTGGTATTAGACAGAAGTAAACCACCCATTAAGTAGGAGTAAAACATTTCATGAGGATTGTAAAGGGTCATTCAGCAGAGGTAACCACTTCCTCTAGGTAGGGCAAACAGTTCATTAGGCCACATTAACCAACGCATTAGGCAAAGATACACATTTTGTATATACCGGCTACATTAGCCATTACCATACTCCTAGCAGGGGTGTTCTCCTCTGGCGTCAAAGTTACTAAGGCCTCCGCAATGCTAGGGAAAGTTTAGGGGCCTGGCATTGCTGCAGTGACCCTTAACAACAATGGGGGCCGACGGGGCCCACCACAGTCTCCCGCGGAGAGGGGCGATCTCGGGGCCTCCCCGGGGGGTTTTACCTCTTTCCTTCAGCCTTCAGCCCTCCTCGGGCCCTTGCGGGGGCTTCTTTGCTCCACGGAGCCCTCCGCAGGGTCGCGTCCTGTTCTCGGGCCCACAAGCACGCCAGAGGCCCGGGAACCAATTGGCCTGAAGGCGCGCTGGAGTCAGGGCCTGGGATCCAATGAGGGCGGAGGTACTCCCGCAGCCGCCTATTGCAGCGCGGCCAGCGGGGGCACGACGCTGGTGGCCAATCCGAGTGCGGCGGGGGCGGAGTCACTTCCAACGCCCCCGTCACGTGAGGAGAGTTTCAGGCTTCGGGCCTAGCGAGGCCGACTGCGGCCTGACACGAATTGCGATTCTCCTATTAACATGACCAGAGAATCTGGATTTCATTAAAGAAACGGAGGCTAACATTATGCATACAACTTTTAATGCAGTCCAAGCATAGCCGCATATGTCACAAAGCAAAAGTTCCAACTTAGAATACATATGAACCAACAATAGCATGAATCACTAGGCAATCAGCCTCTTTTAAATGTGGTGACAGTGAGAAAGGAAATGTCCAAACAACTCCAATGAAACATCAAACTTGAAGAAGGATGACGGAAGAATACACCATCCGTGATTGATCCACCAGATGTGGAATCAAGAAGACAAAATCAAGAGAGGTTATCTGCAAAGCAAAGAAAGGTTGTTAATAAATCCCAATAAAAATATTAAGGATTTGAATATTAAACAATCAGCTAAATAACAGTCCTGAAAAGGAAAAGAATGTAAGTAGTCCTGCAAAGGAAAAGAATGTTAGCTTATAAGTAAAATATTCAAATAGCATATCATATCATAAAATCAACCTGTACCGTATTATATCATATAATCAACCACCCAGGGAAAGGGTGGGAGGGATAATGTTAGCCTCCGTGTCTTTAATGAAATCCAGATTCTCTGGTCATGTTAATAGGAGAATCGCAATTTCATTACAAGACCGGAGGCTACCATTATGCATGTTGGTAGCCATGTAAAACAACATCAGACATGTGAGATACAGGTTTGCAATAATGATGAGCAAAGGTTCTAGAATTAGACCAATCAGCAGCTTTTAGAATATCATCTAACTTACCACCTGGCCAGAATGACTTACTGGCCATTGCGCCTCTAATAGAATGTGGTTTAAAAATATTCAGATTGATTCCAGCAAGATTCATGACTGTCTTAACCCATCTAGCAATAGAGGAAGAAGAAATTCCTTTGTGGGGTTTATTAAAAGAGATGAGTAATTGAGATACATTCAAAGGACGAAGAGAGTTCATTCTAACATCGTATTCTTTCATACATTGAACAACACAGAGTTTAGTGCAACTATCAAAACGAGGATAGAAAATAGAATCTGACATAGTTTTTGTTCTTTTATGTATTTCAAAATTAACCCCAAACATATCATAAGATCTATAAGAAATATCAAAAGCTTTAACATCAGAAACTCTTCTGCATGAAATTAAGCAAAGAAGAGTAGCTAATTTGATAGAAAGATTCTTCCTGCTGAGAAGAGAATTAACTGGCCAAGAACAGAAAAGGCCGAGAATTAAATTAACATCCCAAAGAGATTGATATCTAGGTTGAGGAGGTCTTCTAAGTCTGATACTCTTAAGTATTCTACAAATAATAGGATTTTTACCTACCGTTTTATTGTTAATTAGACGATGTCCAGCAGAAATAGCAGATCTAAAACAACTGAGAGATCTGTAACTTAAACCTCTGTCGAATTGTTCTCCAAGAAAATTAACTATATCAACAATAGGTGCCTCCACGGGATCCAAGTCCCTTTCCAAGCACCAACGTGACCAGACTTTCCAAATGTTGTTGTACCGGTAATGTGTCCCAGGGGCCCACGACTCTCCAAGGAGAGTAGAAGCTGTTGACGAAAGTCTTGCAAGATCGTTAGATCTCCTGACACCTTCCAAGCAAGAAGGTTCAAATTCCCTGTCTGAACAAGAGGGTGAATTTGACTGTCTGCGTCTGTGAGAAGATCTTTCAGAGGAGGAATTAGGAAGGGAAAATCGTAGGTTAGTTCCAGAGCTGTTGGGAACCATGCTTGGGATGGCCAAAACGGAGTTACTAGGACAATTGAGGAGTGTTCTTGTCTCGCTTTCTGAAGGAGTCTCTGGATCATTGCGAATGGAGGGAAGGCATAAGCGTTGATCCCTTCCCAAGATTGGAGTAAGGCATTCACTGCTAGAGCACCAGGATCGGGCATCCAGCTGAATGGGCCCCAGAAATGATTCAGGGAGTTGAAAACAGAAGTGTTGAGTTTCCAGTCGCTGTAATCCAAGATGAATCTTGAATTCCAATCTGCACAAAGATTGGATTTCCCGGGAAGGTATTCTCCTCTGAGAGAGATTTTGTGTTCTAGGCAGAAAAACCAAAGCTTCTTTGCTAGATTGGAGAGGTCTTCTGACTTGGTCCCTCGTAGACGGTTTATGTAAGTGACGGCAGACATGTTGTCCATTTTCAATATGACTGATCTTCCTTGAAGAAAGCGTTTGAAGCTCATTAGAGCATAAAGCCTTGCAGTTAATTCTAGATAATTGATGTGGTGCAGGGACTCTTGCTGCGACCAAATTCCTCCAGTGTTCTGGTTCTGTAGACAAGCACCCCAGCCATGAAGGCTGCCATCCGATTCTAGAATAAAATCTGGTGCTGAACCAAAGATCGCTCTCCCATTCCATGCATCTAGATTGTCTAACCACCATGTTAGTTCTAAGATTGCTTCTGGGTTTAAGGAAATTCGATCTCCGTACCAAAGACCTGACCTGAGAGCTCTTGCTTTTATTTTCTGAAGGGCTCGATAATTCAGTGGTCCCGGAAAAATGGCCTGAATGGAAGAAGATAGAAGGCCTAAAAGTGTGGCTAGTTCTCTTAGGGTGAGGTTTTTTTGTTTCAATACATGCCTTATCTCCTTTCTGATTTTGGCAATCTTCTTGGGAGGGAGAAGGAGAAGACATTCTGTTGTGTCTACTGTGAAACCCAGGAATTCCATCTTCTTTGAGGGAATAAGAATGGATTGTTCCCTGTTTATGATAAAACCCAGACTTTCTAAGAGGTCTATAACTGTCTTGAGATCTTTGATGATTTGAGCATAGTCTTGAGAAAGAATCAGGATGTCGTCTAAGTAGATGATGAGACGAATACCTTTTTCTCTTAGACCTGAGGCAACTGCTCTCAGTACCTTGGTGAAACACCATGGGGCAGAGGAGAGACCGAAGGAGAGAGCCTGAAATTGAAAGAGATGGTTTTTCCAAACGAACTGAAGAAAGGGTTGGTGTTCCTGTGCCATGGGAATGGTAAAGTAGGCATCCTTCAGATCTAATTTGACCAGCCAGTCTCCCTCTAGTAAGAGGTCTCTGAGAAGATGGATGCCCTCCATCTTGAAATGTCGGCAGACAAGGAATTTGTTGAGTTCTCTGAGATTTATAACCGGTCTCCAACCCTTGTATTTCTTTTCCACAAGGAAGAGAGTACTTATGAATCTCATAAGTTCCATGGGAACTTCTAAAATTGCTCCTTTTATTAGCATTGAGGAAATTTCTTCCTCTATGATTTTTTCTTGATCTAGTGTAATGGGAATCGGTCTTGGAAGAGAGTTCTGGGTTGGAGTCTGGATGAAATCTATTGAAAAACCGAGAACAGTGTTTAGAACCCAGGGGTCTTGTGTGATAATTTTCCAATTATGGTAAAAAAAATTTAGTCTCCCACCAACTTTTGGATTCAAAGAAAGGGAAGGGGAAGCTGCACTAACTTTGAGGGGTGGATTCGGAAGGTGCTCCTCTCGCTCGGAATCCTCTCGAGCGGAAACCTCTTCCTCTGGGTGGATAGAACTGTGGTTGGTTGGGTGGTTGGTATCCTCTACCAAAATTGCCTCTGTTTCTTGGAAAGGGGCGTCGATTGAACCGGCCGGAAGATTGCCCCCTTCTACCGGCCCTTCCAAAAAGATTACTGTTGTAGTTAAAAACTTTTTTCATGTTCTGGTGTGCTTTATCTAAAGCGGTAAAGGTCGATACATATTTGAAAAACTTTTAATTAATACTTCTCCAAAAAGTAAACCTTTTGGATTAATGGAGGTTTCCTTTTCAGCCATATCGATTAGTTTAGGGCTAATTTTAGTGAGGACCACTCTTCTTCTTTCACAATTAAGTCCCGCATTCGCGTTGCCTAAGAGGACTAGTGCCCTTTGGCCCCACCCCCGAATGGAGTGTGTATCAAGAGGGCAGCCATTAAGGTAACTCTCCTCTGCTGCGTCGATTATTTTTGTTAGGGGGCCTAGAATGTCGAGAACTTTATCTTGGCAGATCTTAAGCGATCTTTCCAGGCCTTTACGCGGGTCTCTCCCTAATTTAAATAGGTAGGTAAATAATTCTAGGTCAAGGTTCGGAGTCTGACAAACTTTACCTTCAATTGAAGGTCTGGTACACTCTGCTCTTAAGAGATTACGAGTCTCTCTTTCTAAAGGATTTCTAATCCATTTAGTTATGAATTTAGATACGTGTTCGTGTGGGGTCCACTCAGAGCTTCTAGGGTGTTTAATGTTAAAAGGGGGAGAACATCTCCTCACCCAAAGGGTCCAAAATACTATCCTTAGAAGATGAAGGACCATTAATATCATTTAAGAGAAAGGAATCAATATCTTGATCATCGTCATCGAGATCAAGAATATATTCGTCAGGAGATTCTGAGCCATCATCAATATTAATAGGATCATTGTCTAGAGCACTTTGATGAATTGTGCCACGAGGGACACCCATTAAATTTGTGCCGCTAAGGACACCTTTCAAATTTGTGCCGCAAGGGACACCTGAGGCAAATGAGGTGCAAGGACCTCCTGTAAAACCTGAGGTGCTAGGACCTCCCGTGCTCTCTGGGGTATAATCAATATTTTTACTTTTTTGTGCCTCTTACCCCTTTCTTCAGTGAGATCATTAACCTCCGTATTGTCCAGATCTGATAAATTATCGTTTTCATGGATCAAGGATCTCTTAGATGACATGACTTGAGAGAGAGTAGAAAACATACATGAACTAATCTCCTTATGGATACATTTTTTGATGGCATCATTATTAAAATCAGATTCAACAGTATTACTATGAATTGAATCCGAATCTGAGTCAGACATGTTTGTTAAAAAAATATAAATATAAATGTCTGTAATAAATAATTCTGTAAATGTAAATATTGACCCTTTTTTTAATATATATAACTATTAACTAAAATTGTAAGTATCAGCTACTCCAAGAATTCAATTGGTCAAGGATGGTTTTCTAAATATTAAAATGTATCAATTTAGCATCAAAAAGCGAAGTGCGCTGAAAAAACAACCGATTGAACGCTCGAGCAGGCTTGAAGTCCGTTTCTCGCGTCTCAATCAGCTGTTTTTGCCCGAAGACCGGACGAGAAAGGACCCTTGGGAGCCAGCGCACGCTGCGTGGCTGTCTGCAAGGGTCATTCCTCTAATCCGCGATGAAGTCGAGGTTTCGTTAAATCGTGAAGCATCGACAGGAGCAAAGCTTCAGAATAAATAGAAATGTCCTCAAAAAGAGTGGGGAGAGGTATCTACCTGGGCGACGCTCTCCCAAAATCATCATTAATGCGGGTCATTGCGTGCTTTATAGTATTAAACGCGCGATTTTTAAAAGCTTACTTTCTTTCTAATGTAAATAAAGACAGACATAAAGGGAAGGAAATGGAAGCCAACCTCCGTAAATTGGAGGTTGGGAAACCGAACATAAGGAGTGAAAGGTTTTAATCTACCTTACCTTATAATAGTGTATATATATATATATATATATATATATATATATATATATATATATATATATATATATATATATATATATATATATACTAACTCCTGTAGGGATAAAGGAGGGTTAGTCAATAGACATTCTTTACAAAGATAAAATAATATTAATAAAATACTAGTTATAAACTTTAAATAATAATATATACAAGACTTTTCAGGAGCTAAGTAAGAAGTTGACTTATCTTGCTTGGAGCCGCATTTAAAAGAGGCTGATTGCCTAGTGATTCATGCTATTGTTGGTTCATATGTATTCTAAGTTGGAACTTTTGCTTTGTGACATATGCGGCTATGCTTGGACTGCATTAAAAGTTGTATGCATAATGGTAGCCTCCGGTCTTGTAATGAAATTCACGGCGGCCCTCTCCTCGCTCTGGGGGCTGCCAAGGGGGGCGAGAAAGGCGGCACCGGCGTCCCTGGGATCGCGCCGGGCCGTGACAACGAAGGCAAGGCTCACAGAGCTCCGGGACTGGGGCGGTGAGTTGCGCAGCTCCCTCAGTGATAACACGCATTAGAGGACCAGCAGGGAAGCGCCTAGCAGTGGTGGCGCTTAGTCCTCGCGGCGCTTTGGGGACAATCACCACAGCGCCTCGGCCAGCAACAGGAGGCAGGAATCTAGCGCTCCTCAGGGGGCCCAGCGCTTGAGCAGGATAAGCAGTCCCAGTTCAGGCAGGTCAGCGTTCTAGGGCAAAGGGGGGAAAAGAGCGCTTCACAGGTAGCCCATTTCACCTCAGGTTCAGGCTGGCTAACAGCTCAGGCAGAGTAGGACAGCAGAAGGGATAAGGCAGGACAGCGCAGGGGCCCCAGGTTACGGCAAAAGGGCACAGAGGTGACACAGCCCAATACCTGGTTGATCCCCAGTAGTCCTGGATAGCGCTGGGGGGCTTCTTCCTGGCGCTTGTTGGTTCTGGCGCCCCTCTGTGGTATTAGAATCTTGGTTTCTTGAGGAGGGGGTGGGGGGTGAGTTGAAGGCTTTCCTCAGCAGGTCACTTCAGATGGTTCCTGGGTTCCCCTCCCGCCGGGCCAGATCAGTGGGCTAGTTCAGGGTTCTTCACTTGACTTGGAAGGTAGCACCTAAGCCCTGTCACTCCCAGTGACATAGGTCCCTGACTAGGCCCTCCCGCCTAAGTCTCCTGCGTAGGGTCCCCCAGGTCAGTGATGCCCCAACTGCCTCAACCTCAACTGACTTGAAAATTTCCCTCCCTTTTCTTTTATAGTGGCAGTTGGCAGTTGGCAGTGGCCAGTTGGTGGCCACTCCCCTATTCTGGAAGGTTCCAGGAGCTTCCTCACTCTAGCTATGGGCAGGCAGGCAAGCTGGTATTGCAACAATGTTTAAGGGTTCCAGCCAGCTCCTGGCTACTAGAGTGCGTCTAAACAGACCACACTGCAGTAGCAGGGGTCAGTGGCAGCCATGTTGGGGGTAGGGAGCACCTGCACCGTAGCATTGATTAGCAATGGGAATGTGCCCAGAGACCTAAGGCCAACCAAAAAGAAGGTGGTAAAAATGAGGCAAAAGCGAAAAAAAAGAGTAAAGACCACCCTAAGGCTGACAGGTCTAACATGCGTCCCCCCCAGCTGAAAGTGGGGAGAGCTACCCAACCTCTAGGGAGTTCTCGTCACTAAGGCGGAAAAACCGGGAGAGACCGTCAGCATTGGCGAGGTCAACTCCGGGCCGAAGTTGCACCCGAAAGTCCATCCCCTGTAGGGAAATGGACCACATTAGCAACTTGGGGTTTTCGCTTCTCAACTGCATGAGCCAGCGAAGGGGTCGGTGGTCGGTTTGAATCAGGAAGTGAGAGCCAAACAGGTATGGCCTCAACTTCTTCAAGGCCCAGACCACAGCGAAGGCTTCTTGCTTGATGGTACTCCATCGCCGTTCCCGAGGGAGGAGTCTTCTAGAGATAAAGGCCACAGGTTGGTCTAGGCCATCTTTGTTGAGTTGCGAAAGCACAGCGCCTATGCCGTGCTCAGAGGCGTCCGTCTGCATGATGAATTCTTTTGTGAAATCAGGTGTTGCAAGCACCGGAGCGGTGCACATCGCGTGCTTCAGCGTCTCGAATGCCTCTTGGCAAGCAGCCGTCCAGGTCACTTTTTGTGGCTGCTTCTTGGACGTCAACTCAGTCAAGGGGGCTACGATGGTACCATATCCCTTGACGAACCGGCGGTAATAGCCAGTGAGGCAGAGGAAATCTCGGATCTCAGTCTGAGTTTTAGGGGGCTCCCAGGCCAAGATGATCTCAATTTTGGCCTGGAGGGGTTGCACCTTACTCCTGCCCACCAGGTGTCCCAGGTAGACAACAGATCCCTGTCCAATCTGGCACTTGCTAGCCTTGATGGTCAAGCCAGCACGTTGCAAGGCCTGCAGCACCTCCTGGAGATGCTGCAGATGGTCCTCCCAGGTGCTACTGAAGACAGCTATGTCATCCAGGTATGCCGCTGAGAAGAACTCCAGGCCAGACAGCACCTGGTTCACCAACCGCTGGAAAGTGGCCGGAGCATTCTTGAGTCCAAAGGGCATCACTCTAAATTGGAAGTGGCCCTCGGGGGTGGAGGATGCTGTTTTCTCCTTTGCTCCGTTGGCCATGGCAATCTGCCAGTACCCTGATGTTAGACCAATGGTGCTGAGGTACCGGGCTGCTCCCAGCCGGTCAATCACCTCATCTGCCCGTGGGATCAGGTGAGCGTCTGTCTTGGTGACAGAGTTCAATCCCCGATAGTCCACACGAACCGAAGTTCTGGTGTGGTGCCCGGTGGGGCCGCTTTTGGCACCAGCACGACCGGACTAGCCCACGGGCTGCTGGAAGGTTTGATCACCCCCAGCTCCAGCATTTTGGCCACCTCACCCTGGATACTGTTCTTGACTTTGTCGGACAGCCGGTAAGACTTGGTTTTTACAGGCGGACTGTCCCCTGTGTCCACATCATGGGTACACAGATGTGTAATTCCAGGCGTGAGGGAGAACAACGAGGCGTACTGCTCCAACACCTGGCGGCAGTCCCTCTGTTGCTCTAGGGTCAAGGATGGGGAGAGGACAACTCCCTCCACTGAACCATCCTTCTCCTGGGCCGCCAGAAGGTGAGGAAGAGGCTCACTCTCCTCCTCCTCGCTCCCATCCGTCACCATGAGGAGAGCAAGCTCAGATCGCTCATGGTGAGGCTTCAGGCGGTTGACGTGGAGCACCCGATGGGGCTGACGGGGGGTCTTTAACTCAATGACATAGGTAGCCTGGCCTCGACGCTCCACAATTTCGTACGGACCAGTCCACCGGTCCTGGAGGGCACAAAGCTCCCCAGGCTCCATGACCCACACCTTCTGTCCAGCGTCCAACTCCACCATCCAAACGTTGCGGTCATAATACTCCTTCATGACGGCTTGGCTAGCCTCCAAGTTGTCTGAGGCTTCCTTCCACAGCTTGGCCATCTGGCTGCGGAATGCCAGCATGTAGCTGACGACATCACGGGGAAGCTTCTTCGAAGTCTTCTCCCACCCCTCCTTGACAAGGCTGAAGGGCCCCCTAACGGGATGGCCATAGAGCAGTTCAAAGGGGCTGAACCCGACTCCCTTCTGTGGCACCTCGTGGTACGAAAACAGCAGGCAAGGGAGGAGGATGTCCCATTTCCGCCTCAAGTCCTCTGGCAGGCTCCGGATCATCCCCTTCAAGGTCTTGTTGAAGCGCTCTACGAGCCCGTTAGTCTGGGGGTGGTAAGGAGTGGAGAACCACGGGGTCACTCAGCACTCCTTCCACATGGCCTGCATGTAGGCCGACATGCAGTTCGTGCCTCTGTCTGACACCACGACCTTGGGGAATCCCACTCTGGTAAATATCCCCATCAGGGCCCGCGCCACCACAGGTGCAGTGATGGTCCTCAGAGGAATAGCCTCCGGGTACCGAGTGGCGTGGTCCACCAACAGCAAGATGAACCGGTGTCCCGCAGAGGTCGGAGGGTCCAACGGCCCAACGATGTCGATTCCGACCCGCTCAAAAGGGGTCCCGACCACCAGGAGCGGTTCCAAAGGGACCTTCACTTTAGTGTTGTAAATAAAATATTACCCTGGCATAATTTCTAGGCATTAACAATTAGCATGTATCAAATGAGAGGCAGAGAGTCCGTGGTGTCCAAGTTAAAAGGGCTTTATTCCAATAACTCGAGTTAAGGGAGAATCTGTTCCATCACCACTGAGGTTCAGGAAGGGTCTTCTAACATTTAATAACAATGAACAACATATATACATTTTGTCTTGTACATAGGGCGTAGGAAGGAACGCAGAGCAGAGAAAGAAACAGATAAGAGCATGTGGGCGTACATGTGGGTGTACACTTTATGAGTCATAGGTAGGTGATAGGTAGGTGTCATAGGTGGGTGGTACACAGAGGAGGAGTTTGCATGACCAGCTGGAACTTTGCCCTACTTGTGTGCAACTTGGTCATGACGTGCAATTGACGTGTAAGTGGGAGGAGAGCTGACTTTCAGTCTAGTAGAGAGATCTTTAGTGTCAAGGCGACCAGCACATCTGGTACTAACTGATATCTTAAGTCAGGGGATGTATTATCTGAAGCAAAAGTTGCTCGTCACTAGGAATCAGAAAAAGCATATATTTCTTCGTTCATTGCGTGGGGGCTGTGAGCAAGCACTGTGATTTCATTTAAACGGAGACAGGAAAGCTAGGCCCTATCTTTACAGACGGGTTCTGTTTACTTTTTTCACCGGGCATGCAGATAACTGTTAAGCAAAATATACTGTCTTGGCAACCCTTGCTCAGCTGAGCTAGAAGTATGCGAGGTCAGAGATACGTAACTGCAGTTTTCAGTGTGTCAGGAGTCAGGAAAACCCTGATTCAGAAAGTGGTTCATTACGATATTTATTTAAAAGTGCACAATGCAAATACATGGGCTTTATGCTAACTTAACATTTGGGAAACTTGATGACAGGCACCTTAATGCAGGACGTGATTGCAGAGGCCTTGTGATTCAGGCCACTGAGAGAAATATGCATGGGTGACATGCACACATATGTAACATAGGGTACACGTAGGGGGCATCTTGGTCAGGCAAAATTTCATTTTCCTCATTAGTCCCAGTCTTGCCACTGGCCTGGCAAGTCTTGCAGGTCTTACAGTAAGTGTCAGAGGCAACCCTCATCCTGGGCCAATAAAAATGCGGGACCAGCCGCGCAAAGGTTTTGTCCTGGTCCAGGTGTCCAGCCAAAGGAATTTCATGCGCCAGTTCCAATAAGAAGGCCCGGTAGCATTGGGGGACCACTAAGGCCCTCGAGGATCCATGCACCGGAACCTTAGGCTCACTGTAAAGGAGGCCATCCTCCCAGTACACATTAAAACTGCCGGTCTCCTGATCGGTCGCTTGGGCTTCGGCCTGTCGCCGCATGCCTTCAAGCTTGGGGCACTCCTTCTGCGCCCGATAGAATTCCTCCCGGGAAGGCTCTCCTTCCACATGCCACTCGGCAAGGGTCGACAAGTCCCCCACGGGAACAACATCCACCTCCATGGACTCCGGGGGTACCTCCACAGGCTCCCCATCCATCCCACGGGGTGTGTCCTTCACAACAAAAACCTCTTCAGGATCAGCATTGGGTTTGGCCGTTGTCCCAGGCTCCAACCCGGGTTGAGTTCCTTGCCGAGCAGCTATGGACCGCGTGACCACGCAAGTCCATCCTGGTAACCCCAGCATCTCAGTGTGGGCCTTAAACTCCACTTCCTTCCAGGCGGTATGTTCCAGGTCGTTTCCTAGCAGACAGTCTACAGGCAAGGCAGGGCTTATCGCAACTCTCAAAAGGCCTTTAACTCCTCCCCACTCAAAGGGAACCTGACCCACAGGATAGTAGCTCAGAGTGCCGTCAGCCAACACGGCCGGATGGAATACATCAGGTACTACTCGCTCAGGGGATACCAGCCACCTCACTACGGTGGTCATGCTGGCACCTGTGTCCCTCAGAGCCGCCACCTCCTCCCCGTTAACCTTCACCCTCTGCTGGTACTTAGCAGTGTTCGATGGTAAGGACGTCACTGGGACCATCTCTCTGTCCCCAAGTGAAACCAGGGTCCGGCCTGTCCATTCCCCTTCCCTATCTTTTTTCTGGGGGGCGCCCTGTCTGCCTTTTGGGCCATTTCCCCGGGGCTCTTGTGTGACACCCGGGTGCTAACCCAAGTATCCGCCTCCTCTGCAAGCTCACGGGGATCAGTTAGCTTGCGGTCCACCAGATGTTGGCGCAGCTCCGGAAAACACTTATCCAAGAGGTGCCCTCTCAAAAAAAGATTGTACAGGCCCTCGTAATCATGCACCTCGCTGCCACGCACCCAACCATCCAGAGCCTTACGGGCATAATCAAAGAAATCCACCCAATTCTGCGTGGACAGCTTATGGCTGCCACAAAATTTTGGCGATACCTTTCGGGGTTGAGGCCAAACTTTTTAAGGAGCGCCTCCTTCATGGGGGAATACCTGAACTGGCAGGTCCGCCTTATCCAAGTACAGGAGGGTGTCCCTGACATTGGGAGGTATGTAACGATATAGGCCACCTCCCCAGTGTTTTTCGGGCACCCCATGGGCTGTCAAGGCCACTTCATATGCCTCCAACCACTTAGCGATGTCATCTCCCTGAGTGTAGCTCGCTATCACCTCTTTAGGTAACCAAAATCTAGGCTTGTGTTGAGCCCCTGGTACGCTGCCACCATTGGGACTTCCTGGCGCACTCAATTGCAAGGCTCTCAGCTCCAACTCCTTAAGCTGAAGCTTGTGCGCTAGGTTCTTTTCTTCCAATGCAAACTCTTTATCTTCCCTCTCTCTCTCCCTCTTGTGCTCTAACTTGGCAAGATCCCACTTCAACTGCCTCCCCTCCCTCCTGTCCTCATATTCCTGTGACGACGTACTCCTTCTAGACCCACTACTACTTGCCCTGGAACGTCTTCCTGGCAACACATTTTCAGATACCTCATCATCAAGTAGGTCTAGCTCTTGTGGAGCACCCGTCCCCCCTGGTGCGCCCTGCCCCTCCAGTTCCCCATCCCCTCTACCCTCTGAGTGGGCCCTTACCCATGCCCTCAAGGCGGTACGGAGTTCCTCCTTTGCGGCTCTCCGCCCAACCGGCACCCCCATCCCCTGACAAAATTCCCTTAGCTGCACCACCGTGTACTCTTCCAGGTCGGCTAGCTGGAACTCCATTTTGCCCGGTGGGGACCCAGATAAATCAAGGAAAGATTCTAGGACGTAGGTAACAGTCTTGGTTCAAAACAGAACTCTACACACTCAGGTTAGACAGTGGGGGTCAATTGTGTAGGCTTGCATGCACGATAGGTGTCTAGTCTAATTGCAGCGCACTCTGTCCCACTGGAGGGTGGTGTATAGTCACAGGTCCTGAATCCCACCGCTCAGCACCAAATGTGGGAACTGGGGTCACCAGTTCCCCGGGGGTAGCATGGCTCGAGCGGGTAAGCACCCGAAAGCTTAGGTGTAAATTGACTACACAGCACACGCATCCACTGAGACAACAAATGCACGCACAGACTGAGACCACACCAGTTTCGTTGATTCAAATAAGCAAGTTTTATCTAGAATCAATATTAGGGCAATCCAATAATCACAGCAGTAATAGCTTATTATCGTTCTTTAAAAGCACAGGTATTTCATCACTCGGCCATAAATACTTAAATTAATAAATATTAAATATTAAATAACCATAGGCCTGGCAACAGCCTTGCCCCTAGTCAGCACCTGCAAGGAATTCTTTATGAATACATTTAAATCACATTGCATTAAGCATTCATAACCATTTCCTTATGTAAGCAACCATTTCACTTAGTGACTAAAGGCATCCAGGAAACTTGGTATTAGCCAGAAGTAAACCAACCATTAAGTAGGAGTAAAACATTTCATGAGGATTGTAAAGGGTCGTTCAGCAGAGGTAACCACTTCCTCTAGGTAGGGCAAACAGTTCATTAGGCCACATTAACCAAGGCATTAGGCAAAGATACACATTTTGTATATACCACCTACATTAGCCATTACCATACTCCTAGCAGGGGTGTTCTCCTCTGGTGTCAAAGTTACTAAGGCCTCCGCAATGCTAGGGAAAGTTTAGGGGCCAGGCATTCCTGCAGTGACCCTTAACAACAATGGGGGGCCGACGGGGCCCATCACAGTTTCCCGCGGGGAGGGGCGATCAAGGGGCCTCCCAGGGGGGTTTTACCTCTTTCCTTCAGCCCTCCTCGGGCCCTTGCGGAGTGTCTCACTGATGGGGCCGGCTACGGGGCGCCGCAGGACTGCACGGGGCCCCGCGCCGGTGCTCAGGCCGGCCCCGAGGGTGTGGATGGGCGGAGGGGGCTTCTTTGCTCCTCGGAGCCCCCCGCAGGGTCGCGTCCTGTTCTCGGGCCCATGAGCACGCCAGAGGACAGGGAACCAATTGGCCTGAAGGCGCGCTGGAGGCAGGGCCTGGGATCCAATGAGGGTGGAGGTGCTCCTGCAGCCGCCTATGGCAGCGCGGCCTGCGGGGGCACGGCACTGGTGGCCAATCCGAGCGCGGTGGGGGCGGAGTCACTTCCAACGCCCCCGTCACGTGAGGAGAGTTTCAGGCTTCGGGCCTAGCGAGGCCGACTGCGGCCTGACTGGAATTCACGGCGGCCCTCTCCTCGCTCCGGGGGCCGCCAAGGGGGGCGATAATGGCGGCGCCGGCGTCCCTGGGATCGTGCCGGGCCGCGACAACGAAGGAAAGGCTCACAAAGCTCCGGGACTGGGGCGGTGAGTTGCGCAGCTCCCTCAGTGATAACGTGCGTCAGAGGACCAGCAGGGAAGCGCCTAGCAGTGTAGGCGCATAGTCCTCGCAGCGCTTTGGGGACAATCACCACAGCGCCTCGGCCAGCAACAGGAGGCAGGAATCCTGCGCTCCTCAGGGGGCCCAGCGCTTGAGCAGGATAAGCAGTCCCAGTTCAGGCAGGTCAGCGTTCTAGCACCAAAGGGGGGAAAAGAGCGCTTCACAGGTAGCCCATTTCACCTCAGGTTCAGGCTGGCTAACAGCTCAGGCAGAGTAGGAAAGCAGAAGGGATAAGGGAGGACAGCACAGGGGCCCGAGGTTATGGCAAAAGGGCACAGAGATGACACAGCCCAATACCTGGTTGATCCCCAGTAGTCCTGGATAGCGCTGGGGGACTTCTTCCTGGCGCTTGTTGGTCCGGGCGCCCTTCTGTGGTATTAGAATCTTGGTTTCTTGAGGAGGGGGGGTGGTTGGTGAGTTGAAGGCTTTCCTCAGCAGGTCACTTCAGATGGTTCCTGGGTTCCCCTCCCGCCGGGCCAGATCAGTGGGCTAGTTCAGGGTTCCTCACTCGACTTGGAAGGCAGCACCTAAGCCCTGTCACTCCAAGTGGCATAGGTCCCTGACTAGGCCCTTCCGCCTAAGTCTCCTGCGTAGGGTCCCCCAGGTAAGTGATGCCCCAACTGCCTCAACTGACTAGAAAGTTTCCCTCCCTTTTCTTTTATAGTGGCAGTTGGCAGTTGGCAGTGGCCAGTTGGTGGCCACTCCCCTATTCTGGAAGGTTCCAGGAGCTTCCTCACTCTAGCTATGGGCAGGCAGGCAAGCTGGTATTGCAACAGTGTTTAAGGGTTCCAGCCAGCTCCTGGCTACTAGAGTGCGTCTAAACAGACCACGCTGCAGTAGCAGGGGTCAGTGGCAGCCATGTTGGGGGTAGAGAGCACCTGCACCTTAGCATTGATCAGCAATGGGAAGGTGCCCAGAGACCTAAGGCCAACCAAAAAGAAGGTGGGAAAAATGAGGCAAAAGCGGAAAAAAAAGAAGAGGAAAGACCACCCTAAGGCTGACAGGTCTAACAGTGGCTTACACATGGGGCAGCCCCAAAAATAAGACCAGGGAAAACCTTATCTTAACCTGGCGAAACAAAGAGAAATTGTTAATTTCTCCTTGTTTTTGCTGTTTCGATACATATATAAAGAGCAAATTTCCAACAATCATTCCCTGCAACATAGACACTCTGGGCCCGATTCACAGAACTAACTTGAGACAAAATCCTAAACTTACTACTTTTGGTATTCACAGAAGTTAGGATTTTGTCTTAAGACACATTTAAGACACACTTAAGACAGACTTAAGACAAACTTAAGACAAAATCCTAACTTAAGTCTGTCTTAAGTCTGTATTAAGTTTGTCTTAAGACAAAATCCTAACTTATGTGAATACCAAAAGTAGTAAGTTTAGGATTTTGTCTTAAGTTAGTTCTGTGAATCGAGTCCTCTTGCATTAAGGTGCAAGGGTGCCTGTTGTGATGCTAGGCAGCTAGATTTAGTGCCAGCACTAGGGGAAACGCAGGGGTGAGCCACATTCTTTTTTTTTAAACCATTTTTACTTGCATTTTGTTATAACTGAACATTACAATCATGTCATTAGCAGAGCACATAGTTTTACCCCCCGCTCCCGCCTCCCCCCGTATCACTGCCCAATTTGATGCAGATAGGTTCCAACTGAAGAGGACCGCAAGACTAACCCTCCCACATGCCATCAACATTCTAATTGTCCTACAATCCCTTTGTAGCCCACTGTGAGTCTCCCGCCTCTGCACCATTACAACCCCATATCCAGGCCGTGGTATTGTCGCCACTTCCCCCATACTTTGCGAACCTTCCTAGGGCATCCCCGTGCTTTATATGTGACCCTCTCAGCCGCCATATATAAGTCTAGGCCTCTTCTCCACTCTTCTAGCGACGGTATCTCCGGTGCACCCCAGTGATTCGCTATGTCCCTTTTGGCCACTACCAAGGCCATCACCAGAAAGGTCAATAAAGGACGGGTCAAATCTACATCATACGTCATGCCCAATAGGGCCAACTTAGGGTCAATTTGAATCTGGCTCTCCAAGACTGCAGTTAGTTCCGTAAAAATGTCCGACCAATATCCCTGTATTTTAGTGCATGACCACAGAGTCGGGATTTAACGGCCACCTCTCTAGGATGTGTTAACACTAATTCCCAGTCAATGTCCTCCATACCACCCACGTCCGTCTCCCACTGCTGTCTAAGCTTGGCCAAATCACCTAACATGTTATTCGTGAGGGTTTTATACGTTAGCAAGACCGCCTGTTGCTGAATGTGCTCCTGTAGGAGCCTGCCTTCGAGTGGGGCAAAGTCCACCAGTTCTGCAGTGCAGATATTTTGGCCCCCCCAGGCATATTTGAGTCTGGTGTACTTGTAACGCTGTGTGGGGTGTAGTCCGAATTCTGAGGTCAGTGTTGCAAACGACTTCAGCTGTCCCTTAGCGACAATATCTCCTAGGGTAGAAATTCCTATGTCATCCCACCGTTGGTATCCCGTTAGCTTGTGTAATTCCGTCAGCCACTTGCAGTGCCAGATATGCGTCTGTCTTGTGGGCTTCCTATCCCATCCCGTGCATTTCATTGCAGCCTTCCAAGCATTTAAGGTAATTTCGGTTGCCGGAAGGAGACGTCTCCGACCGGTCCCCCCGTATAGATAAGATAGTATGTGTCTGGGTGCCAACCTGTGGCGCTCTAACGCATAAGAGGGATGGTCGGCCTGCGCATGCAGCCAGTCATTGATCGGGGTCAGATGTTCCGCCCAGTAATAAGCCTCCAGATTCGGGAGCGAGATCCCCCCGCTATATTGGTGCCTTTGTAGCGTGTTCAACGCCACTCTGGGCTGTTTGCCCAACCAGAGGAAGGCCCGTAGGTCCGCATGTATTTTAGTGAGGGGTTAGTATTCATTTTGTAAGGCGTACAAGTACTTGGGGAGGATAATCATCTTGTACATTGCCGCGCGGCCCAGAAGAGTGAGCGGGAGCAGTCGCCAGCGGTTCATATCCACTACGGAGTTCACCATGATGCGTTCTATGTTTCGTTGATACGCAATGTGTCTATTGAGGGTGAGATATACCCCGAGGTATTGAAAGCCCTCCGTTGTCGTCGGTAACCTTCTAGGAGGTCCGGCCATGCTTCACGCCCCGAGGGGTCGTATAGAACCGATTTGTGCCAGTTTATTCGGTAGCCAGCATAACTACCGTATTGCTCCAGTTCAAGGAACAACTCTGGGATTGACGTCTCCGGCGATGTAACATACAGAAGAACGTCGTCCGCGTATAGCGAGATTTTTTCCTCGGTCATGTCTCCCTCACTCAATCTAAATCCCCTAATGCCTAAGTTTTGGCGAATCCTAGTCGCCAGGATCTCGATAGTTAGGGCAAACAAAAGTGGGGATAACGGGCAGCCTTGTCTGGTCCCTCTTTGCACCCGGAACTCACGTGACAAGACACCATTCACCCGTACTCTGGCACTCGGCTCGGTGTACAACAGCCGCACCCATTGCTGGAACTTCGGCCCGAAACCAAATTTCTGTAGCACCCCTTCAAGGAACAGCCAATGCACTGCATCAAAGGCTTTTTCTGCGTCGAGGGACAGGAACCAGTGTGGGTCCTCCCTGTCCCGGACCTCCTGCAGCCAGTTGTGAGTGCGCCGGAGATTCATTCTGGTGGCCCTGTCTGGTAGGAATCCCGTCTGGTCCAGATGGATAAGAAGCGATATCACAGAGCGGAGCCGTAGCGCCAGGATAGTGGCCAGTAGTTTTGTTTCCGTATTCAATAATGCGATAGGGCGGTAGGACGCGCAGTCCTCCTGTGGTTTACCCTCCTTATATATTGGGATAGTGGTCGCCATAGCCAGGTCTGGGGGAAGCCTCCCTTCCTGCAGGGCACCCTCATTAACCCCTTCAGGTGTCTCGCCAAGAGATCCACGGTACGTTTAAAGAATTCCGCTGGGAAGCCGTTGGGTCCCGGCATTTTCCCTGGTCGCAGTCTGGCCAGGGCCTCAGAGATGTCATCTAGAGTAATATCAGAGTCCAGGGTTTTAACGTCATCAGCGGACAAGGTCGGGAGTTCGTTTTGGTCCATATAGCGTAGGGCCTCTTCACAGGTCCCTAAGTTCCTAGCTCCATAAAAACTTTCATAGTGGTCTGCGAACGCCTCTGCGATGCGTGTATCCGATCTGAGAACCGCTCCCTGGGGGTCCCTGATCTGCTCCACCCACCTCTCTGCGCGCTCCTTCTTACTAAGCCATGCCAATAGTTTACCCGATTTGTCCCCTACGTCATAGAGGCGATGTAGGGTGGCCAGGGTACCTGTTCTGTCTAATGTGACATTCAGAACGTCATTAAAGTCTCCCCCGACAATCTGCATAGTGTCAGACGTTTCTAGAAGTATATCCGCTACCTTTTTCAATGTGGGTGCTTGTAGTTTCGGGGGAGCAAAGACCGAAATTATGGTGTAGGCGTGCCTGTTCCACATCCCCTTGATACCCACATATGTTCCCTGGGGGTCCATCCACGTCTGGGTTATAGTAAATGGAGTGGTCTTTTTTGAAATGATGGCAACCCCTCTAGAGTCTGTCGTGTATCCCGCGTGCGCTAGGAGCTTAAAGCGGCCCCTGGCTAGGAAGGCGCAATTAGTACCTTTGAGATGAGTTTCTTGTAAAAATGCGATATCCGGGCCTACGCGTTTAAGATAGGAGTTGATCAGCCCTCTCTTGATTAGGCTACCCAGGCCATTGACATTCCAGGACAGGACGCTGAGCCCTCCTCCGCCTTCCCCATGTGTCTTGTGGTCACCTAGCATGGTGTGGACCTTGTGTAGTCATGTAGGCAGTCACCAGGTAGGAGGCAGCCTGTGGAGTCTCATAATGTGTACTGCTGGTCCCATGATTGTTTCTCTCGTACAAACGGAACTTCCCCCCTGTCCAACCCCCAACCGAACATCAACCACCAACTTCTGCTGAACCCCTCCCCCACCCTACCTCCCACCCCTTCCAGTCCCATCTCCTAACAGGGAAGAACCGGTAAGAGGAGAAGGCCTGTCGCCCTCCCGGTGTCCCCCCCCCTATGTTCTGTTCTAACCAATTCTCCCTTGAAGCTGCAGGACTGCTTTCCCAGGGCAAACACAGTTATCTACAACCTGTAAAGTCTCGTGGAGTGGCTAAGTACAGAACCAGGGCAGACAAAAGTGAAAATACAAAGGGGGGTGTGTCAACTTGCGTGTTCCCCAGGGACGAGCTGCTTATAATCGACCCAGTTCCACCATTTTCTACGAGCGAGAGTCTTGAGTGTCAGGTTCAGGGACGCTGCTTTGCCCTGAGTCATCGTGTTCCATGTGTCGGATTGCCTCTACAAACGGGTGAATCGAGCACGACCCCCCTTCTTCCCCACCAGAAGTCTGATTCCCGGTCTCGTCTCCATCATCTCCATCTGACCGAGCTTTGGTCCTTAAACCGTCGTATCTGGAACCCACCTGGGTGTCTCCCCTCAGCGACGCCGATCGCCCACGTCGTGCGCCTCCTGAACCGCGTCCTTGGTAGGGTGTGGCCGGGGTTTGTCTCCTTGCCCGCCGGGACTTCAATCTCTGTGCTCTAGGTACCTCCCATTGGGGTCTGTGCGGTGGGGACTTGTCCATCCTTTCGCGGCCAGTGGGTTCTCTTTGGTGGAGTATAGGACGTTCCTCCAGCCATTGCCAGGCATCTTCCGGGTGATTAAAGAAAAGAGACTTCTCTTTGTAAATGACCTTCAACTTTGCTGGGAAGAAGAGCATGTAAGAAATATGAAGTTTCCGCAATTTCGCCTTTACTGCATGAAAGGAGCGGCGCTGCTTCTGTACCTCTTGGCTATAGTCCGGAAAAATCATTATGGTCGCGTTTTCCAGACGGATCTCCCCCATTTTTCTTGCTTCTCGTAGGATCAGGTCCTGATCTGCAAAGTTAAGGAACCTTGCGATTACCGGTCTTGGTCTCGCACCCTCCGGCGGTCTCACCAGGAGGGCCCTATGCGCCCTTTCGATGATGAAGCAGGATGAGAACCTCACCGTCGGGAAGGTTTTGGTTAGCCAGGCGTGAAGGAATGCTGCCATATTCGTTCCTTCAATTCCTTCTCTAAAACCCATGAAGCGCAGGTTATTGCGTCTCGCCCTATTTTCGGCATCATCCACCTTCCACATCAGCTGGTGATGGGATGCTTTAAGTTCTGCCATGTCCTTCCTCAGGGTCGTGATCGAATCTTCGGCCTCACCCAGACGTGTCTCCGCCGTGGCGACCCTGTCCGATACGTTCCGGAAGTCTTGCCTCAACAGTGTTACCTCGGAGCCCACCTCGCCGATCTTAACTTCTAGTGCCGCTCGGGATTCCTGGATGTCAGTTTGTGACGCCTAAATGGCTTCCATCAGGAGTTCAGTGTCCGACCGTGTTCCAGTGGTGGCGTGGAGGGTATCTGCTGAGTGTTTAGGGGCGGCAAAGTTGTCCATTGGCCCCTGCTTGGCGGGCTTGGGGAGCGTGTCTTTCTTCCCCATGGTTTTCAGTGTCACAATTTTAAGCCCGTGGGCCACCCACGTCCTCCTCAGTCTCTCACTATCTGGCCGGAGGTAGATGCCATTGTCTTCCTGAGGCCGGTGCTACGTATGGTGGTTCCACCTCCTTGTGATGAAGGCGTCGTGAAGCCCGTCGTCGTCTCTGTCTCGTTCCACGAGGGCCCCAGGTCGAATGGCCAGCCGAATGCAGGGCCCAGGTCACGTCTCCGTCTCCACCACTACACAGGGTTGCAGGTCGTGGTATTCGTAGCTCTCAATGCCTGAGACCGCCTCTCCGTTGGTGTCTGGGGTGCTCCCTCGCCTCGCCCCAGTCCCCGACAATGCCTGAGGACCCACCCCAGGAGGGGTAAGGGCACCCTCTTAAGAGTGGCGGTGTGAGGGTCCCACGGGGGCAAGTCCCTTATGTGCAGGTGGAGTGCCGGATCAGTGGGCGAGCCTCCCCCTCAATGCAGGATCCGAGGGGGGCCGCAAGGTTGACACACACCAAGTGGGGCCAGCGCACTTGCAAAGCACCCTCGGGCTCTATTCTGCGATGGCGGCCGCCATCTTGGTAAAGGCGCCGTCTCTTCGGGGCAGTGCAGGCAGCCCCCCGGGGCTCTATCTCGGACCCGCTCTCAGCCTGCTGCCCTCAGCCGCTGCGCAACATCCTCTCACCTCCTGGTCCGGCAGTCGTATGCTGGAAAGCCTCCGTCGCAGGCTTACCGCCTCACCACCGCTGCGGCCGCCATGTTGGTGCAGCACACCGGCCCCACAGGAGCCCGCCGATGTCCCACCAGGGCGTCTTGAGACCGTGTCGCTCCGCCCAGGGGGACCCCCGCCAGGCGCTCTGTGCAGTGATCTGTTTCTGGGCCTGGGGACCCGGATTCTGCGCCTACCTCGGGGTTCGTGCTAGATGGCCGCCATCTTACCACCGTCGGACCTCCCGAGTCAGCGCGGGTAATCCAATAATTAGCCGGTGTACAGCCCTGCAAAAGTCATGAAGGGGGTCTGTCGGGGGTCTATGCGCTTCAATACGACCCTCACCAATTTTGGTGGCTCTGGGGTATTTTTAAAGGCGGATTCAGATGCAGCTCGCCGGGAGCTCCGAGGAGTCACTTCTTATCGGGCCATGCTGTTGGCCACGCCCCGGTGAGCCACATTCTTGAGAATATGGCGTATCCCTGCGTTAATAAGCTGAACAAGTGCGGCATTACCAATTTTGGAGCCACACCGCACTCCGCCAGTTTATTGTTAATATGCCCCTCAGTTTACACAGTGGCGGCTCCTCCGCTAAAGGCTGAAGAGCATTGCCCCACTGCTATTACCGCAGTGAAATGTTTTGTTTGTCGATAATAACAAGACGTTATTATGGTTTTCTTTTTCATTCGGGAGTCGGACGGGGCTGGCTCACCTGTGGATCACAAGTTTTGGTTTCCAGAGGTCAACAATAATCAGTGCGGTGATTTGCACACCAGCGAGTCATTGTCAGATTGTCGGTGATTTACACATCGCACACGGATGTTCAGGACTCAATTCAATTCAATTCAAGGATTCTTTATTCGATGATTAAAAATCACCATAAAAGCACATACATATATACATGATTAAAAATTAAAAATATAAAATATCATTAAACCATTATCAGAATCCTAGTTGTGATAATTATTTACATTTGACAAAAGAGAAGAAGGAATTAGACACTTTTAAAAGAGGATTAATAACAGTTTTTAGGAATCATTCCTCTCCTCTGGTTACCCTTAATCGGACCGCCACTTTAATAAAATTCATTATACAGCACAATGTTAAAGGATCCGATGCTTTCTGTAAATAGATTAAGGCCTCTCTAGCATGTTTCAGTTTGGCTTGTTTTAGGATTTTCACTAAAAATCTACGCCTAGGCATTGAGTAAAAAGGGCACAGAAGTACAAAGTGAAGGGAATCCTGCGGAGACATGTTGTCGCAGCCGCAGGTTCCCTTCTGCTCGGTTGTGGTTAAAAACCCTGCTGGTGATGCCAATAAATACGGAAGTAGATTTAATCTAAAACGGCACATTAGAAATCTGTCCTGAACATTATGCATAAGGTACAAGTATGGCTCCATTCCCTCTGTGCTCTTAACCAGGTTGTGAGCCCTCACGGTCTTTTTGGGCCCTTCAGCCTCAGCTCTCTGTTGTGCTTTTTGATCTAAAAAAGCTTTTTTTACAAACACTTTATGCTGTGGTACAATTGCTGCCGGGTCAGTGAAGAGGTTCCTGTAGCCGATTGACTCTAGGGTACTCTTTACATAGTTGAGCCATGGGATTCTCATGCATTTGTCTCTTTCTAAGCAGTCGTTTAAAATTTCCCTGCTCAGAGACGCCTCGGGGTTGACCCAAATTTTTAACCAGGCCACTATTGGTCTAAGTTTTACCAGATCTTCTAGGTACGGCCTCCCCAGTTCCCTATGTACTATGAAGCCAGCGGTACTTGGGGGTACTCTCAGAATAGTTCTTAAGTATTTGTTTTCTTCCCGCTGTATTTTCACAGTATTAACAAAGCCCCATACCTCTGCCCCATAGATCACTTTGGAGCAGCATATGGAGCTATACAGGTTCATCACCTGTTCAGGGCTCCATCTTCCTACCCTCCTACCGTAACTTGCAATAGCACCATTCGTAGCAATCATTTTACAACAGCGCTCCTCAACCAGGGAGTTAAATTGTAAAGACCCGTCAAAGGTTACACCTAGATAGGAAAAATTTTTGACCTCTTCTATTTTATGGTTTCCTATCGTGTACGTGAATTTGGTGCATGGTTTATTGCCAGCCAACAGCACATATGATTTACCCAGATTGACAAAAAGATCTAAGGAACCCATGAACTCAACAAATCCGTCAATCAAAGTCTGTAAGCTCCTGGGCGTACGTGCGAGCAGGACCGCGTCATCTGCATAAAGCAGTACGGGGATATGACGCAACCCCACCCTTGGACAATCTGTTTTTAAATTTAACAGGAACTGCTCCAGGTTATTTATATAGAGTGAGAATAAAAATGGGGCTAGAATACAGCCTTGCCGTACCCCGCTCTTACAGGGAAATGAGTCGGTCAGCCCGCCCTCTCTATTAAATCTGACTTTTGCTGAGGTATCACTATGGAGTTCCCTTAAAATGTTAATTAGGTCAACCTCAATCCCCATAAGAGACATCATGACCCAGAGTTTCTCCCTATTTACATGATCGAATGCCGCTGCCAGGTCCATGAACCCCATATAGATGGCTTCATTGCTGGCCATGGTGTATTTGGCAGTCAGCATATAGAGGTTCAGGCATTGGTCACTAGTGGACCTCCCCGTCCTGAATCCATACTGAGTGTCCGAAAAGATGTTATTTTCCTCGGTCCACTCGGACAATCTGTTGAGGATCGCCCTTCCCAGGAGTTTGGCCGACACATCAATCAAAGAAATAGGGCGATACCACCGGGGATCGTCCCTATTGCCCTTCTTAAAAATAGGGACGATTATAGCCTTTGACCAGGACGGCGGTAAACCACAAGTGATGGCGGTATTTATGACCCTAGTCATTATGGGGGCCCACAGTTCTACACAGCTCAGAAACAAATCCGGGGGGATCCCGTCCGGGCCAGGGGCCTTATTTTTTGTCAAACCCTCTATTCCAGCAGTGATCTCCTTAATGGAAAACACTACTGTAGTGCCTTCGTATGAAGTCCCTACATACTCTTCTGTTGGGCCTGGCTCATGATTATACAGCCCCTTATAGTGAGAGACCCACTGTTCTGGTAGTATATTTAGTCCTATCTCCGGGGCATTATTTTCCTGGAAAGTTGGTTGATTGATAATTCTCCAGAACCCGGACATATCCCTGTTTTCCCCCGCTTCTCTTAGGTCTGCCCACGCTTCTCCCTGTAGAGCTAATTTCCTCCTCTTGGTCTCCATCTTATATTTGTTCCTACACACAGCAATTTGTAGGATATCCCTTGGTTTGTTTTTGAGGCTGCTTTTAAGCTCCCTCAGAGCCTTTGAGCAATCTCTATCAAACCAACGTGGATTACATTGGTTCCTTATGGGCGCGCTAGTTTTTAATAGACCATCTATAAGGTCAGCAATCTGGCCGAATGCTTCGAGCAACCGTGGACCTTGTACACCCATATCTAAACAGTCATCCATGGCAGGTTTTCCAGAGTCCATCAAGGATTTATAGAAGGTTTCCCCATCTATTTTGGACCACCTTAATCTTCTTCCCTGGTCTGTTACCTTCTCTGTGATTGAGCCTTGGTATCTACTTCTTGTTCCCATCGAGTGCAGCAACCCCAATACAAGGGGATTGTGGTCACTAAAAGTGCTCCATTCTATCCCTACGCTAATAACTCTATTTATAAGAAGTCTAGAAACTAAAATGTAGTCAATAAAAGAGGAGCATCCTCTACCCTTAAATGTTGGTGGTAGACTGCCATCCCTCTGCACACCCATCATGTTAATAGTGTGCACTAAATCGTAGTTGAGAAGGAGTTTACTAAAAGCTAGACCATCCGGTGTGTGCGAAAAATGCGGCCCTTTCACTACGGGGCAATGAGACCACTCTGCATCTATTGGAACCAATGCCGAGCATAAGTGACAGTTAAAGTCTCCCATGACCAGTAGGGCAGGTGCCTGTCCCGCTTTCCTAGCCAAGATTTCCTGACCCAATCTGTCATCTAATTCTCCTATAAATGAGGTATGGCCTCCCCCTACCCCGTTGTTATAAATGTTGAAAACAGTAAGACTTAGCCCCTTCCCTTTAAACCGTACTGCTTGTATAGCATTTGAATTCCAGTCCGTGGTGGACCAGCTGCCCGGAAGGTTTAAGTCCACATATACAGATAGTCCTCCCATGGCTCTCCCTGATCTCATTTTTTGTGCCGGGACGAAAAAGCATTTATACCCCTGGATGTGGAAGTTGCTGTTTTCTAGGGCCCATGTCTCCTGAAGGCTAATTATGTGAAATTTGCTAATGTAGGTACGCCACTCTTTATTATTAAATTTGGCTGCCAAACCTGCTATATTCCAGGAAATGGCTCTCATTTCGTCGTGAGCATGCTTTGTTCCCCCATTAAGCCCAATTCGTTCCACAGTCTCCACCTGGCCAGGTTCCAACCCATTTCCTCCCATTATGGGTTCAGTAGCCATAACCGTAATCTCATATGTTCAGGACTCTTAGGAGATGTCTGCTTAGTATTGTGGCTCATTTCCGTGCTGCCTCAGCGGCCATTTAAGAGCTCCTTTTTGGACCATTGGAGGAACTTTGTTGTACTTTAAGAGTGTATTTATTGAATCAATATTTTGAATTGTATGTGAGTTGTATTTTCCAATGGTTTATCAATTAACATGCAGAGTATTGCTCCACTGCCATTTTACTGTCATCTTTGGGAGAACCTGCCATTAAATGGGGAAAAAGGAAATCCGAGGAAGAGGAGGACAGCAGCCGGGGACGCTGCAGTCAAGGTAAGTATTATTTACCTTTAAAGTACATTTAATGTAATTCATCTTCGGGGGTGGAGGCGGGAGCTGGGCAACTCCGCTCCACTGGGGAGATTGCCGAGTAGTGCCTACTCTGCGTTCTCTGCGGAACACGGAGTAGGCACAACTCCGCACACTCCGCGGGCGGAGCGGAGCTCTCCGCCCACGGTTAGTGAAGATGTGTACTCTGGCGTCTCATGGTACTACTGGCAGAACTCACTTTGAGTTGTTTAGGGGGAGGAGGGCTAATTCAGTGTTGTCACCGTCCTGGAAGAATGTAAAAGTGAGAAGTTGGTTGTGGATGATGTGTAGAAAAGTAGGCTGAGTAAGAAAGTAGAGGAAATGAAGAGTTATGTTGATAAGAAGAAAGCTGTAAAGTCATTCCCTGTTGAAGTGGGGGATGTTGTGAGGATTAAGGCTCCAGTTACTCATGAGTTGTACAACAAACAGTTGAGAGTTATTAAAGTGTTTAATAATGAAGAAGGTTTGGACAAGGCGAAACAGAAGAAAACTGAGCAGAAGCAGATGAGTGGACTGTGCCATAGCCGGAGTAGTCCTGCCAGGTTTAAGTATTTTGTAATGTACAGATAGTGTACATATTGTAAAATATGAACTTTATTTTGTGTTATAGGGTGTGTTGGTAAGGAAGGGAAATGTGTGGTAGCCTGGTATCTATGGATTGTATGCACATCTTGGTAACAAGGGAATGTTAGTGTGGGTAGGTTCCATGTGTGTTAGGATTCTTGTTGTAGAATCATGAGGGCAGTTGGAGATTAGACGTGGATGGAGGTGGCAATGTGGGTAGAGCACTTTTATAGAAGTAAATCTTATTTGAAGAAGAACCTGCCTTCCTATGGGGATTGAACTACCCAAATGTTAGTGATGTGTAAAAGGGGCACCAAAGAACCGTTAAAATGCACAATTATGCCTCTTTCTAAGACTTGAGCTATTTCTATGCTATTGACTCAAACGTGTACACTCAGTAACTGTATGCTGTATATTACTGTAGGGATATCACTAATGGCATCTGTGATGTCATCAATGATGTCATTTGATATGTCATCAGTGATATTATCTAGAATGTAATTCAGTATGCCATGAGTGATGTAATATGTGAAGTTATAAATGGTGCATGGGGGCGGAAGTTATAGTTGGGTCAGTAAACTCTAACTGGTAAATTTCTGACTTTTTTGTTTTTTAAACATTAGCTTTAATGTTAATACAGCATGTAACTCTAACTGTAACATCCCTTAAATCTTTGTTTTTTTCACTAAGATTTCCAGCAAACCTGGAAATGTTACTTTGAATTTGCTCACTGGAGGGTGATCAACTGTGTATTAATTTCATGTTTGGCATCAGCAAACCCACTTGGGATAAAATGGAATGTGCAGGACTACTTATACTGACATGCATTTGTTGTGATACTCACTTTAAGAGGCCCACTTCAGGGTAGCACTTGGTGAACAGGTGGCTGCAATCAGTCTGCTGAACTGTCATGTATTTGCCCTGTGAACAGGACTAGAGAAGCCTAAAACGCCGTAGGCTTCTGAAAATAAGAGTTGTCTGTATGTTGCTGACTTTGCTGCATTCCAGAATAAGTAATTGGAAGCTGCTTTTATATATATATTTATACACACACACAAACAAATATATACAGGTTACATTAAAAAGATATCAGAAGCATCAAAGCTGTAGCATTCATGTTATTCAACTTTCTTATGGAATACAAATTAGTAGGAAAATGCCACTTTCATCAGAAAATGAACTTTTTATTTAAAGTAAATAGTGAACAATAAAACACAGGTACATAAATACCTACCAATTACATGTTACATGTATCGTATAACATATTTTAAATATATAAATACATGACATATTAAGCAGTACACATTGTTACAAAATGATATATGTATTTTTTTACATTTCTAGGAAGGATTCAATTTCCATATGCAAGAGCCATGCTATTGAAACATCACAAGGCTCCCACACTAGGAAGATGAAATGTAATAACTGGAAGCACATTGTGGGAGAGACACAGCAAAATTCATGTGGGGGCTTTATCCCTAAAAACGCACAGTTTGTTTCACTGAACCTTCACAACACAAGTTTGGGTGAGATTTGCTGAGGGTCCAACAATCAAGAAAGTTTTCATACATGGACCCAGCTTGCAAACAGTCCAGGATCTTTAGGATGCAAAGTTAGCGTCTATCAGCATGTGGTCTTTTCCAGGCAGGATGGTAAGCTCTTGGGTTGTTTGCCACCAGGACTCAATTTGCTATTTCTACAAAGAGTAATTGCTTCTAAAAACCCTGGGGAGATTGAAACAATAGGAAGCCTATAGTTTTGTACGAAGCTTTCCTGATTCTGCCTTATATGCCCCCCATAAGTACAGCTGGAAACTATGGGTGAAGGGAAGCACTCCAGGATGTGATGGTCACTTTCAACCACCCAGCATGCCTTCCTACACCCAAGAACTGGAGGGACTGCATTCTGTGAAGCACCCTTTTAATGCTGTTAACGTCAGGGTTGTATTGTGACTAAGCCGGTAACTGCATTTTATGGAGTGCGAGGAACTATCTGGAGTGTTGACTTGAGGGACCGGGAACCAGAGTCAACCCAATCAGCATTTGATGTTAGTATGGTTAGTAAGGAGCAGGTAACTAACAAATACTGGGCTTCGCAGTCGAGAACCACTATTCTGTACCTGCTCTACTGGACTTATCTGCAGTGCTCAGGACAGTCGATCACCAAGTCCTTGTTGAGTGTTTGCACCCGGGGATCTCTGCATCCAACACAAACGTCAATGCACTGAATTCTTTACGGGTGAGACGAATCCCAGGAAAATGCAGGAATTGCTGCAAAGTTCTACAGGATTTGCCGCCACTTTGAACTTCAAGCTCAGACATCGTCAGCTGACCACTGTAATAAAGTACCTCAAGCCAGTTCACGTGACTTACTGTTGAATGCAGAGATCAGGAACTATTATCCCAGTAAATTACATCATACATTTGGACAACTGTTGTATAGATTATCTTAAAATAGATTCTCCTGTGGTCCCTCATCTGCATCACAGTTCTGCGTACGTTCAGTTTGTGGCCACAGACTCTGGTTCGGTACTGCCAACATGAGAAATGACAGAGACCTCTTACACTATAAATCGATCAAAAAATGTCTTGCCTACAGTTATGAACTTGACTTTCCAAACATCAAATATAAACTCATGACTATTGTTATAGCCAATTGTGTTCTTGCTTTGAACACCTAGAAACAATTCAATTCGCTGTCTGCTGCATACAAACATATCAAGTAGAGAAAATTCTACTACAGTTTAGCCTACTGGCAGGTTATTTGCATTAAAGCATACTTAACTCTCGCATTGCTCGGTGCCTCTATACATAACACATGCTTGTTCTTGAGATGCATCTGCAAAACACGTGACCGCTGCGAGAGACTACTCTCTCCTTACGCCATAACAGCAAGAGAGGAGTTTAGACCACTGAGATCAAATTATGTGTTACAATGTAACTTCTTATTTCAATAACCATATTGCTGCGATTAAGCAAGTAATCTACCTTCCTGACAATGCTCGCTTTAGACGCTCTTAGGTGTCACAGATATGGTCATAGAGTCGAGGGTGGCTGTTGACCTCTGTAAGGCTTTCTTGGTAAAGGTGGTGCACCTCTGCATGATCTCATGAGCTCCTGGCTTCTGTGGGATCTTAGGAACTTTAGATCTGGAGTCTGAGCTAGAAGAAGACAGCGATTCGTCTGAACCACTTGTCGAGAAGCTCTCCCCAAGCCCAGTATCCCTGCTAAGATGACTTCTTGGCATTGGTTTTCTGAGCCCTTGTCCATGGCCTTCTACCGCATCACGGTTCATGTAGAGAAGCTCCGTGTTCGCTGGTGAAAGGTTGACGTTCCTTGGTGATGGGGTGGGCTTCCACTTCACGCCACTTGCTGCCTGCTCTGGAAAGACTTCCAGCTCTAGAGGTAGTGGGGACCTGACCTTCTTCGAAGATGTGGTGGGAAGGATGCTGAGCGATCTCGATCTCCTTCTCTGCAGAGATCGCCCCATTCCGCCGGTCCCATCTTCGTAGTTGTTGTTCTGTGATGGCACCTCCTCAAGGGATGCCCGACGAGGCGGAGTTGGGCTGGCAGCTTCTTGAATGTCTGGCGTGGATGCATACAAAGCATTCTGTGTAATAGCCTGGAACTTCTGATGCGGATTTCTGTATGGCCGCAGGAACATTGATGGGACGTACCCAACCTGTTCATTGTACCTAGAAAGAGAGGTAGAGCATCATTGCAAACAATCCATCTAAAGAAATCAGACATTGATGCATTGGTATTGTAGATTCAGGGTCTGGGTAAGGATGGACCAACTAAGCTAAATCTTATACTCAATTTATAAAGTATGCATCTGTAAGATTTTGGTAATATCACAATAAGGTAGTAGCTGTAAAGGATTTTTTTTTTAAAGAAAATTGTTTCAGCTCTACAAAAAAATGAAATGTGGAAACTATGGAGTAAACACAACCTAACCTAATAAATTAATATCTCCAACCACGATTTGCTTTGTTCCATATAAGACTGACATCTCAGAGCATTCATAAGGGGCTAGAGCTAGAAATATGAATTACGGTAGAGCCATGCACCCACACAATAATAAAGTGAGGAGCTTCCAGCAGGCAGTGAGTGCCCACTCCAAAGCAGACAGGCCAAGTACTGAGAACCTGATTAAGGAATATCCTTAAAAGCAGGGCCAATTTACACTTGGATTATACACTCATGCAAATCATGCACACCTTTCTCACTCCTTTTCATTATATTATTTTAAATATGTCTCAGGTTTGGCCCAGACCACCACTCAGACATCACGGCAGTCCTGAAAGTCAAAGTATCTTCCCTGAACCTGTTGATCTCATAAAATGTCTCTCAGATCACTTTGTTGTGGAATAACACATTGCCAACACTATCAAAACATAGTTTTAAAAACATGACACACGACCACAGGCACAGCTATATTGATATTGATCTAACTCAATCAGAACTTTATTTCCAAAAATCATCTAGGCATGACATAGTGATTATCAAATGTAAATGTGCACTGCGACTGACCAAAGCTAGCTATCGCTTGCTCATTTCACACATCTGGTGCAAAGTACTGGGGCAAAAATAACAGTTGATGGACAGAATGCAGAACAATGTCATACATTCACCCCAGTACAGAGATCTGGGCCTAAATCCATCGTTTTTTTGCACTCCACACCACGCCAGTTCAGACATGGCCATATGCAAATCAGCCTTGACCCTGTGCCTCATGGGAACAGTCCAGCCAGTACTGCCAAGTCATGTCTTTCCTGGACCGGACTCAAGCATCCTAGGACCGGTTTCTGGCTATCAGCCATCTTCAGCCAGGATAGCTTGACTGGGGCGCAAGAAACCAATGCTTCCTACCACCATGCGTATAATAGACATGCAGCTAAAAGATGGACATCTTTAAGACCCCTATTTTAGGAAGATAGTATGTAAAAGCAAGCAAGGGGGCTGATTGCAAACCTAGTACTGTCTTGTCAGCTTCTGACTTTTTTGGCGTCTCTGGCAACGGGCCCATCCCCTCTTGCTGAAACTCTGAGCCCCCTATGACTGAGGGTGGGCCACAGGGTTCTGTATGGATTACATTTTTTGTAATGCTTTTTTAGTGTGCATTTTGGAAGGGGCGAGAAATAACACCATTCAGCCTAACCACATTAGTCCAAATCACCCAGTGGCCAGAATATGGCTATAGTCTAGTCCTGGCTCCCCAGCTTCAAGCTGTTGGGTAAGGTATTTACAAGTCAGGTCGTGCATCACACCAAAAAGCCTGAAAACTATTCATGGCTTGAAATCTCCCCATTTAAAAGGGCTACTTTAGAGTTATTTACAGGTCCTGTGTCCACACATTGGACTCTGTGATAACAGAAATGAAGGCAAATTGTTAGAGACCAAACAGTAACCATCCACAAGATGTCACTGTGACATCTGGGGTCGAAGCACAGACTTTCATTTACCAAATCAGTGCATTCTGGGAACTGTAGTCTTTTTTCATGTCCTTTGCTCCATACAATCTAGCACAGCTGAAAACAATGATTTGTAAGGGGAAATTCCTGGCCTAGAAAAAATGGCGTCCTATGAGATGGAGACATCTGATAACACTAAGCCTGTGTACGAAAAGGAAAATGAAGGCGACACCAACACGTAAAGCCAAACACAAAAGAAACTCACCAGACCAGCCACCAGCCATTGTCAGATTTTTCAAGAACTTCAACCACCACACCAATGTTCATGGATAATTCGTCGGTGTCCTTGGCCTCATGAGATTTTATTGCGAAGTAAAGCTCTCCTAAACAGAATGAGAAAAGCATTATTTCAGAACGCACCCCCACCCATTCTTGAGTATCTTGTTCAGCCGCTTTTAAACACAGTTCCAAATGATGGGGCAGATTTACAAGCCCCTTGCGCCACTTTTGCGTCATTTTTCCCATGTCAAAAAATGACGCAAAATGGCGCAAGGGGATTGTAAATATGCCCTGATATCTTTTTTTTTTAAAAATGACCTATGGTCTTAACCCACCATACAATAAAGTAAGGGGCTTCCTGCAGACAGTGAGTGCCAACTCCAATACAGTCAGGCCAGGAGCTGTGAAACTGAATCAGGAAGACCTCTTAAAGCAGGACCACCTTCGTTTGGATTCTACACTCATGAAAATCAGATTGCTTGGAATTAAATTTAAATAAGGGCGCCTCTGGTGTGGCCCATACCATTAGTTAGACGCCCAAAGCAGTCCTGAGTGTCAAGGTGGCCTCCCCCGATTCTGTCGATCACAAAGAGCGCCCTGAAGCACCTTGCTATGAAAGACGACTATCAAAACATTGGTAAAAATATGATGCATGACCAAATGGTCCAACAACACCCAGTGGACCGTGTTGTTGTGTTGGTGTCATAAAGCCAGTTGCATGCATTGACTATTCTTCTCTGGTGTTTGAGGGTGCTCAAGAGTACACAGTTCAGATTCAGGGCTGAGGATCTTAACGCAGGAGAGAGGGTCATATGATTGGTCGGTGACAAAGTTGGTGATTATACTGGTTTAGAAAAAGAACTTGCAGACTTACCAGTGTCTGAAGACGGGCGCCTCGGAGAAGCTTCTTTGCTGGTTGAAAGTTTGGACAGATAGGGAGCAGGAAACCAGGCCAGATGTTTCTCCTCATTCTCCACCAACCACCAGCCTGCAGGAAAGAGCACAGAAGGACGGGCATGAGCAACAATCAAAAAGGACCCCTAACCAAAGCGTGCTGTCTGGTTCCAATCATGTAGAAGCCATATCTGGCTTGTATGTGTTCATGCAAGGAAATCAAGAAGATCTGAAGTACAGGAAGTCCTTTCTTACAGGGACTGTGTGCATATATTATTTGTGAGGGACCCCAAAACACAGAACAACTAAGTCATGGGTCACGAGCACACACATATCATGACCAGCATCATACAAGTCACCTGTACAGGGTGGACAGGAACATGCACAAGCACCACATTATAGGGGCAGCAGAGCCAGCTGCTGACAGATGCAGCAGACGCAGCATATGGGCCGCGTCTTCTTCACAGAGATCAGGTGCCCCCCCCCCCCCTTCAACCCAAATAATTCAAAGTTTCTCATCCCTTCAAATGGGATGCAGCGGGCACCTTAAAACTTGTGGAGGAAGGTGTATCCAGGAGGGTGCGAGGGGGTGGTCTGTAAATAGGAACCTCTGCTGTTCAGAAACTCCTTCAAAGTCCACTGCCTTGCATGAATAACTTCTTGAACAGATAAAGCTGCTCCCTGTTTCTTTGGGGAAGATGGTCTGTGTATTGATTGAGCCTGTTTGGGAAAGGGCCAGGGTGGGATTAGGTTTAAACAGAAGGCTGCATTCTAGTGGCATCAGACGGGTGAGGGGCTGGCTGGGAGATCTACCCTTCAAAGAATCAACCTGCGCCGGTGGATCCTTTGATCACATTTGAAGCAGGGGTCTGATCTAGAAAGATGCTTGTCAGTAGGAGTGGTCTCTCTACTCGCCTGCTGGGCAGAAGCAGTGCAAGCTTCCATCATGCGCAAGTCAATCATGAGAAACAACAGCACAAGCTTCCATCACAGGACAGGTGGACCACAAGTGTATTGAAGTTTCCAACACACACACGGACAGCCTGTGAAGTAGCATTTAAAGCACCCCATACACACAGCTGTAGGGGCAGAGATTTGGCATTCAGTAGCAAGCTTCTGGCAACCAAAGTAACAACAGTGTGCAGCTAATCATCACAGGACAGAGGTCATGTAAGCGGCCTCAAAATGCTATCCAGTGAGCCCTCTGTGGTGTGCAGTTGGGCAAACGGCATGGCAGCCAAATGGAAAGGGGTAGCCATGGCCAGTGACATGATTCACGAGCTAAATCAGCTGAAGGGTGAAGTGAAGTGCGCCACAGTGCCTGCGCAGGGATCGTAAGAGCTGACCATTGTTTGCAGAGGGCACCTCTGCCCTTGGTGGTCTGCATGGAAACCTATAAAGCAGTCCTACCACCACTGAGGGCAGTGCCAGCACAAGAGTTTTCATTTACCACCCTAGGCAGAGCGCCATTTTAGAGATGGCCCCTGCATTCTCAAGGGGACACCACTTGGTGCTTCTAGAAGCAGTGTGGTGCCATCCTATTGCTTATGCCCTAGCTGAGTGTCTGGAATTCCTGTAAGTAATACTAGCCCTAATTGTTGGACTGTGTGGGTACTGGTGTGAAGAGTACATAGGCCTCAGACACCCACACAGATACATCTTTATGTACCTTTGTCGATGGCTGGAAGCGTGTCGGACATTATCAGTTGGACAACAACACCAAACATCAATAGGTTTTCAGGGCACCTCTATGGGTGCCTGGTTGTATTTAGGGCATTAACACGCGTATGGGCACACTCAACATTAATGGGTATCTGGGCACCTAATGGGAGCCTTAGTACTCCAGTGTGCATACATCTGCCATGAATGGGTGTTTGTGTGCCTCTATGGGTACCTGTGTGCAAGTGTGCCATGAATGGGTGTTTGTGTGCCTCTGTGGTTACTTGTGTGTATGTCTGACATGAATGGGTGTTTGTGTACCTCTATGCCTGGGTACCTGTGTGTATGTGTGACACAAATGGGTGTTTGTGTACCTCTATGCCTGGGTACCTGAGTCTATGTGTGACACGAATGGGTGTTTGCTTATCTCAATGGGTACATGTGTGTATGTGTGAAACAAATGGGTGTTTGTGTGCCTCTATGGGTACATGTGTGCAAGTCTGAAGTGAATGCTTGTTCCTATACCTCTATGGGTACCTGTGTGTAGATGTGACACGAATGGGTGTTTCAGTACCTCTATGGGTACCTGGGTGCATGTGTGACACAAATGGGTGTTTGTATACCTCTATGGGTACTTGTGTGTATGTGTGACACAAAGGGGTGTTTGTGTACCTTTATGGGTACTTATGTGTATCTGTGAAGTGAATGGGTGTTTCTATACCTCTATGGGTACCTGTGTGTATGTGTGACATGAATGGGTGTTTGTGTACCACTATGGGTACCTGTGTGTATGTGTGACACGAATGGGTGTTCGTGTACCTATTTGGGTACCTGTGTGTATATGTGACATAAATGGGTGTTTCTGTACCTCTATGGGTACCTGTGTGCTTGTGTGATACGAATGGGTGTTTGTGTACCTCTATGGGTACCTGTGTGTATGTGTGACACGAATGGGTGTTTGTGTACCACTATGGGTACCTGTGTGCATGTGTGACACGAATGGGTGTTCGTGTACCTATTTGGGTACCTGTGTGTATATGTGACATAAATGGATGTTTGTGTACCTCTATGGGTACCGGTGTGTATGTGTGACATGAACGGGTGTTTGTGTACCTCTATGGGAACTTGTGTGTATGTGTGAAGTGAATGGGTGTTTCTATACCTCTATGGGTATCAGTGTGTATGTGTGACACAAATGGGTGTTTGTGTACCTCTATGGGCACCTGTGTGTATATGTGAAACAAATGGGTGTTTCTGTACCTCTACGGGTACCTGTGTGCATGTGTGACACGAATGGGTGTTTGTGTACATCTATGGGTACCTGTGTGTATGTGTAACATGAATGGGTGTTTCTGTACATCTATGGGTACCTGTGTGTATGTGTGACACGAATGGGTGTTTGTGTACCTCTATGGGTACCTGTGTGCATGTGTGACACGAATGGGTGTTCTTGGGTACCTGTGTGTATATGTGATACAAATGGGTGTTTCTGTACCTCTATGGGTACCTGTGTGCATGCTATATAAGCTCAACTACATTTACATTTACATTTACATTTACATGTGTGCATGTGTGACACAAATGGTTGTTTGTGTACCTCTATGGGTACCTGTGTGTATGTTTGACATGAGTGGGTGTTTGGGTACCTCTATGGGTACCTGTGTGTATGTGTGACATTAATGTGTGTTTGGGTACCTCTATGGTTACCTGTTACCTGTGTGACATTAAAGGGTTTTTGGGTACTTCTGGGGGTGTATATTGGACATTAACACATGTTTAAATTGTTTGCTTTCAGTTTTCTAAAGCGTCCAATACCTATTATGGGTAAACTCAAATTTAACATGTTTCAGGGCCTTTCTATGGCACCTGCTAGTATGTGGACACAGTTGTGAGTAAGTGAATACCTGTGGTGTCTTTCAGTAACACGTCCACGAGCTCTCCACGACGGACCTTGAAGGGGCGGTTCTTGGTATCTGCGGCCTCGTACGTCTCCAAGCAACAGTACTGCTCGGCTCTTATTGGTTGAATGACTGCGTCACTGGCCTGTTGCCTCGACATCTCCCTGCTCCCATCTCGTGCTTCTGAGGGCATGATGACGATGCTGGAGAATAGACATGGACGCCATTTAGTACAAAGCAAAATGCCACAGCAAGAGTTTGGTGTCCTAAGCTTAGTGTCTGGTGGGATGTGGTGAGTGGAATGTTCAGAGTGTGCTGGTGTGTTGGGAGACGAGGGCTTGGCAGTAGGACCAACTACTTGAAGTTAAGAAGGGAAGGTGTTCTTATCAATGTAGTGATTAACTGGGATGGTAACTAACAAAAAACATGCTCCTGAAATCACATTTTCATGGATTTATATTCACAAGACCACCAACTTTGATGCATCCAAGGAGGCCAAAGCAGAGAAGAAAACCCCTGCCAACACCTTTTCAATTGAACCCCAATACTTCTATTGTCAGGGCCAAGTGTGATCTTCATTCCCTCCCCTCCACCCACTCACACCCTCAATCCCTCTTTCATGTGAAGCAACCCATGGAAAGAAAGTGGGATTTTAGGGCACTGCTTACTTAGAGTCACATGGCAATGCATTGTGGGCACCAAACTCCCTCTGTTCTCAACTGCGACTGAAGCATTTCTATCTAACTTTAATGGCATATTGAAAAGTAGTGATGAGATTGAAGCCACACTGAGGACTGAATATAAAGTGCAATACAATCTCAGATGCGAGATACCGCAGAAATCAAACGTGAGGCCTGGGCTAAAATCACAATATGTGACCAGGTAAAGTATCTCTCTGGTGCCTGATCTTAGATCTCACACTTGAAGCTTGTCCAAAGCTAGCTAGATATATCCTGCAGGATGCCTCAAAGCTAGACCTGCTGATCTAGCCTGTCCGCTCTGCAACATCACCAGGTTTCCCAAAGTAGTATCTAAAGCACTGCATCTGCCCGGGCTTTCATATTCTCTGTTACGAGCTGTGACGGACTCCTCGCTGAAGGCAGGGGCCATACCACTCGGGCCAAGGTGTACTTCCCTGTGTGAATCTTGAATCATGGCTGAGTGATAACCCACCTGGCCTTGTTTCATGAACACTTGTTCCACACTGTGGTTGGCATTTGTTCCACACTGTGGTTGGCATTAGCTCGCATTCTCTGTTACATCCATACCTCTGGGAGTGTTGAAGTGTCCTTGCCCTCCTCCCTACTGGACAGATTTAGGTACCTTTGTGCACCATTGTCCCTTTGTGAATATGGCTTCCAGATTTGGATACACTAGTCTGTGTGACGCCCCAATGTTGGCTTGTGAAGTGGTACACGCTGCAGTGTTCTAAGGATCAAACTCTCCTGTGGACCCCAACACTGCCCAGGTTCTTGGACATACTAGAATGTTAGTTGGTCTTTTAAATAGCAGATCACAAATGTGTTTCCCTTGCAGTGGCCTGCAATGCTCTCTGACTGTTTACTACACCTGGGTCTCCCGTCTTCAAAAATAATTATTATTTAAATATGGTACTGGAGCAAGCTTCGCATTGAGACCCAGAATACAGAAAGACAGTGAACAGGAGCAAAAGCAACCTGATCCAGGAAACTAGATTTGCTGCGTCTTTGACACCTGTCTATGTTACCCTAACTCTCTCTTCCTTTCTAATCCATATGAGATATCACAAAATCCCAAAGACTTTTGTATGGTACCAAAACCCAAAAAGACAACTACACGATACCATTAACAAAAGTGTTATCCAACTTAATAAAAGTAAATATTTAAATATTCTCTAAAGGGAAGGAGTTGATCTATGTTTCCCATGAGGTTTGGCAGGGAAATCCTTAAAGGACAAGCAATATTGTTGTATTTAGTGTCATCTACACAGAGGCAGGACTTCCCTACACTCCTACAGATGGTGTCAAGTGCTTTGGGTCACTGCTCATTGGGTCCTCTACCCTATGCCTCCCAGTCCAAACGCTTCTCAAATTCCCTGCCCCAGCTCAAGGAGGGATGTCGTGGTGTGGGGTAGGTGGTGGCTCTACGCCTGCATCTACAAGGATAGTCCAACTGCTGAAGGATGAGGCTCTAGCACACATTATTCCTCAATCTTCCACTCTTCCCTCAGAGTGAAAATGGTCAACGGTATGCCCAGACGTTGGGTTCGTACTCACTGTACCACTGGAACCAAGATACACCTGACTGAAGAGCCCCAATCAGGGGGAAACCTGTCCTAGGATGCTTGTTTTTCAGCTCGGAGAGGACCTGGCTGGGCAGTTCGGGCTGGAGTGTTCCTATTGGAGCAGGGTCAAGACGGATTTGCTTTTGGCTGGGTCTAATCTGATGTGGCATAGTGGGCAAAAGAACAATGGGTTGGAATGGTACCCCAAGCGATTGCCAGTGATTCGACTAATAGCAAGCATCCTCCCATCAAGTTTTGTGGAAGATGCTTTATTGTTCTACGTTGCCCCCAGCCTTGCATGCAGGAAGCTGCTCCAGTTCCTTGCTTAACCCCTTCGATGCTTGTGACGGAACCATTCCGTCATGCCTCACGGTTGAGCTGTGCGGATGACGGAATGGTTCCGTCACGACCACACCCAATTATGGAATGTCCAGCACTCGGGGGAAATCGGCGCCGCACGCAAGGTGTTAAGGGTAGGCGCCAGTCGTGCATGCAAGGCTGGGTTTGGATCTCACGTTGATACATTCAGCACACAATAAACATACACAACGTAACATTTTGATTGAAAGTAAAGTATCTGTGGGCACCAGACCTGTTTTCGGTGAAGGCGGGATCAAAATCCCTGGTCTGCGGTGTGAAGAAACCAGTGACATCCTGGCCCTGGGAGATCTTGGCGTCTGTTTTCAGCAGCTCCTGGACGTAACTCTCCAGCAGCTTGAGGCGCGCCAAGAACCTTCTGGACTCCTTCCTGAATGTGAAGGCAGGAGCATCTGTGAGGTGAATGGGGAAATATAAAAAGATCAGGAAAAGATCAGGAAAACTCAACTTAAATGTAAAGTGCACCCCAGCTCTGTTTAAAGAGGGCGTACTCTTTCTGACGTAAGATGCATGCAGCTGCATTAATGGCAAACAATCTATAGGTGTTTTCCTTGAAAAGGCTTGCAAGCTGAACAGCTGAACCAAGTCGTTGCCAGGGAATGGGATCTATCCTGTCCAAAAAGGATCACTAGACCGGTGGTTAATTTGTAAACAAATAAGTGCGGGAGCTCTCGTCAGGAGGCAGCTTCGACCAGCCCATTTCTCCTGTTAGTGCCGCCTAACACAGAACCAACTACTAATAATGAAACACTACATGTGGGGAGAGGATGTGGCAGGATGTAGCGTAATGGTTAGAGCTGCCGACGCCAGGGCTGGGGAACCAGGTTTGAGTCTCAGCATCGGCTCAACATCCTGTGATTCTGGGCGAATCAATTAATCTCCCTGTGCCTACCAAAAATAAATGTCTCCTTAACTGGTGCTCAAGCGCTGGTGTTGATGATTAAGCGCTGGTGTTGATGATTAAGCGCTGGTGTTGATGATTAAGTGCTGGTGGTGTTGATGATTAAGTGCCAGTGGTGTTGATGATTAAGTGCCGTGTTGATGATTAAGTGCCGGTGGTGTTGATGATTAAGTGCCGGTGGTGTTGATGATTAAGTGCTAGTGGTGATGATTAAGTGCCGGTGCTGAGCACCGGAAACCACTGAGGTGCTCTCACTTTGCTCCACTGATTTCACATTTAAACCTGGGTTACACACATGCACTCGTGTTACCTTTGAACTTAGGAATGCTGCGCTCAGACTTCTTCATATGTCCCGCTTCAATGGGAAACTTCTTCTTCAGACTCACCTGGAACATAAAAGAGAGCATGTCTGAGTACGCGGATCCCTTTCCTGTTATTCCCGCCTAAAACAAAGCACTACTTCTGGGTTGGCGTTTGGGTACTCACGTGGAATTTCCTGAACTCCTCATAGGTCCTGTAGATGAGGATGTTGTTGCGATCAGACCAGAGCACCAAGAACATGTAGGTCTGCAGAGGAAGAAAGGAAAGAACTATTAGGGGGGACAGGAAATGTGGTTTGGAAGACCATGGGCCTTATTTAAAGTTGTGTAGATGTGGGGCCCCCATCGAATGTCCCACCTGCTGTGTTAAGAGTGATTTGGTATTGATAGCGCCCTGAATAAGGAGAACACGACATCCACTACGTTTTGGCCCTCATTCATTCCGAGGTACTGAGCAAAACCTTGTGCTTTTTGCCCAAAATAAAGATGTGAAAAAAGTTAAAAGAGGTAAAATGCCAAGTTGGTGACTCTGTGCACCAACGTTTGTCATTCTAATGATCAAATAATAAAAGTACATACAATACTGTTTACTTTTAGCATAACTAAATAATTATCATTCAAGCAAGTTCACATATGCACATCTCTCTCCCACATCACCACCCTTTTCTGCATCCTGGACTCAAGGATTCTGCCTACACACATACTCCAGGGAGGACCTGGCCTGCAGTTCGGGCTGGACTGTTCCCACAAGGTACAGGGTCGAGACTGATTTGCATATGCCTGGGTCCAAACTAGGGGGGTGGGGGGTGGTGAGCAAAAGAATGATGGATTTAACCCAGACCCTTGTGACTGGGGGTGAATGTTTGCATTGTCAAGCATTCCGTCCATCAATTGTTTCTTTTGCACGCACACATACACCATCGCAGAGGTTGTCTTTTGGTTCCAGGATCCGTGCACCTGTAGACACCTACTGTCAGGGCTCTTCCCCTTTCTGTGTCTGGTCCCCTGAGAGCACATTCGATCCCCACAATCAGCCACTTTGGGGTGTCCCCAAGGTTGACCTTCACACCACCTGCCCTTGATGGGAACATTGCTCCATCATTCCTGCCCCCTTTCAACCCTAACAAGTCCCTGGCAACTACTTGTGGCCCCATTGACCAAAGATCTGAACAGTTCACCCATGACCAGTGATTTACAGGATGAACCTGTGAAGCTTGGAGCCCCAGGGTGACCTGCTGTGGCTTCTAGATCCTTTCCTGGCACCTGCAGTTCCCATTACAGTGTTGCTCTTAAAGGCTAGCTGGAGCTGGAATTGGTCTCTCCTAGGGGGGCAAGTGAGTTGTTTTCTGCAACATTTTGCACAAATTATACGCAAAGTTTACTCCATGATATGAATGTGAGAATGAAATGCCAGGGAATGAATACCTTCTGTTCGAGAGTCATACAAGGTACCAGCAGGAAACTGGTTTCAGCACAAAACGTCTGGCAGGGACCGTAAAACTGTTCTAAGCAGTTCCCTCTGGGTAAAAAAAGCGTGCACAATGTCATGCTCTCAAAATGCCATGAAACTCGAGTAATGCGAAGCTGGCCTTTTACGGGTACAAGGGATTGAATCGACCAACTGCTCTAATGGCCTTTCCTATGCAGTGAACTGCCTGTGACTAGCTCTACCCCAGTCCTGCGGTCTAAATGAATCAGACTTGTGACTGGCTCTATTGCAGCCCGAAGGCCTTTCATAGCCACAGACCTGGTCTGTAAGTGCTTCCATCTCCGTCCCAATGCCTCTCAAATTGAAGCGTGACTAATTCCACCCTTCCGTCATGGCTGTCGTATTCCCCAACCTGACCGGTAAGTAAGTGACTGTCCCGGTTCTAGAGGCCTTTCAGAGGCATTAGTCAGGCGAGTGACTGACTCCTCCCCAGCTCTATCTACCGACCAGAGTCACTAACCTGACATGTGAGGGGCTCACCCCATCCTATCGACCTTTCAGTACCATTTTGACACGTGACGTCACTGACGCCACAGCAGCCCAGACGTCCTTTCACAGGTAAAGAGTTCAATCTGCGACTGACTCCACCCACAGCCGAACCTACTCCACAATATTCTTTCTATTTATTCACAGAGCTTTCTAAAGGGCTGCAGCGCCCCGTTACGGTCACTTTAGGGTACTGCAAATAAGAATTAGTAAATCCTAAAACGGTCTATCAGTTTGGGGAGGCAAATACATTATTTCTAGCTGGGCTATAGCGAGGGGCATTTTTTTTCACTACCCTTGTTCTATGTCCCGTAGGTCTTGTGAAAAATGTACACAACTTCGGTTTTCATTCTTGCCTACACCGAGACTAATGGGGATTTCAATTGCTGGTTTCACGTGCTCTTCTGTTCTGAAGTTTGAAAGAGAGGGAGGATTTTGGCCTGAAGTTGTTGATGCCTTGGCTTTTACTGCTACATTTATTGGGGAACAAAAGAGAGATCAGCATTAAAGAATACCCCAAAGTTTTTGTTTTTCATATTCCAGGGAGGCTGTAGGGAGTTCTGCAAGACCTGAGGTCATTCAATGTCAGGGGCTGGGATCTGCCACACTCAGGGAGAGGATTCCATCGTTGGTTCTGTCCACGCAGGGGGTGTTTTCTTTCGTCCATGGGTCTATGTGTGATATTTGGGTTGCTCCATGAGCCATTCCTCTGCCTCGTGAGGATTTGGGTTCCATCTGTGTACATTTGGCACTGGACCAGGTGGGTGCAAAGCACGTGCATACAGACCACTGAGCGCAAAAATCGACACACATTAAAACGTAATTGAAAATTAAATGGCACTGTATTTATTGTTACCTCACTGGAAGTCTTAACGCTCACGTGTAGCATTGTTTATATCTTTAGTTATTGCCTGTGTCACTTCGATTGTGAGGTCACAAGCAATGCACCTGGTTGTGCAAGTGATGCTTTGGCTTGATATTGTGAGAGTCATGGATTGTGGCACTAAATTTACCTTGTGAAGCCGAGTTTTCTTCAATTTCTTTCATAACCAGAACTGCCATATTTATTTGACTAGATCCCATCTCCTATGCCACGCCACATCTACTCCACCAGGCCATATTCCAACCACTAGACCACATCACTAGTGCACATCACCCTCAACCACATCCCCTTTGGACCTTTCCTCCTTTAAAGCCCACACTCTATGCTGCAGTCAGGCGTGTATCAAACATGACCCCATCACGCCGGTCCTCTCCTCATTAAAATGGCTCCCAATTGAGGCAAGATGAGTGTATCAAAGTGCCTTTTTAACATACAAGGGGTTACAACTAAATACCCCACATATATTTTGCAGAAACCCACCACCTTCAAGGGCTCCTACACAGTTGGGAGAAAAATAAACTAGTCCTCACAGACCAACCGATTTGAGAAAATAAGCCCCACTATCCACCCAGGGCTGGCAGATAAAATAGATCTCCTTGCCAAGCCCCTTAGAATGCACTACTTACTTAAGCGCTCCTCGAAACCTCACCTACCAGAGAAGCGCTTTGACACTTGACATCCCGCCCTCCAAAACCAGGAATTCCCATCTCTAAAACAAGCAAAGGCTTTTTGAAACGATGCAAACTCCTTTGCTGCACTTGCTCCCCTTCGGTTGTTCTTGACACAAACTCTTTGAAGTTGTGATATAAAAACGCTGAGCGCTCATTCTGCAGCTAACATATTAATCCTAAATGAGTCAGGGATTGTGTGTATCTCATGTGTATATAGTATTATAAAGTGTATTAATATGATATGTTCTGATGCTTCCCTAAACCTTGTTCGTATTTACTTAAAACTTCCACCCTGCCCCCTAACAGAATCTAATCCCCTGTAGCTCGTCTATGAAGACTGCCAACCAGTGCATGAAATCACGTATCCCCCTCCCACTAAGGATTACACCTAATGTAATTTACCACATAGAAGCAGGAGTAAAGGCATGGAATGGGTTCTGTGGAGCACAAGGCTAATCCGAAAAACCAACAAAAACGACCAAAAGCCGAAAAAACACAAAAACACCCCACAAACTTGGGGACCTGAAGCAGTGTACTTCCCAGTGTAGAAACACAACAGTGCCTCATCAGGGGGTAGTAAGTACTATATAATGCAATTACAATCCAATCCATAAACCCCACTAGAACAAACACTCAGCAGTCAGACAGTTGATTGTAGTTCATACAGGCTGCTTAATAATTCCCTTTTTCTGTGGTGCAGCAGCCAGGGCAGTTGACTTCGGAGCACAGGGCTCACGGTTCGATCCCCCGGCTCTGGCGGCAGCTCAGCTCAGCACCATATGACTCTGGGCAATAGCTCACTTAGTTTCCATGACGGCCCCAGCGCCTTGAGACCCCTAAGGGTGAATAGTTCGCGCTTTACAAATACGGATTTACATTTATTTTTTTTGACGCTCACATAAGGCAGAACTGCTATGGGCCATGTCCATCACACAGTGGTGAACTATTCGACAACAGTAAACCACCCGTCACCAACTGAACAGGCGTGGAATAATTAAAGAGCCCCGCCACGTACTGGCCATCGGAGGTTTCTAATATAGTCCAGAGCTGCTGGTCCCGACTAGCAACATACTACGTCCACGTCTTGGCATCTCACAATGACAATAAGATTTGGGGTGATATTAACAAAGTCCACCCCAGCAGATCTCTCCACTGCGACTCCCTTCAACCTATGACTGCTCAGGACCACAAACGTAAACAAAATATCTCAGAATGGACAACCCATTGCAGTAACCGGGGAATTGGACTTTCTTTTTTTTTTTTTTTTTCAACAATTTTTTCATTTTTTTATATACACGGCAATACATACAACATAAAACACACAGTAATTGTTGTTTTCTCGTTAAAGAGTTTACAGCCAAAACTCGCTAGGTTAGTGGCGCCACATTACAGATTATTCGTGCTAGGCTGTCCCCCTATCCATTTGCCTCAGTGAAGTCAATTTAAGAAATACCATAAAGGGACCTGCAGAGCCGGTGTCTCAAAGAAGCCATCAACTGCGCGCTTGTCTCTCACACTTCTTCATCCATCACATTGGTAAACACAGCGTCCTATAACCAGGGCCACTGGAATTATGCGCTTGTGTGGGTGCAATTTTCACATAATTATAGATTTGGCGCATTTGCCACATAATCCAACATCTGTCACATAATCTACAGATTTAACAAAAATAAAATTGTTTCCAGCACACACGGTTCAAAAGTTACAAAAAATGTGATAACTCTTGTTGCAGGACAGCGGGAGGCCCTTTGCAAAGCTGGACTGTACACCTTTATGTTGCGCATTGCTATATTTGGATGTTAAAGTGGTACTAATGAGGTGCAACCACAGCCCAGAGAGAGTTACCAAGTTTAAAATGATGAAATAAAGAAGTACTGATACTAGTACAAAATGTGCACATTATGCCTCAGAATTTGCAGTTACCTGCCACATAATTTACTCAAATCTGCCACATAATTTGCCCCTCTCCTGCCGCATAATTCCAGTGGCTCTGCCTGTAACACGATAACCCCATCAAGGTGATCCTCATACATGACATGGAAACACCTCCCACACAGGCTCAAAGACAACATACATCCGACCACACACCCAACATGGTGCAGCATGCTACCCATGTAGGCAAGAAGTTTAGCATCCCTCATACGGGTAGTGAGTGACACATGAATGCTGTAAAACAGCACAAACATATAGAATGAACCCCTTCCCTAGATTGGGAGATGCTCTGGAGACGAGAGAGTGGCCCGGAGGCACCTACCTTCTTCCGGTGATGCTGCACCACACCCACAGCCTTGGCCTCCATGGGGTACCGCTGGGTGCTGCCTCGCCGAGCCATGCTGTATCCTTGGGGAGCTGTCCTTGTGCTCGGCTTCAGCCCTTGCAAACAGTGTCTGCCTCCACCACTCACCGGCCTCCTTATGAAGGGGCGAAGGGAGGGGGCTGGAGGGGGAGCGGCATCCCGATAAGGTCTGTTTGTCTTTCTCCGCTTGTTTCTTTTCTTCTCTCTGGCTCCTTCCTGGACGCTGCAGGCGCTCGATGCAAATAAATCCATCCCCTGTGCACGCGACTCACCGCCTGAGGAGCTGTCAATCAAAGGTGAAGCAATGCCGGGAAGGCCTGCACGGGGAGGGGCGTGCCGGCCGGAAGAGATGACAGGGACTTGTCACAGAGGACTCTGACCATGGCCATCACAGGCTTGTCTAATTATAGCGCTCCGCGCCGGATTTCGAGGCGCTGTGAAGCACATACGGTGCAAGCACCGCACACAGCGAGATCCCTCCGGAAGAGCGCGGACTATGGGCGCTCAGTGGAAGCAATGTGTAGCAAGAACGTAGTGATCACATAGCGCCTGCTACTACAATCTTGCCCAGTTACATTACACAAGGACACTTTTTTCAGTTCTCATTTTTTATTTTTGCCACGTGGAGATACAGCGGATTTGCCCAGAACCACAGGAGGTTGAGCCGCCGCTGGGATTGGTAATTGTAAGGCGGGCACTCGGGAAATGCCCGAAGAGCCGATAGCCGAGTTCCAGCTGTGAGCTGCTTTTCTGGGCAGCCTGGGGGCTGTTAGGATGCTGCCAGCGGCCCAGTGGGTTCCTGAGTGGCCTTTCTAATGGCAGCTTTGCGAGGTATCACTCCCTTTTTCTCGCTGGGCGGCCCATTAATGTATGCTGATTGAGGGGGTGCAGGGGGCCTGAGCAGAAGTGGTATCACTTGCATTCATGTGTGGCTCAGCAGTGTGAGCTAATCTGGGCATTTTTAAAAAAAATCTAAGTGAAGTTGATAATACATGCCCTCCTCCCTTATCTTTCATAAAAGTTTTAAAACTTCGCTGAAGTAGTGTTTTGTGGAAAGGGAATAAGCAAATGAGGCCCCCTTCTTTTTTGGAGTGCCCGGGCCGATTTTTGATCCCAATCCAACCCTGGCCCACTTCCATTGTCAGCAGCTGTGGCTGTAAGGTCACAACCTCTCTCCAAGAAGAGAGTATTTATATGTCAGCGGTTGTTCCCATAAACACCGTAACATATGGGGGAAATGGTAGGACTATTATGAGGGAGACATGATGTGTTTCTATTAAAATAGCATCTATAATATTGTTAATGCACTGTGTTTTGCTATTGTTTTTTATTAACAATCAATAAAATGTGGTTAAAGAAAAGATTCATGTTTTTTGTAACGATGCATTTGTTTCGACCATGTTCTCGGATTTTTTTTGTGGCAACATGGTGCGGAGCTTGCAATGTGCAGCAAAGAAAAAATGTGTTTAAATTCCACTAAACGCACTTTGTGGGTACAGTGCTCAGAACTGATTGCTAACCAACCACTTATGTGCAATCTAGTAATATTTTTGGTATATATTTAGAGCTACACACCTTCGAACCTATGTCATCACCTCATCTGCACGCAGTTGCTAATTTTGATAAAACAATTCCTTCCTTCGAATGTCTAGTCCCACAGAGATCCACATATTTATTTATGTAAAAGTGTATTATAGCGTACCGCCACTAAAAAGCACGTAAGCGCTATAGAAGAAACTAACAGAAACTAACAGTTACCTGCAACATCAGTATGGCAATAGCATGTGTCAGGACCTCAGGCACTTCATCCAACACGGGTCCTACCCACAACAACACACTTCGTCAACAAAACATAGCAGGTCTGCCTGTAATCACTCCAGAAAGTTAAAGTGCCATAATGACTAACGGCTGTAACAATTATCACTTAATATAACAAGTCATATTTTTGCCTTGTCATTGTAGTACAAATATTGTGGTGCAAGAATATCGAAAACAGAACATTGCGGGGTAATACATCTACAGGTAGGTGCATATGGGGAAGTATAGATTTACTATTTGTAAATCAATATCTATGTACCTAGGAGATATATAGCACATAGGTACATATATGTGGAGCTAGCTATCTGAAATCTATACATATAAGTCAATATTTTGGATTCGATATTCTGTCCTCAATATTCAGTAGTGTTTAACTCAATCTGCTATACTGCGAGTAATTACAACTATTAAACTTCAGTAGTGTTTAACTCACTGTGCTATACTGCGAGTAATCGCAACTATTAAACATCAGTAGTGTTTAAGCCATTGTGCTATACTGCAAGTAATCGCAACTATTAAATGTCAGTAATGTTTAACTCACTGTGCTATACTGCGAGTAATCACAACCATTAAACATCAGTAGTGTTTAACTCACTGTGCTATATTGCGAGAAATTACAACCATTAAACATTAGTAGTGTTTAAGTCACTGTGCTATACTGCGAGTAATTACAACTATTAAACATCAGTAGTGTTTAACTCAGTGTGCTATACTACGTGAGATCACAACTTTTAAACATCAGTAGTGTTTAACTCGCTGTGATGTACTGCGTGAGATCACAACTATTAAACATCAGTAGTGTTTAACTCACTGTGCTATACTGCGTGAGATCAAAACTTTTAAACATCAGTAGTGTTTAACTCGCTGTGTTATACTGCGTGAGATCACAACTATTAAACATCAGTAGTGTTTAACTCGCTGTGTTATACTGCGAGTAATTACACCTATTAAACTTCAATAGTGTTTAACTCACTGTGCTATACTGCGTGAGATCACAACTATTAAACATCAGTAGTGTTTAACTCACTGTGCTATACTGCGAGTAATTACAACTATTAAATGTCAGAAAAGTTTAACTCACTGTGCTGTACTTTGTGAGATCACCACTATTAAACGTCAGTAGTGTTTAACTCACTGTGCTATACTGTGAGTGATCCCAACTTTAAACGTCAGTAGTGTTTAACTCACTGTGCTATACTGCGAGTAATTACAACTATTAAATGTCAGTAGTGTTTAGCTCACTGTGCTGTACTGCATGAGATCGCAAATATTAAACGTCAGTAGTGTTTAACTCACTGTGCTATACTGCGAGTAATTACAACTATTAAACGTCAGTAGTTTTTAACTCACTGTGCTATACCTCGAATAATTACAAATATTAAACGTCAGTAGTGTTTAACTCACTGTGCTATACTGCGAGTAATGACAACCATTAAACGTCAGTAGTGTTTAAGTCACTGTAATATGCTGCGTGAGATCACAACTATTAAACGTCAGTAGTGTTTAACTCACTGTGCTATACTGCGTGCGATCACAACTATTAAACGTCAGTAGTGTTTAACTCACTGTGCTATACTGCGTGCAATCACAACTATTAAACGTCACTAGTGTTTAACTCACTATGCTATACCGCGAGTGATTACAACTATTAAACGTCAGTAGTGTTTAATTCACTGTGCTATACTGCGAGTGATTACAACTATTAAACGTCAGTAGTGTTTAACGCACTTTGCTGTACTGCAATTGATTACAACTATTAAACGTCTGTAGTGCTTAACTCACTGTGCTATACTGTGAGTAATTACAACTATTAAACATCAGTAGTGTTTAACCCACTGTGGTATACTGCGAGTGATCGCAGCTATTAAACGTCAGTAATGTTTAACTCACTGTGCTATACTTGAGCAATTACAACTATTAAACGGCAGTAGTGTTTAACTCACTGTGCTATACTGCGAGTAATTACAATTATTAAACATCAGTAGAGTTTAACTCAGTGTGCTATACTACGTGAGATCACAACTTTTAAACATCAGTAGTGTTTAACTCGCTGTGATGTACTGCGTGAGATCACAACTATTAAACATCAGTAGTGTTTAACTCACTGTGCTATACTGCGTGAGATCACAACTTTTAAACATCAGTAGTGTTTAACTCGCTGTGCTATACTGCGTGAGATCACAACTATTAAACATCAGTAGTGTTTAACTCGCTGTGCTATACTGCAAAAAATTACAAATATTAAACGTCAGTAGTGTTTAACTCACTGTGCTATACTGCGAGTAATTACAACTATTAAACTTCAATAGTGTTTAACTCACTGTGCTATACTGCGTGAGATCACAACTATTAAACATCAGTAGTGTTTAACTCACTGTGCTATACTGCGAGTAATTACAACTATTAAATGTCAGAAGAGTTTAACTCACTGTGCTGTACTGCGTGAGATCACCACTATTAAACGTCAGTAGTGTTTAACTCACTGTGCTATACTGTGAGTGATCCCAACTTTAAACGTCAGTAGTGTTTAACTCACTGTGCTATACTGCGAGTAATTACAACTATTAAATGTCAGTTGTGTTTAACTCACTGTGCTGTACTGCATGAGATCGCAAATATTAAACGTCAGTAGTGTTTAACTCACTGTGCTATACTGCGAGTAATTACAACTATTAAACGTCAGTAGTTTTTAACTCACTGTGCTATACTGCGAATAATTACAAATATTAAACGTCAGTAGTGTTTAACTCACTGTGCTATACTGCGAGTAATGACAACCATTAAACGTCAGTAGTGTTTAAGTCACTGTGCTATGCTGCATGAGATCACAACTATTAAACGTGAGTAGTGTTTAACTCACTGTGCTATACTGCGTGCGATCACAACTATTAAACGTCAGTAGTGTTTAACTCACTGTGCTATACTGCATGCAATCACAACTATTAAACGTCACTAGTGTTTAACTCACTATGCTATACCGCGAGTGATTACAACTATTAAACGTCAGTAGTGTTTAATTCACTGTGCTATACTGCGAGTGATTACAACTATTAAACATCAGTAGTGTTTAACGCACTGTGCTGTACTGCAATTGATTACAACTATTAAACGTCTGTAGTGCTTAACTCACTGTGCTATACTGTGAGTAATTACAACTATTAAACATCAGTAGTGTTTAACCCACTGTGCTATACTGCGAGTGATCGCAGCTATTAAACGTCAGTAATGTTTAACTCACTGTGCTATACTTGAGCAATTACAACTATTAAACGTCAGTAGTGTTTAACTCACTTTGCTATACTGCCAGTGATCACAACTATAAAAAGTCAGTAGTATTTAACTCACTGTGCTATACTGCAAGTAATTACAACTATTAAATGTCAGTAGTGTTCAACTCACTGTGCTATACTGCCAGTGATCACAACTATAAAAAGTCAGTAGTGTTTAACTCATTCTCCTATACTGTGAGTGAAGTGATTACAACTATTAAACGTCAGTAGTGTTTAACTCACTGTGCCATACTGAGTGCGATCACAACTATTAAACGTCAGTAGTGTTTAAATCACTGTGCTACACTGCGTGCGATCACAACTATTAAACTTCACTAGTGTTTAACTCACTGTGCTGTACTGCAAGTGATCACAGCTATTAAACGTCTGTAGTGCTTAACTCACTGTTCTGTACTGCAATTGGTTACACTTTAAAACTCCAGAAGTGTTTAATTCACTGTGCTATACCGCGAGTGATTAGAACTATTAAAAGTCAGTAGTGTTTAACTCACTCTGCTATACTACGTGAGATCACAACTATTAAACATCAGTAGTGTTTACCTCACTGTGCTATACTGCGTGACATCACAACTATTGAGCGTCAGTAGTGTTTAACTCACTGTGCTATACTGCGAGTAATTACAACTATTAGACGTCAGTAGTGTTTAACGCACTGTGCTGTACTGCAATTGATTATAACTATTAAACGTCTGTAGTCCCTAACTCACTGTGCTATACTGTGAGTAACTACAACTATTAAACATCAGTAGTGTTTAACCCACTGTGCTATACTGTGAGTGATCGCAACTATTAAACGTCAGTAGTGTTTAACTCACTGTGCTATACTGCCACTTAGCACAACTATAAAAAGTCAGCAGTGTTTAACTCATTCTCCTATACTGCAAGTGAAGAGATTACAACTATGAAACGTCAGTAGTGTTTAACTCACTGTGCTATACTTAGAGTGATTACAACTATTAAACATCAGTAGTGTTTAACCTACGGTGCTGTACTGCAAGTGATCACAGCTATTAAACGTCAGTAGTGCTTAACTCACTGTTCTGTACTGCAATTGGTTACACTATTAAACTTCAGAAGTGTTTAATTCACTGTGCTATACCGCGAGTGATTACAACTATTAAACGTCAGTAGTGTTTAACTCACTGTGTTATACTGCGAGTGATCACAACTATTTAACGTCAGTACTGTTTAACTCACTGTGCTACCCTGCGAGTGATCACAACTATTAAACGCCCGTAGATTTTAGCTCACTGTGCTATACTGCGAGTGATCGCAACTATTAAACATCAGTAGTGTTTAGCTCATTGTGCTATAATGCGAGTGATCACAACTATTAAACGGCAGTAGATTTCAACTTATGTGCTATACTGCGAGTGATCACAACTATTAAACGCCAGTAGATTTCAGCTCACTGTGCTACACTGCAAGTGATTACAACTATTAAATGCCAGTAGTGTGTAACTCATTGGGCTATACTGAGAGTGAAGTGATTACAACTATTAAACGTCAGTTGTGTTTAACTCACGCTGCTGTACTGCGAGTGAAGTGACTACAACTATTAAACATCAGTAGTATTTACGTCACTGTGCTATAATGCGAGTAATTACAACTATTAAACGTCATTAGTGTTTAACTCACTGTGCTATACTGCAAGTGATCACAACTATTAAATGTCAGTAGTATTTAACTCACTCTGCAATAATGCTGGTAAATTGATTACAAATATTAAACATCAGTAGTGTTTAACTCACTGTGCTATCCTGGGAGTGATCGCAACTATTAAACGCCCGTAGATTTTAGCTAGTCAATAGTGTTTACGTCACTGTGCTATACTGCGAGTAATTACAACTATTAAACGTCAGTACTGTTTAACTCACTGTGCTACGCTGCGTGAGATCACAACTATTAAACGTCAGTAGTGTTTTCGTCACTGTGCTATACCGGGAGTGACCACAACTATTAAATGTCAGTAGTGTTTACGTCACTGTGCTATACTGCGAGTAATTACAACTATTAAACGTCAGTAGTGTTTAACTCACTGTGCTATACTGCAAGTGATCGAAACTATTAAACGTCAGTAGTGTTTAAGTCACTGTGCTATACTGCGTGAGATTACAAATATTAAACGTCAGTAGTGTTTAAGTCACTGTGCTATACTGTGTGAGATCACAACTATTAAACGACAGTAGTGTTTAACTCACAGTGTTATACTGCGAGTGATCACTACTATTAAATGTCAGGTAGTGTTTAAGCCACTGTGCTATACTGCGAGTGATCGCAACTATTAAATGTCAGTAGTGTTTAACTCACTGTGCTATACCGCGAGTGATCACAATTATTTCTGAATGGAAGGCTTTCTGTGGCGCTGGAATGTCAATCAAAACACTGCTGCTGATGCCATGTGGCCCAGTCACCCTGCAGCGGACAGTCCAGGGTGTGCCGAGCCTGGTATTACTGCAGCAGAAACAAACTTGGTAAAATCAACTTAGACTCTGGGGCCGTGGCTGCTGCCACAGACGCACCACTGCCCTCCACCCAACACCTTCCTTCACTATAGGGGAAGCATGGGGTGCTCCTGACTGCATGGCCTCAGGGGGGGCCTAAAGCAGCAACAACCAACATGCTCAAACCAGCCCCTCTCCCTTCCTCTCCTCGCACTTCTTCCTCTCTCTATATACATTTCCTTCTCTTCCTTCTCTGTTTTCACCCTCTCCGAATACATTCTCTGTCCCTCCCTCCCTCTCTTTTGTAGTATCCTTTGTGCCCCCAATGAAAACGCTGCAGCCACTGTGCCAGTTAACTATTTTATTCAGTAATTAACGTCCCTAAAGAGCGCCGAGCCTGTCCTGCTCGTACCGGCTCTTCGCGCCACTGAAGCGCGATGCGCGCGCAGCCTAACATGGCCGCCGGCACGTCACGTTGCTTACGTGACGTGCATACACTGGACCGCGCTACTACATATCTCCCTTTTTTCCCAACACAAAAATAACATGACTTACAGTCCACTGTTCATCTCATAGTCTCTGAACCTGGCTGGCTTGACCACCACTCTACCCCTGCGGGTCAGTCTTACCGGGGTGTTGGGTCTTCTCCTTCGCTTCTTCCTCTACTTACTGGTGCATCCGCGCCTCCATCTCCTTCCGTCATACCTTCTCCAGCCCTCTGCTCCCGGTCACTCGTTTCAGTCAATTGTCTTTGTCGGTCTTCTCCGTTCCCATCAGGTACTGTCTCTGGATGTTCCTGCTTGACTGTTTCATTTCCCTCGTCATCTAAGTCTGTTACACCTTGGTCCCAACTTAGAATTTTGTTACACCTCGCCATGCGGTCCTGCGACCATACGTTTCCGTCGCTCAGCAAAGCCGCTCTGCCCAGAACTTCTTTCACCTGCATGGGCTTGCTATATTTACTTTCTCCTTTCCTCTGCATCGTGGCCAACTTTACTCGTACCCATTCCCCCTTCTCTGGTCCAGTGTCCTTCACATTTCTCCTGTTGTCGTAGTGTTTGGTGTAAACTGCTTGGGCCTTCTCCAGGTTGGCTCGCACTACTGCTGGGGACCATTCACTCATTACCTTTTTTTCCTTCCACACCCTGTTGTCTTGGGTGAATGGCTCACGTCCCCTCAGTATCTGGAATGGGCTATATCCCGTGCTTGTAGGGGTAATCCTGTATGCCCACACCATGTGCCATATCTCCACTTATGAATGTGTGTGAACAAATCAATGCGCACATCCCAGTATTTGGGCACTCCCTCTGGTTCAAAGATGAAGACTCCGATGAGTTTTCAAAAGTTTATTTGAATTGAATTGAATTTCATATTTTCATAAGTCTTTCATTAAAGGATTATTTGCATCCATTTAATTGAGCTCTACACAAAATCAACTATGCTCCAATGCATTTCGAGTCGATGACCCTTTTTCAAGGAGCTGTGAATGTCGGGCTGAAATGCCGTGCAAAGCGGGAATCTAAGAGGGGACTGTTAAAGTCTCCGGGTCGGTGAGTTTGCAGCGTGAAGTCGCCGGGTTGCAACCTTCATCTTTGAACCAGAGGGAGTGCCCAAATACTGGGATGTGCGCATTGATTTGTTCACACACATTCATAGCTTATATTCTTGGCGTAAACGGACGGTTACGCCTCCAGTTGGAGCACCTTTAAACAATCGAGTATTTACATTTAAAATTCGTTCACGCAAAAAGCAGTGCATTGCCCCTTGTTGTTTTTTGAACCATATCTCCACTTCCCAGTCCTTGTTGTCAGATATGGCCGCTTGGATCGATCCCATCACTACTCTATTAAATCGCTCTACTAGACCGTTCCCAGCGGGGTGGTATATGGAGGTGTGTCTTGATAGGATGCCGTTCCGATGCATGAAGTTGTTCCACTTCTCCGATCTAAATTGGGGCCCATTATCGCTGAGGATCGCTTTTGGAATTCCTTCCCTCACAAAGGTGTCAGCCAGAAATTTTATGATGGTTTCTGTGTCCATGGTTTCTTCTATCTTAAGTTCTGGCCACTTCAAATACCTGTCCACCATGACACAAACATACTTTTGGATTCCCCGTGTGTCCAGAATCGGACCCAGAATGTCCACGGACAACTCCTCCCATGGGTTCTTCGGGTGGTCAAATTGTCCCAGTGCTGGACGCAGGGGCTTGAGGGCTTTGTCGGCTCCCTGGCATCGAGTGCAGTTTCTGACATGTCTTTCAGCTCTTATGTCCATTCCTGGCCACCAGTAATTCTGTCTGGCCCTCAATCTCAGTTTGCATATTCCGAGGTGCCCCTCGTGGAGCATGTCCAACAGCTTGTTGATTAGGTTTGTCGGAGGAATCACTTTCTCCCCCCTGTGCACAAATATTCCCCGGTCGTCCATCGATAGCTCTTCCCTGACTTCGATATATGGTTTGAGTTCTCCACAGATCAGTCTCTTTTCCGGCCATCCTTGGGTGATATGCCCTTTCACTGCCGTTAGGGTCAGGTCCTCCTCATACGCCTGTCTCCACTCCTGGAGGCTGATGGTGGTCTCTAGGTCTTCTGTGAGCGCCACCCATTCTTCTGTTCATGCATTGTCTTCCTCACACGGTTCCATGGCTGCCGCCCTGCTCAGATAGTCTGCCACTCTGTTCCTGCTTCCTGGGATGTGCTCTACGTCGTACCTGAACTCCAGTAGTTTCAGCGACATCTTGGAGATCCGGGGCGTTGCGTCGGCATGCCCACTCGACGTTAGTACTTTCAGCAAGGGCTTTTGATCCGTTCTCAATTGGAACCGTGTGCCCCACAAAAACTGCCTGAATCTTGTTGTGGCCCACACCACCGCCAACATCTCCTTTTCAATCACGCTGTACTTCTTCTCCGTGTCGCTCAGCGTGCAGGATGCAAAGCTTATCGTATCCATCTGTCCATGCCCCCGGTCCTGCATGAGGACGGCACCTAGCCCTTTGTCGCTGGCATCCGTGGTCAGCACTGTCCTCCCTTGGGGGTCGTACCCTTGGAGTGGGATAGCCTCCGCTATTGCTTTCTTGACCACCTCAAATTCTCCTTGTGCCTCCCCTGACCATTGGAATTCCGAGTTTTCTCGTGTCAGTTGCCTCATACAGTGTGTCTTAGAGGCGAAGTGCTGCACAAATTTGCTGTAGTACTCTGCCATGCCGATAAAAGATCTGACTTCATCTTTGTTGGCTGGTGGGGTTGCCTCACATATTGCTTTCACATTTTCGGCCTTTGGGGTCACTCCTCGTACTCCAATCTCGTGCCTCAGGTATGTCACCGACTCCATTCCTATCCGGCATTTGGACCATTCAGCCGTGAGGCCTTTCTTTTCTAAGATCTGTAACACCTCTCCTAGTTTCGCATCGTGGTCTTGCTTATCCCGGCCCATCACTAGGATGTCATCCTGGAAGTATTGGACTCCGGTGGTCTTCTGAAAGAGCTGATGCATCAACTTCTGAAAGACAGCTGCCGCTGAGTCCAGCCCAAACGGCATGCGGCGGAACTGATAACAGCCGAATGGGGTGATAAACGATGTGAGGTGGCGGCTTTCCGGGTGTAGGGCAATTTGGTGGTAGGCCGAGGTCAAATCGATGGTGGAATACCATTTAATCCCCCTGGTGTTGGCCAGCATCTCCTCAATTCTGGGTAGGGGAAACTTTTCCACCACGATATTCTTGTTCAGTTCGCGTAAGTCGATGCACAGCCTGACCTTGCCGCTGGGTTTCTTGACGACAACCAAGGGCGCCAGCCACTCGGCGCACGTGATAGGCTCGATGATCCCTTTCCTCTCCAGGTCCTGGAGTTCTTCCCGGACTGCTTCACGTACCGCCAAAGGGATGTTCCTGGCCTTGTGGGCTACTGGCACTGCATTGTCTTTTAGAATTATCTTGTGTGAGAATTTTTCTAACTTCCCCACTGTTCCTCCAAATACCTTGGGAAATTCGCTTTTCCACCTGTCCAGGTCTGGCCAGTTTCCTGGTTCCGTCAATAGTATCTGCTCTTTTCCTCCTGGGTCTAGCTTGATCCCTAGATCGCCTTGGTCCAACCATCCCAGGACCGAAGGGCCTTTCTCCGACACGTAGAGTTTGCAGTGGGCCGATCGGCCGCGGAACTCAAAGTTTAGCGGTCTGAACCCCGCCATTGGTATTCAGTCCCCGTTGTATGTGACTGGGCGGATGTCTAGCTTTTCCAGTTCCGGGCCTAGGTGTGGTGCAAATTTCTCCTCCCATACTGATCTCTGGACGATGGTGTATGGTGAGCCGGTGTCGGCCACCACACTGATCATGATGCCGCCTATCGTCATTTCCAGGATGGGCTTCATTGTCCTCTTGCCATCGATGCTTAGAATTTGCCCATCTACGCCCAGTACCTGGTCGTATATGCACAGTACCGTAACCACGTCCTCCTCCGTCGCGTCTTCTTGGTCGTCGTTGTCTTGGCCTACGTATCTTACCGTGCCCTTGGAGGACTTTTTTCTGAACACCTTCTCATAATGTCCTGTTATTCCACAGTACATGCATTTGGCGCGAAACGCCGGGCATTTTCTGTCGTGGGCCTCATGCGACCAGCTTCCGCACCTGTAGCATGACTTCCTGTTGCTTCCCGCTTGTTTACCTGGGGGACCCCCGTAGCTTTGCCACCTGTAATGTCCCTTATCTGCTGTCTTCTTGTTCGGGTGATCCTTACGAGGTTCTTCGTCATCCATTCTGTTTACCATGGTGCTGGACGCTGTCTCTCTCTTCGTCGCATCTGCGCACCTCCTTGCCAATTCTGCCCTTTTGACGATGACCATGACTTCTTTTAGGGTGGTGTCTCCGCTTGCCCATAGCTTGTCTTGTACTGACGTGCACGTGGTGTGCATTACCACCTGGTCCTTGATGAACTCTTCCTCCCAGTTGTCGTATTTGCAGGTGGCCGCGAGTCGCTTCAGCGCTGCCACATATTCTTCTACCGTCTCTCCCGGGCGTTGCTTCCTTTGTTGGAAGTTGAATCTGTCCACTGACACGCACACCGCCGGCCTGAAATGTTCGTTGAGGTCATCAATTGCATGGGCGTATACGTCGTCGTCCGAGCTTGCTCTCTGCTTTGGTACTAAGCTTTTGTACACTCTCAGCCCTTCGGGGCCTAAGTTCAGTAACAGGATGCGTTTTTTTCTCGAAGGTTTGAACACCTCTTCGTTTTCGTCTTCTAAGACTCCTATGAAATTGTCTATGTACTCTCTCCAGTCCTCCCATTTCATCAGCGGTTCACCGGGCCTGGGTAGGAATTGTACCGGCGCCATCGCATATCCAGCCTGCGCACTCATCTTCTCACTCTTGACCGTGGGCTGTGCGCTTGCTTGGCCCCTGGGGCTCCCCGGCGTGCTGTCTTGTTCTTCCTTGCTTGCGTGGTCCTGGGGACTACCTGCGTCAGCCCCCTCGTTCTTTTGTAAGATATCCAGCTCGGTCCCCCTTGTTTTAATGGGTGGTGGCTTGGTCTGGCTCGCTCCTTGTGTTTTCCCCAGGGGTCTGTCCTCTCCTGTGGTGGCTGCTTTATCCCTTTGGGTGCTCTTGGGCTCTGCCGCGCTCTTTAGGGTACCTGTGTGGTAGCCGTCGGTCTTCCTGGCTCTCTGGTTCTCTGTGGTGCTGCTTGGCCTTGATTACTCCTGCCCACCGGTGTGTTGCTGTGTCCCTCGGCGTGGTTTTCTCTCTGTGGGGGGTTGGGGGGGACTGCTATCCCACCCTCGTCGCCATTGTAGTATCCTTTGTGCCCCCAATAAAAACGCTGCAGCCACTGTGCCAGTTAACTATTTTATTCAGTAATTAACGTCCCTAAAGAGCGCCGAGCCTGTCCTGCTCGTACCGGCTCTTCGCGCCACTGAAGCGCGATGCGCGCGCAGCCTAACATGGCCGCCGGCACGTCACGTTGCTTACGTGACGTGCATACACTGGACCGCGCTACTACATCTTTCTCTTGAAGCCCCCCTGTGCCTGCTGCAGTATCACAGCGAGCTGTAGAAAGTGGGAGAGGCAACAGCCACGGCCAGAGTCTTCAATCAATGACTCCGCCCACTGCGGAAATGCCTGAAAGAATCATAGACTATTCCTGCCCTGCCTTCCAGCAGCACTAGAGGCTGGGAACACATGATTATTCCACATCAGTGGGAGTTGAAGTTGTAATTAGAGGCGTAGGAATTACCGACAGGAGTTGGGGATTGCAGCACTGGTAATTTTGGTACCACTGCACCGTGCAACTCATTATCAGCACTTATATAGATGCAGGGGCTTATTTACAAGCCCCTTGCGTGACTTTTGCGTCACTTTTCCCATGTTAAAAATTACGCAAAAGTGGCACAAGAGGCTTGTAAACAAGCCCCGCAATGTGCAGCAAATGTTTACTGAAGAATTCAATATAATAGTGTTTTTTTTAACGAGGAAAGATGAGTTTACAACATTGCATGTGTCTAGATATACTGATATTTGTGCAGCTCAAACCTCTCTGGTGGACAATGGCGCAAACGTGATAGCAGGGACCTAGGCACCACTAGGTGTGAGTCAGAAGCAGGGCCACTGGAATTATGCACCAGGGGAGGGCCAAATCATGTGGCAGGTTTGACTATGCGGCAAGAAAAGGCAAATGATGTGGCTTGATGTGTCACGTTTTGTGGTAGTAATATTTCATTAGTCTGTCATTTTTACACTTGTTAACAATGTGCGGGTATGGGTTGCACCACATTGGTACCAAGTTAAAACATAAATATAGAAATAGGCAACAGAAAAATGACCAGCCAACCTCTGCAAAGATCCTTCCACTGCGCTGCAACATGTGTCGCTGCGTTTTTTAGTAACTTTTGAACCATTTGAGCTAGAAACAACTTTTTGGGGTAAACTCTGCCGATTAAGCAGCAGATGATGGAATATGTGGCAAAGGCAGAAAATCAATTGTTACGCAAAAAACGCCGCGTCTGACCAATCACATAATCCCAGTGGCCCTGGTCATACGCTTCCAGCTGCACAGATGTTCAGACGATCAGTGCAGAGATTTACAGCTATTTGGTTGATTCACACGACGCCCAAGCATAGGTATAACGTTCCCTGCTAGAGTCACTTCTACCCTGCTGAAAAGTAGATTTTTGACATTTCTTTCTGGTGTGCACTTGACTTTTCTTCCCCTACAAACACTGAGTACACGCAATGTGGACAATCCACCTCGGTAGGTTAAACATTTGAGGTGTTTAAATAATCCTTTTTTACTTTTAATGGAAAATGATTCTCAGGCAGTGTTTCCTTCCCCAAACCCTGTAGAGTACAGAGGTACTTGATGTATTTACTCACACTTGCACACCTCATACCTAGGGTTGATCCTGGCAGATGTTTCTATCAGCGTGACAGTATTTTAATGTCATGGATACTACACAAATTTGGAAAATCACCTAAAGCTGTTAAGCTTTCCCCTTTATCTTTACATACTTAAAAAAGTAATTCTAAGAAGAAAGCATTTTAACGTGTTCTAGAGCTGCCTGAACAATGCCTGGTCGATAATTAAAGCAAACAAAGGGTCCGATGTAGGTGGCCAAATACCGGTCGGTAATGGTGAAATTCGGTAAATTGCATTGTTACCGACCGGTATTTAGCCATTCCTGATGTAGGGAAGGAATCGGTAATAAGGAATCGGTAAATACCGATTCCTTAATACCGTACCTTATTGGCCTTGCATTTAAGGAATCGTAATACCGATTCCTTAAATGCAATGTAGAAAGCACATATAAGAGTGCTTTTGGGCCTTAAGGAATCGGTAAATACCACCAACTTCAAGTTGGTGGTAATTACTGAATTCCTTTAAAAAAGCACTTTCTTGCTTTTTTAGAAGTGCCATGTGGCACACATCCATGCCCTTAGGGCATGCATGTGTGGCACATGTGCACACATGCACATTTCAGGGGTGCAACAGGATGACCTTTGGACACCCTGGCACCCTTAAAATACCTCCCAGTATTACCGAATCGGTAATACCTAATCGGTAATACCGAATGTCTTCACATTCATTCCTATGGGCCTCCAAGCCCATAGGAATGAATGTGTAGGCATTCCTTATTACCAAATCTCATTTACCGATTCGGTAATAACGAATATTAAGGATTCTGTATTTTTTACCGAATTCTTACCTACATCTGAAATACAGATTTCTTAATACCGAATCGGTAAAATTCGGTATTAAGAATGCGGTATTTCACGATTACCTACATCGGGCCCAAAGTCAGTAAAAGGCCATGTTAAAATGAAAATAGACGCTTTTATTTAAAGTTTTGTTTAAGTATCAAGTCTGGAATGCCTGGGCTTTTGCAGAAGCTTAAACCATAAACAAATAGCTTTGAATGGTCTCTGGGAAAGGTGGTAAGCTACACCTGACCCATGTAGGGGTAAGTTTGGAAGTTTTCAATGGTTGCTGAAAAGTCACAAAAGTCATACTTTGAGAGAGTTCACCACATGTGCACTACATGGTCTTGAAGACCTCAGTGAACCACTCGTCAGGATGACACTTACGACTGTGGAAAAACCTCCGGTGTGCCGTACGTCCGCATGTGTCCATCACGTGCCACATCCCACACCGCGTTAGCGATTCACCTTCGGTTTCACATTTCAGATTTTCTCCACAAGTCAGTTACACTTCTCAAGGAAGAAGCTTTGTGGTTTGGCCCATCCTGAGATGCATCTGCCAATAGCATTGGGAAAGGCAAAAGGTGTGATCTGTTGACTCTGTCAATACTTGTTGTGCTGGGTATTATGTTAACAGCAACAGAAGCAGGACAATGGTGGAGAGGAAAATGGAATCAGTAACTTGACCATGGCAAAAAAAGAAGAGTAAAAGAGAATAGAAGAGTTGGGAACACAGCTAGACGTGTGGGTGTGACATCAGTCTTGTCGAAACTTATATCTGTTGTCCTTCTTGAACAACAGGGGGCAGGAAGGGTGTCTGTGTCCTCACACAGGTGACACCCAGAGCAAGCAACTCCATGTCCCTGGGCCATCAATTTTACAGCCCAATCTTTTATTTAACAATCAAATGTATTTTGGGAGTTGTAGCCTTGGTTCACTTAACTTGTCCCATTTGGAGGAAAGGGGAACAGTCTACTGTTTCGCATAAGGAAGGCCAGGCATGTAAGCAGAGTGATGTGGTTATGTGGAGTCATTTGACTGACAAAGACATTCTAAGGTGGTCCACACTGGGCACATTAACAAGATATTTGACTTTGTGTTCAAAATTTATTAAGATATTAGTAATGGAAACTGAAAGATAATCAATGTAAAGTTTTAAATGTACGCAGGCCACATATCAAAACAAGCATTGGCAAGGCAAATTGGTCTGGCCTGGGCAAGTGTGCATTTGTAGTTGCTAACATTTGAGGTATTAAAACATGGAGAAAAAGAATGATAATGGAAGAGCTCAGCTGCACATGCACACCAGCCCTGGCACGGAAGTGCACTCTTTTTCAAGTAGTTGTGCACTTGCGATCCGGAAAAACCGCGTCGTTCAGAGTGGACAAAGTGATACCGAAGGGGATGATGGACGGAGTGCTTGAGCAAATCAAACACTCACCCCCAGTCAACTGATCTGGGTTTAATCCTTCATCATTCTTTAGCTCACTCCACCACCCCAGTTCAGACATGGCCATGTGCAAATCAGTCTGACCTTGTGCCTCATGGGAACAGTCCAGCCCGAACTGCCAAGCCATGTCAAACCTGGACCGGAAACTAGCATCCTGGGACCGGTTTCAGATTCATAATCCTCATCAGCCAGGCTATCTTGAATCCAGTGGTAGAGTGAGCAAGGGACCCACGTCTGGGCATACCCTGCCAACTCAGGGCGAACAAAGCGATACCAAAGGGGATGATGGATGGAGTGCTTGAGCAAATCAAACACCCATCCCCAGTCAACTGATCTGGGTTTAATCCATCACCATTCTTTAGCTTACTCCACCACCCCAGTTCAGACATGGCCATATGCAAATCAGTCTGACCCTGTGCCTCATGGGAACAGTCCAGCCCGAACTGCCAAGCCATGTCTTCCCTGGACCCTAAACAAGCATCCTGGGTCCAGTTTCAGATTCATAATCCTCATTAGCTGGATTAAACCCAGATCTGTGACTGGGGGTGAATGTTTTGCCAATGTGCAACATTCCGTCCATCATCTTGTGTGTTTTGCTGTTTGCCCTATGTGGGAAGGGTATTCCCAGACGTGGGTCCCGTGCTTACTACGCCACTGGAGTCAAGCTATCCTGGCTGATGATAACTGATAGCCAGAAACTGGTCCAAGGATGCTTGATTCCGGTACAGGGAACACATGGCTTGGCAGTTGGGGCTGGACTGTTCCCATGAGGCACAGGGTCAAGGCTGATTTGCATATGGCCATGTCTGAACTGGGGTGGCCTGGTGAGCAAAATACCGATGGATTAAACCCAGATCTGTGACTGGGGGTGAATATTTTGCCAATGTGCAACATTGCGTCCATCATCTTGCGTGTTTTGCTGTTCAGAGTGGACGGCAGACAACTGATGAAGGGGCGGACCTGACCTATTGCTCGATGCCTTCCGCTTTGGTGGGCGGAGCAAAGTATGAATGACACTTGAAGAGATCAGTGGAGTGAATAAAGCCAACCGAAGAAACTGTCTGAATGTGCAAACATATGTTTCCTTATTATTAATATGGTGAATATAAACTACGCGAGACTAATAAACCTGTCCCTATGCCACACCTAACAAACTGAATTATTACTTAATTACAGGCAAGCAGATTTCGGACTGGTCGCTGGAAAAGTTCAAATTTAATTATAAGTGAGAACATTGAAAGTATTTAAAATATATGTTGAAAACACCTCTTTCCTGCCTGACAAACACAATAAACTGCTATAGAGATGCCAATAAAAACTCCAAAAATAGTAGGCCTAGAAGCAGAGAAAGAAAACTGATTGAAAATAAATAAGATTTATTTTCTAGACTTTATTGTGCAAACATCTCGAGGGAAAACCCAGACAAACCAGGAAATAAAACCCAACTAACCAAATGAGAGGAGTGGCTACTCCTGGGTTATGCACACAGCAGCTATCTTTACTTCTGTGTACACAATGAACCCAGGATAAGAGTTGAAATCTTTGGCCCCACCCGACCACCTAGAGGAAGGGTGGTGAAAATTCAATACAACCACCATGGGCGTCCGCAACATTTTTTCAGAAGGGGTGTAATTTTAGCATCATCCATCCTCCGACCCTTTTTGACAATGTCAAAGAGCAGGGGCATAGTCTTTTAAAGGACAAGTGAAAAATTCAGGGGGGTGCAAGCACCCTCCCTTGCCCCCCCTTGCTGATGCCCATGACACCCACAGAAAACACACTTTAAAATTCATGCTGAAAATAAGTCTCAGCTCCTTTGTTTTTTTTTTTTTTTTAGTTTCCCAAAGCACCACAAAGTTGTACCTTGCTCTGTTTGTGTTACTGTGCATCAAAGGATGTTCCATGGGTGGTGCATGGGATTTCTTTTTTTATTTTATTATTTTTTATTAAATTTTCCCCCGAAAATTTTTCCACATATTCCTGTGTATGTTACAGCACATAACAGTTTACAAATGATTTTGTGCATTACAACATTATTCTAATACATTGTGACTTGAAAAATTCAACAAATCTATATATAGCTATATATTACCTATTCCAATTCAATAAAACAGAGATAAGCATTTATAAAGTATTTTGACAACCTTCCGTTCACTGTCCTACCCTTTAACCTGCTGTTTTTCCACCTAGTGATAGGTTGCCATATTCTGTTGCCTAGTAACTTAGCTCTTCTACCTTTCCTCTCATAGTTTGCTTTTTCTAAATTGTACGTAGATAAAAGGCTTGCAATCCAGACCTGAAACGAAGGGGGAGCCTTGTCCAACCAATTTCTTGCTATGCATATACGATAAACTGCAAGTGAAACAAAAGTAAACTCTACTGACATAGCAGCTGCCGTGTCCCCCACCCCCAATATAATTAATTCATCTGTCAGTTTAATCTTAATCCTAAGTGCTTTAACAAAGAACTCTTCAATAGCCATTTTCAAGGTAAACAATTGCGGACACTAAGAAAACATATGCACGATATCTGCTTCAGCTGAATCACATCGGGGGCATGTTATCCCAGTTGTGCCGCCCCACTGGGCGATTCTAGCCGGGGTGTGATATAATGAGAATATTGTCTTAAAGTGTTGTTCTGCCGAGATCCAATGATAACTGAAAGGTTTCAAGCCCTGACCCCAGTTTTCCCATCCATTTTTGGGCGTATTTCGCCCTTTCATCAGTTTTACTGTCTTTCAACTCCGCGTACAGCTGTCTTATCGTACAGATATTAGTTGTTTCTATATAATCCATGACTTTACATTGTCCCAACCCTGCCGGGCCGCCTTGTTTTTGCATTAAAAAACTTCTAGTTTGAAGATATTTGTAAAAATTATTGTGTTCTATCCCGAATATTGTTTGTAGCGCCCCAAACTGTAGCATATTCCCCTGACTATCAAGCAAATTCCCTATTTTCACTATGCCCTTGTTGTGCCAGTCCCTCATAGTAGTGTCCCTGAAGATGTCCCTCGGTAGTGAGCAGTTTGTGTACAATCTCGTGTAGTTATTGAACCTACCTAATCCAATTTTTTTTATCAATCCTTTCCAAACCCTATAAGCCGCCTTTAGAGTCTTGAACCGTGTATGTTTAAAATAAGTGAAGTCGGTTGTGTTCAAAAACCCATTCACTGCCCCTTCTCCCAGTAGTGTAGTATATACATTAGTTAACCTTGTCCTGGTTTCCGTTGTGTGGTCTACACCTCCCCCGCCTATTAACCCCTGGCAATACTGTAAAACAGCAGCCCAATAATAGAGCCTAAAATCTGGTGCCCCCCAACCCCCTTTTTCTCTAGATACTGTTAGATGTCTATAGGCTCTCCTTGTCTTCCCTTTAACCCAAATAAATTTGTTCAGAATTGCTTCCAGCTTGTTAAACCACATGTTGTAAAAAAAAATGGGATAGACCTAAACAAATATAAAACTTTTGGGAATGTTGTCATTTTTATTACATTAATTCGGCCCATCAAGGTCAAGTGCAAATTATTATTCCTTTCCGTATTCGCTTTTATTTTTGCCAACAATGAACTCATATTGATTTCGACTAGCCGATCTAGGTCAGCTGTGATCTTAATTCCAAAATAAGTAACTTCGGGAGCTACCCTTATGTCATGGAAGTGCACCCAGTTGTTTTGTATAATTTGTGTTTTTCCTTTATTCAGTGAATAGCCCGACACTGTCCCAAAGGCTACAGCCTCTTGCTCAATTTCAAGGATAGCCGACCCTGGTTCTGGGGTAACCACCGCCACATCATCTGCGTAAGCAAGCGTTTTATATTCATAAGATTGTAACTTTATCGGTAGAATGTTAGGATTCCCTTCCACTCTACGCAGGAGAGGGTCAAGGTATAAGGCAAATAACAGTGGCGAAGCCGGACAGCCTTGCCGAGTTCCGCGTCTTATGCGTATTCCCGCAGTATACCCCCTGTTTATCCTTACCTTGGCCGTAGGATCTAAATACAGTGCCTGTATAGCCTTTATGTAGCCTGCTCCAATCCCAAACCATTCCAGAGTCTTCCACAGATACCCCCAGGAGACCCTGTCAAAGGCCTTCTCTGCATCCAAGAAGATGGCCGAGGCAGGGTCTCCTGTGGCCCCTGCAGCATCCAATATGGTGACCATCTGCCTTGTGTGTTGCGTAGTCCCCTTGCCAGGTATGAATCCATGTTGTGTTGTACATACCAAACCCTCAATTACCCTACTTAGTCTCTGTGAGAGTGCCTTGGAGTAGATCTTTACGTCGGCATTCATGAGTGTTATTGGCCTATATGAGCCGGGATCCAAGTGTGGTTTATCTTTTTTTAAGATTACAATGATGTTTGCCCCGGCCCAAGATTGTGGTACATTTTCCCCCCTCTGTGCTTGTCTTAAAATTTCCAGCATATCAACCCTCACGGTGTCCCAAAATTTTTTATAGAATTCCGCCGGAATTTGGTCGGGCCCCGCTGCTTTTCCTGAGGGGAGTTTAGTTACTGCTTTATAGACTTCTCCCAGTGACAATGGTAGCTCCAATGCCTCTTTATTCTCCTCACTCAGTTCCTCATGTGCAATTCCTGTTAAATATCCCTCTATCTCAGTTTCAACATTTCCCAGATCTTGGTCGTATAGATCAGAATAAAACTCCCTAAACACCTCCCTCACATCATCTACCTTAGTCACAACTTTTCCCCCTTTATCCTTAATTTCTTTAATTTCTCCCGCTGCCAAATTTTGTCTGATACGAACTGCTAGCATATGTCCTACCCTCTCATTAAATTCATAGCATTGTTCTTTTTTCATTAAGTAATTACTTGCCGCTTTATTTGCCAGTTTTTCGCTGGCTTCTGCCCTTTTGAGTTCTATCTCTAATAAGATCTCCTCAACAGATTCTTGATTAATTACCGCTTGAATAAGCTGTTGTTCTAATTCCATTAGAACATATAGCCTATTAGTTAACTCGAGTTTTTCATTTTTGCTCCTACGGAGAGTATGGGCCAGTGTTTCCCCTCTTATCCCTTCTTTAAAGGTATCCCAGACCACTCCTGCTGATGCTGTGCCTCTATTCACTTCCCAAAATTGTCTAATCCATACCTTCATTTTATTTACATAATCTCCTTCTTTAAGTAACCCTCTTTCAAATGTCCAGTTATATTCCTTAAAGATAGGGCTTAGATTCTGAGGGACAGTTAATATTAGAGGGTTATGGTCCGAGAAGACCCGTGGAAGCCTTTCTATTCTTACATCTGATACTAAAGAGCTAGTGACTAAGAAGTAATCCAATCTAGCAATAACCTTATGGGGAGCAGAGTAAAAGGTGCTGCCAGTTCCAATGGGATTATGTGCTAACCAAACATCAACCAATACATTATTAGACATTAAATTAGCAATAGACCTTCGTGATCTCTTTTTACGATCTCCCTGCATCCCCCCACCCAACAGACCCAACCCTGATAATCCATTAATGTTGAGGTCCCCACAAAAGATTATCGGTTCTGTCCATAATGCTAACTCAACATCTAGTGAGTCAAATAGTTCGGGTTCGTCTTCATTAGAGCCGTATACAGATACAATTGTATATCGACCCCCAGCAGTTTTCCCTTCTACCATAACCCATCTCCCTCCAACATCTTCCTTCTTTTTCTCTACCTGCATAATTCCTTTTTTTGCCAAAATAGCCACTCCTTTTGTTTTTGAGTCTTGGTGTGTACATGCTAAAACTTCATAACCTAGCTGATCCATAATATATTTATCCTTCCCCCTCACATGCGTCTCCTGAAAGCTTATGACGTCCAATCTCAGTAATCTACACATAGCTGCAACTTTCTGTCTTTTCCCACTATCATTTAGACCACAGATGTTAATGGTAGCGACCCTTAACGCCATCTAGTCTTTAAAATTAATCCATCAAGCGTCACCCTCTTTAATTTTACTACCACTTGTCTTCTCTTACATATCTGCTTACCTTGTGCTGTACATGACCTTAATTCTTCTCCACCCCCACCCCACCCCCCCCTCTCCCACCCCCCAGACACCCCCCCTCCCCTTGCTTCCCCCCCCCCTGCTACAGGCAAATAGGTCAATCCTGACCTATGTGTGGCTGCTCACTGCTGTAGTGTCGCCTCCTTCTCCCACCCAACCTGCCCAAAGTATTACCATATACAGTACTTCCTTGGTACTGTACTATGGATCTTATGCTGGTTCAGTATCTCTACTCTTTTTACTCCTCTGAATCTCCGTTATTTCTGCCAGATACTCGCCTGCCTTTATTTCTGAGTAAAATATTCTGATACGGCCCCCTGTGATAACTTTCAGTTTGGAAGGGTACATCAGGTACGCTTCGGACCCCTGGCGCTGAAATGGTGTAATTAACTGCCTAAGCTTCCACCTTCTTTCTACGGTTGTATGGCAGAAGTCCGGTCTAGCAAAGAATGTTACCCCTTCGAATGACATTTTTTTATCTGGTCTGGCAGTATCCATAACTTCCTGCCTGGCCAAGAAGTTACCAAAGAAGACTAACATTCCCCTTGGCAAAACATCTTGGCTAGCGCCTCTTGATTTCTTCTGCGTCAGTGGGAATCTGTGCGCTCTCTGAACCTCTAATTCCCATTGCCACTGTGCCTCTGGGTATGCGCCTTTTAGCAATTTGATCACAAATTCCCTTGGGTTCTTCCCCTCCACTCCTTCCTCCAAACCCAAGAGTCTCAGGTTATTCCGCCTCTGGCGATTTTCGAAATAAGTCTCAGCTCCTGTTGTTGGTGCTGAAGACTGCAGCCTGATTTAAATGCTTGCATCCATCAATAAATATCTTGGGATTATGGCTAGGGTGTGTGATTTTTTTTATCACAGAGGAGCAGTCTTGCAGAGATTCTGATTGCTGGGTTACCTATAGCTGCAGCGTTTTCGTATTTGGCTTACACTCACATGCATCTCCAAAACACTTGCAATATCTTCTCAAACTTTCAAACATTGCTACTCGAGTGGTAGTTGATGCTGAAAATGGATGTGCAGTTTTGGGAATAGGTAACTTTAATATAGCCTGATAGCTATACCAGCTGTAAAAGGCCTTGAACATGAGTTATAGGCCAAGCTGCTTTTTGGGACTGAGCTGCAAAGCCCTGACCCCGAGTTATAGTCCTGAGCCGCTAAGGAGGGAGAAGGCCTTTAACAACTGGTATAGCCCAAAACAGACGGGCTGTAAGGCTATTAGTGCCTTCCACCAACTGAGGGTAGAATGTTTTCAATTAAAAAGGGAGAAACAAAAAAACAAACATTGTAATGATGGAGCACAAGGATGATAACAGCCATTATTGCCCTGAACCACTTCATTGTCTTCAATGGAACTCCTAACATTCCAGTGTTCTTCTAATATGGTTTTCGTTAGACTTTGAAACTGGATTTATGTTGACAGTTTGAAAGAGACAGGAATGTCCATATTTCAATGTGAAAAAACATATAGAAAAAATCCCAAACTACCTGTGTTCATCGTAGCATTCACAAGAACTACATGAAGTTTGCTAGACAGAAAGATTAGCAACTTTACAAATCCCTACCTAATATGACACCAAACTGGTGTTGGCTTTTTAAACATTAAGCCGGAGTCACCATCATAATTTATGGATTGACTTCCTCTTGTAGCATCTATCCTAAAAGTAGAAAAATCCATTGTTTATAGTACTTTATAAATTATTTGTATTTTAAAGTTGTTGGTTTATTATATATCCAAAGCTGGTTCTACATAATAACGTTTATTACTATTCAGAAGGACTCGACCATTATGTGTTTCGTCGCCCGGCAGATTATACCATGGCCTTTCTCAAGGCTTGGAAGAATCAAAATGTGTCCTGTAGTAATGCTAATCTGTTCCACGTTGTTTGAATAGTCAGCAGTGATATTGGTGTTGATAACGTTTGTATTAGATTACTTGTGGCTTGGTCCTGATGTTCATTTTACAAGACTACAACAAGACACATATCAATTTTGGGCTTAGGGAGCTTGAGACCCATTATATCCTCAACCCAACAGTTTGTGAACTGGAAAACACAACTGTTGTCGCAATCATTCCTCCCAACCCATATCTCGATGATGCCCAGTGGCCTGTCAAAAGCCTGGAAATCTGTCTCCAGAGTCCCCCATGATGTCTGACAAGCTGTGAGTTTAGAACTGCCCATCACATTCTCCATGTTGTTCCAACCCTTGCTTCTCCACCCCAAGCCAGGTCCACACCAAGCCATGAGGAGTGGAAAAAGGAAATTCCAGCCTTGGTCCAAGGGGATACTATGCGGAGTAAAAGAACATATTACTCATAGTATCCTTGACTAACCAAGGCCCTGCAAACCCACTGCGCACTCCCAGAGAGACTCCAATGTGGCCTCGTCTCTTGGTCTGTCTACTACTGTGTTGGTCCTCCATGTCAACTTTGCGACCACCACCTGCTCTTAAGCTCTGTTCTGCTTTTTCTTTTCTTCTTTTGCTGTACCTTCATCCGGGCACACATTTGGCCCACGGTCAATGAATATCTACGAGACACGGAAGACTCAGTGACCCTTTATCACACTCTGCAGGGGGGCCCATCATTTTGCATTTCACTACTTGAAAAGGGCATGTATTTCATGCCTTTGCCACCGCAGTCCAGAGAACCGCATTATATAAAGTACAGGAATGTACCGTGGGCACTCTACTGCCATCACAGTGCTGGCAAAGACTTGATGAGAAGCAGCTCCAATAATACCAGGTTACCACAGGTACTGAGTTGGTCACTGGTAGACCAACTGGGACTCCATTCAACGTTCTGTGAAAAGGGACTCTTCCACTCATGTGGTAGAAGTCATATTGAAATTGGAATCTTCTGCTCATGTGGCAGAAGCCATTTTGAAAAAATTGGAATCTTCCGCTCATGTGGCAGAAGCCATTTTGAAATTCCACACCGCTGCCTCTCTGCATAGAGATACAAGTATCATTAGGAAATATGTATTGGGAATTACTCTGATCTTTTATGACTCTTCAGAACTAGTTCCTTCTAGCTTCTGGGAGCATGAGTGAAGCACAGACTGCCAGAAACATGGACAGGTTGAATGAATGGACTAGTATTAGCACTTTTCTCTTATATTCAACCTTCCTCGTACAGTAAGTCTTGTCAACGAGAAACTGAAAGCCTTACATCTGCGAAGAGAAACTGAATTTCAAATATTTTTGCAGAGATAAAATGATTACATGTACATGAGGAGGCCGGCTCTCTCCTCTCGTGTTTCCTTGTTTGTGGTCTCCTTTGCCGTTCTTATTAACCGCAGAGCATGTCTGGCATGAAATCACCCAGGTTTCATATATTTGATACCAGCATAGTTTTTTGTTGAATTTTAATCCTATCCACTACGAAATTGCCAGGGAGGCCTGCACAGGAGGGGGTGGTGGCTGTGGTGATCTGGCAACAAGGATATGTGGGTGGGGGGACCTCAGGGAGGGGCCATTGGACAGGTCAGACAGGAGGTATTGCAGTGGTGAGTTCACCCTTTGCCCTGAGCACTCCCTTGCGAAACAGAAATGTTTCCCACTGCTCTGAAGAGCAACTCAAGCTGCCCTTTGTTTGTTTTTATCTTTGTCAGCGTCACACTTAATAACTCTCACAAATCTTTTTTTTAAAAAGCATTGGCAAAGCCAACATGTCCAGTGCTGGTTGACAGACAGCCTTTTGGCTTTTTCAATGCTTTTGATTGATAGTTTTTGTAAAACATTATTATTGTGGGAGCTGCCAGTCACTCAAAAAGCGCACATTGTCATAGAAGTCCCTGTCACTTAAAGGGGCTACTTTTTGTGCAGATGCGCTCCTTGTTAAAGAGCAGAATGCTATAATTCTCAATGAAGGTAGCCAATGGTTGAAGTGGGCTGACTCACTGTCCTACAGTCTGTGATGTAGGAGACGGAAAAAAAAGGTAAATGATACAACAATGGACCAATGGATGAAGATGGCTGTCTGAAAGCTCCTATGTGTAAGTATATGTCAAATTTTACTAAAATCAAAAAGATCTTGGCTAACACCAGACCGAAAAACAATTAGCAAAATTGCGAGCCATGCAACTTTGCAGTTTGCAGACCCTTAGTCTAGACAAGCACAGATTACAGGTATTTAAGCTAATGTTTCATATTATTCTATGTGAAATCTGTCAATTAATTGAAAAACAGTATTCTGAAGAACTCGGATCCCTGAAATGCTATTAAATATGGTCATTCAGCATGCCTCTCAACCTACCAGAGATACAAATGCGCTCTTCCTCAAACAAAGAGAGCCCAATCCAAATTTGCATGTCCAAAGTTGACAACTTGGCCAATTTTTTTTCTCAAAATATACAGAAATGTACAGCCATTCCATCAGTCTCATGTTAGGTGACCCACCCTTAAGAACTATGTGATGCCCTCATGCTGCACTTATGGGGTAAAATATACGATACACTCTCCAGGGCATCATCACTTTTTTTATTTATCGTTTTGCAGATTTATATGGCGTGAACTTGATACAAAGGTATTGGGGTTCTTTACATGAGCACCGGTTACATTACACAAGGACACATTCTTTTTTTATTTTTTGGAAGGCACGGGGGGATTACGTGATTTGCCCAGAATCACAGGATGTGGACATAACCCCGAAGCTCGAACCTTGGTTTCCCAGCTCCAAAGTTGGCAATCTAGCCGCCAGACCACATCCTCTCCCCTATATCCCTTGCAATGAATTCCCATAAACTAAGATCTACCATGGACGTGGCTCCAGCCAGTCAGATGCTATGAACTCACTGGTTTACTGGAGACTGAAGTATCTAGAATCTGCAGTGTACCGCATATCGCCCCAAAAGCAAACTGTAGAATGCTAACGCTGTTCAACTGTGTCAACTTCCCAATCCTGCCCTGATCATGGAATTGATCAACAGCTCTTTCTTCCAAGTCTTGACCCCTTGGGGCTCTAACATGCACCAAGGCCTCTGTTACTCAAAACAAGTCCAGTCAGTTACCAAGTCTCTTGACAACGGTTGATCAATATCAAGAGTTTCATGACTAGCCAGTGCCCTCAAGATTTTACTACTGAATATCGACCCCCAGAATATTGGGGTATAAACATTTCAATGACAGAATATTTAGGGAAAAATGTCAAAAGGAAAGCGCATATAGAGAAGTATAGATTTACTGTTCCTATCGCCATATTTAAGTACCTTGAAGATAGATGCACCGCGTACGTACACATATGTGGAGTTAGGTATAGAAAATCTAGGCTTACTTACTTTTCAATATTTGTATTTTATATTTTGTCCTCGACACTGAGCCCCATAGATATTCTAGTGTCAATAATCAGGGTGCACATCTGACCACAAGACATTGTTAAACATACTCAAATTGAACGAAACAGACTCAGGAAACATCAATGAAGAGGTACTTTTTGGTAAAAGGCTTTGACCTTCCAGATGCATCAAAGAGGTCGAACAAAGCGAACACAAGGAGATGATGGACGGAGCACTGAAACGTTTCAGACACTCACCCCAGTCACAGATCTGGGTTGAATCCATCATCGTTCTTTAGCTCACTTCGCCACCTCAGGTCGGACCCAGCTATATGCAAATCAGTCTTGACCCTGTGCCTCATGGGAACAGTCCAGCCCGAACTGCCAAGCCAGGTCTCCCCTGGACTGGAAACAAGCATCCTGGGTTCGGCTTCTGGCTAACACACCCTCATCCGCCAGGCTAGCTTGAATCCAGTGGCAAAGTGAGCAAGGGACCCACGTCTGGGCATATCCTGCCAAATTATGGTGAACAAAGCAAACACAAGGAGATGATGGACAGAGCGCTAAAACTTTTCAGACACTCAGCCCAAGTCACAGATCTGGGTTGAATCCATCTTCATTCTTTAGCTCATTTTGCCATCCCAGTTCATACCCAGCTATTAGCAAATCAGTCTTTACCCTGTGCCTCATGGGAACAGTCCAGTCCGAACTGCCAAGCCAGGTCTCCCCTGGACCAGAAACAAGCATCCTGGAACCAGTTTCAACAGAGGTCGACCAAAAGGGATCTTAAATTATCTCTCAACAATCTGCAATATAGGAGCAACAGAACTTCAGTGGGCTGCCTTCTAACACCCACAACAGTCTCACCTTGTCACTCTGGCATCCCACCACAACCAACACCACCTTGGGGATCAATTAAAGACCAGCCTGGCTTCTGACTCTCTTCAATGGCACAGGATACTGATGGACACCATCTTGGACGTTTCAACATAGGCTACCATTGAATGTATGGCAATACCAAAATTCAATTAATTGCATCCAATGAACCAAGGATCATGGGAATTTCATCGATCAACACTGGCCCAAAGGGTATGTATTAGAACCCACTGTGCCTACTTGCCTAATACTCCAAACTTCTATTAGTCATTGTTTCGAGCATCTACCAGTTGCTCCCTTTGAGGAACCAACCTACATCAAGATACCTGTGTGGATAACCACCGGAGTTGCCACTTTGCTCCTTTGGTTATTTGGGTTTTATTTCCTGGTTTGTTGGGGTTTTCCCTTGAGAAGTTTGAACAGTAAACTCGAAAAAATAAAGCTTATTTATTTTCAATCAGTTTTCTTTCTCTGCTTTTAGGTCTACTATTTTTGGAGTATTTATTGGCATCTCCCTAGCAGATTTTGTGTTTTTGAGGCAGGAAAGGGGCGTTTTCACCAAAGGACATCCTTTGGTATTGGCATCGCCCTAGCAGTTTTTTGTGTTTTTCTGGCAGGGAAGAGGTGTTTTCACCCAAGGACTCCCTTGGGTAACAGCGCGCTTTACAAACTCATATAACATAACATATTTGACAAAACTTCAATGCAGGCCTTGCTACCCGGAATTCCACAATTTAGTTTTAACTTTTCGTGCCTGTGCTCATCTCACGCTCTGGTCCAGCCACCCCTCCCAAATCTGTTTGCGTGTAATTCACCAATAATTCAGTTTGTTAGGTGCGGCCTAGGGACAGGTTTAGATGTCTCGCTTACCTCATATTTACCATAATAATAATGGAACAGATGTATGAACATCCAGACAGGTTCTTCGGTTGGCTTTATTGATTTACTGATCTGTTGAAGTGTCGTTCACATTTTGCTCCGTCCACCAAAGCGGAAGGCATCGAGAAATAGGTCCGGGCAGCCCCTTCATCAGTTGTCTGCCTTGCACTCTGAATGACGAGATATTGCTTGTTCGCACATGCACAACTACTTGAAAAAGAGTGCCCTTCTGTGCTTGGGCTAGTGTGCACGTGCAGCTGAGCTGTTCCATTATTTATATGTCTTTTCCATTTTTTAATAGCTCATATGTTTGCAAATACAAAGGCACACTTGCCCGGGCCAGACCCATTCACCTTGCCAATGCTTGTTTCGAAAAGTCTGCGGCCGTTCATTTAAAACATTAAATTGTTTCGCTTTCAGTTTCCATTACTAATATCTTAATTAATGTTGAATACAAAGTCAAATACCTTGTTAATATGCGCAGTGTGGACCACCTTAGAAGGTCTTTGTCAATAAGACGACTCCACCTCACCATATCACTGTGCTTAGACGCCTGGCCTTCCTTATGCGAAGGCCCAGGGACACGGAGGGGCATACTTACAATAAAGTGGCGAAGCGTGTCGGTAAGTCAAGAAGACTAACAACACTCCCCGTCACTTTAGAGAACGCAGGGATGCAGCATATTCACTTGAATATGGTGCATCCCTGCGTTTCCCACTGCACTGGCGTTAACTTTAGAGGCCTAGCGCCAACGCAGGCACTGTTGCACCTTAGTGCAAGGGTGCCTGTGTTGAGGGGAAGATTGTTTATGTGAAACGCTAGATGTGCCCTTTCCTCCAAATGGGACAAGTAAAATGAACCAAGGCTACAACTCCCAAAATACATTTGTTTGTTAAAAAAAGATCTGGCTGTAAAATTGATGGCCCAGGGACATGGAGTTGCTTGCTCTGGGTGTCACCTGTGTGAGGACACAGACGCCCTTCCTGCCCCCTGTGGTTCAAGAAGGACAACAGATTTCAGTTTCGACAAGACTGATGTCCCACCCACGAGTCTAGCTGTCTTGCCAACTCCTGTATTCTCTTTTACTGTTCTTTTTTTTGCCATGGTCAAATTACTTATTCCATTGTCCGGATTCCTTTTTTGTTAACATAATACACAGCACAACAAGCATTGACAAAGTCAACAGATCACGCCTTTTGACTTTCCCCAATGCTATTGGCAGATGCATCTCAGGATGGGCCAAACCACAAAGCTTCCTCCTTGTGAAGTGTAACTGACTCATAGAGAAAATCTGAAATGCAAAACCGAAGTCCATCACTAAGGCGGTGTGGATGTGGCACGTGATGTACACATGCGGACATCGGCTACACCTGCAGTTTTTCCACAGTTGTAAGTGTCACCCCGAAGAGTGGTTCACTGAGGTCTTCAAGACCATGTAATGCACATGTGGTGAACTCTCTCGAAGTATGACTTTTCATCTACGATTTCAAATTTCCAAACTTACCCCTACATGGGTCAGGTGTGGCGGTGCCACCTTTCCCAGAGACCATTCCCAGCCATTTGTTCACGTTTTAAGTTTCTGCAAAGACTCAGCCATGCCAGACATGATACTTAAATAGAACGTTAAATAATAGCGTCCATTTTCATTTTACAATTGCCTTTTTCTGACTTTGTTTACCTTAATTGTCGGCCAGGGCTCGTTAAGGCAGCTCTGGAACACATGTAAGTGCTTTCTTCTTAGAATTACTGTTTTAAGTATGTAAAGATAGGGGGGAATTTACCAGCTTTAGGTGATTTTCCTAAATTTGGAGGATCCGTGACATTAACATACTGTCACACCGATAAAAAAAAACCTGCCAGGTGGCAACCCTTGGTATGAGGGGTGCAAGTGTGAGTAAATCCACCAAGTACATCAGAACTCTACTGGGTTTGGGGAAGGAAACACTGCATGAAAAATCATTTTCCATGAAAAGTAAAAAAGGATTATTTAAACACTTTGCATACTTAACCTACCGTCCACATTGCATGTACTCAGTGTTTGTAGGGGACGGAAAGTAAAGTGCTCACCAGAAAAAAATGTAAAAAATCTACTTTTCAGCAGGGTGGAAGTGACTCTCGCAGGGAACGTTATACCTAAGCCTGACAAACAGCTGTAAACCTCTGCATAGATCATCTGAACATCTGTGCAGCTGGAAACTTATGACCAGGGCCACTTGAATTATGTGATTGGTCGGCCGCAGAATTTTTGCATAACAATGGGTTTTCTGCATTTGCCACATATTTCATCATCTACTGCATGATCTGCCCAAAAAATTGTTTCTAGCTCAAATGGTTCAAAGTTACTAAAAAACACAGTGACGTGTGTTGCAGGGCAGTGGGAGAACCTTTGCAAAGGTTGACTGGTCACTTTTCAGTTGCTTATTGCTATATTTAGGTGTTTACCTGGTACCAATGAAGTACAACCAATGCCGGGACAGTGTTAACAAGTGTAAAAATGAAACAAATTAAATAATACTACCACAAAACATGACGCATTAAGCCACATAATTTGCCTTTTCTTGACGCATTATTTAGTCAACCCTGCCACATAATCTGGCCCTCCCCTGATGCATAATTCCAGTGGCCCTGCTTCTGACTTATACCTAGCGGTGCCTAGGTCCCTGCTATGACGTTTGCTCCATCGTCCACCAGAGAGGTTTGAGCTGTACAAATACCAGTATATCTAGACACATGCAATGCTGTGAACTCATCTTTCCACATAAATCACTTTTATTTTAGGTTTAAAAAAACAAAATATTTTCATATGGAATTCTTAAGAAAACATTTGCTGCTCATTGCATCTGTATAAGTGTTGACAATGAGTTGCACGGTCCAGTGATACCAAAATTACCAGTGCTACAATCACGAACTCCCGTCTGTAATTCCTACACATCTATTTACAACTTCACGTCCCAGTGATGTGAAATAGTCATGTGTTCCCATGATTACCATCAGGGCCGGACTGGGAGCCAAAACCGGCCCTGGAAAGAGCTGGTCCCCCCCCCCCCCCCCCCCCCCATGACCCCCTCTGGTGCTTAGGGGGTGCCGCTGAGCTCTTTGCTAGGGCCGGTTTGTGGCCGATTTTGTTGCAGGGCCGATTTTGCAGCTATGCCAGTCCAGCCCTGATTACCATGTCCTTCTCCGCATAGGTGTTCCGGATGCCAGGGACGTTTCTGCTTCGATTTGCCAGCTCCCGAGCAGGTGCTAAATGGGCGCGAGGGTGGGTGCTGCAATGGTCAGGGGGGCTCAAAGGGTAGGACAGGCTCCAGTGCTGCTGGAAGGCAGGGCTGGAATGGCCTTTCATCCTTTCGGTCATTTCCCCAGTGGGCGGAGGGAGTCATTGATTGGAGACTCGTTTTGAAAGCCCAGGGCGGGGCTGTTGCTTCTGCCACACTGGGTGAGAATTTTCCGAAGAGGTGTAATGTACAGGAAAGGTATATGTAAAGAAAATAAATGAGGATGGCACTCATGCAACCCGTTCCACCAAAGCATTTACAGAGCACATTCATTAAATTAGTCTAATTCTAATCGAGGTCGGCAGCCGTCAACAAGGGTGAAGCGAAAAAGGATGGAAATCGACATATATTGCTGCACAGAGACAGTTTTTTTTTGTCTCTGAGAACTGAAAAACACATTTATATTTGTGCAGTATGCCAAAAAAAGGTGCAAAAAAAAGATGCAAACTACATTTTAGCCAGAAGATACAATGCTAAAGAGAAACAGAGATGAGCATGCACACCATTCACAAGAAGGCAATAATGTTGGCAAAGGGGGACAACCAGGCATATTTGGAAGCAGTTTGTTGGGGGGAAGCTGGAACAGGTGGGTGTTTAGCCGTGTCTTGAAGGACAGTTTGAGTTTTCATGAGAAGGAGGAAGTGAGATCAGAGGTTAGTGCGGCTCCCAAAAAGGACTATCTTTGCAATAGAGATTACAGGAGAGAGTTCATCATCCAAAGTCCTCCATCTCCACCAGAGATGGTAAGAAGGGAAGTAAGGTAGGCAGGGGTCTTGAAATGAATGACCCTGTGAGTGATATATACAATTTCTGAATTATATTCTAGCATGGGTCAGAAGGCAGTAGAGTTCCTTCAGTGCTGGTGTTATGTGGTCCAATTCCCTTGGAGATCGACCAAGCATCTGCATGGTAGACCGCTGTGATGGACTTAGGGGTGGGCGAAATGTGCGTAGTCGCGCTACGCAAAGCTCCGCGAAACTGTAAAAATTATTAGCGAGCACACAGAGTTCCACGAACACACAGAATTGCTTGTTCCGCCCATTCGCAATGTTTTTTTCCTGTTCCCGATTTTCGTGCTCAGGGGGAAATATATCACAAACACGCATTTTGTAAGTGTGAACAAGCAAAAAATTCAGTGAAGTCACGGATCGCGGAATTTTTGTCAGTTCTCTGTGGAATGCAAAAATACCCAAGTTCTGCAAATTCCGCTAGCGGAACGAAATTTACCACCCAGGCCTAGATGGAATGAGAGAAGACAGACGAACTCCTGCATCAATTGCAGTACCTCATTGTCGGTAGGAGATGATTAGGGTGTGGGCAATGATTCTTAGATCATTGGGATCATAAGATGATTTGGTTTTTTTCAGGCTCTAAAGGATGTAATTTACTGACTGGGCCACTTTGATGATGTGTGTGACTAGAGCCAGGGTACGGCTGATAGTGAAGCTGAAGGATTTTGCTTCGCTTACACAATTTGAAGAAAGTTGTTGAGGGAGAGTTCACTCAGAATGGGTACAGTCTGTTTGTTTTTATTTTGGGGGTTATGCATAACAAACTTGCTGTTTGAGGGTTTAGTAGGAAGAAGTTGTTTGACATTCAGGATTGTATCTTTAGAAGGCTGGGTTTCAATGAACGGATATCCTTCAGAAATGACATCTTCATGTGTAGCCGAGTATCATCCACATACAGATGTATACATAAGTTGAACTATCTTAGTATATCTGGAAGAAAATCAAGATACATATTGACTAATAATGGGGCTAGAATTACAAACACACATTTTAAAATGAACCAGGAATGGAAAGAATATATTGGGATTATCAATAAATTCCTATGCTCTAGAAATCTTTGTAGATTAACAGACTTCTCCAGATAGGGAGAACATGTTATTTAAATGTCTATCGTTACAGAAATACTTGCCAATATCAAAAGACCCAAGGACACAGCAGTATCTCTAGCCTTTTTTGAAAATGTCCTTTTCTACAAACCTTCTGGATGGTGACAGTGGGACTGCAGATCATGCGAAGGCTAGTACAATAGGTGCCACAAAAGCCTTAAAATCATAAAGGCTAATTTAATAAACATAACAAATACAAAGTGAAACTAAATTAGAGTGCGACCATCCTTAAAATTGTAAAGAAGTCTCAGATTAGGATTAAGAGCCTCATTTATGAAAACTGTTGCATCTCTGAGATAACACAGAAATGTGACAGTTTTCACAGACTGTCAACCCACATCCAGGGCCTAAATGACAACATTCCTTGGAACAGTCTAAAGAAATAATCATCTTGCCTCGGAATAGCTTAAAGAAATCATCCCTTGTCCCCTCCAGCCACCTTTACAAACCCAGCAAGGACTGTGCCAAACATACATGCCTCTATTCTATGCGAAGCCTAAACACTACCAGTAACCAGTGTTTTGCCCCTTTACCAAATACCAGAGCATAGCTCACATGAGCACTGCTCCGCCCACCAGACTGCACTGACTAGGGGTTCGAGTCAGCACCTCTGCCCAGTCATACACTTTTTATTTTTCTTTATTTCGTTATCCCTTATTCTTTAGTAACACACAAGGCCGCAAATTCCTTTATTGCATAAAAATAATTTATTGCATAAAATTCTTTATTATGTAAACCATTGTGGAGATTTATTCTTCACTACTGCCACGACACTCATCTAGGGCACGAGCGCATGCATCTTTCTTCTCTGTCTATCCCACAGATGCTGGCTAGAGAGAGACACGCCCACTGAGAGTAGCACTGGGAGCACGCTACTCACACAGACCACGCTCATCCTCAACGAGCTACACCTGTGATCAACAGAGGGTATTTAAAGCCTCCTTCTCCAAGCACACAGGTCCTTCGGACCTTGTGACCAGATCACAGGTGTTCCATTGGGCCTGGAGACACAGCCAAGTAAGTAAGGAGGCCGGTCCCCGCTCGCGGTACAGCCCCCAGTCATGCTGCCTTTGGCCTTAACTGAGCGTGCAGCACTTTACCGCTAGCAGCGTGTGACCTCCACTCCTTTTTGGACATGGCCTTTTTTCTCCTTTTTCTCCACTTCCAGAGTGCTAATAAGTCCCGACCCTCCGGCGGAAGTCCAGGGAGTTTTTTTCTCTGTAGACAGGAGTAAGCATCCTACTTGTAGATAATTTGCACATTTATTTTACGCATCTAGGTACTAGCACCTGTAGCGCATATACCAAACCTGCCATTGCCACGTTCCGTCACAAGCGCCTACACCCCCGCCTTATTCGCTCACATGTCTAGGCACCAGGCGCTAACCCACCCATGTGCGTGGTTGACAATTTTGCGTTTACCAACTTTATGTGTCTCTTGTTTGTCCTTTTTAGGTCTCGGCTAGCGTAGGCTGCACACATGCGCAGTCTCGCTGGCGAGATTTTATGTTTCTTAGTAGTGAGGCTTAAACCCGCACCTCTTCTCCATTGGCTGGCTTCCTAAACGGCGGGCAGCCATTGGAGAAGAGGTTTGTCTATCAATTTAAGCCCCGTCTTTTTCGGATTGGGGGGCGTGTTTTTTCGGTTCTTTCTCTCAGTGACGTCCCCCAGTCTGAAAAGGACGGGGCTTAGATGGAGAGAAGAACCATTTGTATGTAAGCCCCGTCCTTTTCAGACTGGGGGGTGTGTTTTTGATTGTGTTTACATCCTAGAAAACATGCCCCCCAATCTGAAAAGGAAGGGGCTTATGGACAAATGGCGAACGCTCGAGCGCTTGCTATTTTAGTTCTATCTGGATGCAATCTTTCACTAGAGTGTGACTTAAGCAAAGAAACGCCATCTTAGATCCGGAAATGTTTTCTCTTATCAACAAATCTTCGCTCTTGAGCGCTTCAAAACTCATTTTGCGTTTCAACCCTCGCTTTGACAAGCCCTCTAGGCTTGTAACCAATTAACAATTTCAATTGAACTATTTGCACGAGGTAGATAGAAGGAGCGCTATCTGACTGGCGGTTCTTGACTTGACCCCGCCTTCCAGAGCCGGGCGCGTGGGTACGCGCTTCCGCATAGTAACCACCAGCAAAGATGGAGGACGCCAGCCGCAAGAAAGCGGTCTCCCCACCTGCCGCAAAGGACGAAAAGAAGCCCGCAGGACCTGGGGGCAAGAAGGAGGAGAAGGAACAGGAGCTGGTGAGATATGCCGAGGGGAACAGTGCTTTATGTCAGCTTGGTTATCTCAGGAAATTGGTAGCTGATTCAAATACTCGGTGCAGGCCCAGTGCTGCTGTGTCACTGCCATGGTAGAGCACTATTTGGATGGTGTCCATGGGTTAGACTGAGAGCTGTAGGACCAGAAAGAAAAGGGGCCTTGGTAATACAAGTAATAACAAGGAGCTATAAAATGTTAATTGCAGTGCCGGTCCAGTAGATGTAACAGATCTAATGTGTGGTTCACGGTGGCCTGTACCTCTAGTGTTTTATGTGAATTATTTTCATGCTGACGTTAAGTTGTATAGTTTTGGATCGCAGTGGTTTGCAACCCCTTAAGAAACGGGAACATATTTCCTAACTAGTCTTCCACTCTACATTTAGGTACTCTGATGACATATATTACGGAAATTGCTTAGAAGTCCACGTCAACATTTGGATCAATATAGATCTACAAAGTTAAAAAGCAGTCACTACTAGCCAAAAAGCAGTCACTACTAGCCACAAGTGCAGCGAACCAAATGGCATATGTAGGTTTTCAAGCTAATCCATTGGCCTCTTGAATAAGAGAAAGTACAGATGGATACTGAGTGTTTGTGACGTCTCTGATGACTACAGACATGCTTGTTTTAGGTAGCAGAGAGGGAGACGTGCAGTTTTAACTGTCAAGGTGGAGCGCTCATATTTTTCCCATGCAGCATGCATTGGAAAGTGCAATGCCCATTTTGTGGGTTGTTTGCAATGGGAGTCATGTACTCATTTAAGTGTCCTGGGTATAGGGCAACCAAGAAAAATTCCTGTTATTTGTCAAGAACACAACACATAATTCGCTCAAAGACCCAAGCATTGTCTGTTCCAAATAACCAATCTTCACTGACTGCCTAAGTTACTTGGATTCAACCTGGATGCCGTTCTTGTCCTCAGAATCCTTGAGAATCTAAACACATACTGATTTCGTTTTTTCTTTGCTGGAGGCAAATAATTCCAGTTTAGCTAGAACGTGCAAGGAGATAATACATGTTCATAGCTGCCATTGGCCCAAGTCATGGGTCAGACAGCTAGTCCTGCCTTTTTAGGTAACAGAATATTCCATTATGTGACTTGTGATTTTTCTTAGCACACTGTCAGAATGGGTTTAAAACACCTTGCTTGCAAGTTTGGCTAAATGTCCAAGTCGTATAGTTGTATGACAGATCACCTGTTGACAGGCTACCTCTGATTAATTTGGTTTACCATTGGAGCAAATGATCAATGTGGTCACACTGATGGAAGAAATAGTTTTCATTCTCTGGCTTACATAAAGGATAAAGTATAGTAAGCCTCCATGGCGAGTTATTATGACAAAAAATACAATCGCACTAAATGCGGTTTGGTTCCTGATTTTGTCATTTTCCGTTGACTCTGAATAAATCTTACTAAAATTCCAACCGAGCTGAAGTATGTCTGGAGTTGCTAGTTCTTGCCTACGTTCCCTGGTAGTGCTTGCTTTTCTTGCCTCTGTTCCCTGGTTGTGCTCGCTTTTCTTGCCTCGGCCCCCTGGTTGTGCTCGTTTTTCTTGCCTCTGTTCCCTGGTTGTGCTCTAAAATCGATTGCAAAAAATGGAGCAAGGGTGGATACATAAAATAAACATGGTTGGGTAAAACATACACGGGTATGGCCTATCACAATTATGTAGTATAATCTATTTGAGTAGTTCCGCATGTGAAACAATATAATCATGTAAAACAGTTGATTGGTCTTAGCTGGAGACAGTTCTGACAATACAAAGTGCATGTACGTCAATGCGAGATAAAACAAATACCAAAACTAGGTATAGAAGATCAGCACTTCACTTCAATTACTTTAGAGCTAGCGTGTGTGTGTGTGTGTGTGTGGCTCTGTGTGTGGGTGGCTCAGTGTGTGTGTGGCTCTGTGTGTGTGTGTGGCTCTGTGTGTGTGTGTGTGGCTCTGTGTGTGTGTGTGTGGCTCTGTGTGTGGGCTGCGTGTGTGTGTGGCTCTGTGTGTGGGGTTCTGTGTGTGTGTGTGTGGCTGTGTGTGTGTGTGTGTGTGTGCAAATGCAATAGGTCTCGCATTTGCGAGAGATTAAGCTATTACTCTCTACTACTCTCTAATGCTTACCTATTGCCATTGTAAATGACAATTGCATATATTTATCGGTTTAAAAAAATATGAAAAAAATGATATTTGCAATGCCAATAGCTCTAACTTTAACAAAGACGAGACCATTGCATTGTAAATGCTTGTTTCCTTTACAGGTACAAACTGAGAGGAAATACCTCTTACATATATCAGCACCTTAGCGCGTGCTTCACATACAGGGCAGTGATAATCACCCCCACACATAGGTCCTGAAGAAAGCCAGTTTAATAAAAAGGCCTAACTGAAAATAGTCGACCACAAGGACGTGGGAGACCATAAGTCAAGCCCTACACGTCCCAAGCCTTTGTTTTTAACCTCTGCCTGGGGCCACCCAATAAAGTAACTGTTAGGGACCCGAAGGACAGAATTTTAAAATCCCATGCAACACACCTGCACAGCACACTCACCTTCCAAAAAACCCGCTCCGCAGTAATCTGGCGTCGCAGCACACCTGAGGCGCACTTGGTGCCTCGGGTGGGGTACAATGATGAAGCATGCCACCAACTAGGTTGGTGGGTGAGGCCTTCATACCAAACCAAATGGTTTCCCATGTAGACACATAGCACACAGACATAGGTAGTTCTCTTTGATTAACCACTATATCCCAGGGGAAACGAACTAGCTACTCTAGTTCCTCTCTCTCTCCTTGATTAACAGAATTAACCACAGTTTTCACAGCGCCCTCCTTGCGACAGGATGGATGCGCCATTTTTAATGTACGTCACTCCATGTCGCAAGGAATGACAAATACGTCAGTAATCCTGACGTATCTGTCAGCGCAAAAAGTTGTGCATTGCTGGAGTTGTAATTGCAAATATGACGAACTGCTGCTGTGCATAGGGTAGGCGTGTGCCTATGGCACTACGTCATCCTTACCCCTGCCATGTGGCAGGCATAAGATTTTGACGCCGTGGCGTCCTAGAAGTGTCGCAGTGAAATCTCATGAATTTCACTGTGATCCTTTTTTACTTGGGAACGCCCACCCTGCATACATTATACTTGACCCAGGTATGATGTGGCGCAGGACTTTGCAAGGTGACCCATCGGCATAGATTTGTCACCTTGTAAATATGGCGTAACATGGCACATTTTTTACGCCGCCGATGCATCATGGAAAGTAACGCAGCGGCTACACAAAAGTGTTGCAAGGCCTTCATAAATATGGCCCTAAGTACAAGAAATTATCAAAAATGTCATCTAAATAAATGACTAACATCATGCCCTGATAGTGGAGTGGCCGCAAAGCGGTTCATTACCTGCATAGACAAAGTAGCAATATCAAATGAACATTTGTTCTACAATCAAGTGCTGGAAATTCTCTCTCCTGTTCTTTGTGGGTGTGAGCTTTTCAATGCATCAGAAAGGACGCAACAAGCCATGTAGTCTGATATCGTAAAGTAGGGTTAGAGATAATACAGAACCAAACATAAACAGTGAAAAGTAGGAGAAACAGGCATGACCTATACTCGGCAACAGCATAATCTGAAAGTAAAAATTTGAATGACAGTAAACCCTGCAGCGGAACCAGCACCTAATCTACTAATCCCCAATAATTAATACATGTGGTGAAAGTCGTCCAACATTGGTGTGTGCACACTGTTAATGCACACAGTGTCCCAGTGCCGTCCAATACAGGATAGTAACAGCTTAAAAACCAAACACTTAGGTGCACCACTCAACAATACAGAAAATGAACATTTGATAAAAAACATTGAGGAAACAGCCGACGCATTTCATCCAGAGGATGGACTTCTTCAGGGCGAATAATCAAAGTTGACACTCCCAAGTCCAAGCTGTCATGGGAATGACCGTCACATGCGTACGTTTCCGGAGGCGGTAATATAGATAGTATCACCAAAGTGGAATATTCAAAGTTGACACTCCCAAGTCCAAAATGTCATGGGAATGACAGTCACATGCGTATATTTCCAGAGGCGGTAATATAGATAATTTAACCAAAGTTTTAGAAATGAGGAAGAGTATTCCCAAAATATATCTGGGCAATCAAGAGATGTGGTAAACGAAATACGGCTAGGCCGACCGCCTCACCGAAATAAGGCAAGCTGTGAATATCATATGGAAATCACCATCTTTTTTTTCTTTTCTTTTTTTTTTTTAAAAGACCTTTATTGTCCAACATACAGTGTACACAGCATCATAGCTTACAACCCAGCCGGGCCAGCTGCAGATAATGAACATTGTGTTAGGTAGGGTAAGTGAACACAGCTTCAAGGCCGACAACCCTGGGGTCTGGCAGCGTATAACATTATGTCACATAACACCGTAATCATGTATACATATATTGCCATGCAAGTGTGTGGTCTATGGGTTTTCCGTATATAGTCAGTGGACCAAAGTAGCTGCGCCGAGCCCACCCTCATCATCAGCAGCGGTGGCAGCCGAGCCCACTATGTCTAACTTGCGCCATTGGTGAGTGTCTCAGTGCGGGTCAACATTCAGATGGGCCTGGTGTCATATGAAGGAGTGATGAGGGTGTTCCGCGACTAAGCGCGCTTGGGGCGCATAACCGCCTTGTGCGCCCATTCCGTTGGAAATAGCTGTTCTGTATCTTAGCGCCCAGGTGAGGTGCCTAAGCCTTAGCTGTCACTTCCGAGGGCGCCTTGTGGCGTAAAATGGGATGAATCATGGAGTTGTATGTGTACGGACATGGTCTAGGAGGAGATGGAACCAAATCAACAACGAATTACAAAACAGGAACATGAGTTATACAATAGGTAGGTGGGGGTAGGTGTGTGTAGAGTTTGCCATATCGTCTAGAGGGGGAGGTCGGAATCAGCGTGCCAGCCGTGTCTCACGGGGTAGGCAGGCGGGGGACCGGGGGGGGAGGTGCGGAAAAGTGCAGGCTGTCCGTGCGGCGGAGCTATTAGGGGGGGGGGGCCCTCGAGTGTGCTGAGGGTGAGGCATTCCGGTGTGGTGCCCGGGCTTCTGTCGTAGCGTCGCATGTGGCGGCGCGTGTCCGGGAGTGGGGCAAGAGGTCGTCAGTGTGAATCAGTTAAGCACATGTCAGACAGTGGGCTGAGCCTAATGGCCGGTTGGATGGTGTATGGTGCATCATGTGCGGTTTGCAGGAAGCAGCACATGAATCATTACGTAATTCCCTGTTCCGTACATTTCTGCAGGAAGGAGTGTAGTATGTCCTCCCATTGTCGTGCAATGGGGAATTTTCTGAGCCCTGCTGTCTCTTCCCGCTTCAGGACAGAGCTCTCAGCCCGTGCCCAGTTTGTCAGCGACAGACACCAGTGTCGGAGGTGTGGAGGTGTGGCTGCCTTCCACCGCTTGGTAAGTAGTCTTTTGGCTGTGATAAGTCCAAGATCCCAATATCTAGTCTGGACCTTATTTTGGCGTGTGCGCTTGTACAAACCCAATATACAGGCTTCCCATGTGCTTGGTACCTGTTCCTTAGTGCAATGTCGGAGTATCACGGTCACTCCGTCCCAGTACTGCCGGAGGGCGGGACAGAACCAGAGCATGTGGAGGAGATCCGCACCTAGAAGGGAGCAGCGGCTGCAGGCAGTGTCTGTGACTGAAAAATACTTATTTATCTTGTCTGGGGTGAGGTATGCGCGGTGCAGTATATAAAATTGTATAGTTTTGAAGCGAGGGCTGCGGGGGATGTTCACTGGGCCAGCCAGGATCATAGCCCACTCTTTGTCCGTCCAGTTCCTTCCTCTGTCCGTCGCCCATTTTTCCCTCAGGTGTACAGTTGCCGGGTGTGTATGTAGGAGGAGCGCTTGCGTTAACCAATGAATGATGTGAGTGCCGTTACTCATGACATGCAGGTACTGCATGAAGTGATGCGTTGGTGGCTCTCTAGACATGTCTCCCCAAGCGGTAGTCAACGCGTGAACGAGGGACGCGTGTGTTAGGAACTGTCCTGCCGGGAGGGATGTATCCCCTACGAGGGCTGCAAAGGGCAGGAGGACGCCGTCAGAGTAAAGGTCGCCCATCGTTTCCACCTCTGCGGCGATCCAGCTATCCAATTTTACAGTGGTCAGGGTCCCTGCCGTTGTCGGGGTGCCTAACAGCGGCAATATCGGCGCATATGGTGTCGTTGCTCGTGTTAGACGCAATCAGCGGAGGAAGCATCTGCGTGCCACTGCGAGAAGTAGTTGTGGCGGTCGGGGAGTCCGAGTTATCGGGTGGAATAGTACGTGAATCTGGAACAGGGACCAAACAGTGGTATCCGTGGCCGTGTCGCCCAGGTTTTTACCACCTAGCCAGCCTGACACCCACTGCATTTGTGCTGCTAGATAATATAACTCCATGTTTGGAACCGCCAGTCCGCCCTCTTCAGTGGGCATGTAGAGTTTCGACAATGCGACCTGAGGCCGACCTTTGTTCCAAATCAGTTCTCTCAGCAGGACCTCGAGGTCTCGGAACACCCGGGTGGGTACATAGGTTGGCATGTTCGCAAAGTAGTATAACAGCCGTGGCAGGACTATCATTTTAGCTAAGGCTATGCGACTAGGGACATTTAACGGTAGTGTGTTCCAGAACCCCACCTGTGCTCGGGTAGAGGCGATCGCCCTCATCAGGTTTCCTTCCAAAATATCTATTGGGTCTCGATAGATGAGTATCCCAAGGTATCTGAACGTGTTGGGGTACCACTGCAACCTCTCACCCCCGATATGTATGTCACATTCGGGAACGTTCGGGCTGAAGGAGTAGGCCCCCGATTTGGCCCATTTTACTCTCAATCCCGACATTTCCTCAAAGGTGCCGAAGATGGCAGTGAGGGATTCTGGGACGTTGCTTAGGTCCCTGACGTATAAGAGGAGGTCATCAGCATACAAGAACACTACATGCAGTCCGTCCGCCAATGGTACTCCCCAGTTAGTTCCCTGTGACCGGAGCATCGTAGCCAGGGGTTCCACTGCTAGGGAGAACAGTAGGGGTGACAGTGGGCAACCCTGTCTGGTGTCTCTCCGTACTCGAATGGGGTCAGAGAGTAACGCTCCTGTGCGGACTCAGACCGTGGGCTTGCGGTATAAGAGGCCGACCATAGTCAGATAGTCATCCCCTAGTGCGAACCTCTCCATGACCGCTCGCAGGTAGGGCCACTCCACCGAGTCAAACGCCTTCTCCAGGTCGAGTGCGAGGCACCCTGCTCGTGGCCATTGTCTTGTGGGAACTCCTGCAAGTGGAATAGTCGCCGGATGTTGTGGGATGTGTGTCTCGTCGGTACAAACCCGTTTTGGTCTTGATGTACCAACGCAGGAACCATAGGGGCCAGTCTGCGGGCAAGTGTGGAGGCAAGGATTTTGTAGTCCATATTCAGAAGTGCGAGAGGGCGGTAAGAGCCCATCTGCGTGCCATCTCTGCCAGGTTTAAGTAAGGAGACAAGGGTCGCCTCATTAAGAGTCGGGGGTAAGGTGAAATCGTCGACAGCCGCGGAGTACATCCTCACCCGGTGTGGGATCAGGATGTCTGAGGCGGCCTTATAGAACTCGGCCAGCAAGCCGTCCGGCCCCGGAGTCTTGCCATTTGAGAGGTTAAAGATGGTGTCGCGGAGTTCCTCGGGATCCAGTGGTGCTCCGAGGTCATCCTGTTGTGTCGTCGTTAGGGTAGGTAAACGTATGTTAGAGAGATAGTCCGTGATGGCAGTCAGTGGGACATTTAGTCGGGAGTGATATAAGCCTGTGTAATGACCCGTGAACGCCTCGTGTATTTGGCGCTGGGAGTATAGTGATCTGCCGTCTCTGGCCTGTATGGTCGATATTGGAGCAGATCGGTCTTCCCGTTCGATCAGCCAGGTTAGCATTTTGCCTGGTCTGTCACCTTGTCTGTGGACCCGGGCGGAGTGCGCCGCAAAGTTGACACTTCGCAGACGGTCTAGTAGGCGGTCGTGTTCCGCCTTAGCTTCCGTCAGTCGGGCGTTCGCATCCCCCCCGCAGGGCATTCGAGGTCCAGTAGTTCTGATTCCAGTCGTGTCAGGTCTCGTTCAATTTGGCGTCTCATATGCCCTTGTGTCCCCAGGCAGAGCCCCCGTGTCACCACTTTGAAAGCATCCCATTCGGTTTGGGGAGAGGACGCCGTGCCAGTATTGAGTTCGAAGTATTGGGCTGATTGCGTAAGCATGGATTCTCGGAATGTCGAGTCAAGTAAGAGGTCTGGTTGGAGGCGCCAGGTAGGAATGGGAGGATGTGGGACGTCCCAGGCAATGATCAGTGTGTGAGGGTTATGATCTGAGTGGGTGCGGCCCATGTATTGGGTGTCTAGGACTAATGGAAGGAGATCGGGGGAAACCATGTACCTGTCCAAGCGGACATGTAGTGCATGTGCGCCTGACCAATAGGAATACGTGCGTGTCGTGGGGTGGCGAGTCCTCCATGCGTCGTGTAGGCGTCATTGCTGGGCCCAGTTGAGGAGAGCCTTCGTGGTAACGTGTGCCTGAGCGTTAGGTGGGGGAGCAGTAGACCTGTCTAAGTGTATGTCCAGGACACAATTGTAGTCGCCTCCAAGGATCCACGGGAGCCCATGCCAGGGCGCCAGGACCGTGGAGAGGCAGTCAAGGAAGCCTCCCTGATCAGTGTTAGGGGAGTATAAGGAGGCAAGTACTACCGGGTGCCCATCAAGACTGCCCCTCGCTATCACGTACCGACCTCCCACGTCTATCTGTGTATCCATGACTGCCCAAGGAGTGCCCGGCCTTATCCATATGAGCGCCCCACAGGCATAGGAGGAGTACTCCGTGGCATAGATCTGTCTGCGCCATCGTCTACGCAGCGCGTGGACCTCAGCCTTGTTTAGATGTGTTTCCTGTAACAAAACTACATGGAATTTATGGCGACGTAAATATGAGTAGATTTGGTAACGTCTCGACGGTGTGTGCATTCCCCTCACATTCCATGTGCAAATCCTAATCTCAGCCATATCTACTGTGTTGGTAGGAGGTATCCGTCTCCCCTGTCACCCACCCCCCAGGCGACCGCTCCCACAAAGTTCCCCGTCCCCCTCCCTCACCCCCCGCAGACACAGGCTCCGACATTTCTATCAAGGGCATAGGCAATTCTCTGATGTGGGAAATGGGAAATGTAACAGGGTTTACTAACAGTGCTAAACAGCAGTAAATACCAAAAGGTCGGCAACGGAACATGTCGCCGTCCAAACACGCCAAGAGGGCGGAATATTAGCGTTCAAGTCTAGGGGGCAGCTTGAGCTAGGTATCAATAAGGCAGTCCTTCAATGTCTAATCAAGTGAGGCCGATCTGTAGCCCTTCCCCGGACTACGAACCATCCCCACCATGTATTCAAATGCGGCGTTCAAATAGGCCATGTCTTCACCAGTAGTGTGGCCGCCGGGTGTCTATGCATATATAAGTGAGAGAAGCTAACCGTACTCCCCAATTGCATGGGGTAGGAATGCGGCCATGCGATATGGGCGGATGACATGACAATCCCACCCCCGCATTGCCTTCCCAGCGTCTATACCTCTGGGTGAGTACTCACTGCGCTAGGGCTTCTCCATCTGCTTCCAGGGCGGCGAGGGACATCCTCAGCTGCAGCCGTGCCTGCGGCATCCCAGTTATTGCCTGTCCACCAGTCCCACCCCCGCCGCTCTGGTAATATCCGTTGGTTGCACGTGGTTTGCTTCAATGGGGCATGTCAGCCGTTTGCGGCGAACCTCCGGAAGCTCCACCGATAGTTGAGAGTCCGGTATCCCGTAGATAGCCTCATCGTCACTTTGAGCCATCTGCGGACTCGTGGCTTGAACATTGTCTGAGGTCGGCGAAGCGCTCAGTTGGGAGACTCTCCGGAGTGCGTCCCGTTGCTCTTGGAGTATTTGGTCCAGCGGTGGGGAGTGGTGAGCCGCGTCGTCTGGGCGGCCGTTTTAGTGGTCTCTGTTTCTACGCCGGCGCCGCGGTCCACGGCCTCGGGGTCGTGTCTCAGGATGTTGTGCGTTTCGTGGCACCGTGTCCGTTCCGCTATCGAGCCAGTGGCTCACCTCCACAGGGTTGTTAAAGAAGTAGGTTTTGTCGCGTGCCACCACTCTCAGTTTTGCGGGGAAGAGTAGGGAGTACTGGAGGCCTGCCTCACGTAGTCGGCGTTTCACTTCCAGGAAATCATGGCGTTGGCGTTGTACCTGTATGGTGTAGTCCGGGAAGAACATCACCATGGTGTTGTCAATTCGGACTTCCCCGAGCCGCCTGGTTTCCCTTAGAATAGTGTCTCTGTCACGGTAGTTCAGGACCTTGAAAAGCAGCGGCCTCGGGTTGGAGCCAGTAGTGTGAGGTCTCGTGGGTACACGATGCACCCGTTCCACCACGAACTATGGCGAGAGTGTGTCCTCTGGCAATAGTTCACGTAGCCAGTCTTCTACATGTTGAGCCGGTCGGGCGCCTTCCCATTTTTCCGGGACTCCGACGAGTCTGATGTTGTTGCGTCTCGCTCTCCCTTCCGCATCCTCAGCACGGTCTTCTAGGAACTCTACCCTGTTCAGGACATCTTGTACTTGCTTATCAGTTTGTGAGACTGCGGGACCAAGGTCGTTCACCGTTCCCTCCAGCATCTTTGTCCGATCGGCCAGTTTCTTGTGGTCGTCCCTTAGGTGGGTGAGGTCTATGGCGACACTGTCTATCTTGGATTCCAGGGACGTCCTGGTCTGTTGGAGGGACTGTTCCAAGCGTTCCATGGCAGCGAGCACGTTATCCAACCGTGAGGTGACCTGGTCAGCCGCCATCTTGCGTAGGGACTTGTCAGATTTTCCCTTCGGCGGGGCTCCTCCGGTACCAGTGCGGGCTCTCACCCCTCCGGACATGTGCGAGGAGACTCCACCAACGGTGAGGCCCGGGGACGGGGCGACCGTCGTCTCCAGGTCTAGCAGTGTAGTTAGGTCGCAGGGAGGCGTTCACGGCGTCTGTTGCCGCGGGGCAGAGCAGTTGGCCCCCTGTGCTTCTCCAATGTGAGTGGTGGGTCCGTGTAGTGATGTGCTGTGTCAAGCCGCTAATCCCAACCTCGGGTGTTTCGCGATTCCTGCTGCCAGCCGGGCCCTCAGGTGTGTCTAATCCCACAGGTGCAGAGGTCTCAGTCCTTCTCTAGGCCAGCGGGGAGGGTCAGCCTACGGCTCGCGGTCACCGGGGGACCCGGGGTTATCAAACTGCGGCTAATTTAAGAGGAATAACCCCCGCAGCGAAGGGGTTAAAAACCGGCCCACACACTGTTCTGTCAGACCAGCCCATCGGGCACTGCCTGATTGTCCATAGGCCAGTCAGACCCTGCTGAGAGGGAGGAAGGAGGAGAGGGCTGAGAGGTGTTACAGGTCATACACAACACGAGAGGTACCAGAAGTCTATACGCGGGAGTCTATGAAGTACTCACTCTGTGAAGAGACAAAACCAATAGGTCAATGTACAGATTATCCACGATTGAAATATAATAACAGGAGAAGAGAAACACCTGAAGGGAAAGAAGAGCCCCAGAGATCCTTGAAAAAATTTCCATCAGCCCGCTCAATAGCGGAATGTCGTCATCTGGGTAGAATGGTTGACAAAGGCAATGTCCATGATGCCCTTCCTTAGGAAACACCCAAGGCTAGCAACAACTTAGGACCATTGCGTTGACCCTCAACCAGCAGAGACACGGACTGAAAAGGATTCAATTGCAGTGCTCAAAAGAATATGTGATAAGGAAAAGAAACAAGGTTCATAATCCAAGTGTTGTTAAAAATACCTGCCTTGATGTCATAAAAAAACTTTATTGGGTCTGACCATCAAGGTGGTATGGTTAAAAGCAGAGTGCAAATAGCATGCAAGAAATTGCTATTAGTCATGAGTCTTAAATGGTCGACATGTTTCAGCCTTAAAAAGGCTTTCTTCAGGACCTATGATGTACTACTGCAATGAAGAAAAGTGTGAATGCACTTACTGGGTGGAAGCCTCAATAAGTGGATCTGTCCTCCAAAAGTCTGGAGTCAGAAGTCTTCTCCTGTATATGGAACAATCAGAATACAAAGCGACAAACATGATTATTATTGTCAGCAAAAGGAAAATCTAGGTGTAAAATACACTCTAGATTCCTGCATAAATCAACTCACCCAAATTGCAGGGAGGAAAAACCTCACCTCACCTGGCACTTGCTCACAGTGAAGGAGGCCACGCACTAAGAAGAAAAAGAAGAAAATGCAGAAGCAAACGTATCATTAAATGAGTTTTGTGAAGATCAACACCCCCAATGGCTTTAATAGGGAGTCCTAGAGTCATGATAACAACTCTGACACAAGGGCCTCCAGAGGGTTAGGCATGCCCCACACGGGGTAGTACACCAAGTTTGAAATGGCCCATCAGCCCCAGAGAGCCAGGAAACTAGGCAGCACTGTTTAAATGCTACACGGGTAGTTCCTATTTAAATAATAACAAAAAGGACATTTCATTCCCCTTATGATGTCTTATATATCTGTGAAAGTTCAGAGGAAGATCGCCAGTATGCCAAACATAGCGCCTGAAACCCACCAAGTATTACACAGATCTACCCAGCAAATATTTGTAGAAAGAAAGAAATTGTAGAAAAAAGGCAGCCTCCGTGACAAGCCCAATGTGCTCACCTCTCCGTCGTTACCTCGCTCAAAACTGTGAGTCGAGGGGGAGGTGAGGACATCAGGAACACCGCACGGTAAAGTAATGCGACTGCGGACCTGCAAGGGAACGAAGCCGTCTCCTCTGGCGGCCAATCAGACGCGAAAGAGCCAAGGCGGACTTCATTTCATATGCGTGCAGTCCCGGGTGGCTGCTCGCTGGCGAACGAGCCCCGCTATTGGTCCGTTTTCAGACCAATCCATACCGCGCACAAAATGTTGAAATGTATAATTAAAAGCTGTAACGTGATTGGTTCAAAATGTAGACCAATGGAGTTATGCTTGTCTGTGTTGGTTGAAAAGTAAACAGACCGCATCCGCACAGCGCGAAAGCGGTAAAACGCCATGTAAAGGGCAGAATATTTGTTGTTTCTCTGCAGGGACAAATAGAACTACATGTCCCATAGAAAAGACTGATCATACTGAAAAACGAACCACTTTCAGCGCTCAGTTCTCTGACCCTCGCTGGAAGTGGGCTGTTGATCAGAAACCGCGTATATCGAGTCCAGGCATTAGATAGATATAGACCATTCACAGCAGGCCATCTGTTCTTATATAGTGCAGACTAAAAAGGGGCTCACACACAATCCCAGTGACGTTATTGCAAGAGCAGTTACTTTTAATCCAATGTCCTCCCTCAAAGCCCCATGATGGTGTGGGCTCGCCCTTCAATGGAGGCATGAACCAGCGTTTAGGAAAAGCGTGAGAAGGTACACACGCTCACATCACAACCTGTCAGATGGTGTAGGCCAGCACGAGTACAAAGAGCCTAGAAACAAAGACCACTTTATTCAAAGGTGGAACAGATCAAGGGACCATGAAGAATTCATGAAAAACTGATACCCACGGTGTGGTTGAGAAACAGAGCCTTAAAGTTGTAACCACGGGATATCATCATTCAACCCCTCCGTGTCACTCCGTAATTTATACACCCACTTTTGTTCCCTTCTCAATAAGAACTGTGAGATATCTGTTATGTGGTCAGGTATGTAAGGTTGTTCCAGGACCACCCACTGTAGGTCATTTGCCGTATGCTTTGCCTGTATAAAATGGGATGTGAGGCGAGTTGCTTGTTTATTGCGTCTGATCGTACTCTTGTGTTCCTGGACGCGTAGTTTAATTTTCCTCGTTGTCATCCCAATATATCTCAACATGCATGGACATGTGATTTGATATATAACTCTTTCGCTATTACAATTTGTATGGCGTCTGAGTATCCACGGTCGAGAGGTGCCTATGTCCACCGATGTGGTCTTCCTGGTCTGGGGACAAACCGAACAATTCCCACAGGGATGATGGCCCTGCACGGGTGGAAGGTTCCACAGAGTGGACGTGGAAACGTCTCCCACTCTACGTGGTCTGGTATGGACCAGTTCATCCTTTAGATTTGTGCCTCTTTTAAACGCAAAAAGAGGAAGGGGAATCTTGTCACCAGAACTGTTCAGAATCTTCCATTTCTGTCTAACAATTTTCTGCAGTTTAGACGAAGAGGTGTTAAACGTTGTGACACAAACCATTTGCCCCAAGGGTGGTTTGTCCACCGGTGCCTCTAGCAATGACTCACGATGGTTATTCGTGGCCCGTTTACATGACGTCCTGATCAGCCGGCTGGGATACTGTCGCATCTTCAGTCTTGTGGAGAGGTCCCTGGCCTGCACTCGAAAATCTCTTATCTCTGAACAGTTTCTCCTCACTCTTAAAAACTGCCCAAAGGGGAGGTTCTCCCTCAGTGAGCGTGGATGATGACTATCAAACCTTAAAAGTGAGTTCCGTGCCATCGGTTTTCTGTATAGTGAGCTGGCTAGATGACCGTCTAGTGGAAAGACCACCAAATCCAAGAATGGTAATTGGTCTCTACTATGCTCTTGAGTGAACCTCAAAAATGGGTTAAGGCCATTGAGCCAGACGTGGAAAGCTAGTAAAGAAAGTTCATCACCGCGCCACACCACCAAGATGTCGTCTATATACCTTTTCCACACCACCAATTGCTGGTGGTGTGGATTGGTGGTACTCAGTACATGCCGGCTTTCAAAGTTATGCATGTAGAGGTTCGCCAGACTCGGCGCAAACTTGCTACCCATCGAGGTCCCAGATGTTTGTAAATATAAGGAATCCTCAAAAGCAAAAAAGTTTTCGGTCATTGCGATCCTGGCCAGTTCAATTATGAAATGGACAGGTGTCACACTGACTGGGGGAGACTCTTCCAAGAGTTCCTGTACAGTTTGCAGAGTCTCCCTCTGGGGTATGCAAGTATACAATGATTCTACATCAAAACTCGCTAAGATGTCGGTATCCGTATTGAAGTCAACTCCTGGTAGCAAGCGAAGGACATCCTTCGTGTCCTGAAGGTATGACGGCATCCGTTTTACCAATGGTTGTAGGAAGACATCAACAAATGATGACAACGGTTCTAGAAGAGAACCAATGCCAGAGATGATTGGCCGACCCGGAGGTGGTCTGGTTGGTTTATGCACCTTGGGTAGTGTGTAAAAGTACGGGACAGTGGGGGATTTAGCCACCAGATAAGACGCCTCTTGGGAGGTAATCCAGCCTTCTGCGCTAGCCTCCTCTATTAGAGGAGGCTAGCGCAGAAGGCTGGATTACCTCCCTAGAACCGTTGTCATCATTTGTTGATGTCTTCCTACAACCATTGGTAAAACGGATGCCGTCATACCTTCAGGACACGAAGGATGTCCTTCGCTTGCTACCAGGAGTTGACTTCAATACGGATACCGACATCTTAGCGAGTTTTGATGTAGAATCATTGTATACTTGCATACCCCAGAGGGAGACTCTGCAAACTGTACAGGAACTCTTGGAAGAGTCTCCCCCAGTCAGTGTGACACCTGTCCATTTCATAATTGAACTGGCCAGGATCGCAATGACCGAAAACTTTTTTGCTTTTGAGGATTCCTTATATTTACAAACATCTGGGACCTCGATGGGTAGCAAGTTTGCGCCGAGTCTGGCGAACCTCTACATGCATAACTTTGAAAGCCGGCATGTACTGAGTACCACCAATCCACACCACCAGCAATTGGTGGTGTGGAAAAGGTATATAGACGACATCTTGGTGGTGTGGCGCGGTGATGAACTTTCTTTACTAGCTTTCCACGTCTGGCTCAATGGCCTTAACCCATTTTTGAGGTTCACTCAAGAGCATAGTAGAGACCAATTACCATTCTTGGATTTGGTGGTCTTTCCACTAGACGGTCATCTAGCCAGCTCACTATACAGAAAACCGATGGCACGGAACTCACTTTTAAGGTTTGATAGTCATCATCCACGCTCACTGAGGGAGAACCTCCCCTTTGGGCAGTTTTTAAGAGTGAGGAGAAACTGTTCAGAGATAAGAGATTTTCGAGTGCAGGCCAGGGACCTCTCCACAAGACTGAAGATGCGACAGTATCCCAGCCGGCTGATCAGGACGTCATGTAAACGGGCCACGAATAACCATCGTGAGTCATTGCTAGAGGCACCGGTGGACAAACCACCCTTGGGGCAAATGGTTTGTGTCACAACGTTTAACACCTCTTCGTCTAAACTGCAGAAAATTGTTAGACAGAAATGGAAGATTCTGAACAGTTCTGGTGACAAGATTCCCCTTCCTCTTTTTGCGTTTAAAAGAGGCACAAATCTAAAGGATGAACTGGTCCATACCAGACCACGTAGAGTGGGAGACGTTTCCACGTCCACTCTGTGGAACCTTCCACCCGTGCAGGGCCATCATCCCTGTGGGAATTGTTCGGTTTGTCCCCAGACCAGGAAGACCACATCGGTGGACATAGGCACCTCTCGACCGTGGATACTCAGACGCCATACAAATTGTAATAGCGAAAGAGTTATATATCAAATCACATGTCCATGCATGTTGAGATATATTGGGATGACAACGAGGAAAATTAAACTACGCGTCCAGGAACACAAGAGTACGATCAGACGCAATAAACAAGCAACTCGCCTCACATCCCATTTTATACAGGCAAAGCATACGGCAAATGACCTACAGTGGGTGGTCCTGGAACAACCTTACATACCTGACCACATAACAGATATCTCACAGTTCTTATTGAGAAGGGAACAAAAGTGGGTGTATAAATTACGGAGTGACACGGAGGGGTTGAATGATGATATCCCGTGGTTACAACTTTAAGGCTCTGTTTCTCAACCACACCGTGGGTATCAGTTTTTCATGAATTCTTCATGGTCCCTTGATCTGTTCCACCTTTGAATAAAGTGGTCTTTGTTTCTAGGCTCTTTGTACTCGTGCTGGCCTACACCATCTGACAGGTTGTGATGTGAGCGTGTGTACCTTCTCACGCTTTTCCTAAACGCTGGTTCATGCCTCCATTGAAGGGCGAGCCCACACCATCATGGGGCTTTGAGGGAGGACATTGGATTATAAGTAACTGCTCTTGCAATAACGTCACTGGGATTGTGTGTGAGCCCCTTTTTAGTCTGCACTATATAAGAACAGATGGCCTGCTGTGAATGGTCTATATCTATCTAATGCCTGGACTCGATATACGCGGTTTCTGATCAACAGCCCACTTCCAGCGAGGGTCAGAGAACTGAGCGCTGAAAGTGGTTCGTTTTTCAGTATGATCAGTCTTTTCTATGGGACATGTAGTTCTATTTGTCCCTGCAGAGAAACAACAAATATTTTGCCCTTTACATGGCGTTTTACCGCTTTCGCGCTGTGCGGATGCGGTCTGTTTACTTTTCAACCAACACAGACAAGCATAACTCCATTGGTCTACATTTTGAACCAATCACGTTACAGCTTTTAATTATACATTTCAACATTTTGTGCGCGGTATGGATTGGTCTGAAAACGGACCAATAGCGGGGCTCGTTCGCCAGCGAGCAGCCACCCGGGACTGCACGCATATGAAATGAAGTCCGCCTTGGCTCTTTCGCGTCTGATTGGCCGCCAGAGGAGACGGCTTCGTTCCCTTGCAGGTCCGCAGTCGCATTACTTTACCGTGCGGTGTTCCTGATGTCCTCACCTCCCCCTCGACTCACAGTTTTGAGCGAGGTAACGACGGAGAGGTGAGCACATTGGGCTTGTCACGGAGGCTGCCTTTTTTCTACAATTTCTTTCTTTCTACAAATATTTGCTGGGTAGATCTGTGTAATACTTGGTGGGTTTCAGGCGCTATGTTTGGCATACTGGCGATCTTCCTCTGAACTTTCACAGATATATAAGACATCATAAGGGGAATGAAATGTCCTTTTTGTTATTATTTAAATAGGAACTACCCGTGTAGCATTTAAACAGTGCTGCCTAGTTTCCTGGCTCTCTGGGGCTGATGGGCCATTTCAAACTTAGTGTATTACCCCGTGTGGGGCATGCCTAACCCTCTGGAGGCCCTTGTGTCAGAGTTGTTATCATGACTCTAGGACTCCCTATTAAAGCCATTGGGGGTGTTGATCTTCACAAAACTCATTTAATGATACGTTTGCTTCTGCATTTTCTTCTTTTTCTTCTTAGTGCGTGGCCTCCTTCACTGTGAGCAAGTGCCAGGTGAGGTGAGGTTTTTCCTCCCTGCAATTTGGGTGAGTTGATTTATGCAGGAATCTAGAGTGTATTTTACACCTAGATTTTCCTTTTGCTGACAATAATAATCATGTTTGTCGCTTTGTATTCTGATTGTTCCATATACAGGAGAAGACTTCTGACTCCAGACTTTTGGAGGACAGATCCACTTATTGAGGCTTCCACCCAGTAAGTGCATTCACACTTTTCTTCATTGCAGTAGTACATCATAGGTCCTGAAGAAAGCCTTTTTAAGGCTGAAACATGTCGACCATTTAAGACTCATGACTAATAGCAATTTCTTGCATGCTATTTGCACTCTGCTTTTAACCATACCACCTTGATGGTCAGACCCAATAAAGTTTTTTTATGACATCAAGGCAGGTATTTTTAACAACACTTGGATTATGAACCTTGTTTCTTTTCCTTATCACATATTCTTTTGAGCACTGCAATTGAATCCTTTTCAGTCCGTGTCTCTGCTGGTTGAGGGTCAACGCAATGGTCCTAAGTTGTTGCTAGCCTTGGGTGTTTCCTAAGGAAGGGCATCATGGACATTGCCTTTGTCAACCATTCTACCCAGATGACGACATTCCGCTATTGAGCGGGCTGATGGGAATTTTTTCAAGGATCTCTGGGGCTCTTCTTTCCCTTCAGGTGTTTCTCTTCTCCTGTTATTATATTTCAATCGTGGATAATCTGTACATTGACCTATTGGTTTTGTCTCTTCACAGAGTGAGTACTTCATAGACTCCCGCGTATAGACTTCTGGTACCTCTCGTGTTGTGTATGACTTAGTTGGGGGACAAGGTACCGTTAAGTCTTTAAACACTTCTCCCCTTAGGCCCTCCCCTACCCAGTTTGGTTTGTTGTAGGTGTTACAGGTCAACAGAGAAGCTCTTTGTCCAAAAGGAAGGAATGTTCCCTCCAATGTGATGGCTGTTTTGGAGCTTGTATCTGTCCTTCTGTAGTGTTCGCAGCTAAAAACCTGGCTGTTTTGATTCAGTGCTCAGTGCTAGTGTGAGTTGAGATACCGTGAAGGGCCAAGAGCTTGAAAACCCTTTTTCGGTAGCTATGTGCTCTACAAAACTCTAATAATAATATGATAAGGATGTTGAATTGCAGAGAACGTGTGTGTGTGTGTGAGAGAGAGAGAGAGAGAGAGAGAGAGAGAGAGAGAGAGAGGAAAAACACCAGGTTATCTTTTCCCAAGAAGTAGAGGTGTGTCTTTAAAGGTTTGCTAACACCACGTTTTGCCAGCTAAACTTCTACAGAACCCAACATAGATCCAGGGTCATATGTTAATGATCTCTTTTATCAGATCATGCTGCGTGTGATCTTGAGCAAGTAACTTTATCTGGGTGTTCCCATGAGTTTCAGATTCAAAACGGAAAAAGTTAGGAGCCGCCTGACTTTGACAAAGGAACAATGTAAATACACGGCCTCGAGTGTGATATGGAGTTACTTGAGATTTTAGGGACATTTTGCCTGGGCTGGTCCCAAAGTTTTGTCAGTTTTCAGATGAATCAAGACTGGCTCTATGTTCTCAGGAGTCCTCTGCTGGACACTGGCAAACAAGAGCCCGAAATGGTGGGGCACTGGACAAACGAGATGTCACCGCCACATCCAACGATGGTCTTAATTCAACCCATGAGCTTAGTCTCTTCTCGTGACGTGTCACATAGGTAAGGTCATGAGACCTGATAGTAACAATGCATGCGCACACACCTATGACATCACTTTATGTCAGATGCTTCTTAGGTGTTTACAAAAACACCATGGCAACAAGCAATAGTTCCATGACACATTAAACATCTCTGGCCAATAGCAAGTTGCAAAGTAGTATTAAAAAGACAACAAGGAAGTGAGGAAGGTGCTTGCCCACAACTAAAACCAGCTTGAAGTCCAAGTGAAGGTAAAGTATGCGTAACATGGATACCATAAACTATGTGACTGTGATCCCAAAGCCTTAGAAGGAAGCATGAACAGAGAAAAGCTCAACTCCATAGCCATGGCAACAAAGAAAACCCACACATGGAGTTTAACCCACTAAGGGCCAGATGTAGGTAATTCCTATTTACCGACTCTTAAATACCGACTCATATCGAATCGGTATTTAAGAGTCGGTAAATAGGAAGGAGGCAGATGTAGGTAAAAAATGACCGATTCTGTAAGAGTCGGTATTTACCGAATCTGTAAATACCGATTCTGTATTTCACATTGATTCCTATGGGCCTTGAAGCCCATAGGAATCAATGTGAAATACAGAATCGGTATTTACAGATTCGGTAAATACCGAATCCTGCAAGGGTGCAGATGGTGTCACTTTGACACCCTCTAGCACCCCAAGTACAGGCATGTGTGCCATGTGGCACACCTACATGCCCTAAGGGCATGTCTGTTTGTCACATGGCACAGGTGTGCATGCACAGATGTGCATGCACACCTGAATTCGGTATTTTACCACCCAATAGGATTGGGTGGTAAAATACCGACTCATAAGGGCCTGTGGCACTCTTAGGAGTGTCACCTACATATGGATTTACAGAATCGGTATATTTACCGATTCGGTAAAATACCGAAGTGGTAAATTTACCGATTCGGTAAATATACCGATTCTGTAAATTCAGACCCACCTACATCTCAAATGCCAAATACCGGTCGGTAACGGCCGAAATCGGCCGTTACCGACCGGTATTTGGCGACCTACATCTGGCCCTTATTTTGGTCCTTAGACATGTTTGAATCAAGGTTTATTCAGTGTTAAACTGAAAGTCACCGGAATTGATACCTTTTAATGGACTAAGCAATTGAAGAAAAAAAAAGTCCCTCTAGTTAAATTTTTGCCTCTCTCCCCTCCTCAGTTTGTACTTTCTTCAAGCCCCGATAAGTGCTTCCTTTGTGCTGGAGGACGCAGGTGACAGGCACCGGCAGTCACAGTCGAAGGTGATATCACAGCACGACTCATCAGGGAAAGGCGCAAGTGCGCAGAGGTGGAACAGATAAGATAACAGAGTCCAGCTGATTCCTGAGCAGACATATTATATTCATTGACTCTCTTGGGACCTCCAGTAATAGTGAGTGAGTGAGCATTGAACATATGGAGCGCACGGGCACCAAGACGCTTTGATGATGCTAGAACTGTAGTCACACTTCAACACGGCTGCCAAGTTTCCCTGGTCCATGTGTGACTGGTTTATACATGGAAAAATGAACCTCACTGCAAGTAACTTGCAAGCAACTTTTTTGATGCTATATATGAACCAAGGCCAAAGGTCGAGTTACGTTATAAGGTTATGGAACTGCAAGATGACTGCCAGTGTCATTTTAATGTACAGCAGAGGGTATTTTATTTCTAATAATACGTGGTCAAACCATCACACTTTAAGAAACAGCTTAAATCCATAGTGTCCTGCTCTTGCCTATTCATCAGCAGACATGAAGAATAAAAGCAGAATATGTACTGTGAAATTAAACACACCAAAAAGCAGTTGGTAATTTTTGTAAAAAGATATTAAAATCAATTTAATGTAATTGAGGTTAAAAAATGCTGTGGGCCAGATTGGGCACACATACAGACATTCTATCTTACCTTCAATTACCTGTAGCAGGAAAAAAACAAATATGTTGCCATAAATATCTCCTTTTTGTTGATCATGTTTTGTATATTTTGAAAAACATATCTGACAAAGTATGTTCCAAATAAAGATATCTCTGAAGCAAACATATAGAGACACAAAGGTACACGCTGAGAGAAAAAATTGCTGAACTAAATTATCTTTCCTGGAAGGATATTTTCAAACCTAACTCCACATGCATTCACATATAACAAGGAGGAGGATCCTTAAAGACAAAATTGTTCTGTATGGCAAGACTCAAAAAACTCAATCTACTTGTCTGTAGAAGCCGCTGCAGTGCTGAAGAACCAAACTTAAGTGGCCGTAACAGCGGCCAAGTGTCCTTTCCTTCTGCCAATGGTGCAGTGTCCTGAAAAACAAGCACTGGCAAAGCCAATAGGTCTGGGCTTTAGAAATTATTGGCTTTGCCAATTGATTTTAGAGATGCTGTACGACATGGCTGAGGAGCCCTGCTCCCCCACCCCCAAAAAAGGGCTATGATTCAGCCACAGCAACATAATATCACCCCCTTCCTTTACTGTCCCTCACAACCTGATCCACCTGGCTCTTCTAAGTACCACATTTTGTTGAAGAAGTGTTTTACATTTGATGTACACAACGGTTGCGAAGCCGAACGCACACACACTTTACAAAGTGCAATTTGCACCAGTTGATGGGTTCTGCTTTGCCAAAAACAAATGCAAACTCCATTTACACCTGTTTTGACATGTGCATTCGGGCAAAAATGTGTTCAAGGTTAATTGGGATAGGAGCTAAAAATAATCCAGACTCTCAACTTTTTTGGTCTTATTTTTAGTTTAAATAACATTTGCTTTGTCACATGAACATTTCGCAATTGAAATGAGAATGCTGTGACGTATAGAACTTTATTTTGTTGGCACAGGCGACACTAGGCCTCAATTATGAGCTGGATGTAGAATTAATCATGTCTTCACTTGTCTTTGACACCACACCCAGTAAAATGTGCATCTTTGCTTTGTGTTGACATGCTGTTCCTGAAAAGCCTCGAAGGAAGTTCTTTAGTTAAATTGCTTTCCACGGTCTCTTCCTGCTTTGTATTCTGTAGACCTATTCATTAATAAGGCTACTATTGTTTATGTCAACCAGATTTGTGCTTGCACAACCGAGGGCATGAGGTCAGAAGAAATTAATCAAGAGTCATTTAGGGGAATGGTGCGAGGATGGTGGTAATATAGGTTGTTTTTTAATGCTGTTTTATCAGAAATTCATCAATATTCATTTAGAAGGATAGGGCTGGGGGTGGTACTATATGATGTTTTATATTGCTGCGTTATCATTTGATGATGTGTTGTTATATTTTCTCACCCTATGCTGACTCTGTGATTTCCCATTGCTTTCTAGGGTGAATTTTGTTATAAAAGGGTGTGTTTTGGAAGGTGAGACAGAGCTTGTTGTTCGAGCCCTAGGGATGCTATACGATTTTCTATTGATTTCTGCAGATTCTGAGTTAGACTGTTTTTTTTAGATTTTGCCATGCTGTATCTATTTTAAATGATTTCTGAGATTCATGCTTATGACTGAAATATAAAGCAACTCAATTGACTCCAGTATATTTCTGCTTTCTGTATTACACTTTAATATTTTAATAAACCTTCATGGTACCAACAATTACTGATCTCAATCCTCTTTGAGTCAACGCTTATTCCTATTGATCAATGTTTGAAATGCTGTTTAAATCTTAACTTTAGGGGATATTTCCTCATCTATTCTTGAACTCTGATTCTGATTCTTGGAACTCAAATACTTAGATTTACCTTGCATAAATAAATTACTGAGAAAACAATGGACAATGGTGAGGGCTGCATGATTGATGTGATTTTGTGCCTGCAGCATTTACCACCTCAATATGGATTTACCGCATAATTTCCAACATTTGCAGATTTCACAAAAAAACGTATACTTTGTTAAAGGTATGAAAGTAATACTACCTCAAAAGCATAATTCGCATTTTGCTACATAACATAGAAAGCATTAATGCATATTTTGGTCCTCCATGCCGTACAATACTGGTAGACATGACAAAGGTAAAACTCTGCAGAGTGGTTTGCGGGCTGTATTAATGACTATCAGCCAGATTCATCAAGCTCAATTGCGCTCGCAAAGGGCCAGATTCTGAGAATCTGGCCCTTTGCGAGTGCAATTTTTGCATTTGGAATTCATCATCCCAAATGCAAAATTCGCTAATAAAGAATTCGCACATTTGCGAGGAATTGCATTTAAGGAATCTCTATTTGAGATTCCTTAAATGCAATTCATTAACAATTTTTAAATTGCGAATTCGCAATTTTTGGTCGCTATTTACCACGAAGTCTGACTTCGTGGTAAATAGCGAAAAAAATAGAAAAAAGCACTTTAGTGCATTTTTCTCAATTGCATGTTACACACACACGTCCTTTGGACATTTGTGTGCGCAACACCTGTGTAAATTTGCATATCAGGGGTGCTACAGGGTGTCCTTTGGACACCCCTGGCACCCTTGAATTCGCATCCTTATTTGCGATTAGCTAATTGCTAATCGCAAATAAGGAATAACTCCCCATTCACAGGCCCATAGGAATGAATGGGAAGTTATTCCTTATTTGCGATTAACAATTAGCTAATCGCAAATAAGGAAGCTGTAGGAATCGCAATAAATATTGCAATTCCTACATGAATCCCGTTTTGCGAGTCTGTAATAGCGATTCCTTATGAATCGCTATTATAGACTCGCAAAACGGGTCTTTGATGAATCTAGCTGTATGCCTGCAGAGGTTTCACAGGATTCGCAGCTTCACCTGGTAAAACCAGACACAGGCCTAGATTAATGAAGCATTTGCATCACGCAAGGCACGGCAAGCCCTTAAGTCAGATTTGCTAAGCCACGCAATACCAACTTGCATGGCTCTGCATGACTTAGTAAATCTACCGTAACGCAAGGCAGCGCAAGCCGCAACATTGCATTACTATTATGGGTGAAGTGTGAGCATTCCCATGCATACATCCATGGATTTTGGTGCATTCCTAGATATATTAGGAAGAGTCAAGCTGGGAGTGCGTCAAAATGGTACGCCATCCTAAAAAAGACATAAGGAGGAGAAATGCGTTTATTTCTCCCCGTTATTTCCTCTTTCTACATGTGCTGCGAAAGAGGAAAATATCTCAGGAGATTGTTTTTGGTAAGAAGGTGCCCCTTTCCCGTAACGCAGGCACCCTTGCACTGTGCCGCAAGGGTTGCTGCGTTGGTGCTAGGAAGCGCTCAGCGCACCAGTACAGAGAGAGAGCATGAATGCGCCATATCTTGGTAAAGTTGTCTTGCTGCGTTGCGTCAAATGTTAGTAAATCTAGCCCCCAGTGTCTCGTGCCTATACATATTTGGTCTAGAGACACCAGGCTACAAGAGGCCCCGGGCGGTATCCCTTCGGCAGCGGCGGCCGGCACAGTTGTGGCGGGGCGGGATATGATGGGAGGTGGTTACGTCGACCAACGACGGAATAGGTGTAATTAAATAAATACTTATTCCGTCGTCTGTAGGCTTCCCCCCTTGCCCCGCCTCACCGCGCTTACCTGTGCCGGCCACCGCTGTCCTCCAGCGATACCGCCACTCATGATGAGGGTTTACCAGTTTTGAATAAACGTGTCCCTGGTGGGTAAAGAGGAGGTTTCTGCGCTTTGCTCCCCATGGAGGTCTGGGTGCCCTTCTGTTTAGCAGCGCACAGCTTCACTTCAGATATAGATGTAGATGTAGTTATAAAACCCACTTTAATGTAGTCTATTTACACATATTTAAAAGTCAGGCATTGTTTTATTCTACGCAGGCTTTTGGCCTCCACTGCACCACTTTATTTATTAATAAGACCAGTTTGTGCATCTACCTCTTACATTTGTTTGTTTTCGATACCTGCACAAGTGCCACCAGTGCCTACGTAACGTTTGTTCTTGTGCTTGAGTGTCCTCCATATATTGCAGTATTATACCTCTATGTTTACTTTGTACGCTTTTGTAACCTGCACATGTCACTTTTTCCTCCTGTAATGCACCGTTTGCTACCTCTTGTATTTTGTTGGCTCACGATTGCAGACATGCCAACCCTCCCGATTCAGGCGTGAGACTACCGATTTGAAGGCTAGTCTCCCGCCTCCCGATTCCTGAAAGCAAAAACCCGATTCATCGGGGGTTTCAGCTCACAAGGCTTGGTAGGTATTGTGTAACATGCTAATTCTTACAGCAATAGTCAAGAGTAGCAGGCAGGGGCTCTAGAAGGACTGAAAAACCAACAACGCCTCATTAACAAGCCAATGGGCTTATAAAGACCTATGAAGTACTCGGAGGCGGCTGTGTGTGTGCCCGGGAAGCTGTTAGGGCGGGGGGTGGGGAGAGGGAGGGGGTGCGGGGGTGGGGGGTGGTATACACTGCCAGGCCAGTGTTCAACACTTGCTGAACCCTCTCTCTGCCTGTCATTGCGCTCCATGCTTCTAAACAGCAGCACACTTCCAAAGCCTATACATGACGGTAACCCGATTAAAGGCCCCATTCTCCCGATTTAAAAAAAAAAAAAATTTAAATCTCCCACTTTGCTCTTCTGAAATGTTGGCATGTATGCGATTGTCACTTTTGTAATGCACCGTTTGCTACCTCTTGTATTTTGTTGGCTCACGATTGTCATTTTTGCTTCATTTAATGTAACGTTTGCTTTTGTATTTTGCTCACTTGTAATGTTCTCATGTATCAGTTCTGTTCCTATTGTGAAGCGCTCTGACACCTTCGGGTAAAGTCCGCGCTATATAAAAACGCATAAATAAAATAAATAAATAAAATAAACAATTACAGCAGTAGCGCTTATAGGTAATGCTAGCAGAGACGCCTTGAACTGACTCATGCAGGCCTCTCAACCCCACAGAAGGAATGCCATCAAAACAGGCAAGTCAACAAATACTTCCTGGAGAAAAGTCCGAGGACAGGAAGAGCATATATTTTGTGATTACGTAGTTCGCACGTGCTGATGTCGGCTTTAGGAAGCAGCTCCCTCGGAGCGCCTCTGCCGGTGACGTCACATGGCTGGAGGGCGCCCGTGACGAAGTTAGAAATTCTCTGATGTTGCAACGGAAGAGGAAGTAGAAGGCAGGGCGGAAGTGGGGAAGGGGAAAAGACTGTGTCCCGCCTGTCAGTCTGCGTCATTATGTGCCCGCCCTGGACTTTGTGCCCCCGCGCGGTAACTTTGGTGTTGGTGGTATGACTGCGATAGGGACTGACGTGTTTTGGGACCCGTAATAAACATAAAAATACCTAGCTTTAGGGACAACAGGCCGGCACCTTGTTAGGGCTCTTCGTGCTCCTCTAGAGAAGGCCTCTCCAACGTTTTCTGTAATAAGAGCTAATCATGGTAAATAAAAATCATACCAAGCTAACAATATTATTAGTGTGGTAATAGTTACCACGTCAGACAAGATTAGATTATTGGCCACCCCATGCAAGATTACCAGCAGTGATCCCCTGATTGTATCAGGCAGGGTTGCCAGCAGTAATTGTAAAAACAGCTTTATCAATTTGGAATGCCCAGCGATGGTTAATACTTGACAGCCATAGCTGCAAGCTCCTGGCACATATGTAACAATATTAGTAATTAGTCTTCCCAATGACGCACGCTTGAACAATAAAATATCACCCTGTTATTTTTGGGATATATACCTTAATTGAACGGAGCAAAAGTTTCTACTTTAGTAGGCTGGGCTGCACACTGGAAGGCTACTTACAGGTACCTGTAGCGCGGTAAACATCCCTTACAACGAAACTTTTTCCACGCAGTACCTTTACAACGCAGGAATTACAACGCAAGTCGTTACAACGACTTGCGTTGGGGGTCGCTGTAGGATAGGGAATAGTTTAATTTACTATCCAAAACCTTCCCTACTATCCACTGGGACTGGAGTTGGAATAGTAAATTAAACTATTCACTATCCAGCGCCCCCCAACGCAAGTCGTTGTAACGACTTGCGTTGTAAAACCTGCGTTGTAAAGACATGCGTTGAAAAAGCATGCGTTGTAACGACATACATCCCTGTAGCGTTACCAGTAGCTGACGAGCTGCTAGTTGGAGAAGCCTGCTGTAGAGTGCGCTAACACAAACTTAAATGCAGGAGAGCGGTAAACATTCACTGTGCTCATTTGGGTAAGTGAAAGTGGATCAGCACTCAGTGTACCTGTTCACCCTAAAATTGACGACTGACCGGTATCTCTGGGTCTAAATATGCAAATGTCGCCCATAAGGTGTAGTGCAGTGGGCACTTCAGATCTACACTACGAATGCACGCCCACATTATAAGGCCTACTCGAGGTCAGCATCAATCCCTGAAGACTCCCTTCTGTGACAGGCTACTTGTGCACAGATATCGAACTGAGCTAGACGTTATTCTGACACGTTCAGCCCGCTCACGTGTGCACATGCGTGTGTTCATGTGTTCGCGTGTAACCAGTTCAGAGTCTTTTACCCAGCAGGTGCAGCAGTTGACCTTACCTAAAAAGACAGACACTGATGGTTAACACTCTTAGTCCATTTGCACAGAAATTACCGAGTGAGGCTCGATTGGTGAGACTCACTAACAAAGAAAGGCCAAAGCTGGCTAGACGGAAAGCTTAAAATCCCCGGGGATTAAATGGTGGTTTCAATTTCATACAAGATTGATTTTAGATTGTACATGTGTAACCCTTGTTTGTGCTGTGAAGTACTAAGAAATTATTTCTTTAACTCTAGGCCTTTCTGGAACTAATTCTGCTAGGAAGGTACATGCATTATCAACCATGGGAAAGGCACACAAACAGAGAAAAGGGATAAGGAAGCAATTTGTAGCCATAAAGACTAAATGAAATGTTTCAAGGATATTTGTCCAGCGACCTGTGCCATTGTACCGGGCACTGACTTCGGGTCGGGGCACCGTGTTTGCAAGTATATTATAGCTTTAAAACCACCTGCTGACGTTTCTTGCCTCCAGCAATTTCCAAGCATCAATAAAAATGTCAAAATAACTTCAGTGCTTAATGTTCTTCTTGGAAAGAGGTTGGAGTTTTGGCTAGTGGAAGGTTTGACTCATCATAAGGTTTCATAATATGCCTGCTGCGAAGAATGTGTACCATGCAGATCACAAAGTGCATATAATTAAATAGGTCAGTGTGTTACTGCTTTTGCCAGCGAGGTCCTTTTGTTAGTTCCGGTTTATAATTTAAAATCCTAACATAGAACAGTGAGCTATTAGCTGTCATCAAAGAGAGGCATATGAACTGCAAGGTATAGATTACAGCGCTATGATAATGTTGCAAAAGGGGTTTTATTTGGGTAGAAATCATTAAATAATCTTATTATTGAAGAGAAACCCTACCATGGTGTTGCGTTTTAAATGCAGAGTTTCTGCTTCTCCAGACGCAGCACTCTACAGCTAGACTGCTTCCAGAGATCGACCGGTGTCTCACAGCACAGTCAAAAGGAGTTTGCCCCACCTGGGGCCGCACTGATTCCTGAGTACCTGATCTCCTGATCTGTGTGTGATCCAGTCTTATGCGTGGTCACTGTCACTTAAATCAACAACGGCATAGCACAGGGACATCACTGAAGACACGCATGCCAGCAGGGCACTCGCAGTCAACAAGGTGACCCATACAGATCGTGTGGTTTTGCACGCTCTCTGACCAGAAGTAAGTAACAGCAGGCTTGTGGAGATAAATTCAGGTGACCAGACAATAGTGATCCACCAAGGGTGGTGGGACCCAAGCAACTGAGCTATGTAAGAAATGACCAATTGAATTTTGAGAGAGTGAGGGAAATCTAACATATAGGGAGCAAACTGCATCCATGCCACACTCATGCTATTGCTCTAATCACAGGGGAGAAATGCTTAGATCAAGCCCTCAAAAGGCGCTGAATACAAGCGCCAGCCAGATCGACAGACTACTCCTGAGGCGGAAAGCCGGGAGCACGCACTTTTGTATACATTGCTTATTTTAAAAATCGAGTGTCACTTTATTCCTGTGCTTTTTAAATCACTCACCCTCTGCTCTTCAAACCTGCTGCTTGCAGACCTCAGTTTCGCCCAGACCACCCGTGCAGCGGATCTAGCGTTCACGGCTGTTGGTACCGGGACACTCTTGGCGCCATTTCCGGCGCTTGCCGCGGCCACGCCCCTTTTCGAGGCCACGCCCCCTTCCTAGCCCTCAAAAGGCGCTGAATACAAGCGCCAGCCAGATCGACAGACTACTCCTGAGGCGGAAAGCCGGGAGCACGCACTTTTGTATACATTGCTTATTTTAAAAATGGAGTGTCACTTTATTCCTGTGCTTTTTAAATCACTCACCCTCTGCTCTTCAAACCTGCTGCTTGCAGACCTCAGTTTCGCCCAGACCACCCGTGCAGCGGATCTAGCGTTCACGGCTGTTGGTACCGGGACACTCTTGGCGCCATTTCCGGCCACGCCCCTTTTCGAGGCCACGCCCCCTTCCTAGCCCTCAAAAGGCGCTGAATACAAGCGCCAGCCAGATCGACAGACTACTCCTGAGGCGGAAAGCCGGGAGCACGCACTTTTGTATACATTGCCTATTTTAAAAATCGAGTGTCACTTTATTCCTGTGCTTTTTAAATCACTCACCCTCTGCTCTTCAAACCTGCTGCTTGCAGACCTCAGTTTCGCCCAGACCACCCGTGCAGCGGATCTAGCGTTCACGGCTGTTGGTACCGGGACACTCTTGGCGCCATTTCCGGCCACGCCCCTTTTCGAGGCCACGCCCCCTTACTAGCCCTCAAAAGGCGCGGAATACAAGCGCCAGCCAGATCGACAGACTACCCCTGAGGCGGAAAGCCGGGAGCACGCACTTTTGTATACATTGCTTATTTTAAAAATCGAGTGTCACTTTATTCCTGTGCTTTTTAAATCACTCACCCTCTGCTCTTCAAACCTGCTGCTTGCAGACCTCAGTTTCGCCCAGACCACCCGTGCAGCGGATCTAGCGTTCACGGCTGTTGGTACCGGGACACTCTTGGCGCCATTTCCGGCGCTTGCCGCGGCCACGCCCCTTTTCGAGGCCACTCCCACGGACCCATAAATCATGTGTAGATTCTGGACGCAGCGGGCGCGTCGATTGCGCGCCGAAGGCGCGCCTAAGGCAAGCCCGTCTGCGCCCGTCCGCGGCCGACAGGGGCTAGGGGCACGCCACTCTGCTCAATTAACCTCTTACTCCGCTACACAACTCCGCAGTCTTCAAGGCCCCTGGCCTCTCCCTGCCTCTACTCGTTCTCATATATCTACACTGGACCTTTCACCCGCCCCTTCATCTCCCAACCCTCCTGCTCCCCCCACTTCCTCCCACCCTCCCAGAGAGGTCGTTAGCCCAGCTTCACCTAAAACTCTTTCGGCCTATTACCTTAACACCCGGTCAGCAGTAGCCCACTCACACGAACTGTCGGTGCTGCTAGACCTCCACGCACCCGATCTCCTCTTTCTAACAGAGACTTGGTTTTGCGCGGACTCTCTCCCCACCCTACTGGCCACCCTTCCTCTCCCTTACTATGCTCTCCGAGCAGACCGTTGCAATGGCAGAAATGGAGGCGGCGTAGCAGTGATCGCTCGGTCCGACCTCCCCTTCCAATGTCTATCCCTACCAGGCATTGCCACAACAGAGTACCTAGCTATCCGCACTACTTCTATCACTCCTCCTCTCACTTGCATGCTCATTTACCGGCCCCCGCAGTCACCCTTATCCTTCCTCCCCGATTTCCAAGAGGTACTATCCACACTGACGGTTAACAACTCCTCCATCCTACTACTGGGAGATTTTAACTTCTGGCCTTCAGACCCAGCAGAATGCCCTTCCTCTAGGGAATTCTCAGATACACTCTTATCCCTCAATTTTGTATCAAATGCTCATTCCCCCACTCACGTCAAAGGACACATTCTAGACCAGATCTGGTCCTTGAACTGCCCTATAGACTCTCTGACCATCTCGCCTTGCACTTGGTCCGACCATCACTTGATCTCGTTTATCCTTCCCATCAATCCCTTCACCAGGCCCCCGCTTCCAAAGAATGTCTGGGTCCGCTCATGGAACCGTGTGGTTCCGGAGAACCTATCTGCAGCATTAGCTTCTTCCTATCCTACCCTACAAGGCCTTTCCACCCTTTCTCAGGCCGCTGCCATTGAACATTGGCTCTCTTCTAGTTGCAACTCAATCGCCCCATTGAAGCGGGTATCCTCTAAACGGGAGAAAGATGCCAACTTATGGTTTAATGAGGACCTCAAAACCACCAAACTGGCAGTACGCCGCGCCGAGCGTGCCTGGAGGAGGAATTACTCCCCCCCACTTAGAATTGAGTTTACTACGCTCCTCGCTCAATATAGGAACGCCATCCTGGCTGCAAAAACGGCCTACTTTTCTGCAAAGATCCATGCAGCGGAGAATAAACCGAGGGAAATCTTCTCGATTGTCCACAACCTGGCCTTTTCCGACAGGACATCTCTTAAGACCTCCCCGTCCCAGGACCTTTGCTATTCCTTGAATAACTTCTTTTTCGAGAAGATTGCTACTATTAAAACCAATATTCCCTCACCCTCCCCGACCTTTGTTGACCCTCAGTACCCCCCACCTAAAGGACAACTTGATGTTTTTCCCCCCTTGACTAAAGACTCCTTGGCCTCAATAATTCCTCTTGTCAAATCCGGATCCACATTGGATACTTGCCCCGCACACATCCTCCGCCACATCTATACCACCTGTCCAGACCCCCCCTCCACTTCCTTAACAGTTCACTTTCCCAGGGGGTTGTTCCCAGCCCTCTGAAAACCGCTGTTATCGTCCCCATTTAAAAAAAACCTGGCGCTGATCCTTCGATCCCCGCTAACTACCGCCCTATTTCCCTCCTACCATTCCTGGCGAAGGTGCTCGAACGCCATGTCACCAGGTCCCTGAGCACCTTTGTGGAGGAGTATGGGATCCTCGCCCCCCACCAGGCCGGTTTCCGCCCCGCACACTCTACGGAGTTCGTAGTCCTCTCGGTCCTTGACAACCTCAGGGAGGGAATGGATACCAACCAGACCCAGGCCTTGGTTCTCCTCGATCTATCAGCCGCCTTTGACACGGTTGATCATACCATCTTACTTTCCCGTGTCGGGGCGGCGGGGATCGGAGGCTCCGCTCTGGTATGGCTATCCTCCTTCCTGAGGGACCGCACCCAGGCTGTCCGCCTGGGCGAGTTTTCTGCGGACTTCCAGAAAGTTCAGTGCGGGGTCCCCCAAGGTTCCTCCCTCTCACCCCTTTTGTTCAACTTGTATATTGCCCCTCTCATTTTCTCACTACAACAAATGGACGTCAGCATATACAATTATGCTGACGACCTCCAACTTGTTTTCAACCTGTCTTCTTCCCCTACCTCCATCTCAAATTTCCAGTCTATTATGATTTTTATCCAGGACTGGATGAATTACAACCACCTGAAACTTAACCCGGATAAGACCGAGCTGGTGGTTGCTCCAGTCCCTGGTCCTCACTCTTCTGGCCCCCTTCCCTAGGTTCCCCCCGGTCCCCTCTTCCTCAGCTAAAACTCTAGGTATCAAACTCAATTCTCAGCTCACTCTTCACTCCCAGGTCAGCTCCGTGGTATCCTCCTCCTTCCTGTCACTCCGCACCATCCGCAAGGTATCTCGTTTCTTCACCTTCGAGGCCTTGAAACTGATCACTTTGGCAATGGTCATCTCCCGCCTGGATTATGGCAACGCCCTATATGCAGGGATTCCTGCATATAGTTTACGGCGGTTGCAATTAATCCAGAACCAGGCGGCAAGATTAGTGTTCAATCTCCCGAAATCTCATCATGTAACTCCCCTTCTAAGATCTCTACATTGGCTTCCTGTCCGTGAACGCGTCCAGTTTAAACTTGCCTCCATCACCTTTCTAGCTCGACTGGGCGCGACTCCGGCCTTCATAACATCTGCAATTGTGCCCTATGTTCCAACCAGAGAATTGTGCTCCTCTTCGCAATACCTGTTATCAGCCCCCCGCTTCCAGAGAAAGAAATGGGGAGGATCAAAGTTTGCCACTCTTGCTCCACTTCTGTGGAACTCCCTTCCTCTTGAGCTCAGATCCACAACTCTGTACCCTCAATTTCGGAAGAAACTTAAAGCCCACCTATTTGCCAAATGCTTCAACTAAAACAACTTGATGTTCCCCCTTCCTCTTCTGTTCCCCTACTCCTACCTTGGAGATCTGTCTATTGCAGCGCCATGAAACCGCTGGTGAAAGTGCGCTATACAAATATTTTAAACTCAAACTCAAACTCATCAAGGAATGGGGGGGGGGGGCCAGTGGAGGGATAGCCAACAGAGGTGCAGCCTGACCTCAGTGCCGAGAAAATTATATTGTATTTTGCATATATTGTTTGTGGAGTTCTAGTGTGCATGAAAGTACTTTTCTTTCTTAAAATTAAAGGACTCGTTTGTACAATTAGTTATTGCGCTGTTGTGTGATTGTTGAGTCCCTAGTTTGCACCCCCCTCATTTCCTCCCTGAGAAACCTGTCACTGTTCACCATCGCTACTACCACTGGGAAGCAGGTGCTCAAGGGATTGCATATGGCCCAGTTTACAGAGCCATAGTTGGAGAGACCCCAGGACACCAGAGACAAACAATGTCAACTTCCATGGCTGAGGCCAAGTGACCCCTGCTTGCACTGTGGCCCTCTGAACGCATCTGACAGCAGCTCTTACTGCTGGTAGTACAAGCCAAATTTACAAACTGTCTGTTGCTCAGCTAGATTTCAAAGATAGTCTGCTATGTGTCTTGTGCAATTCATTTCTCTCTGTGTACAAGGATTTAATCAATTGCAACAGGCACTACAGGTTGTCCAGGGAGCTTTGGCACCTCCTGGCTTGTGTTTAAGAAACAGATTAGCTTGAAGGATGATGGAAATGCATAGTGGTGATGACAGACAAGGGTTCAGTTGTCAGGGCACCCTCTTCTGTTCCTTTTGGGATTTGGCATTTCTGGTGGGGAGGAAGTTTGAGACACTAAAGCAGTTGTTGCATCTGTCCTGCTCACCTAAATTCAGAATGTATGATCTAAGCAATCATTGTCATCTTGGAAGAGGGGGATGAAAGCGGTAGCCATGAGTCTAAGATGCTTATTCTCAAACTGCATTTCGTAGTACGTTTCTTAGTACTACAATAGTACGTCGCACTTACCACAAAATGCGTTTCACAAAGCTATATGCGGAGGTCCAGGGCCGGACTGGCCGTTGCGTGCACCGAGCAATCCCCCGGTGCGCCGCAAGGGTGGGGGCCGGTTTTGGGCCACTGGGGGCCGTTTTGGTTATAGGGCCGTTTTTGCAGCATAGCTGCAAAATCGGCCCTGTAACAAAATCGGCCGAAAACCGGCCCCGGCAAAGTGCTCGGTCGCACCCCCAACCTCCCCCCTGGGGGGCCAGCCGAGCACTTTGCCAGGGGCAGTTTTGGTTCCCAGTCCGGCCCTGCGGAGGTCTATGTGTCCGTCTTTCCTATCTTTTCTGTAAAGAGAGCTTAACACAGGTATGCTTACGTTTTAGTAGTAAATCTAGGCAGGACAGCGGGAGTGACTGGAAAACTGTGAATAATTATGATTAAGTGGGAACGGTTTATGGGAGAGTAAGGAGTGGTTATGCAGAATCTAGGGAGGAGATTAAGGACAGACATGCACCCACCCACAAAAGAGTAGGCCCAACCAAAAAGGACCCAGTACTGGGGACAACTCGGGCTCCTACGAACCTTCCAACATGGCTGCTGAACATAGCCAAGAGAGGTCTGAAATCCCAGCTGTAACGCTGTGCTGTAGTCTCACAAGCGGCGTCATGACATCATCAACAGAGCAGACACAAAAAGTGAGGACAAAGAACAGCATCATTGGAAGGAAGAGGCCAAACCTGAGAAGAGGTGTGTAGGGTATGGAGATGGATGCCAGGAGGAAGAAGACGTTGCGTAGCTGCGGAGAACCAACAAGCCAAGGATAGGCCCCAGAGAAGAACTCCCAAATGCAGACCACGACCAAAGGAGAACCAACAGGGGAATCCAGGAGAAGCAGAGCAGTATTTCCCCACAAGGAGACATAGAAAATGCATGCAACACCAGCTGCCCAGGAAAGGAAGCCACTAACGTCCATTCAGTTGCGGCTTGAGGTCAGGGCTGTAGCGCCAGGTAAGTGACAATGTACATGGTACGGGAGTGGTATTAGCACTAGAGGTGTTGTTGGATTTTCTGTGTGTATTCAGGTACACCTGGAGGGGGGAGCCGGTTATGGGTAATAACCAGGAAGCATTAGTCCTTTTTTGCACAAAGCTCCTTCTCCAACCACACCATAGCCGGCGAGGTAATGCACTGAACACTGTAGTTGTGAACTGGTGAAGGGTAAAAATAGGGTGATAGGAACCCTACTCAGGGCCTCTTCTGTTTTCCCAAGGGTCTGAGCAGGTGCAAGAATTGGAAAGGGAAGAGTGAAAACTCGAAGAGGGGAGAGAACCCAGAGAATCGTGAAGAACGAAGAAACTTTAACGGATGTCCATAATCCCTTATATCCTCTGTTTATGCAAGTCACATTTTAAACAAATCACACTTAAAGCGAGATAAAAAAAGTGCCCATTAAAAAAGCAAAAAGACACCAACAGAGCTGGTTTCTGTTTTATTAGCTGTACCCTGCCCCAGACCCAAAACAGTAGCAAATGAACTCCAGCTCGAACCTGGAGTATATCCAGCACTCCACATGTCCAACCTCTGGTCCTGGAACATTCTCATAGAAAATAAGGAGACAGGAATGAAAATAAAACCCATAGTAAATACAAATAAAATAAATTAATACATTTTGACGTTAAAAAAAATATACATTAATTTGATGTTAAAAACTATACATAAATAAATATTAAAATAATTTAATATGCATTGTTTCAGTGACTTTGTTAATTATAAAAGAAATGTAACTAATTAAAAAAATATTACATTATTCTAAATCAATTCCATACATGACATTTAGTATTATTTAACAGATAAATACATATAAATGTTCTACTTCAGGTGGGATTTTTTAACTTAAACGTTTAGAAACATATGTAATTTAAATCAATTGAATATTTATTTCGAAATTCATTTAATTGTGCTTAGTGTTTTTAAAAATGTTATTACTTATTTAAAACACATATATACAAATAATGTACATTACTAGTTAACATAAAAATATGTAAAATATTTTTTTAAGTTTAAAGCTTTTAAAATGTCCCTTTACCTTTACTATAGGGAGGTCTCTACCCCAGTTTATTTATTTTATTTTATTTTAAAGGTTTTATATAGCGCTGGCTAGACCCGGAGGTATCAGAGCGCTTTACATGAGCATCAGATCGTAGTTACAGGTTACATCGTTACAAAGGTTACACAGTTATTAGAGCATGGCAACATAGTTACTTGTAAGGTCGAGATAAACAATAAGCACAAATACGAAAGGGGAAAAGCAAGCAAGGGGAAAGATTCAGGGGAGGGGGGAAGGAGCTGGGGAAGTAGACAGGTAATGAAGGCGGGAAAGAGATGGGGAGGGTGAAGGACATCGCATGGAAAGAGGAGGGGAAGGGCGAAGGGGACACAAACAGGTAGACGAGTCAAAGCAACGTCCAAAGTCCAGTAAGCTGTGATCCCAGGGGAAGTGGTATCACTTCCCTATCTCTGTTGCAGAGGCTCCCTTTACGCAGTGGACTCTCTCAGAGGGGTCTCTGAGACTCCAGGCCTACATCCTGGATCCTTCCCCAAAAAGGGGAGAGGGAGTGCTTTGGCAAGGGGTGCCATACCATACCTCAGCTGTGAGTGGCTCCCTTGGTGCAGTGGACTCTCTCAGCGGGTGCGCTGAGACTCCAGAGTATAAATATTGGATCTTTCCCCAACAAGGGGAGAAGGAGTGCTTAGTCAAAGGGCACAAAGGACAGGGGGCAAGGCAGACTAGCAGGTAAGGTGAGAGATTCAGGGGAGATTCAGGGGAGAGAGGATGGGAGCTAGGGAGGTAGACAAAGGGAGAAAGAGTACTAAATTGGAACAAATTTAATTAATGAGTTATTATATAGCGCTGGCTAGACCCGATGGAATCAGAGCACTTTACATGAGGGACAATAATGTTGCAAATTACATCATTTAAAAGTTACATAAGTATCAACAAAAGCAGGTAAAGAACATAGGAGAACAAGGTGAATGGAGCAGGAAGGGTAAGGGGATAGGGTAAAGGGGTAGGAGGAAGACAGGATGTAGAGACGAGGGGAAAATAGTTACAAAAGATACCAGGGGTAGTGTATAGATACAGTGGACAGATGAAGGGAAAGTTTGTCCAAGGTCCGGCTGGGTAGGTGACGGCCGAGGGGGAATCCTCGGTCCATCGCCTCTTCAGCTATCAGGTAAGTCCACCGGGCATCGGTCAAATGGCTAGGTCTCAATGGAAAAAACATTAAAGGGGAAGAGGGCAAGAAGAAGGGAGCGCAGAGGGGGAAGAGGGTGGGGTGAAAGGGTAGGAGGGGGAAACAATAGAGAGACGAAGGAAAGTCTGCCCAAAATCCGGCTGGGTAGGTGATGGCCGAGGGGGAATCCACAACCCATCTTCTCTTCAGCTAACAGGTAGCTCCACCGGACATCGAACAAATAGCAGGGTCTCTACTTTCGAGGGAAGGTTCAGAGTACATGTCCAGGAGGGAGAGCAGGATCAAGGTCAGGTGAGGGATGTGGTTAAGCTCAGGACGCTGACCAGTTCTATTGTCCGGGAGCATTAGAGCATCGCGGAGAGACTGACTGAGGCTGCCAACTTGAGGTCAGGCAGGGGGGTTGAGACCTTGGTGTTAAGTTCAGTCAGTCCCCAAAATTCCCAAAACATAGGGGGTGTAATCTATGCCGTGAAGCGGCAGGAGGACAGGGACAGTGTCTGCATGTCTTCAGAGTTGAGGAAGTGTCTGCCAAGTGTGTGGAACATATAATGTGGTCCTAAAGTTACTAGTAGTAACTTTACAGTTGTATTACATGTTTGTTTAGACTTCAGCCCCTACATTGAGGAGGTGGAGACACTTTGTACTAACGTAACACTTGGAAATGGTGAATAGCCAAAAGTAGTAAAATTAGAAAGTTAGTACAAAGTGAAAGAGTAAATTTACATGCGTAAATGTACCCACATGTAAATTTACCTTTTTGAAAACAACCATATTTTTCAATTTTTTATATAGAATTGTTCCAGATTGGGTAGAAGGTCTTTAGCTTGTGATGAAGGTGGTGAATCAACTGCTGCGATATGTTTTGTCTAATTTTGACGTCAAAGAGTTTCCTATATTACCTTAAAGCCAACTTTTCACCAACACATATAAAAAGGCCAGCAGCATAGATTCCAAATTGTCATCTGTAGTTTAGGTTTGGCCACAGTTATACTGATCTGTTGTCACTGATCAAAGGTGTCCAAACTTATTTGGCCTACCGCTTCCTTTTCAGAAAAAAAATTACTCAGCGCCCCCCTGAAAATCTACCTTCTTTAAGCGAACAAACAGAAAGATGTGGTGACAAATTTGCATTATTTTATGTATGTATATTTCTACCTATGTCCTACAACATAGTAAAGAAAGATGTTGTTGTAAAAATGAAGCTTAAAATGATAAAATTATTAATTGAAAATTCAACTATAGTAACATTCGCATTACACACAGAAAATTAGGATAACAAAGGATAATATTAAAATAAACATTACAAATAACATTAAAAATTATCCTAATGAGAAGGATGAACCTGCTGCGCTGCTATCAATTTATTCATGTTCGGCTCTATTTTTGTCAGCAGTCATCTCAAATCACCGCAATTAGCTATTTGCAGTCGGTTTCTTTTTTCAGTTAACAAATTTGTGACTGCACTGAACCCACATTCCACTAAATATGATGAAGGAAATGCAATTCAAAACTTTTGTACTATAGCTTATAATCCACGATAAGTGGCCCGCCCCTCGAGCACCGAGTGAAAGGTGCCTGCCTGCCTCAGTTCCATTGGGAGACGCTTACTGTTTGTAGCGGGAGAGCCCTCTGTCTGACTGTTTTCATCGTCCAAAGAACCTCGCGGTACCCGCTGCGCGGGTCCCGCTTCGCCCGCCTGCCTGGGAGCTTCGCTTTGCTGAGGACTGTAACTCTGGACTGGAGTCCTGTGGGCTGGAAGTGGAATAGCAGGGCTGCGAGCGCCAGGTGAGGGACAGGGACTCCATTGCCCAGGAGTCCCTGCGCTGTCATCACCTGCACCTGGACGCTCTCCCTGTTCGCCCCGCCCCTCGAGCACCGAGTGAAAGGTGCCTGCCTGCCTCAGTTCCATTGGGAGACGCTTACTGTTTGTAGCGGGAGAGCCCTCTGTCTGACTGTTTTCATCGTCCAAAGAACCTCGCGGTACCCGCTGCGCGGGACCCACTTCGCCCGCCTGCCTGGGAGCTTTGCTTTGCTGAGGACTGTAACTCTGGACTGGAGTCCTGTGGGCTGGAAGTGGAATAGCAGGGGTGCGAGCGCCAGGTGAGGGACAGGGACTCCATTGCCCAGGAGTCCCTGCTCTGTCATCACCTGCACCTGGACGCTCTCCCTGTTCGGCCCGCCCCTCGAGCACCGAGTGAAAGGTGCCTGCCTGCCTCAGTTCCATTGGGAGACGCTTACTGTTTGTAGCGGGAGAGCCCTCTGTCTGACTGTTTTCATCGTCCAAAGAACCTCGCGGTACCCGCTGCGCGGGTCCCGCTTCGCCCGCCTGCCTGGGAGCTTCGCTTTGCTGAGGACTGTAACTCTGGACTGGAGTCCTGTGGGCTGGAAGTGGAATAGCAGGGCTGCGAGCGCCAGGTGAGGGACAGGGACTCCATTGCCCAGGAGTCCCTGCGCTGTCATCACCTGCACCTGGATGTTCTCCCTGTTCGCCCCGCCCCTCGAACACCTCCCTCCTATAACAGGAGCTGTTGTTGCCGCTGCGCGGGAGCGCGCGGGAGCGTCCCGGGAGAAGCCCAAGACAAGGGCGGGACCGTCTGTGGCCGTCAGGGGCCGAAGGAGGCCGGGTCGGGCCCCCCCTCTGTCATCTTGTATTCGTGGTATTTGGGTTACCCTTACAAAGATTGTAGGTATTGTCATTTGTATAATATAGTACGTACACTGTATACTTAGATTATCAAATATGACAACAACCATAACCACCACCACCGGTACTTTCAATCAGGTTGAGGCGGGGCTAGCTACCTTGGGCCCTTTGGATAAATATTTTTGTCGAGTTGTCAACGACATCGATAAGGAAATTGCATTGGCGGAGAGACGCGCTGAGCGTAGGTTGTCTATCGAACTTCTTAAAATACCTATGGAAAAAAGACAACTGCAGGTTTTCCCGGCATTGGTTCCCCCCAGGTCATCCTTAAATCTGCCAGCGGTTGTTGAAACGCCCTATGCTTTTCCCCCTATGATAGAGTTGTTGACTGACTCGTTTGTGATCTCTGATTCTTGCTCCTCCCTTGCAAGTACACCTCCCTTACCTATTGATCCATCAAAGGGACAGCCGAATTCGGCTCAACAGAGTGTGTCAAACCAAGTGGTAAGAGCAACATTATCATCAAAGAGGAAGAGGTGCCCTCCTCCCAAGAAGTGTTACCTGCCCAAACCTCCGAAAAAATCAAGGAAAGTGGTAGCATGCTCCTCTCAGGAATTTATTGGAGCTGGTCCCAGCGGGAACATAACAAGCAAGGAGGGGGCTGCTTCTGAGGCGGTTAGTTCTCTCTCGTTTAACATCTACCCACTAGTTACGGGATTGCCAGAGCTTCCGCCTGCAGCGCCCGTCCTGCCTCCTGAGGAGGGTAGTGTGCCAGTTGGCCCTAGCTCCAAGACCCAAACGGGAGCGGGTGAGTCCATACATGCCACTCCTACTTTGTTACTCGAGTTGGAGAAGTTGATGAGGTCTTTTTTGTCCCCGCTCGAGGAACAAGTAAAAAAACTAGCAGATAGGCTAGACCACTTTGATCAGGCAACTTTGGATAATTTCTTCTCTACGAAATCATTGATCAAGTCCCACACAAGGATAGGGGAGTGTAGTGATCGTCATCAACCTGGTGGGCAGGGGAAAGATGTTTCGGCTGTTGTATCTTTTATACCGGCGGATAGTACCCCAACCAGGCCTCAGGAAAAAGGAAAAACTAAAAAGACCAGTTTGGAGTCAATGAATAACCCAAGCAGTAAGATCGCCAAAGAAACTAAGCTCCCTGTTTTAGTTGTCACGGGTTCAAAAGACCGTCTTAGTACTGTTAACTCTCCACCCAATGCCCCTCAAGCCTTATTGAACAATCCAATATCCTGTTATAGTACTGTAGCCAGCAGTAGTAGAACCACCCCGAGAATAAAAACACCCCATTGAATAGCTCCCAACCATCACATGATATCCTCCTTCCTTCTACCTCTTCTTCTGGACCTGTTGTCCCTGCCAACAGCATGCTCAAACCATTACTAGTGAAGGCGCCGCGCAGGATACCACCCATGAATCTTACTCCGGATTCTTCTCCCTACGTGGCTGTCCTCATAAATGTGCCACCGCTGTCCGCTGGGCAAAGGGAAACGTTCCAAATGCTAAAAAATAAGGCAATGCACTGGCTAAGGGTTAACAGACCATTGCCAGGGGAAGTTGATGGATTGATTATTGGAGTCCGAAGGACAGAGTGGATAGGTTGTACTTCTAAGAAATTGGGGGGTGATTGTATAGTTATTAACTTCCAAGATCCTAGGGTGGTAAACGGGGGGAATTGGTATTGTAGATCTAACTTTTTTTCACCCAAGACCATCGGGTGTTGAATCTATTATGACAATGTATCCAAGACCCTCAATCAGTGTCCCGCTTCTAGGGTTTGCTCCCCTTACTGTACCATTCCAACCGAACAGTTATTATGGTGGTACAAATACTAATTGTTTCGGATCTTTGAGGAAGCCGGGGTGGGAGTATTGACAGATGTCTGAAAATTGTACAAACATTGTAGAGGGCATCAATACCGGGAACCAATGTGGTAATCTTGTTAAAATTGCTAACGACCCAAATGTGGAACCATATGGCAGGAACATCGTTTTGGGGCTTGACTTTGGAGCATTTATGTGGGGAATGCAAACAAACATCCGGGGGTGAGGATTTAACTACTTCAAGTACCCAAAGTAATCAAGAGGCTGAGATTAACAATGCAGATCCTGCAGGACCAGTGCCCAGGGACGGCCCAAGTGTAGGGAAGTTTTTCTCGTGGAATATCGCTGGGCTGGCCGGTAAGCTGATGTCCCAGGATTGGATTGATTTTGTAAATGGTTTCGAAGTTTGCCTATTCCAGGAGACATGGGCATGTGATCCTATTTTTCACCATGGCTACTTGAACTTCTCAATCCCGGCAAGTAAAGGTGCCAGGGGTCGACCAATGGGTGGCCTCACTATTTGGGTGAAACAAAGTTCACAAATCGAAGCAAAAATGGTTGATCAGGGCTGTAAGGATATCCAAATGCTAAGATTAGCTTCAGAAAAGGGGGGAGTGTTAGACATTTATAATATATACGCTAGGGGCACTAACACAGGAAGCTCTCCCATTCTAGAGGCCCTGTCCACTTTCCTAGATTCGCAGTCCCTGGGGAACACAATTATAATAGCTGGAGACCTAAACAGGACTTTCGAGCCACTCGATAGTATGGATGATTCCTTGGGGCAGGATGAGGACACACACTGGGGTGTCCCGACCTTAACCTTGGCTCCTGTTAAACGGTGGACGAAAGATATCTTGTTAATGAATGCCATTTGCTTGGAACATGGGTTGAGAGCTCTCAATGGGAGAACGAAAGGTGATAGGGAAGGTGCGTTCACCTTTGATAATGGTCTAAACCATAGTAGGATAGATTATGTCATTTGCAGCTTTAGTCTATGGCAGTGGGTAAGGGACATGAAAGTCGAGGGTAGATTGGAAAGTGACCATAATCCCCTCTGTGTGACCCACAATTGGTGGTCAATCAGGCCTGGTAACCAGCAATTGAACGAAGATTTAATGCCCATAATGACCAATGACATGCGTAGACTTAATTGGCCAAGTGTTTTGGCGAATCCAGATTCTATGGACTTTATAAGTTCCGAGTTGGATGCTGCAATTGTTGCAATAGAATCCGAAAATTCCGTTAACCCAGGGTCTAGGGAAATAACGGATATACATAATAAATTCTTTACCTCCATAAGACCTCATTTTTTGAGAGCATGTAAGTCGAACAGGAAACATCCACCTAAACCAGCTAGGTGGTTTAACCAGCAGTGCAGGGTAGCCAGGTTAGCCTTAGGCAACGCTATTAGGAATAGGGACAGGGAAGCCATTAGTAAGGCTAGGAAGCACTACAAGGCTAGCATATTACTAGCGAAAAAAACTTGGGATGAAGAGTACTGGGCAGAACTGAAGGAAGCATCAGGGGCCAAGGACTCCAGGTCATTTTGGAGGTTATTAAAGTGGGGAAGAGGCGGGACTCCGAACAAACCTGATAACAATGTCGCTGAGGGTGCCTGGGTAGAATACTTTAAACCCCAATATGCAGTCCGAGGAGGTTGGGTTTGCGAAAACTATTTCAGCAGTATTCACAATGGGAAATGTATTCTCCCTTAAAGAATCAGAAGCTGCAATACGTGCTGCCCAAGGGGGAAGGGCCCCGGTTCTTGACGGGATACCCTCTGACGTCTTCAAAAATGACATGGATCGGTGGGCTAGATATGTTTCCCTCTTGGGAAACTCCATCGCCAAAGGAGCTGAAGTCCCGGAAGTATGGAAGGGGGCGATCATCATACCCATATATAACAAGCATTTGCAATGCAATAGGTCTCGCATTTGCAAGAGTTTAAGCTATTGGCATTGTAAATGACAATGCCTTTCATTTATGTTTTAATAACCAACACATAAATAAAAGGCATTGCCATTTACAAAGCCAATAGCTCAAACTCTCACAACTGCGAGACCTATTGCATTGCAAATGCTTGTTTTCTGTGTCTGTTGGAGTCCCAGCAAGGGCGGTGGTGCTCAAAAGCAGCCAAATACATGAGAAGTCACATTTTGATTGTGGAGAGCTGTTGCTGTTCCATAATTTCAGAGTCAAACTCCCATTTCCGAGGTAGCGCGAGAGCTGATAACACCTGTGTTGATTTGCAGCCTCAAGGCCACTGCTCGGTGAGAAGGTTATATACCTAAGCCCTTTGCCTGCTTTAACAATCAGCCCACAAAGGTGTCTGGTAGCAGATTTATGAGCCATGCAAAAAGAACACATGACATAAGTTCTTGCCGAACACTGTATGCCGTGTTTGCATAACAGTTATTTGGCCCGCTAACCTTAACGACTCAAGATCTAGTCCGAAGATAAGGCCTGCCACCCATTGAATTACAGCGATGTCCGACATCTGATTGGATCAGTAACACCCAATGATGTCAGCAGATAATCAGGCTAAATTCTACTTTGATTAACGTGTTGTTCCTGAAAACAGTTGTTTCTTTGCACTGCAGCGTTAGGCAATCAAAACAGTTATGGCTATCTTAGATTGCGTTGGTCGTTTATCAAAACCAGCCCCGGGACTCCATGCCAGCTGAGAACCCTGGGAATACACTTATAGCAGGGAATTACTTGCTTACCTTGGCATCTGACCGGAAGTACAAATCCCAGCATCAGCCACTCACCAACAGTGTGGTTCTGGGCAAATGACTTCATTTCCATGTTTTTTTTTTTTTTACAGAGTTTTATATAGCGCGAACTTGACCTGAATCGGGTATCAGAGCGTTTTACATGAGCACCAGTTGCGTTACAAGAGGACACATGTTGGCGCTGGTACCTCCATAGGGCCAGGGTGTCACCACTAAATGGAAAGAAAGGACACAGACTTTGGATGAGTGAACAGGGAGTGCTAGAGGAGCAAAATGATATTTTGCCTGAAGCAACAAACCGTTTTCTTTAGCCAATCCTGAATATTTCACATTCACCAACAAAAGGTATTGCTGAATGTTGGTTTGTTGATGGTGTGTGCCTGCGTTTCCGGTCATAATGTGCTCTAAAACACCTTTAAATTGTACCTATATGTAATGACAATACATGTTTTAGTAGTGTTGCTGTGTTCTGCTACATGTAACCACGGCCACTGGAATTGTTGAGTAGGGGCGACCAAATTATGCGACAGATTTGAATAAATTATGTTACAGCAAAGGGCAAACTGTGCGGTTAAATCCAGCACATTTAGTCACACTGTTACTTCATTGTGTTGTCATTTTACACATAATAACACAATCCGGACAAAGGTTAACCTCCCGAGTACCAGCTTAACACCTAAAACACCTCGATATTGGAATTTATGGATCCAGTTTTAACGTTTCAAACACCGGGCCTCTCGCAGGGAGGACATTCATGATTTAAATAGCAGAGGTTTCTATTTTCCAGTATTATGAGCCTCAATTTACAGGATCTTGGGTGAAAAAAAGTTGAGTTGGCATTTTTGAGGTGCAAAATCACAAGTTAAGCTCACTGAAGATGTCAGCATCGAGAGTTTAACTCGCGTCGCCCTCTTGCAGACTGAAAGCACCGCTGTGGAGCTTGGCAAGGCCCGGCCAGCCCTATTTCAGGGCCGTGGCGTCCTGCAAGGAGAGAGTCGACGAGGGCCCCTCTGACGCCTGGCATGCCAGCCCTTTCCCAGGCAGGAGCCTGTCCGCGCCCCAGCTTGGGCTCTCTATATTGTGCTCTGAAGGGGCGGAGGGAGGGATACTAGAAGACCAAAAGTAATACATGTTTTTTGAAATTACATATAACGCCAAAGGACACAGGTCGATTTTAACATAGCGCTGCGAAACGCATGTAGTGATATGTGCAGCTATACAATCACGCCAATAGAACACAACGCGCCTGTTCATTTGGAAACAGCAGTGTGACATGATAGCTCATAGATGGAAGCTCGTAAATTATATTTCTGAGAATCTGCACCTGAGCAATCGCAACTTTCATTTAGTAAATACAGAACGCTCCAAGAATGACGCGGAGGCTGTGAAAAGAGACAACCATTTGAAATTTGTGATTTGGGTAAATTCAAATAAAACAGTTTTTTACAGTCGGTCTGATCTAAGAGAAAATTAATACACATTTAATGTAAGAAAAGCCTGAAAGTGTCCATCTGTGCTGTCCCTGGTAAGTGACAGGCGCCGCCGCAGACCTCTCACTCCGCCCCATAATTAACATATTCCGAGGCCTGTTTTTCTTGTGAATTAAAGTCATAAATAAAAAAAAAACGGAAGTCAGGCACTTTTGCCTGAGACGGGGGCGGGACCTGCAATCCGGCAGGAAGCCCCGCCCGCCGCCGCCGCCGAGGAAGAAGTGGAGCCGGCCGACTGATGGCCTCTCCGCAGCCCGGGGCTCCCAGGTGCTGGAGGGAGCCCCGGAAGTGAAGTCCTGCCCCCTGGTACCAGCGCTGCCGTAGATGAGACACTGAACACGCCGAAAGAGCCCGGTAAGTGGTGGGTGTGGGGGTGGGGGTGGTGGACGCGCGTGTGTCTGTTCGAATGTGTCTGTGCGTGTGTCTGTGTGTGTGCGCGTGGGTTTGCGTGTGTGTATGCAGTGTGTGTATGCAGTGTGTGTGTGCCTGTGTATGGCTGTGTATGTGCGCATGCGTGAGTGTAGAGTGTTTGCGCAAGGGAATGAGGCAGGAGAGGGGCACGGCGCCGTGCGCGCTCACGAGGTCAAAACTGAGCAGATCTGCGCTCGTGCACCCTCTCCTGTCCACATTCCCAAAAACGGGTAGCAATAGTTGTCGAAGCACACTGCAATCAATGCTTACGCATTGAATGCAGGTCGTGCTTCGACCTAAAAAAGGGGATAGGTCCCTCCCGGCTAATTATAGGCCGATAAGCTTGATTGCCACCATTCAAAAAGTGGTAGGGAGAATGGTGGTAAACAAGCTGATAGATTGGGTTGAGGAGAATAGTGCATTGTCCCCTTACCAGGCAGGTTTTAGGCGGGCCACAAGTACGGTAGACCAGGTGTTTCGGTTTGCTTTACTTCAATGGGGAACGGTGGTGTTAGGAGAGGGCAGCCTGTATGTCGCTTTTGTCGACTTGCGGGCTGCCTTCGACCTGGTCCCAAGGGGAAAGCTTTGGGCAGTCCTGAGTGAAATTGGCCTTCCGGCTGAGTTACTCACCTTGATCATGAGGCTGCACGAGGCCAATTTTGCCAGGGTCCAATGGGGCACAAATGGTGAATCTTCCACCGATTTCCACGTTGAACGTGGAGTTCGACAGGGATGCGCGATGGCACCCTTGCTCTTTTTGTTATTTATTAACGGAATTGTGGCTCGGATGTTGGATGTCTGTGTGGATGCACCCTCGTTGGCGGGCCTCAGGGTCCAGATCCTGATGTTCGCCGACGACACATTAATTTTGTCCAAAACACCGGGAGGCCTGCAGCGAGCCCTCCATATCTTTTGCGGAGAACACGGCTTGGAAGTGAATGTGGGCAAGACCAAGCTGATGATTTTTTCGCCCAAGTGTAGAGCCAGCCCAAAAATACTGCTGAATAATAGTGAGTTAGAGGTAGTTAGTGTATTCACCTACCTTGGGGTTCAGATCTCTAATGATTTAAAGTGGTCTCAACATATAGAAAAGGCGGCCCTGAAACACCAACAGATCGCGGGAGCGTTAAGGGTGGAACACAAAAAATCAAAATCTAAACCTATCAAACCAGACTTGGCTGTTTATGATGCTAAGGCCATAGGCAGACCCCCCAGGATATAGCGGCATGGATTAGCAAATTTAGCGGCACAAAAATGGAAATTTAGCGGCACAAATATGGAAATTTAGCGGCAATTTAGCGGCATTTTATTTGGCGTTTTTTTCTACAACAAACACAGATATCTTCGTTTTTTTAGTTGTTTAACAACATGAAGCTATGTATTTTTTGTTTATTTACAATGTAGACACTTTGTTTGGCTTCAAGGCTGCATATAGGACATAAACTAATGAATAAATGCCCAAGTCCAGCAGTGTTCCAACCTAGCCTACCCTCAACATGGTGCATCATGCCTTACGCCTGCTTCAAGCAGGCGCAAGGTTTTGACGCAGCAGGGTCGAAAAAGTGACTGAGTGAAATCTTGTAGATTTCACTCAGGCACTTTTCCGAGGCGTTCCTGCGACGGAACGCCCCCCCTGTGCCAGAACGCCCACATGAAACCTGACACAGGTTTCTTGTGGCGCAGGGCTTTACAACGTGACGCATCACCCTAGATGCGTCATGTTGTAAATACCCCGCAGCGTGGCGCTGGCTTTACGCCGCTGTTGCGTCACATAAGTGATGCAACGGTGGCGCAAAAGTGGCGTACGGGCTTGTAAATCTGCCCCAAAGTACGCCAGTTCCATTGGACATATTAGAATTAGGTACGTCTTTCGTACCTAACATTCCAGACCGTTTACAATGTTTTCTTAATTCATAAAAACTTGAATCTACCGGCAGTAATTCTAATGAACGAACTCCGGTTGCGTGCTGGAAACTATGTAGGTGGCACCATTACCAGCCACGTGAATGTTTGGATACGGTATCCAGTTTCTTCCTGCAAATGACTTGTGACCAGCAACTGCTGCCACTCAATCCAAGCACAGCCAATTGCAACATTCACGAACCCAGTGACGTGGCTTCGTGATTTAGATTGTGCTGCACTTCTGTCCAGCACTGTAAGTGTCTCAAAGACTTGTGATTTAGTGACTAAAATATCTACAGCTTATTTAAATAACACTTTATTTCATTTAGTCTGAGCATAACTCATTGTTACAGTGTGGTAAACTGCAAATACAACAAGTCTAATATTTATTTTGCAAGCTCCCAGGGCAATCTTGACTTGTAAGCGAGCCTTTTCGTAAGGTATTTTTTTTTTGCATGTTGTTCCCTACATTTAAAGACGCAGCCCCATAGTTATATTTGTTACGTTTGGCAACGGAGAACTAATGTGCTGTTATGACATTGTAATGTAAAGGGATTTGTGAATGAATGGCGCACATTTTATTTATATCTACGCAGTTTCCAAACAGGGTGAAATCTTCGATCGCCATTGAAATGTCAGGAAATGATGTCAGGAGGAGAAGGGACTCGCCGCGTTTCTCTAATCCACTGCTTGGTCAAAGCCATTACGCAATTTACATCTTGCTGCCTCCTCCCCCACCGGCCATGCACGCGCCGCGCCAATGAAGCCCTAGTAGCTGTCGAAAATATTCAATTAGTTGCCATGACGAAGAACAAATGACGACTGATGGTAAATTTAAATAAAGTCAAAGTCTCAAGAAACTTGTTAAGCACACAAATCACCGTAAGGCAGACCCCCAGGATATAGCGGCTTTTGTAAAAATGCCACGATTTCTATAAAAGTGCCGATTTCGCTGGCACTTTAGTAAAAATCGGGGCATTTTAACAAAAGTGCCGATTTCGCGGCAAACCGCGAAATCCTGGAGGGTCTGCATAGGGTCTGCCCTATATGGGGCGGAACTATGGGGCTTCGACAAGGTCCTCTCTTTGCAGCTATCAGAGAATAGGTTTATTTGGGGTATAACGGGACTCCCCCAGAGCACCCCACTAATCCCGCTTGGTCTTGACCTAGGGAGAAGATCGGTCAGTGACCGAGTAAGATTGCGCCCTATCCTCTATTGGCGTCGCCTCTGGACTATCCCAGAGATACGGCACTATGCTGAGGGGTTCCTAGCAGTAATAAAAGCGGATGTTTTCCATAAAATAGCATGGCTTAAGCATCTCAGGGCTGTTTTAGGTGACCTTGGCCTTTCCAATCTCTGGAAAAAACCCTTCGGGGGAAGTTTTTCCCAGTAAAAATACCATCAAAAGTTTATATTGGGGTAGGATTGATGGCAGACTGTGGAGTAGAACGAGATCTGACACGATGGGGGGGCGTTTCCTGGAATTTAAACAGTGTCCATTGTTAGAACTTTACTGGGACACTATCACCGTCCCAGGAGACAGGAAACTAATGTTCCAGTTAAGATCTGGTTCCCTCCCTCTGAGGTCTCTGACGGGCAGGTGGAGGAGTGTGACCACCTCGAGCTGCCCGGTGTGTGGTGCAGCCAAGGAAACCATAGGCCATTTCTTATTCCTCTGCAAGGCATACGCAATCCCTCGAAGAGTATGGCTGGTACCCATCTCTAGGAATCTAGGGACATCTAGCGGAGTTGAGGCGCTAAGAATTATCTGTACCTCCACTGATTTGCCAATTGTTCTGGGAACAGCAAAATACTTGGGGTGGGCATGGTCAATTAGACGGAGGGCTATTTCTTTTAATGTAAATTGATTTTTTGTGCAAATGTGTATTTTACTGTTTTTATTCCTCATTGTCAAAGCTGTCACAACGGTTTTTATTATTGACTGTATAAAAGGATCAATTTTAAGTTCTGTACTTTTTAAATGTATGTTGTGCTTTTAGGAGTATTTTGCTCGAATAAAGCTTTGAAACGGTAACGGTAACTGCTTGTTACACAATTCAGAAGCAATCTAAATTAGATTTCATATGTGTCACCTATTTTTAGTACCATATTGTAAACAAGTCATGATTACATCCACCTCCTCCTGCCGATGCATGCTGGACTTCCTGACAATGCGCGACACGCTCGCCTGCCAACACTTGCTTGTTAAGACCTGTTGGCGGACTTGACTGCTGATCGGTACAGTTATAACTTGCATTTTGTATATATGGAAAATAAAGTAATCGCTACAACTCTAACTCTATGTTACACAATAGGCGAAACATGTATGCACAGTTTTTCAAAATGTTTGTATCTTCTCTTCTTTCTTTACGCTTACACCACCCCCTTATTTTTATTCACCATCCTCCCCCAATTGCACCCGAGGCTACTACTGCCCCTCCTTCGATTGTTCCAGCACCCCCCCAGATGGTAGTATCGCCCACTTTGGAAACCACCGATCTAGATATAGGTTGAGCATAAATGAGGTAAAAGATTTTAAAAAATTGTTGGAGCTCATTTGCTGTTTGTGGAAAAAGTACAGCATCATCTGCGTATAGAAGACAAGGGACTGGGTGGGATCACATCTGAGGCATATCTTTCCCATTTTTAATTAGATATTGGTCCAGGCAATTTAAATAAAGGAGGAAAAGAAATGAAGCCAGGATGCATCCTTGCAAGACCCCTCTTTTGGAATTAATCGGAGCGGTACATACCCCATTTTGTTCATATCAGATTTTAAGCAGAGGCTTAAGTAGATCAAAAAATGCCGGCTCTACTCCCATAGAGTACATCATGGACCATAATTTGGAGCGGTTGACATTATCAAAGGCACATTAGAGATCCATAAAAGCGAGGTGTAAGGCACCTCCCATGGGTTTCTCATATTTCCCAGCTATGCGTGAAAGGTTGAGGCTGTGCTCCACCTTACCTGCCTCAGGGCAGAAACCAAACTGGACTGGAGAAAGTATGTTATTAGATTCAGTCCATGTCTCTAAGCGAGACGGAAAAAGATGCCCTAGTATCTTGGAAAGCGAATCTAGCAAGAAAATAGGTCTGTAGCAACCTTTCTCTTCATTAGTTAATGAAAATTACCATTTTCTTCCAAGAAGGAGGGATAAGACCAATATTTGTGGCATGTAAGACATTTGTGATGAGAGGTGCCCATAGGGACCCCATCTGTGCCTGGGGCTTTTCTCAGCGTGCTATTTTTTCAGTGCAATAGTCACTTCTTTCAAGTTTATAGATAGACTCAATGCGATAAGAGCAGATGTGTCAACTGCAAACATCTGCAGCTCTTCTTGAGTAAGTTCTGAGGCATTTCCCTGATCAAAGAGCTTAAAAAAATGTGAGACTCAAGTTTCAGTTGGTATTAAACACTCTATTGTGCTCAGTGAAAAAAGAATGATGTATGAGTGCACAAAAGCGAGTTTAGTCATTCAGCCTTACTCCTACCTACCAATTCATCTCAGGCAGTTTTTTGGGATTTCCTCCTTTTTAAGAGAGAGGACTTCTTTATAAGACCTTCTAGCAAGTTTGACTAGTTTCTTATCTCTTGGGTAGTCCTAATAGTGCATTTAAGATTATGATGCTCAACAGAACATGTTATATTAAACCATCTACATGGGTGGGACATCTTCTTGACTTTCCTGACTAGCAAAGCGTTGAATGCCTTATGAAAAAGGGTATTATAACCATCGTTGACCGAAAGTGGGCTAGCCTCTAGGGATAGACAAGTAAGAAAAGCTGCCTCTTCACTTCAAATTAAATCTCGCAATCAAAGATCAGGGTTTATTTTATCCCCTTTTAATCTTAGTACCGAGTTCACCGAATAGATCAACTCCCCTAACTCCTTTGTTTCATGCTTTGTTATATCCAAGTTCAATATTCTAGATAATAAATTATGGTCACTCACGCAAATACTAATAGTCAAGAAAGTACCAATCAAAAGAGCAAGACCATTGGAAATTAATGTGAAATCTATAGTGCTACATTTACCATTTCCATGGGAATTGGGAAGTATGAAACCGTGTTTGAGGATTAGATCCAATGTAAACAACAAATGATGTTCCGCATAAGGGTAATAGATTCTCCTTTCAATTCCATTAAACCACAAACCAATTGAACACTGAATTTATAAAGTTTGAGGTTAAAATCACCAGCCCACAGTCCAGAGATTTAATAATTTAACTTAGAAAAGATGTTGGTGAGGAGCGCATCAAGTTCTTCACCCACGTCAGTCTGTCTATGATCAAATATGTTATACTAATAATAAATTAGGAACCAGTTCCTACAGCCCACAGGGGATAGAAGCAGAATTTTAAACCAAGTGGAATTATGTATTTCTTTGACCTTCAAGAGGGTTAGTTTAACTGATGCCAACAGCGCCAAACTCCCTCTCGCCCACCCAGCTCCCGAAGTGGCAGCGGGACTACACTAAGGGTGAAAGTCATACACAACAAAGGGGGACACCCGCCATGTTTCTTGTGGGCAGCTTAGGTCGTAGTTACCCACTACGGTTAACCAATCTGGGTTATTAAGTAAATTACGCACACCAGCGATATTCCATGAGAGACAGGAAACACCACCACCACTGACCAAACTTTTGCTACAGTGGGTATTAAGTTCAGCATCCAAGATACAGGGGCTTCCATCCTGGACACAAATTTTATTTGACAGACCCATATTATTGCCGGTTTCAGAAACCCCAATGTGCTTCAGTCAATCCAGATCATCTACCGAGTTTAGGGCCTCAAAACAATTGTGGATTACAATATTAAAGGCTTCTGAGCAAACCCCATCCCTCATTGTTTTATGGACAGGAATTGCTTGATCTTGACTAGTGGGTTTGTAAAAAAATTTTTTTTTAAAAACAATGGAAGGGTCTGGATGCCCTTTGAATAGGTGTGCGTATAATTAAGGCAGTTCAGGAGGAAAGCCACAAACATTGGTTTCCAAACATTAAGCACTACACAGTCCATTGATGATTAACCCAGGCAGTGCCTGACTTGCTTAACTCTTCTGACTAACAGGATCTCATTATGCAGGTCATTCCTCCACCCAGAAGTTCTCATGGAGCCAGTGTACCACTTTAGCTTTCAAGTCTGACCCCTCTTCGAACTTCCCTGCAGCTAAAATCGACACATTCCTCAAACAAGAATGCATAGTGTGCATGCAGGAGGTAAGTGCAAATGAGCATCGGTGGTGGAGGGCAATGAGTCATCAGTGATTACCATGTCATGTGAAAGTGAAACTTTGTCAGTAGATGTGAGTCCATTGAGTTATTGAGTGAAATCCTGTTGCCTTTCATCGCCTGGTGGCTGGTTACGTTTCACATGGGCTTCAAAAGAGTGTGGGCCTGTTCTCTTTCTAGGCTACAATTTATGGAGATCTTGGAGGCACTATTACCCAGAACACTATGTGTTGGCACATTTAAAGGGTTAAGTTTGTATCAATTTTATCCAAACATCCCTGTATGTCCACACAAAATATTTGCAACCTACTGTCCAGTTTGTTAACCCCTTGCGTGCGCATGACGGAATTACACCATCATGAGCCACGGGCGGCGTGTGCTCATGACTGCGTGGTCATGCAGCTGCCTCTCCGCCTACGCGGCATTAATTCCCCGCCTGTGCGGGCGAATTAATGAGCGGACGGGGCTGTGACGGAACCACGCCTTCATGAGGACACGCCACCTGCGACCCATGACGGCGTGGTTCCATCACGAGCACAGCTGCACCTCACTCACCCACCCAGTGCCACGGCAAAAAATTCATGCCACGGCGAAGGAGTTAAAAAAAGGAAGCACAGAAAGTATAAAGAGACACACAGCATGGGGACTGTCCTGGAGGCCTTCAGCACCCACCCCTTCTGTTGCAGGCCAGGACGGACTCCCAACACTCGCAGCTTGAAAGGAGAGTCGTCACATCGGCGGCTCCTCGGCTATGGTGGATAAGCGTGTTCCCCCCCCCCCCCCACCCCCGCTTGAGTGCCAGGCAGCAGACAGAAACAGGAAAAATAAAATGATAATAAAACCATTTTATTTTTATTTTTGCTGCAGACAACCAAGTCTGGGTGGGGCGGGCCCATGGGGGAGGAGTAGTGCACAATGTAAAGTGCATATGACCGTTTGGCCGGCTGTTGAATGCCGTCCAAACCGCCATGTGCACTTTGATCTCTCTCCACCCGAGATTTGTTGTACAGCTGGGAGGAGTAAAGGGACAGGCTTCTAGGCCCTGAGCAAGTGTTAAACAATCCCGCTCTGGCCAATCACAGTGCTGCTCTCTTGAGAGCAGCATCTTGATTGGTGTCTAGGAGCCTGCACAGTGTTCAGGGACCCCGAGGAGAAGAATCCAGAGACACCTGATGGCAACGGAGCAGCAGGTAAGTGTTTTATCATTTATTTGTCATATTCCCTCTACCCTCTCATCTGCCCCCGCCTCACCGCTTGTTAAGAAGGCGAGCCGCTACTGAGAGTTGACTCGCTGCAGAAGGTACCCCACGATTTTTAATTGATTTAACATGCGTGTCCTTTCTTTTCCTCTTGGTAGGAGGAGGATTGATGTTAGATACACAAGGTTCAATGATTTCCAGCTGTGGATCTTTACTTATACATGGTGTTTGTATCATACCAGGTCTCCTTCTTGTGAAGGCGGCAGCAGCCCTGCTGCTCTTTGGAGCCTCCTGGTTTGGCTTCACACTTTCCCCAACAGTACTGACAGGCAACACTGTTATCAGCCAAGGATTGACACTGGACTAGGTCCATTCCTTCTTCCACCAAATCTAGATCCATATTAATCAATCTGATAACAGCAGTGAGGTCGTTGGTAACAGATGGAGTGATTTAAGACACATGATTAGCTCCCCCTTTCACAGTGCAAGCTTTCCTCTTTCCTATTCTCAGTGTACATAATATACCTTACTAGATAAACCAAATGAAAGGACCGGGGGAGGGGGGCCTATCCCAGCCTCTTCCAGGCTCTGACGGGTGTAGACGGGCAAGACAGGCCCGCTCTTGGGCTGGTCTTCACGTGCGGGATGTTAACTCGTGCTATCGCCCACGGCCCTTCCTTCTCCTGTGGGGGTGAGGATTATGGGGCAGTGAGTTTCTCCAGCACCGGTGTCCCTCTGATATCACATTCAACAATCATTGGGCGGGCAGCCGTGGCTGGTCATAGGTTGTTATGGATGAAGTCATGCAAACTCAAATCCAGGCAAATATCCATGATCCAAAAACTTCCTTTCACTGAAAGGAAACTCTTTGGACTGGAATGATACAGAAAGCGGCAGGCGAGAAGAAAATACTGAAGCCTTTTCAACTCACTTCTGGGGAAAAGTAGTTCATTTTAAACCTCACATTCACCAACATCTGGCTTGGTGGCTGGCGGTGAACTGTCTGTTATGGGTATACCATTGCAATACCCACCACCGACTCATCTTATGAAGATACCAGAATCTGGGGGTGGGGAGCAACCCTGGGGGATCAGGAGAGGAAGGGTCCATGCCTGGAATGGGAAACCAGTAAGTCTTCTAATTGGAGAGTACTAACAGCAGTAGGGTAGTCATTACAGATGTTTGATCCACAGTTTGAAGGCATACATGTGGTTGTAAGGACGGACAACAGGGTGACAAAATACTATCTGGATTGCCAGGATGGCACGAAGAGCAGGAAGCTCAATCTGGTAGCAGGTTCCATCTTTACCTGGGCGGAAGTTCACCTTCTAGACTTGCCAGGGGTTCTGAACTTCAGGGTGATAGTTTCAGACAGAAAATGCCATCTTCCGTCACTTACCATCTGTCAGTCAGGGAGGTCAAATAAATGTGTGCCTTATTTAGAACCCCCTGGATAGACCTGTTTGCATCACAACACAATGCAATGCTTCCCTGATTCTGCACAGAAACAAGGTGCCACCAGGTCAGGGGAATCAATGCTCTCTCAATACCTTAGCCTCAAGGTATACTATGTGCAGTTTCTAAAATTCACCTCCTCCCGAAAGTGCTGCAGAAGATTCAGACTGAGAGGAAGGCTGTGGTTCTCATAGCTCTCTTTTGGCCATGTCACCTTTCAGTCTGTTTCTGATGAGCCTATCCAAAGGGGGATTTAACCATCCTTCCCTTCAACCCCCACCCCTCCGATTGCCCGTTCTACCAGTCACTCAATTACAACATCTAAAATTGACGGCCTGGAATTTGAGAGGGTAGGCTTGGAGCAACCAGTAAGCATGAACCATGTTGCTCTTCATCTCCAAGAGTCACAAAAAACCTCAAAGTTAGCATCATATAAGAAAAAGCATTCCTTGGATGGTGTTCTTCTGAAGGCCTAGATCCCTTACCTATTGATCCTTACCAGATTTTGGAGTTTCTGATAGATGGTTCTTACAAAGGTTGTATTAATCCACTCTGTCCTCTGAGTGGCAGCCATTAAAGCATTGAATGTCCAGGTGAGCTCATCCAGAATATCCTCATTTGTGACTCTTGCAGGGTTTCAGGCTTAAACGGCTAGTTATTACAAATCCAATCCCATCTTGGGAGTTCTCAGTAGTTTTACAGCCAGAACCCTTTGTGCCTTTAGAGTCATTGGGCCTAGTCTGGCTGTCTGCTAAACCAGCTTTAATGGAGGCCATTACTACTGCAATCAGGTTAGGAGAGTCTGGGGCATTAATGCTATTCTTTCCTTATTTATGATTCTTCCCAGATAGAGTAGTCTTTAAATTGAATTCTAAGTTCATCCATAAGGTCCATTCATCCTTCCATCTAGGAGAAAAGGTTTCTTGTCTGATTTTCATTCAGATACAGACAATGAGGTCCCTTCCTCATTGAATGTAAAAAGGGTGTTATCTATATATTTGGAAAGAACAAGCATAGCTTAGATCATCTGAATCCCTTTTTGTGTTATATTGGTCTGCTAAAAAAGGTAACAAAGTTTCAACGCAGACAATAAGTAGGTCAGTTCGCCAGGTGATACTCAACGCTCACAAATTAGTGGGGGAAACCATTCCATCAAACATCCAGGGGAGGTCAACTAAGCAGTGGTAGCATCTTGGGCAGAAAAAAGTGGAGCTTCTCTGTATGAAATATATCTTGCACAACTTGGTCTTCCTACCAAACATTTATTAAATACAAGAGGTTGGATTTAACAGATTCAGTGGATTCTTTTGGTTCTAAGGTTTTGAAAAGAGCAATGAGGTAATTGTTGAGCAAATACATTTCTTTTGAGCATCACTTGTTGTAGGTGCACTTTTCTTCACAGCTTGGTAAATCCTGAGTGTTTAGGACTGGGATAAGGAGGACCAAGATGTGGGTGTAATGATCTTATTACAGGTAATATTCAATACCTCGATTCGTAGTCCTCCTCCTCGTTCCAGTCCGCAACCCTCCATCCCTCCCAGTTCGCACCTCCATTCTAGCTGGACTTGGTAATAAAGGAGGACAGACAAGAGGAGGGAGCCATTAATACTGGCATAATAGACATAGAAGATGTCTGCAAGCAGACAAGGTCTTCGATTCCAGGCGTGGTAGAAACCTCTGTCGGAGGCGGAGAGGCCTCACTGTTTAGAGACTGGGGCGAGGTGGACTACAAATCAGGGTCTTGAAGATTACCGGTAGGTAACAGAGTCATTGCCTGTTTTACCTATTGGATAGGAAAGACTGTGAACATTTTCAGACCCTCCAACTCACATGGTGCCACCATATGGCACACAATACTGGCTCCTTGCACACGGTCACCAAATAAAGATCCAATATCACACAGTGTGCGCACAAATAGCTGGAAACAAGTAGATTAACACAAATTGATAGGCCAACCTTTCAAAATTTGCAGAATCTCCTTAATCTCCTAATTCTCATAGATATTCATTGGCTTTGGGCTGAATGACAGTCCCTTAAAGGTGGGGGGGCCCTTGCACCACTGGGGGCCCAGAGCTTGCATTATGCTCCTGTTGAAAATCCCTAAAAGAGCAGGTTTACTCCGAAGACAAAGCCTCCAATCTGATTTCTCCACTTATCAATAGCCCACAGCCCTCACCAAACGGCATGGCTAGTAGTTCAAGTAGTGAGCCTAACTTGCCCAAGTCAAGTTATCAACCAAAAATATACACCAAATTCTCATTTATAAAGGACGCTGGGCCGGTATTGTGCTTAAATAGTAGCAAAGTAACTAATCTCCCCAATCCACTCCAACCTCTCAAGGCTCACCAAACGGACCACCAGATGCTGCAACAGCAGCATCAGGGACCGAACTGCAGGGGCTTATCAGTCCCCGTAAAAAGCCAGAGCAGCGGCGATGAAAGCCCCATAGAGGGAACAGACGTGACAGAAGAAAACGAAGAGGCAAAGTCCCAAGGAATCAAGGTAAACGAACATCTAAGACAAGATGACTTTAGGCAATGGGAGGTAGACCTGCCCACAAACACTGACACAGATAATGAGAGTAGGCATGGCCCGCTCGGACTGGCAGCGAGCCACAGAGCAAGAACTAGAGAGGAAGGAACAAAAAAAGAAAAAATGGAAAGCTCCAACAATTGCACCCACCACAAGCATGCCAAGGATGGATCCTTGGATAAAATTCCAACACATCAACTGGGAGAAGAGGAGGAAGATTTGGAAAAACATAAGTATAGCACAGCTCTCCCTGGATCCTTAAAGCAGTCTAATACTCTGCCTAAAGTAGAATATATCCCTAAGTAAAATCCCTTCTCCGCGGGCACTCTCGGCCAGGCGTCATTTGAGACACCTGAGAGACTTGGGACATGTGAGCATAAGGAGGCGAGCACTGCCAATGCGGGCAAAGTAGTCAGCAAAGACTTCCACAACATGACAACAAACGTTGAAGTCGGGAAAGTTCCACCTACACTTCACTTACCAGCACAAGATGAGCCCGCTCAACTAATCTTGGGTCAACAAAAAATCCAACATGGTCTAGGTATCGCCCTAGTTCAACCCAAAAGTAATACACAACAGGCACCAACACGATCTTTAACATCTCAAGAAACGGAAACGGAGTTATCATACCTTACACCGGAAGAATGGGAGGAACTGGTCGCATCATATTCCACTGCCACCGGAGGTGAGCCAGAAGGAAGGAACAACAGCTCCCCGAAACCCAACATCGAAAAAGGCAAATGGCAAGACAAAGATGACATCTGGTCCACCCTGCTGCACACAATGCAAATGCCAGTGAATACCAATCAGATAAGATGGACCTGCAGTTGTCAGTCCTCAACTCGCTTTCCATCTTCGTTGCTAATATAGATGATAAGCTGGCAGACCTTAACAATCTGATCAAGAGGGTTCAGTCAGAGACACAACTTACCCAGGCTAGCTGCACCTGCATAACAATTGTGAACAAGCCAGCGACATTACCATCAGCAATGGATAACCTCCATGCTGACATAAGGAAGGCAGTGCCAGTCAAACCAGCCTTGGGCTCGGCTCATACCAGCAACAGGACCCCAGGCACAGGCCCAGCAAATTGCAACTGTGGCAAAGACATCAGATGGTAGGAAGCTCGGGGAAGATGGGGACCAATCTACATCAGGGACAAACAACAGCTCACTGAGCCAAGGAGCCACATCACCCCCAACGAGAAACACCTCACAATCCAGTAAACTCCCGGAAAAACAGGCTACATCCGAAGGCGTACAATTATCCTCCAAACAGATGAGAAAACAAAGGAGGAAGGGGCGAAATCAAAAACCAATGCAGGCTCTGTCACACAGTAGGGATGGAATTTATAGCCTCCTGAATGCACTAATGGACAACCAACAAGATTCCTCTAGTAGGGAGGAAGAAGTGACAGACCCAGGCCAGGAAAGAAATAAGAGGCTGTTGGACTTGACCCTTCTGGCAGGTTCACCCCTGAACTTTTTGCCTGGTATTATTAAATAATTATAGTGATTTCTGGTCTTTGCGCACTTTGACACTGTGGCGCAGTGTAAAGTGCGTGTGCTCCCTGAGTGCGTGTGTGAGACTGGCCTGCCCTCCCATAGAAATGCATGGGGAATGTGTGTGTCCCTGGTAGTTCCTGATGCGTGGGGATTGCAGATGCGAGTGATGTATGCGGCGTGATTGTGTCTAGTGTGGAAGTGCCACTTCTAGAAGTTGGCATGTTTGTGTAATTTGTGTCTGGCTTGTGATTGGCTGGAGCTGGCTGGTGAGCCTGACTCCATGAGTCCTGATGGGTCTGCCCCGGTGGTGAGTGTTGAGATTAGCATGAGTGATGTGAGGGAGGAGTACACCTGGCACCTGAATAGGGCTGGGCTTTCCCCACACAATGCTGGCTCCGCCCCCTGTGGTGCGTCTAATGACCGTAGCCTGGCCAGTGAATAGTGAGAGGGGCTGAGCCCATCAAGAGTGCTCCCAAACCAGCTGCGCCTGGTTTTGCCCCCACCCTGCACCTTTAGACAAAGGGATTTTTGTGTATAAAAAGAGGCTGTGACCTCTTGTAAAATGTTCTTGTTCTTGTTTGCAGACTTGAATCTACCAGAGGCGTGCTGCTGCTGGGGCCCAGGGGAAGGCTTGCCTCCCTCGGCCCTGCCCAGCCCCTGGATGCTGGAGGACTTCTTGCGACCCCTCTGCCTTTCCTGGGATGATTGGAGACTTTGCTTTACCCTGGAAACCTTGTCCTGTGTTGACTGGGACCCTTCTTGCTATAGCGGTCATCTCTGGGGGCCTGTTGGTGCTATCTATGCCCCCAGCGCCTTGGGAGCGCTTTATTTTCATTGCTGGGCAAAGCGCTGTTGTTTTCCCTAGGAGGGAAGCGCTCCTGCCCCTTTTGTGCCCCCGAGTGCGCAGGTGCCCACCCTGCGTCTTTATTTGCGAATCTAGCGGCGCAGGAGCCCATCCCGCTTATTTGCCGCTTTTGGCCCGTAGTTGTGCAGTTTCTGAGCGGGTGCCCACCCCGCATTGCCCCCGTCATTGCACGCTTCCCGAGGGAGCCTACCCCTCATAGTGCCGAAGCGCCATCGTTGATTGCGAGGAAAGGGTCGCCCGCCCGCGGCGACCCGGAAGTGTTGCCGGCCCAAACCGGAAGTCCCGCCCCGCAGCCGCGGAGCGAGAAGGAACCTGCCGCGTCGGGTCGGCGAGGCTCTCACGAGGGAGAGCCCCGGCCCGCCTGCTTCGAAGGCAGGAAGTACGAGGAAGCCTGGGAGGCTCCAGAGAGAGGCAGCCGTCGCAGCCTCCCGCCCCAGCCGCCGCGAGACCCGGTGAGTGCCTTGAAGGAGAGGGGGGCATCGGGACACATTGCCGGTGCCCGCCCCTCCCCTCCAGTGCGAGGTCCGCAGTGTTGGGAGGCTCGTGGTGCCTCACTTGAGTCTGAGTCCCTGGAGCGGGACTCCAACGGGCGCATTTTGTTGAAGAGCCCAGAGAGGCTCAGGCGGCATTACTTAAGTTACTGAGCCCAGAGAGGCTCCAGGCGGCCCATTTGTTGACGAGCTCCGAGAGGCTCGTGGGGACATATTTGTTGACGAGCCCTGAGAGGCTCCCAAGTGCCCCAGTTGTATTCGAGTCCCCCGAGAGGGACTCCAACGTAGAAGGGGGCATAGTGCTTCATTTTAGAGCGGCCCGGGAAAGCAGCGGGCTGCACCCCCCTGCCCCCCCCAGTTATTCTCAAGCCCACAAGGCTCCTAAAGGACACGAGTGTTCTGGTGGCCAGAGCCTGCGAGGCTCCACCATGTTGGCCCCATCAGTTCTCCAGCTGCCCAGCTCTTAGTGGGCAGCTGCTACGTTTAGGCCCCCCTGACATTGGGACACAGGGCGTCCTAGCCCCCTGAGAGGCCAGTTGGATTGGGGACAGCCACAGGTTGTGGCTTACGTAATTTCTGTAAAAAAAAAACTGTCATTCCTTGAACAACTGGGCTCGCGTGCATTAAATGGTAGATTTCCCGGAGACCGCCGACAGACAGCAACATTCAACAACGCAACAACAAGGACCACAATCGACTATACTTTCTGCTCTTGTTGCATGTTTTCAAAAGTAAAAGAATATTGTATTGGGAGCGTGGATTTTAGCGACCATTTACCCCAGGAAATCACGGTAGAAGAGTCATTAACTCGCAAACTGCCCCCAGCAAATACACTCTGCTTAGAATTCACCAATAACGAGAAAAGAGTCAAATGCAGCACCAAAGACCCCAAAGGCCTTCTTTCCTTTGCAAAACAAGTCTTGGAAGAAGTGGAAACGGACAACCCAGATACAATAGGAGGCTGGGAGGCATTCCCAAAAGCCCTACGGAACAGCTATGGAGAAACAAAGGGACGCTCCCGAAATAGAACAACTTGCCCCCAAAACCAACGGTCAAGCTCCAACCGATGGAATAATGCGGAACTAAAAAAGTTAAAAGCACAGATAAACTACACACTACGGAGGCTGAAGAATGACCCCACGGCATTGCAAGAACGGAGGCAGCTTAAAGCCACCCGCAAAAAAACGAATCTGTCAAAACAAAAAGGAAGCCGAAGAATCTCTCTGGGCCAGACTTCTGCATGATATCAAAAACAACAATAGCGCACAATTCTGGAAAAAGATTAACGCTCTGTCTAACCCGCAAGGCCAGTGCATTAACTCCAATGTCACAGAAGAAGCTTGGATAACTTACCTAGAATCACACTTTAACAAAGAACAGACTCCCCAAATTGGCTGAATTAACTCCACTCCACTCTGGAATTTCAATCACCACAGTTAAACTCCAATGCAGAACTGGGACAGGACTTCACTATCACGAACACACAAGTTTGTAGAAGAATCTTGAAAGGCCGACGTGAGGGAGCTCATGGCCAAATGGGATCCCGCCCATACTATTTAAACAAGATACAGAATTTTGGGCTTCAGTTCTAAAACCGATCTTCGATACAATTCTGCAAACGTCAACAGTACCATCATTGTGGAGGGGCTCGATAATTTCTCCCATCTACAAAAAAGGCAACAGGAGTGACCCAAAGAGCTACCGGCTGGTAGCTCTTTTGGACAAAGAAGCCAAATATTATGCCGGTGTACTCCTCCATTAACAACATGGGCCACAGAAATCAAAGCAATACCTTACAACTAAGCCGGTTTCTGTAGAGACATGGGCACTGCCACTAACATCTCCGCCCTTTCACTAATGATAGATGCTGCACTTGTAATCAAACAGCCCTTGTACATCTACTTTATCGATTATAGCTCAGCGTTTGACCATATAAACAGAAATATTCTGTGGCAAAAATTAAAAAGGCTATGTATTCCACCACTGCTCCTAAAACAACTAATTCTTCTGCATAGTAACACTTGGGTACAAGTAAAGTTAGGGGCAGGAGTCCATCTAACGAAGAAGATAAACACAACCTCAGGATTAAAACAAGGCTGTGTACTTGTCCCTATACCTTTTAATCTCTTCATGGCAGAGCTTTCAGTCCAACTCAATGGAAGCAACTTGCATGCCCCAAAGCTAGGAGGCTGTCAGCTATCTAATCTCCTATACGCAGATGACCTGGTACTCATCAGTCGGACACCTATAGGACTACAACGCTTGCTTGACATCACATCTCAATATTCGGAGACCAACAGGCTAAGCATTAATCAAGAAAAAACAAAAGTCAGGTGTGTAAATTACCGGAAAATAAAAACAAAGCACAACTCGTACCTGGCAAAAGTCAAGCTGGAAGTTGTACAAGAGTACAAATACTTGGGGGTTATGATCGACAACAAAGGCAATTACAAAGCACAATGCGAGGCAATAAAAAAGAGGGGACTAACAACAGCAGTGGCATTAAGAAACCTGAAAAATATGACCACTGGACCAAGCCTTCTCCCTCTGATCAGCATGATTCAGGCTAAACTAATTCCATCAATCACCTATGGAAGTGAAGCCATGAGAGGGAGAGATGCGGAAACATTGAATGGTATCATTGCAAGATTCCTGAGAATAATATACGGGCTGCCTGGATATACATCGCAGGCCCAAATGAGGCTTGAATTCGGGATGCAAAGACAAGAGCTGGCCCGAAAAGGAGCTTTTGTTAAAACGTGGTACAAATTTAAAAAAGGGCAGCCAGAAACTTTAAATTCCTACTTGTGGAGGGAACTAGGGGCATATTAGCAAGGAACCTTGTTAAAATTATCGCCGTTTTATCGGCAGGAAACTGCAGATAAAATGGCGATAATGGGCTTGCTAATATGCGTTATAGAATTCCTATAGAATCCCAGGTTAGATGTCCTGCACATCTAACCTGGGATTCTATAGGAATTCTATAACGCATATTAGCAAACCCATAATTTTAACGAGGTTTCTTGCTAATATGCCCCTAGAAGCCTCTGAAACCTGCCCAACTAGGCTTTTCTTGGATACTGCACTGGACCAGCTGGGGTTACGGTAACTTTGGGTATCGTCAGGGTCCATGGCAAGTTTACAAAAAATTGTAAACAACATTGTCAAAAATTTATCTATCATACAAGACAAAGCGGTCTTAGTAGAACGGACACATGGCTGGCTCACTGTACAGTCCTACAGTAAAGCGACTCCTCAAGCATACCTCCTTTCTAACTTCTCCAAAACAACCAAAGATACGTTTCTGAAGCATTGGCTGGGCTTATTGCCATCTGATTACCATCTGCCCCCATGGTTACGCCCTCCAAAGCCAGCAATCTGCCGTCTCTGTGGGGAAGGAGAGGAGGACATAGTCCACATTATAACCATATGCCGGGAACTGATGCAGGAGCGCCGGTCACTACTTAGACCTATCCTTAATAAGAAACAAATATGGCCATGTAGACATGCGGTGCTCGCAAGCTTCTCTGGTGAAGATATACAGCTAAGCTGCCGCCTGGTAAAATGTTTAACTGCTGCTGATCTCTGACTGAAACGGACACCGCCAGACCAATGGAGAAGTTGCACTGGAACCGGGATGGAGCCAAATTGTTACCTCATTGCGTAATAGCCGCAACAGTGCTTTGCACATCAAGCACCAAGCATTTTTGCACACACCAAGAACAAGCATCAATAGGCTAACATCTGACATTTTGTACTAAGCAATCAATGCTGAGGCTGCATTGTGCACTTTGAACTTGCACTTATTCGCCTCCCTTCAATCTGCAGTCAAGACTCTGACCAGGGGGGTAATTCTACCTCATGAACTATTGCTAAAACTCAGAAAACAAAAATGTAGAAACTGGACTATGGGTCACCAAGGTCGGGGGAGTGGATCTCTTCTGTAATTTTAATATGTGTTCTTAATCGTGGCTACCAGCCTTTTTAATTGATGTTTTACTGTTTATAGGGGACAGCTAATTTTTGTAAAGGTTTTAATTAACTGCACAATAAATATTACTTTGACTTTGACAGTGCAGGATGTGAAACCTCCATAGGACATCAGTGGCAGCCTCAGACGCTTTGTTTTTTGGGTGTTGGAGGGGGAAAGCAATTAATTTAAAGCACCTGGTCCTGTGCTCAGTAGTAAGCCCCGCCCTCCAAGGCCCTGCTTCCTTCTCACATGGTGAACAATGTTCACAATTTGGCAGGGCTGCACTTACAAAGTGGAAGTTGTTCCTGGCTTGGGGCTTCCATTCTGCGTATGCAGACCTGCCAACTCGATTTTGGCTTCCCTCACTCGGTGACCCCGTGAGGAGCTGAAACCACAGTGGCAAGAAAAGAAAAGCTGGGGGCGCTAGAGGGCGCACTGCGGGATGGCTGGCTGATGTGTCAGCTCCGCCGGACGGACGCGACTGCGGACGCCCTTTCACCCCTTTAACCCGCCGCTGCAGCTGCAAAACGGACAGCATTCGTTACCGGAACGTAAGGCCGACACAAATATGGCACTTCTGTGACTGACCACGGGCCAAACAGAAAGAGAGCAGCGAGAGAACGGGATATTGCCGGTGAGGAACAAAATGGCCGCGCCTGGCGCTCACCGGCATCGGCACTGAGTGCGGACTAGCAACTGCTGTGAGCGGCCAAATAGCGGTGACTGAGCGGACTGGTGGCGCCAGGTAGGATGCGAGGCTGCGGAGCGAAGGAGGTCGGTCCTAACAGCGGGTAACGGTGACTTTCGTTGTGCGTTCCAGCTGAGGCAAGATGGCGGAGGCGCTGGAACGCACATGAACGGCAGCAACGGCCGCCCACGGAGCAGGCGAGACGGAGTCTCTGACCGCAGGGGGTAGCAGCAAGCGGCACTAAAAGTAAACGCAAGGTGAGTGCACCTTGTAGTAAAAACTGCGGAGGCGGCAGCTATCCCGCGGCCCCAAACATTGCGCGCCTGCAGCTCTGAGCGCTCGAGGAAGGTGGTGATTAGAGCCTGGAGCACGGAGGCGCGTAGAACTTGTATCAGTGCCACATGGACATGAAGTGCAAACCGGAGATGGCCCACACCTAATGTTATAGCCCAACGAAGGCCAGGCACTGGGGGCTGTACAGTACTAGTAACGCCGCGCATGCATAAGACCTAGCGTCCGACTGCCACCTGAATAACTGCACCATTAACGACGCTCCTAGCGGCCGCTGAGGCTGATGAATAGACGTACTCCAAGGTGGGGAACCAAGACACCGGCAACCCACGCTACTCTAACAGCCGGCACGTCACCAGCAGGCAGCCCGAAGACGACCGTACCTACCTCGCCTCTGCCACAGTGGAACATGGGGAAGCCGGAAAAACAACAAACCAAGCTCCCATTCGAAACGAAAAAGCAGCAGAAAACTACGGTACCCACCCCAGAAGTAGAAGGCGAAGGAGAAATGGCGGAGGGGTCGGTCATGGAGTCGGTGCTCCGAGCAATCCAGCAGAGCCTGCAGGAGATGAATGGCAAACTAGATAGCGTGGTGCAAAGAGTGGACAACATGGCGGCCAAGATAGAGAAACACGACGAGCGGATTGTTGAGGCGGAACAGAGGATTTCCAAAGTGGAAGACGAGCATAAAACTACATCGAAGATATGCGGGGGCTTGGAGAAGACGGTGGAGACCCTGCGCGCTAGGGTGGAGGACCAAGAAGCCAGGTCCAGGCAGAACAACCTCCCAATTTCGGGCCTACCGGAATCCACCAACACTGGGAGAATGGAAACTTATATCGAAACGCTCCTGAAAGACATATTCGGCGCTGACAAACTCTCCCCGATGTTTCTGATTGAACGAGCTCACCGCTCACTGGCACCTGTACCAAAGTCGGGAGCGGCCCCACGAATGATCATAGCCCGTGTGCTCAATTACAGAGACAGAGACACTGTACTAAGGCTCGCCAGAGACATGGGCAAAGTCACACATCAAGGGAACACTCTGGAGTTCTATCCTGATCACACCATGGCGGTACAACTGGCGCGGAAAGAATTTGCTCCAGTGAAGAAGAAATTGAGGGATCTGGGTCTGGAGTACGCAATGCTGTACCCCGCGAAACTCAAAATCACGAACGTGGGTAAGCCTGTTATTCTGCAGACGGTGCAGGCTGCACATGACTTCATCAAACAACAGGGGAAGCGTCGAAAAGCACAGGAAAGAGCGGAATCGACGAGCGATGTGGAATGACGGGATGTGCTGAGATTTCTGCGTGATATCCCTGGAAATACTACGAGGTTGAAATGGTCATCCAACTACTGGAACTAGATGCGCTGACCTGCCAAGTTGCGCTAAGATGGCGCCAGACTCAACTTAGAGACTGTAGGTGCATACAGAGACACGCCACTCGAACTGTCGATTACAGCAGCAAGGCCCGAGATGAACATCCGCGCAGTGAGTACTCGAGGGGCCGGCGATTTCCGGAGGGTGTGTGACAGGCCACCGGGATCAGAGGTATGACATGCACCCCTAGCAGACGATTGTGTTTCGGGAAGACCTACACTGGCAGGCCCTCGGGTCGGTCCCTATAATTGGCACTGACTCGAACTTCTGCCGAATTATAGGACTGGGCTAAAACAGAGTTTGCTGCTCTGGTTTCGACTGTATACTGTTCATGTTTCTTGATGGCGGGTGGAGGGGGAGGGGTGAATTAATATGCGAACTACATTAAAGACGTCATAAGCGTCTGTCCACGTCCACTCTGTGGATGGAGATGTGTGACCCTGGTGACACCCCCAGGCGGGTGCGCCCCAAACCAAGTTCTCAAATGAGGTTACTGTTTATTAGGGGATGGCTTTGGCAAAGTTTGGGTGCTAAAGTGGGAGGGGGGAGGGAGGGGGACTCAGACGTTAACGAGCTACGAAATCTGTATCTGAGAAGCATGGCGATCTCCTTGACCATACATAGCCATGCAGGTTTTAAATTCCATCGCTCTGCACTGTTATGGATTTGGCACAGTACACTCCAATGCGCAGTGACTGCGTTGTACCTGAAGATGCTACTGCTCCTCGTAAGAAATATGATCTTGAATGCCAGTATAAATGTCGAGAGTAATGTCGCATTATAATACGTTGAAATTCCTCACTTGGAATGTGCGAGGTCTGGGCAACCCAAAAAAGATTAGGCGATTATTTGCATATTTTGACCGATTGAATGTTAACATTGTTTTCTTACAGGAAACACACTTGGCGCGTGACGGCACAACCACATTGGGTACTAAATGGGCGGAATCCGTCACCAACTCGAGCTACTCGTCTTACTCTAGGGGGGTGAGCATCTTAATAAGGAAAGGGACAAACTTTGAGATCACAAGCGTACACAGGGATACGGATGGGAGAAGCGTTGTTGTGGCAGGCACGGTTAGACGGCAGAGGATACTGTTGGTTAATGCGTATGGCCCTAATATAGATGACCCGGGGTTTTTCAGTTATGTATGGCACACCATCGCTGACCTACAGACAGATCACATAATATGGGGGGGCGATTTCAATGTTACACTACAGGACACTCTAGACAGGGCAGCACATACATTGGAACAACATGGGAATGCCAGGACGATGCTGCAGGACGCCATGGAAGACCTGCATATGGCAGATATGTGGAGGGTGCGTAACCCAGGGGTGACAACGGCGACACACATTAACGCGGCAAACAACAGCTGGTCCAGGCTGGACTACTGGCTGGGTACACGAGAAGTATTATCATGGGTTGTAGATATCAAACACTTACCACGAACACTGTCCGACCACAACCCGGTGATGCTGGAAGTTAATATCCCGCAATATGACCCACCACCCTTCACATGGCGCTTCAATGCAGCTGCGCTGCGAGACCCTGTATATGTTACCACCATACATAAGGCGATAGTAGAATACTTTGACATAAACAGCCCATCGACTGAGGACCCGGGTTTGCTGTGGGAGGCCTTTAAGGCTACGATTAGGGGAGTCTGTATTAGTACGACCTCAGGCATCCTCAAAGATATCCGACAGCAATTGCACACACGAGAACATGCCATTCAAGCACTGGAACAGACATACACCCAGACAGGTGACACAAAGGTGCTGGGGGACATTCAAGCGCTGCTGACGGAACATAATAAATTCGCAACGGACGAGCTTCAGTATGTGTCTAGACGGGCAACAGCTAGGAGATGTGGTGAGGGGGGCAGGCCGGGCAGGGAACTGGCCGCTAAAATATGCTCAGGTAAACCACCGCAAAATATTATGTCCATTTGTACTGACTCCGGGGAGGTGATTACTGATGTTAAGGGGATACTGAAAGAGTTTATGCACACATATGGCACGCTTTATAAGGCGCGCCCGTCGCCCTCACAGGCTGATTTACTGACATACATGGCGGATGTTGAACTGGCATGGCTAGCAGATGGGCATAGGCAATACTTAGAACGCCCGATAACGGTGGAAGGAGTCACGGACACCATTCAGAGATTGCCGAATAACAAGGCGCCGGGGCCTGATGGCTTCGTAACGGAATTTTATAAAAAGTATGCTGACTTACTTGCCCCACACTTGGTGCGTCTATATGGGGCGGCACATGAAGCCCAGACGCTGCCAGCATCTTTGAGGAAGGCCTTACTCATCACACTGCTGAAACCGGGCAAGGACGAAGACAAATGTCACTCGTACCGCCCTCTTTCGTTATTAAATGTGGACACAAAAATAATAGCTAGTCTGCTGGCTGATAGGTTGAAACCGCTTATGCCCTTGTTAATAAGGCCCGACCAATCCGGATTCATCCCTGATAGGGCCACCACACATAACACCCGCACATTGTTTGCATTGGCACACTATCTGGCTCCTGAGACGAAGGCTGTGGCAGTGTTGCTTGACGCTGCAAAGGCGTTTGACACTATTGGCTGGCCCTTTATTCAGGCAGTACTAGTGCGTATGGGATTCCCGATGATCTTTCTAGGATGGATATCAATGCTGTACACTAACTTAACTGCACGCATCAGAGTGAACAAGTACATTTCGGAACCCATCCGCATAGGCCGGGGAACTCGGCAGGGTTGCCCACTCTCACCGATGTTATTTGCATTAATCTTGGAGCCGCTGGCCTGTAAAATCCGGCAACACCATCACTACTCAGCACTTCAAATGCCATCCCGACCCATACATATCTCGCTTTATGCGGATGACATGGTGTTGTATGTAAAAAATCCTGAACAGCACTTGAATCCGCTTTTAAGGGAATACATAAAATTTGGTCAAAAGTCCGGACTGCAGATAAATTGGGATAAATCCCTCATCCTATCGCTGACGGACAGCACACGCCCAACACAGTTAGACTACCCGCTGGAATGGCAGGAGGAACCAACGAAATATCTGGGAATATGGTTTCACAGAGACCCGGAATTGGTCATTCGGACAAATTACGGGCGAACCATAGCGACCCTTGAAGACAAAATTAAAAGATGGAATAGACTTCCCTTATCTTTGGCGACAGGGCTGCGATCGTAAAAATGGTACTTCTACCGAAGTTCCTGTATTTATTCAACAATATTCCGATCAAACCTCCAGCTGCAGTATTCCGTAATATCAATACGTTGGTATTTAGTTTGCTTTGGGCAGGGAAACAGGCGAGGATGGAACTGCGCACCATGACACTGCCGTATGCTAAGGGGGGTTTCAAGGTCCCAGACTTCTACCTATACTACTTATGCGCTCAAGCGCAATTTGCGCACTTCTGGTACCACGATGTACCCTTTCTGACACATGTGGCTGTAGAGGCGGGCGATGCAAACCCGATTCCATTAGCTAACATACTGACACATAAACGCCCTAGGCTACACGACCACGATATCAATCCGGTTAATGCGACCACGGAGGCATGGAGATTGATGGGGAAGGCAGCAAACAGCCTGCCACTATACGCACCGAGGCTTCCACTAGCACATCACCCGGCCCTTTCGGTCACACAAGAGCAGATTGGCATGGATCTGCTTAAGCGGGCTGGCTTAGACACACTGGGTGACCTGTATACAAATGGTGAATTCCAGACCCTGGACAAGTTGCAATACATCAGCAACCCGTCCCCGCTTTTCAGCTTTAACTACTACAGGCTACAAAGGGCACTTCGGGAACACTACCCCACACACCCAGAAGAACCAAAAACACTTGAACCCCTGCAACTGCTCCTCACTACACCCACAGCGTCTCACCTAGTATCTAAGCTGTACACAAGCATACAGGGTGCGGTAGGGGGTAACACAAACAAGGCTAAGGACAAATGGAGCGCTGGGCTGGTAGAACCTCTAACGGACGAAGAATGGGATTCCTCCTGTATGCTTACTGGCATGTTGACACCAAACGGTAACCTGAAAATCATTCATTACAAATATTTGCATCAAGTGTACCATACGCCTCAGCGACTGTATAAATACGGCTTGAGGGACGATTCAAAATGCTGCAGATGTAACCAAGACGATGCAGACTTCATGCATCTGGCATGGCACTGTCGCAAAGTGGCAGGATACTGGGAACAGGTCGTGCAAGTTTTAAATGAAATGCTCGGAGTTTCCATGCTATGTGAAGTGAAAGTCTGTCTGTTGGGTATTGTTCCACAACTTAGAGCTTTGAAACGCAAATTCTGTGTTGTTGCACTACTGCTAGCCAAAAGAAGGGTATCCCTCCACTGGAACAGCAGGAGAATCCCGGAGGTGAAGCACTGGATTGAAGATATGGTTTATTGTCGAGACACGCTAAATACATACGAGGAGGAGTTGCCGATCGGATCTAGGCCTAAAGACTATTGGGGGTTCCTGCGTGCATATTTACTAAATCATGGCGCGTCGGACTCGGAAGCGGACACTGAGTAATGTATAAATCTGAAGGTGCGACATAGAGCGAACTACTGTATAGTATTGGTACTGAGGAGGAAGGATGCTGTGATGCAGAGTATTGGTAGCGAGAGGAGAATTACAAGTTGGGTAGTATATTGTTAATTTCAGTTCTGTTAAGCAAAAAAATGTGAAAATGTAAGACTACTGACGAGTATGTAGGCGAGCATGGCACTGACGACAGTTTGTGGTTTATCTGATAACACGCCGCCGGTCCGTTGGATGTCGGCTGATGGGCTGTGTACAACTAACACCAACTTTCTCTGTTGTGAGTACATGTAGCCGGCCCGATGGGGTTGTAGGCGACTCCACTGTATTTCTTTATATGTGATGGACAGTGCAATCAACATCTTACATCAATAAAAAAAAAAAAAAAAAGAAAAGAAAAGCTGCAAACCACTGTGCAAAGTGGCTTGCTGGCTTGTCTTTGGAGGCAGTAGGATGCAATGTTTTCACACTCCTTAATGGACATTAGCGACTGCCTCATTGACCCTTTGTTTTTGTTTTTTGGTGGAGGAGGTGGGGAGCTTGCTGGAGGTAGAGTGCCTCTAGGTAGGTCTTTGGCATGACACGACCCCCCCCTCCAAGGTCCCACCCTCTCTTCAAACAGTGAAATGTATTTACAAGATGGAGGGTCTGTGTATGACATCTGTCAGCACTGGAGGGAAAAGATTTGGGTCCCTGTAGCCTCTGCCTGTCCTGCTTGCTTGTGTTTTTGCATTGTGCGATATATGTAGCATTGTGATCTCTGTCCCTTTGATAGCCTAATATGGAGGCAAAGTCTGCAGTCTATTGCAGCTCTATCGCTCGGTAATTGCAACTGCGTGCAAAAAAGTGCACAACTGTTCCGACTTCATACACAGCGATGGGCCAACCATGCACTCTTCATTGCATGGACAGCGATGGGCCCGCCATGCACACCTCATTGCATGGACAGCGATGGGCCGTCCATGCACACTTCATTGCATGGACAGCGATGGGCCGTCCATGCACACTTCATTGCATGGACTACCATGGAGTGGCCATGCACACTTCATTGCATGGACATCGATGGGCCGGCCATGCACACCTCATTGCATGGACAGTGATGGGCCGTCCATGCACACTTCATTGCATGGATAGCGATGAGCCAACCATGCACACTTCATTGCATGGACAGCGATGGGCCCGCCATGCATACCTCATTGCATGGACAGCGACGGGCCGTCCATGCACACTTCATTGCATGGACAGCAATGGGCCGTCCATGCACACTTCATTGCATGGACAGCGATGGGCCGTCCATGCACAATTCATTGCACACTTCATTGCATGGACAGCGATGGGCCGTCCATGCACACTTCATTGCATGGACAACGATGGGCCGTCCATGCACACTTCACTGCATGGACTACCATGGACTGGCCATGCACACTTCATTGCTTGAACAGCGATGGGCCGGCCATGCACACTTCACTGCATGGACAGCGATGGGCTGTCCATGCACACTTCACTGCATGGACAGCGATGGGCCAACCATGCACACTTCATTGCATGGACAGCGATGGGCCCGCCATGCACACCTCATAGCCTGGACAGCAATGGGCCGTCCATGCACACTTCATTGCATGGACAGCAATGGGCCATCCATGCACACTTCATTGCATGGACAGCGATGGGCTGTCCATGCACACTTCACTGCATGGACAGCGATGGGCCGTCCATGCACACTTCACGGACAGAGATGGCCCGTCCATGCACACTTCACTGCATGGACAGCGATGGGTCGTCTATGCACACTTCATTGCTTGGACAGTGATGGGCCGGCCATGCACACTTCACTGCATGGACAGCGATGGGCTGTCCATGCACACTTCACTGCATGGACAGCGATGGGCCAACCATGCAGACTTCATTGCATGGACAGCGATGGGCCCGCCATGCACACCTCATTGCCTGGACAGCAATGGGCCGTCCATGCACACTTCATTGCATGGACAGCAATGGGCCGTCCATGCACACTTCACTGCATGGACAGCAATGGGCCGGCCATGCACACTTCACTGCATGGACAGCGATGGGCTGTCCATGCACACTTCACTGCATGGACAGCGATGGGCCAACCATGCAGACTTCATTGCATGGACAGCGATGGGCCCGCCATGCACACCTCATTGCCTGGACAGCAATGGGCCGTCCATGCACACTTCATTGCATGTACAGCGATGGGTCGGCCATGCACACTTCCTTGCATGGACAGCGATGGGCCGTCTATGCACACTTCATTGCATGGACAGCGATGGGCCCACCTTGCACACCTCATTGCATGGACAGCGATGGGCTGTCCATGCACACTTCATTGCATGGACAGCGATGGGCCCGCCATGCACACCTCATTGCATGGACTACCATGGACTGGCCATGCACAGTTCATTGCATGAACAGCGATGGGCTGGCCATGCACACTTCATTGCATGAACAGCGATAGGCCGTCCATGCACACTTCATTGCATGGACTACCATGGACTGGCCATGCACACTTCCTTGCATGAACAGCGATGGACTGGCCATGCACACTTCATTACATGAACAGCGATAGGCTGGCCATGCACACTTCATTGCATGGACTACCATGGACTGGCCATGCACACTTCATTGCATGGACAGCGATGGGCTGGCCATGCACACTTCATTGCATGAACAGCGATAGGCTGGCCATGCACACTTCATTGCATGGACTGCCATGGACTGGCCATGCACACTTCATTGCATGGACAGCGATGGGCTGGCCATGCACACTTCATTGCATGAACAGTGATGGGCCGGCAACGCACACTATATTAGACGCAGTGCAACGTTCTGACATTTGCACAGCACTGTGCTGTGTAGAGCTCGTGCAGTGCAGCCAGTAAGCCATATGACCTGTAATATGCATGTGCCCTGTGATAGGAAGCCAAGTATTCATCACCCGGTGTGGATTACACGTGCACCTGATTTGTAGGGCATGGAGGCACTCAGGTCCCGGAATACTATTTACTCCTGTCTGGAATCGCTCAGCGGGGTTCCCCCTTCCTGACTGAGGTCTGTCCCTTCGAATGACTTTGTCGCTGGGCTCTCAGATGTCAGAGCCCCAGGAGCCACCGTATTCAGTGCCAGATGAAAGGGAGAAGGGAGGTTTGTATTTGTAACTGTGAGTAACTTCTGCTGGCCTTCCCTCCTCTGATTTAACCTTTCCAGTTTCCTTCTCCTCAGCACACCTCATTGTTGAAGTCACATTTGACGTGCATGACACAGACTGCTCCTGATGGAGGTCTCTGGTGAGGATTTGAGCTCCTTTGTCGTCTTTGTCTGTGGTCTAAGCTGTACCCTCCAATGTTCGCAGTAGAAACAAACAAACTTTTCTCAAACATTCAGTAAGTTTAACGTTCCTATCTTAACCAAAGAAATCTATGGATAAGCTGCACTTCGGTAGGTCCTGAGGGAGTCAACTACTGAAAGAATATTCCTTGTGTTTTATGCTTGAGAAGGGTGTTAAATTTAATAAAATATCTACTTGTCCATGGGGCAGGTTACTTCATAAATCTACTTGCTCTGTAATAAAATCCACTTGTCCTTTTGGTGACATGTAGTGCGGCGACAAATTATGGCAGCAATCTCATTATATAAAAGCTCTGATAATAGCCACTCTGATTATGCCAGAGCTCATACCATAGTAGGGTTTGAATACTAGCAATTCCCGTATTTTACCACCTTTCCGCAGATCTATATACTAGGGCTAGAGGTAGCGGTAAGCAATAGTTGTCCATGGTGAGAATGCCCTTTTGAGGCTGTGCAAACCTACTAACTTGCACGTTTTATCGGTTTTCATTGGCTTGTCTCTAATATTTTTCCATACAGGAAAGGCTGGAAATGTATTCCTGACAAGGGCAGAGGTAAAACGTATTTCAGGGGTGGGGAAAAAAAGTGGCTTGTGAGAAAGTGAACTTGTTACCACTCAACAGATTTTCGCATGAGCAAATCTACACATGCATATTTGCTTGTGCTAAAATGTAGTTCATAAATATTTCCCAGGATTACAATTTCCTAACCTACTTCTGTAAATTATTTTGAATCCATGAAAGCCGTACTTCTGCACTAATGCAAGGACATATCCGTGGATGCACTTTTGTGACTTTCTTTAAGAATTGGGCCCCAGTTAGGTACGGCATTGGTTAAAACCTTTTGTTTTCATTAAAACTATATCTCTCTCTATCTACCAACTGGCTTCACTGTGAGTGAAAGCATGCAGCTCTTTCACAAGGAGCATATCGGTACACAAAGTAGTTGTGTTCAGTGCCAGAAAATACTGTGGCCATTGGTAGTTATTGAGAACCAAAATATTTTTTTTGCTTTGGTCAATGTTTGTTATAATGATAAGGGCCCAGCAGCTCCCACAACAATAAAGTTTTACAAAACCCATTTCAAAACAAGACACGCATTGACAAAACCAAAAAGGCTGACCACCAATTCCATACCTATTGGCTGTGCCAATGCTTGTTTATTTTGGTGTTTCCTATAATTTTGTTGAAATTGGTTACACAGATTTTCCATTAAGAATATTTTATGGAAATACTAGCATTCCTCAACACATTTTACTGAATGATGCTTCAAACAAATGGTGCCTAAAGGTTCACAATAGTTTTGCCAAACGATTTTTCCTAGCATTTTTTTAAAACATTTTATTTTGAAAGCAAAGAATAATCAACCTTGCTTTCAAGCTTTTGCATATATTTGCATCTAATGTTGTTAAACTTTGCAAGCGTGTGTACACGTTTTTATACTGGAACCACTGTCAGTAGTGCAGTGTGAACTTACATTTCCTTAAAGCACTCATCCTAATAATAAAGGCTTTGTTTTAATGAACTGTCTATAATACAAGTTTGGACAGTATTAACACAGAGGCACAAATATTACCTTAACTGCAGGCAATTTCCTTCTCTGATCCATAATGTGTTAGTGTAATCTAGTTGTTAAAGGGTTTGTGCTGCAGGGGGTTGGGCCTACTTGTCACAAGGACAAAATAAACTTGAAAACTTGCTGTCCTTGACCCCAAACAATATATGTTCTTGGGCCGGGTATAGGAATTCCACACCCCTGGCCTTATTATTCAGAAGTAATCTACCCAGAAGACACGACAGAAAAGTATTGCATTTAATCATAAAATAGAAAACACAGAAGGTATTTTTGAGTGACACTCTATGCTGTCACTGGTAACAGCTAGGTCAAGAATTTTGCAAAATGACAGCAAGTGAAGTTAAAATGGTATTACATTTTCCTTTTAAAAAATAACATATTTTATGATTTTTTGGGCACATATATACATAACGCATGGCATAGCATCATCCATGCATCAGCAGGATACTAACGGAGATAAAAAAAAGAAGTAAACAAAGCAACATATCTTTACAAAACAATAGCAATCCTGAACACGTGGTATAGGTCGCATGAATGGACGCATGTTTTGTATGAGAGTACGGTGCGCACTAGTCGCGAGTTCATGCAATGCCTGCCTGGGAAGCGCAACAAGAGCGGGGGCTGTGCAAGGTTTACTTTAAATAAATTGCAGAATTGAACATGAGTTTTTAAAACCAGTGCTCATGTCTAATTTCTGTCCCCCCCCCCTTGGTGCACATCAGTGGTCTACAAAGAAATGATGGGACAAGCAGAGCTCCTCTTCATTGGAGAAGAAAAGACAGCTGGCCACTAGCCAAAGATTCTTGGCTAGTGGCCAGCTATAGTCCAAATAGGTACAAGAACTTTACAATCATCATTAGATATAATCTGCGAATTTAGAATTTTCTAGACAAAGATTTGAACACCAAGAATGTCGGAGGTACCATGTCCACCATATTGTGTCTGGAATGTCTACCATATTTAAAGATGAAGGCTACCCACTGGAGCAGGACCAAGAGAGAGTTGGACATGGCTGGTTTCTTTCTGAGGTGGCATGGTGGGTAAGAGAACGAGGGACCTGTATGCACCACCTCGTAATTACCAGTGGCTCAGACCTATCACTTTTTTGCATTCTTCATATTTAAAGATCACTGCCACAGTGGTATGATTGATGTCGACCCAAAGGTAAAGTGACTTCCGCCACCACGGGGGGAGTAATTCAGTGAAAATATTTATCACCGGCATTTCATCATACTTGTGTGACATGGTGACATTTTCACCACCGCATATAGCTACTTTGGGCTTGCATCCCAACAGTACTTCCATTTTAAGTGTTGCTGACATGCTCGAAGTTTTTTCCTCAAAAGGGTATATTGAATAACCATTGGTGTCAACACCAACCCATCATGGACAAAACGGTGAAGTCGAAGACTGCTCCGCCATTTGGTTTTGGCAGACGTCCTATTAGCACCCTCCACCTAAGCCAGTACCTATGTCTTCTGAATTTCTTCTAAAATAAGTGTGCCTTTGCTGCTCCTTCCATCCAGGCCTCCCAAAAAGTGATCGAGTCCTCCTCTGTTGCCTTCTCTTGCCTTCATCACTGCAGTGGGCTGCATCTGGCACTTCTAAAGCACCAGCTGGCCTGTCTGCAATGCCCCAAAACATGTCTGCTCACCTGCTAACAGGTCATGGCTGTAGGTATTGCAGTTCACCCTGCCTTTGAGATGTCATTGGTTGCTGGATGATAAGATACTTCTGAGCATTGAACATGAAACCTTCTACAGAGCTGGAAATTTGAGAACTATAGCCATGTTTGGTACCCTGAAACTGCCAACTGATATCCGAAGACACAGTGTTCTCTACTTTAGATGCAAAAATTGGAATTTGCTCATTAAAGAGCTGTGAAAAACAAAAGAGCATTTCGCCTTCAGAAAACAAATTCACGTTCCTATGTTACACTAACCTTTTCCAGATTAGCTTCTTCGTACAGGCCTCCTAAGCAATTACTTTTAATCAGACCCTATTGTCAGTGTAACACCAAGGTGCCACTTATGGCGATGAAGTATTTTAGGAAACAAATGGACATAGTATGGTATAGGGCATCTTCCTACGCTTATGGACATAGTATGGTATAGAGCATCTTCCTGCGGCTTAAGGACGTAGTATGGTATTGGGCAAATTCCTACGGCTTATGGACATAGTATTGTATAGGGCATCTTCCTACGGCTTATGGGCATTATATGCTGTAGGGCATCTTCCTACGGCTTATGGACATAGTATGGTACAGGGCATATTCCTATGGCTTATGGGCATTGTATGGTATAGGGCATCTTCCTACGCTTATGGACATAGTATGGTATAGAGCATCTTCCTGCGGCTTAAGGACGTAGTATGGTATTGGGCAAATTCCTACGGCTTATGGACATAGTATTGTATAGGGCATCTTCCTACGGCTTATGGGCATTGTATGCTATAAGGCATCTTCCTACGGCTTATGGACATAGTATGGTACAGGGCATATTCCTATGGCTTATGGGCATTGTATGGTATAGGGCATCTTCCTACAGCTTATGGCCATCATATGGTATAGGGGATCTTCCTACAGCTTATGGACGTAGTATGGTATAGGGCATCGTCCTACGGCTTATGGACATAGTATGGTATAGGGCATCTTCCTATGGCTTATGGGCATTGTATGGTATAGGGCATCTTCCTACTGCTGCGGGAGGCTGGGGACCAGTGCAGGGGGTGCACGGCTGGGAACAAGTGCAAGGTTTTGAGTGAAACCCTGAATCACTGTTTTTTGGGCAAAGAGAGAGAGGTTTGGTAAAACAGGTTCAGAGCTCATTCCTGCTTTTTGACATTATTGCATCCATTGCTCAAGATATGCCCCCAACAGCTTAATTGTGGTCAACTCACAACTGTGAAGGAAAAAAAGCATAAGTAAAAAACACCTTCCAGCTCACTCTTATTTAGTGAGTGTAATAAGCTCTGTAATCGTTTTAGTCCTTCCAACATAGGCCATGTCTAAATTTAAAGCCTGGTTTCCAATTTCCCTTTAAGGGACAGTGATATTGAGGAGACCCGGGCCGGGCAGCCTCAAGCCAATTATGCCTAACTGTCCCGTGTTAGGGGCCTCCCAACCAAGAATTAGAATTGCAATAATGCTCTTATGCAGAAATGCCCAGCCTGCATCTCGAGAATAATTTGGGGGTTGTACTGGATGACCTATGAGGAGAGTGTCATTCTAGGATCTTTTGATATTGATCTTGAGCAGATTTGTAAAGTGCAGCGTATACCCAGAGGCGTCTTGGCGTTGTCGGTAATCAATGGAAAAAAGGTACCTTAGTTGAAACCAAGCCAGGTTTTAGAGACTTTCTGAAAGGCAAAAAAGGCATTAAAGATTTCAGAGATTGAGGGCGACTATTTCATTTAAGGGCAGTACTTCTAATGAAGCTCCTGCCTTCACAGGACATACACCTGTTCTGCTAGACTTGTAGTAGTTTTTGTTAGCATTGATACAAACACTTCTTAATATTTTTCTCAAAGTATTAGTCTTTTTGGCATGGAGCGGCTCACCCACCTACAGAGAATTCCAATGAAAGTAGTCAAAAGATTCTGCAAAGTGTAGGGCCAAGCAGTGGGCCGACGAATGAGGCAGGGCCACAGAGCTGGAGAAACTGTGGGCAAAAAGATGCACTTTGGAATATTTTCTGGTTGCACCTCAGGATCATGCACTAAACACAGTTGCGGATGGAGTCTGAAATTGCTCACCACAACTCCTGTTTCGCTAGAACTATATCTGTAACCAAGTTTGGGCAGAGAAAAGAAAAGCTCCTCTGCGGATGGGGATAGGCATTGAGATAACTAAAAATGACACAGCTCCAAGTGAGGTCTACAGACACAAGGAATCATCTCAAGGTGTGACTTCAGAGCTATAACCACAAACTCGAAAAGCAAATCAGTTCTCAACCATTCTCTTAAAACACCAGAGTACAGAATAAGTATGCAAGGTCCTTAATGGTTCTGAGCAAAGAATAGCTGGGAACCTATGAGGAACCTTCAGAACGGACTTCCGGTGGCCAGCGGGATGGATTGGCCGGAGTGATGGTGCTGAGAAATCCAGGACTGCTGCTAAGGACTCGGCTGGACACAGAAGCACCATCTGCAATCCCTGCACCCCAGCTGCCATTGAGCTACTCTTACACAATCGGACTGCTGAAGAGAAGACCTGGCTTGGAGGGATGCCTGGCGTAAGATACTTGGCGTAATCTTGACGCTCGACCAATAGAGTAGCAGTAAAATGTAAAGTGGAACGACAGAGAACATTGCGTTGGGTTCTCCCTCTGGAGCCTTCCTCTTTTTTGTTTGGATCCACAACAGACAGAATTATTAAAAACATTGAGAAATACCTCGGGAGGACCCTGGTGTGGATACATGTGTTACCGTATAGTGGCTGAGCCCACATTCACCCAGGGGCGGCTCCTCCACTAAGGAGGAGGATTGTCGCCCCACCGCTCTCAGAGCAGGAAAAAGGACAAATAAAATGATAATAACGTAGTTATTATCATTTTATTTTTCTTTACTACGTAGCTAGGTTAGGTCACGGTGGGGCTAGGGGAGGAGTGGTGGCCTCACTCTAAGTGCGCATGATGGTTTGGCCGCCCGTCTTGGGCCTGCCAAACAGTCATGCGCACTTTGCATTTTGCCTACCAGGCTGTAATACACAGCCTGGTGGGGAACATGCACAGGCTCCCAGTCTCAGTCTGAACGCCGAACCAGGGCACTCAGACCAATCACAACGCTGATTGCAGCATTGTGATTGGCTCAGGAGAGCCTGTGTGCTTCTTGCTTCCGGGACCAAAGCTGAGGAGAGACACCAACCGGCGTAGATAAGTGTTTTAAAAAAAATGTTGTCTACCCTCTCCCGCCCCGTCCGCCTGCCCCTCCACCCCCATTCTCTGCCAGCCAGCACTGCATTCACCTATGATGAGCCAATAGGCAAGTAAACTGAAAAAGACAAAGGAGACGGAAAGGATTACACTAAAGGACACACTAAAGCATGGTCTGTTCAGATAGCAGCTGTCACTGCCTACCTTACAGATCACGCACAGGACCATAGGGGGCGCTGGAGAGGGAAGTGCCAAATGTAATTATTATATTATCAAGGGCTCATCATCTCCAACTATTGGACTTCATTGGAAGTCATTGATTTTATTGTTGGTTCCTGATCCGTTGACAATGCGTTATTTCATACTGTGTTCAGTTTGTGTGACAGGATGAAGCCGCACTTGAATATCGCGATACTCAAGACCTGTACATGCAGAGATGAGAAGCAACAATATTGATGCTCTTATATTAATTGTACATATGAACTCAAAGTTAGGTAACCACCAAGGTCCATCTGAGTTTCCACAGTCAAAACACAGGACAAGAAACAAGTGGGTTCACAGCCCATGGACCCCACTTTTACCATCAGCTACAGGCTGGATGTACAGCTGGGCTGTTTTTAACATGTAGCATCCAATGAGGAGGTGAAACATGGAAGTCCAATGAAGTGTGCAACCCCACAAGCTTACATCTATGAGGGTAGCTAATCTTTTCTTATTTTGGTTAATAACTTGTATCATCTCCATAATTCCCATTTTCGACTCCTGGACATACCTGAGCCTCTCAGGTGCCCAGGAATCTATATACTGTAACCCTTACTGCTCATGGATCTCCTATAACTAGGGCAACTCAGATAACGCAATTTTGCAACCATCGTATTTTTTTTACAGCCATAGATTTTCTCCATTTGCCACATAATCTGGCACTTGCTGCATACTTTGCAGATTTCAGTCAAAAATGTTGTTTCTAGCTCAAACGAACCAAGGGCTAGATGTATGTAGGCTATTACCGGTCGGTAACGGCCAAAATCGGCCGTTGCCGACCGATAATAGACTTTTGAGATGTAGGAGGCTTTTTTACCGATTCGGTAAATAATGAATCGTATTTACCGATTCGGTATTTACCGAATCATCATTTACTGATTCAGTATTTATCGAATCGGTAAATGAGATGCAGGAAGCACTTTCAACAGTGCTTTTGTGCTTTAAGGATTCGTTATTCAAGGAATTCCTGTGGAAATGCAAATGTGTGCATTTACACCTGTGCCATGTGACCGACATACATGCCCTTAGGGCATGTATGTGTGCCACATGTGCACACAAGCACTAATCAGGGGTGCAGCAGGGTGTCAAAGTGACACCCTGCCACCCTTGACTTTTTTCCAATTTTACCGATTCGGTATTTGACATTCTTTCCTATGGGCCTCCAGGCCATGTGAGTTTTACCGATTCGGTAAATACCGAATCTTACCGATTCGGTATTTTTTACCGAATAATTACCTACATTGCATTTACCGATTCGAAAATACCCAATCGGTAAAATTCGGTATTTTCGTATTGGTAAATCTAAATTACCTACATCTAGCCCCAAGTTTCTAAAAACCAAACATCTCCTTGATAGTTCTAGGCAGTGCCTGATCTTTGCAAGCAAAGGTTAACAGGCCACCTTCTGTATTCAGGTGTTAAACTGCTACTGATGAGGTGCAACTGTGCCCAGACCGTTTTAATATGAGTTAGAGTGCAAGATAATGAAATGATACTGCTACAGATTGTGCATCATTTGTCTTTCCTTCCTGCATAGTTTGGTCCTCCTCTGCCACAAACTGCCAAAGGCCCTGCCTACAACTAAGTTTGTGTATTAGTTCAGCTGCAAGTACACTGCTAACACTGAGATCAAATAACACAGAATTTCCCTTCTTCCTTTCTCCACTTTGGTTCAGTGCACTCATGTTTCAGAAGTTACTCAAATATCACAGCCTCAGGACCAATGTATATTATATTATTATTATTATTATTATTGTGTAAATACGGCACGCACTGCTGGCAGTGATACCGCCAGACACGGTAGTCCCAGAATCAGCCCCGTTAGAAGACCGACTGCTCACTGATCACATGCTAAGACGGGCCACGTCCTTCACATACAGAAAGCTAATCAATAACATGCCAGAACCTACGATCGATCTGCAGGGTAAATGGGCGATAGAGGTGGGCGATATGGACGATTCAGAATGGCAAGAGGCCCTAGCTTCTCCTAGGGAGGTCGGAATATCTGCTCGGTTCCGGTTAGTACAACTTACGATTCTACACCGAGTGTATTACACTAGGACCATGTTACATAAAATACACAGAGCGCAACATCCATATTGCCTTAGAGGGTGTGGAGAGTAAGGGTAATTCATTCACACAATATGGGAATGCGCAGCAATAATGGACTACTGGCGACAGGTGCTACGTACATTATCACAGGCGATAGGGGTGTCGCTCCTCCCTGACCCACGTAGATGCTTGCTCAAAATATGGGAGCCAAAGGACCTTACACGCTACGGTCAAATATGGGTCACGCTGGGACTCATGGTGGCGAAACGAAATGTTGCACAGAAATGGCGGTTGATACACCGTCTTTAGCGACTTGGTCCAGGGACATGGATGTGATTATGGTCACGGAGCGAACAGTATATGCTAGTCGAAAGAGCCCCAGAAAATGGACAAAAATATGGGCAGCCTGGAATACATATAGGGGGGGCATATGTGACCCTTTACCGGAATCGGAAGATGAGAGCACGGATGAAGAATGAGAGAAGGTGGGTAGGTAAGGCGGGAATTGAACTGACATGGGAGATACTGCAAGACAAATGGAACATTATTAACTTCATTACGATACGATACTGAACTGTATCCCGTCTAACTACATTATGTGATTCTTTGTACACTGTCATTATTGCCTTTGTGCTGCATAAAACAATAAAAACAGTTTAAAAAAATAAAATAAATTAAAAAAACATGTTATAATAATAATAAATTAGGAACCAGTTCCTACAGCCCACAGGGTATAGAAGCAGAATTTTAAACCAAGTGGAATTATGTATTTCTTTGACCTTCAAGAGGGTTAGTTTAACTGATGCCAACAGCGCCAAACTCCCTCTCGCCCACCCAGCTCCCGAAGTGGCAGCGGGACTACACTAAGGGTGAAAGCCAAACACAACAAAGGGGGACACCCACCATGTTTCTTGTGGGCAGATTAGGTCGTAGTTACCCACTACGGTTAGACAATCTGGGTTATTAAGTTTCTTACGCACACCAGCGATATTCCATGAGAGATAGGAAACACCACCACCACTGACCAAACTTTTGCTACAGTGGGTATTAAGTTCAGCCTCCAAGATACAGGGGCTTCCATCCTGGACACAAATTTTATTTGACAGACCCATATTATTGCCGGTTTCAGAAACCCCAATGTGCTTTAGTCAATCCAGATCATCTGCCAAGTTTAGGGCCTCAAAACAATTGTGGATTACATTATTAAAGGCTTCTGAGCAAACCCCATCCCTCATTGTTTTATGGACAGGAATTGCTTGATCTTGACTAGTGGGTTTGAAAAAAAAAAAAAAAAACAATGGAAGGGTCTGGATGCCCTTTGAATAGGTGTGCGTATAATTAAGGCAGTTCAGGAGGAGAGCCACAAACCTTGGTTTCCAAACATTAAGCACTACACCGTCCATTGATGATTAACCCAGGCAGTGCCTGACTTGCTTAACTCTTCTGACTAACAGGATCTCATTATGCAGGTCATTCCTCCAGCCAGAAGTTCTCATGGAGCCGGTGAACCACTTTAGCTTTCAAGTCTGACCCCTCTTCGAACTTCCCTGCAGCTAAAATCGACACATTCCTCAAACAAGAATGCATGGAGTGCACACATGGGGAGGTAAGTGCAAATGAGCATCGGTGGTGGAGGGCAATGAGTCATCGGTGATTACCATGTCATGTGAAAGTGAATCTTTGTCAGTAGATGTGAGTCCATTGACTTATTGAGTGAAATCCTGTTGCCTTCCACCCACTGATGGCTGGTGAAGTTTCACATGGGCTTCAGAAGAGTGGGCCTGTTCTCTTTCTAGGCTACAACTTGTGGAGATCTTGGAGGCACTATTATCCCGAACACTATGTGTTGGCACACTTAAAGGGTTAAGTTTTGCATCAATTTTATGCAAACATCCCTGTATGTCCACACAAAATATTTGCAACCTACAGTCCAGTTTGTTAACCCCTTGCGTGCGCATGATGGAACCACACCACCATGAGCCACGGGCGGCGTGTGCTCATGACTGCGTGGTCATGCGGCTGCCGCTCCGCCCACGCGGCATTAATTCCCCGCCTGTGCGGGCGAATTAATGAGCGGGCGGGGCCGTGACGGAACCACGCCTTCATGAGCACACGCCACCCGTGACCCATGACGTCGTGGTTCCATCACGAGCACAGCAGCACCTCGCTCACCCCCCACCCCGTGCCACGGCAAAATTCGTGCCGCGGCGAAGGAGTTAAAAAAAGGAAGCACAGAAAGTATAAAGAGACACACAGCATGGAGACTGTCCTGGAGGCCCTTCAGCACCCACCCCTTCTGTTGCAGGCTAGGACGGACTCCCAACACTCGCAGCTTGAAAAGAGAGTCGTCAGAGCGGCGGCTCCTCGGCTATGGTGGATAAGCGTTCCCACCCCCCCTCCCCCGCTTGAGTGCCAGGCAGCAGACAGAAACAGGAAAAATAAAATGATAATAAAACCATTTTATTTTTATTTCTGCTGCAGACAACCAAGTCTGGGTGGGGCGGGGCCATGGGGGAGGATTAGTGCACAATGTAAAGTGCATATGACCGTTTGGCCGGCTGTTGAATGCCGTGCAAACCGCCATGTGCACTTTGATCTCTCTCCACCCGAGATTTGTTGTACAGCTGGGAGAAGTAAAGGGACAGGCTTCTAGGCCCTGAGCGAGCGCTAAACAATCCCGCTCTGGCCAATCACAGTGCTGCTCTCTTGAGAGCAGCATCTTGATTGGTGTCTAGGAGCCTGCGCAGTGTTCAGGGACCCCGAGGAGAAGAATCCAGAGACAGCTGATGGCAACGGAGCAGCAGGTAAGTGTTTTTTCATTTATTTGTCATATTCCCCCTACCCTCTTACCTGCCCCGCCTCACCACTTGTTAAGAAGGTGAGCCGCTACTGAGAGTTGACCCTCTGCAGAAGGTGCCCCACGATTTTTTATTGATTTAACATGCGTGTCCTTTCTTTTACTCTTGGTAGGAGGAGGACTGATGTTAGACACACAAGGTTCAATGATTTCCAGCTGTGGATCTTTACTCATACATGGATTTTGTATCATACCAGGTCTCCTTCTTGGGATGGCGGCAGCAGCCCTGCTACTCTTTGGAGCCTCCTGATTTGGCTTCGCACTTTCCCCAACAGTACTGACAGGCAAAACCGGTATCAGCCAAGGATTGACACTGGACTAGATCCATTCCTTCTTCCACCAAATCTAGATCCGTATTAATCAATCTGATAACAGCAGTAAGGTAGTTGGTAACAGATGGAGTGGTTTGAGACACATGATTAGCTCCCCCTTTCACAGTGCAAGCTTTCCTCTTTCCTATTCTCAGTGTACATAATATACCTTACTAGATAAACCAAATGAAAGGACCGGGGGAGGGGGGCCTATCCCAGCCTCTTCCAGGCTCCGACGGGTGTAGACGGGCAAGACAGGCCCGCTCTTGGGCTGGTCTTCACGTGCGGGATGTTAACTCGTGCTATCGCCCACGGCCCTTCCTTCTCCTGTGGGGGTGAGGATTATGGGGCAGTGAGTTTCTTCAGCACCGGTGTCCCTCTGATATCACATTCAACAATCATTGGGCGGGCAGCCGTGGCTGGGCATAGGTTGTTATGGATGAAGTCATGTGAAGTGAAGGAGTCGAGATCCAGTTGTTGATAAAGGTGAGTTTATTCAACAGGTAAAGCAGTACAAGTATTCACCATCCTGCCTCAGCAACCGCCAGGATCAGAATGGAGAACATAGAACTAAACAGGTAAGAGAGAACGTGGAATACATGCTGGCATAACACTCCAAACAGAGATAACATTAAGATGAGGCACAACATATCTCCTCCCTTTAAAGGAATAAAAAAACAAAAACAGTAAAATAAAAACAAGGAAAAAAAAACAAGAACAAATGAAGAACAAATTAGTATCTGACAAATTCATCGAATTTCTTAGGTACCCGAAGAGTCCTTCCATGGGAGGTGCGACTCAAACTAGAGGACACTCCTTGTGTAGATCGAGGATCAGAAAGAAACTTCTTGGAACAGGTGGGGAAAGAGTCTGGAAAGTGACATGTGCCCTGAGAAGAACCTGAAACAACTTGGGAACCCTTGAGGAGAGGACAACCCTTCAAGGACACATCTGTGGATGATTGCTCAACCACTTCCTCAACAGGAACCTGCTTCTTGGCGTACAAGGCAATCCTGCGAAAATTCCAATTTTGCCCATTCTCTAGCACAACATGCCATTTGTGTACTTCCTTAACCTTCACAGGATCGGAAAACTTATTCATGCCAAACTCCCTACGTCCTAACTTGATTTTAACCAAGTCACCCACTTCAACTCTACCCACCTTTCCAGGAACCACCTTAGAAGCGACACTACCTTCCCACAGCCATTGCGGGACCAGCTTAGTTCTGGGAGTCCTTCCACGCATGCACTCAAACGGAACCAAATCAGTCACCCCATGGGCTGTAGTATTGTAAGACCACACCATATCCTCTACCGCCCTGCGTACGTCCTTCTGTCCTTGTACAGACAACTGTATAGTACCCTTAATCAAACGGTTCATTCGTTCAACCAATCCATTGCCCTGGGGGTTGTAAAGGGAAGTACAAATGTGTTGAATACCATGATTGATTAAGAAAGAATGCATAGAGGACGATGTGAGTTGGGTGCCATTGTCAGTAACGAGAATTTTCGGAAAGCTCTCCTTAAGGAAAAGAGCTCTCAACTGTTTTATAACGGCATCCGTGGTGATATTCTTCATAAACTCAACACACAACCACCTAGAGGATACATCAACAAGAACTAAAGCAAATCTACAATCAGCAGGTAAGGAGTCCATGGGACCGATGAAATCCAAACATAACTTATCCCAAGGCAAAACACAAGAGCCGACAATCGAGCCCTGTGGAGGAGAGGAGATCTTCAATCTTTTTTCACTCTCCTTACACAGAAGACAAGATTCAACCCACCTACGCACATCATCGTCAGCCTGGATAGTGGTTTTCTTAACCCTTTTTAGGGTCATGTTTTGCCCGAGATGTCCCTCATGGGCTAAACAAAAGATTTTCCTCCTAAGAGAGGATGGCGGGACAAACCTCTCACCACGTAACACCAGATCATCAGAAGCACCCAAACTCAGCTCTTCTTGTAATTTGACAAAAGAACGCAGAGAAGGTTTAACATTCCCTTCCCTTCTCCATCCCAAACGTATAGCATCAACCAACTCTCCAAAATCAGCATCCTCTAGGACAGCCTGATGCCACTCTTCTCTAGAGATAGAATGGAATTCAGAAGAACAAGCATCTTCAAAGGCAGCAATTAAACAGACACTCTCATCCTCCAAATCCTCACTTACATCCTTTGAAACAACAGGAAGACGTGACAAGCAGTCCGCCTGTGTATTCCTCCAACCGGAAATGTGCTCTAATTTATAAGTGTAATCTTGTAACTTAGCAGCAAACTTCATTAGGCGGGGAGAACCATTATTGGCTCCGCCCGGTGACAGAATTTTGAGAAGGGGCTTGTGGTCAGTCCTTAGACAGAATACCATACCCCATAGGTAGGTACGAAAGTGCGAAACGCCCCAAACAGCAGCTAGGGCCTCACGCTCGATGACAGCGTAGTTGCGCTCAGAGGAATTGAGGCAGCGAGAAGCAAACGCCACAGTTTTCTCACTTCCTCCAGACCTCTGAGATAACACAGCGCCAACACCGTAAGCACTTGCATCGACTGTAACGTAAGTATCCCTACCAGGTTCAAAGGTTGTCAAAATGCCCGCATTAATGATATCACTTTTAACCAGTTCAAAGGCTTGTGACTGTAACGTTCCCCACTCGAAGTGCACACCTTTTCTAAGTAACATTCGTAACGGTTCAGTCTTATGTGAGAAATTAGGGACAAATTTGGAGTAGTACTCCACTAAACCAAGAAATGACTTGAGTTGGTCTTTGTCAGTAGGAATAGGAGCACACCTGATAGCTTTTAGAAGATCTTCCTTTGGCTTAATACCATTCTGAGAAATAGTGTACCCCAAATAGTCGATTTCAGTTAACAAAAACTGACATTTGTCTTTTCTCAAAGTAAGACCAGCAGTTGAAAGAATTTGTAAAACTTTTGACAGATTAGAATTGTGCTCACGCTCATCTAAACCAGTAATCAAGATGTCATCTTGGAAGAAGTGAACATGCTTTAAGTCTTTGAAAAGAGAATGCATCATGCGTTGAAAAACGCTTGCCGCAGAGGCAAGGCCAAAAGGCAACCTTTTAAATTGAAACACCCCTTCAATGGTGACAAAGGCAGTAAACTTTTTAGAGTCAGGGTGTAACACAACTTGATGGTAGGCGGACCGTAGGTCCAGTTTACTAAAGAATTTAACCTTGTCCATTAGTAAGACCATTTCAGAAATGTTGGGCAAAGGAAATTTGTCGACAATAATGTTCTGGTTAAGAGAACGAAGGTCAACACAAAAACGGAGCTTACCGTCCTTTTTCTGTGTGACTACAACTGGCGAAAGCCATTCAGAAGCTTCCACCGGTTCAATTATGTCTTGCTTCTGCATGTCGTCAAGCATTTCCTTTACCTCCTTCCTAACAGCAATGGGAATTCTTCTTAAAGTATGTCTAACTGGGAAAGCATTTTCCTTAACCTTGATCTCGTGTAAGTAACCTTTCAATTTGCCCAATGTAGGACGGAACACATCAGAGAATTTAGAAAGAACATTTTCAACATTGTAAAAATCATCAACTGCAAGTACCACCTCATCAGACCTTGGGTCAAGAATAATATGTAAGTCGTACTGTTGTAACCACCCAAGAATTGCTGGGCCTTCTTCGGAAATGAAAACCTTGCCTGAAGCAGATCTATCTTTAAATTGAAAAGAAGTATCCATGACTCCCTTCAATTTAATTACCTTCCCAGTATAACCTTTGGGCATGAAATCACTGTGTATGAGTGGTACAGATGGCCAATGTTCCATATACATACTATAAGGTATAATGGAAAACATCGAGCCTGGATCAACCATAAGGGTAACAGGAACATTGTTAAGAATAAAAGAAGCTCTTGGCTTCTGCAAGATAAAATGAGCATTGTCATCATCAGTATCATCATCCACACATAAGAACATTTCTTGAGAAGAAGTATCATCTTCAACAAAACTAACTCTATTAAATGCAGGAGATTTGCATACTTTGCTAATGTGACCCCGCTTACCACATTTACGGCAGCTTTTGTCTCTGGCAAAACAACCCTGAAAATCAGCAGCATGAGACATATCTCCACAACGAAAACATCCCACAAATTTAACCTTCCCACCAGGATTATTATACATCGACCTAGATTTGGGAAGAAAAGTTTTAGGTTTAGTGATACATTTATCAACATTAGAAGGTGGTTCTTTATCAACTTTGGAGACGACGTTGACAGTCTCCTCCTTCTTTAATTCAAGAAGACGCATTTCGTCCATGCATTTGTCGGATTCCTCAACGACTTTCGCGATTGTGATGGCTTCCAGTAAAGTAGGGTTTTTAGCTGCCCATAGTTTTTGCTGCATGCGCTTGTTTTTACACTGTACTATCAGTTGATCTCGAATCATCTGATCTGCCATGGCTCCAAAGTCACATTTCAGGGATAATTCTCGTAAGCGAGCAACCATTTGATCAACTGTTTCTTTGCCTTTTTGTGGAACAGTATAGAATTTGTGCCTTTGCATGACAATGTTAATTTGTTTTCCAAAGTATTTTTCTAGTCTCAATTTTGCCTCATTATAGGGGTTATCAATAGGCTCACCATCATCATTTAAGAGTTCTGGTAGGAATTTGAAGACATGTTGTCCTGCTTTGCCTAGGGAATTCAATAGTATAGCTTTCTTCCTGGTCGCAGGAAATCTAAGGCCATCTATGGCCTCAAGGTAATTTTCGAAGAACCCTAGCCATTCTTCCCATTCCGTGGTGGGAACCTCTCCTTCAATAAGGAAAGCTGGTGGTGGCGAAATTGTATGGTTGGCAGTGGTAGCCATGTAATTTGTATTTTGCAAATTTATAATTTATAATTTAAAATTTTTTGCGGATTAAAGCTGAGGCAGGTGAAGAAAAATGTAAAGTAAGGTATTTTGCTTGTATTGGATAAAGCAAACTGTAGCAAAGTAATATTTGAAGGATAAAGTTGTTTTGCCGGTTGAAATTGAACGTGGTTGGCAAAACGGCAATGAAAACGAAGCTGTTTTATACGTGGTTGGCAAAAGTTCTCAAAATGGCCGCTAGACGCAATGCGCGATGACGTCAGCGTGCATAGAGCGTCAGTCACCAGCAGCGTCTCTTAGCAACTGAGAGACAGAACGAAGAGTTCTCGCGCTAGCACGAAGGAATGGCGCTTGAGAACGTTGAAATCCCTCGCGCTGACTTGCGCTGTGTGCTCGAGCGCAGGGACGCGGAAAACGGCCCAAACAACCCAAAAAGAAAGAAACAGTACCTCGGGTTGCCGCTTTTCAGGAGCACAGGAGCGGTGAGCGCCGTGAGGGAACAGCGCTTAGCGGGAGTCCACAGGAAGCACCAACCAGGAAAGAGGAACGAAGTGTAGCAGAACAGCTCTCCAGGAACACCAGAAACTCCTCACAGACGTGGTAGACCGGAGCGTCGCCAAAATGAAGTGAAGGAGTCGAGATCCAGTTGTTGATAAAGGTGAGTTTATTCAACAGGTAAAGCAGTACAAGTATTCACCATCCTGCCTCAGCAACCGCCAGGATCAGAATGGAGAACATAGAACTAAACAGGTAAGAGAGAACGTGGAATACATGCTGGCATAACACTCCAAACAGAGATAACATTAAGATGAGGCACAACATCATGCAAACTCAAATCCAGGCAAATATCCATGATCCAAAAACTTCCTTTCACTGAAAGGAAACTCTTTGGACTGGAATGATACAGAAAGCGGCAGGCGAGAAGAAAATACTGAAGCCTTTTCAACTCACTTCTGGGGAAAAGTAGTTCATTTTAAACCTCACATTCACCAACATCTGGCTTGGTGGCTGGCGGTGAACTGTCTGTTATGGGTATACCATTGCAATACCCACCACCGACTCATCTTATGAAGATACCAGAATCTGGGGGTGGGGAGCAACCCTGGGGGATCAGGAGAGGAAGGGTCCATGCCTGGAATGGGAAACCAGTAAGTCTTCTAATTGGAGAGTACTAACAGCAGTAGGGTAGTCATTACAGATGTTTGATCCACAGTTTGAAGGCATACATGTGGTTGTAAGGACGGACAAGAGGTGACAAAATACTATCTGGATTGCCAGGATGGCACGAAGAGCAGGAAGCTCAATCTGGTAGCAGGTTCCATCTTTACCTGGGCGGAAGACCACCTTCTAGACTTGCCAGGGGTTCTGAACTTCAGGGTGATAGTTTCAGACAGAAAATGCCATCTTCCGTCACTTACCATCTGTCAGTCAGGGAGGTCAAATAAATGTGTGCCTTATTTAGAACCCCCTGGATAGACCTGTTTGCATCACAACACAATGCAATGCTTCCCTGATTCTGCACAGAAACAAGGTGCCACCAGGTCAGGGGAATCAATGCTCTCTCAATACCTTAGCCTCAAGGTATACTATGTGCAGTTTCTCAAATTCACCTCCTCCCGAAAGTGCTGCAGAAGATTCAGACTGAGAGGAAGGCTGTGGTTCTCATAGCTCTCTTTTGGCCATGTCACCTTTTAGTCTGTTTCTGATGAGCCTATCCAAAGGGGGATTTAACCATCCTTCCCTTCAACCCCCACCCCTCCGATTGCCCGTTCTACCAGTCACTCAATTACAACATCTAAAATTGACGGCCTGGAATTTGAGAGGGTAGGCTTGGAGCAACCAGTATGCATGAACCATGTTGCTCTTCATCTCCAAGAGTCACAAAAAACATCAAAGTTAGCATCATATAAGAAAAAGCATTCCTTGGATGGTGTTCTTCTGAAGGCCTAGATCCCTTACCTATTGATCCTTACCAGATTTTGGAGTTTCTGATAGATGGTTCTTACAAAGGTTGTATTAATCCACTCTGTCCTCTGAGTGGCAGCCATTAAAACATTGAATGTCCAGGTGAGCTCATCCAGAATATCCTCATTTCCACACTCTTGCAGGGTTTCAGGCTTAAACGGCTAGTTATTACAAATCCAATCCCATCTTGGGAGTTCTCAGTAGTTTTACAGCCAGAACCCTTTGTGCCTTTAGAGTCATTGGGCCTAGTCGGGTTGTCTGCTAAACCAGCTTTAATGGAGGCCATTACTACTGCAATCAGGTTAGGAGAGTCTGGGGCATTAATGCTATTCTTTCCTTATTTATGATTCTTCCCAGATAGAGTAGTCTTTAAATTGAATTCTAAGTTCATCCATAAAGTCCATTAATCCTTCCATCTAGGAGAAAAGGTTTCTTGTCTGATTTTCATTCAGATACAGACAATTAGGTCCCTTCCTCATTGAATGTAAAAAGGGTGTTATCTATATATTTGGAAAGAACAAGCATAGCTTAGATCATCTGAATCCCTTTTTGTGTTATATTGGTCTGCTAAAAAAGGTAACAAAGTTTCAACGCAGACAATAAGTAGGTCAGTTCGCCAGGTGATACTCAACGCTCACAAATTAGTGGGGGAAACCATTCCATCAAACATCCAGGGGAGGTCAACTAAGCAGTGGTAGCATCTTGGGCAGAAAAAAGTGGAGCTTCTCTGTATGAAATATATCTTGCACAACTTGGTCTTCCTACCAAACATTTATTAAATACAAGAGGTTGGATTTAACAGATTCAGTGGATTCTTTTGGTTCTAAGGTTTTGAAAAGAGCAATGAGGTAATTGTTGAGCAAATACATTTCTTTTGAGCATCACTTGTTGTAGGTGCACTTTTCTTCACAGCTTGGTAAATCCTGAGTGTTTAGGACTGGGATAAGGAGGACCAAGATGAGGGTGTAATGATCTTATTACAGGTAATATTCAATACCTCGATTCGTAGTCCTCCTCCTCGTTCCAGTCCGCAACCCTCCATCCCTCCCAGTTCGCACCTCCATTCTAGCTGGACTTGGTAATAAAGGAGGACAGACAAGAGGAGGGAGCCATTAATACTGGCATAATAGACATAGAAGATGTCTGCAAGCAGACAAGGTCTTCGATTCCAGGCGTGGTAGAAACCTCTGTCGGAGGCGGAGAGGCCTCACTGTTTAGAGACTGGGGCGAGGTGGACTACAAATCAGGGTCTTGAAGATTACCGGTAGGTAACAGAGTCATTGCCTGTTTTACCTATTGGATAGGAAAGACTGTGAACATTTTCAGACCCTCCAACTCACATGGTGCCACCATATGGCACACAATACTGGCTCCTTGCACACGGTCACCCAATAAAGATCCAATATCACACAGTGTGCGCACAATTAGCTGGAAACAAGTAGATTAACACAAATTGATAGGCCAACCTTTCAAAATTTGCAGAATCTCCTTAATCTCCTAATTCTCATAGATATTCATTGGCTTTGGGCTGAATGACAGTCCCTTAAAGGTGGGGGGGCCCTTGCACCACTGGGGGCCCAGAGCTTGCATTATGCTCCTGTTGAAAATCCCTAAAAGAGCAGGTTTACTCCGAAGACAAAGCCTCCGATCTGATTTCTCCACTTATCAATAGCCCACAGCCCTCACCAAACGGCATGGCTAGTAGTTCAAGTAGTGAGCCTAACTTGCCCAAGTCAAGTTATCAACCAAAAATATACACCAAATTCTCATTTATAAAGGACGCTGGGCCGGTATTGTGCTTAAATAGTAGCAAAGTAACTAATCTCCCCAATCCACTCCAACCTCTCAAGGCTCACCAAACGGAACACCAGATGGTGCAACAGCAGCATCAGGGACCGAACTGCAGGGGCTTATCAGTCCCCGTAAAAAGCCAGAGCAGCGGCGATGAAAGCCCCATAGAGGGAACAGACGTGACAGAAGAAAACGAAGAGGCAAAGTCCCAAGGAATCAAGGTAAACGAACATCTAAGACAAGATGACTTTAGGCAATGGGAGGTAGACCTGCCCATAAACACTGACACAGATAATGAGAGTAGGCATGGCCCGCTCGGACTGGCAGCGAGCCACAGAGCAAGAACTAGAGAGGAAGGAACAAAAAAAGAAAAAATGGAAAGCTCCAACAATTGCACCCACCACAAGCATGCCAAGGATGGATCCTTGGATAAAATTCCAACACATCAACTGGGAGAAGAGGAGGAAGATTTGGAAAAACATAAGTATAGCACAGCTCTCCCTGGATCCTTAAAGCAGTCTAATACTCTGCCTAAAGTAGAATATATCCCTAAGTAAAATCCCTTCTCCGCGGGCACTCTCGGCCAGGCGTCATTTGAGACACCTGAGAGACTTGGGACATGTGAGCATAAGGAGGCGAGCACTGCCAATGCGGGCAAAGTAGTCAGCAAAGACTTCCACAACATGACAACAAACGTTGAAGTCGGGAAAGTTCCACCTACACTTCACTTACCAGCACAAGATGAGCCCGCTCTACTAATCTTGGGTCAACAAAAAATCCAACATGGTCTAGGTATCGCCCTAGTTCAACCCAAAAGTAATACACAACAGGCACCAACACGATCTTTAACATCTCAAGAAACGGAAACGGAGTTATCATACCTTACACCGGAAGAATGGGAGGAACTGGTCGCGTCATATTCCACTACCGCCGGAGGTGAGCCAGAAGGAAGGAACAACAGCTCCCCGAAACCCAACATCGAAAAAGGCAAATCGCAAGACAAAGATGACATCTGGTCCACCCTGCTGCAGACAATGCAAATGCCAGTCAATACCAATCAGATAAGATGGATCTGCAGTTGTCAGTCCTCAACTCGCTTTCCATCTTCTTTGCTAATATAGACGATAAGCTGGCAGACCGTAACAATCTGATCAAGAGGGTTCAGTCAGAGACACAACTTACCCAGGCTAGCTGCACCTGCATAACAATTGTGAACAAGCCAGCGACATTACCATCAGCAATGGATAACCTCCATGCTGACATAAGGAAGGCAGTGCCATTCAAACCAGCCTTGGGCTCGGCTCATACCAGCAACGGCGAGCAACTAATAATAAACCTAAGTAAAAACCCAGGACCCCAGGCACAGGCCCAGCAAATTGCAACAGTGGCACAGACATCAGATGGTAGGAAGCTCGGGGAAGATGGGGACCAATCTACATCAGGGACAAACAACAGCTCACTGAGCCAAGGAGCCACATCACCCCCAACGAGCAACACCTCACAATCCAGTAAACTCCCAGAAAAACAGGCTCCAACCGAAGGCGTACAATTATCCTCCAAACAGATGAGAAAACAGAGGAGGAAGGGGCAAAATCAAAAACCAATGCAGGCTCTGTCACACAGTAGGGATGGAATTTATAGCCTCCCGAATGCACTAATGGACAACCAACAAGATTCCTCTAGTAGGGAGGAAGAAGTGACAGACCCAGGCCAGGAAAGAAATAAGAGGCTGTTGGACTTGACCCTTCTGGCAGGTTCACCCCTGAACTTTTTGCCTGGTATTATTAAATATTTATAGTGATTTCTGGTCTTTGCGCACTTTGACACTGTGGCGCAGTGTAAAGTGCGTGCGCTCCCTGAGTGCGTGTGTGAGATTGGCCTGCCCTCCCATAGAAATGCATGGGGAATGTGTGTGTCCCTGGTAGTTCCTGATGCGTGGGGATTGCAGATGCGAGTGATGTATGCGGCGTGATTGTGTCTAGTGTGGAAGTGCCACTTCTAGAAGTTGGCATGTTTGTGTAATTTGTGTCTGGCTTGTGATTGGCTGGAGCTGGCTGGTGAGCCTGACTCCATGAGTCCTGATGGGTCTGCCCCGGTGGTGAGTGTTGAGATTAGCATGAGTGATGTGAGGGAGGAGTACACCTGGGACCTGAATAGGGCTGGGCTTTCCCCACACAATGCTGGCTCCGCCCCCTGTGGTGCGTCTAATGACCGTAGGCTGGCCAGTGAATAGTGAGAGGGGCTGAGCCCATCAAGAGTGCCCCCAAACCAGCTGCGCCTGGTTTTGCCCCCACCCTGCACCTTTAGACAAAGGGATTTTTGTGTATAAAAAGAGGCTGTGACCTCTTGGAAAATGTTCTTGTTCTTGTTTGCAGACTTGAATCTACCAGAGGCGTGCCGCTGCTGGGGCCCAGGGGAAGGCTTCCCTCCCTCAGCCCTGCCCAGCCCCTGGATGCTGGAGGACTTCTTGGGACCCCTCTGCCTTTCCTGGGATGATTGGAGACTTTGCTTTACCCTGGAAACCTTGTCCTGTGTTGACTGGGACCCTTCTTGCTATAGGGGTCATCTCTGGGGGCCTGTTGGTGCTATCTATGCCCCCAGCGCCTTGCGAGCGCTTTATTTTACTTGCTGGGCAGAGCACTGTTGTTTTCCCTAGGAGGGAAGCGCTCCTGCCCCTTTTGTGCCCCCGAGTGCGCAGGTGCCCACCCTGCGTCTTTATTTGCGAATCTAGCGGGGCAGGAGCCCACCCCGCTTATTTGCCGCTTTTGGCCCGTAGTTGTGCAGTTTCTGAGCGGGTGCCCACCCCGCATTGCCCCCGTCATTGCACGCTTCCCGAGGGAGCCTACCCCTCATAGTGCCGAAGCGCCATCGTTGATTGCGAGGAAAGGGTCGCCTGCCCGCGGCGACCCGGAAGTGTTGCCGGCCCAAACCGGAAGTCCCGCCCCGCAGCCACGGAGCGAGAAGGAACCTGCCGCGTCGGGGAGGCTCTCACGAGGGAGAGCCCCGGCCTGCCTGCTTCGAAGGCAGGAAGTACGAGGAAGCCTGGGAGGCTCCAGAGAGAGGCAGCTGTTGCAGCCTCCCGCCCCAGCTGCCGCGAGACCCGGTGAGTGCCTTGAAGGAGAGGGGGGCATCGGGACACATTGCCGGTGCCCTCCCCTCCCCTCCAGTGCGAGGTCCACAGTGTTGGGAGGCTCGTGGGGCCTCACTTGAGTCTGAGTCCCTGGAGCAGGACTCCAACGGGCGCATTTTGTTGAAGAGCCCAGAAGAGACTCAGGCGGCATTACTTAAGTTACTGAGCCCAGAGAGGCTCCAGGCGGCCCATTTGTTGACGAGCTCCGAGAGGCTCGTGAGGGCATATTTGTTGACGAGCCCTGAGAGGCTCCCAAGTGCCCCAGTTGTTCTCGAGTCCCCCGAGAGGGACTCCAACGTAGAAGGGGGCATTGTGCTTCATTTTAGAGCGGCCCGGGAAAGCAGCGGGCTGCTCCCCCTTGCCCCCCCAGTTATTCTTAAGCCCACAAGGCTCCTAAAGGACATGAGTGTTCTGATGGCCAGAGACTGCGAGGCTCCACCATGTTGGCCCCATCAGTTCTCCAGCTGCCCAGCTCTTAGTGGGCAGCTGCTACGTTTAGGACCCCCTGACATTGGGACACAGGGCGTCCTAGCCCCCTGAGAGGCCAGTTGGATTGGGGACAGCCACAGGTTGTGGCTTACATAATTTCTGTAAAAAAAAAACTGTCATTCCTTGAACAACTGGGCTCCCGTGCATTAAATGGTAGATTTCCTGGAGACCGCCCACAGACAGCAACATTCAACAATGCAACAACAAGGACCACAATCGACTATACTTTCTGCTCTTGTTGCATGTTTTCAAAAGTAAAAGAATATTATATTGGGAGCGTGGATTTTAGCGACCATTTACCCCAGGAAATCACGGTAGAAGAGTCATTAACACGCAAACTGCCCCCAGCAAATACACTCTGCTTAGAATTCACCAATAACGAGAAAAGAGTCAAATGCAGCACCAAAGACCCCAAAGGCCTCCTTTCCTTTGCAAAACAACTCTTGGAAGAAGTGGAAACGGACAACCCAGATACAATAGGAGGCTGGGAGGCATTCCCAAAAGCCCTACGTAACAGCTATGGAGAAACAAAGGGACGCTCCCGAAATAGAACAACTTGCCCCCAAAACCAACGGTCAAGCTCCAACCGATGGAATAATGCGGAACTAAAAAAGTTAAAAGCACAGATAAACTGCACACTACGGAGGCTGAAGAATGACCCCACAGCATTGCAAGAACTGAGGCAGCTTAAAGCCACCCGCAAAAAAATGAATCTGTCAAAACAAAAAGGAAGCCGAAGAATCTCTCTGGGCCAGACTTCTGCATGATATCAAAAACAACAATAGCGCACAATTCTGGAAAAAGATTAACGCTCTGTCTAACCCGCAAGGCCAGTGCATTAACTCCAATGTCACAGAAGAAGCTTGGATAACTTACCTAGAATCACACTTTAACAAAGAACAGACTCCCCAAATTTGCTGAATTAACCCTGCGTCCACTCTGGAATTTCAATCACCACAGTTAAACTCCAATGCAGAACTGGGACAGGACTTCACTATCACGAACACACAAGTTTGTAAAAGAATCTTGAAAGGCCGACGTGAGGGAGCTCCCGGCCCATATGGGATCCCGCCCATACTATTTAAACAAGATACAGAATTTTGGGCTTCAGTTCTAAAACCGATCTTCGATACAATTCTGCAAACGTCAACAGTACCATCATTGTGGAGGGGCTCGATAATTTCTCCCATCTACAAAAAAGGCAACAGGAGTGACCCAATTTTGGACAAAGAAGCCAAATATTATGCCGGTGTACTCCTCCATTAACAACATGGGCCACATAAATCAAAGCAATACCTTAAAACCAAGCCGGTTTCTGTAGAGACATGGGCACTGCCACTAACATCTCCGCCCTTTCACTAATGATAGATGCTGCACTTGTAATCAAACAGCCCTTGTACATCTACTTTATCGATTATAGCTCAGCGTTTGACCATATAAACAGAAATATTCTGTGCCAAAAATTAAAAAGGCTATGTATTCCACCACTGCTCCTAAAACAACTAATTCTTCTGCATAGTAACACCTGGGTACAAGTAAAGTTAGGGGCAGGAGTCCATCTAACGAAGAAGATAAACACAACCTCAGGATTAAAACAAGGCTGTGTACTTGCCCCTATACTTTTTAATCTCTTCATGGCAGAGCTTTCAGTCCAACTCAATGGAAGCAACTTGCATGTCCCAAAGCTGGGAGGCTGTCAGCTATCTAATCTCCCATACGCAGATGACCTGGTACTCATCAGTCGGACACCTATAGGACTACAACGCTTGCTTGACATCACATCTCAATATTCGGAGACCAACAGGCTAAGTATTAATCAAGAAAAAACAAAAGTCATGTGTGTATATTACCGGAAAATAAAAACAAAGCACAACTCGTACCTGGCAAAAGTCAAGCTGGAAGTTGTACAAGAGTACTAATACTTGGGGGTTATGATAGACAACAAAGGCAATTACAAAGCACAATGCGAGGCAATAAAAAAGATGGGACTAACAACAGCAGTGGCATTAAGAAACCTGAAAAATATGACCACTGGACCAAGCCTTCTCCCTCTGATCAGCGTGATACAGGCTAAACTATTTCCATCAATCACCTATGGAAGTGAAGCCATGAGAGGGAGAGATGCGGAAAAATTGAATGGTATCATTGCAAGATTCCTGAGAATAATATACGGGTTGCCTGGATATACATCGCAGGCCCAAATGAGGCTTGAATTCGGGATGCAAAGACAAGAGCTGGCCCGAAAAGGAGCTTTCGTTGAAACGTGGTACAAATTTAAAAAAGGGCAGCCAGAAACTTTAAATTCCTACTTGTGGAGGGAACTAGGGGCATATTAGCAAGGAACCTCGTTAAAATTATCGCCGTTTTATCGGCAGGAAACTGCAAATAAAACAGCGATAATGGGCTTGCTAATATGCGTTATAGAATTCCTATAGAATCCCAGGTTAGATGTCCTGCACATCTAACCTGGGATTCTATAGGAATTCTATAACGCATATTAGCAAACCCATAATTTTAACGAGGTTTCTTGCTAATATGCCCCTAGAAGCCTCTGAAACCTGCCCAACTAGGCTTTTCTTGGATACTGCACTGGACCAGCTGGGGTTATGGTAACATTGGGTATCGTCAGGGTCCATGGCAAGTTTACAAAAAGTTGTAAACAACATTGTCAAAAATTAATCTATCATACAAGACAAAGCGGTCTTAGTAGAACGGACACATGGCTGGCTCACTGTACAGTCCTACAGTAAAGCGACTCCTCAAGCATACCTCCTTTCTAACTTCTCCAAAACAACCAAAGATACGTTTCTGAAGCATTGGCTGGGCTTATTGCCATCTGATTACCATCTGCCCCCATGGTTACGCCCTCCAAAGCCAGCAATCTGCCGTCTCTGTGGGGAAGGAGAGGAGGACATAGTCCACATTATAACCATATGCCGGGAACTGATGCAGGAGCGCCGGTCACTACTTAGACCTATCCTTAATAAGAAACAAATACGGCCATGTAGACATGCGGTGCTCGCAAGCTTCTCTGGTGAAGATATACAGCTAAGCTGCCGCCTGGTAAAATGTTTAACTGCTGTTGATCTCCGACTGAAACGGACACCGCCAGACCAACGGAGAAGTTGCACTGGAACCGGGATGGAGCCAAATTGTTACCTCATTGCGTAATAGCCACAACAGTGCTTTGCACATCAAGCACCAAGCATTTTTGCACACACCAAGAACAAGCATCAATAGGCTAACATCTGACATTTTGTAGTAAGCAATCAAAGCTGAGGCTGCGTTGTGCACTTTGCACTTGCACTTATTCGCCTCCCTACAATCTGCAGTCAAGACTCTGACCAAGGGGTTAATTCTACCTCATGAACTATTGCTAAAACTCAGAAAACAAAAATGTAGAAACTGGACTATGGGTCACCAAGGCCGGGGGAGTGGATCTCTTCTGTAATTTTAATGTGTGTTCTTAATCGTGGCTACCAGCCTTTTCAATTGATGTTTTACTGTTTATAGGGGACAGCTAATTTTTGTAAAGGTTTTAATTAACTGCACAATAAATATTACTTTGACTTTGACAGTGCAGGATGTGAAACCTCCATAGGACATCAGTGGCAGCCTCAGAAGCTTTGTTTTTTGGGTGTTGGAGGGGGAAAGCAATTAATTTAAAGCACCTGGTCCTGTGCTCAGTAGTAAGCCCCGCCCCTCCAAGGCCCTGCTTCCTTCTCACATGGTGAACAATGTTCACAATTTGCCAGGGCTGCACTTACAAAGTGGAAGTTGTTCCTGGCTTGGAGCTTCAATTCTGCATATGCAGACCTGCCAACTCACACGATTTGGGCTTCCCTCAGTCGGTGACCCCGTGAGGTGCTGAAACCACACAGTGGCAAGAAAAGACAAGCTGCAAACCACTGTGCTAAGTGGCTTGCTGGCTTGTCTTTGGAGGCAGTAAGATGCAATGTTTTCACACTCCTTAATGGACATTAGCGACAGCTTCATTGACCCTTTGGTTTTGTTTTTTGGAGGGGGTGGGGAGCTTGCTGGAGGCAGGGTGCCTCTTAGGTAGGTCTCAGCATGACAACCCCCACCTCCAAGGTCCCACCCTCTCTTCAAACAGTGAAATGTATTTATAAGATGGAGGGTCTGTGTTTGACATCTGACAGCACTGGAGGGAAAATAATTGGGTCCCTGTAGCCTCTGCCTGTCCTGCCTGCTTGTGTTTTTGCATTGCTGCAATATATGTAGTATACCTCTATCCCTTTTATAGCGTATTATGAAAGCAAAGGTCTGCAGTCTGTTGCAGGTCTGTCGCTCGGTAATTGCAACTGCGTGCAAAAAAGTGCACAACTTCATACACAGCGATGGGCCAACCATGCACACTTCATTGCATGGACAGCGATGGGCCGTCCGTGCACACTTCATTGCATGGACAGCGATGGGCCCGCCATGCACACCTCATTGCATAGACAGTGATGGGCCGTCCATGCACACTTCATTGCAGGGACAGCGATGGGCCGTCCAGGCACACTTCATTGCATGGACAGCGATGGGGCCGTCCATGCACACTTCACTGCATGGACTACCATGGACTGGCCATGCACACTTCATTGCAGGGACAACGATCGGCCGGCCATCCACACTTCATTGCATGGACAGCAATGGGCCGGCCACGCACACCTCATTGCATGAACAGCGAAGGGTTGGCCATGCACACTTCATTGCATGGACAGCGATGGGCCGGCCATGCACACTTCATTGCATGGACAGCGATGGGCCGGCCATGCACACTTCATTGCATGGACAGCGATGGGCCGGCCATGCACACCTCATTGCATGGACAGCGATCGGCCGGCCATCCACACCTCATTGCATGGACAGCAATGGGCCGGCCACGCACACCTCATTGCATGAACAGCGAAGGGTTGGCCATGCACACTAAAGTAGACGCAGTGCAAAATTCTGACCTTCCCACAGCACTGTGCTGTGTAGAGTTAGCTAAGTGCAGTCAGAATGTAATGTGCACGTGCCTTGTGGTAGGAAGCCACAAGTATTCATCACCTGGTGTGGGTTACACGTGCACCTGACTTGTAGAGCCCGGAGGCACTCAGGTCCCGGAATACTCTTTGCTTCTGTCTGGAATCGCTCAGCGGGCTTCCCCGTTCCTGACTGAGGTCTGTCTCTGCAAATGACTTTGTCGCTGGGCTCTCAGATGTCAGAGCCCCAGGAGCCACCGTATTCAGTGCCAGATGAAAGGGAGAAGTGAGGTTTGTATTTGTAACTGTGAGTAACTTCAGGTCCTGAGGGAGTCAACTACTGAAAGAATATTCCTTGTTCATTATGCTTGACAATGTAGTTGAATTTAATCAAATATCTACTTGTCCATGCGGAAGGTTACTTCATAAATCTACTTGTTCTGTAATAAAATCCACTTGCCCTTTTGGTGACATGTAGTGCGGCGACTAATTATGGCAGCAATCTCATTATATAAGAGCTCTGATAGTAGCCACTCTGAATATGCCAGAGCTCATACCATAGTAAGGTTTGAATACTAGCAATTCCCATATTTGATCACCTTTTCCCAGATCTTTATACTGGGGCTAGAGGTAGCGGTAAGCAATAGTTGTCCATGGTGAGAATGCCCTTTTGAGTCTGTGCAAACCTACTAACTTGCACGTTTTATCGGTTTTCATCAGCTTGTCTCTAATATTTCCCCATACAGAGAAAGGCTGGAAATGTACTCCTGACAAGGGCAGAGGTAAAACGTATTTCAGGATTGGGGAAAAAAGTTGTTGGTGAGAACGTGAACTTGTTCCCACCCAACAGATTTTCGCATGACAAATCCACACATGCATATTGCTTGCGCTAAAATGTAGTTCACAAATATTTTCCAGGATTAAAATTTCCTAACCTACTTCTGTAAATTCTTTTGAATCCATGAAAGCCGTACTTCTGCACTAATGCAAGGACATATACCATGGATGCACTTTTATGATTTTCTTTAAGAATTGGGCCCCAGTTAAGTCGGACATTGGTTAAAACCTCTTGTTTTTATTAAAACTATATCACTCTCTATCTACCAACTGGCTTCACTGTGAGTGAGAGCATGCAACTCTTTCACAAGGAGCATATCGGCACAAAAATAGTTGTGTTCAGTGCCAGAAAATACTGTGGCCATTTGTGGTTATTGAGAACCAACATATTTTTGCTTTGGCCAATGTTTGTTATAATGATGAGGACCCAGCAGCACCCACAACAATAAAGTTTTATAAAACCCATTTCAAAACAAGACACGCATTGACAAAACCAAAAAGCTGACCACCAATGCCATACCTATTGGTTATGCCACTGGTTGTTTATTTAGATGTTTCCTATAATTTTGTTGAAACTAGTTACACTGATTTTCCATTAAGAATATTTTATGGAAATACTAGCATTCCTCAACACATTTTACTAAATGATGCTTCAAACAAATGGTGCCTAAAAGTTCACAATAGTTTTGCAAAACAATATTTCTTAGCATTTTTTTTAAACATTTTATTTTGAAAGCAAAAAATCATCAATCTTGCTTTCAAGCTTTTGCATATATTTGCATCTAATCAGAGAGCATCCTGGAAACATTATACGTACCCTCATGTTGTTAAACGTTGCAAGCGTGTGTACATGTTTTTATACTGGAACCACTGTCAGTAGTGCAGTGTGAACTTACATTTCCTTAGAGCACTCATCCTAATAATAAAGGCTTTGTTTTAATTAACTATAATACAAGTTCAAACAGTATTAACATAGAGGTACAAATGTTACCTTAACTGCAGGCAATTTCCTTCTCTGATCCATAATGTGGTAGTGTAATCTAGTTGTCAAAGGGTTTGTGCTGCAGTGGGTTGGGCCTACTTGTCCCAAGGACAAAATAAACATGAAAACGTGCTGTCCTTGACCCCAAACAATATGTTCTTGGGCGGGCTATAGGAATTCCACACCCCTGGCCTTAATATTCAGAAGTAATCTAAACAGAAGACACGACAGAAAAGCATTGTATTTACATGGGTTCATCCAGGAGCTCAGGTCTGAGCCTCAGGTGGGTGTTGGGGAACAAATGTGCTTTCTCTGGTCTTACACCTAGAATTTGGAACGCTCTTTCTTTCGGAGATGAGAACCAATCCCTCCACTGCCTATTTCAAGAAACAGGCCAAATAGCTTTTCCTGAGTGAACATTAACTGCATCATCATGTACTCTTTCTCTAGTCCCCTTGTTGACAGATTTGACATCTATCCCAACTTATCTTTTGCTATGTATATTTGATTGGATGTTAAACTGTTATTTTACTCTAGGGCCCTTACGGAACTATAATAGAAGAATACTTCTTGGGCCAATTACAGATTTGTCATTTACTCTACTATGCTGTGAGGAGCCACGCTAAGATTGTTTTACTGAATGTTACGGGAAATATATTGCACTATATGAGAAACTGAACTAGTAGGGCCTTCTACCCTGTATCTGACTTTGATTGTTTACTCCTTGTTGTTTTACAATGTTGACCTCAACTGTTCTGCGTTCATGCATGCTTCTGCCTCTGTGTACAGTGCTTGGATACCCGCAAGGGTCATGTTCGCGCTTTATAAAACTTTTCAAATAAATAAATAAATTATAAAATTGAAAACCCAGAAGGTATTTTTGAGTGACACTCTATGCTGTCATTTGTAACAGCTAGGTCAAGAATTTTGCAAAATGACAGCAAGTGAAGTTAAAATGGCATTACATTTCCCTTTTTAAAAAAAAAACATATTTTATGATTTTTTTGGGCTCATATATACATAACGCATGGCAGGGCATCATCCATGCATCAGTAGGATACTAACGGAGATAAAAAAAGAAGTAAACAAAGCAACATAGCTTTACAAAACAATAGCAAGCCTGAACTTGTGGTATAGGTCGCATGAATGGAGGCAAGTTTTGTATCAGAGTACGGTGCGCACTAGTCGCGAGTTCATGCAATGCCTGCATGGGAAGCGCAACAAGAATGGGGGCTGTACAAGGTTTGCTTTAAATAAACTGCAGAATTGAACATGAGTTTTTAAAACCAGTGCTCGTGTCTAATTTCTGTCCCCCCCTCGGTTTACATCAGTGGTCTACAAAGAAATGATGGGACAAGCAGAACTCCTCTTCATTGGAGAAGAAAAGGCAGATTTACCCAGTGGAGCACTGGTCAAAGATTCTTGGCTAGTGGCCAGCTATAGTCCAAATAGGTACAAGAACTTCACATTCATCATTAGATATAATCTGCCAATTTAGAATTATGCAGAAAAACGCAGTGGAAGCTCAATTGTATAATTCCGGTGGCCCTGGCTGTATGCAGATCAGGCACGGTCCTACTTATGAGCCTGAACTGCCAAACCAGGTTCTCTCTGAACCAAAACACAAACAACCCAAGCTGGTTTTGGCCTAAAGGGCCCAAACATTGGACTGGGGTGCGACCCTAGTAATCACCCAGAGTTAAGATGAATTCAGGCATTCCACATGTTTTGTTTTCTACAGTGTAATGTCCTAAGTGCAAATTGTATGCCCTGACGTATGTCCCATACTTACTGTGCCCTAGGACTCAAGCTACACCCACTGAAAAGGCCCAATTGGGCTGAAACTGGTCTGGAGTTACTTGTGCTCCTGTTTACAGGGGACCGGGCCTGGCAGTTTGAACTGGACTGTTCCCATTGGAGCAGGGTAGAGACTGATTTGCATATGGGTGGCTCCTGTCTGAGGGTGCATAGGGAGAAAAGTGATATACTGGGATACACCGCTAAGTAATCATTAAAGGATTAGATGAATTCAAGCATTCCACCTATTACTTTTTTTTCTTTCTGTAATGCGACAGGTATGCCCAGACATGGGCCCCATGCTTACTTTGAGATAGGACTCCTGCTCCATCCTAATGAAGAGGCTTAAATAGGCCAAAACCTTTCTGGGGTTGCTTGTGCTCCCATTCAGAGGGGGGCTTGCCTGGCAGTTCATGCTGCACTGTCTCAATTGGGGCGGGACCACGACAGATTTGCATATGGCTGCTTCATGTCTGAGGTGGAATGGTGCACAAAGGAATGTGCTCATTGTGCAACAGGACTCATGCTACACCCTAATGAATATGTTTGATTTAGGCCCAGATCTCTGTAATGGGGTGAATGTATGACATTGTTCTGCATTCTGTCCATCAAGAGTTCTTTTTGCATTTGTCACCCCGAGTGGGGCGGGTATGCCCAGACATGGGTCCCGTGCTCTCCATGCCACTGGAGTCAATCTATCCTGGCTGATGAGGGCTGAAAGCCCGAAACCGGTCCTAGGATGCTTGTTTCCAGTCCAGGGAGCACCTGGCCTGGCAGTTTGGGCTGGACTGTTCTCATTGGACACAGGGTCAAGACTGATTTGAATATGGCTGGGTCCAAACTGGAATGGCATGGTGAGCAACAAAACGATGGATTTAGGGCCAGATCTCTGTACTGGGGTGAATGTATGACATTGTTCCGCATTCTGTCCATCAAGTGTGTTCTTTTTGCATTTGACACCCTAATGAATAGGCACAAATATGCTAAATCTGGTCTGGGAGTGCTTGTGTTCCTGTTTTTGGAGCGCATAGCCTGGCAGTTCATGCTGAACTGTTCCCACTGGAGCAGGACCAAGATTGAGTTGGATATGGCTGGTTTCTTTCTGTGGTGGCTGGTGGGTAAGAGAAACGAGGGACCCGGATGCACCATCTAGTAATTACCAGTGGCTCAGACCCATCACTTTTTTGCATTCTTCATATTTAAATATGACTGCCACAGTGGTATGATTCATATCTACCCAAAGGTAAAGTGACTTCCGCCACCAAGGGGGGAGTAACTCAGTGAAAATATCCATCACCGGCATTTCACCATACTTGTGTGACATGGTTAAATTTCCACCACGGCATATAGCTACTTTGGGCTTGCATCCCAACAGTACTTACATTTTAAGTGTCGCTGACATTCTCGACGTTTTTTCCTCAAAAGCGTCTCTTGACTAACCATTGGTGTCAACACCAACCCATCATGGACAAAACCGTGAAGTCGAACACAGCTCTGCCATTTGGTTTTGGCAGACGTCCTATTTGCACCCTCCACCTAAGCCAGTACCTATGTCTTCTGAATGTCAGCTAAAATAAGTGTGCCTTTGCTGCTCCTTCCATCCAGGCCTCCCAAAAAGTGATTGAGCCCTCCTCTGTTGCATTCTCTTGCCTGCATCACTGCAGAGGGCTGCATCTCGCACTCCTAAAGCACCAACTGGCCTGTCTGCAATGTCCCAAAACATGTCTGCTCGCCTGCTTTAGGTATTGCAGTTCACCCTGCCAGTGACAGGTCATTGGTTGCTGAATGAGAAGATACTTCTGAGCATTGCACATGAAACCTTCTACAGAGCTGTAAATTTGAGAACTATAGACAATTTTGTGACCCTGGTACTAGCAACTGTTATCTAAAGACATACTTTAGTTTAGATGCAAAAATGGGAATTTGCTAATTAAAGAGCTGTGGAAAAACAAAAGAGCATTTCGCCTTTAGAAAACAACTTCACGTTCCTATGTTACACTAACCTGTTCCAGATTAGCTTCATCGTACAGGCCTCCTAAGCAATTACTTCCAATAAGACCCTATTGTCAGTGTAACATCAAGATGCCACTTACGACATAGTGTGGTACGGGGCATGTTCTTACAGATTATGGACGTAGTATGGTATAGGGCATCTTCCTACGGCTTATGGCCATCATATGGTATAGGGCATCTTCCTATGGCTTATGGACATAGTATGTCCGTAGGAGATGGAAAGAATTACACTAAAGGACACACTAAAGCGTGGTCTGTTCAGATAGCAGCTGTCACTGCCTACCTTACAGATCACGCACAGAACCATAGGGGGCGCAGGAGAGGGAAGTGCCAAATGTAATTAATTTTATTATCAAGGGCTCATCACCTCCAACTATTGGACTTCATTGGAAGTCATTGATTTTATTGTTGGTTCCTGATCTGTTGACAATGCGTTATTTCATACTATGTTCAGTTTGTGTGACAGGATGAAGCCGCACTTGAATATCGCGATACTCAAGACCTGTACATGCAGAGATGAGAAGCAACAATATTGATGCTCTCATATTAATTGTACATATGAACTCAAAGTTAGGTAACCACAAAGGTCCATCTGAGTTTACACAGTCAAAACACAGGACAAGTAACTTGTGGGTTCACAGCACATGAACCCCACTTTTACCATCAATTACAGGCTGGCTGGACTGCTGGGTTGCTTTTAACATGTAGCATCCAATGAACTATGGAGGAGGTAAAACATGGGAGTCCAATGAAATGTGCAACCCCACAAGCTTCCATCTATGAGGGATTCTAATGTATCCTTACTTTGGTTAATTTCTTGTATCATCTCCATAATTGCCATCAGATCCCATTTTCATATCCTGGACATACCTGTGCCTCTCAGGTGCCCAGGAATCTATATACTGTGACCCTTACTGCTCATGGATCTCCTATAACCAGGGACACTCAGACGACGCAATTTTGCAGACACTGTATTTTTGTACAGTCATTAGGCCCGATTCACAGAACTATCTTAAGACAAAATCCTAAACTTACTACTTTTGGTATTCACAGAAGTTAGGATTTTGTCTTAAGTTTGTCTTAAGACAAACTTAAGACAGACTTAAGACAGACTTAAGTTAGGATGTTGTCTTAAGCCTGTCTTAAGTCTGTCTTAAGTTTGTCTTAAGACAAACTTAAGACAAAATCCTAACTTCTGTGAATACCAAAAGTAGTAAGTTTAGGATTTTGTATTAAGTTAGTTCTGTGAATCGGCCCCATAGATTTTTTCCATTTGCCACATAATTTGGCACTTGCTGCATACTTTTCATATTTCAGTCAAAAATGTTGTTTCTAGCTCAAACGAATCAAATTTCTAAAAACCACAAATCTCCTTGATAGTTCGAGCCAGTGCCTGATCTTTGCAAAGGTTAACAGGCCACCTTCTGTATTCAGGTGTTAAAGTGCTACTAATGAGGTGCAACTGTGCCCATACAACATTAATATGAATTAAAGTGCAAGATAATGAGATGATACTGCTACAGAGTGTGCATAATTTGCCTTTCCTTCCTGCATAGTTTGGCCCTCCACTGCCACAAACTTCCAGTGACCCTGCCTGCAACTACGTTTGTGTATTAGTTCAGCTGCAAGTACACTGCTAACACTGAGATCAAATAACACAATCTGCTCCTTTCTGGAATATTAACACAGAATTTCCCTTCTTCCTTTCTCCACTTTGGTTCAGTCCACTCCTGTTTCAGTAGTTACTCAAGTATCACAGCCCCAGGACCAATGTATATTCAGCACAAAAGGAAACCAGAATGTTACTTCTACCTCCTCTACTTTCTCATAGAAACAAAATATGTAGCGAGGTAACTTCTGCAGATAAATAATCGTGTAATATGGCCCTAAATTGCAATTAAGGGGTCCTGGTGACATCGTCAACGAGGAGACTGAAGTCCAGGTGGTTTGTAAATATCCCCAGAACCTTGAAATGGCAATATAGGAACATATTACACATATTTGCCGTTATATTTTTTATATTACATGTTGATCGTGGGTATCTAGCAAGAGAACACTGTTTTCTGCCAAGTGCAGCTAACAATGGGAACCCATAGAAATTACAATGTTTAGGTTTTGTTTACCTTAGATGAATACATTATTGATAAAGCAAAGTTCAGTGGTGTGGGCCAGTGGAAATATGCCATTCATTTACTGAATAATGATGGATGCCAGCATAATTTTCTGATTTCACACAAAAAATGTTGTTTGTAGCTCAAATGCTTTGAAATAATATTGACACAGAATGTGCTGAAAAATGCCACATTATTTGCTATTTCATGCTGCATAATTTAGAAAACCTTGTTGCATAATTTGATCTTCTTTGGCCACATAATCCTTGAAGCCCTGGTAATAGCAAAGATCTTCAGAGCAGTCCGACAACTGTCACGACAAAACCAATATTTCACAGGAATCTGTGAAATATTCCATATAGCATGTTCCTTGTGAACATTTTTTTTATACTGTCACAATGCATTCGGGTGGTTGCAGGGCAGAGAGGGGCTACTGGTCCCCAACTGTGGGGGTTAAGATCATTTACCACTGGTGTCCTGGGTCACACCCTACTATGACTCTGCACAGTGGGCCAAAACAACCCTTTTGTACTTGACTCCCAGAGTAGTGAGGGCGAGCAGTCACTGGGTTCCAATGGAGGTAGTGTGGGTAGCAAGAGCCTAGAACTCAACAGTCAACCAATGGAAACAATATTAGAATTTCCTACCGAGTGCTTATCTTTTTATGGAAATAGAAATTTCCAGTAAGCATTCTCCCTACCACTATGGTTCAGATCCCACTATTGCCGTCCCCAACACTTTAAGGAATCTGGCAAGATTAGGCTCAGGTGAAGCTGGATCAAAGGTTGTCACTCATTCAGTGTGCTTCTCAGTCCAATGTTGTAATCAGTCCTTATGCAACAAAAGCTTTAAGTGAGCGTAGTAGACGCGCCTGCGCTTCTAAGGGGCATATGTATCAAATACTCTATTTGCGAGTCTCAAATAGCGATTTTTTGAGAATCGCTGTTTGAGAATCGCAAACGTGATGTATTTAAAAATTCCCAAATAGTTAGCGATTTCCTGGCAAGGGCATGTATGTGTGCCACATGGCACTTTGAAAAATGCCAAAAAGTGAATTTTTCAAAGAAATCGCAAATTACCACCAACTTCAAGTTGGTGGTAATTTGCGATTTCTTAAGAAGAAATCGCACAACTGGGGTGCTTGTTACATCACATTTAAGGAATGGCAATTTGCGATTCCTTAAATGCTCTCACAAAATAAGGAATCGCAAATTTTGCGATTCCCTATTTTGCAAGGCCCTTTTGGGATTATACATCCCAAAAGGCCTTTTCCCGTTTGTAAACGGGCCGATTCTCAGTTTGCAAACGGGAAATGGGCTTGATACATATGCCCCTTAGTCCCTCATTCCTGGAGCAGGCTAAGACTTGCAGTTTATCCCCGGCCAGTTACTGTCAGTCTGGGTCCACCGGCAGAACCCACTCTCAGGAGTTGTGTCCTCTTTGGTCAGTTGCAGTCAGGGGCTCAGCAGCGGCCATTGTCGCCTCCAGGTTGAATCTCTCACAGCACTGTTTCCAGATAGTTGGTCTCTCTGCCTCAGCAGCTCTACAGCTTTTCTCTCCTCATCAGCAGTGTGGCAGCACCAGTTTTTCTATCCTGCAGAAAATTGCCAGATGACATGGGATGACAAGCTCTATTGCAATCACGGTATAGCCCACTCTGGACCTGAGCAGACTGGAGGAGAAAGGGCCTTCAATGCTCGGGTCCTCCTGATTCGCTCTCTTGGGTTGTGAGCTTTCTCTGGGACTTGTCATGCTCACATGCTGTGCTTTTCCTCCTGGTCAGTCTCAAATACTGTATGGTCAGGCACTGTCCTTCCTTCTCTCAGCTCACAGGCTTCTAGGCCTTTTACGAAAATCCCCACCTCCTCCAGAAGAAAGGGTTGATGTTGGGTAAAGACCCCTCTCTTCTGAGAGACTGGTTGTCGGGCAGACAGCTGCTTTAGTTGACCAGGAGTTCTTCGAGTACTCTGCCGAGCACTCCCTTCCTTGTTCCTGAAGAACCTGGGACTGGAACAAAGTAGCATGGTTTGGATTCCACTTTTATACACATTTTCTAGGCTTGGGATGTGGCTCTCCTCTCTAAGGCTTCTGAGCCAGTTTGGTTTGTTCTGTTTCCAAATGTAAGTCAGTAAAGACAGTAAGTAAGTAACTTTATTGTACATTTAATTAAAACTCACAATTTTTAAAATTCACAATTTAAAGGAGGTATATATCAAAAGATCAAAATGATTATCAAAGATTAAAATTCATGAATTGCCATATTGTGCGGTAGTAAATAAAGTTTGTGTTTCCAATTTAATTTTTAATGATGTTTGTATGTGCTAGAGTCCCAAAATTGTGCTCTAGATGTAATTTTTAGGCTGGTCTCCAGGCACAGCTTTTGGGCAAGGTGGTGGTCCTCACAGCAGGTTCCATTGGGACTGGCTCCTTGCAGAAATATACAAAAGGGGGCGCAATGACGTGTGAGTTTTCTGCACCTGGCGGTTCTCAGCCTTTTGAAGACGTAATCAGAGACCGAGCCCTGCCTAGAAACGTCCTCACCTTGAAAAACAAACTGCTGTCCAACCTGCATCCCTTCTATCTACCAAACGCATTACTCAGGAAGAACTAATCAATAGACCTTTGCAAACAAAGCCCTCATTGAATTTCTACAAGTAGCTCTTCCTCCCGCCTTCTCATTTCAATGTCTGAGTCTACACCCTCCCGCCACAGGAATGCAGGCAATACAATTCCACTGTCCAGGGGAAGCTATTCTCACCCTCTGTCTTGTGCCATGCTAAACCAGGAGCATCAAAATGACCCCAGTATTCAGAGTCATACAACATGTAAAGTCCTACTAGCATACATGTGACCTGACTCATTGCACATATACACACTTGACATGCAGACACAATGTCATTGCAAGGTTCTGGATTTCACATTACAGCAGAACTTTACACAAGTTGGGTCAATTAACTGAGCTCAAACTAACAACACAGGAAAAGGTCTGGTCAGACTATAAATGTAATCACAACAAGACACCCTGCCACCACTGCTTTATGTGACCGACCCAGGACACGGATGTAGTTCACTGTCCAATTTGAGGCCACGTGTGGTGCATGCCTCCAGGTCATAGGAAAGGTCTGGGACTCCGCATTCTCAAGGACAGGCATAGGCCTCTGGGCACATGCTAATTTACCATGACACCTGGGTCAAAATGAAATTGAGGATACCAGATTCATGTGCAGTCGGGCACTCGGCTGTGGAACACACCTGTTAATGCCATTGGTGACATTCCCGTCCTTACATATACCACTTCATTTTGTGCAATAGGAGCACCCAACCAAATAAATGGTTAAAGCAGTGTTATGGTTATCAATGGTTTTAACATGTAAATGTAGGATTAAAAAAACCCATATCTTAAGTTCCACATCAACTCTAATGTTCTCAAGCTCATTCTTGATGTCACAGATGGAATTACAAATGTTGCAAATAATATTACAGATGAGTTACAAACTGCAATACTCCTAATTCTATGACAACTATGAACATAGAATTAACTATTAGTTTGACTATATGTTTTTCTTTGATTAGATTGTGCTTTTAGGTGTTGTTACTTATTGGGGCAAATCTTGTGAGGTTACAAGCATGCATTTCATGTGTGAATTATGGTCTGCATGGCTGTTTTGCAAGTTCCGAATTACGGTCCACACCATAACTTCTGAATATCAGTGGTTTATCATATTTACTTCATAATTTTAACTCAACTTTACCTGTGATTTTTTTTCAGTGAATATCTGAGGTTGTTTTAAACCTACATTTAGGTGTTATAACCATAGCCAAGCCTAACTTCGCTTTAACCTATGTTTTTTCCATAAATTGTTCGATGAATACCACCTCCAACAGTTTCTCACATCTAATAATTTCCCTACCTGCCTCCATGTGCAGCAGGAGTTGGCTGTAGGGCCAGGCCCAGAGCTCTTTCCACCACTGTTGACCAATCCCTGGCACACGCCCTCTTCAGCCCTTGATTTTTTACTTAGAAATTTTTGGTGGCCGCGGATCTTATTGTATGGTTTAGGTAGCAGCACTAAGGTTCATGGCCATAGACAGAGAACCCTCCACAAGCTTTATGGACCTGTGTTAGGCCTTTTGTAGGTCTACAGCTAAGATTTTGATTATTCAAACCCATGAAAACCTCAACAAAGGCCTATAAATATTGCCATAAGTTTGTGGCCCTCGATGATGAAGCTTGAAGTGTATTCATAGTCCAGTGGATGGGGTTCGGGACCCCATAGAAAAATCGCCATTTTTAATTCATCTTTACTTGGTGGGTTCCCTTTGGGACCGATACATGTGTGTGGAGGGCAGTGTATGCTCCCACTGCCCCCTTATGTTTCCTTTATTTTATTTTCAGTACACTTGGACTTTTTACCCATATCCTGCAAAGGAGGAAACATTTTACCTGATATTGAAGCCAGGCAATCAGGGAAATCCCGGTCCACAGATTTAAGTCTGGGTTTGTGGACCCGAAATAGACGAAGGCAGAAATCCTTAACGAATCAGATTTTAATATTTTTAAGTTTGTGTCTGCAGAAGTGTGCAAAAGCTGATCTCTGCAAATTAACAGTTCAGATATGTTTCTAATTTAACCCCTTAATTCCCAGACCACAGACTACAGTAACTCCCTCTACGTAGGAATTACTGCCCAACTCATGAGGAAACTCCAGACCATCTAGGAGGCAGTCAGACTCATGCTTGACCTCCCAGACAGACGGACATCACCCCTCACCTCAGGAAACTCCATTGGCTACCAGTCGCATAGAGATGTCTGTTCAAGCTGCTCACCTGTATTTACAGAGTACTACACAATGAAGAACCGGCGTACCTCAACAAACAAGTACATTTTCACCAACTCACCATGGAGCTTCATTCCGGATCCCTCTTCCTAGCAGCCACCCAACTCATCCGCCAAGCGAACAGCGGAATCCGCTCTTTATCCCATCTGGCGGCTAAGACCTGGAACACCCTCCCCCTGCCACTCAGAGCCATTATCTCTCCAGCAGTTCAGGAAGGACCTCGAGATCTGGATGTTGAACCAATAGGTTCAGGTAGCATGATCCAGCAGCATGACCCCACAGCGCCTCGAGACCCTCATCGGTGAAACAGCCACGCTCTACAAATCCTGATTGATTGAGAACAATTTATAAATGCAAATTTTTCTAAAACTACTGAGCGACCCAGCAACTGACCGTGGATTCACCTTTTGTATTCTAAGCCAAAAAAGTGCACCCAATTTTGCCACTACTAAATTAAGGGCCATTCTACCAAACTCTAATGTAAGCAATGTATTTGAGTGCTTCTGGGAAGGTTTAATGACAGTGTTACAGGATGTGGTGTTCTATTTGATTTAATCTATTTCCAGTTGTACCTATAAAGGCAGATTCCTACCACAGCATTGAGTTTGGAATCAAAGGACCGACCTAATTGATCATGCCCCAAATTGTCTAATAAGTAACTTCAAGCCAGATACTATTGTATGGACCATTTGAATCAGTAATGCAAGATTAGATTACAGTGGGAACACATTCTATCCCCAGATTTGTATAAGCTTTCAAGTGCTCGATTTGCAAGTCTTGCAGATGCCAATAAAATCCTCAATTTTTCCTGCCAGGCACACACAAGTATCTCAGCGTCACTCACAACAAGTTGTCTTTCTGAATAAAATATAACGTTGTGTTCAAGCAGGAGGCAAACCACTGTAGGACAAAACCATCTAAGGGACCCATTCACATATTATGAATAAATTTACTTATGCATAAATCTACTCATGTACCCAGGATTAATTCTATACTTTTATACTATACACCATTTCGAATGGTAGATTTACACCTAAGTTTAGACGTACATATCTTCACACTTCAGTTCAGGGGGTGGAGGCATTCAAGACTGAATTTATGAGTATAAAGTACTGCCAGTAACTTTTTCTACTCTGTGGCAGACAGATACCTTTGGGAAAGTATAGGAAAAATGACTAAAGTGTATTATGCATTAAAACAGATTTTTAAACTATTTCAATATAAAAACAAATGTAAAATAAAATACAATATTACAGCGCATTAGCTCATTCAATTAGATTTGTATTAAATAATGAAATAATTTAAATGTATTTATGTAACTTATTATTTTTTAACAACTCATTTTAAAACTTCCCACCCACAGTAACACTTTTACTGAATTCTATTACATTTTGCGATAAGTTGTGTTGAATTAATTTAAAGTATTTTTTTTTTTTGGGGGGGGCGTGGTTTGGATGGCGAGGAGGATAGACGCCTAAGTCCGGAGCCACCACCACCCCGAGTAACTAACGGTGATTATAGCGGCGAATCGGCCCAAAACCCAAGAAAAAAAGAACGAGGGAAGGTGTCTGAAGTTTCAAGGCACATAAAGGAAGAACCATTCCGGGTCGGAAGGGTGCAACGAGCGAGAAAGTAAAGAAAAGGTTCGGACGAGCGCCGAGAGGAGGAGCGCATGATGACGGCACACGGAGCCGTAGGGAGCAGCACACCAGCAGCCCAGTAGAGGACCAGCGGTAACCAGGCAGCAGCGGAAGACAGTGAACGAGCTGGTAAGCGCAGCCGAGCTGAGCACTGTGCTAGGGTGCGACCTTAAGCGCCAAAGAAACTGAAAGCCTCACCAGGCGCAGCCATTTACAGACGGGCGAAGCAGCGGATGGGGCGCACGCTGACCACAGAATCCACGAGCCTTCGGAAAGCACAAAAAGCGATCCCAAATAAAACCCTCCGACCCAGACAACACCCAGGCCAAGCACACTTAACAAGGCGGACACCCCCCAAGCAGAACAATAACAGAAGCTAGAGGGCAAAGGCGAAACCAAAACCCCACCGGGAGCGGCCATTTTGTGACAGGCGAACCTGCAGCAAATGCGGCGAACGAGGGATCAAAGGTACAGCGGAAACAAGAGGCAGACAAAGAGCGGTCACAGGGGAAACCCCCAGCACTCCGCATAAAGATTACCCACCACGCTGCCACGAGCAAGACCCTACCGGCGCGGAAACGAAACGAAACCGTAACTATACAGGGGGCGGCCATCTTAGTTCAGATGTCCGGATGTTAAAAACAGACGCGAACACCACAGGCCATTTTACCACAGTCACGGAAGACAACAACGGCAGGCACTGGAGAGCGATACCAGACAGGCCGAGGTCATAAGTCCGCCGTAAGCAGCATATCGAGCGCAGCAGCGGAATCCAGACCAAGAAGGTCATTAGCAGGGCAGGAACTGGCAGAACCTCAAGCAAGAGGCAAATTGCAAGACAACGCCGTGCCTCCCCACTGAGCAGAACCAAGCACGCAGAAGAGGTACGGTGGGCTGTGCTACTTCACCCAGTGGAACAGCTGGCGGACGAGCAGCGGCGCAAGCGAAAAAGGTCAATTGCAAACCCGCAGGCCTCGAGCACACATATGCAACTAGCCAAAACAGCGGTAACAACAAGTGGTGAACGCTAACAAGAAAGGGGCCCAATCCGCCCAAACAAAGGCAGGAAAAGTCCTCAGAGCTGGCGGGGGCGAAGTCTAGGACCAGGACAGTCAGGTGGCCAAGCTGATTCCGCGTGGATACAACACCCACGCACAAGGAAACCACAGCAGAAAAAGCGACAAAAGGCAACCCAACCAAACAACAAAGAGACGACAGGTTGCACACCTATCTGGCCAGAAGAGGTTTCGACACCATGGCAGGACGAGATGATAAGAACACCAACGACATCAAAAAGATTAGGAAAGACCTTTCGGAATCGCCAACCAAGATTAAGAACGATAACAAAAACGAGACGACACTAGATACACTCCTAAAGAAAATCAACGAAGGGAACAAACTAGCCAAAGCCACGAAAAAGACAATTGATAACATGCAACTTGAGCTGGCAGCTATAAGAGCGGACCAATCCAAGACAAACTGCAGAATCGACGCTGTGGAAAAAAGGGTTAGCGATCCTAGAAGACTCCACCCACAGAGCACAAAGAGACCTGGGACAAGCTGCCAAAACAACCTACAATCTGCAGAAACTGTTGGCAGAACAGGACGACCGGAGCAGGAAGGGGAACATAAGGCTCTTGGGCGTGCCAGAGGGAGAAGAAGACACCCTAGGCTAGTGCGCAGCCCTACTAGAAGACCTCCTGCCAAAGCTTACAGGTCTGAACTTCGACAGGCCATTTGAAGTAGACAAGGCCTATAGAGTCCCAGCAACAAAAACCCCACAGAGTAGAAGACCTAGGCCAATCATATGCAAGCCGCTCCGTGCCAACCACACAGAAGATATCTTCGCCTTTGCCAGGAAAGGGCAAAACGTGAACGTGAATGGCCAGAAGATTGTCATAACGCAAGACATCTCTCGACACACAGTGGAAACAAGGAAAGGGTTCCTGGCCCTGAGGGACAAACTACGGAAAGACAGTATCACCTTCAGTTTCGCAGGTCCAGCGAGAATGAAGATCACAGACAGACGTGGCACTCGAATTTTTGACGAGTCCAGCGAACTAAGGAGATACCTAAGAGGCCCAGACCCAGTAGACATGGAAGTGCAAAGTCCAGGAGTAACCAAAAGAAGAGCCTCGTCAGACGCAGCAGAAGCAGGAGGAGAGGAATGCTAACTCAACCAAAGAACTGTCCTGCTTTGACTGTTGAAAGATCAAGGCAATTACAACCAAGATCTACCTCAGGCCAACTCTCATAGAAGGCCAACCGAACGCACAGAACGCATCAACCACACTACCTCATGACCAACAGACTACCTCGTTCGATGCAGAAACACCCAGGAAGACACAAGAAGATGTACCCATATCCTTTATCCGCATTGTTACGTACACTGCGAATGCTGGCACCATTGTGGGACGGCGATGCGCTGCAACGCACGCTGCATAACTGATATAGATGGGCCAAGAAAGCACTGAACTCGGGGGGGTGGGGGGAGGGAGGGCCCTTGCTGTCGCATGTCTACAGTTCTAAACACGGGGGAGGGGGAGGGGGAGGAGGGGGGAGGGGAGGGGGGGAGTTAATTCCAGTACAGATATATGCACTTCTTTGTTTCCATGCCTTTTCTATCTTTACTTTCCTATCCACACCCACTTCTCACCCAGGGGGGAATATCACAGGCCAAGCACACAGCCCAAAACCTCTTTGTCGACAAATCTGGGCACAATCCTATGGGGGGGGGGTCAGATGAGCGGCAGACAACCGAGACAGAAGAACCAGATCACATCAAGCGAAACAGCGAAAACAAAAAACAGCCATGACAGCCCCAACACAAGGCCAATTAAACTCGAACCTTAAGGTGGTGTCCCTTAATGTGAAAGGCCTCAACCACCCAATAAAACGTAGTAAGACTCTAGAATACCTGGTGAAACTGAAAGGAGACGTGTACGTCCTCCAAGAGACTAGAATCTCGGAGGAAGACGCACAACGGCTCAAGGCAAAGTGGATAGGCGAGGTCGTCTGCTCACCTGCCATACAGAAGAAAAGAGGGGTTGTCACACTAGTAAGCAAAAGAGAGAACCTGATACTACAGGACAGCTATGCAGACAACAATGGTAGACTCCTTGTGACAAGCTTAAAGCGAGGGGAAGAGACGATTCACGTTGCCAACATATATGGGCCTAACTCAGATGATAAGGAATTCTGGAATAGTGTAGAGACCAAACTAGGCGATCTTCTGCAGGAGGACCTCCTTCTGCTGGCGGGAGACATGAACCAAGTACTAGATCAGGCCACTGACAGACATCCATATAGACCGAGCCATGACTCGCAGAGCCTAAACATCCTTAGGAACATATGCACCAAACTCCAACTCAGGGACCCTTGGAGGCTGCAACATCCAGCTTCCAGGGAATACACCTTCTACTCGCACCCACACAACTCATACAGCAAAATAGATTACATACTAATGTCAACCTCAGACACACACCTGAGTGACCAAACAGAAATAGCCCCAATCACCATCTCAGACCACGCACACATCTCCCTTCCAATAAGTGGCAGACACAACGACACGCCGACCCGCAGATGGAGACTCAACAGTGATATCCTGCAACACCCAGAGAATACAACAGAAATTAAAGGAACCATTAAGGAATACCTAACCTTCAATGACAACACAGAAGTTAACAAAGGCACCCTCTGGGACGCCCTAAAAGCAACACTAAGAGGCAAACTAATAAACATCAAAGCCAGAATGAATAAGGGAAGAAACAAGAAAATAGCAGAGCTAGAGGAACAGATCAAAGACCTAGAAAAAGGACACTGTGCAAACCTCACTGACAAAAACACACTGACAGACCTAACAAGGAAAAAATACGAGCTCAACAAGATACTGAGCGAAAGAGCTGGCACATGGATCAACAAGTACAAATCCATAAACCTTTGCTCCGCCAACAAAGCAGGGAAGGCGTTAGCCTCATACCTGAAAGCAAAACAGAGACAACACTCAATTGCTGCAATAACAGACAAAGCAAACAAATCACAAACGACCAACAAGGGGATCTTGGAAGCCTTCAAACAGTTCTATGAGGAACTGTACAAGGCAGACAAGAACCTAGTAGCAGACGGGGGGGAAGACCTACTAAGTAAAATTAGCCTACCCACGCTAACGGCGGAACAAAGAGAAACACTAGAAGGAGACATCACAGGAACAGAGATAGAGATGGCAATAACAGCCCTCAAGGTAAACAAAGCACCGGGGCCTGATGGCTACACGGCAGCTTTCTACAAGAAATTCCAACAGCCGCTGAAATCCACCCTAGTAGAAGTCTTCACTCACTGCATCCGCGAGAGAAGAATGACTGCCTCTATGGCTGAGGCTAATATCATAGTCATCCCCAAAGAAGGCAAAGACCCTCAATACCCGCAGAGCTACCGGCCAATCTCGCTTATCAACGTAGACTGCAAAATCTATGCCAAAATCCTCGCAACCAGACTCAACGGGCTCTTGCCCGACCTTATCCACGATTCACAGGTAGGCTACCTTAAGAACAGGCTATCTCAAGACAACACCAGACTCCTCAGGCACCTTATCAACCAAACAGCACAGAGCACTGACCAGGCAGTCATGATCGCGCTGGACGCGGAAAAGGCCTTCGACAGGGTTTCCTGGCCCTTCCTTGACCGATTCATGGAGAAATTCGGCTTGGGTACCAAATACAGGAACATGGTTATGGCACTGTATAAAGAACCCAAGGCCCGAGTAGTCGTGAATGGGGGCTCATCGGAACCATTTATACTAGAAAGGGGGACAAGGCAGGGATGCCCGCTATCTCGCGCCCTGTTCCTGCTAGCACTAGAACCGCTGCTGGTCATGATAAGAAATAACCCAAACATAAGAGGAGTCCAAATAAAAGACAACACAGTGAAACTGGCAGCGTACGCTGATGACGTACTAATCACGACAAAAGAACCAACCACCTTCATCGCGGCACTAATGGATACCATAGAAGAATATGCACGAGCGTCAGGCTATAAACTGAACATGGACAAATCAGAATGCAAACCCATGAACGTCCATACAACAAAAACAGTTTTAGGATCCTCGGGGCTAGCCTGGCAAACCAAACCCCTGAAATACCTGGGCCTCCTCTTCGGCAGAAACTTGAGAGCAACCCTTGACCACAACGAGGAGACCACCCTAAAGAAGGTTAAGGAGAGACTAGACTCGTGGTCCCCTAAATACATCAGCTGGTGGGGCAGAGTGGAAACAATAAAGATGATGATAACACCAATGGTCAACTACACACTAAGCATGCTACCACTGACAATGACGGATGATTTCCATAAGAAGCTCGACAACATGATAAATAAGTTTGTATGGAAAGGAAAGAAACCCAGGATCAGCCTACAGAAACTGCGACTCAACAAAAAGTTGGGAGGACTGAACATCACGAACTTCAAAACCTTCCAAATGGCATGCCTGGCAAAGCAGGGTATTTTTTGGATCGGCCCAACACAAGACTACGCACCAGTGTGGCTAGAGCTAGAAAAGAACATCCTAGATGGGTTAAACCCCATAGCGATGCTTACAGCAAATAAACACCCAGCAGCAACCAATCCCATCATCAGGAACACCAAAACCGCCCTGCTAAGGGTGGACAAGCGGATGGAGCAAGGTATCAGAAATACCAAATGGGAGTCAATATGGTTCAACACAAGAATACAATATAAAGGGCGAACACTAAACAACGAGGTCTAGCTCACGAAGGGAATCACAACTCCATCACAACTAGAAAAGAATAACACCCCACTTACTTTTAACACCCTCAAACTAACACATAATCTTCCGGACATAGAACTCTACACGTTCCTCAAAATAAGGACAGCCATAACTAAAGCGAACCTAACTAAGACGACACCTCACATTCTACACCACTTGACCAACCTGAACAAGGTTGGACACCAGACAGCTCACATATACAAGCTTCTAAGCCCCAAAACGTCCAACCTAAACTTCAAAACATTATCCTTCTGGGAAACAATGCATAGCAGACACTTCAGTGAGCTGGAAAAAACACAACTGTGGGAGTCAGCCACCAAAAACAAAATCACACCGCAGCTAGCCCAAACAAAATACTGGCTCCTACACAAAGCATTCTGGACCCCAGCAAGATTAGCAGAAGTTTGTATACGCGAGAGTGATACATGCTGGAACTGCCACAAAAGCAAAGGGGACCTAGAACATCTTATTTTCACGTGCCCTAAGGTCAAAACATTCTGGGGGAAGGTGAGAGACCTCATTAACACAGTAGTGGGGAGGAGCATACAGCCAGGGTTCGTAGGACTAGCCACAGCATTCATGGCACCAGACCTAGGAAGTAAGGAAGACAGAGACCTAGTGGACCTCCTACTTACTGCGGCGGTAAAAACCATCTTAGCGAATTGGAAAAACACGGCCAAAGCCACTTTCAAAGGATGGGTCAACTGGGTCACCTTCCTCAGAGGAGCTGACAACATCACAGAAAATTTTTCGCCCAATCACACAGCTAGGACTGAGATGTGGGCCACACTAGATGCACAATTGGGGTCGCACAAACCTCCGTAGGCGCACCGACCACTAGGCCTCACAAACAACAAACTACAAGAGGACCACAATCAAGCATGGCTACCACCCTCTTCTTGGGGCTCTACATAACCACAGCTGAAACTAGCCTATGCAGCAGTAAGCCTAATGTAACCAAGAAGGCGTCAAGAATCAATGTACTGCCCTAGCATCACTACTGTACTGTAATGGAAATTTTCTTAATAAAAACTCTTGAAATCAAAAAAAATTAAAATAAATAAAATCAAGTCTTTTTTTTTACTAAAGTGTAAAAGTTTAATTTTATTGTCTTTTTAAATGATGTTATTATTAGATTTTAAAATAAAAAAGATGTAATAATTTGATATAATTTATTTTAACATTAAACAAAATATGAATTCATTCACCTGTTTAAGTACATTTACTACTGTTTTGTAACCATAGGGCTCAAGCAACTTTAGAAGTGTAATTTGTGATTAGCAATAGACTTACTCTTTTATGGGTGAAGTGTATTTGTAGTAGCCTTTCCTTTCCTTTCCTAAATCTCTCCTTACTTTTCCCTAAATCTCTCTCATTTAGTAGTAGATATTCCCCATTTTACCACCACTCCCTCTGGTCCCTTCCATATTTATATATACCAAGAAGGAAAGTTACATGTGTGGAGATTTACCCACAGAAAAGATAAAAGTGGCGGCAGTGGAGATCTGCACCCATAGGTTTGTGAAGTGCATTTTGTATTGAGTTTTACCACTCCACTTACTACAAAATGCAGGTTGTGATTCAAACTTGTCTGTGTACTTAACCTTCCTTGGAATTACGAGGCAATGGTTTTCTTGATTCTGGACAAGGAGGGGTAGAGGGATAATAAGGCAGCAGAACTTGAAATTGTCTGGATTACGCTTTATCTTCTTCCGTAGTTGGAGGATGTGCCCACTCTTGAGGGATTCGGGGGCGATCCCTCAAGAAAAGAGTGATTTGTCGATTTTAAGCATGGAATGAGCTGTCCCCTTGTGACCTTGATAGGTTCTTCTAGTCTCAAGGGGTCTTCTATGCATTTGGGAAAGAAATGTATTTCAACTAGTCTTGCGGAATCGTCTATGCAGCTGGGGGAGAAATGCGTTCAACTAGTTGGGATGCAGGACAAAAAGGCATGGCTGGCGACTGGATGTTAGGAATTGTTGCTCTATTTCTTGATCTTAGTGGGTGTTGATGAGACCTCCAAAGGGACCTGTTTCTGACGGCTTCAGACTGTTCACACGCAGGCCAGTATTTAGTAGTTGGATGGAGGTACTGATCCCACCCAAATCGCCCCACCAGTCTCCAACCATATTGTCATCAACTAAGAAATGCCTTTAGAATGGCAGGAGCCAGGTGGCCATCACCATGCAGGTGCAAGCATCTCTATGTTGATGCCCTGTTCTGCCTAGCTGTGCTGCACTGTGCCCTGACAGAACCTGCATAAGGCAGACACCAGCAGCCCCCATACCTGGAGTATCCGAAGTATTCCTTTCTACACAGCCATGCATGCACAGTAGTGGTGAGCTTTGGAAATCTGTACAACTTCCATTCCTGGGATATACACGTACACAAGTCCCTGCCCGCGCAACACCCATATGAAATTCGCTTGTTACAGAGTAGTCCTTGCAAAGGCCAGGGAAGATAATATTAAAGATTAACTTGGTACACCAACTTCATTTGTAAAAAAAACAAAAGTGACCCACAGTTTTGTTCAGAAGCCTGCAGCCAGTGCTATCAAAAATGTGGGTGGCAAATACCAAGATAGTGTAGTCTTGATTCCACCTCATGCCTCTCAAATCTACCGCCTGACTCTGCCTACCTCTTTATCTCGCCCCTGCAGGTACTTTATCACTGCTTTCTCCCTTTGTCACTGTTTCTCCACGTTCTCCTCTTTTCTTTTCTTTCTCTTGCTCTAGATCAAAGTTTGTTGTGGAAAATTAAGTGCTGGTACCCACAAATGGGTGGCAGTTGTCCCCACCTGCAACCACCAGCTCAGTTTAAACACTGCGTGGGAGTGCCACTCAGAGAGGCCCTGAGCTTTCCCATGGAAATTCCCTAAACACAGGGAAGGAGAATATAAGGAGATGCCCTCAGATCAGAGCTAGCTGCCACCCACCACCAAACAACCTTCCACACTGGCCGAGTCAGAGTGGTGCTGCCACGGCACAGGTGGGTAAACTGGAATCTCCTATTATCCCAATTTTTTCCTGGTCTATTTTTGGGGACATTCCCTCAATGATGCTGGACCATCTTGTACATGCTCGATCCTCTTTATTTTGAGGTGCTGCTGCTGCAGGAGGCGAGAAAAGTGTCTTTATGATAGGAATAGAGGAAAACAATACCAATACAATAAAGGGACCTGCAGAACTAATCAAAGCTGCCAGCATGAAATGAAAACACCCCCCACATAGGATTGAAGAAAAGACAACACACTTCCATATGCACACCCATACTGTAGCGTTGTAACCGCATGGACAAACGCTTCTGCATCCCACTTAGCACCTGATTATGAGTGGGTTGGAATTACGAGTTGGAAGGTATTTAGCGTATTCAATAATTATCAGACGCATTAACTATCTCAACCTTCGTTTCATTTTGGCAGGCCAAACCTGACAAAATTTAACAGGGGAAAAGCATACAGTATTTACCATATCATGCAGATTTTGGTGCGTCAAACACTAACATTTGTTTGCTATTCTCCAGAAAGTCGTAATAGGGGCTATTTATCGCACCCGATAAATAACGTATCTGGAGTTATTGTTATTTATCGTGTGTGATAAATAGTACATATACTCGTACTCAGGGCCATACGGTAGTAAGCACTATAAAAATACTATTATAGACCAGAATATAATCATCAATAGATGGAACGTTCTAGAATGTGAATTGCTTTTGAGTGTTAGAGATGCAGCACTGGGCACAGAGAACTGGTTTTTTTTAATACACTGAATAGTCACTTGATCCAAGAGCTTTCCATAGGGGAAACATCCTTTACAACGCAACTTTTACCACGCAGTGCCTTTACGACGCAACTTTTACAACGCAAACCATTACAACGCATTGTGCTGGGGGGGCGCTCTAGGATAGAGAATAGGTTTAATGTACTATCCAACACCTTCCCTACTATCCACGGGGACTGGAGTTGGAATAGTAAATTAAACTATTCACTATCCAGCGCCCCAAAGCACTATGCGTTGTAAAGGCATGCGTTGTAAAAACCGCGTTGTAAAGGCATGCGTGGTAAAAGCATGCGTTGTAATGTCATACATCCTTCCATAGGGGTGTAATGGCAAAATACTTGTAGAGTGAACTGCTGTTCAGCTAATTGGCAGTGAGGGGGAACGGTTTCTGGTGCAATACTATAAGAGCTTTTTTTCTCGGAATGGAATTGCTTTATTTGTGAAAAATTCAGGATCAATCTTGGGTTCATTTTAAATAGCTGTATCATCCTGGACCCTACGACCACAGGTAAAGAGAGCACATGACTAACACAGAGCTCAAGGGTCTCAGGCTACCTTCCAGATCCACCGGGCACTATACACCACACACGAATTAAGAGGAAACCCTATATTATTCCTTTATGAGTACAAATTATCTGCCATCCAGAAACTGGCTTCAAAGATGATTTCAAATTGCAATTTGATCTGAATTATATGTATGTGTAAGTGCTAAGATTACAAAATATTACAAATTAAAAGTAGGGACTACATTCTGCCACCTCCTCGAGTGGGTCTGGCCGTCCCAAGAGCTGGAAGTTGTCTAAAAAGGTTGCTAGCTGCTCAGACCCACAATCGTCCTTTGCAAGGTCGGTTCAAGGGCGTCTGATCAGGCATCCCATCGCACACGTCAGCACCCTTAATGAAAGAGGCAGCTGCTAGGGGCTTATCTGGGCCACACAAAGGAGCCCGAAGGCTGAAGCAGCGGTCTGGAGATATCTCCCCCACCTCTCCTAGCCCCCCCAGCCCCCAGTGTCCTGACGACTGGCACAGGGAACACTTAACCTTTGTTGGGAGTCTGAGAACTCCTCTCAGAAGGGTGAGTCACGTGTCAGGGTGCCCCAGCCCAACAAGCTGCCGAGGATCAAACCTGATGCCCCTCAGAGCAGTCTGCCTCTGGGCAGTAGAAGAGGGCAAATGTTTCCAATTTATAAAAAAAAACTGAAAAACATTTTAATTACACAGATTGCCAAGATTATTTTGCAATGTTTTAGAACCATCTGAAAAAGGTGACCAACCTGATTTCTGCCAAGGCCTGATGAAGGCCACATTGAACAAATGTTTCAACTAGCTCGGCTTTGAAGGCGACCTCGCCTGGAAGAGGTTCATGGGGGCATGGATGGGTCATGGCAAGCCACCCTGCTCGGAAAGGAGCCCCCCTCACGCTTGCAGCCGACAGTGGAAATGCCAGAATGGCACAATGGTGGGTCCTGCTATGAGTCCTCCCCGAGGTTGGCCACATTTGCTAGTTTAATTGTTCATCTCCACGCGTGCAACGCCCATAGGGCTAAAAGGGCCTTAGCCCTCAACCGCCCCTGTTCTGTGTCACAGCCCGGGCTGCTGCAGCTTGAGCAGCTGTGGGCTCGGCTGGGCAGTGTCCAGTGGTGGCTCGTCTGCTATGGCGGAGGAGCGTCGCCCCACTCCTTTTAAGCAGTGCAAATAATGGAAACATAAAATGATAATAACTTTGAGCTATTATCATTTTATGTTTCCGTGCTGCTCTGCGGGCGGGCAGGGCAGCAAGGGATGGGTGGTTTGCCCACTCCTAAGTGCACATGACTTTATGGTTGGCCCTCTCGGGCCGGCTAAACAGTCATGTGCACTTCCCTGTTCTCCATGTAGGCTGCATTACAGCCTGCATGGAGAACATGCACAGGCCCTGATTCCCTGGCTGAGCATCGAACCACGACACTCAGACCAATCACAACACTGCATTTCAGGGTTGTGATTGATCAGGGAAGCCTGGCTGGGATTCCTGTTCCCGGTGTCCATTGGAGAAGAATAGGAACAGAGACACGGGACCCGGCGGCAAGTTAAGTGATAATTTTTGCAAAAAATCTTTTACCTTGTGTCCTCTCCCTGCGTGCCCCCCCCCCCCCCGTGCCCGCCCGCCTCACCACCCGCGAGCCGTGCCGGCCGCCATTGGCAGTGTCTGGAGTGTTATCTCTACCACACCCACGTTTTTCACAGGTTTTTTAAAATACCATTTATATCTGATTGGAACTGTTTAACAAACCTTTGTTTGTTTTGTTTTGTTCACTGGTTCCAGTAACCCCTGGGTCCCCACTCTGCCTATTCGTTCCTTACATTTGTATTTGATTTTTACTGTCACAGGGGGGAAATGCATTTTGTGAAAAGGCCTATCAGCTGGCAGGATACTGAAAGTTTGTTGCAACTTCAGCACATTATTTATTTCTTCCACTCTCCATCCCTAATTGATGCCATAATAGCAATAGTTTAGCCTGTATTTGAAACCCTACACCAGCCGTCATTACAATGCTGAGTTACTCCAGGTGTCTGGGTATAAATCCTGCATTCAGACAACTGACTCCTCATTCTCATCACTCACCCTTCACTCTCACGCTCACCCTGCACTCACAGCGATCACACTGCACTTACACTGCTCATTATGCGCTCACGCCATTCACCCCCACCTAACCTGCACACATATGAGCACACCCCTTACCCTGTACACACAAGACACCCCACTCACTTGTCACTGTCACCTCTCACCCTGCACTTAAAGCAATTACACGGTTACCCTAAACTCACAGCATTCATCCTCAGCTTACCCTACACTCACACAAGCACACAGCTCACCTTGCACTCACAGCGACCACACTGCACTCATGCCCCTCGCCATAAACTCATGTTGCTCTCCCTCCACTTACCCTGCAGTAACACAAGCACCCCGCTCATCCTGCATTCACAGTGATCACACTGCAATCACACCGCTCACCATGCACTCATGCTTTTCACTCTTATACCTGCACACTACTCACCCTACACTCATGTGACACTTCACTCACCTGTCACTCTCACTGCTTCCTTTGCAATCTCAAACAAGCACATCCCTCACCATGCACTCATTCCCTCCACTCTGCACTTTCATCTGTACCCAAACTTGTATGTCACATCACTCACCCTGCAGTCACTTCTCTCATCCTCTTACACTGTCACATCGCTCACTGTGCACTCACATAGGTACTCCTGCCACTCACACAGCTCACCTTCCACTCACATCTTCACACACATCTTCACTCACATGGGCACAGCACTCGCTCCGCGCAAACTAGCACAGTACTCACCCTGGAGTCCCACCACTCACCCTGCACTTTCTCCTCTCATCCTGCACTCACATGCAGCGCCGGACTGGGAACCGAAATCAGCCCTGGCTAAGAGCTCGGCTGGCCCCCTTTGGGGCGGGGGTGCTAGAGGAAATCTTTTGTTGCTGGGGGGCCGACATTGCAGCGATGCTGCAAATCGGCCCAAGTAACAAAAACGCCCCCACAGTGGTCTAAAACTGCCCCCCACCCTGGCAGCCCACCAGGGAAATGCCTGGTGCCCACAACGGTCAGTTTGGCCCTACTCACATGGACAAACCTCTCAGCCCGCATTCATACAGGCACTCTGTTCATCCTGCCTGCCCACAAGGACAATGGTCTGCCGGAACTCAAAGGGACACACCACTCACTCAGCACTAATTCCTTTCACCATGCACCCACCAGTCACTCTCACAGATCACCCTTCACTCTCGTCGCTCATCCTGCACCCCACACAGGCACACCACTCACCCTGCATTTACACCACTTACACCACCATGCACTTACTCCTCTCACTCTGAACACACTCCTCTCACCCGACACTCACATTGGACCTCCCCTCACATTTCATTAATCAGCTCACCTGACACTCACATCAGCACATTTTTCACCGTACACTCACCCACGCTGAACACACACTATTCACTATCACCCAGCACTGACATGAGCACACCTCTTACTCTGTGCTTATAAAAATTTCACAACTCTCATGAATATAGACATCTTTCTACAAAGGCACCCACAGAATACCTGCTTTTTCCATGGTACTAGGGACCATATTATCAAGAAAGGGCAATACAATATCGCTGCTTTTATCGGCAGGAAACTGCCGCTAAAGCGGCGACAATGGGCTTGATAATATGCCCTTGTAAATTCCCATAGACGCTATGGGAATTTACAAGGGAATATTATCAAGCCCATTATTGCGGCTTTAGCGGCAGTTTCCTGCTGATAAACTCGGCGATAATGTATGGTCCTTTCTTGATAATATGGCCCCAGATACCTACGTAATTCCATCTTCAACAGCAGGGCTGGTGCAAGAAGGGAGATTGGACTGAGAATGTGGGATGGCACAAGAAGGGAGACCAGGGCTGAGGCTTTGGGGTATGGTCCTGGATAGAGGATCATGTGACACCTTCAGCCATTCCTGGCTCTCCATTCACCACAAAGCTTTATTCCGGGACACATCATTTTTTTACATTGTAAGTTGAGACTCAAAACCCCAAAATGCAAAGTGTTAAAGGATAAAATCCATGGTTGCCGCAGAAATCAAGCATTTCATAAGATTAGTTTGATGCTGTAATATTATGTGTTAGATCGTGGATTAGTTAATTTCCAATACTGTAACTGCTTGATCCACACGTCAAACCAAATATATGCTCCGTACAGCTATTTTAAGTAAGTGCACTTTTCATTCACATCATGCCTGTAACAAACATTGACAAGGAAATAGATTATTATTTTTGAATAGTGTGCACAAAATATGTTTTTACTAAGCTTCACTAAAAGACAAGGCAGATGTAGCAGAAGCAGCAGGGCAAGCTTTTCTAACACAATAAATGCAGATCGACTAAAGGAAGAGTGAGTGGAAGTGTGTCTGAATGACAGAGTACAAATGTATAAAAGAGTGCAAGAGATATAGTAAGAATGTGTGTGTGAGAGAATGTGTGTGTGAGTGTTGGTGTGTTATGCATGCAAGTATGCTGCTGGTCTGGCATACTGGAGATTATTCTTGCCTTATGGACAAAGGCACTGGGTGGGAGAAGTTACCTATGGCAAATTGCAGACCCTGACATGCTTCTATGAAGACACCATTGGCTGTGGGGACTCGAACTATCTAACTGAGAAAGCCACTAACTCAGTCATACCCAGCGGCAGGGACACAGAACACGTGCATGAAGGTCCTGACATGAGGCACATAATTCTTAGCATATAGGGTGTGTTGGACTTGGCCCCTTTTCCCCGAAATTTTTCGCCTTTCGCCCCCCTAATGTAGGATGTCTCCCCCCATGGTAAAGGTTACTGTATAGGCCATGTGAGGTACGAGATGCCCTGGTTAATGTTAAATGTCATGCAATGGTGTGAGCACTTGTCAATTCCCCCCATTTTGTAAAATGAACCCTGTTGAAATGCTGTATCTGAAATGGTTGCCAAGGCTGTGCGTTGTGCCACCTGACTGCAGGAGGTTAGCAGTCTTGTAGTTAGGTACCCAGCCACCCCTAGCTTTTGGAGGGAAGCCTGGCACCCAGGGTGCTCTACTCCACCCCCTGAGCCAGTTTAGACCAGTTTGCCACAGAATTCCAGAAGGTTCTGGCACTGTCTGGTAGGAGGGTATAAGTAAGGGCGATGTGCCACCATGTGCAAAGACAGAGCTGGGACAGGAATGTGAGGGGACCTCCTGCCAGGGGATACCGCCACATGGGCCTGTGTGCTGGGCCCTGCACCCATCTGGAACCCCCTACTGACCCCAGGGCTTGTGGAGCCCCACTTCAGGAGTTCAGGCTGCTGTGTAGGAGAAGGACCACGCTGCAGTGGGGATGGTGAAAGCCTACCACCCTGTTTTGATGATGCCCCCACTACCTGCTGACTTGGCCCAGTAGTGCCTACTGCTCTGTCCCCAGGGCCACTGAAGAAGGAGGGCCCCCCAAGGTCCCTGGAGCTGCCGGGACCTTGCACCACGCAAGCGCTGCGCAAAGAAGCGCCTAGAAGGGAAGGAGTGTCGTGAACTGGACCCCCCAGGAGGTGAGAAGAGTTCCCCTGGGATTGCTGCTGGGACTGTCCGCCCCCCTGCGCTGTGCTGTACAAGTGCTGCCTGGCCCGAAGGAACTGATGGCCTGCTAAGCGCTATAGTCTGGGAGCGCTATACCTGTCAAGCGCTGTATTGGGAGGATTGTGTCCCCAAGGAGCTATGCTGAGGAGAAGCGCTGCGTGCTGGCTAGCGCTGCACAGCTGGAAGAGGCTGCTGTTGTGCTCCTAAGCGCTACCGCGCCGGATTCTGCCGCCCCTCAGCCTTGTAAATAGGGCCAGAGCCTACCCCGCATGTTGGCGGGCTTATGACGTGTTTTGGATAATTAACAGAAGGGTGCCTACCCCATATTGCTGCCGATCTCGCTGTAGCGGCCAGGGCGCCGTGGAGCCTGTGGCGCTGCCTGACGATTGCATCTGGGGCTGAAAATCACCGCCGCGGCCCGGCACTACATTGAGGAGCCCCCTGCTGTTGCCATCGCCGTTGCGGCGGCCCCCGGTACCAGGAGAGGGCCGCCGGAGTAAGGAGAAGGCCGTGCTAGGCCTCAGAAGCGCGAAGCCGGGAGGCCGGGATTACCCACACCACGTGACAGGGGCGCCACGTCATCGGCCGAGCCCCCGCCTTCACTGCCCCACGATTGGAGGAGAAGCTGTGATGCCCCGCTGGTAGCGCTGCCATTGGCGGCCGCGGGCGCGCCTCCCCTCAACCTCCTGTGATTGATTCTCGGGCCCGGGCGAGGCCGAGAGAGAGGCCCGGGCCCGTCCTGCTGCTGCCGTCCACGCTGTGCTTGCGACTTGTCCCAAGGCCGGAGGAGCCGGAAGGAGGCCCGGGACCGGTCCCCCTAACAGCGTGGGGACTGCGGGAGGTTCGCCCCCCCCCCCGCTGACCGTCAACCATCACAAGGGCCTGGGTAGGGCCGAAGCAAAATGTAACACCCCTGGTGGGCGGCCGGAAAGCCTGAGATCGCCCCTCCTCGAGGAAGACTGTTGTGGGCCCCGTTGGCCCTAATTAATAGGATAAGGCGTCCTGAACTGGGCAAGGACACAGACGAAGCCTCTTTGGTGACTAGTGGGTAAATCAAAGGCCCCCCTAGGCAGGGTGCCTGACATGATGGGCAGGGGTAGTCCTGTCCCATGAGATATGTGACCCTGAGTCCTGCCTCTATTGTGGTGTTCCCTGTTAACGACGCTTTATGCTAACGCAAGTTCCACTGTGTGTTAGGCCCACGAGGTGGTTTGTGCCCAGGTGCTCTGGTTAATGCCCCACATGAATGCCAAGTTAAGCTGGTGCCAGTCAGGTGGTGTTGATGCCTAATAGTTCCCTGTTACCTTTTTATGCCTAGGGCGCAAGTCAGGCTATGAAATTTATTCGCAGATGTTCCTGCCTCATGATGCATGCCTAGGCTTCATATTAAAGTTGTTGCCTATGCAAATGCCATGCTAAGGTGATGTTCTTGCACCTAATGTTTCTTGTATGCTGAATATCCTGTTAAAGGTTTCATGCCCCATGATTTAGGCCTGCTCCGCCCTATGCCAAATGTTAATGCCAGGTGCCGCATGTTTTTTTTCACAGGAAATGCAGATGCCGGCCCTGCTGTGTGTTTATGTCTAATGCTTTATCTCCCTCATCTTGACATTGTGGAAGGTTCATGTCAATTTGGTAACATTCTTATTTCAGCTGGACACTAATAGACTTCCTTAACCCTTTTTCTTATTTCTCCCATTTTCCTTGTAAATAATCCCCCAGGTAAACTTTGCTCTGGCGCCCGTTGTGATTACTGCTACTATTGTGTTTTACATTTGTTGGTTGGAGATAATACAAAACGTATTCTTTTGCCATACCAGAAGCGGTGTCGTGTCTCTTTTGTAGTGTGCCTGGGGTGTCGTCTGTGGGTACTGCGTGGATGCTTCACACATGTCCTCTGAAGTTTGGCCTGCCCGCTCTGCTCCATGCTACCCCCTGTAGAATTGGCAACCCCATTTCTAACATTGTTGGCAAGCGGTGGGATAGGACTTGTGTTTGTGCAGTACCACAGCAGCCACAGGTTACATTGCAAATAGAGCACTGAGAAGTAATCACAGTTTTTGGGGATTATTGTTTGGCTGAATATTGTGTTTTCTTTATTATTGCTTCCTCCTGAAAAGTGTTTTTGAATTGTGTCCCCTTGTTGCACTGTGGGTGGTGTGTCCAGGGTGTACCTTGTCAGGATGGGGTTGGTTTATAATGAGGATGACCTCATGGATTACACCGACCAGGACATTTTGGAATTCTGCAAGGAGAGAGGGATACCCCCTGTAGGCAACATTAAAAGGAAGTTGCTCCTCTACAAAGCTCTCAAGAGGGGGGAACCATTAGAGCCCTGGGGAGACCTGTCTGATTACCCCTCCGCGTACTTGAAGGGTGGATTTGGTATAGACCAGAGGGAGGGCTCCCAGTCCATAACCCCGGAGGATGGTTACTCTGATGAAGAGGAAGAAGAAGTAAATAGTGCAGAGACGCCAGTAGCTGAGGTGGACACCATAGATAGGGAGTCTCGCACTGGGTCCAGTCCTCGGGCACTGCCCCATCCCTTTCCTGGTCCCCAGAAGAGTGGGTTGACAGAAGGGAAGAAAGGGAGCATCGGCTGGCACTGGAGAAGCTCAGGCATGCCAAGGAGCTAGCGCAGCTGAGGGTGGAAGAGCAGAGGCTAGAGACGGAAATGGTCCTAGCACAAGAGAGGATGGCGGAGAGAGTCTTCGCCGGGAGAGATCAGCTCAGGTGGGTAGGTTGCCCCCTGAGAGTGGTTGTTTTTGTGGTCTGGATTCACCAGTGAGGGTGGGATCCAGTGGTGGCAGCGAGAGTGGTTCCAGTGCAGGGAGTCCCAATCCCAGAGGCCAGGACACTGTGCCTGATTCCCAGGAAGAGGGGGACGGGTTAGTGTTCAGGGGCAGGGGAAAGCTGTCCCACCAGTCTTGGAAGAAGTTTGCGGAGGAGTGTTGGACTGCATTGGAGGATTGGTTGGTGGTTCGGCATGATGATGGGGAAGGGTTGTTCCAGGTAGTCATCAAGGAGCGTCTGCTACGCAGTTGTTTTCCCCGGTTGCGTCACCACCTGTTCCAGTGTAGGTTCTCAGACCCCAGGGAACTTGCACAGGAGGCAGACCTTTGGATAAGTGCCAGAGAGTCTGAGAGGGCATTGGGGAGTGATCCTGAAGGGAGTGGTGCGGGGATCTTCTGACCCAGCGAGGCGGGAGAGGTGAGGAGTAGCCCAGCTAGGTCCCAGGATAGTGAGAGGGTTGTAGGGCCTCACATCCCATCTACAGGAGGGAGTGAGATGGGGAGGTGTCCTGAGGTGCCCCAACCGCAGTTACAGGGCCTGGAGAGATCGATAAGGGAACCCCAGGTTGGGAGCCTAGGCTGTCCTGATGTGCCTTCCAGTGAAGGTGGTCCCCTCGTGTCAGGAGAACCCGGAGCATCAGTAATCGGAGCTCCAGTGGTTCGGGGGTCTGACCAGTCACAGGGTTTAGATCCTGGTCTGGGGTTCCAGGTTCAGGGGTTGCCTGACCTGGAGGGTGGGGTACCTGTAATTAAGGTCCCTACCGGTTTGGCTTCCAGGGGTACTTTTCCGGGTAGGAGGGTGTGGAACTCTGGGAGGGGGTGCGGAGGGAGGAAGGACTCTCCTCTGGCACCTGCCCAACCACAGGGTGTAGATCCTGGACTGGGGTGCCAGGTTCAGGGGTCGCCTGACCTGGCAGGTGGGACATCTGTAATCAGAGTCCCCCCGGAATTGACTCTCAGGGGTACTACTCCAGGTAGAAGGGTGCAGAATTCTGGGAGGGGGTGCGGAGGAAGGAAGGACTCTCCTCTAGCACCTGCCCAGCCACAGGGCATAGATCCTGGACTGGGGTGCCAGGTTCAGGGGTTGCCTGACCTGGCGGGTGGGACATCTGTGATCAGAGTCCCCCCGGATTCGACTCTCAGGGGTACTACTCCAGTTAGGAGGGTGCAGAACTCTGGGAGGGGGTGCAGAGGGAGGAAGGTCTCTCCTCTGTCACCGGCTCAGCCACAGGGCACAGATCCCGGGTTGAGATCCCGGGTTGGGTGGCCAGGTTCAGGGGATGCCTGACCTGGCGGGTGGGACATCTGTAATTAAAGTCCCCCCAGAATTGACTCTCAGGGGTACTACTCCAGTTAGGAGGGTGCGGAACTCTGGGAAGGGGTGCAGGGGGAGGGAGGACTCGCCCCTGTCACCAGTTCAACCTGAGGGTTTCGACTCCAGGTTGGGAAGAGAGAGGTGTTCTGAGGGTGCTCCGCGTAGGAGGAGAGGGCGGTACCCCAGAAGGAGAGGTAGGGGGAGGAGAGCCTCGCCCCTGAGTGCTGGTCAGCCTGAGGGTTCGGACCCCAGGTGGAGAGTGGTCAAAAGGTACCACGGGCCTGAGGCTAAAGCCTCCCACTCTGGGAGAGAACGAGGGCCAGAGACTTCTGGATGGCCTAGAGTCCAGTCCTGGCCACATCCCACTAGAGAACACCAGTGGGGTGGTTTGATTGTTGAAGGGAGGGAGGGAGGGAGCAAAATGTTGGAACTGACATTTGAGGTAACTCTTGTCATAGATTTCCTGTACTCATTTTATTGGGGGTGTCAAAACAAAATGCTTACCCTTGTATACCGGATGGAATATTTAGAGGTACCCATGACTGGGTAATCCACTGGTTATTTAGATACCTAAAGTTGCAATGCTCCTTCTGATGAGTCAGTGGAGTTTCACTATGTCTTCTGACTGCACAGGGGTGCAGAACGCAGTTGTTTGCAAGTGTTTAGTAAGCGCCTGATATTGGGAAGTTGAAAATAGACACAAATCTTTAGGAACTTCTGGTTCTAAAATATTATTGGCACTCCAAACATGGGAACTTTAGATGATCTGGAATAATTCAAATATTTCATGCAGTCTAAAGAATGCGGAAATTAGGCAACATTGAGCTCTATACATTTTGTCTTACTGTGTGTAGAGTTAGGTTGTGTCAAAAGGGAAACATCGTTTACAACGCTGTGTTTACACCGCGTTGCCTTTACAACGATGCCATTACAACGCAAGTCGTTACTACGACTTGCGCTGGATGGCGCTGGTGTATAAGGAATATTGTAATTTTATATTCCAACACCTTCCCTACTGTTACATGGGCTGGTGTTAGAATATAAAATTATAAAATTCCACAATCCACGCACACCAACGCAAGTCGTTGTAACGACTTGCGTTGTAATGGCAGCGTTGTAAAGTACCGCGATCTAAAAGATCGCGTTGTACTAACGTACATCCCGTCAAAATATTTCGAAAAGGTAGCAGGCCTGAGAGTCGCCACTGCTTGCAGTGGGCAGGTAGTGTCTGGCTGTGAGTACCTGCACTCTTTTTGGTTTCAGGGGCACAGCACTGCCCTGGCATGGCTCAGCAGGTCCCCTTAGGCAGGGGGTAAAATACTGTCTACTCTCCAAACACATTAAGTGCTACACCTATATAGGGCACTCTACCATTTGTCTGGTTTCTTGGCACTGATGACAGGGGTCTGATTACACACATGCTGGGGTAAAGATTTACTAATGGAATTCACAAAGAATTCCAAAATCTGCTTTCCAGGACTGTCTATCTGTGTATTGCACAATTATCTGTGTTTAAACGCTTACAAAAAATGCATTTGCACTGGCTAGCTTTATCAGCTCTATGAAGAAAATATTTCAACGTGAAAATATTTCCCCTATGAAGAAACCTATTTCCCCACATCCTTCCCAATTTTTAGAGGTGTGCCAGGGTACTTCTAGCCCTCAATTGGAATGGAGTGACGTCTTTGACTGGAGGAAATTACCAAGTCTTTCCTCAGTCAGAGAAAAAAACTGCACAGGACTGGCCTGATTCCCTGATTTTGCACACCATCCTTTCTTTGTGAAATATAGTTATGGCAGTCATTTCAAAGGTCTGTCAATATCCACAAACAGGTGTGTGGGTGTGCGCATTCTTTCCAGGACACCTGCGACCTGAGACTCCCAGTCCTTGTAAGCAGTTCACCTCTGACGTAGTATTACACCACACTAGAGTAATACTACATGTACGTATAGGGATTAAGGGCCATATGTATGAAGGCCAAATGGGTTCGCAAACGCCCAAATTCGCAGAATTTCGACGTTTGCGAACCCATTTTCGCAAAATGCTATGTATTAAACAATTTGGGTGCAAAATAAGGAATCGCAAAATTTGCCATTCCTTATTTTGCGATTGCATTTAAGGAATTGCAAATTTTGCGATTCCTTAAAAGCAATGTATCAATGAAAAAAGAACTTCCAAAATGCCCTAAGGAATCGCAAATTACCACCAACTTCTAGTTGGTGGTAAATTGCGAATTCTTTCAAAAAAGCATTTGTATTAAAAACCAAAGGTGCCATGTGACGCTCATACATGCCCTTAGGGCATGTATGCGTGCCATATGCGCACACATGTCATTTTCAGGGGAGCAGCAGGGTGTTCTTGAGACACCCCTGCACCCTAGAAATTATTCTCAAATTGCGATTAGCAAATTGCGAATCGCAAATTGAGAATAATTTCACATTCATTCCTATGGACCTCCTGGCCCATAGAAATGAATAGGAAATGATTCCTTAATTGCGATTAGCAATTTGCTAATCGCAATTAAGGAATTTTAAGGAATCGCTAAACAATAGCCAATTCCTACATACATACCATTTTGCGATTTCTAAATAGCGATTCCTTAAAAATCGCCATTTAGGAATCGCAAAACGGAATGTTGATACATATGGCCCTAACTTCCTTATATTTACATGAGTATGTGTAAGTACAGGAAGCTGAAGACCTTGCTTTTCGAGTTGTCCCCCTAGGCACTACATGTGGTTCAACTCACACCGCTCAGCGCCAGAACATCCTCCCAGGTAATAATGCACTCTATGAATCTGCATAACAAACCATAACATAACATAACATTACATAACTTGAATTTGCATATGAAAGTGGGTTTGTAAGTCGTGCTCAGAGTACCTTAGAGATTTTTGAATTCATAGGGGTAATAAAGACATGCTTTGATTTGGGAACTGCATCTAAGCAACTCATGCATAGATTATTACTTTTTTCAGGGGCAAGTAATAGAACGCACAGAAGGATGGGAGAGGATGTGGCATTATGGCTAGCAGCGGTCGACCTCAAAGCTGGGGAACCAGGTTCAAGTCTCAGCAACGATGCTCAACATCCTGTGATTCTGGTAATGTCGGTACCACTGCACCGTACAACTGGTTGTCAACACTTATACAGATGCAATGTGCAGCAAATGTTTTCTGAAGAATTCAATGTAAAACTGTTTTGCTTTTTTAAACCTAAAATAAAAGTGGTTTATGTGGAAAGATGAGTTTACAGCATTGCATGTGTCTAGATATACTGGTATTTGTACAGCTCAAACCACTCTGGTGGACGATGGAGCAAACGTCATAGCAGGGATCTAGGCATTACTAGGCCTAAATCAGAACCAGTTCCACTGGAATTATGAATCAGAGCGGGCCAGATTATGTGGCAGGGTTGACAAAGTATGCGGTAAGAAAAGGCAAATTATGTGGTTTAATGCGTCATGTTTTGTGGTGGTATTATTTAATTTGTTTAATGTTTTCACTTGATAACACTGTCCGGGCATTGGTTGCACTTCATTGGTGCCAGGTAAACACCTAAATATAGCAATAAGCAACTGAAAAGTGACCAGTCAACCTTTGCAAAGGTCCTTCCACTGCCCTGCAACACACGCCACTGTGTTTTTTACTAACTTTTGAACCATTTGATCTAAAAACAATTTTTGGGGCAGATCATGCAGCAGATGATGGAATATGTGGCTAATGCAGAAAATCCATTGTTATTCACAAAACTCTGCAGCTGACCAATCACATAATCCCAGTGGCCCTGGCCATAAATTTCCAGCTGCAGAGATGTTCAGACGCTCATTGGAGAGATATACAACTGTTTTTCTGATTCACACGATGCCCCGGCTTAGGTATAACGTTCCCTGCAAGAGTAACTTCTACCCTGCTGAAAAGTAGATTTTTAAAATGTGTTTCTAGTGAGCAATGTTTTGCGTCCCCTACAAACACTGAGTACATGCAATGTGGACAGTAGGTTAAATAGGCAAAGTGTTTAAATAATCCTTTTTTACTATTCATGGAAAATGATTCTTCATGCAGTGTTTCCTTCCCCAAACCCAGTAGAGTTCTGATGTGCTTGATGGATTTACTCACACTTGCACCCCTCATAACAAGGGCTGCCATCTGGCAGGTTTTTTTTTATCGTTGTGACAGTATGTTAATGTCACGGATCCTCCAAATTTAGGAAAATCACCTAAAGCTGTTAAACCCTATCATTACATACTTAAAACAGTAATTCTAAGAAGAAAGCACTTACATGTGTTCCAGAGCTGCCTTAACGAGGCCTGGCCGACAAGTAAGATAAACAAAGTCAGAAAAAGGCAATTGTAAAATGAAAATGGACGATATTATTTAAAGTTCTATTTAAGTATCATGTCTGGCATGGCTGAGTCTTTGCAGAAACTTAAAACGTGAACAAATGGCTGGGAATGGTCTCTGGGAAAGGTGGCACCGCCACACCTGACCCATCGAGGGGTAAGTTTGGAAGTTTTCAATCGTTGATGAAAAGTCACAAACGTCATACTCTGAGAGAGTTCACCACATGTGCATTACATGGTCTTGCAGACCTCAGTGAACTACTCTTCGGGGTGACACTTACAACTGTGGAAAAACTGCAGGTGTAGCCGATGTCCGCATGTGTACATCACGTGCCACATCCACACCGCCTTAGTGATGGCCTTTGCTTTTGCATTACTGATTTTCTCCACGAGTCAGTTTCACTTCACAAGGAGGAAGCTTTGTGGTTTGGCCCATTCTGAGATGCATCTGCCAATAGCATTGGGAAAGTCAAAAGGCGTGATCTGTTCTGTTGACTTTGTCAATGCTTGTTGTGCTGTGTATTATGTTAACAACAAAGGAAGCAGGACAATGGAATCAGTAACTTGACCATGGCAAAAGAAAGAACAGTAAAAGAGAATACAGGAGTTCGCAAGACAGCTAGACTTGTGGGTGTGACATCAGTCTTGTCGAAACTGAGATCTGTTCTCCTTCTTGATCCACAGGGGGCAGGAAGGGCGTCTGTGGTCTCAAAAGGAGACACCCAGAGCAGGCAACTCCATGTCCCTGGGCCTTCATTTTTACAGCCCGATCTTTTATTTAGCTAACAAATGTATTTTGAGAGTTGTCGCCTTAATTCATTTTACTTGTCCCATTTGGAGGAAAGGGGCACATTCTAGTGTTTCACATAAACAATCTTCCCCTCAGCACAGGCACCCTTGCACTATGGTGCAAGGGTGCCTGCGTTGGCGCTAATAACAATAACAAAATGTCCCTAAAGGAATCATTCATATAAAATTTTAGATGTTTGTTAGTGTCATATCCATGAACACTTAATTTGTAACAATCACAGGAGCTTAATGACAACAACAGTTTATCAAAAAGATCGAATTTATTAATACATAGATTTTTTATCAGTTATTTTTGGCAACATAAACTACCAGTCATTTCCAAAGGATATTGTATGGTAGGACATAGAACACCATTCGCATTATACATGGATTTTGTAATCAACCATGTTCAGATGGTTATTGCACAGACTCGATAAGTCTACAAAAGCAAATTAGATTATTTAGGCAAAAACGGTGTTCATGCGTCGACGTTTCGGTCCCTGGTGGTCGCACGAATCCTTGGGACCATCTTCAGGACAGATAGTTGCACAATAACATATTTCTTAGTTGTCAATTAAATCTCAATATGAGAGATGAGCCAAACAATCAATCATGTGTATTGATTTAAGATGTGACCTGACAAACGGGAACGGCAAAGCTCGTCCCGGGACGCCCGACTGTGGAGTTCTGGCTGGCGCTAGGCAGCTAAAGGTAACGCCAGTGCAGTGGGAAATGCAGGGATGCACCATATTCAAGTGAATATGGTGCATCCCTGCGTTCTCTAAAGGGACGGAGAGTGTTGTTAGTCTTCTTAACTTAATGACACGATACGCCACTTTATTGTAAGTATGCCCCTCCCTGTCCCTGGGCCTTCGCATAAGGAAGGCCATGCATCTAAGCACCGTGATATGGTGAGGTGGAGTCGTCTGACTGACAAAGACATTCTAAGGTGGTCCACACTGCGCACATTAACAAGGTATTTGACTTCGTGTTCAACATTAATTAAGATATTAGTAATGGAAACTGAAAGCGAAACAATTTAATGTTTTAAATGAACGGCCGGCGACATATCGAAACAAGCATTGGCAAGGTGAACGGTGCTGGCCCCGGCAAGTGTGCCTTTGTGGTTGCAAACATATGAGCTATTAAAAAATGGAAAAAATATATAAATAATGAAATGGCTCAGCTGCACGCGCACACTAGCCCCAGCACAGAAGTGCACACTTTTCCAAGTAGTTGTGCACGTGCGAACAGGCAATATCGCATCATTCAGAGTGCAAGGCAGACAACTGATGAAGGGGTTGACCTGACCTATTTCTCGATGCCTTCCGCTTTGGTGGGCGGAGCAAAATGTGAACGACACTTGAACAGATCAGTAAATCAATAAAGACAACCAAAGAAACTGTCTGGATGTGCATACATCTGTACCATTATTATTATGGTAAATATGAGGTTCGCAAGACATCTAAACCTGTCCCTAAACCTAGCAAACGGAATTAATGCTGAATTATAGTCAAACAGATTTGGGAGGGGTGGCTAGACCAGAATGTGAGATGGGCACAGGCACGAAAAATTAAAATTAAATTGTGGAATTCCGGATAGCAAGGCCTGCCTTGAAGTTTTGTAAAATATGTTATGTTATATGAGTTTGTAAAGCGCGCTGTTACCCAAGGGTGTCCTTGGGTGAAAACACCTCTTTCCTGCCTGAAAAACACAAAAAACTGCTAGGACGATGTCAATACCCAAGGGTGTCCTTTGATGAAAACGCCTCTTTCCTGCCTGAAAAACACAAAATCTGCTAGGGAGATGCCAATAAAAACTCCAAAAATAGTAGACCTAAAACCAGAGAAAGAAAACTGATTGAAAATAAATAAGCTTTATTTTCTCGAGTTTACTGTTCAAACATCTCAAGTGAAAACCCTAACAAACCAGGAAATAAAACCAAAATAACCAAAGGAGCAAGTGGCAACTCCGGGGTTATCCACACAGGTATCTTGATGTAGGTTGGTTCCTCAAAGAGAGCAACTGGTAGATGCTAGAAACAATGACTAATAGAAGTTTGGGCAATTAGGCAAGTAGGCACAGTGTGTTCTGATACATATCCTTTGGGCCAGTGTTGATCAATGAAATTCCCATGATCCCTGGTTCATTGGGTGCAATGAATTGAATTTTTTGTATTGCCAGCATACATGCGATGGTAGCCTATGTTGAAATGCCCAAGATGGTGTCCATCAGTATCCTGTGCCATTGAAGAGAGTCAGAAGCCAGGCCAGTCTTTAATTGATCCCCAAGGTGGTGGTGGTTGTGGTGGGATGCCAGTGTGACAAGGTGAGGTTGTTGTGGGTGTTAGAAGGCGACCCACTGAAGTGTTGTTGCTCCTATATTGCAAATTGTTGAGAGATAATTTAAGATCCCTTTTGGTCAACCTCTTTCGAAACTGGTCCCAGGATGCTTGTTTCCGGTCCAGGGAAGACCTGGCTTGGCCGTTCGGATTGGACTGTTCCCAAGAGGCACAGGGTCAAGACTGATTTGCAAATAGCTGGGTCTGAACTGGGGTGGCAAAGTGAGCTAAAGAATGATGATGGATTCAACCCAGATCTGTGACTGGGGGTGAGTGTCTGTAAAGTTTCAGCGCTCCGTCCATCATCTCCTTGTGTTTGCTTTGTTCACCCTAAGTTGGCAGGGTATGCCCAGACATTGGTCCCCTGCTCACTTTGCCACTGGATTCAAGCAAGCCTGGCTGATATGGGGTGTTACCCCGAAACTGATCCCAGGATGCTTGTTTCCGATCCAGGGAAGACCTGGCTTGGCAGTTCGGGTTGGACTGTTCCCATGAGGCACAGGGTCAAGATAGCTGGGTCTGAACTGGGGTGGCAAAGTGAGCTAAAGAATGATGATGGATTCAACCCAGATCTGTGACTGGGGGTGAGTGTCTGAAAAGTTTCAGCGCTCCGTCCATCATCTCCTTGTGTTTGCTTTGTTCGACATCTTTGATGCCTTTGAAAGGTCAAAGCCTGAACCTGGTCCTTACCAACAAGTACCTCTACTTTGATATTTCATGAGTCTGTTTCGTTCAATTTGAGTAAGTTTAACAATGTGTTGTGGGTAGTTGTGCACCCTGATTATTGACACTAGAATATCTATGGGGCTCAGTGTCCTGGACAAAACATAAAATACAAATATTGACAGGTTAGTAAGCCTAGATTTTCTATACCTAACTCCACATATGTGTACCTAGTTGGTGCATCTATCTACAAGGTACTTAGATATGGCGATAGGAACAGTAAATCTATACTTCTCTATATGTGCTTTCCTTTTGATATTTTTCCCTAAATATTCTGTCAGAGAAATTTTTATACCCCAATATTCTGGGGGACGATATTCAGTAGTAAAATCTTGAGGGCACGGGCTAGTCATGAAACTCTTGATATTGATCAACCGTTGTCAAGAGACTTGGTAACTGACTGGACTTGTTTTGAGCAACGGAGGCCTTGGTGCATGTTAGAGCCTCAAGGGGTCAAGACTTGTAAGAAAGAGCTGTTGATCAATTCCATGATCAGGGCAGGATTGGGAAGTCGACACAGTTGAACAGCGTTAGCATTCTACAGTTCGCTTTTGGGGTGATATGCGGTACACTGCAGATTCTAGATACTTCAGTCTCCAGTAAACCAGTGAGTTCATAGCATCTGACTGGCTGGAGCCACGTCCATGGTAGATCTTAGTTTATGGGAATTCATTGCAAGTAATCCTGCTCTGGAGAGAGTCTAGACCCCAGGAGGACAGCATGAGGACCTCACATAATTCTTAAGGGTGGGTCACCTAAAATGAGACTGATGGAATGGCTGTACATTTCAGTATATTTTGAATCGCTTTTTGGCTGCGTTGTCAACTTTGGACCTGCAAATTTGGAAATGTCTCTCTCTGTTTGATAGATAAGCTAAATGTCCAGGTAGGAGTCATTCACAACAACCACTTTATATTTATCAGTGTCACATGAGTGATCCCCCAAATCAATTTTACAAGATAAAATCTCATATGATCAAGAGGCTTTAAGACAACTTGCCAACCCTGAACATTATAAAAAGCTCTCCTGTGACCCTACTACCAGAATTAGAAAACTTATTCTGACCCTGACAACTAAGGGCTATGAGGGATTGTGGATCAGTAAAAAGGAATTCGAATACTTAAATAAAGATGATTTCAGTATTCCAGCGTTTTATACGCTGCCTAAGATCCACAAGAACAGCCAACAACCACCTGGAAGACCTATAGTGGCTGGCTGCCAGTCGGTGTTGCAGCCGCTGGCAGAATACGTTGACCATTTTTTGAAACCTTTTGTCCCTAATACAAGATCATTTACTCAAGACAGTAGGGACGTGATTGTCAAACTCGAAGGTGTCCATTATAGCCCAGAACTTAACATCCTGGCTACAATGGACATCGAGAGTCTATACACCAACATACAACAGGCAGAGGCAGTAGAAATGATCCGTAACATCTTAGAGACCCGTACACGTCCCCACCAAGTACCTACCTGGTTCATTACCGAGTGTGCTAGGATTGCACTATACGAAAATTATTTTCTTTTTAACAATGATTTTTTTGTACAACTGAAGGGCGTGGCCATGGGGGCGGTTTTTGCCCCCACAATAGCGAATCTGTTTGTTGCAAACTTTGAGGAACGAGTGGTTTTTGAGAATAACCCCTTCCTAATACATCTGGCAAACTATTTAAGGTACATCGACGATGTTTGTATAGTTTGGGAAGGCACACAATCTGAATTAAAAGATTTTCATCGTTGGCTGAATACTAGAGACAAAAACTTACAGTTCACCTTAGAAAGTGATGCTAACAGCATCAGTTTTCTGGATTTAACTATCATGCATGTGGATGGGACTCTTGCCGTCAGCTTATACACCAAACCGACGGCTCGAAATACCCTCTTAAAATACAGCAGCCACCATCCCCGCAGTCTGCGAGATAACCTCCCTTTTGGCCAGTTTCTCCGGCTCCGGAGGAACTGTACCAGAAGGGAGGATTATTTTCGGGAGGCCAAAGTATTACAAGAGAAACTGGTGATGCGTGCATATCCCTATCGGCTGGTAAAACACGCAATGAAGCGTGCCTGGTTTTATGACCGACAGGCCCTACTGCAGAAAAAGCAGTCAAGAACTCCAGATTCCAACACTGAACAAACTACTTGTGTCTTGACTTTTGGTACAGAATCGACAGCAATAACCAAAATTATCAGAAGCAATTGGCATCTGATTAAAAAAGTTGAACCCCAATTGGCTATGCCAAGATTTGCGTTCAAAAGGGGAAGAAACCTAAGGGATCACTTGGTTAGAGCCTACACTGAGGCTAAACCAAATACCCTCCCAAACATTTGGGGATTGGCCCCCATTGTGGGACACTTCCCTTGTGGTAGCTGCACTGCTTGTGCCACCACTCAGGCCAAAAAAAGTTGCTGTATTAACGAAAAAACATTTGTATTCAAACATCATTCTAACTGCCTGACCAAAAATGTGGTTTACTGCATTCAATGCCCGTGTGACCTCTATTACATAGGTAAAACATCGCAGGAAATAAGAAAACGGATTACCCAGCATCAATCTCGTATCAGATGTAAAGTTATGACAGCACCACTAGTTGAGCACTTTACTAAACTGTCGCATGCTCCTACTGATATGAAATGGTATGTAATAGAATGTGTAAGAGGCACAAGGAGAAGACCCAATGTCGAAAAACTACTGACACAAAGGGAAAACAAACTGATTTGGTTGTGTGACACAGTCGAGAATGGGCTTAACAGTTTTATTGAATGGCACAATTTGGCCACTTTGACCTGACTGCTTGTGCGCCTGTTTATATTGTTTATATGGATGTAAATGCTATCGGATTATTTATACCTTACTGCTCACTCATGGATATTTCTGCCTTCCTCTCCATCCATCTGTGTAGGAATTACTAGCCCGTGTTGTCTGATCTTTCTGAATTTTCCGATATGTACACGTTTTTTATGTAATTTTTTATGTAATGTTACACGATGATGGCTATAGCCGGTTGTTCTGCACTTTACTGTTGTTATATGTTTAAGAACTACACCTTATCCCATGGCCTGTGATTAGGCTAAGATGGCCGCCGCCTTAACGGGCCGCGTTGGCGTCACCAGTTTACTTAACCACGTGATGGTTCTGATGTCTGGGCGTCCCGAGTAGTTACCGGTGAACGAGCACGGACTTCGAAGAGCCGGCGCATAGCTGCTGATTAAGTAAGTTTTACACGTCTGCTCCGTTTTTGGAGCCCGTTCCGTGTTTCGTATTTTGATATGCAGGCGTACACGCTAACGCTTCCCCATGTTATTTGTTTATAGATTACGTGGCGACATTTTGACATGTAAGTTGACTTCTGTTACTTGGCGTACTGGTACATGATTACAGTGGCAGTTGATTACGCTATTACAGGCACTATTTGGGATTAATGTTTTATGTTATATTTTGTTTTTAATTCATATATAGAACGACCTGAGTGGCGTTTTATTTCTCGTGAGTATTACTCAGACCTCGGGATACTAAGATGCCCGTGATTAAGTTTACAGTTATAGATACCCCCTTTTATTCTTTATTCTTTACTCTTTCACCTGGTGTGTTTTTCACTGAAGATTACACGCATTTGGCGAGATGTGCAATATTAGTCACACAATTATACCACCCCTTGTAGTACTGAACCCGCATGCTCACTGGCTGCATGGGTTGAATGTTCTAGTTGGTGTGGTTTTTAGTAGTTTTTTAGTAGTTAACATGCTATTGGGCTTCACTTTGTTGGTTTTTTGTGTTGGTCTGTGCTAAGCTGGATATTGGTCTCCATGTGCCTCAGGGTTTATTATTGTTATTGTTGTGTTTATACTAGACATTGCTGTGCAACGTCTTTGTCCTGAAGATGGTCCGACGGATCTACTTGACCAGCATGGACCGAAACGTCGACGCTTAACACCTGACATGCAATACACTGTATAATTCACTGTGCAAATTGATTTGTGAATTTCTATGTGTAATTACTTACTTTGTTGTGGTTTAGAGTACGTAGCCACACATTTTGCTGTAGGTGTATGTAGACTAGCATTTAGTTTACATGTTATGTTAGTCTGTCTGTTGCCAGTTTTTGAAAAAATCTAAATTGCATAATCAAAAATAAAGTGAATATATTTTTGATATAAACCCTCGGGTCACTCTATTGATTTGGGGGATCACTCATGTGACACTGATAAATATAAAGTGGTTGTTGTGAATGACTCCTACCTGGACATTTAGCTTATCTATCTGATATTACCCAGTCCCGGTGGGATTATTGGGTGGCTCTATTCTATATATTGTCTCTCTGTTTGAGGCAGAGCTCATTTGTATCCCTGGTAGGTTGTGAGTCATGCTGAATGACCATTTTTCATAGCATTTCAGGCGTATGAGTTCTTTAGAAAACTGTTTTTCAATTAATTTGCAGATTTCACATACAATAATATGAAACATTAATTTATGTACCTATAATCTGGGCTCGTCTAGACTAAGGGTCTGCAAACTGCAAAGTTGCATGGCTCACAATTTTGCTTATTGTTTTTCGGTCTGGTGTTAGCCAAGACCTTTTTGATTTTAGTAAAATGAGGTATATACTTACACATAGGAGCTTTCAAACAGCCATCTTCATCCATTGGTCCATTGTTGTGTCATTCGCCTTTTTCTTCAGTCTTCTACAGCACAGACTGTAGGCCAGTGGGTCTGCCCACTTCAACCATTGGCTACCTTCATTGTGAATTATGGTATTCTGCTCTTTAACAAGGAGCGCATCTGCACAAAAAGTAGTCCCCTTAAGTGCCAGGGGCTTAAATGGCAATGTGCGCTTTTTGAGTGACCAGCAGCTCCTACAGTAATAATGCTTTACAAAAACCATTAATCAAACCCCTTGAGAAAGCTAAATGCTTGTCAGCCAGCGCTGGGCCTGTTGGCTTTGTCAGTGCTTTTTTTTTTTAAAAGATTTGTGAGATGCGTGAAGCTGACAAAGCTTAAGAAACAAAAACAAAAAAGGGGGGCAGCTAGATTGGCTTTTCAGAGCAGTGGGAAACATTTTGGTTTCGCAAGGGGATGCTCAGGGCAAAGTGTGGAGTCTCATCTGCAATACTTCCTGGTCCATCTGCCCCATAGCCCCTCCCACAGGTCCCCCAACCCAACTATCTTTGTTGCCAGACCACCACAGCCACCACCCCTCCTGTGCAGACCTCCCTTGCAATTTTCTAGTGGATAGGATATAAATTCAACAAAAACACTATGCTGGTATCAAAAATGAAAGCGGGGTTGATTTCATGCCAGACATGCTCTGCGGTTAATGAGAACAGCAAAGGAGACCACAAATACGGAAACACAAGAGGAGAGGAGGCAGCCAGTCTCCTCATTTCAAGGTAATCCTTTAATCACTGCACAAATATTTGAAATTCAGTTTCTCTTCACAGATGCAAGACTTTCGGTTTCTCTTTGACAAGACTTACTGTACGCGGAAGGCTGAAAATAAGGGAAAAACGCCAATACCAGTCTATTCATTCTACTTGTCCATATGTGTTGAAGTCTGTACTCCACTTATACTCCTTGGAGCATGAGGACGTAGTCCTGAACAGTCGTAAAAGATCAAAGTAATTCTCAATATTATACTTGATACTTTTATTCTAAGTAGAGCAGCAGCGGAGTGGAATTTCAAAATGGCTTCTGCCACATGAGTGGAAGATTCCAATTTCAAAATGACTTCTACCACATGAGCAGAAGATTCTGATTTTAAAATGGCTACTGCCACAAGAGCAGAAGATTCCAATTGCAATATGGCTTCTGCCACAGGAGCAGAAGATTCCGATTTTAAAATGGCTTCTGTCACATGAGCAGCAGATTCCAATTTCAAAATGGCTTCTGTCAGATGAACAGAAGATTCCGATTTCAAAATGGCTTCTGCCACATGAGCGGAAGATTCCGATTTCAAAATTGATTCTGCCACATGAGTGGAAGAGTCCAATTTCAAAATGGCTTCTGCCACATGAGTGGAAGAGTCCAATATCAAAATGGCTTCTGCCACATGAGTGGAAGAGTCCCTTTCCGCAGAACGTCTACCGGTGACCAACTCAGTACCTGTGGTAACCTGGTCTTATTGTGGCTGCTTCTTGTCCTGTCTCTGCCAGTACTGTGATGGCCGTAGAGTGCACAAGGTACTTTACTGTCCTGTAAATAGCTTGGTTCTCTGTAGTGTGGTGCCAAGGGCATCAAATGCATTCCCTTTTCCAGTAGTGAAATGCAAAATGATGGGACCACCTTTAGAGTTTGAGCAGGGATCTCTGAGTTTTCCGTGTCTCGCAGATATTCATTGGCCTTGGGCCGAATGTGTGCTTGGGGGTGAAGGTACAGCAAAAGAAGAGATGTAGAACAGAGCTGAAGAGCAAATGGAAGTCGTAAAGTCAATATGGTCGACCAACACAGTCATAGCCAAATCAAGAGAGGAACCCACAATGGAGTCTTTCTGGGAGTGCGCAATGGGTTTGCAGGGTCTTGGTTAGTCAAGGATACAATAAGTGATGTGTTCTTTTACCCCGCATGGTATCCTCCTGGACCAAGGCTGGATTTAAATATTTTCAACTCCTCATGGCCTAATGTGGACCTGGCTTGGGGTAGAGAAGCAAGGATTTGGCCAGCAGGTAGAACGTGATGGGCAGTTCCAAACCCAAAACTTGTCACGCATCAAACAACAATGTTGGGGTCTCCGGAAACAGATATCCTGGCTTTTGAGAGGCCACTGATCATTAGCGAGATAGGGGTTGTGAGGAATAATTGAGACAACAGTTGTGTTTTCCAGTTCATGAACTGTTGGATTGAGGATAGAATGGGTCTCAAGTTCCCTAAGCCAAAAATGTGTATGTGTCTTGTTGCAGTCTTATAAAACGGACATCAGGAACAGGCCATAAGTAATCTAATACAAATGTTATCAACACTAATCAGTACTGAGCATTCAGTGGAACAGATTAGCATTACTAGGAACAGGACAAACTTCAATTCTTCCAAGCCTTGAGAAAGGTCATCGTATAATCTGCCGGGGGACAAAACACAGAATGGTCGAGTCCTTCTGAATAGTAATACACTTTGTAAGGTAGAACCAACTTTGGATATCTAATAAACCAACAACTTTAAAAATAAAATAATTTGTAAAGTACTATAAACAATGGATTTTTCTACTTTTAGGATAAATGCTACAAGAGGAAGTCAATCCATACATTATGATGGTGACTCCTGCGTAATGTCTAAAAAGCCAACACCAGTTTGGTGTCATATTAGGCAGGGATTTGTAAAGTTGCAAATCTTTCTGTCTTGCAAACTTCATGTAGTTGTTGCGAATGCTATGATGAACACAGGTAGTTCGGGATTTTTTGTAATATGTATTTTCACATTGAAATATGGACATTCCTGTCTCTTTAGAACTGTCAACATGAATCCAATTTCAAAGTCTAACGAAAACCATATTAGAACACTGGAATGTTGGGAGCTCCATTGAAGACAATAAAGTTGTTCAGCGCAATAATGGCTGTTATAAGCCTTCTGCTCCATCATTACAATGTTTGTCTTTTTGTTTCTCCCATTTTTATTTAGAAAATTCTTCCCTCAATTGGTGGAATGCTCTAATAGCCTTATAGCCCATCTGCCTCGGGCTATACCAGTTGTTAAAGAGGCCTTCTGTCTCATTAGCAGCTCGGGACTATAACTTGGGGTCAGGGCCTTGTGGCTCGGGCCTATAAGCGGCTGGGACCATAACTCATGTTCAAGGCCTTTTACAGTTGGTATAGCTATCAGGCTATATTAAAGTTATCCATTCCCAAAACGGCACATCCATTTTCAGCATCAAACTACTAAGTGTAATGGAGATGTATGTGAGTGTTAGCCAAATTCGAAAACGCTGCAGCTATAGGTAGCCCAGCAATCAGAATCTCTGCAAGATGGCTTCTCTGTAATAGTAAAATCACAAAAAATCACACACCCTAGCTATAATCCCAAGATATTTAATGATGGATGCAAACATTTAAATCATGCTGCAGTCTTCAGGATAGGATAGGATAAGGATTTATAACGCTCACTAATACCCATAGGTGCCAAGGCACTGGTCGGTCAAGGAGAGAAAGGAGAACACAGAGCTGCCGACTATGTTGAGAAAAGCCATGTCTTCAGCAGCTTTCTAAACATCTGGAGCGAATCCGCATGCGCGATAGAGGGGGGCAGGGTATTCCAAAGTTTTGCGGTCACCACAGAGAAGGAGCGTCCGCCCATCTGCCCTTCCGGTATTTCAGAGAGATCAATTTTCTCTAGGTGGAGGATCTCAAGGTCCTCCCAGGAATGTACCATTGAAACATGGTTTTCAGCTGCTGCAAGCCTTTGCTGTGCAAGACCTTATAGACCGTGCTCAGGACTTTAAAAGAGATGTGCTTCCTAACAGGGAGCAAATGCAGAGTACAAAGCCCCTACCTTGCTGACTGATGCTTAGGGATTTTAAGGATCAGCGTGGCTGCCGCATTCTGGATGACCTGAAGCCTGTTCAGGGAGGCCATGCTGATATTAAGATGCAGGGCATTCCAGTAGTCAAGCCGTGAGGTGACTAGTGTGATGATGCTGGGCCAGTGCAGTTCTGCTGGAATATACGGGAGCCCCTTTCTGAGGGTTTTTGGAATATAGGAGTAGGTGCTGACAGTGCGACTGACCTGAGAATCAAAGGTCAGACCTTCGTCAAAAATGACCCCCAGGTTTTTAACTTTCCTAGCCGGAACTGGGAGAGGACCACAGTCTGCGGGCCACCAGGCGTTCGACCAGATGGATTTCTGCGGACCAAAAACTAGGACCTCAGTTTTCTCAGTATTGATTTTAAGGGAGTTGTTCTGCATCCAGCCGATAGTGCTAGCCGTGCAGTGGTTAGATTTTTCTGCGACCAGCTGCAAATCATTGGAGATGGAAACAATAATCTGCTTGTCGTCCACATAGGAGATCACCTGGAACCCAAAAGATCTTATCAGCTTTGCCATAGGGGTTACATACACATTAAAGAGGGTGGAGCTCAGAGATGAGCCCTGGGGAACCCCAGAGGGTAGGCCGAAGGCCTTAGATCTAACACCCCCGCAGCTGACGATGTTCGTTCTCCCTGTCAGAAAGGAGTGCAGTATCTGCAAGGCCTTTCCCGAGTCTCCCACCGCCCACAGTCGTTGGACCATCCACGTAGGGGAAACAGGGTGAAAAGCAGCCGACAGATCAAGCATAATCAGCACTGCCGAGCCACCCCGGTCTACCTGCATGTGTATGTGATCAGTTACAGCAATGAAGGCGGACGCGATGCTGGGATCGGCGCAACGCGGAAACCATTTTGAGACTGATCTAAGATCTCATGGGATTTAAACTCAGTGTTGATGAATTTCTCTAGGATTTTTGCGGGGGCAGGGAGAAGTGAGATGGAGCGAAAGTTCTTCAATTCAGATGGATCAGCATTGGGTTTCTTGAGAAGTGATGTGCCGATGGCCTCCTTCCAAGTATCCGGATAGCTGCCGGATAGGAGAATGTTGTTAAACACCTTACACAGGAAGTCTGCAATCGGACTAGGGACCAACTTAAGAGTGAGGGGCATACAGGGGTCTGAGGGAGAGTGGATTTGAGGCCCATGAGGAGAGCAAGGGTTTGTTGGACAGTGATCTGTGGAAAAGCTGCAAGAGTGAGGGGAGCATACTTTCCTTGGTTCTGAGTGACCTCCTCGACCTCAGGTTCTTCTGTTTCCATATGGTCAAGCTCCTGAAAGATTTTAAGGACCTTGTCATGGAAATGGGCAGCTATTCTGTCACAGAGGTCCTGTGATGGGGACAACAACTGTGTCCCTGGAGGTTCGGAGATCTCCATGATCACCTTGAATAGCATGCTAGAAGAGTTTTCTGCGGCGAGGATGTTATTGGTGAGGAAATGAGATCTGGCTTGAAAGATGGCGAGTTTGTACTTCTGGAGCAGAGCTTTCTGCTTGGCTTTTTCCCTAGCACAAGGGTCCAAATTCCATCTGCGTTCTTGTCTGTGACACTCCCTTCTGAGAGATTTAAGTCTTCGGAGAACCATGGCACCACTGGTTTAACTCTTTTAAAAATGCAGTTTTTAAGGGGGGCAACAGTATCGTGGGCCTCCGTGATCCAGTTGTGGAAACCCTCTGGGGGAATGGGCTGTGCCTCCCAGCACCAGCTGAGGCCAAAGCAGCCTCACAATTGGGGGCTGAAAGCTTGTTCAGTCCCCTAAAGCTATATACCTGGGGGTGGTGCTTTCCTTCGCAATGATGGGGAGTGTAGGACAAACCTTGAACATTATCAACCAATGGCCCACCCAGCTAAGAGGCTGAACATTCTCAATCACTAAATTACAATGATTGGTGAAAATGACGTCTAAGGTATGGCCGGCGATGTGGGTGGGGATTGAACAAGTTGCTCAAATCACAGGGAGGACATGAAGTCTAGGAAATGCCCTGAGTCCTTGTCCTGTTCCTTTTCGAGATGGTAGTTAAAATCTCCTAGAATGGTAGTATGAGAAGTAGTGACAAATGGTTCCAGTATTTAACATCATGATTCGATAAACCCGGTTCTGGAACCCGGGGCGTGGTACACTAGCAGGCCAGAGAAATTGTAGCTATTGGACAGCATAATCCTAAAGGAAGCAGCTTCCAGGTGAGACAGGTTACCCGTCCACCCTGGTGAGGTTGTATCTAAAAAAGTCACGGGCCACCAAAGCCAGACCACCCCCTCTGCGCTCAGGGCAGTCACATCTGAGGATAGTGTATCCCGGGGGAACAGCGTCCGCCAGGTCAGGGGCCCCCTAATGGATCTAGACTTGAGACCAGTTGTGATGCCGGTCCTGGTGCTGGTCTTACCACCCCCTAGTACTCTGGCATTGTGCAGGAGCTAAGAGCGGACATCAGACCGTTGGTGGGTCTGAAATTGCAGTGTGGACAGTGCACTGAACTTCTAGTGGAGAGGTCCAGTTTAGCTGCCCATTCCATGGGAAAACATTTAGGGCGTAATTCCAGGAGGCCTGTCCTGGAATAGTTTCTGACCTGGGGGTCCTTGTTGTCTGGGGAAACTCGGGCAGGGTGCCTGGCCCCAGGTGCGGACGGGTGCAGACGGAAGCGCCTTTGGCACGCCTTCGGCGCACCAGCGATGCTCCCGCTGTGTGTGTCCGCTGCGCATCCGGGGTTGTGCTGCCATTTTATGCCCTACCCCTTGAAGCATATGTGGAGCTGGACCGCCAACCTAAGAAAATGTCGGTTAACCAGGAAAGAGGTCCGGTACAGGGGACTCTCCGCACAATCGGGACAACCTGTGGTGGACCGGAGTGACCCTGAGGGAACAAGGGAGAGAGGCAAGAGCCCCAGAGGCGCCCAACGGTACCCCTCTGGCAGTGCAGCTGAGGCGGAAAGTGCATGCACACAGTAAGTGCAGAGTAAAAGTCCCACACACGCCCAAGATTGTAGAGGCACTGTCATAAATTAAAGCAGGGTTGAAAGTTAAAATGAGAGTGCGCTAAAGTGCATTTAAAGTGCATTTAAATAGGTCACTTAAGTTTACAGCAGACATCAGAGATTCGCCCAGCTGCTTCACAGGACCAACAACAGGAGCTGAGACTTATTTTAGCATGAATTTTACAGTGTGTTTTCGGTGGATGTCATGGGCATCCGCTGGGGGGGCAAGGGAGGGTGCTTGCACCCCCCTGGATTTTCACTTGCCCTTTAAAAGACTATGCCCCTGCTCTTTGACATTAGACATTGATTCAGAGGATGGATGATACTGAAATCATGCCCCCTCTGAAAAAAATGTTGCGGACGCCCATGGTGGATGTATTGAACTTTCACCACCCTTCCTCTAGGTGCTCAGGTGGAGCCAAAGATTTCAACTCTTATCTTGAGTTCATTGTGTACACAGAAGTAAAGATAGCTGCTGTGTGCATAACCCAGGAGTAGCCACTCCACAGTCTGGGGAAATCACGTAATCTCCCCGTGCCTAACAAAAATGAATGCGTCCCTCTGTAACGAAACTGGTGCTCATGTAAAAAGCTTTGATACCCGATGTCTCGGGTCTCGTTCGCGCTATATAAAACTCTAAAAAAAAAAAATTTTTTAAAGGATAAACACACAAATCTATTGGAAGCAAGTGCTATGATGTGCCACACAAAAGACAAACATCCCCCCGCCCCATGAGAACAAGTCGTCTGTCAGCCGCCAGCCGCCCCACCCCACCCCACCCCCCCTCCCGGAACAAGTCGACCATCGGCTGGCACCCCCTAGCTCTTACCTGCAGTCAAGCGGCAAACTCAGGGGCCGCCCCGGGTAGCAGTAGGTCTAGCTATGCCACTTCATTTGTGTGCTGAACTAATAATTATGAGGCAAACACTTTGCCAAGACACCATACAGGGGCGGCTCTAGGCTCATGGCGGCCCTGGGCAGGGAGCATAGGGAGGGGGCCCCGGAAGAGGGGGTCCAGGCGGGCCCCGGAAGAGGGGGGGTGTCAGGGTGTTTGGAAGTGGAACAGAGCCGGAGGCCGCCAAATCCTTGCCAGGGGCCGCCACGCAAATATGTACCCATCCTCAGAGGATTATTATATTAAGGATATACTTTGACGTGGCGGCTCCTGGGGTTTGGCGGCCCTGTGCAGGTGCACAGCTTGCACATGCCTAAGGCTGCCCCTGCACCATAACATGAGTTACAATGACAAAATGGTCTAATAATAATGTCACAGAATGGGCTACGTTATGCCACATAATTTTCCTTTTCCTGTCATATAATTTAATTAAACATGCAACATAATTTGTCCCTCTGCTGCCTTATAATTCCAAGGTCACTGTACATACTACCAATAATGATATCAATTGAATATATATATGAGTCAGCAATACTAACATTACTATATATAACGTATTTTGCTTTCGAGGTGAACACAGTTTTGAATCAAAACCAACATTCAAAGAAGTGCTAAACTTATGGAAGTTAGTAATTGGCTGAAATCTGATGGTTATTTCCACACATTCTATTGCCACACACCTTGCAACGCATGAATGTGACAAGAGCAATAATGTAGGTACACTGTGTAAAAGAACAGAAAGTAAACAAACTATATTAGTCATCATTCAGATGTTAAACAATGATTCATCCTACTTTAAAGTTTACAATTCTTAATTAGTGCCTTATTTTAAAATTAGCAGAACTATAATATTCACTACTTTAGCATTGCCGTAAAAGAGTGTAACCTCAAAAGATGCATTACCTCACTTAAAAAATATCTTGTGTGCAATGTATATCATTTTAAAACTACAGGAAAAGATGTGGCCTACTCAGACTTGGCTAGTACTGGTGACAACACCTCCATCCAGCCTTGTCCCTACAGCCACCTACGGCTAACTACTTTAGTTGTTAACTGTTTTTTAAATATTTTTCTCTTTTTTAATTTTTTTAATTTCTTATGTTTTTGTAACATCTTTGTGTTTTTTTTCGGATGGCCGTGCATTACTTTCGAAAACAATAATTTGTTAGTCTTGCCACAGTCTTTTGAAACCACTTGCAACATGGTGATGCATAATACTGCATATTAAAATCAACCTCCTCTTCTTGTTGACGCTGTAGTTCGGGTGCTGCAGTTTCATTTCCTTCTGTTCCATGATGTGTTATTTCCATCTCTGCATGAGCTATGTGATAGGGGTGCATGGCTCTCAGGTGCTTCTACTTCTAGCTTAAACCCGTGGAGTACTGGCCAGGCTGGCCACTGTGCAGCTTGCACAAGGTGCACAAGACATTTTGACAATTTGTTTTCACCTAGCTGGAAATGTAAATGATTTCCAAACCATCGATTCTCTTTCGGGCCTAGTGGATTGGGCAGCTACAGATGTGAAAATCTTTTGTTGTTGCAGTTTTATATAGCGCAAACTCGACTCGAAGGTATTGGAGCGCTTTACATGAGCACCAGTTACGTTACACAAGGAGACATTTATTTTTGGTAGGCACGGGAGGTTAAGCTTTTTTCCAGTCTAGGGAGGACCTGGCCTGGCAGTTCGGGCTGGACTGTTTCCATTGGACGCAGTGTCAAGACTGATTTGCATATTATTATTATTATTATAAACCATTTTATAGCGCGCTCTGCTACTGGGGAGTATCCTGGCGCGGGAGAAAGAAAGGCAAACCACAGAACATAAAAAAAAGGGCTCTTAAGTAGCACTATTAAACAGATGTGTTTTCAGATGTTTTTTGAATGCGGCTACAGTGGGTGTGGAGCGCAGGTGAAAAGGAAGAGCATTCCAGGCGCGAGCCACGACCACCGCGATCGACTGACCACCAAGTCTGGCACGTTTAAAACGGGGAAGGAATAGTTGAAACAGAGTGGAGGATCTCAGGGTACGTGTGGGGACATAGCTAATAAATCTTTCTCAAGTACTGGGGGCCTTGATTATGGATAGCATGAAACGCCAAAACCAGTGACTTGAACCGGATGCGCTGGGCAACCGGGAGCCAGTGGAGTGTGCGCATCTCCGCGCGAACGCTCTTCCATCTAGGAATATTGAATAAAAGACGGACAGCCGCGTTCTGGATGATTTGCAGGCGTTTTACCAGGTAGGAGGGGATTCCACTGAACAATGCATTTGCATAGTCCAACCTGGCCAGTATGAGCGCTCGCGCAACAGACTCCTTTGCCTCTCTAGGGAGCAGGGGAAAGAATCTGCGGAGCATTTTTAAGGTCGCAAAACAGGTGCCAGTGAGTTTTTTAATATGATGTTCGAATCTTAAATCCTCTCCGAACCAGATGCCAAGATTCTTGGCAGGTCTCCCCATCTCTTTCGGGCCTGGAATGTCAGAAGGCCATAAGGTGCTCATGAACGAGGGGGGAAAGGAGCCATAAAAAAGAACCTCAGATTTGTCCTCATTGCACTTCAACTGGGCCTTCGTCAACCAGCGAAATACAGAGGACAGACATAGATGAACCATAGATGTATCAAGGTTATCATCTGGCCAGGTGAACAGCAATTGGGTATCGTCTGCGTACCCTATGATCTTAGCCCCGAACTGTTCTGCTAGATAAACCAGAGGGGTAATGTAAGCGTTGAACAGTAAGGGGCTAAGGGTGGAACCTTGCGGGACACCTGTAAGCAGAGGTTTAGGCTCGGAGGCATGGGGAGGCAACCAAACCTGCTGGGTCCTGTCAGACAGGAAAGAGGACAGCCAGTCTAACAAAACCCCTCCAATGCCTATATCAGCCAGCCGGCCAAGAAGAAGCTCATGGGGGACGGTATCGAACGCGGCAGAGAGGTCCAAAAGAATTAGGACCGCTCTGCCGCCTCCGTCTAAACAGTCCCGGATGGCCTCGCTCATCTCCAATAGGGCTGTCTCGGTGCTGTAAGCAGCCCTAAAGCCTGATTGGGCCGGGTGGAGGGCGTTGGAAGTTTCAACAAAGCTCTCTAATTGTCGAAATGCCACCTTCTCACAGATCTTTGTGAGTGCCGGTAAGAGGGAAATTGGTCGATAATTCCCAGGGGCCGTCCAGTCCAGACCTGGTTTCTTTAGGAGTGGCAGAAGCTTAGCCTGTTTCCAAGCAGTAGGAACCACGCCCGTAGTCAGAGAGAGGTTCACAATCTGCGTGATCTCAGTACAGACTAATTCCGCCACCTCCGAGAGCACCCGGGCTGGACACGGATCGGCGGGAGAGCCAGATTTCAGGGACTGGATTAAAGGGAGAGTAGTATCCTCCGCGATTTGCTCGAAGGTCGTGAACTGCTGTTCCGAACTAGGGCAAAGGGAAGGGCGCGGGCCCTCTGTTAGGTGGTCGGTGGAAAGAGCTGCTGCGAGGTCTTGCTGGATCCTCTTTATTTTGTTAATAAAAAAGGAGGACAGTTCCTCGCACCATTGCATCGAGGATGGGTGAGAAACGGCCTCTGCGACGGGTGCCACGAAGCTTTTCACAATGGCAAAGATCTCTCTGCTACTGTTATCTGCCTTGGCGATACGCCCAGCATAATAGTTCCCCTTAGCACCCTTGATGGCTGTGTAATAGTGTTTTTGAGCTAGCCGTAAAGTGGATTTGGCCTCGGGGCTATAATCACGTCTCCACGCTCATTCAAGCTTTTTACACCCCAGTTTTAATTCCCTCAATTCTGGGGAAAACCAAGGTTGGGAAGGGGAGCGTCTAGATCTGGTAAGCGTGGTCTGCTTAATGGAGGCGGTTGCCGCCTGCTGTAACCACTCATTGAATTCACAGACCGCATCGACCAGAGGCAATTTAGATTTAGGGCGAGTATTAACCAGAGCCTGTCTAAATGCAGGTAGATTGATCTTTTGGGAGTGGAAAATAGAAGGTGGAGAACAGAGCTCCACGATCTCCCAATTAAATCCGACCAAATCATGGTCGGACCAGGTCGTTTTTTCAACAGCCACAGACTGAATAGGGAAGTTAGAACATACCAGGTCAAGCAGATGACCCCCCGTATGCGTCGGGGCAGTCACCCATTGCTTGAGCTGAGCAAGCTCCAAAATTTCACCAAGCCTGTGGGCATCGGGGGAATCAGGGACATCCATATGAATATTCAGGTCCCCGACCAATAGGAACCTAGGAAAACCTAGGGCCCGTGGGACCAAATATTCTTCTAGGGAGTCCAAAAAGCGAGTAGCCAGACCCGGAGGTCTGTAAATGAGAGACCCTCCTAGAGTAAAGTGGGGAGAGGTTATGATGGAGAAGTGAAGAACCTCACCCCCTATATCCGCAACCGGAGGCTCAGAAGCGAAGCTCCACTCTTCCTTGAAAACAACCGCTAGTCCGCCCCCTCTACCCAGGGGTCGGTCCACCCTGGCGATCTTAAACCCCCTAGGGACAGCAAGTTCTACGCTGGGTGCGGAGGTGCTGGTCATCCATGTCTCCGTAAGGAACAACACCTCCAGCTGGTCATCCACCAATAGATCAAAGATCTCGGCGGCATGCCTAACTGCCGATCTGGCATTAATCAGTCCTGCCCGAATGTTCGTGGCAGAAGCGTTAATGACTAAACGTGGGGGCGGGAGGGTTGGGGGAAAAAACCACAAGAGGGGCATATAGACATATGACAATTCGAATCCGCACGTGTACAACGCGCGCTAATAGCTGAGGGGGCCAGTCTCCAAAGATCTTGATGTGAGTACCTGCGAGTCTCAGATTTGGTCATTCCCAAAGGTCGCCGGGCGGAGTGGCTGGCCCTGGGCCCGTCCGAGGCACGGACGGGCACAGACGGGCCCTCCTTTGGCGCTCCTTCGGCGCGCAGACGGCGCGCCCGCTGCGCGCGACCGCTGCGCGCCCTATGGGGGACCATTATTTAACACCCAAGCCCCTCCCCGAGCTGGACCGCTACCTCCCGAGCAGCCAGGGACCGGGCCTCACTCAAGATGGCGCCGCCCGACCTGGCCCTCCACAACAATCGGCACAGAACAGCTGCGGTGGAACAGGGCACAGGGGAACTGGGTAAACAGTGTGCAATTTAATTAAAAATACATACAACACAATTTGTAAAATCAATTGAGTGTAAAATAGCAAATTTCGATTTTTTAAAATAGCGCTACAGCCATAGTGCAGAAAAGCGAGTGGGCAGAAGAGTCAATCTCGCAGTCTGCCCGTCTTTCTCCAGCAGCGTTTCAAAGTGCTGCCACCACAATGATCAGCCACGAGAGTCAGGAGAACAGAGGGTCTATTTAACACCCAAGCCCCTCCCCGAGCTGGACCGCTACCTCCCGAGCAGCCAGGGACCGGGCCTCACTCAAGATGGCGCTGCCCGACCTGGCCCTCCACAACAATCGGCACAGAACAGCCGCGGTGGAACAGGGCACAGGGGAACTGGGTAAACAGTGTGCAATTTAATTAAAAATACATACAACACAATTTGTAAAATCAATTGAGTGTAAAATAGCAAATTTCGATTTTTTAAAATAGCGCTACAGCTATAGTGCAGAAAAGCGAGTGGGCAGAAGAGTCAATCTCGCAGTCTGCCCGTCTTTCTCCAGCAGCGTTTCAAAGTGCTGCCACCACAATGATCAGCCACGAGAGTCAGGAGAACAGAGGGTCTATTTAACACCCAAGCCCCTCCCCGAGCTGGACCGCTACCTCCCGAGCAGCCAGGGACCGGGCCTCACTCAAGATGGCGCCGCCCGACCTGGCCCTCCACAACAATCGGCACAGAACAGCCGCGGTGGAACAGGGCACAGGGGAACTGGGTAAACAGTGTGCAATTTAATTAAAAATACATACAACACAATTTGTAAAATCAATTGAGTGTAAAATAGCAAATTTCGATTTTTTAAAATAGCGCTACAGCTATAGTGCAGAAAAGCGAGTGGGCAGAAGAGTCAATCTCGCAGTCTGCCCGTCTTTCTCCAGCAGCGTTTCAAAGTGCTGCCACCACAATGATCAGCCACATATGGCTGGATCAAAACTGGAATGGCATGGTGAGCAACAAAACAATGGATTTAGGCCCAGATCCCTGTACTGGCGTGAATGTATGACATTGTTCAGCATTCTGTCCATCAATTTTTCTTTTTGCATTTGTCACCCCGAGTGGGACGGGTATGCCCAGACGTGGGTCCCGTGCTCTTCATACCACTGGAGTCAAGCTATCCTGGCTGATGCGGATTAAAAGCCCGAAACCTGTCCTAGGATGCTTGTTTCCAGTCCAGGGAGGACCTGGCCTGGCAGTTAGGGCTGGACTGTTCCCATTGGGCGCAGCGTCAAGACTGATTTGCATATGGGTGGGTCCAAACTGGAATGGCATGGTCAGCAAAAAAACGATGGATTTAGGCCCAGATCTCTGTTTCCTGGGTGAATGTATGCCATTGTTCAGCATTCTGTCCATCAATTGTTCTTTTTACGTGGAGGTTAAGTTATTTGCCAAGAATCACAGGATGTTGAGCTAACGCAGAGACTCGAACCTGGTTCTCCAGCTCCAAAATCAGCAGCTCAAGCCATTGGGACACATCTGGCAGCACGGGCACATCCTCATATTGTGGTGTCCCGACAGTTGGTGTGGTAGGTGCTGCTGGTGGCTGCTGCTCTTCAGTTTTTCCTGAGCCCATGATGGACTTGTGTTGTCTACCTCTGCAAAATAGCAATGTGCAAATACTGTTCAGGCAATTGCCGTGGGCTTTTTTCTGAAGGCTGCGAGCAATGAGATGGCTGCTTTTATTTCTAGTTTTATTTTGTGCTCCATTAGTCGAGTGGTATTCCACAGGACCATACAGACAATAATAGAGTGCCGTGTTACACTCACAAGGCCTTTACATCCATTTCCGGGTCCCTTGGTAGTAAACAAAAAGTACAGCAGGACCTGGGAGTTAAAAATAAAATGTTTAGTATAGTATGAAGGGTTCACGTTTGAGCCTGGGGGTTTGCAGACAGGTTAAAATATCTTAAAAAAATGTAGTTTTTCTTTACATTTCTGCATTATTTAGGTGTCGCTGGAACTAAAAACGGTATTGCGTTACCTGTAACACCAAATCTGATTGTTTTGTGTGACTCTTGTAATGCAATTTGAATCCAGACACATTTCCTGCATTAGGTATTTGGACACCACTTGGTTTACACCTTGTGAAATCTTCCTTATTTTTTTGGTCTTAACTAATTTTTGGGTCCAAGGGGAGAGTAACACCAAATATACCTCAAAGAATGGCATCAGGAGGAAGCCATTGGTCCAAGCTGGTGACTGGATGACCACCAGTCCCAGAGTGCACTTCCAAGTGAGCGGGCCCCAGGAAGAAACCACCCTGAACCTCAAGACAATCTAGACCAATAAGTAGAAAGCACAGGCAGGGGCGGCTCCTCCGTTATGGTAGAGGAGCGTCGCCCCACTGCTGAAACCAGCAGACGCACGTAAAATAAAATTATAAGAAAGATACACTTCTACTGGGTGTCCTTGCTGTTTACATAACAGGATTTGAACCCTGCATACTCCCAGATTGGGTTCCTTTGCATTGAGTGTGGTGGGTTAATTTCTGTGCTAGAAAGAAGCGTGCCAATGTTTTTAATAGCCAGGTGGTTACCCATGAAGTCACCTGTAAAAAAAAAAAAATCGCACCAAACTTCTGACACCCTGTTTTTTTTAATTTTAGTTACGCTTCAAGAGAAATAATTTCCAGAAAAACATGAATTGAAAAAAAAAAGTTCTGTTTAAAAAAAGGTTCGGTTTAATTTTTTTTTTAAAAAGCTTGTTGTTTGTCATGCCTGTTCATAATGTCAAAGTTGATTACAATGGACCTAATAATGTTAGATTTGCACAAAGGATCTGTTATGTTGGTACCAATGTTTTGGAAATACAGTGATAATTTGTTAAACAAACTTTATTTTGGGCCGTGTGCAACAAGGGTTCGCTGCAAAGTCGTGGCCTATGGCAGGCCCTGCATCTGACCCCCTGAGTGGGGTCAACCCCCTGCGGCGCATGGCCATTGGCGAGCGGCCAGGCCCTCCACACAGCCCACCACTGGGTGGCCAACTTATATTTTAAAATTATTTCCACTATTAACCAGTTAAGTGCGCCGTCGGCCAACGGCCGTTGCGAGCATTACCTTGGTAGTGCTGCGCACATCCGTTGGCCGACGGACCCCGCCCACTCAATGGAACGCCCGCACCCGGCGGAATTTGCGCAGCGGTAAAGGGGTTAATATAGTGGGACAACAGTAGTATCATGGTACCAGTGAGAAAAAACTTTTTTTTTAATTTAAAACACTGGGGAGGTCTGTATGCCCCACATGAGCCTGGGGGTCATAGTGTCCTCACCCTTTCACCTTATATGCACTTTACATTACACATTTATTTCATGACTCAGTAACTGAGTCCCCAAGTCCGGCAATGGCGGGCGCAACATTTTCTTTAATGTTGCAGCCCAGCAATTACATCTTTGTAGTACTCCGGTACCAGTACTGTGGTACCAAATTGGCTAATGGAAGACAAAGCTCCCTTGACCAAACAGGCTTGAGTATTTTTTAAATATTTTTATCACAAGAGTAGCGCTGTACCACACCACAAGAGAACTGCAGTACCAACTGTCCAGGTATCTCAAATTTTTCCTGAAGGTTAACCTCTTCATGCCCAACCCAGGACCCCCTTTAAACATTAATTTCTCAAAAATGTCTGAAAGGAATTACACCAAATCCCAAAATGGCACGATTTCTGACCTAACTATAACTACACTGGCACTAACACCTCCAGTGCAACACACAGATATATGTATATATTACATAGACAGTGATAACATCTCTCTAGTTATGGTTGAGCAATATTTTCCATAGCAAAGGGATTTTTGTTTCCTAAATTACTTTGATGATATTTAACAAATCTGTACTAAACTTCCCCCATCCTCTTTTAACCCTTTATAGCAAGTTTCGCGTATATCCATCTAGTGAGGGCCGGAAAAAAACAAGTCGTCCCAGAGGTGCAATTTCCCAGAATAATTCCTATAGGCTTTGCTCTTCTGTATAGAAATAATGGTGAACGGAATACCAAATCTGGCTTGAAGTTAGAGCTTTACTCAACTAAGTGCCTTTTTAGGTTTTGTGTAAATCCATTGAGTCGTATTCGAGAAATTTGTGTTAAAGTGGGACTCGAGTTCGAAATAAAGAGGTTACATTTTAGAAAGGTTTATAGAAGTCTAGCCCATCAAGGATATGTGGACATTCTCAAATCCAAAGTTTCCAAAATATATTGAAATCCTTTTGGCCGAGGGAGCTTTTTCACATGTTGCCATTTTGGATCTGCAGATCCGCTGATTGACCGGTCGCTATATGAGAGAAACTGTTGCAGCTGCCATCAGAAGACGTGGGGAGGCATAAAGTTAGAAATTAAATAGTTTTTCTCATGGGATTCACCAATCCAGGGCCTCCATACATGGATCCCTGTGCAGTCCTTCTGTGTGGGCTCTCTGATCTTCCTTAGATTCGAGGACCTGTAGAAGACCAGCAGATACAAAATAAAAGAAGCGTCTGGTTGTAAAGTGTGAGGTTGTACCACTCAGGGAGGGTTGGCTGTAGAACTTGTTTGGAGGGCAACCACTGCTGCGCATGGCCAAAGTCTGTCCACAGAAGGGAATGGAGACTGCGTGGATATTGGCGCAGGGTGTGTGGCTTATCCCCGTTGCACATGGTCGAAGGTCATGGAGTGAGGGTCTGGCCAGATCCTAGTCATTTTGTGGATGTGTTGAATGGAACCCTTCGCTGCGAAATATGATAGAAAACAGAAATTCACTGAAAAAACAAAGATTAAAGAGAAGTTATACCTGTTTTTGTTATAACACCTTAATATATGTCAAAATAATATATAATTCACCTAAAAAACTCAATGAATGTTAAGTTTTATTCCAAATTAAATCTGAAAAAACACTGAAATTTACAAGTTATGCTTAGGATCAGAACCCATAACTCGCACAACAGTCATGCAAAACATAACTCTCCAACCAATTGGAATGCTTATGCCTTCAGTATATTAATCCCAATAAATAAAAACTCTAAAAGTCCCCTCCCCTACTTCAACGTTTACCCGCTTTATCCTTTTTTCTCTTACCCAGTTTAAGCACACCTACTATCCTAACATATCATAACATACTTGAACCCTTGTTACGAGTGGCTTTGTATTTGGTGTGAAAATTATCTCACTGATACAAACCAACACCAATGTCTTTTGAATTTATTGGATGCAATAATTATTAGCAATTTCAAGTTTTGCCATCAAAATGGCGCATAACATGAGGATTTTGGTGCTTAACCCACCACTATCTGCACGTTCTGGTATTTACCGGGCATTTTCCCTCATTCATTTCTGGTAAGATTGATCAGCTTCTTTATCGCATATGGTATTTACAAGGCACCACTTATAATGGCAACCCCTGCGTAATCAGGCATTTACGCAGGTATCACAATTTACAGGGCCAATCGTAATGAGGGAGCTGCTATTCTGTTCTTCCCTATTCACGTGCTGGTGACCATTGCCCCGGTGAGGTGCGCCTTATCACTGCGCGGTGCCAGGATGTGCGTATTGCAGGGTGCATGCAATGTGATGCAAAAATGATTGCAGGGCAATTCAAAGATCAATTTCCTTATCTTCTCCTACAAAAAGGGACCTCTCGACAGGCTTTTATTGCTCTATTGCAGCACTTCATAAACTGCAAAGAGTACACAGGACTGATTACTAATGGAGATTTGTTACCTGCAGCCATGTGCAGAGCTGGCCCTCAGGAAAGTCCTTGGTTTATACAAAGAGGGAGGTACCCTACTAATGACAATAGGGACTGGGTAAGTTCAACAGTAAAATCAAAAATGTCCCAAAGACATATACACCAATTATGTAAACACAGTTTACCAGACAGAGTGTTACACAACACAAGAGAAATCACCTATAACATAATTGTGTCAGCCAACACTTGAATAATACACATAAACCCAACAATTGATATATCAAAATACATTTGTGTAATTTATTGTACATGCAGTTAAAAGCAGGTTAATCATTAAAATCATTAAAAATCATAATCAATTATTACATATTTATTACAGAAAACAAAAAGTCGACGCGGCGTTTCGGTGATATTCGATTGATGTTTCACCTTCTTCAGGACAGTTTTCTAAACAATGGAGGATATTTGTGTTATTATTAACTACCCGTGTTGCTGGCAACAATCAATCATGACATTTTTCGAAGTTACATCTCTTTCTCCTCAGGAAAGTCCCACATGAGCAATGAGCAAGTGGTGCACTGTGCTTCCATCAGACGAGATCAGTGTCCACACTCAGCCAAGAGGAATGTCGACTTCACTGCACCCGCAGACGCAAATATCCACACACTCGACTCGAGTGACGCACCACCTGTGATTCCCAGTCTTTATCCGAGCTGTAAAGTCTGCCCAGGAAATATAATAAGGAGTTTACCTGGCAGGGTGTTTCCTGATTAGACTAGCAGGCCTCCAGGCTTGCAAAGGAACTGTGTCGCTGCCAAGACATGGCTTCCACCTCCAGGGCCGTGGACAGACATTGTGTCCTGGAAACCTTACAAACAGGCCTGGGTGAAATTTTAATTACACTGGAGTAATCAGAGTAGTTTTGGTAATTTTGCGTTACAATTGTGATGCAAAATTATACAAAATTATGCCATTATACCCATTCAAGTAATTTCGCATAAAAACACCTGCCCAGGAGCAAAGGAACAGAGTACTGTGACTGCTGGCTGCTGTTCTGTTTTGTTGCATTTAGTACTATTTTCCTAATGCAAAATGCATCCTCTAGACTAGAACCTCTTGTCCAATTAAGAAGATTTCATTTTGTGCAAAGAAAATAGCACTAAATGCAGAGTTACACTCCTCGTGTCATCCACATAATCTCACTTAAATGTGCTGTGATGTCACTTAATTATGCAACAGGAAATTACACAAGTTACACCCACCTCTAGTTACAATCTCTTTCTGGTTGTTCACTTTTGTGACAAGAAGGCGCCCTCTAAAATACCACAACTCTTTCTTCTGATTCTCACCTCAAGGCTAAACAGACCTTAGGAAACCTCTAAATGGCTTGTGGTGGGCTGTCACTTCCTGCGGCCTATTGGGGGCTCCCATCTCGGGGGCACCATTTATCCCAAGGTCTATGAACATCTGCGAGATTTAAAGTCTTATTTGGGACCCTCACAAAATCTTCCCCAGGGGGCCCTTCATGTTGTGTTAGTTGTGTGCCCACTTCCAGCATGCTGCAATGCCATGAATCTGTACAAAACAACTCTGAATAAGACTGCTACCATTTCCAGAAAAAATACCAGCAAATTGTACATATTTTGCTGTTCTTGAAGTGCCAAGAGCTGGTAGGTGAAAAAGAATTTGAGTAAAACACCTACGTATTCTTTTGAAACATGCCAATTATCCCTCTGCTTGCTTTAACAACCATGTAAAAGTAATTTAGAGAAATTCCACATACTTTAAATTGAATTATTTACGTGTTTGCTGTTTAATTTTTATATTGCAAAAAGAAAATAAAACCCATTTCACTGATTTGACCAATTTTTTTACTGCCTTGGGCATAAAAATATTGGCTAACCAGTAAAATACCCGCCATGTGGCAACCCTGGCCATTAACAACAGACCTCCACCATGCTCAGCAGCGCCCCCTTTTGACATGTAGCGGAATTCTTTGTTGAGTGGTGGGTTTGAATAGTGGCGCAATATTAATTTCCATCAATTGTATGCCTGTCCCTTATATAGCACACACATTCTACATCCTGTGCTACTATGCCCCTCCCACAGCTGCACTTTCATCACCCCAGCAACGCATCCTGGGACCGCTGTATCATAGGCGGAGTCAAATTCAAAGTGTGCGCTGTGTCACTCTTGGACTGTACCACAGGGGGATCCCAAGAATGAAGTAAAAGCAACACCAGTGAGTTTATGCAATTCTGCATATGCAATGTTTTCTGCATAATTGTAGATTTACCACACTTGACACATAATGCAACATCTGCTGCATAATTTACAGATTCCCCCCCCCCAAAAAAAAATTCTAGCAGAAACAGATAAAAAGTTACTGAAAAAGGGTACCGGGGTATTGCCTCTCAATAGTAGATTGTAATTGTAATTGCATTTATATAGCGCTTACTACCCCTGACGAGGCATCGAAACACTTTTTCAGCGAGTAGCACGCTACTCCGGAACCCAAAAAGGATTATTGGTGAATTAGTACAGTGGAATATGAAATTAATTTGAGCGGTGGACATGTTAGTCTGTTATTCAGATTGAAAAAAAGGATAATTGAGGGATAGAAGAGGTAAAGGTTTGCATTTATACAGCGCTTGCTACCCGATGAGCTGTTTATTAAGGTTTTTTGGGCACCTTTCATTGCTATATGTTGGCTTTATACTGGCACTAATGAGGTGAAACAGTTTCCTAGGAAGTAATAATGTGTGCTAAAATGAAGAAATAGTGAAATAATACGGTAACAGAATGTGCTGTCCATGCAGCCTTTTCTTGGCGCATAATTCGATCAGTCATGCCACATAATTCCTGCATGCTTCCGGTGGTGGAACTGTGTCTAAAATGCACCATCCCAAGGGAATGCATCTTGGCAACTTCGGTGTCACACGTCAGCAACAAACTAACAAAAGTGCTTCATTAAAGTGGTGACGTGTGACACAAAAGCAATGTCAAGTAAAAGACATCATAAAGAAAGGCAGAACGTGGCTGAATAATCTACAGCTGATCAGGTCTGGATTGGGGAACGGAAAGGACAAAAGTTCTCAAACCATCCCTGCTGCCTTCCTGTCCTCTCCTCGCCTCTCTTCCATCCATCCATTCTTCTCCGCTCTATTTTCCCTCTCTGATCTCTTTTTCTCCACATGCCACCCTCTGTTTCTTTCTCTCTTTCTTGAAGCCCCGCCCACCGGGGAAATGCCCGGTCGAATGAAAGGCCCTTCCGCCCCTGCAGTTGATCTTCAGAGTGCAGTCATATCAGCACTTGAAGTGCTATTTTTTATTGTGTATCTATTGTTATTCAAAACATCGACACTACGGCAATAATTGTATTAGACAACTTGCTACCTGCTTTAACGTTTATTTTACCTCCACGAGAAATGTCCCTTGGATTCAACAAACAACTACTCTTTAAAATGTAAATGCACTAACAAAACTTCTTGCTCCACAAAAGAGCATTTTATAATTTAAATGTATTAACAACTGCCCCCTGTTTTTGGCCGCGTTAAGTAACGATATCCCAGTATTGCGGCAATAGGTGACGTAATTTAGGAATTACCAGAGGTAGCAGCCCCTACCCCGGGATTTCCCTTTTCTATTCATGGCGCCGACTTTGCGACCCCTGGAAAGATGTGTTGATGTGTCCCCGGTATGTGTTAAACAAAGCCTCATGCGGCCATGAAACCTACCTTGAAAAGAAAGCAAACATCGAATCCCAGCCACCATTGTGTGCTGAGCCACACGCACGCTGTGAGGACGTGAAACACAGGGGCTTAATTACAAGCCACTTGACCCACCGGCAAAGTCCCCACAAGGCAATGTCTTCTAAATCGTAAAAAACGACTTCAGAACATCTGTGTTAAATGACATGACTTTAATATTTTGCCTTGAGGGAACCAATAGTTCACCTGTGTTTAATTTTCTGCTCAGCTTTACCCCTGTAGGCAGCAGGTGGTAGTGCAATCTTCAACCCACCAGTAAATTAAAGAAACAAGCTTTTGGTAATCTGATTCAATTGTACAGATAGGAGAGACATTTGAAAGACTCTGTTGCATCACCATAATCATCTGTGTAAGCCCCCAAAAATGCCATTTTAATCTCATTTAGCATTTTTAATTTTAATAAAATCAAAATAACAATCAAATGAGTTTCGCAGAAGGGGTGAGGTGCACAGAGAAGGTGTCATGCAAAGATAATAGGAGTCCCTGAGGCGCCCTCGTAAATAGTAAAAATAAAAGGAAATTTGTTTTCTGTTCTTTTTACCGTTTGAACATATTTTCAATTGAACAGAAAATCTATGTGTGATGCTGTTTTGTCAGTTCGCTGATGCAGTAAAATCACGTCACATTCATCGAAATGAGAAGGCCTATTCCACCAGAGAAACTAAGGGGCATATTTACAACAAACTGATGCAACGCGACAATGCAACGCCAGTCAGCTTGCTGCGCCGTGCTGGTCCATAAGGAAAGGACAGGGGTGCATTGGATTTACAACAATACGATGCATCCAGCATCGGCCGCTCCGTTAGAGCGGAGGAGTAACGTCCCCTGCCACCACCAGTAAATAAAACAATAAAAAAATAGGTTTTAAACCCATATTATTATTGTTTTATTTTAATACCCAGGACTCTGACAAGTCGTGGGGGTGGGTCCATGGGGATGACACTAATGGTGGGGGAGTGGTTGTTGGCCAGCCGTCTCAGGCCGGCCAAACCTTTCATGCGCAGTGAAGCCCTCTCCAGTCTCAGCTGCACTGCTGGGGCTGGAGAGGTCAGTTACAGGCTCCCTGTCTTCCTGGGAGCGCATGTTGCTGACGCTCAGGCCAATCCTGAAGCTGCTCTCATGTAAGAACAACTTCAGTATTGGCCGCAGGGCAATTTGGGACCCTGTACCCCAGAGCCAGAAGCAAGAAGAGCCGATGTGCGGGAGACGGTGGCGCCAGCAGCAGCATTAAGGTAAGTTTAAGTGAAAAAAAAATTGTACACAAACCCTCCCCACCTTCCTCTTCCCTCTCCCGAACTCCCTCCTCCCCTCCTTCCCCCTACCACCTCCCCGCCTCCTTCCTTCCTCCTCCAGTCCGGTCCGCCCTCCACTTTGGCAGGGATGGGCAGCTACTGAATGCATCCTTGCCCTTTCCTTTGCGCTGGCACATAATTGACTGGTTAGCGTCAACGGATGTATGACGGTACAACGCGTGCTTTTACAACGTGTACCGTTACCACGCAGGTTTTACAACGCAAGTCGTTACAACGACTTGCGTTGGGGGCGCTGGATAGTGAATAGTTTAATTTACTATTCCAACTCCAGTCCCCGTGGATAGTAGGGAAGGTGTTGGATAGTAAATTAAACTAATCCCTATCCTAGAGCGCCCTCCAGCGCAAGTCATTGTAACGACTTGCGTTGTAAAACCTGTGTGGTAATGGTACCGCGTTGTAAAAGTTTCGTCGTAAAGGATGTTTCCCAGCGCCAACATAGGCCCCCTTGCACCATGGTGCAAGGGGGTCTGTGTTGTTTGTGTTTGTGCAAGAAGGGACACATTCCTGCACAAAAACAATCAATGGCGATGTTTTCCTCCTTCTAGGTGTGCTGCAGAATGTAGTACACATAGAAAGAGGGAAAAAAACGAGGAGAAATAATTATATTTCTCCTTGTTACACCTGTTCTGGGGAGGTGTAGATTTTTGACACATTCCCAGGTGTACAAGTCCTTGTAAATCTGGGAGTGTCAAAACCCATGGGTTTTGGATGGGAACACCCACTGCAACGCCTCTTTGATACAGAATAAGGCAATGCAGCAACGTGCGCTGCGATGCCTTAATCATATCTACAAGGACATGAAAAGGCATGTAAAGGGGCTTTGTGTGGCCTTGAAAAGATGGGTCTGTACTCTGCGCCGCCGCCATTGCATCAAAAAAAGTGACGCAGTGGCTGCGCAGGCTCCTTGTAAATATGCCCCTATTATTCTTACAGTGGAGAGTAACGTGTGCAAAATACTGTAGTCATTGACTGACCACACATTATGCCAAATGTTTTACAGCAAAACACCAGACCCGAGTTATGATTTCACCAAGTGGAATTGTTAACTGAACTCTGTGGGGCAGATTTACACGCCCCTTGCGCCACTTTTGAGTCACTTTTTAACATGAGAAAAGTGGCACAAAAGTGGCACAAAAGTGGCGCAAGGGGCTTGTAAATCTGCCCCTGTATTTCTTAAAAGTGCGGAGGTTTTCAATCAGAAATTGCATTATATAATGCAGATTTTTTTCCCCCTCAAGCACTGAGCTCTGCATATCCCAGTAACAACTGGTGTTTTACCCCTGGTAAATTTAAGCAGGTTTGACCTCTTGAAAAAACCCTTGGAAAACTTACGGGGGTACAATACTTATGGCACCTGGTAATTCCACCATGCCCCACAACTGCAACAGGCATGGAATTCTGATCTCTGTGCAAACAGGAGTTTGTGCGGGCGATGGAATTTTTTCCCCATATTCATAACCGGGCCTAAATCTAGAAGTAAGCATCATTTCCACCAGAGGATATTTTTTTTCTACATTTGTATCCCAACAATATATGCCTGGCACCAAAGTGACAGTATGTTACCTTTGGTAAATTACTGTAAAACCCTAACCCACGGTTAGTAATCCCAAAGTAGGTTTAAATCATATGTTGTTCATATGTATCATTTTTCTTTGAAGACAATGCACCAGTGACAAGAAACTATACATGTAAACATTGTCCAGACAGCACTGATGAATACACAAAAAATAAGATGCGTTTCAATTGCCTGTAAAACTCTTTGCCCAGAAAGAAACCATTATTGCCCTCAGTGGAAATTGTGGTTGAAAACACACAGCAAATGTAATGCGTTCTGGCTATCAGGTGTGTTTTTAAACCTGATCTACATATTAGTATGCAAATAAACAGGAAGCAAAGAGTGGAGTGATTCATTTCTGTGCCCTTATGTGCACTCAATTACCACATTTTGTATTGTGTTTATCAGCTGACGGGGACAGCGTGTGCTAACTCGCCCTGTTTGAACTAATAAAAAATAATAAAGAAGTACTAGTCTTGAGTTGGTTAATCACTGCCTGCCTGAAAGACCCATCTTATAGTACAAATTGTGATGCAATCTAGAGATACTTGACCCTTTATTTAAAACATTTTGGGCCCGATGTAGGTAGGCAAATACCGGTCGAAAACGGCCGAAAATACCGATTTTCGGCCGTTTCCGACCGAAAATACAGATTTTCAGCCGTTTCCGACCGGTATTTGGATATTGAGATGTAGGGGCATGTTAAATTACAGATTCGGTAATTTTACCGAATCTGTAATTTTTCCGATTCGGTAAAATACCGAATCTGTAAAATTACAGATTCTGTAATTTAACATGTAGGTAGCACTGTAATCAGTGCTACAAGGGTTTAAGAATTTGTTATTTACCACCAACTAGAAGTTGGCGGTAAATAATGAAAACGCTTCAAAAAGCATTTTTTTTGCTTTAAAAAATGTTCCATGTTGCAGACATACATGTCAGCAACATGTGCACCCATGCACAATTGAGGGGTGCAACAGGGTGTCAAAGTGACACCCGGTCCCCATTTCAAATTCGGTAATTTTACCGAATCGGTAAATACCGATTCGGTAATTACCGAATCATTCCGATTCGGTAATTTCAAAAGTAAAATTACCTACATCCCATTTACCTACTCTTAAATACCGAATCGGTATGATTCGGTATTTAAGAGTAGGTAAATCGAGATTACCTACATCGGGCCCTTTGTCTTTCCACACTGGAGATTACAGTTCACCAGCTACTGATGGTTTTTCGTGGAACCAGGTATGGAAGTGTGTTTTTGTGAAGTGGAACATGCACTTTCAGCCTAGAGCCCCCCAGAACAGAACCAGTTGAATGAAACTACCCACTTAAACTCAGTCACGCCATTGGAGAAAAATAACTATTTCCAAGAAACCACTAGAACCAACTTGATATCTATTCATAGTAGTTCAATGGATATTTGAAAGCACTTCAACCAGTAACAACTATTTCAGCTTCTCCACATAGGTTGGCTGTGTTTGCGTTCTATCATTTACTATGGAAAGTCGTACAACTTTGCTGCACTCCCTCTTACATCTAAAACAGTTATCATGAACCAATGTATTGCAAGTATAATAGAACATATTGGTAAAGGTTTGTTAAATGGAATGTAAATTCAATGTATACATTTTCAAAATACCATGGACTTGATTTAAGGTATTGCCTAATATGTTATGTTACACTTGTTTATATTTGAAGCATTCTGCCATTGGCTTGGCCTTACAGTACCAACCACGTTTGGTGTCATCTTGCCTTGATTTTGAGGATTCTGTTGTGGTTTGTTGTGGGTAGATGTCAGTGAGAAGATATTTGATGACCTGTTGTTGATTAGATGTGTCATAAGCTTGTTGAGCGTGGCTGGAAGTCGTCTAAAGAGCCAGACATATGTAACAATGTTGTTTGACCTGCACTTTGCCCGAAAGGTTCGTATACATGATAATTAGCTGGAGGTATTAGGAGTTGCTGTCTAGGACAAAGATCTATCTTCTGGTGTGCCTGTTATTTGTTTAATGCGTTGTAAGAGTCATAGGTAGACATCTATTTTTGGATGATTGGGTGTGGTGAAAGTTTCCATGAATGCTATTTTGGGCACATTGAGACACATAAGTAGAATATTTGTGTGGTGTTTAATATGAGTGTGAGTTATATTCTCTGATATGCTGTGCAGTTTGTTATGTTTTATTTAGTGGTGAGTAGTGACACCCCACTATATCGGTTGACTACTCTTTGTTTGAGTACAGACCACTAAATAATATCCTCTGTGGGAGGCCTGCTGCTGGGAACCAATGGCAGTCATTTAAGACATATATGATCTGTGTTGGGTGCATGTTCTATGTTGTTTTCTAAGAGTATTTCTGGGTTACCAGTGACATATAACAAGAAAAGGTAGTGAGTGTCTTAATTCACCTTGATTGTTAAGTGGTAGCGTTGAATGAAATAGAGAGTAGAAGTTCTGTTATCTGCCCTTTCACGCGAGGAAAGGACAGATGATTTGATGCTTCAACATAGATTTCTGTGGGTGTCAGCGTAGATTCAATGGGTGTTTGATTGGATTGTAGACTCTATAAGGGTTTTCTTCTCTAAGTTGGCCATTACAGTTCATTTTAGTTTTCATTATGTGAGTGTCAGACTGCTATAGTGTTTTCTCTAGAGGTGGGTTGTTAAGATTTGCCATGTCCAGGAGATGGGTTCTCTTTATGTGGTTCTTGGCTTGAAGTTCATTGGTTCCTAAGAAATTATGGGTGTGGGGTAGGTGCACACTTAAGGGTACATTAGAAGGAGATTAGAGTACCCAGAGCAATGAGTTAAAACAAGTTTGAAGAAGTAGCAGAATTTAGGCATAAATCTAGGTTGGATTTTCTTAACCTACGATCCAAAGACATCTTGCGATCTGCAACTGTTTAGGAAATAATATTAGCAGACCAATCAAGTATATATACTTAAGAAAATGTTCTTCAAATGTAGAGGTTAAACACTAAGGGCCCTTTCCGATGTCGGACAGAGGGCTCCGACCGATGGTCAGAACCCTTCCGCCCACATCGGAAAGTTCGGATTCCTTTCCGACCGAGCCATTTTGATGGGCTCGGTCAGAAAGGAACCTGACTCGAATTTCTGGATGGCTAACGACGGGCTCGGAGAGCCCGTCCGCCATCCGGAAACCCTTCAGTACTCCCCCGACCAAGGGCACGAAAAGGCAGTCGGAAACTGTCTATGGGGGCCCCCAGTAGGGCCCCCATGGGTGCGAGGCCCCTTGGGGTGCCTGCCACAGGGTGCAGGGTTGAACTGCACCCCTGCATTTCACAATGCAAGCATGTATTTCGTTCGGAATGCATGCTCCCATTGTGAAGTGTACAAGTGTGACCGAACAGGGTTCAGTCGCATCGTACTTGCAGGTCCGTAACCAACGACAGTAGGTCAGACGGTTATGGTTCCTGACTGATGACGGACGGACTCAGGTCCGTCTGACATCGAAATCACCCCTTAGTTGGTATTCTTGGCTTGATTCATGGGAGCAGCTCAAACACAGCAAACAGAATTCCGATGGACACCTGGTGGCCTTGATAGAAGCACTGGTATGAATCAACAAACAAGAGCATGTATGAGGAGCAAAAAAGACAAGGAGATATACTAGACTCTGGCATATCACCCTATTCCTCATTATGAGCTTATTAGAGTAGGGTGGGATATTAACCACATGTGGCAAATACCATTACCCCAGGGTGAGGTATTTACCACTTGTGATAAATACCTCCTAGTCCGAATTTTTAACCAGCAAATGAGGCAGAACATGCAAATCTATTTTTAAAAAAATCAAATTTTTGTCTTAACAACACATGCCTTGCTCCAAACTAACAGTGTGTTACTTTTGGTAAATTTCTGTAAAGCCCTGCCCCACGGTTAGTAATCCCAAAGTTGATTTAAATTATGCATTGTCTATATGTATAATCTTTATTTGAGACAATGCACCAGTGACAAGAAACTATACGTGTAACCATTGGCCAGACAGCACAGATGGATAGACAAAGAATAAGATGCGTTTCAATTGCCTGTAAAACTCTTTGCCCAGAAAGAAACCATCATTTCCCCCAGGGGAAATTGCGGTTGAAAACACCCCAGTAAATATAATGCGTTCTGGCTATCAGGAGTCTTTGTAAATCTGATCTACATATCAGTATGCAAATAAAAAGGAAGCAAAGAGTGCAGGGATTCACTGCTGTGCCCTTTTGTGCACTCAATTACAACATTTTGTATTGTGTTTATCAGATGATGGGGAGAGCATGTGCCATTTCGCACGGCTTAAACTAATACAATATAATAAAGAAGTCCTAGTATTGAGTTGTTTAATCACTGCCTGCCTAAAGGACCCATTTTACAGCACAAATTGTACTGCAATCAAGAGATACTTGACCCTTTTTTTAAACATTTTGTCTTTCCACACTTGAGATAACAGATCACCAGAAACATATGGTTTTTAGTGGATCCAGGTATGGCTGTGTGATTGTGTAAATTGGAACATGTACTTTCAGACTCAAAGACCCCAGAACAGAACCAGCTGAATCAAACTACCCACTTAAACTTAGACACGCCAATAGACAACAATAACCATTTCCAAGACCCCACTGGAACCAACTTGAATTCTCTTCTTAGCAGTTTAATGGATGTTTGATAACACTTAAACCAGTAACATCTATTTCAGCTGCCAAGTATAGGTTGGTTTTCTTAACGTGCTGTAATTTGTTACGCAAAGTCGTACAACTATGCTGCACTTCCTCTTACATCTAGACCAGTAATCATGAACCAATTTATTGCAAGTATAAATAGAACATATTGATAAAGTTTTGTTTCATGCAATGAAAATTCAATATATACATTTCCAATATCACACGGGCTTAATTTAAGGTGTTGCCTATTATGTTATGTTACACTTGTTTATATTTCAAGCATTCTGCCATTGGCTTGGTCTTACAGTGCCAAACACGTTTCGTATCTTCTTGTTCTGATTTTGAGGATTCTGATGTGGTTTGTGATTTGTTGTGGGAAGATGTTAGTGAGAAAAATATTTGATGATCTGGTGTTGATTAGATATGTTATGAGCTTGTTAAGCGTGGCTGGAGGTCTTCTAAAGATGCAGACATGTGTAACAAGGTTGTTTGACCTGTATATTGCCTGGAAGGTTTGTCTACATGAGAATTAACTGGAGGTATTAGGAGTTGCTGTCTAGGACTGAGATCTATCTTCTGGAGTGTCTGATATTTGTTTAATGGGTTGTAGGAGTCATAGGAAGGCACCTATTTTTGGATGATTGGGTGTGGTGAAAGTTTCCATGAAGGCTATTTTAGGCACATTGAGAAACATAAATAGAATATTTGTGTGGTGTTGAATGTGAGTGTGAGTTATTCTCCCTGATATGCTATGCAGGTTGTTATGTTTTATTTAGGGGCGAGTAGTGACACCCCACATATCGGTTGTCTACTTTTGTTTTTCCTTAGTACAGAATACTATCTAATACGTTCTGTGGGAGGACTGCTACTGGGACGTAATGGCAGCCATTTAAGACATTTATGACTTGTGTTGGTTGTGTTCTATGTTGTTTTCTAAGATTATTTCTGGGTTACCAGTCGCCTATAACAAGAAAAGGTGGTGGTTGTCTTAATTTACCTTGATTGTTTAGTGGGAGCTTTGAATGAAATGGAGGACAGAGGTTCTGTTATCTGCCCTTTCACTCGAGGAAAGGACAGATGATTTGATGCTGCAACGTAGATTTCCGTCAGTGTCAGCATAGATTTCCATGGGAGTTTTGATTGGATTTTAGTCTCTGTATGATTTGTTTCTCTAATTTGGCCATTAAACTTCATTGGAGTTTTCATTATGTGAGTGCCAGACTGGTATAGTGTATTCTCAAGAGATGGGTTGTTAGGATTTGCCATGTCCAGGAGATGGGTTCTCTTTATGTGGTTCTTGGCTTGAAGTTCATTGGTCCTTAGGAAATGATGCATGTAGGGTACGGGCATATTTAAGGTTAAATTAGCAGGAGATTAGAGAACCCTGAGCAATCAGTGAAAATAGGTTAGGAGAAGTAGCAGAATTTAGGGTTAAATCTACGTTGGATTTTCTTAACCTGGGATCCAAAGACATCTTGTGGTCTGCAGCTGTTTAGGAAATAATGTTTGCAGACTAATAAAGTACATATACTTAAGAAAACACTCTTCAAATGTAGAGGTTAAACACTAAGGGTCCGATTCCGATGTCGGACGGAAGGACTCCGGCCGATGGTCGGAACCCTTCTGCCTGCATCGGAATGTGGCGTTTGGATTCCTTTCCAACCGAGCCATTCCGGTTTGGATTTCTGGATGGCTTACGACGGGCTCGGAGAGCCCGTCCACTATCTGGAAACCCTTCAGTACTCCCCCGGCCGCCTCTTTCTGACTTAGGGAGTATTATGGCACTTTCCTACTGCCTTTTCGTGCCGGTCTTTCCGGCATGAAAAGGAAGTTGGAAACTGTCTTTGGGGCCCCCAGTAGGGCCCCCATGGGTGCGAGGCTGCAGAATGGCGGCATGGGTGGTACCAATGGTGCCCCTCTATTGATCCCTGCACTCTGTGACAAGCACCTTGGGGTGTCTGTCCCTGGGTGCAGGGATGTACTGCACCCCTGTATGTAAAGCCTAGCCCCACGGTTTGTAATCACAAATTTGATTTAAATGATGCGCAGTCTGTATGTATCATTTTTCTTTGAGGCAATACGCTAGTGACAAGAAACTATACATGTCAACATTGTTCAGAAAGCACTGATGAATAAACACAGAATAGGAAGCGTTTCAATTGTCTTCAAAACTCCCTGCCCAGAGAGAAACCATCATTGCCTCCAGTGTAAACCGTGGTTGAAAACACCAAGCTAATATAACACGTTCTGGCTATCAGGTGTCTTTTAAACCTGATCATACATATTGATAGAAAAACACAGGATGCAAAGAGTGCAGTGGTTCATTTCTGTGCCCTTATATGTACTCAATTACCACATTTTGAATTGTGTTTTTTAGCTGATGGGGGCAGTATGTGCTAACTCGCACTGTTTGAACTAATAACATATAATAAAGAAGTCCTAGTACTGAGTTGTTTAATCACTGCCTGCCTAAAGGGCCCATCTCATAGTACAAATTGTAATCCAATCGAGAAATACTTGACCCTTTTGTAAAACATTTTGCCTTTCCACACTTGAGATAACAGTTCACCAGCTACTGATGGTTCTTAGTGGATCCAGGTATGGAAGTGTGGTTTTGTAAAGTGGGACATGCACTTTCAGGCTAAAGACCCCAGTGCAGAACCAGTTGAAACAAAATACCCACTTAAACTCAGACACACTAGTGGACAACGATAACCATTTCCAAGACCCCACTGGACCCAACTTGAATTCTCTTTGTAGCAGTTCAATGGATGTTTGAAAACACTTTAACCAGTAACAACTATTCCAGCTGCACTCCCTCCTTCATCTAGACAAGTTATCATGAATCAATGTGTTACAAGAATAATAGAACATATTGGTGAAATGCAATGTAAATTCAATGTATACATTTTAAAAATACCATGGACTTGATTTAAGATATTGCCTAATATGTTATGTTACACTCATTTATATTTCAAGCATTCTGCCATTGGCTTGGCCTTACAGGGTCAACCACGTTTTGTATGGTCTTGCTCTGATTTGAGGATTCTGATGTGGCTTCTGAATTGTTGTGTGTAGATGTGAGTGAGAAAATATTTGATGATCTGTTGTTGATTAGGTGTGCTATATGCTTGTTGAGCGTGGCTTGAGGTCTTCTAAAGATGCAGACATGTGTAACAAGGTTGTTTGACCTGCACATTGCCCTGAAGATTTGCATACATGATAATTAACTGGAGGTATTAGGAGTTGCTGTCTAGGACTGATATCTATCTTCTGGTGTGCCTGATATTTGTTTAATGGAATGCAAGAGTCATAGGTAGACATCTATTATTGGATTATAGGGTGTGGTGAAAGTTTCCATGAAGGCTATTTTGGGCACATTGAGAAACATAAATAGAATATGTGTGTGGTGTTGAATGTGAGTTTGAGTTGTTCTCGCTGATATGCTGTGCAGTTTGTTATGTTTCATTTAGTGGTGAGTAGTGGCACCCCACATTATCTGTTGTCCACTCTTTGGGGCCGATTCACAGAACTAACTTAAGACAAAATCATAAACTTATTACTTTTGGTATTCACAGAAGGCATTTAGTAGTCTTAAGGTAGGATTTTGTCTTATGTTAGGATTTTGTCTTAAGTTACGATTTTGTCTCAAGTTTAACTTGCCTCAACCGGCCGCGGCTGAGCATCCCACTCAAAGTTAAGAATTATTGATCAGGGGTGTAGCTTCGGGGGGAGGGAGTGTTTGGAGGCTAGAAATGGATCTTAGCATTAAAGCAAACACTAGTGATAATGTGGCATTAGCAAATACAAAAACAGAAAAAAAACCACTAAAGTGTCATAGCCAGGATGTGTTTTAAGACATTAACTAAGCAGGCTCTACTCCTAGAGTAGTGGCGCTGGTGCACTACAGGTGGGTGTAGTAGCAGTCTGATATATGACACAGACTCTTAATAATGTATTAAATCTGTCGCTACCAACTTCAACAGAAGCAGAAAAAAGAGCAGACAGACTACCAGATAACCTATTGTGGCCAAGAACACACATATTGGTATAGTAGAGAGCCGGGGTTAGAGTTCGGATCTTCTGGTTCTACAGAGTACAATTTACCCACTAGACTACGCTCAACTACAATGCTACATCTTCAACCTTTTTTTGTGCTAGAAGATGTTTGTGTGGTGCCCTTTCAGAAACTGTGTGGGAAATTGCCCTATTTAGCTCATCGTGCAACCGCCGCGGAAGCACTTTGTGTTTTTTGCATGTGGAAAAGTATTTTTGTGTTTGGAAACGGCCCGATCGCCGCTTCCAAACGCAAAATGCTTTGTACATGTGGCCCATAGTTCCATTTGTGATACAGGGACATGCAAATCATTCAGATTACATGATTTTCTGAACAGGGGCGAGGGCTTGGATTGGTATCCTGGTGCCCAGATGGAAGTGCCAACAATGCAGCCCCCATGCCACATGGAACACTACAGCTCAGAACAAATGGGCTTTTACTACGGATTTATGTGGAAATGAATCAGCATTATGAGTAATGTGGTATTACCGCGTGCAGTATTCTAATAGGTAATAGCAGGGACAAATTCAACAGGTCATACCTAGTGCTACTTACCCTCTGCAAAAAGCCTGGAACTCAGCAACGTCTTGCAGAACTCCCGGTGGTCACACCCATTTCGTTATGTCCTTCGCCAGTCCATTGGAGACATATATAGGCTTACTTGGAATTCCATAGGGCTTCCACATGGAATTACCTGTAGACACCGTATTGGTAACGCCTGGTCGGAATCACCGCAAGACATGTCACTTTGCCCAATGTCATGTTTTGAAGCTATGAACTTTGCTCCATTATGTCAATGAAAATTGTATTTCACACCCCGTACATTTTTGCCCTACTGGCGCAAATCTCAACACGGATATGTAAATGTAGAGGTACTTGTATAGCACCTCTCGGTGCTTGTACGAGGAACCCCTCCTGGCCTTTCCCTGTGAAGTGCCCACTCCTGGGCACCTCCAAGAGGAAGCCAGGCATCCTAGCGTTGTTGGGTCCATTGTGGAGATTAGGCAAGCTATTGCCCAGAGTGGGACTCATGATTAGAATAGGAACCGAGGCAAGAATTATCAGGTCTGAGGAAATTGAGCCCAAGACCCGCCAAGACGGGAATTGAACTCTGGTCCCGGGCCAGACTTCTGCATCAGGGTCTGCCGCTCTAACCATTGAGCCACACTTCTGCACACTTGTCCACTGATTTATCACAGTGGAACAGACATCTAAATGGGGCATATTTTGAACCACTAGATTGGCAACGGTGCGAACTCCACTGCCATTATTTCTGCCTTCAATATTTCCAAATACTAATTCATCCACCTAGTCAGATCTATTAATTAAACATATGTCAAAAGGATGGAGAGTTGAAATAATGCTAGCGGTGTGCTTAATACCAGGAAGTATATGTATTGTTGGCCTGTTGTTTATTTATGATAACAAGTTACCCAAGCTATTTACCAGGGGCGTAGCTCCAGAGGGGTTGTTTGGGGTGTCACCCCCTCCAAATAGGGGTGTCACCCCCTCCAAATAACTATACTTTATGGTAAATGGTTGGGTACAAGTGCTTTCAGTCGGGTATGGTGAGGTGTCAGCCGGATTTCACCAGGATTTTTTACAAACACACAAATAATTAAAAAAAGCACACAAACGCTTTCCCTCTCTGTTTTGAAAGTTTTTGCAACTGTTAGTTATTTTACAAAATATTGGTACCCCTATTAATTCACATTTCATTTCCACTGCCCCTTAAGTCCCTCTCATGCGCCGTGCTGGTCGTATAATGTATTTAAGCATTATTTGTCAGCGTGGTTGCTCGAAAATTTGAGGCCACTCCCACCCCATCTTGCTGACCAATCTTTCCCTGCTATTTACACACTGCCTTAATTCCGCATTCTTTGGAACATTTTCAAACAGATTTTTGCATCTATTATCGAAAGCATCTGTGTTTACCTGAAATAAAAAAGGGTTACAAGAGATAATTATCTAAGGAAGTTTGCTTTAAAATAATTCCAAGGGTATGTGTAATAGGAAACAATTTGTGAATAGGGAGGATAGTTAATAAGTAGCTGACATTTAGAATAGATAACATTCTTGCAGTAGCCATTGTTGTGAGTCGCATCAGTTTCAACGCTCAATAAAATGCAAGCCAAGTGCAGGTTGCAAAGTTCCTGTCGTTTTTTCATACGGGAAAGCACCACCATCTTTTCATTGCTCGCTTGGCTGTGGGCTGAGCCTTGTTGAAAATCCATATTTAGATAAATGGGGCCTGTGTGACCCGGAAATGCACCCACGGCCCGGAATCCAACTACCTAATAACGCTCAACCATGGACCCCACACGGCCCATAACACACATCCTCATTCTCGCCATAGGTGGACTCGCCCATGCTGTAACCAAACCCGGAAGTATCACTACTTCCGGTAACGGTACCTCGCTGGGAGGTGAGAATACCAGGCCACTACGAGGCGTTCGCCCCTAACTGGAGAAAAAGAGTAGAAATTAGAAAAGTTGTATTGGGATTAAAAATAGGCCCGGGCACGCTAAAAAAAAGTGGCCCACATTTGCATATTGCCTTTGCAAAACACTGCTTCCGCGAAATTTTATAAAAATAAAAAAAAGGGGGGTGTGGGTAAAAAAATGCACGGATTAGCTGACACTGGTGAAACACACCTGAATACAAGTAAGGCCACTTTTGCTCCGGCCCCCTGCCCCCGCTCAATATGCATATGTCAATGGGCCGTCCCAGCGGGAGAAAGGGAGTTACACCTCTGCCCTTTGATAAAAGGGAGGTAATGGAGGCCTATCTGCCTCCAGAAAGGCCACTGGGCCGCTGGTGGCATCCGAACAATGCAGAAACAGCCGAATCGCCCCCAGACTGCTCAGAAAAAGCAGCCCACAGCTGGAACTGGACACCGGCCCCTTGGGCATTCCCAGAGCGCCCGCCTTTCGGCATTGATTTTTCCATGTTTTTAACGATTTTCTGGTCCTAGTTTCACCCACACGTTTTTTCTGCAACTAAGGTTGCCACCTTTCCAAGAGAAAAATACTGGTCATTTGTTGTTGTTTTTAAAAGTCTACAAAGGTCCGGACACAAGACTGTACAACTGTCGCTCAGTCAATATTCGTACTGTGGGGATAAATGCCTGATAACTACCCCCGTTTTACTCCTGAACACCTGGATGTATCCATGTTAGCGCACACTAAGTGAGCAAAGTGTCCCAAATCCTGAAGCTGTTACTGATCCACCCAGGATCTCATTGTACCTCGACAATCACCATACAGCACGACACCTAAGGAAGAAATCTTTGTACCTCCGTGGCTGCCTGACCCCAAAATGGATGCTCCCCCCGGACATCTACCCTTTCCTAAGGAACTCGAATCTTACTGAGGCCCCCCGCAAAGTCGGAGGTCCGGAGCAACCACCTCCCCCGGTTTGGAGCAGCCCTCTCCCGCGGGACCGGAATCCCCCCCGACCTAAAAAGGATAGCCCAACCCAGTGCACGTCCCGGCTAGGGGGGAGCCTGACCCTAAAAGGGCCGCCGCACCCAGACACCATCAGAACAATTAAGAAACACCCGGAGCCCACGGAGAACCAGCTTGCCCAGGTTAGTGAAGCCCCGCACCCTGCGTCACCCCCCCTTCTGAAAAGAACCAAGGGGTCGACACCCCAGGTTCACCAACGCTCTGCCCCTAGAGAGGCCTCCTGATAGCGCATGCTACAACCTCACCCCCCTCCCTGCACACCGCACCCCCCCCGGACGCACCTTCTCTCCTCCCCGCTTAACTGCATCCCTCAGGAGGGCGTCCCTGCACCTCCGAGCCAACAGATCACGCCATTAGAGAGACCTCTAAGCGCTCTATCCCACTAGACACCCCCCGAAGAGCCCAGCCTTCACCCGAACCAACACTCCACAACCCCATACCTGACGACCGCCTCTCCCCCCTGTCCAGTAAAGATGCCTCCGGCCTCGTAACCGGACACGCACACATGCCCTACACCCAACTTCCTGACACCCCACGGTCAAAACGCCTTCCCTATATCCTTCCCCCACACTCTCTCCTTCAAAGCGAAAAAATACTTCAAGCTCAAACTAATTAGACGACATCCCGAAACACTAGTTGTTGACATCTATCACTGCTCATCCAAGGGGCAGCGAAAAATGGACTTCATCTTCCACACTGACAGGATTAACCTCTGGGTCACTATCTTCAACTCTCACCTCCCCATCTCCGAAACCACCATCACATCACACACCCGCAAATTAACCATCTCCCTCTCGAAACACCAGTCCCTGAGCGGAGACATCTCGATTACCATCTTCGAGAACGGCACCATACTAATTCAGGCTAAGGACGAGAACCTTGAATTCTTCGACTCCATCTTCCCCGCTCTAAAGAAAGCAACATCACAAAACGCACAACAGGCACGGCTGAACCCCCCAAGCAACCCCATTCAAGAACTAAACCTCCTGCTCCCGCACGGGCCCTATCCCAGAGCCCACCCCTTCATGTTACGAGAACTCCCAAGCTGAGCCTCCTCCGCATCCGCAGCCCATCCGTCCTCCCCCCGCCCCCTCATCCTCCCAACACAACCCCCTGAGCACACCTCTCATCCACTACTGCCCCATAGCCCCTCTTCCCCCACTAACCAGTCTGCGCCTAGTTCTCTTTCACCCGCCCAAGGGAGAGTCCGACCTCTAAGCCAACCCTTCTCCCAACCCTTCCCCCCGCCAACCCCTAATCAACTAGAGCAGAGCCCCCCCACCGGAGTGGACCTTGACCCCCATCCCCAACTAGGCCTCTCCCCCCCCCTGTCACACCTCAGTTGGGCAACATGCCAGAGTTAGCACCCCAGCCACCTCTGAACCCCTCTAGAATTGACACGGTCAGCAGCCCCTCGACCCCAGGGCTCAGCTCCTCCCATCCGCTCCCCCGTCCCTACAGACAAGCTGGTGCAACGCCTTGACCTGCTAGAAGCACAGCTCGGGACCCTAATTCATGGCCTAAAGGAAACACTTTCCACCCTAGGTAAAATACAGCTGTCAACCCCAGTCTTTGCCATCCCCCCACTCCTCCGCTAACGAAGAGAATGGACCCACTACCCCCCACCCAGTCCACGGCTCCCGCAGGCCCCCGACCCTCACTCACAAAACCCTGGGTGGCACCACGAACAGACAGACCCAGAAGAACTAATCCCATCCTTTCCCCCCAGGAAGCGATCACACTCGTGATGAAAAGCAGCGAGACTCCCAAGACTTTCGATGCCGCTTGGTGCAAACCACCTCTAATTCACCCTAAGATTAGCGATCAAAATAACGAGGCAGACGCTGGCATTGGAAGGCGAAGAACAGGTTTATTTCTCCAGAGGAGAACACATCACATCAGACACCGGGGCTATCGTCAGGAGGTGCTCTAACTGCATCTCTGTGGCATGGCCTTTTATACGCTTTTTAGTCAGTTTATTACATGGTCAAACATTCCTGGGATCAGTTTATTGCATAGTCAAACATCCTTTGAATCCCCGCCTCAAGCTAGTTCCCACACAGACCCAGCAGCAATCTTCCCTCCACCCAGATCTAACAGATGATCGCTATCTCACATCTGGACATTCCGACAGGATCTAAAAGTATGTGGGATAAGTCAGATCTAAGGGTTTGTGTCTTTGATTAGATCAGGCCCCTTTGTTGGTGAAACAAGCCCTGCCGTGTGCGGGTAATAAACTATGTCCACAGTGGTTAATTAGTGCCTGGGACTGGATTGAGTGGCCAGGTGCAGGGAAGTGACTCCGGGGCATTGTCATGCTGACAAGGTTTTACAACCCTGGTACATGTGTTCAGGCTTGGTCAGAGCGCGGGGGGATGATAGCGAGGTCGGGGTGACTCACAGGGGACCAGCAGAGTACGAAATTGCCGCGATGTCTAAAATGGTTGCTGCTTACGCGCACGTAAAGGCCCTTACTAAGCAAGATGGCGCCGGCAATGTTCACATCTGTCGTTTTATTTTCTACAATCCTCCCTTTGAACATAGCCCCGCCAGCTTGCTAGTCTATTTCAATGTCCATAATGTCCTGTATCTCTCTATCGCTTCTAACTCTCATCTTCATGAGCTCAGTGTTCATAGTCTTAGGGTGCAAGTAGTTCAGGCAAATAGAACACAAAAGTGGTATACAATGTATCCCCAAACAACAACCACATATTATGAAAATTGGAACCAAGAGGATCATCATTATTTTCCAGCTTCCAAGTGTCCAAGTCTCTGACTCCTGATGGATTTCTGACGCCAGCCTGTGGAGGTGTTCAATTGCCTTGAAAACAGAGGGTGAGTTGTCACAGACGTAAGTACAGCAACTGGCTCCGATGATGCGGCATGCTCCTCCACGATCCGCTAGTACCACATCTAGAACAATGCGGTTCTGTAAAGCCACCAGGCAGACCGCCTGAATCTCAGCTGTGTTGTTGGTGAGGATGCTAGCAGTGACGTTCAAGGCTGTTTCAACTGCTTGAGTTAGGTGCCGGATGGCTCGGCTGTTTGCCATTGGACCCCATAGCGGGACGAGTCATTTTGCCGCGTCGAGGAACTGTGATGTGGCGGAGTCTGCTTTTTCTGTGTCTTTGGAACGTCTTTCTCTGTGGTGATCTGCAGATGCTGTGTAGGTTGGAGGCACAACAAAAGTGATGTAGCACATGCCCCCTCAGCCTTTTGGGAGCCAGGTGTAGGCTTTGGTACCACAGATGAAGTACATGTTGGGTGATGCAACAAATGAAGGGGGGTCGGCAGTGTTCAGAGTCTTCGTTATTTGGCAAGAGCTGTGACCCACGATCTTAGTCCCATGGCCTTCGATGCAAACAAGGCCTGAGACGTTCACCACAGATAGGGCCACTGTCAGAGTTGGCAATTCGTTTCTTTAGATAGGAAAAGGTAGGTCTGGCGGGGTTGTTGTACACTTGCGTTTCAACTCGTTCTTTGGCGGGAATGTTGATTGGAAAGGTTGCATTTGAAGTCAGAGGGCAGAAGGTAGCAGATGTTCTTCCGATTTTGTTCAGCCAGAACTCATTGTAAAATTGTTTGATTGTCCCATCGGATGTGCATTGTCTTTGTAGCTCTCTTGCAGGAGCATTAACCATGCGAGGCAAGATCCATGAACAGAAAAGGGTGAAGTGATGAAAGGAATGGAATGTTCAGATCCAACATTTGCGGCAAGATTGTGCTGGTGCAATAATTGTACGAAATAATTATTCCAGAATTCTTTGCGTCGTTCTCAGAGGCGTGGTGACAGTAACACCAGATAGTGTTCTTTCTTGGTGGTAGGTTGCATGGTGGGTGACATTGTCCTGTAAGCGGGAGCACTCTCTTCAACGATCCAGACTGTGACCATCAGCAAGAGGCAGGTGAGAGATGCTGCCACGAGGGTTATTGTCTTTGTACTGTGCAATTTGGCAAGTTTGGAGTCGTCGCGGTGGTTCTTCGGTCATCCGGGTTCTTCCATCACCTTCAAGAGGCTCGACGACTGGCAGGACCACATACTTTCGTCTAGCGTTTCTCCTGGTAGCATTTGTAGTGTTAGCTACCGTTCTGAGACTTTTGACTCAGTTAGTGGCCTGCTTGTTGGAGCACTCTCCTTTCGTCGATCTCAAATTGTACCCTTTCTTGGATGGTACCGTGGGGTCGGGAAACTCTGCCAGTTCAAGTGTCTCTGTCTGTGGGTAGCAACTCAGGGCTGGTCGGTCTTTTGTCAGGAGCTCTTCTTGGCTGTTCACTTCTTCGGGGGCCGTCAGTGTCGGAGATATCTTCTTACAGTGGTGCGCATGAAGCCAGTTTCTATTTCCTTCCACTCGAAGGGCAGTTCGGGTGGTGATCAAGACTTGCCAGGGGCCCGTCCACCTAGGTTCCAGACTCTTCGACCTCTGAAAATTTCGCGTCAGCAGGAAGTCCCCAGGCTTGATTTCATGTCCTGGGCCCCTGGATATGTCTTGTATGGCTTGCTGCACCTGTTGGTGGATAAGTGTTAGTTTGTTAATTTGTACAAATAGTCGGACATTAGTATGTCCGGGACATCATTAATGGAGGTTGGCTTTGGTGCCGGCCAAATGTTCATAGGCCTGCCGAAGACTACTTCGTAAGGGGTCAGTCAGTGTTTGGTTGGGGTGGAGCGCATTGACAGGAATGCCAATGGGAGGGCGTTGGGCCATTTCAACCCAGACGTGGCGACTATTTTTTCTAGCTTCAGTTTTAGCGTGGCGTTGTGTCTTTCTACCAGGCCCGCTGACTGGGGGTGGAAAATGGCATGGAACTTTTGTTTTACCCCCAACCCTTTCAGTATGTTCTGTATAACTTCTACTACGAAGTGGGGGCCATTGTCGCTCCATAAAATTCTACAAAGGCCATATCGGGAGAAGAACTCTTTCAGTAATACCTTCGCAGTAGCTAAGGTGGTGTTGTCACGGGTGGGGCAGGCCTCCACCCATTTGCTAAAGGCGCACACGATCACTAGTACGTATTTTAGACCATGGCACCTCTCTAGCTGGTTGTAATCTATCTGGAGAACTTCGAAGGGGTGATCAGTGACTCCAAACCCTCCCTGTGGTACTACGGTCCCTTTCCCTGGGTTGTGTTGCAGGCATACTATGCATTGCTGTATAAGGCGTTTTGCTGATTCTGCTATCTTGCTGTTATGCCATATTCTGGTGATCAGTTCGGTCATGGGGGCAGATCCTATGTGTGCTGGTAAATGTGCCATGGTCAATATGGGGATCCGATAGGCATTAGGTAGCAGCCATTTGTTTCTGTCTTTTGTCCTCCAGCAGCCTTCCTCGTCTCTCAGTCCCACCCGAGCCCATTCAGCCAGTTCGTCCCGAGTGCCTGTCTTTTTTATGTCCCTTACAGTCGCTCTAGCATCAGTCCATTGTTCTGCTTGTGACCTGGTCACGTACATTCGTGTCGTGGTTCTGTCTTCGGCTGTGGTTCCGGCGGTAATGTCAGCTAATGCGTTTCCCTGTCCAATGAGGTCAGTCACTTTCTTATGTGCCTGGCATTTAATCACTGCTAGCTGCTTAGGGAGGAGGACTGCTTCTGTCAATGCGGAGACTAGATCTCCATGTAGGATGGGCGTGCCGTGTGAAGTCAGGAACCCTCTTTCTCTCCACAGGAGCCCAAAATGGTGAACCACCCCGAAGGCATACTGGCTGTTGGTGTATATGTTTACTGTTGTACCAGCTGCTAGAATACATGCTCGTGTGAGGGCAATGAGCTCTGCTACTTAGGCGGATCGCTGGGCAATGCGGGCTGTCTCTAGGATGGTTCAGGCTGTGGTGACGGCATATGCAGCTGAGGTGGTGCCATCGGGAAGTTTGATGCACGAGCCGTCTACCCATAGTTCCCCATCTGGCTCTGAAAAGGCAGTGTCTCTGAGATCTACTCTACTCTTTGTCTGTTCGTCAGTGAGGGTCACACAATCGTGCAGTGGAGTCACACCAGGGTCATTTACGGGTAGAGGTAACAATATGGCTGGATTGAGAGTGGTGCATCGCTTTAGGGTGATGTGTGATGCTAGCAGGGTCAATTCGTAACCTGTCAGTCGTGCGCTAGTCAAGTGTTGGGTTTTGGTCTGGTTTAGTAGTGTGTCAACTGCATGGGGTACTAACACAGTGATTGGATTGGAGAGCACTATTCCTTCACTCTGGCATATGGATACTGCTGCAGCTGCCACAGCACGCAAGCACGCTGGCAACGCTCTAGCTACTGGGTCGAGGGTGGCAGAGAAATATGCACAAGGGCGATGTTTGTGACGAATTGATTGCGCTAAGACGGACAATGCACATCCCTCCCTTTCATGTGTGTAGAGGAAGAATGGTTTGGAGTAGTCCGGGGTTCCTAGAACAGGTGCTGAACAAAGGGCATCTCGCAATTCTTTGAATGCTGATTGGCATTCGGGTGTCCAGGGGAAAGGTGAGGGGGTGTCTTTGGCTAGGAGGGAGAGAAGGGGTTTGACAATGAGGCTAAAGTTCGGTAACCACTGTCGGCAGAAGGAGGTGAGGCCTATCAGAGAGCGGACTTGCTTCTAATTCTTGGGAACGGGAGTGTCTAGAATTGCCTGGATCCTGTCGGGTGTGAGTTTCCTCCCTTCTTTCGATAAGAGGTGACCTAAATATGTTACCTGTGGTGTGCAGAACTGCAATTTCTTTCGAGAAACTTTGTGGCCATTTTCTGCAAGGAAGCGTAGGAGTTGGATGGTGGCTGTGACGGCTAGTGGAGTGGTGTCTGCTGCTAGGAGGATATCGTCTACATACTGTATCAACACCATCCCGTCTGGTAATTGAACGGCATCTAACTGTCTTTTGAGCGTCTGGCTATAGATGCTCGGGCTCTCGGTGTACCCCTGGGGTGCTCGACAAAATCTATATGAGCGGGATCTCAGAGTGAATCCGAAAAGATAGCGACTATCTTGGTGAATGGGTATGGAGAAGAAGGCATTTTTGAGATCAATAATGGTGAAAGTGGTAGCAGTTGACGGAATTAGGGTCAGGATGGTGGTGATGTCAGAAACTACTGGGTACTGTGGTACTACTATTTTGTTTACCTCCCGCAGGTCGATGATGAAGCGGTAGGCTTTTCCATCTCCCTCTCCCTGTCTCTTTATGATCGGTAAAATAGGACTATTACAAACATTGCTCACTACCTCTTCTACCACTTCTGCCTCTACTAGTGACTGTATGATTTTGGTCAAGGCTTTCTCGCCCTCTGGCGATATATTATACTGGGGTATTTTTGGTAAGGTTGCGTCTTGTCGTATTGTCACGTGTACTGGGTCAATCATCATTCGTCCTACGTCTGAGTCAGCCCTAGCCCACAGATGCGAGGGTAAAGTGTCTAGTAGGGATATGTCTGTCTCAGAAATGGGATACATGTGTTGGGATGGATTATCTCTCAGGTGTTGGTGATTGTCATATAAGATGACTCGTACTCCGTCTGGCGAACATCTGATAGTCGCACGGAAATGCTTCAGTAGATCGAGACCCATAATGGCGTCTGGAGTGTTGGAGGAGAGAAGGAACGTCGTGTCGATAACATTGTTTTCAAGTTTGAAGGGGATTGGTCTGGACAAAGGGTTGGTGGAAGGCGTACCGTCAAATCCTATTGAGGTTATATGTGAGCCAGACAAGGGTGCCCTTGGAATCCGTCGTTTGGATAGCGCACTACGTGTTGCTCCTGTGTCTACCAAAAATGGCGACTCTGTGCCCAGGACCTTTGCGGGAACAGAAGGGCCTTGCTGATCAACATAGAGCTCGACTGATCCCTCCCTTGCCCCTGGCTGTCCTATGCAAAGTCATACATGTTGTCGTAATCTGTTTGTTGACACAGGTTCTGTCTAGGGCTGTCAAATGCGTTCACTCTTCCTGGCCTTCCTTCGCTAGCTTCACTTGCGTACCCTCTCCCACGTCCTCTTCCTCTCTGTTCATTTGTTATTTCCCTTATCCCTCTGCCCCTACTAGCTCCTGATAAGGCTGGGCATTGGGATTTCCAGTGTCCGTATTCTTTGCAAAATGCGCATTGATCCTGTCCTAAGTCCTGGCGTCGTACATATGGTGTCAATCAGTCATTCCTAGGAGGCTGTACTCTAGGGACATTCTGTTGGTATCCTCCTTTATATTGTTCCGGTCCTGTTTTCACCCCTTGGAGTTGGGCTATCATTACTCTTTCCTTCAAGTCCTTCTTTTTCTTTTCTGTGGCTCTGTCATTTTCGGTTTTCTGATGTTCATAATACTGGGCCATTTGGAGAATAGCCGCTGGCTTAGAGGCTGCCCAACTACTTTCGCTAGTTTGTAATTTCTGTGATACCTCCGGCAGCAGTCCTTTGACGTAATTTTGCACGAATAAGTGGTGTCCGGTCGCAGTGGACATGCCCTGTCCACTGTAATCAGAGAACACTGTTTCAAATCTAGAGAAATACTCAGAGACATCCTCTTGTGGTTTCTGGCGGCACGCTGTTACTATGGACCAGTCTATCTTTTTCTCTGGTATCAGTGTTTTTACCTTCTGCACTATTTTATCAGGGAGGTCCAATATAGCTTTAACTGGGTTTTAGCCAGGATTCCGCTGTTTATCTAATGTGCTGAGTTGTTCCCAGGTATGACCGAGCAATTCTGTGTGATCTATCCTCCTAATCTGCTTCCACACATCGGCTGGCAAACATAACTCGAAGAACAAGTCAATGTCGGCAAGTGTCATTATTGTGGACCCCAGAGCAGTACCTAGTTCTGTGTAAAAGGTGGTGGGATTCTTTCGTAAATCTGGAAGAGATTTACGGAACGTCAGGAGGTCCTGTCTGTCCCATGGCTGATACACCCAATTGTAGACCACCCTTCCTTTCGCATCTTGGTGGTTTATGTCATCATTGTTCCCTTGTCCTCTAGGGGGGACCCAATAAGGGGCAGCTTCTTTTATTGGCATCATGGTATCCGGTTTTTCTATCGGGGGCCCTGTCATTGTAGATGCCTTATCCTTAACGACCCGTCCTTGTTCTATGAGATGGCGGAATACCTCTAGTGTGTACGGGAAGAGTTCCGCTATATCACAGTTATTTTCATCTCCCTTATCTACCTTTCTATAAAGAGCCATTAGTTGCTCGGGCTCTACCTCTCTGTACTTTTCCTCGTAAGCAGTGAGTGTGTGGTAACAGAGGCGTACAATGAAGTGTCGCTTATGGTTTTCGACATAGGAGTTGCATATGTCGGTTATATACTCTTCGGTCTCTTTCCTATCTACGAGAGTTTTAACTATTTTATCGATACCTGCTCGTTCGTTTTTACTTAATCGTGGGATCCTCGGCAACCCTTTCTCTTTTGATTCAGCTTCTTCTGACCCGCCTTTTGATGAGGCATTAGGCACAAGATACTCTGTTGGTGCTGAGGCTATGGGAGTCAAGGCAATGGTGCTGCCTTCAACTACGCTTTGGGATTCCTTACGTTGTATTACACGATGGGTGGGGGCATAAGGAGGTGGCATGTAGATGATCGGAGGGCCTAATAACAAATCATCATCTATTTTCTGTTTAGTTGGTAACTCAGGGTAAAGAGTCGAAGGCGTTCTAACAGGGCACTGGCCTGATATTTTCGATTCTTGTTCATTTCTATCAGTCTCTCTTTCTTTTATATCTTCCTCTAACTTTTTACAAGCTTGGTGAGCTGCTTTTTGCATCTCTTTATCTAGTCTAGCTTTGTTTCTTCTCTTTCTTTGGGTTGCTTCTTTCTGCCACAGACCAAAGTTGTCAAGCATGGCTGGCGTAGCTTTCTTTTTGTGGAGCGCTATTTCTAAGATTTCTATTTTAGCGAGATCAAAAGATCCCGTCAGTGGCCACTGATTTAACCGGTCCTTACTAGTCTATTTGTGCCATAGTTTGCTATAAGCAACGATGGCTACTCCATATTTAACATACATGTCCTTGTTAGGGGTGCCTTCCGGCGGTGCTGGATGACTGACCTCGAACAAACGGTCTGGTCTAAAACAATCAAACAATTTTGAGGAGACAGGCATGACGTACAAGCGGTCAATATAAATATCTCAATAGGTCGTGGACAAAGGTCCGCACCACCTGCCCTTCGCTGCCTGCAAAGAGGGAATATTCCTATTCTACGTTGTTTGCAAGCAGGGAATGTCTCAATTACTACCAATAACTTCAAAAGAGCGGAATACTAGTATTCAAGCAAACAATTTCAATACAATCAGACAATCAATTTTGTCGCATATCACGACCTTACCCGGACCGTTATGGACAGTTTCTTCGACGTCCCCTTCCATCGCCCGTTTGTCCTCTCACTCCAAAAATGCGGAGTTCCTGTAAGGTCCCAGTCAGGACCCCAGGTCACTCGAGAGAGGTCCGTTCGGAACCAGTGAAGTTCAGTTGATCGGCAGCGAGACAAGGGTCTCTTTCAGGCAGGTTCACTCCAATCGTTTAGATGTTCACTCCGTCGTTAGGACCTCTCTCACTGGACCCACGTGTCGCTGATGGGCCCGAAGTTGGTGTGCCAATTGATGAAAAGCAGCGAGACTCCCAAGACTTCGATGCCACTTGGTGCAAACCACCTCTAATTCACCCTAAGATTAGCGATCAAAATAACGAGGCAGGCGCTGGCATTGGAAGGCGAAGAACAGGTTTATTTCTCCAGAGGAGAACACATCACATCAGACACCGGGGCTATCGTCAGGCGGTGTTCTAACTGCATCTCTGTGGCATGGCCTTTTATATGCTTTTTAGTCAGTTTATTACATGGTCAAACATTCCTGGCATCAGTTTATTGCATAGTCAAACATCCTTGGAATCCCCGCCTCAAGCTAGTTCCCACACAGACCCAGCAGCTATCTTCCCTCCACCCAGATCTAACGGATGATCGCTATCTCGCAGCTGGACATTCCGACAGGATCTAAAAGTATGTGGGATAAGTCAGATCTAAGGGTTCGTGTCTTTGATTAGATCAGGCCCCTTTGTGGGTGAAACAAGCCCTGCCGTGTGCGGGTAATAAACTATGTCCACAGGGGTTGGTTAGTGCCTGGGACCGGATTGAGTGGCCAGGTGCAGAGAAGTGACTCCGGGGCGGGGAGGCAGACAGCCGCGAGTCCGTTGGAGCATTCTTACACTCCCGTGTGAATTAGGTGGCCTAGGTGCGCCTGATCTGGAGAGATATTATAGAGTAGCCCAGGCAGCGCACCTGCACACATGGATTCACGGTGACGAAAACATTCCGCACGTGAGGATGGAGCGGCTTTTTGCGGAGCCGCTTCCACTCCCAGCCACGATTTGTACTCCGGTTGATCGTAGGGTGGGTATTTTGGACTCGATCACAGCTACTAAGCACGCCTGGAATGCCTTACTGCAGGCTAGAGCAGCAGTGATGCTATACTCCCCTGCGATGGCGGTGGAGTGGCTGCAGTGGCTGGCACCTATTGGGGACAGGAACGTACTGAGAGCGATGCATGAGCTAGGGCTTGAGACCGCAGGGGATCTGTTTGTGGATGGCAAGGTCAAGACATGGGACCAGGTTACCCAGGGGGTTGAAGGCCCGACTCTGTTGCAGCGATTCCAGTTCCACAGACTTAGGAGTGCCATGAGAGACGTCCTGGGCCCAGATCTAGCGGAGCCGCCGGACATTCCAGAACTCTCGTATGTCATAGCCACGACATCCCCACGGCATTTGACGACACATTTATATAAGAGCAATATCTCATACAGAGCGCAGGAGCCTTCCAAGGCCCGACAGGCTTGGCAAACTGACCTCGAGATAGAAATAGATGACTCGCTGTGGACATATTGCTGTGCCAACTCTAGGAAGGTATCTCTGAATGGACGCCACAGATTGGTACACTTCAAATTCCTGCAGAGAGTTTATTACACTCCTGAACGCCTGCATCGCTATGGCCTTAGACAATCCCCTGAATGCGAGCACTGCCACACTCCGATGGCGGACTTCCTACACATGGCATGGAGCTGTCGCAAGATACATGAGTTCTGGGTGGCGGTTATTTCGGAATTAAGCGAGATACTTGACCATGAACTGCCTGTAGACCCGGCGTTAGCTCTGGTGGGCTATTCGAAACCCCTGCCGGTGACGTGCAGAAGGCTGGCGGATATGGGACTACTGTTGGCGAGACGTATGGTGGCACAGTGCTGGATGAGGGACCCGGCCCCGACCAAAAAACGATGGGCCAGGGACATGGTATACTGCTGCACGCAGGCGGAACACTACAGCGAACTCCTCCCCCCCACCAGCAGACCTAAGAACTTCTGGAGCTTATATACCATCTTCAGGAACACTAGGGAGGACGAGGTAGAAACACAACGGGCGGAGGAAGGGAATACACCATAGCTGACGCGCACACGCCACATCCCTACGATCTTAGTTGAGGACGGGGATACGTGGACTGGGGAGACACGGCGACGGCTGGGTGGAGTATTGAAGCCTGGCTGTCCTGAGGTGAGAGACAGACGTCGATACAAAGGGGTGGGCACACAGGGATGGGCAGACGTACACACGGATCTCTCAGTGGGAGCCATGATAGGAGCGAGAGAGGTAGACACCAACACTAAGACTACAACATAGCTACTCCAATAGCAGTCGGGTCAGAACACGGGTAGGACACTATGGGGGGGGGGGGGTTGGGAGTCCTATGGGAGTTCTCTACTTGTTGGAATATGGGGGGGGAGGGCAGTCCACAGTAGGAGGGGGAGGGGGGATAAAATACAAAATACACCTACATTTCCAACTCCACAGCATACGACCTACATATAGCACCTTCCATGAGAGTGGGGGTACCCCCAGGTGCATTGCCATGGCACCGACAGAAGTTCATGGGTGGACGACCCACTGTGAGGAGATGTAGCGTCGCCGTACCCCCGGGTTGACGGCATCGGGATGTGTACTTCGCATGCAATGTGTTTGGTCTATATGCTTTATTACATCATTATTGCATCGCCGGCCCAGAGGGTTGTAGGCGTGAAGCTGTGTATGTCTTGGTCTATTTCAATAAAGGTGTTTAAAAAAAAAAAAAAAAAAAAAGTGACTCCGGGGCATTGTCATGCTGACAAGGTTTTACGACCCTGGTACATGTGTTCAGAGCGCGGGGGGTGATAGCGAGGTCGGGGTGACTCACAGGTGACCAGCAGAGTACGAAATGGCTGCGATGTCTAAAATGGTTGCTGCTTACGCGCACGTAAAGGCCCTTACTAAGCAAGATGGCGCCGGCAATGTTCATATTTGTCGTTTTATTTTCTACACTCGCCTCATCGTACGACCACCCCACCATCCCTTACCACAAGCTAGCTCCCCACCCCCAGACTACGACTCCGCCCACCTTAGCTCAAACCCCGACTCTGATATCTCCACCCAAATCCGCAATCCAAGTTATTACTGGTAGGGGTGGGGACCCCCCCACCGTAGAGCCCCCAGACCTCCACAACACCTATCCTCTATACCCAGGGCCCTCCCTGACACTCAGAAACCTAAAGAAGAACCGCGCATTAACTGCATGCTCATCAACAGCAGATCCGCTTCCAAACACGCTACTGAAATAGCAGAAGCCATCCTCTCACACGACCTGGATGTAGCCTTCATCACGGAAACCTGGCTAAACACCCTGCCTTACCCCTCCATGGATATGCTGGTGCCGCCGGGTTTCTCAATCATCCACAAAGATAGACCTGAGCACCGAGGGGGTGGCGTAGCAATCATCCACAAGAGCGACCTCTCCATTTCAGAATATCCCTCTTGCCTTTATAATTCCTTCGAATCCCTATCGGTCATCATCAAATCGCGTACGAACAGCCCACTACTCTGCCATCTCCGGCACCATCCTCCTGGTAACCACAATGAATTTGGAACACAGCTCTCGGACTTGATCACCCAATGCGCTCTCAGCAACAATACTAGCTTAATTCTGGGGGACCTCAACTTAAGATGGAATGAAACAAAAAACCCGCTCATCCAATCTCTGAATGGACTCCTGCTTGACAACGGTTTGCTCCAACACTGCCTAGAAGAAACTCACCACAGAGGAGCGATCCTAGATGCAATCATCTCGGACAAGAAATCAATCACTATGGACTACATCATTCCTGTTGACTGGTCCAATCACCACATTATTCTCTTTCATATCAACCTACCGGCCCTTCCCAAACCCCCCACTCTGGCTCCTCCGAAATGGGCCAGGAATACATCCCTAATCCCTCGCGACAAACTAGAAGAAGGGCTCAGCACACTCCTTCCAATCGAAGCGGAGCACCTCTCAACCTCCAAACTTAACTCACTCTACCACTCTAACCTGACGTGTACCTTGGACCGGCTGGCCCCCCTGAAACTAAAAAAACCCAGAAACACCCCCTCTAGGTCTTGGTTCACCACTGACACCAACGAGGAAAGAAGACACCTCAGAACCGTAGAAAGAGTTTGGAGGAATAATCACTCCGCCCTCCATCGTGATCAACTCAAGGCAGCACGCAGAAACTACAACAAGCACATCAAGAACAAAAAGTCATCGTTCTTTTGCCATGCCCTAGACAACGCTAAAAATCGCCCCAATGAACTCTTTAACATCATTAGGAGCCAAACCTCCAAACCGTCAACATCCAATATGACGGCGTCAAAATCGCTCTGTGACAACTTTGCTAGCTTTTTCAATGATAAAATCGCCAAAATAGATCTGGCTCGCAGCACTGACCCCGCCTCCCTCAGGGGGACCTCAACACTAGCAACAATCAGCCACTCCCCAGTGAGCACTCCTACGCTTTGGTCCTCCTTCCGTCCCATACAGGAAGATGAGATAATCAATCTAATATCAGCCGCTAAACCCTCATCTCACTCCATAGACCAGCTACCCTCGAACCTGATGAAAGACATGAACAGTACCCTAGCCCCAATCTGGTGCAAGATAATCAACAGTTCACTGAGCACGGGACTCATTCCTGACTGCCTCAAAGTAGGCCAAGTCACTCCGTTACTAAAAAAAAACAGGTCTGGACATTGAGGACATGAACAACTTTAGACCGGTGTCAAACCTGGCGCTCCTTTCCAAAATTCTCGAAAGATGTGTTCTCCCTCAGTTAACCCTACACCTAGAGAACATCAAGCTACTACACCAGCACCAATCAGGATTCAGAAAGGGATGCAGCACCAAAACCGCAATCGTAAATGTCCTAGACGATCTTCACATGTCTCTCGACTCCGACCAATGCAGCCTTCTCATCCTACTTGACCTATCGGTCGTGGTCGATACAGTTGACCACACCCTGCTCCTCAAAGCCCTCCAAGAGCGAGCAGGCATTGAAAGGACGGTACTAAAATGGTTCACCTCATTCTTTCACAACCGCTCACAAAGAATAAAAATCAACAACTTCGAGTTCGACTCCGACCCGTCAGCAGGGGATTCCCACAAGGGTCAGTTCTCTCTCCTCAACTCTTCAACGTATACTTGGAACCCCTCACCACACTGCTAAGGAAGTCTAATATTCCCTTCCACCTCTACGCAGACGATACACAACTCCAACTGGAAACCACCTCGATCGAAGACATCCACAGACTGAACGTCACGCTCAAAGAGGTCCAACAGTGGCTCTCAATGAACCACCTCAAACTCAACCAAGAGAAAACAGAAGTTCTCCTCATCTCAAACAGAGACAAAAAAAACAAATCGAGGAATGGCTTGAAGCCTTAGACGCCCTTAATGGGGCTCTCAGGCCAACGGACTCTGTGAAATCCCTAGGGATTACCCTTGACCCCAAGCTGGACATGAAAAAACACATCTCAAAAGCCGCAAAATCCGCGTTCCTAAACCTGAAGCTACTGTACAGAATAAAACCCTTCCTCGCTCCAAAAGATCTCAAACCGGCCACACAGGTGTTGGTGCTTTCCAGAATTGATTATGGAATCGCAACTTTGACCGGTTCAGCAAAATCTCACTTAAGGCCCCTGACCACGACCCTCAATGTCGCAGCAAGAATGGTAACAGGAACAAAAAAATGTGAGCACATCTTGCTGGCACTTAGGGAACTGAAGTGGCTTCCTATTGACCAACAAGCCAGCTTTCGCACAGCTTGTCTCAAGCATAAAGCCTTGCACACAGGTAAACCTGAATATCTGGCAGTCAAACTCAAAAGGGCCGTTCAGTCCAGGAACCTCAGAAGCTCCAACACACTTCTACTCATCCCACTAAGGACACGGAAACTCAAAACCGGAACTAAATCCTTCACGGGTAATGCACCCAAAATTTGGAATTCCATCCCAGCCCACATCAGACTGACCACCTCCTTCCCGAAATTCAAGATACTTCTCAAAGCCCTCTTCCTAAAGCGCTCTCGACTGTAAAGGGGAACCCAGTAAGGACCCGAGGAAGGTTTACTACCGAAACCCCACCAACGGGAGTCATGTTCCGCAACTGTTATCATTTTGCCTCTGAGTTGTTATACTAAAGATGCTTTTGTTTTTGTTTTCTTCTCTGCTCTCGTTTCCGTTCAGAACTTGTTTGCTCACAATGTGTACATGCTGTGAAGCGCTCTGATACCTTTGGGTCCAGTTTGCGCTATACAAAACTTCAATAAATAAATAAATCACTAAGTAAGACTTTAAATAAAATCAAAAGTATTGTTTTGTAAGAGGACTTTTCTGCCCTTCTTTACTTTAATTATAGTGCGCTCCTACATACAACTCGGTGCCCCCGCCCCCACTGAAACGACTTCCAAGGAGATAGATAACTGCCACTAGTGTGGTTTAACTACGGCCTTAGCCTTTTATTCACATAGTTACATCTCATCAGTGAGGAATAATGACCATAGTTAAGCATACATTATTGTTATGAGAATACAGGACATAAGATCGGCCAAAGGCATTATTGTTATGAGAATACAGGACGTAAGATCAGCAAAACAGCTCAAAGATTGTGCAAGCAATAAAACAGTTGGCAACACTTCGGAATGCAAAAGTGCCATTAGGCCCGTTGTCCATATCAATCACCCATGCCCTCAACCAAGGGCATCAGGGTCATATCTTAGTGGCAACTTCCCCATCATCACGCAGAGGGATGGCAATACCTGAAGTTCCACACACACCAGGGCACAGCTTAGCGTTCCATGCTAGCCAGGGTACCTGTCACCATAGAAAACACCCCCAAAATGTTCAACTTTAGGCATATCGTGGTAGGACAGAAAGGTCCAGGACCACCAGCAGGTCAGTCCCCCCTCCTGCCTGCCCAGTGCCCACACAAAACAACACCCCTCCAAGGTGGAAGTTCAGTAAATCAATCTAAATTTTGGGTAGCCCCCTTTTTCTGCTGAAATAAAATACCACCAATTCCTCCTTCCTCCAGGAATGGGTGGGTAATTGATGCTGTATGTTGGCTCGTGAGAGGTGGCGAGAAAAAGAGGCCAATCCCTCGCCCCGTGATGCGTTATATGTTGGCACTCCGGGCACCCCCAGATGACGTCCATGGACTGGCAACCCTCTTCCTGGTGACCCAGACAAGGGACCCGCTGCTTTGGCTCCTGCCCCTGGAGCGATTAAATGCGTCCCACCGCTATTTGGAGGGGATTCCTGGTCATTAGTCAGGGATCACTAACGTAACTCGAAATAACATTATAAAGTGTTTTCTATTTATATTTGTTGTTTGAAGTATGTACAGATAAGGGCTAGAAATTCCGGCTTTAGGTGATGTTGCTAATTTTTGTACTGGCAGGACATTACAATACGGGCGGTGCCGGTCTAAAACCGGCCAGGAGGCAAACCCAACTGCAACACAAGAGTGGTAGATTTTGCAATTCTCAACTCAGCTGGTAACTCCCACTACGATTCGAATCGAGCCCTTCTAAGCCCTCAAAAAGATGTCCTAAGTGGTGACAAGACAGGTATGAAGGAAGCGTCTTGAAGCACCCAGTGGTGTTGTCATGGTGCATTGGGCCCTAATGTACCCATGGAATACTCGCCCCTTACCAGCGAGTGACGTAGTAAAAACTGCAATAATTTGGAAAGAGTGGGCCCTCCAGACCCTTGGGCACCGGTGCTACTGCACCTGCTGCATCAGTGCTAGCTAGGCCCTTGGAAGCAGCAGGAGCTCTCAGGACTCAGACACCAGGCTTCTGCTGTAACATCCAGTACTGAGTAGCTTCAAGGACCAACTAAGGAAGCAGATCGCAGATGCATTGATAAACTGACTGGTCTTGTATTATTCATTTCACTCTGAACTTCAGATAGTCTACATTTCTGACATTTAAATGTTGCTTAATAAAGTGTGCATTAACTCAAATATTGACTACTTTATTGGTAGGCCAAATATTGCATGTATTATCGATTTATCTTATACCTAATAATTATTTATACTACCAGCCAAGCATAATTTTGTCTTTTGTATGATAGGCGTTGTCAGGCTTTGCTTGCTCTGTAGCCGTGAGAAGTTAGGCTCACTTTTGGCATTTGTTGCACAATATAAATAAAATAAATAGACATATGAGGGTCGTGCTGGCCTTTAGGACAATCTGGCAGTGCCCAATTGCCTGGTCTGACAGGTCAGTGTGTGGGCCAAGTTTTAGGCCTTGTGGGCTGGATTTTTACAGTTCATTTCCCTGACAATACCACAAATATTGCCTGCAGCAGGTACAAATGTATGCAGTCTCCCATAGCGTGAAAAACAACTGCAAAGTGTGTCTGTGCAAGTTCAAAACTGCACCGATTTGCAGACCATAGACCACGTTTTTAGCTGTCTGATTCACTGATGGCAGCCATATTTATTTTTTTGTCCCAGTCTGACTGCTAGCCCCCTCAAATACTGGTCTGTGATCGGTCTATCACTTTACAAAGGTAAACATTGAAATTGATTACATTTTGTTATGAGACATGATTTAAATAATATGTTCTTTTTGAATTTTTTAGTCAATAACCCAAAGGTAGAACAGAGGACATCCTTTAAAGCCAGAGTAAGATTATGTTTGTTTTTATTTTGCTGATTGTTGCTTGCAAGTCTGTCTTTGCCAACTGCTGCCCCTACCCCACCTTTGTTCCTCTTTCTGAGGATATCAGTGCAGCTATTTTGGAATGAACGACATCTGCCATTGGGTCACACAACAGTAGGAATGAAGAAAGACTATCTATTTACCCTCTGCTGCGGCATGCACATGCAGTGAATACCGGACACACAGGGCTTGTGCAAGGTGCACTAAGGGGCTAGGAATGATGCCGGTGGAGGCTCCCAATAACCAGAGGTATTCTTCCACAGAATTTGCAGATTATAGGAGGCCTTCCTTTTCCTCAAAACTCGGGATTAAAGCTATAGGATCCCAATGTGCGCATAAACCTGAGCCGGTCAGTTCTGACCCAGCAATTTTAAAGGCCAACCCTAGTCAAAGATTTAGGGCCTGATTACGAGTTTTGTGGATGTGTTACTCCATCACAAACATGATGGATATCCTATCTGCCGTATTGCGAGTTCCATTATATCCTTTGGAATATAATGGAACTCGTAATACGGTGGACGGCATGTCCGTCACGTTTGTGATGGAGTAACCTGGCCGCCAAACTCGTAATCAGGCCCTTAAAGTGGAACCTGTGAAGACCAGCTCTTGGCCTTCTTTATGTTTGCTTAGCAGCTCACATGACCACATAGTTCTACATCAATTTTACTGCATGTTCTTGACAGAGTGAGTGCAGCCTGCGCTGTAATGCCTCTCTGAAACTGGATTCTCTACCTAGCATTGCCGAGACCCATGTTCAAGATATTGGGAATGAAAGGAAAGGCTGAAGTGAGCTCAGACACCAGCCATCTGGGTCTAAGACTAGTGCCAGACCAGCTTTTTGTTAGGATCAAGCAGGTCAAAAATCACTTTCTGGTGTACTGGTAGGGTTCAGTTATCTGCACCCAGGGACTACCCTGTGGGGAGATACTCTCTACAACATCATCAAACATAAAACATATCACGACAAGTGAAAAATAGAAAATGTAATGCTTGTGTAAAGTTCCTTTTTCTTTTCACGTGGAGCTATTGGTCAAGCTTGACTTCTCAATTAAGGGGCCGATTCCGATCTCGCTCGGAAGGGCTCCGAACGGGATCCGTAGAAGGCAAGTCCGATTTGTAGCCCTGGTTTCTGAAAGACTCGTACTGCTGTATGTGCGAGCAAGTACGATGTAAAAATCGCCTCGCACTGCGAGCGACTCATACCCGTCAGCGAAGCTCTTCAGACTACTACAGCATGGACTACAGTGCAGTGCAATGGGTACGATTTACGAGCCACCAAGTACAAGTACGATGCACGCATCAATCAGCCGCAAGAAGCGTAATTCGGGGGGGCCGTAGCAGGCCCCCCTTCACCCGGGACACTCCAACTCGGCCACCGGGGGGGGGAGGGGAGTGATGGTGTGGTGCCCATGGGTCCCCCTGATCCAAGCATGCACAATGTGGCGGGCACCATGGGGTGCCCGCCACAGGGTGTACGCTTTCCCCACCAGCCCATTTTCCGCAATGGGAGCCTGTGTATGCGTCTGTATGCAGGCTTCCATAGACTTCAAAGGAAGTCAGAGCAAATCGAGTCTGTATGCTTAAAGACGCACCGTAGCACATTTCGTCCGGAAAGTCCTCAGGATCCAAACCGTATGGAGGGCTTTCCGGCGGGATCGGAATCGGGTCCTAAGTATTTGTCTTTGTGGGAGCCATATTTTCATATTTTATTAACTTTCTGATTGTTTTCATTCTTACCTGGTGGTTGTTTTATTATTATACTCTCATCCCTTTTCTCTTATCCTGTCAATGTTTAAATGTCTGGCAACAGACAACTCAGCTGCATGGACGACCTCATGACAACAATTCTTCAAATGTGATCAACACAGGGGTTAAGCCCAATGACAGGAACCAGGTGGGCCCAAAATACAAGATACAGAGAAAAAATACCTGGATTCCACTTTTTGTTTTTCAAAAACCACACTATATTCTTTTTGTGGTTAGGTTATTTTATTCAACCTCTTATTTTTCAGTTTGAATATTTGTTCTGAATAGGAAGTCTCTTCTATTCCCAGAAGGACATGTAATTTACACCACAAGGACACATCAAATTCAGACATGTATAAATGACTTTGGACAAAACCAATTAGCAGGCATTTATCTGCTGTGTTGCTTTTTTGACAAATTATATTGAGCAGCATGTTTTTTGATTCAAAAATAAATTTGGCTACGCACGTATAAATTAAAGATAGTGCGTTGTATTGTATTTGGCAATTTTGAAGCAATTGTTGTATATATATGTGTCTATTTTGTTTAATTGGTTTTGTCCAAAGTCATTTATACATGTTTGAATTTGATATGTCCTTGTGGTGTAAATTATATGTCCTTCTGGGAATAGAAGAGACTTCCTATTCAGAACAAATATTCAAACTGAAAAATAAGAGGTTGAATAAAATAACCTAACCACAAAAAGAATATAGTGTGGTTTCTGAAAAACAAAAAGAGGGAATCCAGGTATTTTTTCTGTGTATCTTAACAATTCTTCAAAGGCGTAACATAAGTGGAAGTGCAGAGAGAGAGTGGGCTTTGGTTTAGCCTCTTTAACTGTTGTCTTTTATATATAATTCATAATTTTCCATTACTTCAAGCCCATGGTATTTTGTGGGTGGTTACAATGTCACATTTGTACACTCATTAGATTTTGGGGCATCAAGCAGTCTTTTGGTTAGAATGCAGGTGTGACTTGATAGGCAACTTGAAATGGGGAGTGTGTGTTCAGTGATGTATTTACTTTGCTGACTCAAAGTCATCTTAGTTGCTCATTTGTGGTTTTCTTGTTCAGGAAGTGGGTGCGAGGAATAAGTGCACGGTGCCTTTCACCAATCACCATTGCACAATCATTTTTAGGTTTCGACCTGGCGATCTGCGCAAGCAGTTCGCGCAGGTGAAATCTTTTGTTTACCATATTGGCTATCGGAACGTCCCCCACCTCCCATTAGCTAGCTCCATAAATGGAGGCTAGCCATTGGGAGCCGGATCTGTCCGTCAAGGCCGGACCAGATTCGGGGGCGTTCCCGAGATTTTTTCCCTGGGCGTTCCCTCTGTGCAGGCGGTGGGCGGAGTTTCGTTTTTTTTTTGGGGTGTTTGTGTCCGTCATTATGCCGACCACGGCCGCCGGAAGAAGTCCAGGTGAGTGCATTCCTTTCCCGCCCCCCCTCCCACTGTCCGTTCCTTTCCCGCCCCCCCCTCCCGCTGTCCATGCGGCGTTCCCGCCCGCCCCCCTCCGTCTGTCCGTACCCACCCCCCTCCCCGTGTGCCCGTAGGTGCTTGTTTTTTAAAGAAGTTGTGTTCGGTATATTTCTTTCCAGTATTCGATTTCGGCTCTTTTTACCCTTTCCCTTGAGGGCGCTAATGTAAAAACAGATTTAAAAGAGAGTGAAGGGTGACAGCGGTGAGTTTCCTCAGACGTTCCGAAAGGCAGTCTGCGTAGGACTCATTACTGGAAGTCCCGCTGAGCGCGTCACCGGAGGGTGAAGCCAAGCGGGTGAAAGCGTGTCAGTGCTCCTGTATAATGCTCGGGTCAGGCCGGGTCCCAGGGGCACAGCAGCGATGGTTGACTCATGCCTGCTGCCCTCAAGCCCTCCCGTTAGACGGCTGCGCCATCTGAGGTGACGCGGCTCTGATGTGACAGGGACGGGCTGTGAAGCAGAGCCGCCAGTGCCAGTCAAGAGGCAGCCGAGAATTACAGGCTTTGCCTTGAGCCTGAACAGTTTGCCGTCTGTGCGAGGGTAATGTTCCTGCAACCAATTTGTCGCAGCGCCAAGCGGTAATTAAATCGAGCGCGCTTTCTCCCCCAGCCGCCCGGCGGGATCCGGCGCAGCTGGAACAAGCGGCATCTTTTCGCTGCATAGGGTGGTTGGGGATGTGGCGCTACAGCCTGTAAACCCCACCAGCGCTTTTATCAATACCTGTAGCCTACAGGTATTGATAAAAGCGCTGGTGGGGTTTAAATAGATCCTGCGCGCCGCTTCACTAATTAGGTCTGCTCTAGAGACAGCCAGCTTCGTGTTTTCAAAATTATGCATAATAAAAATGCACACAATGCAGGTGCACCCCGGATCCGGCAGCTATTGTTGAGCTTGATCAAGACTGGAAATATGCTCAGTCTGTCCTGGTGTAATTTGTTGACACCCAGACACGATCAACAGCGCCTGTAGCCGTCTGCCTGAGGGGCCTCTGTTATTTTGACTTCCAGCTGCGCCAAAAGCAGAGGCTTGATTTAAAGGACCTCGGTCCCTCTTTAGTTCAAGTGTCCTCCTGAGTGGGTGCTACCTGGAGCTTAGCGCCTAGATGTAGAGATGGGTGAGCCAGCAAATAAATAGGGAGAGAGGAGCCGAACCAAGCGAGCCAGGCCTTAAAATATATGGCATGTAAACCATGCAACAAAAAACGTGCTAGAAACTAATAAGGTGTCTTTATTAATATATATATATTTTAATTCTCGTAAGTTTCGCCGTAGTATATCAGATAATATAACTGCGTTTAGAAATATTTATTAATTTTTAAGTGATGTTTTTAAAGATGAACTGACAAACATGCCTGCTCTTACAGGCTATAACCAAATACAACCGTGCTATTCCTCCGGGTCTCACAGGCTCTTGAAATAGCAGTGAAATCACTCCAGTCCTTACAGGCTCTCACTACAGACAGCAGAGTTCCCGTCTATGCTCTTACAGGCTCTCTTACTGTGGAGAACAAACACTAGCCCTCCAGATCATACAGCAGTCAAAGCGCACCGACTCTTACAGGCTTCCACCATCGCTAACAGCTCTGTCCTTTCTGCTCGTACAGGCTATCTCACTGTAGGCAACAGTGTTAGCTCTCCAGATCTTACAGGCTATGTGTGTGTGTGTGTGTGTGTGTGTGTGTGTGTGTGGCTCTGTGCGTGGGGGGGCTCTGTGTAGGTGTGTGGGGGGGCTCTGTGTGGGGGGGGCTCTGTGTGGGGGTCTCTCTGTGGGTGTGTGTGTGTGTGGCATTTGCGAGAGATTAAGCTATTGGCATTGTAAATGACAATGCCATTTATTTATCTGTTTTCAAAACGAACACATAAATAAAAATGTTGTCATTTACAATGCCAATAGCTCTAACTTTTGCAAAGGCGAAACCGTTGCATTGTAAATGCTTGTTTAACTTCTGTGTCAAAATAACATGGTCAGGTTTATGCTTTCTTTCTACAAATGCAATATTTTGCTGCTAAGCCTGTTCAGTTCACAACTTACAATGCAAACATCATCACCTGACTATTTCATAATTCTCTTCATTGAGGGTACAGGTGTTTTCTACTAATTCAGTCTGTTCAGGAAAGAGGTTCTACTTCCGGCTTCCACATTGTTGTGGGCCCTAAATGTTGCTTCATTGTGGGATTTTTGGACAGCGCGCGATGACACACACAAAGGTCCTGATTTAGATTTCGGTGGACTGGTTACTCCATCAACACGGTGATGGATGTCCCGTATGCCTCAATATAAATCCCATAGGTTATTATGGAATTTATATTTTATACGGTCAATATATCAGTCACCGGAGTACCCAGTCCACCAAAATCTAAATCAAGCCCAAGGCTTCTAAACAAAACCAAAAAAATTGCCTAACAAAAGGCTAGACCTGTAGCTTGCTATATTTGCTGTCTAAAAAATATCACAACTATACAAGTTAAATTTAAAAGGAAATATAAGACCTGAATCCACCAGCAAAATGTTCTTACAGGAATCCTCAACATTGGCAGAACTTTTTCTGTAAAATATCCTGGAATCGGGTGACGTGGGTGTTAATGATTCAGGCAGCCATTGCTACCATATTCTACACATGTCTAGAGTTTTTGATGAATAACCATTGGAAACAATGTTTCTGCTAGCGATACTGAAAAAAGCTCCCTGGCTGCAACAGGCCGCTGGAGACTTTGAAATTCTTGATAAAAAATCATGGAAGGTGTGTGGGGTTGCCACTAGACTTCACATGAATATCAGGAAATGTTTGTAAGGGTAGAGAAGAAAGGGAAAGTCTGATAAACCAGTTACTGGGACTTGTGTCTCTTCTTTAACTTCAATAGCATGTTCTACTTGACCAAGTTAGTAGAGACACAAAACCATCTCCTCACTTCTTGAGATCCGCAAGAAACTGAAGACCTGGCTCTTCGTATAAGTACCTTAGGGACCCCACACCTACACACTTTGCCCAGGTGCCTGGATACCCTCTCGGGTGATTAGTGTACTGTACAAATCAACATAACCAGTGATAAGACATAAGGCATGAGGCATGTGGGTGAACGTAAGAGTTGATAATGTACTATCTTATGCTTTTTCATGTCATACTAAGTTACATTCATAAAGGATTCCATCAGCTGAGAGGGCAATCATGCCACCCTAGGTACAATTTGGCAAATGCAACTTATTGAAGCCCCACTATGTGCAGAGACAAATATTTCTGAAACTTTAGAGAGTAATTTTCGAAACTTATCCGAGATGTTAAAGGATTCAAAAGTAAGCTGGATTCCCTCATAACTAGGCGGTTTTGACTTGACCATATTGAAGCAGGGTATGGTTAGAAATCCCAGGAAAGCCAACACTTGGGGCCGGATGTAGGAGCCCAAATACCGGTCAGTAACGGCCGAATTCGGCCGTTACGACTGGTAATTAGGAATTGGCATGTAGGGGCCCTATTTTACCGATTCGGTAAATTTACCGAATCGGTAAATTTACCAAATCTGTAAAATACCGAATCGGTATTTTTACCGATTCAGTAAGTTCCAGATGTAGGTGGGACTCTTCTGAGTCCCAAAGGCCTTTCAGATTCGGTATTTTACCACCCAATCCAATTGGGTGGTAAAATACTGAATCCAGGTGTGCATGCACATGTGTGCATGCACACCTATGCCATGTGACAGACAGATATGCCCTTAGGGCATGTCTGTGTGCCACATGTCACAGGTGCCTGTATTCGGGGTGCTAGAGAGTGTCAAAGTGACACCCCCTACACCCTTGCAGGATTCGGTATTTACCGAATCGGTAAATACCGATTCGGTATTGCCCATTGATTCCTATGGGCTTCAAAGCCCATAGGAATCAATGGGCAATACCGAATCGGTATTTACCGATTCGGTAAATACCGATTTTTACAGATTCGGTAATTCAATTACCGAATTTACCTAAATCTCCCTCCTTCCATTTTACCGGTTCATAAATACCGAATCGGTAAAATTCGGTATTTATGAATCGGTAAAATAGAATTACCTACATCTGGCCCTTGGTGCTTAATTTGAGCCCGTGGTTTCGGGTGCTTATTTTATTTATTTTATTTTATATGCTTATAGAGCGCCAGACTAGACCCCCGAAGGGGTATCTCTGCGCTATAACTGCAGGTATAGAGAGAGTAAGAGACTGTGTCCAAGGATGGGAGGGCAGTTAATAGCTGGGAAACAGATGGGTCTTTAGGTTTTTTCTGAACACCATGTGATTGGTGATTGCCCTCAGTCCGAGCGGCAATGAGTTCCATAAAACAGGTCCGGTATGGGCCAGTGCACGTCCACCTTGCCTGGTTTTCTTAATTCTAGGTACTTTAAGTAATAGCTGGTCGCTGGAACGCAAGGAGCGTCCTGGGGTGTAAGGCTTAAAAATATCTATAAAATATTTAGGGCCCATCCCCATTAGACTCTTGTGTATAGTGCACAGAGTCTTAAAATGAACACGCTTCTTCACAGGAAGTCAGTGAAGCTGAGACAATAGGGGACAGGATGGAGTCCTAGGAGGAGCATTCATGATAATCCTTGCGGCTATATTTTGAATGACCTGCAATTTCTTGATTTGCTCCTCATTAGCTCCTTGGAGCAATCCGTTGCAGTAGTCGATCCTACTAATAACAAGAGCCTGCACCAGAGTTTTCCTGTGGTGATCCGGGAGATAGGGAAAGACACGTCTGAGCATCCCTATAGCCCGGAAGCAGGTGCCGGCTACTTGATTAACATGGTCCTTAAAAATGAGTTGTTGGTCAAACAAAACTCCCAGGTTCTTGACCTTAACCTTGGGGGTGGGAACAGGGCCAAGTTCCAGAGGCCACCAGTCAGATGACCAGTGTGTTGTCGCTTGATCGAACAACACAACCTCTGTTTTCCCAACATTGCACTGCAGACAGTTCGATGACATCCAGTCTGCAATGGCTCTCATCCCCTCTGCAAAAGATCTTTTTATTGCAGGTGTGAGAGTTTTAAAGGGAAAAAGAAGTTGGGTGTCGTCAGCGTAGGATACAGGGGTGAACCCAAAAGATCTTGCTAGGTTAGCAAGGGGGGCCACATATATGTTGAAAAGTGTCGGGCTCAAACAGGAGCCCTGTGGCACCCCCTTATTGAGCTCCCGATAGGTGGACTTGTGGGAGCCCAGCCTAACCTCTTGGGAACGCCCGGACAGAAAACTCTCCAACCATGCCAAAGCCTCTCCCTCTATTCCTACCTCCTTCAGGCGATGGAGAAGCACCTTGTGAGACACCGTATCAAAAGCGGCGGAAAGGTCCAGCAGCACCAGAATCATAGAGCAACCATCATCCAGTGCCATTTTGATGTTATTGGTCACTGTCTGAAGTGCTGATTCTGTGCTGTGGTTAGGCCTGAACCCAGATTGGGAATGGTCCAGGCCTTCCGTCGCTTCAAGGTGTTTCGAGAGATAGGTGTTCACGTGCTTCTCCGTGATCTTGCCTAGGTAAGGTAGGAGGGAGATGGGACGCAGGTTGGATAGGTCTGTCCAGGGAGATGAAGCCTTCTTTCTTATTGGGTTCACCACTGCCTTTTTCCAGTCTGCCGGGACTTGGCCTGTTCTGAGGGAGATGTTTACCATTTCGCGAATGTGGGGACCTAATAATGGGATCAAAGGGCCGACCATTTTAGCCGGTACAAGGTCATTAGGGGATCCTGTTTTGATATGGGTACAGAGAGTAAGAAGCTCTGTATGAGTGATGGAAGGGAAAAGCGTCAGGAAGGTTTTATTGTCTGAAACAGAAGTAGCGGTGGGACCGATTTTAGTTTGACTTTTGCTGGTATTGTTGGCAGCTAATATCTTTTCATAGATAATGTTGATTTTGTCCTCAAAGAACAGCGAGACTTTATCACACAATTCCTGTGAAAAGTCGTCTGAACTTTCACACGCTGTGGGTTTTATAAAATTTTGTAGAATATTAAAAAGTTCTTTAGGGCTGTTACCTGCTTCTTCTATTTGTTGTGTCAATTGTAGTTTCCTCGCTGACTTAATGTTTTTATAGTATTCTGATTGGGCCTTTAGGAAAATCAGACGGTTGTTTTCAGTTTTAGTTTTTCTCCAGGCTTTCTCGAGACGTCTACATGGCTTGCCACCGGTACTATGACAGTCTTCCACATGGTGGTGCCGTCTGTGTAATTTGGAGATGAGCAGACCAACAGCTGTTTATTAATGCAATATAGATTAAAAACGATTCATTCCTGACACCTAAGCCATTCTTATAGCTTTGGGGGCCTGGAATAGTCATAATAATCACACTTGTAGGAGTGTTATGGTTGGTTGTTGCATACGTGTTGTTGTTGGTAGCGCTGGCAAGGCAATGGGTGGTTAATGCTGCAGTGGTCTACTAGTGAGGGCCCTGCACTTATTTTAGTACAAATTAAGCATCGCCAACACTACTCTGGGCTCCATGGGTGATACAAGGTGCCTTGTAGGGACTATGCTAATGGGATGGAATTCAGTGCAAGCTGGGTACCGATGCAAAATGGGACCATGTATCTGGAGCTCAACAACAGCCTAGCAGCGTCATCTCGAGCTCATTGAAGACGGGCAATGGATTGTCAGTAGATGAAGATCAACAGAGTTTCCACAGTTTGTGTAACTGGAAGTAAATGCAATCACCATGGTCATGTGAAGTCTGGACCTTCTCTAGGGCTGGGCAACTGGTGCCACTGCACAGGGTGCTGACTTCAGGGGGCGGCCTGGTCGCAAGTATATTTTGGTTTTAAAAGCACCTGCTACCATGTTCCTTGCCTCAACCAATTTCCAAGCAATAATAAAAATGTCAAGATAACTCAGGTGATTTATGTTCTTCCTGGAGAGAGATCAGAGTTTTGCTTAGTTGAGGATTTGACTGATCATAAAATAGCACAGAGGATTAATATGAACGTGTCTAATCCGCACTAATCCTTCCCTCTCCACTAGCGGTCTCATTAAAAACCGAGGTAGGAAATGGCCCTTGCTTCCCCTCCCTGCCTGGGAAACTGCCCTGGCCAAAGATATACCCAGGAAGGTGCTGAACTCCAATACAGCAGCTAACAATTTTGATGACTGGATCTCCTCTACACTCAACATGGTCCTCCCCGTACAGGCTAGTAGCTCTATGAAAAGACCTAGAGCTGCTCCATGGTACACCCCTGCCCTTAAGGCCATGAAACTAACCTGTCGGAAACACGAAAGGGCCTGGAGACAGGACTATTCCGAAATTAGGAAGGATGATTATAGAGCCGCCATTAGGCTCTATAAACAGGAGATAAAATCGGCACAAGCTTCCTTTTATTGCAGCAAAATCGATGAAGCTGTCAATGCTCCAAGGGAAATTTTTAAAATTGTTAAAACACTTATTTCACCCCCTATTGAACTTCCTTCTGCAGACAGTGCCCAAAACCGCTGCAATGAATTAGCTGTTTTTTTCTCTGAAAAAAATCAGACTATATACTCCTCTTTTGGGGATGCTGACAGTGATTTAGACCTTCCTATGCCTACCACCTCTGAAGCCCCCGTCCAGTGTATGCTTGACGCAATCCCCCCATTAGACACTCTGGCACTGGATAGACTCATCTCTAAAGTCACCACGGGCTCCCCTAATGACCCAGCTCCCCCTCAGACCCTTGTTAAGGCAATAGACATAATTCGCCCGGTCATAATGGACGTTCTCAACACTTCCATCTCCTCAAGAACCGTACCTCCCTCCTGGAAGTGCGCGATGGTGAGGGCCCTGTTGAAGAAGCCCAACCTTGACCAATCCAACCTGGCGAATTATCGTCCTATCTCCTTGCTCCCCTGGCTGAGTAAACTACTCGAGAGGCACGTGAACAACATCTTGATGAACTTTTTGGAGTCAAATGGTCTCCTACGTGCCTCTCAGACCGGGTTTCGGCCCCTACATGGGACCGAAACAGCCCTCCTGGCCGTAACTGAGGAAGCTAGAGCAGTGTTAGACCAGGGTGGCAAAGTCGCAATCATCTTGCTAGACCTCAGCGCCGCCTTCGACACGGTGAACCATGTCATGCTATTACAACGTCTGGCAGACATGGGCGTGTCGGGCCCGGCGCTGGACTGGTTGACATCCTTTCTGGCTGACCGCTTCTTTCAGGTCTTTGAGGGCGAGGCAGTGTCACCCAAACATCCTCTTAGGTGTGGGGTTCCTCAGGGCTCATCCCTGAGCCCCACCCTGTTCAATGCTTACATGGAACCTCTAGACAGGATTGTCCAGCCCTTCGGTGTGCGTATTGTCACCTACGCGGACGATACCCAACTGGTGGTCTCTTTGGACCACTCAGAGGTATCGTCCAACACCCTAGGTCCCTGTCTAGAGGCTGTTGCCAGATGGATGCAATCCTCCCGTTTAAAACTCAAAGGGGAGAAGACAGATGTCATCTTATTGGGCAACCCCTCGCCCTCTGTCTTTTCATCCATCTGGCCTCCATGTTTGGGCCCGCCTCCCACTCCCAAACCTCAAATAAAAAGCTTGGGGGTTTGGCTTGACACCGCATTGAACTTCTCAGCCCAAGCCACAAAGACCGCAGCCACCTGTTTCGGCCTGATGAGGATGCTACGGAAGGTGCTCCCTCTGCTTCCATTCCAGGCAAGGAGGATTCTAGTCCAGGCCCTTATACTATCTCGCCTGGACTATGGCAATGTCCTCTATATGGGAGCCCCTTCCTATGTCATTCAGAAACTCCAAGTCACCCAAAACAGTGCGGCCCGTTTGCTTTACAATCTCCCTCGCTGGGAGTCAGCAAGGACCGCCATTGGGGAACTCCATTGGCTCCCCATAGCGGCCAGAGTACAATTTAAAGCTATGTGTACTCTACATAAAGCCTTCCACCACCTTGGTCCTGCAATTCTGCAACCCCTGATCACCCCCTATGTCCCCTCACGTTCCCTTCGTTCCAGTACCCTCCAGCTGGCCTCCTCTATCAGAGTGAGGAAAGCCCGTTGGGGAGGTCGCTCCTTTTCATACACCGCTGCCAAGTTCTGGAACACCCTCCCCCTTTCCCTTCGAGGAACCACCGATCATCTTTCCTTCAGAAAAGCCTTGAAAACTCACTTGTTTGCCAAATCCCGCTAATCTGCCCAAGCCTGTGCTAAGTTAGCTTTAGTCATAAGCGCTACGAGGCCTCCGGGTAGATGGCGCTATACAAGTGCAATTTCAATTTCAATTCAATTCAACATGCAGACCACAAAGTGCATATAATGAAATAGGTCGGTGGTTACTGCTTTCATCAGAGACATCCTTATGTTACTTGCAGTCTATAATTTAAAATCCGAAAATAGAACAGTGAATTATTAACTGTCATCAAAGAACTGCATACACACTACAAAATATAGATTACAGCATAGATTAATGTTGCAAAAGGGGTTCATTTGGGTATAAAATGATTCTTATTAATAATGTGAACACCAAACCAAGGTGCTCTGTTTTCAATTTTGAGTGTGTGCTTCTCCAGGCCAAGCACTCTTAAACTATACTGCCTACCAGTATGGATGACATGTGCCTCCTACACATGGTAGTCCTCTGGCTTATGTAACATTTCCTTTACGCTGATTACATATGCATTATTGATGGTCTCTGTGGGATGCAATGTGCCCTGACGCCCTACACTGGTATGAGTGGCGCTATATAATTAAATGCATTTGAAAGGGAGTGGCTATGGAGACTTGAGGGGTACTGTTAAAAGGTGGTGGAGAGGGAATCCGTGGTGGAGGTGTTAACCACCTTACACCATCTCCACCTTGGATAGGGGTGCCAACAAACATTGTTGCACCGGGCGCCACCACCACTAAAGCCAACCCTGTGTGATGTGGAAAAGAAGGAACAGATAGAATATGGTGAAGAACCCTATAACGGTAGAAGCTAGTCTTCATGACTGATGCAAATGGTTGAAATCCAAAGAGGAGATGCACTTTTAACACAATCCTCATAATTTCGATAAGTTTGGTAACAGAAGATATCGTAATAAGGACCAAAGTCCTTTGGCAGTCTTTAGACCCGTTGACCCCTCGGAATCTCTCAAAATCCTCATGGGGATTAGGTCTGGCTCACCATCGGATCCATGCTCGGCCAGGTTTCTGGCAGTGGTGGCAGCGAGCGTGAATGCAGAAGTGAACCATATTATTAACATGTCCCTTCAGACAGCTGTTGTTCCCCTGGCTTGGAAACAGGCGAGGATCTTGCCTCTCCTCAAAAAACCTTCCTTGGATCATCTTAATCTAGGGAATTACTGTCCTATCTCCCTTCTTCCGGCCATTGCCAAGGTCTGTGAGAAGGCGGTTAATAAACAACTCACAGAGTATTTGGAGAGAGAGGCACCCCTGCACCCTGATCAATCAGGGTTCCGTGCCTCTCATAGCACAGAGGCTGTCTAAGTAGAGGTGACGGAGGCTATTCGGGAGTGTCTTGACGCAGGCGGGAGAGCGGCATTAATTTTGCTGAATCGCTCCGCTGCTTTCAAAACGGTCCCGCACGATCTTCTGCTGGCCCGACTAGCAGGGATCGGTGTGACGGGTGCTGTCTGGGGCTTGGTAAGGTCTTCTTTGGAGGACCGTGTTGAGCAGATCAGGTGCCCCCGTGCTCCTCCTCCTCTCAGTTGGTCACTATTGGTGTCCCGCAGGGCTCCGCCCTTAGCCCGCTCCTCTTCAATATCTATGTCACTCCTTTGATATATTTGGCAGAGGAGCTTGGGGCTAAGGTGATGGCCTATGCGGATGACACCCAATTGCTCTTCACTTGGGATAAAGCAACTGACTTTGTCCTAGTGGCGCCACAATGCCTTGCCTCCGTTTTTAATTGGTTAGCAGACGCACAGTTGAAATGTAATGAACAGAAGTCTGAGATCCTGTTATTTGGCAAATTCCCCTCCAATTTCCGAAAGCTATTGTGGCCGCCTGATTTTCCTCTGCCATCTTCCATGGGCAAGCACCCCAAGAATCTGGGGATATGGTTCGATGAGAGTCTCGCTTTTTCGACGCATATTAATAAATTGTCCGGGTGTTGTTTCAGCCTCCTTAAGACTCTCAGGAGCTTCTTCCCGCTTCGTCCGCAAGCGGCGAAAGAAACAGTTACATGGGCACTGATTTTGTCATGTCTGGACTATGCCAATGCCCTCTATGCTGGTATTCCGGGCTACATGCTGAAAAGACTTCAGGTGGTTCAGAATACAGCGGCTAGACTGCTATTGGGCATTTTGGCGAGGGACCTGGTGCATCATCATTTGCGTTCCCTCCACTGGCTCCCCGTGGCGGACAGAGTTAAATTCAAATCTCTGGTCCTGGCCCATTGGGTTCTCCATGGGTGTGGCGCTCTCTATCTACAGAGATGCTTTTCTTTCTATGTCCCTTCACAAGCTCTTCGATCCATGTCCCTTCACCTTGCCTAGGTCCCACGCTTCAAGCTTCAGAGGCTAGGGGGCAGCTCTTTTGCTGTGAAGGCCAGTGTGGCCTGGAATGCCATCCCCCTGGACCTATGTTCCATCCAGGATCCTGTGTTGTTTAAAAGGAAACTGAAGACTCATTTGTTCGCCTAAACATTCCTTCTCTTTACCTCTGTGGCATCGTGCCGGGACACTCATGAGTAGCTGTGCGCGTTACAAGTGGATGTAACATAACATAAAATAACAAAGTCTCATTTTCATTCGGTAGAGTAGTGACTGAATGTCCAAGAATTTATCAGGGGATGTGTGTGCATGTGTCTATGTCCCTACGTGGCTATGTCTGTGCAAGTATGGAGATTTAAGGAACATGGAAAATGTAATATTTACATGTTGCCTATGCTCCGAAGCCTAGATAATGTGCCCTAGCCTACTCTGCCGAGATAGTAGGATTTCTAAACCAATTACCACAGATCTAGTGCACGCATCACCCGAGTGGGCAATCATGCCACCCTAGGTACAATTTGGCAAACGCAATATATTGGAGCCCCACTGTGTGAAGAGACAAATCTTTCTGAAACTTTAGAGAGTCATTTTCCAAACTTATCCAAGATGTTAAAGGATTCAAAAGTAAGCTGGATTCCCTCTTAACTAGGCAGTTTTGACTTGACCATATTGGGGCAGGGTATGGTTAGAAATCCCAGGAAAGCCAACACTTACCGCCTGATTCATCAAGCTAAATTGCACTCGCAAAGGGCAAGATTCTCAGAATCTTGCCTTTTGCGAGTGCAATTTTTGCATTTGGGATTCATCATCCCAAATGCAAAATTCGCTATTTAAGAATTCGCACATTTGCGAAGAATTGAATTTAAGGAATCTCTATTTGAGATTCCTTAAATGCAATTCATGAAGCATTTTAAAATTGCAAAATTGCAATTTTGGGCCGCTATTTACAGAGAGGCCAGACCTCTCGGTAAATAGCAAAAACTTAGAAAAACGCATTTAAATGCATTTTTCTAAGTTGCATGTTACACACACACATGTCCTTTGGACATGTGTGTGCGCAACACCAATGTAGATTACTTTTCAGGGGTGCTACAGGGTGTCCTTTGGACACCCCTGCACCCTTGAAATCGCATCCTTATTTGCGATTAGCTAATTGCTAATCGCAAATAAGGAATAACTCCCCATGCATTCCTATGGGCCTGTAGGCCCATAGGAATGCATGGGGAGTTATTCCTTATTAGCGATTAGCAATTAGCTAATCGCAAATAAGGAACATGTAGGAATCGCAATATTTATTGCAATTCCTACATGAATCCCGTTTTGCAAGTCCTTAATAGCGATTCGTTATGAATCGCTATTAGGGGCTCGCAAAACGGGAGAATGATGAATCAGGCTGCAAGTGCTTAATTTGCCACTGGAGTCAAGCAAGCCCAGCTGAAGATGGCTGTAATGCCAGAAACCGGTCCTGGGAGGCTTGATTCCGGTCCAGGGAAGACATGGCTTGGCAGTTCGGGCTGGACTGTTCCCATGAGGCACAGGTCAGACTTATTTGCACATGGCCACGTCTGAACTGGGGTGGCGGAGTGAGCTAAAGAACGGTGATGGATTGAACCCAGATCAGTTGACTGGGGGTGAGTGTTTGTATTGTCAACCCTCCGTTCATCATCACCTTTGGTTTTTCTATGGTTAGAAATCCCAGGAAAGCCAACAGTCAGTGCTTAATTTGAGCCAGTGGTTCCTGGTGCTCGGCACCAGCACTATGACAGTCTGCCACACGGTGGTGCTGTCTGTGTAATTTGGAGATGAGCAAACCAACAACTGTTTATTAATGCAATATACATTAAAAACGATTAATTCCTGACACCTAAGCCATTCTTATAGCTTTGGGGGCCTGGAATAGTCGTAATAATCACACTTGTAGGAGTGTTATGGTTGGTTGTTGCATACGTGTTGTTGTTGGTAGCGCTGGCAAGGCAATGGGTGGTTAATGCTGCAGTGGTCTACTAGTGAGGGCCCTGCACTTATTTTAGTACAAATTAAGCTTTGCAACACTACTCTGGGCTCCATGGGTGATACAAGGTGCCTTGTAGGGACTATGCTAATGGGATGAAATTCAGTGCAAGGATGGCAGCCGATGCAAAATGGGACTATGTATCTGGAGCTCAACAACAGCCTGGCAGCGTCATCTGGAGCTCATTGAAAACGGGCAATGGATTTTCAGTAGATGAAGATCAACAGAGTTTCCACAGTTGATGTAACTGGAAGCAAATGAAATCACCATGGTCATGTGAAGTCTGGGCCTTCTCTAGGGCTGTGCAACTGGTTCCACTGCACCGGGTGCTGACTTCAGGGGGCGCCCTGGTCGCAAGTTTATTTTGGTTTTAAAAGCACCTGCTACCGTGTTCCTTGCCTCAAGCAATTTCCAGGCAATAATAAAAATGTCAAGATAACTCCGGTGATTCATGTTCTTCCTGGAGAGAGATCAGATTTTTGTTTAGTTGAGATTTTAACTGATCATAAAATAGCACAGAGGATTAAAATTCCTGCTGCAAAGAACACGAAGAACGTGGAATATGCAGACCACAAAGTGCATATAATTAAATAGGTCAGTGGGTCCTGCTTTTGTCAGAGACATCCTTTTGTTACTTGCATTCTATAATTTAACATCCTAAAATAGAACAGTGTAAGTAAGTAAGTAACTTTAGCTTTATTCGATTTTCAAGTATAAAATCATAAAAGCACATTACAAAATATATGCACAATTACATTTCAAATCATATCAGAGTAAATGACCTTATAACATAAAATAAATCTTTAAGAAACGTCAGGTATCAAATCAAATCAATAGTATATCACATCAGAGTCTGGATATTGAAAACCCCTCACCCGGAGCAATTTTGGCCCACCCAAAAGATAGTCTCTTCGATGATCTTATATGGGGGTAAAGTGATTCTCTGGGATAAAAATCAGATACGCCCCAGGTGTGTATAGGTCCATCTCCTATCTGTGGTTTCCAAGACTGGAGGTAAGGGACAACATTGCTGTTTATGAACTTTATCAGCACCAGATCACCGGATCTCTCTTTTCGAAGCGGACCCAACCATCCCACCCTTCTGACACATTGTATTCTACCGTCGATGTCAGGGGGTAGGGGTCTATTCTTTGTTAGCCAAAATAGTGCCTTATTTCTCAGCTCCTGTTCACTTTCAGTCTTTCAGTTTTTCCCTTTGTGAGTTCAGGCACCCCAGAAAGGACACCCACAAACGGGGCAGCCTCCGGTGGTAAATGGATGTGATTTGTTTTTATTTGCGTGTCCCTTTTCTTGGGGAGTGGCCCTTTAGGAGGTGTGGTTACTTTGTTCAGCCCCGATTTAAAGGAACAGCTGTGTGTAGGTTTTATTTTGGTGGGAGCTTTCTCGCTGGATTGAGTTAGCATACCTGGTGTTGCCCGTCGGAGTTGAAGAACACTACTTTGTGGAGTTGGTAAAGGCTTTACAATGTCGCTTAAAGGTTGTGATTGATTGGGGTCTGCCATGTTTTTTAGGAGTAGCGAGTTTGTCCTGGTCATTTCCTCTATTGCCGTGATCCTTTCCCCAAGATCGTTCATTCTTTCTATTAAAGGGTGTAATGCGGCGTTAAACATAGAATGTATCTGAGCCAAGAGTGTTGGTGAGATTGGGGGTGCAAGCAATTTAATGTCCATAACTTGGGTGCCTGTATGTGTGTCCGCTGGTCGATTTCTTTCACCAGAAAGATCCGGGAAGAATGTTATGGGGTTCGTGTTACCTGTTTCAGGTGGGCAGAGGGGAGTACCCAAGAGGTTTCCATAGGGTGAGGATGATGAACCGGGGTGGGGGCTTGTGATGACTCTAGGAAAAAAGGAGGCATTAGTGTGCTCAGATGTCGACTTAACGGCCGCGTAGTTGGATTTGCATAAACTATTAAGTTCCTCCAGGAATGATAGGTTTAGTGATGCGACGGCAGACTGAGGGGGAGTGATGTCACTATAGGAACAGTCAGTAGACAATCGATCTCGTGCTATTCTTACAGGTTGTTGGACAGTAGACGGTATTGTCTTGATTAAGTGATGGACCGTCGTCCCCTTGGCCAGGTCCCTAGTCCCAGTAGGAATTTTCGGGGCCCCCTTAGGAGACATGTTGTGAGTAGCAGCAGGCACCTACAGGGACTTGGAATGACTTAACACAAGATGTCTTACCTATTTTAAATGCACGGCCAGGGGGGGTGGCCCGTCCCGGCCTCCTCTGGCCTATGATGGCCTTAGATGGTCCCGCCCTTGTCCCGGCCTTATCCCGGCCGCTCCCGCGCGCGACTCACGGTGCGAGAGGTTTTTCCGCCTTTGTCCCGCGCCTCCGGGCGCTCCGCTGACGTCACCCGACCGCGGGGGCACCTGGGGGATGTAGTGCCTTGCCCTCGCGGCGGTCGGGTTGCTGGGACAGATAAGTTTACCGCCGTTCCCCTCACGGCACTAGGATCGTCTGGCAGGTCCTCCCCAGAGGTGGCAGCTTCCCCCCGCAGCGCTCCAATAGAACAGTGAATTATTAACTGTCATCAGAGAACTGCATACACACTGCAAAATATACATTACAGCATAGATTAATGTTGCAAAAGGGGTTCATTTGGGTAGAAAATGATTCTTATAAATAATGAGAACCCTCAACATGGTGTTCTGTTTTCAATTTTGAGTTTGTGCTTCTCCAGGCCAAGCACTCTTAAACTATACTGCCTACCAGTATGGATGACATGTTACTCCTACACCTTCTAGTCCTCTGGCCTATGTAACATTTCCTTTACGCTGATTACACATTTAATATTGATTGTCTCTGTGAGTAGCAAAGTGCCCTGACACCCACACTGGTATGAGTGACACTATATAAATAAATGCCTCTGAAAGAGAGTGACTATGGGGACTTGAGGGGCACTGTTAAAAGGTGATGGTGAGGGAATCCGTGGTGTAGGTGGCCACCTCCTCACACCACCTCCACTTTAGACGTGCATTGTCGCACCGGCGCCACTGCCACTAAAGCTGGCCCTGTGTGAAGTGGAAAAGAAGGAAAAGGTAGAACACAGTGAAGGACCTTATAGAGGCCCTCCAGGATTTCGCGATTTCGCAATTTCGCGGTTTGGCGCGAAATCTGCACTTTTGTAAAAATGCTTCATTTTTTACAAAAGTGCCCGCAAAATCGGCACTTTTTAATAACGTCACTTCCTGCACTTACACTGCTTCCCAACTGGTTTAAGTATTATCACTGGTTACGTGTCTGTGTGGGTTTATGGACACCTGACCAATAAATATTCTTGTTCGGCAGCATCACAGGATTTAGTGGTTATAAACAGCCATAATTTGAGCAGTTTGGAAGAATACACAATAGGCATTCTGCACACACGTATTGGGTTCTGAAGCATGTTGTGAAATGTACATCTAAAAATAGTGATCCGCACTTTAGCATCCGTGCATTGTGAGTAAATCAGCCTTTTTCATTCATTGGCTGCATTGGTTGAATTTTTGGAGCTTTGTTGCTTCCACTCTGTTTTTGGAATTGCATATGTAAGACCTACTATGGACAAAAAGGCATGCTCTTCAACCTGATGAGTGACATTTCCTCTACATGAGACCAAATGGCTCATTTTAGATTTTATATGCTGTTTTGGATTTGTCTGAACAGTTAGGCCCCATTCACAAGGTGAAATCAATGCGGGAAACTCTTTGCACATAGAATTCTGCCTAGACCTGGGGGTAAATTTCTCATTAGATTGAATCAACAACTCGGAGTTGGGATTTTCAGCCAGTAGTAGGAGTATGTGTCTCCACCCCCTTAAATGAGGACATGGGGACACTTATGATTCAGAATCAGAATCAGAAATCTTCTTTATTCGGTTAAAAAATGTAAAACCATCAAAGCACAGTACAGCATTTCATTTAACAGTTTTCACATTTTAAATGACTAGATACAAACTACAGGTAGCACTGTGTACATTACATATTTACAACCTTGGTTAAAATAAATACAGTTAAAAGCACTTTGTCACCCACAGAGTCTTGGTCAGAAAGCACCCGCTATAGCAAAATTAGGGTAACAATGTTTTATTTCGGGTCCTAATCGCCCCAATGATGTAACTTGCCACCCCAAAACAGACCATTGGAGACCCAAGCATTTGTAAAAAAGTCAAGGCCGGTCTAACTTGGTCAACATTTTGGCCCCGGAGCAATGGGACAATAAATTTCCTACGATGAGGCACATAAAACGTACAAAAAAAGATCATGTGAAGAGTATTCTGAACAGAACAATCGTCACATGGACTTATGATTCAAAATACATCCATTTAAGGGCCATATGTAGGTAAAATGGCAATACCGAATCCTTAATACCGATTCATACCAAATCGGTATTAAGAATGAGGTAAACGTGATGTAGGTAAAAATTCGTTAAACATTACCGAATCGTTGCAAATCGGTATTAAATACCGATTGTGAACTGATCGGTAATAAAAATACATACCGAAAGGCCATTACCGAATCGGTGTTACCGAATCCACACCCAAAACGGAATTACCGAATCGGTAATTCAAAAAATAGCGTTTTGGTGAATCAGCCAATCCTGATACACCCATTAACTCCCCAAACAGGAAGTTGCCACACCCAGCCAGGTGCACAGGGCCTGGAGCACACTGTGAGGCAGGCAGGCAGGCAGGAGAGCTGAGGAGCCAGCAGCAACACAGCCAAGAAAAAAAAAACAACAACCACTGAACAAGCATTGCAATGGCAAGCCAGGACAAGGAGAAGGAGGCAGGTGAAAGAAAAAGAAAACTCAAGTTCAGCGACAAGGAGCTTGAGATCCTGATCGAGGATGTCACCCAAGAGTACCACAAGCTGTTTGGAGCCCAGTCCCAACAAGTGCCAGACGCACAGAAGAGGCAAATATGGAGTGGCATTCGGGACAAGATCAATGCCATAGGTGTGACCCTGCGCACCATAGAGGACATCAGAAAGAGGTGGTACGACCTCAGAAAAACAGCAAAACAGAGGATGGCAGAGAGACATAGGCTGGCTGGGAAAACTGGAGGAGGAAAAAATCGTGCCCCAGTGCCAACACCACTGGAACAGATGGTAGAGTCCACCATCCAGCGGGAGAGTGTGAGTGGCATAGGAGACGCAGACAGCTCCGCCAGAGCAGCTAGAAAACAAGGTAAGAAGCATGCCCAGCATGCTGCCCTACCCCCTCCCCAACCCCAACCCCCATAGTGGTAAATGTGCTCCCACTCCACACCATGTCTTACTGCTTACCTGCAATGCATTCTGGGTGATGTAGTCAGTGTGAAATCATGATCAGGACTGTCAGGGCAGCTAACACAATAGCATGGTAATTGAATTGGACAGGTCAGGATAACCACTGTGCACTGTTGGCATGTACTTTAATGCAATGGCATTGCAGACAGAGCATTGAGAATATTTACATTTGTGTCATTTCAGGCGAGTCATCTCGCAGTGCAGCTGAGGGCAGCAGAGGCAGGTCAGCCAGGCCAGAGGGGAGTGGACGGGATGAAGACAGCATGCCTGCAGGGAACACCAGCTCTGCGCCATCGCAGCCAGCCAATCCTCCACCACAGCCATCACCACAGCGCCAGGGAGGTCCGCAATCCCCTCTCACTCAGTCACCACTGCGACGTTCACCAACACCACCACCACCACCACCACCAACACCACCACAGTCAGGCAGGAGGCATGCCGTGAACACCCTCCAGCAGATGGAGGCGTCGGAGGAGGAGGGCAGCCAGCGCGCACACAGTCCTATCGTAGAGAGATCCAACAGGGAGCGGGCTGGTTCTGCATCTGAGGGTGCGAACATCTCATCACGACGCCGCAGGGCAAGGCCAGACAGTCCAGTGGCAGTTGAGCAGGGTGACAGTGTGTTTGATGGACTGGAAGGCAACATGCTGAAGGTCCAGCGCCTGCAATGGAGGGAGATGAAGTCATTACACAGGGAGGTGGCAAACATTAACAGACATATGCACAAGATGGAGAAGGGTATCAGTGCCATGGGGGAGAATATGTCTGCAGGGATGGAGAGGGTAGCAACCTCGGTGGACAACCTCTGCAGCCAGCTGGAGCAGGACCGTGTTGGCATGCGCCGGGAGAGACAGAGACTCCAGGACTATACCAAGTCGGTGAACCGGCTGGCCACTACGACATCACTGATGTGTCGCCGGTCCATCGCCATGCAGGAGGAGATGGCGCATTGCAGCAGGGATGTGGCCAGGGGGATGGTGTCCATGACCTCAGTGCTAGAGCTCATGCAGAATGCTAAGGCCTCAAATATGGAAGGGGGGGGGGGACAGTGAGGAGGCTACCAGCCATGGTAGCATTACACCCTCACCCACCGAGTGCAGGAGGCGTAGTGGACGTAATGTCCCAGCACAGGAACGGTCCGACTCACCAGTCTGTGTCGATGGGGAACATGCACGTGCAGCACGGGGACGCAAGAAGTGAAGGACACTGGCTGTCCACATGCATGTGATGGGTGATGTAACCCATGTCCAATTGTACTATGCTCACAATGCTGGAGGTGTGCCAAATAAACACCTCTACATGTAATTTGAAATGCCTCAGTGTCGTTACTCACTCAGAAATAGTGTGATGTAATCTCTGCCCGTCTATGTCTCCCATCATGTTCAATAGCAGCACCAGCCGCGCTGGGCTCTGGCTGAGGGTTGTCCTCGTCCTCGTCCTCTGACTCAGTTAGTTCCACTGCTGTTCCTTTTTTAGTGGCCAGATTGTGTAGCATTGCACACGTAGCAATGATCTTGCAACATTTGATGGGGCTGTAAAGACGCGCACCTCCTGTTTTGTGGAGGCAACGGAATCTGCTTTTGAGCAAACCAAAAGTGCGCTCCACCACGTTGCGTGTGCTCCTATGTGCCACATTGTATCTCCTCTCCCTTCGGGTGGTTGGGTTCAGATATGGTGTGAGGAGAAAAGGCCGGAGGGCATATGCGCTGTCACCTATGATGAGAAGTAAGTTGCATTGATTGGTGTGACCAACAGCTTGTGCCAGGGTGTACATCAGGGTGTGTGACATTTACTTACCAAGTATGTATCCGTCGGCAAACTCACCAGCAAGCAGACGTGTATGTATGCCACTGTTCCTGAAGATGTAAGCATCGTGGGTACTCCCGGGGTATTTTGCCACGATGTCTGTTATTATGTGTTTAGCATTGCAGATCACCTGCACATTGATTGAGTGGGTGGATTTGCGGTTCCTGTAAATATATTCACTTGCTGCAGGTGGGCAGATGGGAATGTGGGTCCCATCGATGCAGCCGATCACGTGGGGGAAGTGGGCAAGTTGATAGAACTCCAGCTTGGTTCTCTGCAGCTCCGCCTGCGTACTGGGGAAGGATATGTAATGTTCCATTCTGTCCATCATGGCGTCTAGGAAGGTGTTGAAGAACCGGGATAGGCAGCTCTGTGATACTCCACCCACTGCTGCTATGACACCCTGGAAACTTCCTGATGCAAGGAGGTGCAGGCAGCAGAGTACCTGGACATGGGTGGGGATTGCGTGGGCCCTTGGCGTCTGATGCTCCAGATAGGGTCTTAGGTCCCGTATTAGCTCCAGGATGGTTTGTGGGTGCAATCTGTATCTCTCGTGTATTTCTGCATCTGTCAACTGGAACAGAGTGATGCGTACTCTGTACACCTGCTCCTCACGTCTCCAGATCCTCATTCCTGCTGCTCTCAGGCGTAGCCGCCTTGCTATGAGATAGAGGCCTGCCATTGTGTTCACACTGATGCATTTTGGGTCTGTTTATATAGACTCCTCCTGATTACCACATGCTCCTGAAACGTGGTATTTAACGAATCGTTATTACCGATTTTGGCCAAAATCGGTATTACCGGGGTTTGCTACATAGCATATTTGGGGGTTTTACCGAATCGTTTATACCGATTCGGTATTCATTGTTTCGGTAATTCCTAGTCGGTAACTTATTGTTTTTACCGATTCGTTATTATCGACTCTATTCGGTATTACCTACATCTCACATGGCTTACTTTTTGTCGGTAACACCGAAAATGACCCTTTTTCGGTTTTACCGATCGGTATTTGGCCACCTACATATGGCCCTAAATGTGCATTTTGCAATACAGTAGCTTTAAACTTGATTCAGGGGAACCTTCTGACCCCCTTATTGTCCTTCTTCCAAGGCTTTCAAGTCATTTCCATCATGCCGAACCACACACCTTGCTAGGACAGAAACACCGTTGACTTTATTCTTAAGTGAATCAGGGGTTGACTTTAACAGATTTACTAGCTCAGTGCCGCATAGCATCACTTATGATAATCAGCTTTTTGCTTATTCTATTGGCCACATGTTTCCATTCACACTCGAGTTGATGATTTTTTAATGTATTAGGCATGAATTACTTTTTTTCTAGAATATATTTCGCTGTGTTTATTGTGTTGAGATGCAACTAATAAATATAGCTGTTAATGCTTAGCTGACTGCTGTTTTACACTATTTGTGATAAACTCTGTACTTTTATTGATTTTCCAAAATTCTATGGATGATTGAATTATTCAGAGTAGCATACTGTATTTATGATCCAAGAGAAGCATTCTTTTCATTCCTGCATTTTTGGTCACAGCTGCAGTTGCAAAAAGAACACAAAATTGAAATGAAAATGTAATCAATCTCTACCTGCGCCCTGATGAAGGAATCCTTAATATTGGCACTTTTTCCGAAACGCGCTTCGGCGCATCCTTCTGTTTGTTGGTCCTAAATGTGTTCACTGTTTTCTGTTTTGATGTATATGATGATGGCTGAATGTGTGTATGCCTGAGAGTTTGAGTGGGTTTTTACATTTAATGTTTTATTGCTTCCTTTGCTGGGCCAATATTGTTATTGTATATGTATTCTATGACTATGAAAAAATCTATTTGAACAAATGAATATTTTTCTATGAATGCTTTTTTATTAAGAAATATATGAAAATAAAATAAAATGATCTGATAATCAAAACGTTTCTGTGGGCAATTGTCTAATTGTCTAAATGTCTTTGAACTCCTTAGTCCATTAGAGTTATGGGAACCTCCCTTTCATGTTCTTTTTGCGATTGAACTCCCTGGTGGGTTGTTCCCCTTTATCCTTTGATTAGGTTCAGGGTCCCCTTTTTTGTTTTTCATATTATCACAGCTGCAGTTGCACCATCTCTTTCTGAGGTAGGGTCCCAACCAGGACTGGCAACACTATGCATCCCAGTAGCACAGCCTGATATGCCTCACTGTTTTAACTATCACAATCACATAGTGAGTATTGTCCAACTTGTATTGTCGTAGCTCAACCCTACCTTAAATGTATTTTGTCTCCATATGCCATAATAATGTCCTCAGCACTCTGGGAAAGAGCCAGTGAATACACCTCAATTGTGTTTCATCCCCATCTTGCCATTTGCTCCTTTGCAGGTCCTCTGTCACCTACCAACACTTTCACTGTCCTTGCACTGCCTGTACTGTGCTACCATGACAACAGACACCAGACGGATAACAGAGCATGTTAAGTCAACATCCATGTCATTCAATTAGTTAATCAATCAATCAATCAGCTATTTATAAAGCGCAACAGCTACTCAGAAGAGTGTTCCAGCTGTAGGAGGAACTGCTTCATCATCCAACTACAGAACAAAGAACCCTCTTAGAAAGCCAGGCCAAACATCCAGGTTTTTATGCTTTACCTGAAAAGTGGCTCTGACCCAATTTCTGAAGATGGAACAGAAGCTGATTCCAAACACACAATGCCTGATAGTTGAATGTGTTCTGCCCCACTTTTTCCGTTAGATTTTTGGGACCTGTAATAAGCAGGGCTCCGATGAACAATGAGATCCACTGAAGAGATCTACTCAGAAGATGGTGCTGAAGTCTAGCCGAATGTTAGTGAGGACCAGAACCATGAAAAGCATGATGGGCCATGATCAAGTCTTTAATTTGACCCCGTTCCCTAATTGACAACCAGTGGGTGGTTTTCAGATAAGGTGAAATAGATGCCTGTGGGACTGGCTGTAGCGGGCACAGGATGGTTTCCTGGTAGGCCGGAAGAGTGGGGGCCGGTTTTCGACCAGTGAATGCAGTTTTTGTTACTGGGGCCGGTTTTGCCGCAATGCTGCAATATCGGCCCCCCCTGGAACAAAAACACAGCAGTGTTTCCCACCAGCCACTCTTCACCCCCCCCCCGCCCAATCAGACATAATTGCCAGGGCTAGTTTGCGGCCCTGGTCGGGGGACCATTAGAAGTTGTCCAGCCGCTTACATTCGAAAGGCCCTGGCCTGGGCTGCCTGACCTTGGCTTTCCGAGCTGGCTGTAACATGGCACATTGTGTGATCTTAGGCAAATATTTAATTTCACTAAGGTCGCTTCTGGAATGCCATTTCCTATGGGATGCACTAGGCCATCTTTGTTGGGCTTCTCAGAACCTATACTAAAGCAAATGGAGGATTGCATTTCCAAGGGATAACAGCCTTCACCTGTGGGCTGCTTCCTCTGTTCCATATCCCAGGTTGCCTATTTCAAAGCGGACTACTCTGCTAAAACAGTTTCCATTGATTTAAGGCTGAGAATGAATGATTATGAGTAAAATAAAGTGCAGCAAAAATGCCGCTCAATTTTCATATTTGTGCCGCTAAATTTCCATATCTGTGCCGCTAAATTTGCAAATCCATGCCGCTATATCCTGGGGGGTCTGGAACTGTAGAAGCTATTCTTCATGACTTATGCAAATTGTTGAAATCCAAAGAGGAGATGCAATTTTTAACACAATCCTCATAATTCCAATAAGTGTGGTAACAGAAGATATCGTAATACGGATGAAAGTCTTGTTTTCATTCAGTAGAGTCAGGGCTTTAAATGGTCCGGTGCTGTCCGGTACAGAGTACCTGCACTTTTTAATTTTGAGAGGGAGGGTTCCGGCACTCCTCAAGAGAAATGCTATACTTTTAATTGGAGAGTACCAGCACATCTCGGAAACAAGGAGGTACTCTTGTACAGATTGCCTGCACTTCTATTTTTCCATTTCAAGCACTGAGTAGAGTATTGACTGAATGTTTCTGAATTTATCGGGGATGTGTGTGCATGTGTCTGTGTCCCTACGTAGCTATGTCTGTGCAAGTATGGAGATTTAAGGAACATGGAAAATGTAATATTTACCTATTGTCTATTCTCTGAAACCTAGATAATGTGCCCTAGCCTACTCTGCCTAGATATTACCACAGATCTAGTGCACACATCACACAGGGCCTGGCTGGTGAGTGGATCCCTCTCAGGCAAGCCTACAGTGAGCTGTGTACACACTTACAGGGGTAACCTCCTAGGAATCAAACAAAAAACTATAGGAAAGGAAAGAAAAGGCACCAGGCCTCCTCCTTCTGTGCTTTTCGCATCTAGAACTTACTCCTCACCCAGAATTTCCAAGTTTCCTCACTCCTAATTGTCAATAAAGAACTGAAGATTGTCCTCTCTCATACAGATGCAACCAGTGCTTAACTTTTGTCAGTAGTTGAAGGATGTGGCAAGGACACTGATTTTTGGGGTCATGGACTTATTTTTCATCAACTGAGACACTGAAAGGGTAGACTTGAGGAAAAGAACGATAGGAAAATGTAACAAATGCAAAAATCAGAGTTGAAAAATAACCCACATGAATGGGATAAAGAGTCAGGAAGAGTAGGGTTGTGGAAGAAAAAGTCAGATTCAGTAATAAGCTTGGTATTTGGCAATGCCAGCGATAATAGGATCCTAAGAAAAACTTTGGGCACCTGCACTTTTTTTTTTGCTTTTACAAATTAAGGGGCATATTACCAAGCATAAGCGATAATTATCGCTAAGCTTGGTTAGAGGCAATCATTTTATCGCCGTGCTTCGCCTATTTTTATCGCTTAGAAACCTTGCAATTATCAAGGTTTATCTCCTAAGCGATAAAAATCGGCCGAAATGCATGAATATCGCTGTAAAGTCAGCGATATTCATGCATTACCGAGCTGATGCTCTTAGCCATGTTATCCATCTACCATTGGATAACATGGCTAAGAAATGGTCTGGGCAGGCGTTAGCTTTTGGAGCTAATCGCGCTTAGCGCGATTATTTCCAAAAGTAGGTAATAGGTGATAGCGATGTTAGCGACTGTTTCCAGTCGCTAACATCTTGGCACGCCCACTTTGCATGTCATTAGCGATAAATATCGCTGACATGCAAAGTGGGCCCCAAGATGATCGTTATCACCTACTAGCTGTCACTAACTGGTGTTAGCGACAGCTAGGTAATAGGGCGATAAAATTATCGCCGCTTTAGCGGGAAAAATTCCCGCTAAAGCGGCGATAAGGCCCTTGGTAATATGCCCCTAAGTTCTGTATATAACTAAATAGTTACACTTCCCCTTAAAAGGGAGATTGAACTTAAGAGAGATTTTAAAAGAGAATATGTCCGCTGCCTTTCACATGCTCGTTTATAATGTTATCTTCACTCCATAGGGGGGCTTGCACATTCATTTATTGCCTTTAAATTAGTGCTGGGAAGAAGGGTAGTATCCCACCGGATCCCAGTTCCAGCTGCTATTTCTGGTGGGTTCTGGGATCATGCCAATGCAGGAAAATATGCTGAGTTTGTCCTGATGTCATTTCTGACACCGGAACATAATTCTGCTTCTGTTGGGAGAAGCAACGTGCAGGCAGATATGGGGCTGTCTGTTTTAAATTCCAGCCACGAACAAAACAAAGGACTGATTCAAAGGTCCACTTGTTCAAGTATCATTATGCTAGGATCCATCTGGAGCCTAACACCTAGATGTTAATGGAGTGGTAGGAAACAAAGGCAGACAGCTTGTTATCAATTCAGAAGTGTTTAAGAGAAACTATTTGAGGTAGGTTTTTAACTTTGTACAACTCTCTAGCTACATGGTCAGCGACTAGCTGCCGCCTCCCCCCCAATCCGGCACCCAACACCAAGGAACGTGGACACGAGACGTGTTTACTCTTTGGAAGGCGGGCGCTAGTCGCCCGGCCGTATTTATTAAAGTATGAAATTAAAAAAGGGTTTTAATTGCATAATCAACGATGAAATACAAAAATCAGCAGGACATTCAGTTATACAATCGTTATCAACAAGTTTGAGAGCCTGACCTTAACAAAACTCTAATACAAGTTGTTCCTAGCTTAACTAAACAGCCTATCTTGATTTTTGTACATTTCTGGCCATATGGCAGGGTCACTACCGGTGTCAGGTCCTACAAGCTGCGCCTTCCCCTTAGAAGTGCGCATGCGCAGTGTTACCCCGGGAATTGCCCGGTCTACGCCCCAAACTCCATTTACCCACTAAGGGAGGGCCCTTACTCTGCGCCGGTGGCGTCATGAGTCCACGTGCGCGGGGTGGCTACCAGCCTAAGGAAAGCGTGAACTACTCCTACCCGCGCTCCTTTGCATATTACCTTGCCCCTGGAGTACTGGGAGTGGCCCGCAGGCTCCTCCCCCTGGGCGGGAACCTCCATAGGATGATGCCCGCCCCCTCAGACCTCAAATATGTGCTCACCGATAATGACCTTACCGCATGCCCCATACCTAATAAATACGACGACCTATGGAAAAAAGTCTAAAGGACAACTACACTGGCTAATAAATAACAGTATCCACGCATAGCTAAAGGGGAAAAAAGCCCTAACGACACATGGCATAAAATTACAATTCAGTTCACGCATGTTGCTCATAATCACAATATCTACGTATATCTACAAAGGGAAAAAAGGCCTAACGACACATATCTTCAAATATAGTTCACTTCACACATCATTTTTCTACAAAGGGAAAAAGGTCCTGACAACAGATCACAAAATACCACAACAACCTACTCTCTCCCGCGGTCTATACCTATGAAACTTACCATTAGACCGGACATAACGCTGCTTAAGCTTTGTACAAAGGGATGGTGGGTGGGAAACAAAGAAGCCCCGAACGCGGGGCACAACGTTCAGCGAGGGAGCGTCCAGGGACAAGGGAGTCTCCTGGGCGCTCCCTACTTCTTATTCCCGAGGGGCCGGGTGGCCCCTCCTCACGCCCGCCCCCCCCGACCCGGAACCAGTCCATTGATTCCGGGTCAGGAGGGGCGCCGGCCAATCGGCGGTGGGCCGCGCCCCCAGGGCACGCCCCCACCGTCGAAGGACCCGCGGGGAGAGGGGGTGAGGCGGTCGCCGCGCCGCCATGCGTGCGGGGGGGCCGAGGGCCCCCCCTTTTCACATGGTCAGCGACTAGCTGCCGCCTCCCCCCCAATCCGGCACCCAACACCAAGGAACGTGGACACGAGACGTGTTTACTCTTTGGAAGGCGGGCGCTAGTCGCCCGGCCGTATTTATTAAAGTATGAAATTAAAAAAGGGTTTTAATTGCATAATCAACGATGAAATACAAAAATCAGCAGGACATTCAGTTATACAATCGTTATCAACAAGTTTGAGAGCCTGACCTTAACAAAACTCTAATACAAGTTGTTCCTAGCTTAACTAAACAGCCTATCTTGATTTTTGTACATTTCTGGCCATATGGCAGGGTCACTACCGGTGTCAGGTCCTACAAGCTGCGCCTTCCCCTTAGAAGTGCGCATGCGCAGTGTTACCCCGGGAATTGCCCGGTCTACGCCCCAAACTCCATTTACCCACTAAGGGAGGGCCCTTACTCTGCGCCGGTGGCGTCATGAGTCCACGCGCGCGGGGTGGCTACCAGCCTAAGGAAAGCGTGAACTACTCCTACCCGCGCTCCTTTGCATATTACCTTGCCCCTGGAGTACTGGGAGTGGCCCGCAGGCTCCTCCCCCTGGGCGGGAACCTCCATAGGATGATGCCCGCCCCCTCAGACCTCAAATATGTGCTCACCGATAATGACCTTACCGCCACGGGCCAGTATTGTTAACCGACGATCTGGCCTCCCCCTCTAGCCCCTATCTAAGGACACATCCTCCTACCCCAGCCCTCCAGCCAAGCCCAGATATTGTCAGCCCATAGGACATTACCCTCTTCTGTCAGATGAACCCCGTCTTTCAAGTAATACTTTTGACCCCAGATGCACCCATGAGGTATTGACTGTAACACGGGAGTTCGGAACAACCTATCCAGCCGTGTGTTGATCCTCTTTACCGAGTGATTCAACGCCCTGACTGAATCGCCCCCCCGCCACTGTAGTCGAGGTATTAGTTGTGACCATACTAGCGTGCACCCGGGGCAGGTCCTAGCTATCCAACCCGCTGTTGAGATAATCTCCTCAATCAAGGTGCGCCTGCCCAGTGTTGCCAAATCGTTCTCCCCAAGGTGAAGTATCACCACTGACGGTGGAGCCCGCTGGCGTGCTAACAGCCCCTGGAAGAATCCCCTAAACTCGTGAAGACACAACCCTCCTCTGCCAAAGAACGTGATATTCAACCCTAAGTGTGCCGCCCTTCCCTTCTTGACACCTGACAGGAAGACACATTCCGCTCGCTTCACATATGAATGACCAACAATCCAGACATTGCTCTTTGTTGTTTCCTGATCGCCGCTCCGTGCCGATGAATATTGGCGGTGCCCGACGACAAATTCCTCCCCTGCGTAACAGGTCTGAGAAACTGTAAGAGAGCGGAAAAGAGACCAAGCGTGAGTGACAGGTAATCAAAGCATGTCAATCCGAACATAACGTTTATAGCAGTCTGACGACCACCTCCCAATTGTCTTCACTCTTTCCACTGGGAGGCCCCCCGCCACCGCCTCAGTTGCTGCCCCAATCCTGAAGGAATGAGATCCAAAATCTCTAGGATCAAGACCCGCTCTTGTAACCCCTAATTCGAACACTCTCCTGAATTGATACCTGGTTAAGGGGCTCCCGTCGGCGTGACAGAGCAACGCCCTGCCTGCTGAACCGACCAATAACCCCATGAGTGACTCCACGTGCCTCACCGGGCAGCACGGGTTGGCGGGGGCCCGTTGCAGAACTATGGTGTGACCCCTAGCTTCTTGATCGGTCTTTGATTTCTGGATAATCACCCACATGGTGTCACCCCTTATCGTCACCCCAGCCTTCTGTAAGCCACCTAGTATGTCAGCCTTAGATCCTGCCACAAGTTCACTAATTCTCAGTGCCCCATAAAATGCCAGGGAGAATGCCGCCCTAAAAAGAAGCACTTCCCACTCCGAGTTACAAACTAACTCCAGCGTGCCCAGTAAGGCTGTTAGCCGGGCCAACCCCATGGGCTTCCTCTTATCCTTCTGGTGTCCCTGAATACGGCGCCACCCCCTTAAAGCCTTGCGTATCATAAAGGTATTGGTGGGATCCCGGAAGCCCCTAGCTTGAGCGAAGAATGACACTGCTGCCCTATGTCTGGTTGCCGCTGCTACTGAGCGCCCCTCTTTGTGCATCCATTCTAAATAGGCTGCAAACCCATCCTCCTTCGCCCAAAGCACTTCCCACTGTGGCCCCAAAAAGGAACAATAAGACAGAAACGCCCCTTCGTAAGCCGTCTTGGTCCTGGGAGCTAGGCTAGCGACCACGAGGTCTTGTAATCTGGGGCACCAATCTGCCAAAGTACTGCTGGGAAGTGTGCTGGCGAGGGGTCTGCTGTGGGGAGATGTTCCCTGAAAACCTGCATTTTGAAGCGAGAAAGGGCGTCAGCAGCATTGTTTAAAACACCAGGGACATGTTTGGCTCTAAAATTAGCATTCAGTTTCAGGCAACGCAGAACAATTTCTTTGATCAAACGAAGTATGAAAGGACACCGCGCCCCCTGCTGATTGATACATTCCACCACTGTCATGTTGTCTGACCAAAACACCACTGATCGGTTACATAGGTGTTCGGGCCAGACCATCAGTGCCACCCATATTGGAAAAAGTTCCAGGAAGCCAATGTTGCCGAGCAAACCCCATGTGTTCCATTCTTCTGGCCATTGTTGAGCGACCCACCTATTCCCTAGGATGGCACCAAAGCCCACACTACCGGCCGCATCGGTCCATAGTCCCAACTCCGCTGATGTAGTGAGCGGGCCGGGCCAGACCACCCTACCGTTAAAATCCTCCAGAAATGCCATCCAAATAAGCATATCCTGGCGAATTTCAGACGATAGGCGCGTGCGGTGGTGCTTTTCCCTCAGCCCCTGCATCGCGTGCGCGATGGAGCGAGAGAAGGGGCGAGCCATTGGGATGATTCTTAGTGCGAAATTCAGTTGCCCTACCACCTCCTGTAATTGCTGCAAAGTGACCTTCTCCTTGCGGAGGCATAACCGTAGCGACGTCCTGAATTTGTGCACCTTGTCCTTAGGTAGTCTAAAACACTTCTCCATCGAGTCGATCTCGATGCCCAGAAATTCCAAGCAGGTGGTCGGGCCCACCGTCTTCCCAGGCGCAAGCGGGACCCCAAAAGCCCGCATGAGCACGCAAAATTCCTGCAATGCTAGTGCGCACTCCTGAGAACCCGCTGTACCGAGGAAGAGGAAATCATCTAAGTAATGCATGACCCTCTGATGGCTTGTCACCTGTCTCATGGCCCATTCAAGAAATGAACTAAACATCTCAAAGTAGGCGCAAGAAATAGAACAACCCATAGGCATGCATTTGTCCATGTAGAACCTATCCCTAAAGGTGAAACCTAAAAGATGTTGATCTGCCGGGTGGACTGGGAGGAGGCGGAAGGCGGACTCTATGTCTGATTTCGCCATCAGCGCCCCGGGTCCTGTGGCCTGTAATAAGGTCACAGCCTGATCAAAAGAGGCGTACTTAACACTACAGATACCTTCGTCAATGGCATCATTCAGTGAGGCCCCCTTTGGCGCTGATAGGTTATGAATCAATCTGAATTGCCCCTTCTCTTTCTTGGGGACAACTCCCAGTGGGGAACACACAAAGTCGTGTACTGGTACTGCAGAATAAGGGCCAGATATCCTGCCTAAGGAAAGCTCCTTGTCAATTTTGGCAGCCACAACTGCCGGATTCTGTGTGACTGATAATTGATTTCTACAGTGCGCACTGCCTGTGTATCCCCCGGCCGGGATCCTAAAACCTTTAGAAAAACCTTCCTGGAGTAGGGTGGCCGCTTTGTGGTCAGGGTATCTGTTCAAGAATGGAATCATTGCCACCACATCCACTGGAGTGGGGGGGCGTGACGTGTCTGACTTATAGTGGCTTACCCCTACCCCTCTGTCCCGTGTTACCTTGCTTGGACCTACAGGTAGATTCTGGATGAGAGGGGTGCCCACAGGAGGCACACGCATGCCTAAACTTACACGCGGCCCTTGTGCAGGTACGCTTATTAAAATCCCAGCACACTCCTTTCTTCTCTGGCCCACCTGCCCTAAATTTCCCAGGTACTTCACTCGTTTGGGGGGGCCGAAAGGGCTGCTGCGGTCTAGTGAACACCCTGCCCGCACCGAACTGAGGGGGAGGTGCAGTGTCAGAGAACTGTTTGTGCCAGGCCATGGAATCTACCGAGTCCCATGGTAATGCTCTATTGAATTCCAATGCCTTCCTAAAATTTACATCATAACCCTTCCATGCTTCCCCAGAATACTGCTGACTCCACCCCACAATCCTGCTCGAGTAGCAAGCCAATGCAGCCTGCAGATCTGGAGGACGCTCAGCCTTAACTGCAGTGAAAACAGCCCATGCTTGCATCCAATTATTGAGATTTTCCTCAACCCTGAATCTAGTGCACTGCGCCCTCCATTCACTTGGGAGCATCCACTCTTTCAGTGCTTTCGCCTGCTCCATTTCCCTATTATCCAATAATAAAGAATAAATGTACACGTATTTATCAGCCCAAATCATTTCTTTAACAGCTAAAGACACATGTTGAGCTAGATTTTCGCTCCTGGAAGGTACTACACCGTCCCCCAAGAGCGGCAATGCCACTTCCTTACCAAGCGCGGGCACCGGGGGCGGCTGCCCTTGTACTCCGTCCAGCTGGGGAACACTTGGACCTGCAAAGGGAGAAGAAATTGGCAATGCAACACTGTCGGCGATCGGTGCCGATCTAATTTTTTCTACGAACCTTGCCGCCTCTGCCGCATGGTCTGCAGAATTCGGGAAGGCTCCTCCTTTTTGGAGCCATGGCATCATGGCCGTTAACTGAGATAACAATTCGGGTGGCATTGAATCTACGTTACCCCCCGGGACAACAGGTACCACTGGGGTTATGCCCAGTGGTCCTGGCACAGCTGGCAGAGCGGGCGTCGGGTGCGGCCCGCCTGTACCCGGGATTGTGGGCACCGGTGCGGAAGCAGCCCCAGCGTCTACTGGTTGACCTGCCGGCACCGGCACCCCAGGGGCAATGGGTGTAGGCACATGCGGGGGTGGGACCACCGCGGGCGGTGCGGCGGGTAACGTATCCCCTGGGCCTGGGGTGGGTACCGCCTCCTTGGGTCTTTTGGACCTAGGTTTCCCTTGCGGGGTGACAAATTCCCCTCTTGGCACTGGTGCCACCCTCTTGCGGACCGGTCTCCCGGACGGGCCCGGTGCCTCGCCATCTCTATCCTCCAGCCGGGCTTCCCGCTCCTTAATTTGTCCCAGCTGTTGTTTAATGTCACTCATCTCTCGCATCATAGCCCGCATCATAGCCTCCATGTTGGACCCCCTTTTTCCACCCCTTGGACCTGGCATGATGCTAACCCCCCCAAAAACACCCGCTGCCTACTTAATTCCCAACAGGTCAGCTGTGTGTACCTTTCAGATGGAGGGTCACCAGGGGGCTTTCAGCACCATGCAACGGCGACCGCAACACTAGCGGCTTGTCCGCTTATGTAAGGGGGTGAGTAAACCTAATGTAGACCCACCCGGCGGCCACCAGGAGCTATGAATGCTAGCCCCCCGTACCCCTCTTACCGACCCCTCCTGTATCCTCGCCGACGACGGTGGTCTGCGGTCACAGCCCTCACCACGTTGTGTGCACCGTCTGCTGAAATGTGCCAATAATGCAGTTACGGTTGCCTGGAACTGAAAACAAGTATTAATACTGTGTAATAAAGCAGTTGGAAAACCCACCTTAAATACAGCGGACGGTTGAACCCTCCCTTGTAACCTCACAGTTGCTGTGCGGCCCTAAAAAACTCCTTGTATCAATGGCCTTAAATTATACTTATGCAACCGACCGGTACATTCCTGAGCCACCTTTATTGTGCGCTTTTGTGCAACTACTCGAACAACAAGTTATTGACTAATTAATACCCCACAATAGTGACCAACACTTGAAGCAATGCCACGTTTGTATGCTTGAACAACAATTCACATACCAGTTAATACCATATAGTAGTGAAAACACTGTCAATAAATGTCACCTTGCTTTTATATCATTCGTGGACAGACAATTACCACATTAAATACTGTGCAGTAGTAAACAATTACGTGCTCGAGTATCATCTGCTCTTGTTCAATTTCAAAATTGCCCCACCCCGGCCTTATTAGCCGTTCGCTGGGGTGCGCGCCAATTTCCCGGCGCAATTCGCTCCCACTCTCGCTATGCTTCCAAACTTAGCTCCCTCCGGCCTTATTTTGCCGTTCAATTGATTGTGCAGTCCAGTAATCCTTTGTACAGCGTGTAATTCCTCGGTAGGACACTGTGTTGGGCCGTCCCCGATAACCGGAGCACCCCCCCGACCCTAGCGCGGTATGCAGCAGCCGGCCCGCTGCTCGACCCAGCCCTTCGCGCCCCCAATTACCTTGTCTGGTCGCCGCGGACACTACCCGGTGACGCACAGTTACTTGTAACGCGGACCCCTTCTCGGCAGTTGCCGCCTCCCGTCCTCCTGCAAACGACGATCTCCTGACGCGGCTGGCTCCACGCGGCTGGCCTCGATAACCCCTGATAACCTGGAACGATAGAAGGGAAAAAACACCAGCCGCTCCCCGTTCGCCTGATGAACGCGACCACGCCGTGCAGCCGAGAAACAGAATCCAGTAGCGGTTTCCTCCACCTGCGATCACCCGGCAAACGACGCAGCTCGTGCAGCACACCAACCCGGCGACGCGGCTCGTTCAGGACACCGAACCGCACTCTCCGCCGCTCCCGATCTCCTCACAATGATCAAAACAGCGAACCTGAAAAAGGGAAGCAGAATTTTAACAAAACAAAGAAGCCCCGAACGCGGGGCACAACGTTCAGCGAGGGAGCGTCCAGGGACAAGGGAGTCTCCTGGGCGCTCCCTACTTCTTATTCCCGAGGGGCCGGGTGGCCCCTCCTCACGCCCGCCCCCCCCGACCCGGAACCAGTCCATTGATTCCGGGTCAGGAGGGGCGCCGGCCAATCGGCGGTGGGCCGCGCCCCCAGGGCACGCCCCCACCGTCGAAGGACCCGCGGGGAGAGGGGGTGAGGCGGTCGCCGCGCCGCCATGCGTGCGGGGGGGCCGAGGGCCCCCCCTTTTCAAGAGATGTGCTTGCACTGCAATAATGCAAGATCTATCTGTCTGTATGAGTAATTACACTAATAATTATTTAAATGGCCCCTTCTATTTTATTTTTATTTAGTTTTACTTGTATAGAGCTACACATCCCAGCATAGAGTTTCAGAACTCTTTACATCACCCGCAGAGACACAATAACTCATAGAAGTGTGTAAATCAATGTACAGGAAATGTTACAAAAGACATTGAGGGGCATATGTACAAAGAAGTGACGCACCGCAGCATTAGCCTTCTTGGCTTAACGCCGCGCTCTGTCACTTCTGAAAGGCAGGGCCGCACCGTATATACAACAATACGGTGCAGCCCTGCGTTTCCCCTGACGCTAGCCCTAATTTCAGCTGCCTAGCGCCAATGCAGGCACCCTTGCACCATAGTGCAAAGGTTCCTGCATTGTGGGAATTATTGTTTATGTGCAGGAAGGTGTCCCTTCCTGCACATAAACAATCTTAAATGGCTAATTGTAACTTCTATGTGTGCTGCTTCAGCAGCACACTTGGGGCCATATTATCAAGAACAGCGATAACATTATCGCCGCTTTGGCGGCAGGAAACTGCCGCTTAAGCAGCGATAAGAGGCTTGATAATAGGTCCTCGAGAATTCCCATAGAAGCCCAGGTTTCTGGTGTGAAGGACATCAAACCTGGGCTTCTCTGGGAATTCACAAGGGCATATTACCAAGCCCCTTATCGCCGCCTTGATAATATGGCCCACAGAAGTTACAACTCGTCATTTTCAAAACATAAACAATTATGCAGGGTGTTTTGCTGTTTTATGTGTCCTGCACAATTTAGCATAAATAAAAACAGCAAAAATGAGGAGAAATAAAGCATTACTCCTCGTTGCGCCTTGTTAAGACCAGGCTTTCCATAGTCTTAATTTTGGCTCTGCCCCATATTTCAGCCACTCTTGTAAATATTGGGCAGCATCAAAATCAATGGGTGTTGGGGCAGAACGCACAATTCAGCACCCAATCCCCACCCCTATCACACTAAATTTAGCGTGAAAGGTAACCTTATTTACAAGGCAGCATAAAACGCCACCTTGTAAATAAGGCGAAACCCATATCGCACCACACTGTCAAATAGAGACGTTCTGGTGGTGAAAGGGGCTGTAAATATGCCCCAGAGAGTTATATTATGTAGGAGGCCCATATTATACATACATGTAGACCATGGGTACTCGCAAACATTTTCCCTGGGGCCACAAAGTATGGTCTGTGGTGTGCCCGAGGGCCGCATTGATGGCAGTGGGGTGGGAGTAGTGCTTTGTGGGGCCGGGGTGGCGGTAAGGTGGGCTTTGGGAACGTGAACAATGTACATGGTTTGGCCAGTGAGTCATTGAGTTATTTTGAAGGTTTTATTCCATACTGCCTTTTAAATAAACCTTAAGTCTCTAAAACATTCATAGATTTGACAATAGTCTGTTATGCATTATCTGAATTGCTATCCCTCTACCACACCTTGGAGAGGGCCTTTTATGGTTGCTATCACCACCTTGGATTAGTCAAGTGTGAAAAACAGAAGTATCTAAAATTACTGATTTGGAATGATATAGAATTTCAAGATGTGAAACCAGAAAACCTATGATAAGACCTGGCTTCCTCACTTGACCAAATTGAGTGATCCTGAGCCATTGTTTTGTTTCACTTTGCCTCCCTTTTGTTCATTTCACATGTAAGAGCACCTTGAAATATATGTGTCCACTGTACAAAACATTCTTTTGTGTTTGGTTTAATAAACTATAATGTTGCCCATCTATAAAAACAGCCCATGGCACCCAGAGGGTTCCACATGACAGACGACTTGCTAGCTCACTATTGTCATTGTTGTCAGGGTGGGAGGAGGCATGAATGTTTTTACATAAAAAACATTTTAAACTAACACTTTAAAAAAAAGCTTCTCAATGCACTGAAATCATTGGATGTACTAAAGTAAAAACGCTTTGCATGTCACTGAAGTAAACATTTTTTAATATTTTTATACACGTTTGTTGCAAGAGGTCCTAAAAAATGAATGCGTTCCTAAATTTAAGTGGTGGCGGATACCTTATTTGCTTTGTTCCTTCAGTTATCTTGTAAACAAATGATTGCCCCAGTATTTATCTTGTAAACAAATGATTGCCCCAGTATTTATCTTGTAAACAAATGATTGCCCCAGTATTTATCTTGTAAACAAATGATTGCCCCAGTATTTATCTTGTAAACAAATGATTGCCCCAGTATTTATCTTGTAAACACATGATTGCCCCTGTATTTAACATCTTTCTGAAAGTTAGTGCTCTCTTAACTAAACAACAGCCTAGTGCAGTCATTCAGCAGAAGGCTGCATGTTATGGTCCGGAGGGCTGCAAGTGGCTCCTGGGCAGTACTTTGTGTATCACTGATATAGACATTATGTTAAGGGTGAATGGTCGGGAGAAGTACAAAGTCAGGATATAAAACGTATGGTGGTGATTGTGGTTGTTTGTACTAGAAGGACTTGATTACTTCCCAAAAGAGCCCTTTTTCGCAATCTTAAAATAACAACAGATTGAGAAGAAAAAGCAATAAGGATCTAAACGTTACTTTGAGTCAAAACTGAGACGAGACAAATCAAAGAACTCTCCCAGAACTGTGTTAGGGCATGATTACGATCTTGGCGGATCAGGTTCCGCCGCCATTTTTTCAACAGTCTTACCGCCCGCCGACTTGGCGATCTGTCCGCCGACTTGGCGGTCTGCCCGCCGTATTTAGATGCTGTTGGGTCTGTGGCTGACAGTCCCGCCAACTAGGTCACAATGTACAAAATATGTGAGCCACAAGGGAAATCTCTTTTTTGATGCCACATCTCAATACAGCAGTCAGAACACAAGTGATTGGAACCGCCGCTGCGGCAGGACGACGGTAGTCCCGCCAAGATCTAATCAGGCCCTTAATCACTAGAGTTATCTTACTGCTATTATAATCCACTCATAATTGATGGGCACACAATTACCTCTGCAGCAGGTGTCTTAACCCTGTAATATATTTTAAGAAACAGCCTCTTTGTGATCCATTAAGTAATCTAGAAGAGATTTACTGACACAGATATCCTTGTTGTCAATTTTTTCCAGAAGATCTAAAAACAATAAAATGTATATGCTGACTGTCAGACTTTGTTTTTTAAAGCCCCACAGCCAGTGACTCCACCCACTTTGCTCTGTCACACCTTGACCCTCAATTTATGGATTTTCGTAGAGGTTGGTGAGCCATGAAAAATGGCCTGGTTCAGCTTGAGGTCCTGTTGGCGTCTCAAGCATATAACAAGCATTAAGTCAGAGCTGCACCTGGGGAACCGGGTTTCGAGTCTCGCCATTGGCTCAACATCCTGTGATTCTGGGTAAATCACTTTGTCTCCCCCAGCCGCGGCCGGTAGTGGGAGTACCGGCCGGGCGGTGACGTAAGGAGGGGGAGGGGCAGGGTGGGGGGTAGTAATGTATGGATTACCGACTTTAAAAGGTAAGTAACCATAAAAATAAATAAAACGAATTTCGTTGCACACACTGCATCGCATTTGGTGATGCAGTGTGTGCAACAAAATTTGTTTTATTTATTTTTATCGTTACTTACCGTTTAAAGTCCGTAATCCATACATTGCTACCCCCCACCCTGCCCCTCCCCCTCCCCACGTCATCGCCCGGCCGGTACTCCCACTACCGTCCGCGACTGGTCTCCCCATGCCTACAAACAATGCGCGTGGCCTTCTTTAATGTAACTGGTGCTCTCATAGAGCACTCCAATAAGCTTCAGGTCGATTTTGCACTAAATTTAGAAAAGTGCTGAATTTAAAACAAAGCCTTTGCATAAGGTGAAACTAATAGATCCCCATTTGGTGGTTGATTTGTACAAAGTGAAACCAGAAACCTGCTTAAATTATGTCAACGGGCAAATGTTGTATTTTATCAAAACTCTTTTTTCGTCATTATCGAGTATGAAAACACTTTCAAATATGTGAGGTCAGACTTCCAGTCGTACAGAAACCACACTTTAATAAGTACTTCCCAGTGCAGTGCTATAATATGCGCTATTAGTGCCAAAGCTTCCACATGTTAAAGAAATGCACTTTATTTTTATTTTTAAGAGGCTTTAATATATTATACATCAAGTTTGTTGTATGGTTTAATTAGCAAATATTTTCAGGGCAAGACCCCTGCGTGGGCTCTAAGATCTGACTCAGAGCATTGGCTCGGCTCGGCTCTCCCTGTTAATTTGTTGGTTCGCTCACCTCTAGGTTTTCGGGAGTACATTTTTTCCAAATCCAGCACTGCTTAAATAATTGTATCACACGGGAGCATCACAGTGCTGATAACATGCTCTATAAAGGGCATTTTATCTATCATGGATGACGAAGATGAAAGGCGGAGTCACCTTTTTCGAAAGGAGCACTTTGGCCTGCAGGCTGCACCCAGCTGTGTAAACCGTCTCACTGTTTCCTTCCCTAGATACCAGGCCTCGTTGCTTTGTTCCCACTGGCTGTGTACGTGTCTCTGGCTCCAGAGATTAGGGGACTATTTGAGGAGGCAGCCAGGTGCATTGCACGCAGGGACATAGCTTTAGGGGGGATTCTGGGCTGTTACACTCTCCTCATAAATTTATTTTCAGGAAAATAGTTGGGTACAGTGGCTTTCAGTCAGATATGGTGCGGTGTTTGTTGGATTTCACAAGGATTTTTTACATGCACACAAACAAAAACGCACAAACACTCTCTCCCTCTCTGTTTTAAAAGACTTCAAAAATGTTGGCTATTAAAAAGATATTGGGGGGCAAAAGTATGGCATACCCCCAGGAAATGGGACCGCCCGCAATGCTTGCGGCGGTCCCGCACCCACAATTAGTATGCACCCACCACACTGGTGGGCGCATGCCGCATTTGTAACATTGCAGCACCGCCCGCCGCAATGCCACAAAAGCAAGTTGTGCCTTTCAATGCACAACGTGACAGGCACCGCGCGGTGCCTGCCACGTTGTGCATTGAAATGCAGGGGGGTACCATAGGTACCCCCCATGTGCACCTCAACCCCCGAGAATACTTGGGGACCCGCTACGGGCTCCCAATGGCAAAAACTGCCTGCCTTTCCGTGGCTGCGTTGCCCCCGCGGAAAGGCAATACCACACATATATGCTAATATGGATGGCGGTGTCTCCCAGACACCGCCACCATGTTAGCAGCTTTTCTGCCCGGGCGACTCTTCGACCGGGCGGAAAACCGGCGGATGGTCTTTCCGTCCGCCGGGGTCCCCCCGCCATGGTAATGTGGTGGGGGAAAAAATCATAGCGGCTGAGGTTTTTAGCGGGAGGATCGCCACCGCCATACAGGCGGTGGCGATCCGCCCGCTATCCTAATGACCCCCATAGGGTTTTCTCCCACTTAGTACCCATACCAAGCCCCTCTCGCCTCCCTTTCCAGGGCCCCTTTACCTCTCCTCATTCGCCCTGCTTGTCCTATGGTCCATTTGAACATTATATGCCAGCCTGATCGTTGGAAAGTCTGAAGCGCCCCCCATATCTCAAACAAGCCCGATGCTCTGTGTGACCCTGAGCATGGACGACAATGCCGCACGAGTCCCTATTCCACGCGGCAGTCCCTCCAACCAATGGACAAAGTCCCTGCTTGATTGACTCATCTTCTTTACCGTAAGTCTTCGCAAATATAACGCCTGCTTCCTTGTAATAAAGCCCTCAGCTCAAGTGACAACGACATCCTGCCCCGCCCGGACCTTCCAGGAAAGCAGTGTTGGAAATCCCCCCAGCGAACGATGTGTAGTAATTGATAGTATTGTGAGCAAGTGCACATTTTTTAATGCACACAAGGACAGTTTGTTTTAAATTTCTCCTAAATTAATATGTGCTTTGTGAAACATGGCCAGATCACCATATTTTGCATGGGAGTGGCGGCATCTTGAAAGAAAAGTCCAAAAGTATGCTCTGTGCTCCTGTTGCCCTCACAGTAATTCCAGAAGGTGGAATTGAAATAAGTATCTTTTCTGCAATACTAGATTGGCTCAGCCAATCAGAAGTCTTAGAATGGCGCCACTATAACGCCTCTTGTTTGCCTTCTTTCTGATCTCTCTGAGAGTGTGAAGCAGGGCCAGGGAGTTGACTGACAAGGACAGATGCCTGTATGCCTTCCTCTGCGAGGATGCCCACATGCTGCCAGGCGTTAACTGCTGTTAATTGCCCTTCACCTTGCTACACACTCTAGGTTTTGTTACACAATTGTTGTGCAGGCACTTATTTGCAGTTAACAGCTTCAACTGAGAAAAGCAACACTTAAGTGTTGCAAGAAAGCAAGACAACCCATCCACAAGTCTTTGGCTGGAGGCAATGACATCCCCCAAGAACATTTGTCAAAAGTTGAAGTTCAGTGTAACCTTTTATTTGATCAAAATACCACTTGGGGTGTCTTTAAAATTCAAATACTGTTCCTGATTTTCAGGCACATCTGTGAAGTGAGTGGGTGATGCTGCCTTAGCCTGCTTGTAGGCAGACTACCAACCAATGATATCCTTTAGCGCCCCATGGGTGGGCCCAGAGTTTGAAGACCCCCTATCCTACAGTTTGGAAGTGGCCCAATCATAGTTAATATATGCATACACCAGCATCTAAAATATATCGAGTTTTATTTGTTTGTTGAATGCAGGACATTAAATTGCTACAAAAAAGACTGGGCCCAATTCACAGAACTAACTTAATACAAAATCCTAAACTTACTACTTTTGGTATTCACGGAAGTTAGGATTTAGTCTTAAGTTTGTCTTAAGACAAACTTAAGACAGACTTAAGACAGACTTAAGTTAGGATTTTGTCTTAAGTCTGTCTTAAGTCTGTCTTAAGTCTGTCTTAAGACAAACTTAAGACAAAATCCTAACTTCTGTGAATACCAAAAGTAGTAAGTTTAGGATTTTGTCTTAAGTTAGTTCTGTGAATCGGCCCCTATGTGTCGTAATTTCAAGGGGTAAATATTGTTTTGCCACAAGATTGAGGCCTAAACATATCGAAGGCAAAAATATAAACAGGTAACCATATATAGGCAAGTATACGCTTATCTGACTTAACTCCACGAATATATACTTTGATAATACATATATCCACAAGGCACGTAGATGTGGAGTTAAGAATAGTGAATCTATACTTCTGCAGTGTTGAACTGGGACTGAAATAACTCAGCAAATGGGCACCATAATAAAAGTAGCTCCCATTAGTGAATTAAATAGCTAAAAAAAGTGGCTCAAATTTGTACATTCAGGCAGTTTTGAACTTTTAAAGACACACTGTTTAGCTGTTTTGCAAGGTATGGCAGTCAGTATGAATTTGAGCTTGCTCCTGGCAATGTTTGTTTTAATTTCAGGCAAATCTACAGTAAAAACTGGCCCAACAGACCTTCAAACAGAGCCATAAACAGCACCAAATAAAACAGCTACCTGTCAGACCAGCGTGTCAGGCACTGCCTTCCTGCCCTGTAATTCCCTATATGCCCTTAGCTCTTCAATATTTTTGTCTTCAATGTTTCAGACTCAATATGGTGGTAAAGTGGTATTCATCACTCCATTTTTTATATAAAAAATACATAAACAGTCTTTGTCATGTGCATATGCCTATTTAACTGTATTTTAACATGTTTCCTGACAAATAGGATATAGAAATGTGTGGCCTGATATGCTTTATATGACTATTTAACCTGCATTGCGCGTTGAAAATCATGCAGCCTGTCTTAAACATAGACCGCTGGGCCACAGGAAGCCAGTGAAGCTGCTTCATTAGTGACTTAGTATGACAGTGTCTCAGTTGCTGGAAAGCTAATCTGGCCACATGATTCTGAATCAGCTGCAATCTATGGGTTTGATTGGCAGGGCGACCTAAATAGAAAGCATTGGCGTAATCCAGCCTGGACATAATCAAGGCCAGCATGATCACCACGCTTGCCTCCCTAGTAAAAAATCTCCTGATTTTCTTGAAAGTCCTTAGATGATAAATGCACGAGGAAGTGACCAGGCTGATTTGTTCATGCATGGATAAGTTTGCATTTATTTTGATGCCCAGACTTTTGACAGAATTCTTAGGGATAGGTGGAGTGCCCAATGTAGCTGGTCAGTGTCCTGGCGTCCAATGATGGAGGCTGTTGTTAGAAATTACTATCTCTGTTTCGTCAGAGTTTTATTTAAGATGGTTGTGACTCATCCAGTCTTTAACCACATGCGTGCGGCTCATTTTCCCGCTGTGCGCTAAAGAATTCAAAACCCCGCGGTTCATGACGAGCTCAGCTCGTCATGAACGTGCAAGAGGTGTACTTCATGACGAGCTGAGCTCGTCATGAGCGTGCAAGGGGTTAATAAAAAGCATGGTATTTTGGAAGAAGGCCTTAGATTCCTCCGTCTCGTCTATCGGGAATATCAGCTGCATATCATCTGCATAATTATATACCTTTACTCTCCTACTTTGGAGGGAGTGGATCAGGGGCAGATATAAAAGTTGAATAGGTGGGGGAAAGGGACGAACCTTGAGGTACACCACAGGTGGTGTTGACCCTGGCTGAATTAAAGGGTGCCAGACAAACAGAATGGGTTCGGTCCCCTAGGAATTAAATCATCCAATCCAGGGCCGTGCCTCTCAGGCCTGCCGCAGCCATTCTATCCGCTAATACGGTGTGATCCACGGTATCGAACGCAGCAGACAGGTCGAGCAGGACCACTGCGTGTGTGCACCGCCTGGTTGCTCCCTCCTTCAGGTCATCCACTATGCCTAAGATGACTGATTCAGTCGAGTGTGACGGCCTGAAACCTGCCTGGTGAGAGTCCAAGAATTTAGTCTCTTAGATTAATGTGCAAAGGAGTTTTTCTACGTGTGCTTCAAGCACTTTTGCAGGATATGGGAGGAGCGATATGGGTCTGTAATTACTCAGTAGATTAGGATCTACTCCGGTTTTCTCTTGAAGCGGGACTAGCACTGCCTCTTTGAAAGCATGTGGGACCACCCCTTGCTCCAGGGAGAGGTTGAGCAGGGAGAGAAAGGTATCCGGGAATTGTGCAAGAATTTATTTTTGTATCTTAGAGGGACAGGGGTATTTGGGGGAGCCAGATTTTACACTGAGAAGTCCAACTGGGTTGCTAGACTATGACTTGCGGGCTTGAAAAAGTCTTGTTGACGATGTGTGGACTCCTTCTCGCACTTGCAAACTACACAAGGTCAGCCTTGTGCCTGGTATTCACCTTTCATTTCAACGCTCCTATTTGAGCACACTCAGAACTCACCTTTCCCTGAGATTTGCAACTGAGTGTGGCAATTTAAGTGAGCGTGCTTTGTAGGGTCCCATCGAAAATAAACATCATTTTGCATTTTTCAAAAATGCTCTCTTACCCTATCAAATCTGATGTTATTTGTAGTGTGGATGACAATTTGAAAAACATATCAAATATTTATTCAGAATTTTTGTCCAGACGAGCCTTTGGTCACTTCAGGCTGCAAGGAGAAGCAAGCGAGTTAGGACTACAATGGATTAGGAGAGGATCCCAGTGCGATATTCTTGAATCGCTGCTCTTGGAGGTGCGGCCTGTATTTGTAAACCACCCAAAGGCCCTTCCTGAAGAGGTTCCACCCTGAGGCTTGGGTTCAGTGACTTCCATAGTCTGAGTCCTTGGACTGCCTGAGATCTGCACCTATGTTTATGTTTGCTTCATCTGAAGATTTGTTGACATAGTGCAGGTGTCTGCCTGGCCTTGTATGAGGGCAGCTTCCACAGATATCCTGGGTGTCTGTCCCTATAAGGCTTGCACATGGTGCTAAGGACTTTAATCTCTTATCTTGCATGTACTGGGAGCAAGTGGAGTGCTTTAGTAAGTAAGTATGTAAAAGTTTATAAAGCGCTCGAATGCCGAAGCGTCTTGCAGCTGGAAAGCAAAGGAGAAAAATGTGGAGCTCAGAAAATCCGATCTTACTGATTGGGAAAGAGCCAAGTTTTCAGTAGCCCCCGGAATTTCGATCGGACTGGCTGGGATCTGATGTGTAAAGGCAGCTTGTTCCAAGGTTTGGGAGCTAGATATGAGAGGCATCTTCCTCCCCATTTAGCTTTCTTAATTTTAGGGACGTTTACCAGTGCTTTCTTGGCTGATCTTAGTGAGCGTCTAGGGGTGTACCAAGGCAGGATTTATGCAGGCGCCTTGTTGTAGGTTCAGACATACTCTGTTGCTTGGCCCTGGAACCTTTGGAACCTGTTAATTATCTTTGTGAGCTCAATGTCAAGAACTATCATCTCATTCAGCATTTTCCCAAACTCCATGGGGTCAGCGAGGTAGGCAGAAGGTGGTGATGGGGTCTCCTTGTAGGGTGAGATCAATCGACTATAAAGCAAAACCCACTTTTTAAAGTTGAAATTGATGTGGTTGAGTATTGATGCAGGAAAACAAGGAGGAGAGCAAGGGATTGTGTTCACCCTTGGTGAACGGAGAATACTCCTATTCCCCTGGTCAAGGATTCAGAAAAACAAATGGAGGAGTATCACCCGAAGTAAAGCTAAAAGTTTCCTAACTGTTTTTTTTTTCCAATGATGGAAATGAAGGATTCATCCTTTTGTTAGAAACCCCTCACTCACCAACCTAGTGGTGACGTGCTTCACCAGGGTGTGCTTCGACACCTGTAGTACAGTGGAGCAGGTTGTGAATGTAGGTGAAAAAATAAATGTTAAAAATTGTCCTGGTTTAACTTAAAAAATGAATTTTATTTTGAAGCAACTGGACAATGTTAAAAAACAGAGAACGAGATACTGGAAGGGGAGTTACGACCAAAGTATCTCTATATGTGTAGTGGTGGGTTGGTCAACATGTTTCTACCATATGGGTAAGTACCCGGTATTCATCAGGACCATGAACAAGGAGATGGGAGGTGTGGGCCCCCTAAAAGGCACACCCTGTCCTAAATCCTTATGTACCTCTTGGTGGAATTGCCAGTGGTAAAAATGCTCCAAAAATAGAAGAGCATTTGCATTTAGAAAAGCAAAAACTTTGTTTAGTGCTTTCGAATGCTTCGGCGGGCAGGGGGTAGGCTCATCTTGCGGTAGAATATATTAGTTTCCTTGAGAGGAGTAAGGCCAGTAACCTACTTCTACTTCCCGCTGCTCGGCTAGACGCTAGGCCACCAGGGTGGACCCCGATGATGAAGCATGTCACCACTAGGTTGGTGAGTGAGGGGTTTCTAACAAAAGGATGAATCCTTCCTTTCCATCATTGAAAAAAAAAAACAGTTAGGAAACTTTTAGCTTTACTTCGGGTGATATTCCTCCATTTGTTTTTCTGAGTCTTGATGCAGTCATACATGGATAGCTAAGTGAAAGTGAGTTTATGTCAATTTAAAGTATGAGTAAATCATGGAAGTGGTTAACAAAGTGTGAGAAAGAACTATAGTATTGTGCATATCTGTTGTGAGTGGGATGCTCCTGAGAAACTTGACTCTCTATCCTGAAATTAGACACAAATAATTGACACTTAGAGTGAAGAAGACGGAGGTTTAAAAGTCTGCTGATCGTCTTGCCATTCAGCCCCCTACTTTGCCAGTGTTGGGTGGCCGGCCCAACCCTCTTCACAGGTCTATGACCCATTCACCTGCTTGGCCCCTTTTCTTGTTTGTCTCCCCAGCTTCTCAAGATCAGTTTAAATGAATTCCACTTCCGGTACATGCAATGAGAGGGAAGAACACCGGAAGAGAAAGAGGTATGAGGTGGGAAAGGAAAGGTGGATTGTTGTATGTTTATGGGTGCCTACAGGGTACATGAGACAGTACAAGCAGCAGCTTGAGAACAGTGACTGTTTGCTCCCAGCAGTGAGTATAGAAGCCTCCCAGGCATTATCACCAGCTCCTGTGATGGAAGAAAATAAACATGGCTGAATGTTGGCTGAATATTGGGACCGAGGGAACCGCCAGAGATACCAAAGTGCATAATTTTATAGGGGTCCATCATAAAACAGGACACAGAAGAATGTGACAGAATGACAAAGACAGGAAAAGGGAAAAAAATAGGATAAGAGAAGATAAGAACCGAGCTAGAACGGGGTAAAAAAAACAGAGAAAAATGACATATTATAACAAGAAAGAAAACAGCAAAACCTACACAAAGGAAAGGAGACAGAAAAGACAAAATAAAGAAGGACAGAACAAAGTGGATAGAAAGTGACAAGTGGAACAGAAATATAGAGCAATATAGGACAAGAACTGACAAGAGGGAATTATATGCGCAATGGATAGTGTTTAGTTATCAAATTCAACTTATTAGATAGACTAGTTAATGCTCTAAGGCGGAGATACAACCCTTGTCAAAAGTTGTAATCAAACAGGCATACAAAGTATGACTATTACACATAGAAATCAATAATTCTCAACCTGAGCAAAACTAATAAAAGAGTGTAAATAGAGTCCAATCAAAAAAGTACTTTTTTACAGTTCAGTATTTTCAAATTTTATAATCTTCTTTATTTCTTCAGTACTTGATATGCAGTCACAAAGCACAGTTCTTCAGATGTATTTCTTAGTATACAGTTCGTTGTCAACACGTGTTTCGTCCTGCTAGTAAGCTTAAGGACTTCGTCAGGGCAGTTGACAAATGTAATTTTCTACAGTAGATTTTAGAGGGGTACGTGATCTCTAGAGGGAGAATAACCTTAATAATGTTAAGTTCCCTCTTAACAGGTCGCTAGTGGCTTTTAGAGAAAGTCTCAAGATCTTTTCTAAGTTTGGAAACTTCCAAAAGGAAGAACGAGCAAAGTCTGTATATCAGTAGTCCAAACAACTTCTTATTTCATTCCGGATAATATTCCTCCCGGTTGGTATGATCAGCCACTCGCAATTTGGCGTCTAGCCTTATATATAGAAATATAGAGCAAAAGGAATACAAAGAAAAAATAAGTCAGCTACAATTTTAAAAAAGACAAGAGAGATGGAAGAAGCGGCTGCAGACAAAAAATAAGTTTGTGCTTGAAAGCTTGAAAGAAGGATAGGATAGAAGAGGGAAGGGAAAAAATTAAAATAGAAAGGAAACAAGATACAAATAAAATGTGAGTGAGACTCCAGAGGGGACTGACCTACCAGCTACAGAACTCTATGCGTAAAGTGGAGGTCACTGTTGCTAACCCTTATAAGATTGTTGAGTGGGGTGATAATATACAGGCTGTTGAATCCAGCGGTTCGCCTGTGCCTCACAGGTTCCCGTCCCATTCAGCATATTCAGTGGGTGAGTGTAGTTCGAGAGATAGCTCTGCTATCAGCCGCAAAGCCTGAGTGAGATAGCTCTGCTGTCAGCCGCAAAGCCTTTAAGTTTTGGGTCACTTCAGGTAGCTCTGCTGTTCTTCGGTGAGAGGCCCCAGCCTCAAAGATGTGTGTCACCGTGTTTCTTCATGTATTTAAGTTAAGGGAGGCGGGGTAGATAATGGACTTGGTTAAGGGCCCCATTGAAGTGTGACCTCACTACAATAGCAGTCCTTTGATGTCACTAATTATGGTTTATTGCCAGCCATTCCTTCCCAAAGGTGATTAAATGAGTTTCAAGAATGAAGTCCATGCGCACCTGAGTCAAGACAGGGGCTAGAAGGAAATCTGGTTTATTTTTAACTCAGTATGAGCAAACAGAGTAACAATGCAGGTCAAAGGGTAAAACTTTCCCAGGCTGTGGGTGGGCCTCAGGCAGAACTCTTCACATTTTTTACCGACCTCAAGAGGAAGTGCTTATCCAAAATGTTTTTGTGATTTACTGATCTCTATAGTTTCTCCTTCACCTCAACATCTCAGCCCTGTCAGTGACACACACACAGGCACACTCGGCACCCCCACACACGCATGCACATGTATTACACGCATACGTAACCACCTCGTGGGGGTCATGGCGTCTGGGATAGAAAGTTAATAGGTCACTAGAAGCGCTTTTCACTTATGTAGTTTCGACTCCATTCCCTTCCTCCTACCGCCTTTGAGGCTGTTACGGGGTCAGAGCGCATCAAGGCATCAGTCCCCTGATGTCCTCAAGCAGGGCACGAGTCGGGGGTACACGCGGGTGGACGGTGTCCCCCCACTTCTTTCACAGGGTAGATGCCGTCCACCCTGCCAAGAAGTTGGGCCCCTCTAAAAAAGCTGCTGAATTCGTCCCGGTGTAATTTCCAAACACCGGGACACATTCAGCAACGCCTGCACCGTTGTTGTCTGCTTTCGATCACAACAACGTGCAGGCGGGGAAGGGGCTCTCTTATTTCTGACTCCTGCTGGGATACTCGGCCATAACAAAGGCCGAGTTTCAGGGGTCATCAGGCCTCCTTTTGCTGGAGTTTCCTGGCTGACAGCAGTCAGGAGCCTCACACCTGGTGCAAATGCAGCAGAGGGGAAACAAAGGCTCGCACCTTGTTAGCACTTCACACATACTTGGGGCAGCTTTTCACTTTGTTCAGGCTCTGTTGAGGAGATATGCATGCACTGTTAGAACGTCCGACGTGTTGATCTTTCCCAGCATTTGCACTAAATAAATTGCATTTATATACGCTTATAACCCTTGGGGAGGCGTTGTAATAATTTAAATATCACTATTTCTTTTAAAGCACTATGGCTATAGGAAGCTTAACGCTGACAAAAGGTAACATTGCTTTACGTGTAGGGTACAAAAGTGTGAATCTTCTGCCTAAATCAGGAGGGTTTGCAAGTATACTCGAAATGTGCTCCAATGTACTCATGATACACCTGCTACACATATATGTGCGGGCTTAAGATCTGATATCACTTCTTCTGATGCCAGTTCCTGTGATGTCATGCGCTGTGATGTCACGTGCAGTGATGTCACGTGCTGCAATGCCAGCGCTGTGATGCCACATGCTGCGATGCCACTTGCATACTGGTTAACTAAGTTAGTCCCCATCTTCTTTTTTAGGACTTGTGCCCTGTCCTCAAGGGATGCCCGCCGCAGTTTTCCCTGTTACCTTATTACAAAACCGAGACCATGGTGAAGGTTTACACCCACCAGAATTTTCCTTTCTACCTCCAAACGTCTGGCAAGAACATACAATATACGTACGGGAAGTGGGAGGGGCTGGGGGGGTCATTGCAACCGCGACCCGTTGGCTTCCACTTGTGACACTTAGCTTTGCCCTGTTCAATAAGCAGTATTTTGAAGTGATTTTATGAATTTCACCTTTATTGTAGGAATTTTGATGCCATTATCTCATCAGTGATGTTGATGGAGACCACTGTTGAAGTGCTGACACACTGTGCTACATTATCTCATCAGTGATGTTGATGGACACCACTGATGAAGTGCTGACACACTGCGCTACATTATCTCATCAGTGATGTTGATGGACACCACTGAGGAAGTGCTGACACACTGCGCTACATTATCTCACCAGTGATGTTGATGGACACCACTGATGAAGTGCTGACACACTGCGCTACATTATCTCATCAGTGATGTTGATGGACACCACTGATGAAGTGCTGAGACACTGCGCTACATTATCTCATCAGTGATGTTGATGGATGCCACTGATGAAGTGCTGACACACTGCGCTACATTATCTCACCAGTGATGTTGATGGACACCACTGATGAAGTGCTGACACACTGCGCTACATTATCTCATCAGTGATGTTGATGGACGCCAGTGATGAAGTGCTCACACACTGCGTTACATTATCTCATCAGTGATGTTGATGGACGCCACTGATGAAGTGCTGACACACTGCGCTACATTATCTCATCAGTGATGTTGATGGATGCCACTGATGAAGTGCTGACACACTGCGCTACATTATCTCATCAGTGATGTTGATGGACGCCACTGATGAAGTGCTGACACACTGCGCTACATTATCTCATCAGTGATGTTGATGAACGCCACTGAGGAAGTGCTGACACACTGCGCTACATTATCTCATCAGTGATGTTGATGGACGCCACTGATGAAGTGCTGACACACTGCGCTACATTATCTCACCAGTGATGTTGATGGACACCACTGATGAAGTGCTGACACACTGCGCTACATTATCTCACCAGTGATGTTGATGGACACTACTGAGGAAGTGCTGACACACTGCGCTACATTGTCTCATCAGTGATGTTGATGGAGACCACTGAGGAAGTGCTGACACACTGCGCTACATTATCTCATCAGTGATTTTGATGGACACCACTGATGAAGTGCTGACACACTGAGCTACATTATCTCATCAGTGATGTTGATGGACACCACTGAGGAAGTGCTGACACACTGCGCTACATTATCTCATCAGTGATGTTGATGGACACCACTGAGGAAGTGCTGACACACTGCGCTACATTATCTCATCAGTGATGTTGATGGACACCACTGAGGAAGTGCTGACACACTGCGCTACATTATCTCACCAGTGATGTTGATGGACACCACTGATGAAGTGCTGACACACTGCGCTACATTATCTCATCAGTGATGTTGATGGACACCACTGATGAAGCGCTGACACACTGCGCTACATTATCTCACCAGTGATGTTGATGGACACCACTGAGGAAGTGCTGACACACTGCGCTACATTATCTCATCAGTGATGTTGATGGACACCACTGAGGAAGTGCTGACACACTGCGCTACATTATCTCACCAGTGATGTTGATGGACACCACTGATGAAGTGCTGACACACTGCGCTACATTATCTCATCAGTGATGTTGATGGACACCACTGATGAAGCGCTGACACACTGCGCTACATTATCTCATCAGTGATGTTGATGGACGCCACTGATGAAGTGCTGACACACGGTGCTACATTGACAATAGCCCCCTCAGGATGTCTTTGCAGACTCCCTCAACAGTAAGCCGGTCCTGCCTCAAAATATTCCCAACCTGGAGCCTGTCAGCCCCACAAACTGACCAATCACCTGTCTGTCATTCCTGGGGAAGAGGACGGAGAAGGCTCTCACCATCCATCTACATAGACATATCAAGTACACTGCTCACCTTCAGGCTACCAATCCTGGTTGAGGCCACGATGCATTACTGAGGCAGCGACCATGCACGTGTTTAACAATGCACGTCACATCACGGACAATGGGGACCTGTATCTTCTCATCTTGCTGGGTCTCTCCGCAGCTTCATCACCGTTGACCACCGTGCCTCGCGTAACTGCTTAATTTGTAAAACAAAATAAGTGCCAGAGCTCTAGTCAGCAAGCCACCTCCGCTTGCATTGCCCATTGGCGCTGTCAATGACAGTAATAGAATAACTAATAGGTCACACTCCTACAAGTGTGATCATTCTAACAATTTCAGGATGCCAAAGTTAAAAGAATGGTTTTGGCAGCAGGTATTAGTAATTTTTAATGTACACTGAATGAATAAGCAAAGTGGTTGTGCTTATCTCTGAATTCATAAAACAGTGCCACCATGTGGCAGATTGTCTTAGGTACCGGTGCTGACAATTAAGTGCTGGTGCTGAGCACCGGAAACCGCCAGCTCAAATTAAGCACTGGGTTGAGAGCACACTGCAATGGATTATGTCCTTCCTGAAGAATAGATCCCAGGTCATCAGCATGAGCTTCTCCAAATCCAGACCAGAGGTGTGTGAACTTTGCGTAATTTGCCTTAGCTTAATTACGGAAACATAAGTGAAATTACTTGTAATTATGCAAAATGAAAATCCATCATTTCAAGCCATATTTTAGGATGAAATGAATCCTCGCGTCAGTTGTTGAAGCAAGAATGCATTCATACAAGAGCACCACGAACAGCTGCTAATATTCTGTTGTTCTTGTGTGAATGGTGCAATTTACAGTAAAGGTTATTTCCTACCATCGGCCATGTACATCTCTGCCCCACTTGCTTGCTTAGTTAATACTCTGCTGTAAGCCCTGATACTCAACAGTGGTCTGTTGCATTGCAGCTACATTTCCAAATTATGGGTCCCATACATAGATATATTTACTGTAGCCAGTGAGATATACATTGTTACTTCCCAGCAGAGCCCTGGGAACAGAGTAAGTTGTAGCTGCTTTTGCTCTTCTGCCATCAATAAGGTGATTCTCCATAAGAAAAACCATAGGGGTTCAACAGACTGGAAACAATGTCAGCATTGGAAGCTTCATGTCTACCTGTTAATTCCACCTGTCCCACCACAATCACTTTCAAATCGCTAGCACCTGTAGATTTCACCTCGGGGACTCTTCGTGTTTGTTCAAACTCTGTCCCCTGTAGACTCTCTCAAAGCCAAGCGGCTGCCACCTGCAGGCTGTTTGGGACTTGGCAAGTGATAAGGGCCCAGACCTCCTCTTACTGAGAGTGGAGCTCCTTTGCCCTGCTTTGAGGAATAGGACACATTACAACGCACATATTACAACGCGTGCCAATAGAACAAAGTTTTTACAAGGCGAAATCTATTACAGTGCATGTCGTTACAACGCATGTCATTACAACGCATAGTCCATTACAACGCATTTACTATTCCAACTCTGCTGGGGCGTAACCTTGGGGAATGCGTTGTAATGGATTATGCGTTGTAAAGACATGTGGTGTTATGGAATTCGCGTTGTAAAAACTTTGTTGCAATGACACGTGTTGTAACGTGTGCGTTGTAAATGATGTTTCCTGTTTTGAGGCTTTCCGATTGGGATCCTATCTGTGGAGTAGGGAGAACCTTATGGTTCTCATCAGCTCAGGGCAGCAAGGTGACATATTTCACAAACGTTTCTGGGATCTCTACTGATGCTCCTTGTAAGTTTTCCGATATACAATGTATAATGTGCCAAAGCTTTGTCTAATGATGTCATGCTGGTTCTGATTGCTACTATTACTCTTTCACAGAGCCTGATTGGTCTTTTATGTTTTTGGAGAAATCGATTTTGCTGCTGTTTTTGGAAATCGTTATTCCTCTCCTTTTGTCGTCTACTGAGCTTCCGCAATATTGTTGACATGTTCATTGTAACAGGATGCTTATAAACAGTATCACTGGATTCCACCCTGCATCATGAAAGCATGAGTAATATATACTGAGCCTATGCTACACTTGTTTATATATAATTATATTGGCACCTTACTATTAGAAATCCTTTCAGCACATCATACATTAATAAGATGTGTGTTCAGTGGCGGCTTCTCCGCTATGGCGGGGGAGCGTTGCCCCACGGCTTTCTTGCTGTGCGAGAAGCAAAAATTTCAAATGGTAACAACTTTCAGTTATTACCCTTTTATGTTTCCTTTGCGGATGGGAGTGTGGGCAGGGCTGCTCTGTTAACGGAGCAGGGCAGGGGAGGAGTGGTTTGCCCACTCCTAAGTGCACAATGACTGTTTGGTCAGCCCTCTCGGAATAAATGAGGGGGAGGGGGAACTTGAGGGGATGGTTTCGTCCTGATTCTTTTTGCACAAGGGCTGCAAGATCCAAAAATAAATTAAATCGTGATCATGAGGGCTGTGCGTATATATATGGCATGTCAACGTTTCGACCCCGAAAGTAGCGCAATTTTAGGGTGCATCAGGGCGGGTCTTCTTCAGGACAATGAAGGGATGAGTAGACAGCCAATGGCGCAGACGTCTCAATGAATGAATTCAGAAAGCAGTATTTAGGTAGCGTTGCACGATTTGACAAAGCAGGTCTCTACCAGCCGGTTGGAGCCTTATTTATACCTTGAACGGACTGCCACCAGCCGGTTGGGGTCTCGTAGAAAAGCCTATTGATTCAGGCTTGCTAGGCGCAAGGAAGTCGCGTCCGTCCAGCAGCAGTTCCAATCAATTACTGGATCTTGCAGCCCATGTGCACAAAGAAACAGGATAAAGCCTTCTCCAAAGTTCCCCTCTCATTTATTCCACATGTATTTATTTTGTATATAGTGAACTGTCTATATCACTTAATCACTATATGTCACTTTATTCACCGCAGTCACTCATTGTTTCTTGACACAATTGAATTTGTAACTGTGACAGCCTCTAGAATTCAATACTCATTTAGAATACATTATTGATTCTTACATTCATTTGTGTGTGTGTTTTCTCCTTGTGTGAATTAATTTCTTTGGGGAATCATTGTTTTATGTTTTATAGAAAGTATTTTTTCTCCGTATTTAAAAACAATACTCTAAGTAATTGCACATATCCCGACAGAACCAATTGTTTTTGTTTAATATTAATACCTAGCTTCTGAGAGACACCGGATCGCCCCATTATTATTAATACTGGTCTAGAGTTTGGCAGATGTTTTAATCCTTCAGAAAGGTGATGAATATCCTGTACACCTTAATACAAGAGCATTATAGCCTATGGCATTCGCAATAAGGCGGACAGGACTTAAACAAAATTGACTTAATGAGTGTTGTGTTTCATTTTGCAAACTCCTATTCTCAGCCCTTATTGGAGCAAACTCACCTATGTTCCTCCACAAATAATTATAGACAATCCTGTATCAACTCCCTTTTCTGGAGAAGCGTGGCTCAGTGGTTAGAGGCGGCAGACCCGGAAGCTGAGATTGACCGTGGACCAGGGTTCGATTCCCTGCCTCGGCAGGTCTCGGGCTCAAAATTCCACGGACTCGACAATTCTCGCTCCGGTGCCTACTCGACTCACGGGGTCACACTCTGCGACTCTGGGCAATAGCTTGCTCAATCTCCACTACGGCCCCTCGCGGCGGGATGCCTGGCTTTCACCTTGTGGACGCCCTGCCAGGGGTTTCTCACAGGGGAATACCAGGACGGGTTCCCTAAGCAAGCGCTTAGATACCGTGTCGGTGATTTGCGCTATATAAATACATGTACATTTACATTTACATTTACAAGACCCTATCAATCCAGGCTGAACTCAGGTCATCCACCCAACACTGGGCCTGTCAATCACAGTGAGGTTAATAAGTGATTAATACCGGTTCACACACCAGTCCTCAAAGATTGTGAAACCCACTTGCTTCAAGATAATCACAAAAGAATGCTACAGGACTATTTAAAGGGTACATGGAAGGTGAGTTGTCTACTAAGTGGAGATTAAGGTGATGAGAAACCCGCGACAAAGGTGCATGGAAGGGGACTGGTGTTGCAGAAAGCTACCAGAGGAGTGCAACAGTCTGCAGGCCTGACTCACAGAGTGTTTTGCACACCTAAGTTCTACTTGGGAGCACACAAACATCCTTGGTAGTGTATAGTAGCAATTGCTGGTGACTCTGGAACGTAAACTCTACCCTTGAAATGGGGGTTGGCCATCAAAGAATTCAGCCCGTATTCCCCATTCACAGTCCAGGGCTAGTGGGGCTAAGACATGGTCTATGGACATTTCAAAGTGGGTCCACCTGCAAATGTCTGTGCATGCTTCAAAGATTGTGGATATTCACAAAAATGCCTGCCTAGGAATTACACAAAGATTTACTCCTGGAAAGGCCAGGAGTAATTGATGGAAAAGAGTGGTAAATGGAGAAGAAACACCCCCAAAATTGATCGAGATGTTATGGAACGTTTTTTTCTGCAGTTGAAATATAGTTTCCCCTGGAAGAAACAAAAATATTTTAATTTGTGATTAATTTATGCCTTCAGAAATAAATATCGATCACAATTAGACTGACCGAAAATCTTCTCAATTTGAGAACACAGGAACTGCTCCTCTGTGTCGGCCCCCCAAACCCCTCCCCCTGCTGAGAGACAGCTGAGGGAAACGTGAAAAATAACATGATAATAAATTGGTTTTATTACAATTTTATTTTTCCCGTTTCCCTTCAGAGCCAGCCAAGTCTGGGTGAGGCGGGGCTTAGTTGTCATCACAGCCAGCAGGGGAGGAGTAGTGCACACTGTAAGTGCGCATGGTGGTTTTGCCAGCTGTCTTAAGCCGGCCAAACCGTCATGCGCACTTCGGTTCCTCCATCCAGCTGGGTTGGGGAAACAGCACAGACTTCCAGGCACTGCCTGAGCAGCAAACCAAGCTGCTCAGATCAATCCTGGGCATACTCTCGTGCTATTGAGAGCAGCACCAGGATTGGGTGGGGAGCCTGTGCTGGTGTCCCAGGGATTGCTGGGTCACCATCACACGCGAAGAGGAGCACTGAGGCGGCCAGCAGTGTCGGAACTGATACGTTTAAAAAAATTTATTATAATTTCCCCCATTCCGTCCCACCCCTTTCTTTGCCCCTCACTTGAATTTTGCGGTGGCCGCCACTGTTTTTTTTTTGTAAGTCTGGGGTCTGAATTGCGTCGTTAACGTTTTAGATTCTGCATAGCACTGCAGGCAACCCTATAAAGCTTCCAGACCACTGAAAACATCAGAATAAATGTGCTGCTGTCAAAGCCTGATTGGAGACGGGCCTTATTGCTACAGTTCAGAATCCCATTGAACTAGGGTGTGTGGCAGCCATCTTGAGCGAATCAGTCTAAGTGCTGAATAGATTACACTAATCTCTTTGGATGTAGCATGCCCATAATAAATGCATTTTGTAGTAAATAGTTTGGTACAGTTGCTTTAAGTCGGGTATGGTGAGGTGTTTGTTGGATTTCACTTTGGATTTTTACATACACACACACACACTCGTCTCTGTTTTAAAGTTCTCAAAAGACAGTTTTTTTTTACAAAATATTGAGTTTTAAATGCCCTTCACAATCTGCACTCTTCTCCCTTCGTACTGCTCCATAAGCCCCCCTCCTGCCCTGCTTCTCATACAATGGGTTTTAACAAGCATGATTGTTTGGAAATATGAAGCTCACATTCCCCCAATCTTACTCGTCAATCAATGCTCTTGACTGTGTTATAACAACACCAAACGTAGACCAGCCTGAGAAACACATTCAGTCTCAGAATGGGGTCTTGGGGGGGTAGTCAACCACATAGAGGTCTGCCCCAGGGAAGATTGGGAAAATGGAGCAGTCCGACGACTACTTGTGGTTTGAGCTTGGATTTGGCTATGTACTAGCCCAGAGTATAAAGCCAGACATTGTGTCCCCCAACTACCATTTAGTCTTGAATATTGCCTTTCTATGACCTTTAACCCGGTGGTGGCAGTGATGTTATGGGGGGGAGCATTTGGCACATAAGAAAGTCATGTTTCAGATTGATAACATGGCTGTGATGCAGGTGGTAAATCAGCAGTCAGCCAGAGATGCACAGGTGTTGAAGCTGCTGCAGGTTTTTGTGTTGAGGTGTCTGGAGTATGATATTTGTATAGAGCTCGACATGTTCCTGGTATTGACGATGACATTGTGGATGCTTTGTCTCATTCACAGTGGGAGAGATTCCATGGGATGGCCACGGAGGTGGACAGAATCCTGACCTGGATCCCACAGGAGCTTTGAACTGTAGGTGATAAAGAATGCTCCAGTTGGTAGTAGAGTTATGGACTGTGTCCACGAGGAGGGTGTATGCTCAAGCCTGGGCGGAGTTCTTAGATAGTGGGGAACAGCGAAGGCAGGAAGGATGGGCCAGGACCAAAGATGTAATGCAAATCATGTTGGCATTGTTCAAGAAAGGGCAGTCAAGGGTCTTGATCTCAAGAAAGTTGGCGGGCATAGCTTTTATGGGAAAACTTCTTTAGGGTTATGCCCCATCAGAGGCGGGGGAATTTGGGAGACAAATGTTGGAAGGCTGGGCCAGGGAGGTCGTTAGTGAAGGGCCAAAGAGGAGGCCCCTGACTTCGGATCTTTGTTCTGAGGTGTTTACTTGTTTGCCTGGATCTACAGGGGAGGATAAAATGGTATTGTTCTCTGCATTGATGACATGGATGTTTTTTGGCGCATTTCGGGTGTCAGAGCTCTTACAAGGTAGGGGAGTAGCGGTGTAATCTGGGAAGAGGTAAGCTGGGGTAAAGCAGGTCTTCAATTATGATTATACATGTCAAAGATGGATCAAAGGGGCAGGGTAAGTCAGTCTTGATTTGGATTATCCAGTAGCTACGTTTTGCCCTGTTTAATGGGGGAGCCTCCCTCCAGACCCGATCCCGCCTGCTAGCAAGGAGAATTTTTCAACATGTGGGCAGTAGGCCGGTGACTGCGTTTCAGCTGTTAGCCGTGTTGCGCCAAGCACTGCCACATTTAGGAGTTATTGCAAGAGGCTATGCACATATTCATTCTGCATACATATTGTGACGATGGTGGGTAGAAGAGGCTGGAGTCGGGCAAACATCATGGGTTTGGGTAGAAGATCTTCAGAAATTTTCCATCTTCATGTCTGGGAGTGTGAAGGGGATTGTTGGCCTATTTCCCTTTTTCAATTGTTCTTCTGTGTTTCAGGTTCAATTCCCAGCCCGGAGGTTTCAGCTGCCCTTATGGATTGTGGGTCATTCCTACATGAAGTGGCCGGTAAGAGGGTAGGGGGGTAAAAAAGGCAAGCTAGGGCCTTTTTCTGGGTGGCGGTTGGCCATGGTTTTTTTTTGGTTTTTTAAAAACTTTATTTATCATTTTCAAAATAAAAAGAAAACAATGAAGTATCTCGTGTTACATATCAAATCAAATAAATGATGGCAGAGTGGAAAGCGCGTATAGAAGTAATTGAATAAAGCATGGTACATCGATCGGGCTGCTATAACACAATGAGCCGCACAAATGGTGAAATATGTGAATTACAATGCACAAAAAGAACGGCAATGGAGAAGCAGATTAGAAATGCATACAAAATCAACACTAATATTATAGCATTTACGTAGTAGCATGACATTGAATTCCACAAATAAAAAGGGGGCAACATTGATCAGGAAATCAACCGAATAAAGACCCAATACAAATCAGTCGCAAATTGCAGGGCACCTCAATCAATCCCCTCAGGAGCTATGTGATTGTCTGGTTGGGACTGACAGTCAGCAGCCATCTTGACAATGTATGATCGATATGGCCCCCAAATATCTACAGGTCGGGACGCATTGGATACTTGCGTAGAATACTCCACACAATTAGTGTTGCAAAAGGCCATGCTCCGGATGTCAATCTCGGAGGTCGCCTATCACACCATAGTAATGCGACTTCCCTCTTCGCCAGCAAGAACCCCAGTGCAGCAAGCTTTCTGACAGCACGTGGGAAGTTGGAAAGGTAGCCCAATAACGCAATTTCTGGAGTGGGACCAGGGGCACGCCTAAAATGTCGCTGAGCGTGCGATGTACCTGGGACCAATAATCCAGAAGAAGGGGACAGGTCCATGAGAGGTGGGCAAAATCGGCAAAGGGGGCTTTGCACCTGGGGCAGTGGTGTGGGCGACTAGGGTCTATTCGGTGTGAACGCATTGGGGTGTGATACAGCCTACGGAGAAATTTAAAATGGATGAGTTTGTGCCTGCTGTTCAGGGAGATTTCCTTCGTGGCTTTACAGCACTGTTCCCATTGTATGTGCGAAATGGGTTTCCCCAGGTCTTCCTCCCATGCGGTACGAACTTTAACGTCCGAAACGGGGATTGAGAGACTGCATAATTTGTATAGTTTAGAAATCAAATGTGCCCCCGATGGGTGTTGGATGAGAAGCGTAAGTGGGGGAGTCGGTCAGGAGCCAATGGAAATGTAGCTGAACGAAGCTCGCAACATGGATCGTACCCTAGTCAAAACATAGGAATCCATGAACGAGCGTACAGTGAAGCGGGGGTCCTCTGACATGGAAAAAGCGTGACCCTCAGGAAAGAGGTCACCAATAGTTTGGGTGTGGAATTTAGCCAGTGTGTTTTTGACAACTAATTCCCCAGTGATCGGGAACCAGGAGGCGTTGGGCAAAGGAAGGGCAGGTGAATACAATTGGTCTAGACCAAGAAGTCTACGTAATCTATCCCAGGCCCAGCAGGTTGCTGAGACAGTCTGTATGTCATGCGGGTCGCGAGGGAAGCCACTAGGAAGCACAGTAGAGAGGAGGCCAGGAAGGACCAAATCCGCTTCAGGTTTCAAATACAGAATGCAAGCATCTGGGTGGAACCAAGGGTACGCGTAGGCACATTGTGCAATTAAGAAATAAAGATAAAAATCGGGAACGCCGAATCCACCTCTTTCATATGGAAGAGTCAGAACACGCCAGGTGACACGTGGAGTTTTGTCTCCCCAAACCAAGTGCAACTCGGTTGGCCATGGTTTAGCGAAGTTTATTGTTGTTGATAGCGGCAATCCTGGCTGAAATAAACGGGTGGACAAGGTTATGCCTGGAGAAGGCAGGAAGTTAGATTCATGAGGTTGTTAAATTAGTTAGAAGTTAATAGATGCAGTAAAGCTGGAGTTTAAAGATCTCAGCTGCAGGAGATTACCAACGGAGGAAGTAGAGACTTATAGAATTAAGTTTTGTGGGGGGAGGGACATTTAGGGGTGGGGGTACTTTACATAGGTGAACATCTTTGTATAGTGAGGTTTTAGTTGTGTAAGGTGAAAGGCCTGGGGTTAATATATGATGGGCACCTGTTTCAATAAAAGTCCTTTTTCACACAAATCCAGTGTCAGTGGTCAGCGCTGCGCCCCCTCTTCTCCTAAAGAATGCCCCGTTGTGAAGGGTTTCCGTTTTTTGCTCCTGTAAGCCATTGTCTCTCGTGGTTATTAAAATCATAGTGCCTGCTCGTTGGCGGATATCCTGAGCACACCTCGGGACTTGGACCGCAAAGTGGGGCTGCTGAGCATAATGGAGGACTGGGCAGATTGAAGCACCAGTGACTCTTGGCTGGAGTGAGATACTATGTCGCCTAGAGGGATATTGCTCATCACTGGAGAAATGCTTCACCAATGGTATCGGGCATGGACTACTGCTTGGCAGCTGAGAAGCAGCGGATGTACAAGTGGAGAGGCTGACAGGTCAAGTACTTAACACCTTGGGACACCTTGGGACAATGGTTAAACAACTAACTTGGCTGATCAGGGTAGAATACTATTTTTATATGCATCACTGCTATGGTCCTATTTACATAAACCACAGAGATTTGCAGTTGCTGTCTAGTGGCTGCTCCTCCCCTAAACGTCCTTGCTTGATCATACATAAGGCTCCCTGATTTCTGTTTTTACAGATTTTTACATGTAAATACAGACAGATAACATTAATTTTCTTGTCTATATTTATTTTTAAATGTGGATAAAAACAGAAATTGAGTTGCTTTTTACTAATTCTAAATACTTCCTGCCATGACGTTCAGGCCAATTGATGTGTAGATTGATGGAGAATGGCATTAAAAAATAAAGGAATTTTACTAATGAGGGTTTAACAGTAGTAGATATGCACCAGGTTGATACTGAAATTTGCATATTTTCATATAAGTGCACTGATTTATCTTCTGCTGGTGTTCACAGCACTGAAACATGGCAGACCTTCAAGCATGAGTACATATTTATTGGTTAAATAAATGTGGAAATATGCAATTTTCAGCTTAATTTTTCTACAAAACCCAAATTAATTATGGATAAATACAGATAAAATTAGCAAAAAAGAAATATGGATAAATACAGATGGAAAAGGCAAAAAAATAAATACCATAAAACCGGGAGCCCTAATTATACAGCATCGACTATGTTTGTATTGCTTAGTGTTTTGTCTTATAAAATTAATACAAAGAATTATATTTTATTAAAATAGCTCCCGGAGACACAGCAAATCAGAAGGTATTTGAAGGCTATATACAAGGCGGTTTACAAAGCAGTTGCTTGCATTCTGGCACCCAATTTTGGTATGTGTGGTAACTCAGCAAGGCACCGCTTCCTGCACATAGTTTGAACAGCACACTGTGTTACTTGATGTATAAGTTAGATTTCATACAGGACCCAGAGGGGGCTCTACCAGTCACTTACATTCCTTATCAGAGCTTTAAGTGGGATGAAAAAACGTGGGGGGGGGTCTCCCAAGGGAGCATGGCCAATGTAATTAAGGGCGTGGCTTAAAAATGCTTGAGCTAAAAATCTGTATTTACCATAGTGTGCCGCCCAACTTGTATTTTGCTGTTTCTGTCATTGCATCCAGATATATGATACAACAAGTAACATCAGACCTACAACAAGTCAGGGCTATTGGCTTTGTCAATGGTTGTTTGTTGCATAAGATAAATGAGCAGAAACTATGGCTTGTTATATATTGAAAACACTTCCACTCAAGCCCTTGTGACAAATTGACAATGTTGCTGCTCCTGAGTATCAAAAAGATAAGGGAAATCCCGAGAGAAAATGACTCTCTTTAAAGGATTTCCCTTCCCCTACAGCGCTCACCTGGCATGACGTCATGCCGTAACTTCTCCGCTGGTGAGAAGTGAGCAGTGTGAGCAGGAGCACATGGATGTGCCTGCAGTCACTGCAGTCCGGGAAAAAACTGACCGCCTGTGCCAGGGCACAAAACAGACCCGATAGAGACCCGTTTCGAGGCTCACTTTTAAAAACCTGCCGGTGCTCAGCACCGGTGAGACCCGGCCCACTTAAAGCCCTGTTCCTAATAAAAGTCTGTGAAAATGAAAAGGACACTAATGTGAGATGTGTTGCCAGGTTGGCTGGCACGCGCGCTCATCCTTCATGCAGTGGCCTTAGGTCACCAGAATTTTCACACAGGCGTGGAGTTTCCCTGTGTGCACCTGGAGGGGAGTTCACCTACATAATAATAATGCCAATTATGCACATGCGGGCAAGGGCGGTGATTTGGTGCCAGCCAGCCACAGAAACAATAAGCAGATGTGTAACAGAGCACGACAGTCACACAGGTGGAATGCAGTCCTGCACAGTCAGCAGCACTAACTGCTTCCCACATGCAGCAAACACACACTGCAGCAGGCACATCTTAAAGATTTTGGCCGGCCCTGGGCCTACAGTATTTTCGGGCCACTTTTCAGAACAGCTTTGAATTTATGATCTAACTAGAGATCCTTCATGCCCTCTTTGGCAAGGTCACTGATAGTGCACAGGCACACTGGTCCAAATTCGAAATGTGTTTACATTTAATATTAATGAATTGCAACGTGTTTTCGATAGCATAATACAGTAGCAGCTTACTAATGTTATTGCAAATAGTCTCTGTGACACCCTCATGTTTCTCATATGTGAGGTCCTGTTTCGATCTAAAAAAAACTTTCTCATGTGTGCTGAGCGGTTCTGAAAAACGTAAATACATTTTTTTTTCCTGCAAAATGTCTGTAGAAAACTCCCACACATTACCCATATTAAAGATGCATTAAAGGAAAACAGTATTAAAAAAATCTATGTTTAACAACCATTCAAGGTCATCAGTACAGGACTGTCTGCAGAACAGAGCAGGCTCTATCAGGGGCCCCCTCAAAGGCTGGGGCCATGGGCAAGGGCCCTCGCCTCCTCTATTAGGGCGGAGGGGCGTCGCCCCACTGCTTTCTCGCAGTGCGAGAAGCAGAAACATAAAATGGTAAAACTACCATTTTATGTTTCTGCTTCTCGCTCTGTGAGAAAGCATAAGGCACTCAAATGCCTGGTTGGGGGGGGGGCAGGCGGGAGGGTATGCCTGGTTGGATCAGGTCCGGGAGGAGTGGCTTGCCCACTGTTGTGGGCCCTGACGGTTTGGTCGGCCCAGGGGCCGACCAAAGCAGTCATGCGCACTCTCCCTTTTCTCTATAAATGGCCTCCCCATAGGCACCCGACTGGGTGCCGTCCACATCAATCACAACACTGCCATTGCAGCGTTGTGATTTGCTTAGGGGAGAGAGGCTGCTTCCTGTCCAGGTGAGCAGCAGGAAAACGCAGGAGTCGGGAACCGTCCAGGAGCTGAGGCTCCGTGGGACCCGTGGGAAGATAGGTTTCATTTTATTTTGAAAACCCTCCCACCTCCCCCCCAGCTGTACATCATGCCCCCCTGCCCCAGGACGCCGGCCTCAAAGGCTGCTCTGTCAGACCACCGCTGCCCCCCAAGCCTGCAGTCTGCTTGTCCCCTCGGACGTGCATTGTACATGTTCTGTTTGCCCTTCAAAGGCCCCAGTACCTATCCCTAGTACCTACCCCAGTGCCTGCCCAGCCTCACAAGAGCACTGACTCCGCCACAGCCCTACCAGCCTCGACTCTATCCTCGAAGGCCTGATCTATGACTGGCCCTTATGACTCTGACTAGTCTCTGCCGTATTGGCCACTGCCGTTCTGGCCTGTAAACCCCAGACGAGGTGAGGCGCAGATCTAGCGATTTACCCCCACCCTAGGCTCTTTGAGGCACCAAGAAGTGCAAGCATCCCTCCCCGCCCTGCAGCTGGCCTTGTTGCCCCCATCCACTGTACATCTGGTCATCTGTAAAGCTGGGGTGACCAACCATTCGTAAAATTCACTGACCGTCCGTCATTTTGGTGTGATGTCCGTTGTCTGTAATCATTCCTTTTACGGATGCCTTTTGTCCATAATTTCGGTGATTAATTACAGCGAGTTGTGCTGTTCCGCTGTGAGAAGCCCCAAGAGATTAAAAGTTCTCAGGGGCCAGCTCACACTTCTCTGTTGAACTCCAGAGGCTGCAGCAGCCCCTCCCTGAGCTTGCACAGACTGAGGACAGGCCCATTGTCATTCTGACTGAGGCTGATTATCCCCTTTCCTATGACAATGCACCATCTGCCTTTAGCATATCATGTGCCAGTGAGTGCCTTGGAGGCCAGTGAATCACTTGGAGCCAGTAGATAATAGTTAGTGATTACAGAGGAGCATTCCCCAAACAGAGTACTGTGGGGAACCTGCGGCCTGTGTAATTTGCCAATGTTGTTCACTGAGAGAGACGGGCAGGAGCAGTGACGGGCAGGAGCAGTGACGGGACAGGAGCAGTGATGGGACAGGAGAGGTGATGGGGCAGGAGAGGTGACCAGGCAGGAGAAGTGACGGGCACGAGAAGTGACGGGGCAAGAGAAGTGACGGGGCAGGAGAAGTGACGGTGCAGGAGAAGTGACGGGGCAGGAGCGGAGATTAGGCATGAGCAGGAGCGGTGAATGGACAGGAGCAGTGAATAGGGCAGGAGCAGTGACCACAGCAGGAGCAGTGGCGGGACACAAGAGGCAACAGGAAAAGAGAGGTGATGGGGCAGGAGAGGTGATCGGGCAGGAGAGGTGACCGGGCAGGAGAGGTGACCGGGTAGGAGCGGTGATGGGACAGGAGCGGTGATTTGGTATGAGCAGGAGCAGTGACCCAGCACGAGTGGTGAACAGACAGGAGTAGTGAACGACAGGAGCAGTGAACGGGGCAGGGGAAGTGATGGGGCAGGAGAAGGGACAGGGCAGGAGAAATGACGGGGCAGGAGAAATGACGGAGCAGGAGCTGTGATCGGGTAGGAGCAGGAGTGCTGACCGGACAGGAACAGTGAGGGGACAGGAGAGGCGCCAGAAAAGGAGAGGTGATGGGGCAGGAGAGGTGACAGGGCAGGAGAAGTGACAGGCAGGGAAGATGAATGGGCAGGAGCAGTGAACGGGCAGGAGCGGTGATGGGGAAGAAGTAGTGACTGGACAGGAGAGGTGACATGAAAGGAGAGGTGATGGGCAGGAGAGGTGACCGGGCAGGAGAAGTGACGGGGCAGAAGCGGTGATGAGGCAGGTGAGGTGACGGGGCAGCAGCATTGAACGGGCAGGAGCTGTGAATGGGCAGGAGCAGTGACTGGGCAGGAGAGGTGACGGGGCAGGAGAAATTATAGGGCAGGAGAAGTGACAGGGCAGGAGAAGTGAGAGAGCAGGAGTAGTGACGGGACAGGAGAAGCGACAGGAAAGGAGAGGTGATCGGGCAGGAGAGGTGACTGGGCAGCAGAAGTGACGGGCAGGAGAAGTGACGGGGCAGGAGAAGTGCTAGGGCAGGAGTGGTGACGGGCAGGAGAAGTGACGGGGCAGGAGAAATGACAGGGCAGGAGCAGTGATCGGGGATAAGCAGGAGCAGTTAACGGGCAGGAGCGGTGAACGGACAGGAGCAGTGAACGGACAGGAGCAGTGAACGGGCAGGAGAAGTGACGGGGTAGGAGAAATGATGGGCAGGAGCGGTGATCGGGCATGAGCAGGAGTGCTGACCGGACAGGAGCAGTGCCGGGACAGGAGAGGCAACAGGAAAGGAGAGGTGATGGGGCAGGAGAGGTGACCGGGCAGGAGAAGTGATGGGCAGGAGAGGTGATGGGACAATAGAGGCAACAGGAAAGGAGAGGTGATGGGGCAGGAGAGGTGACCGGGCAGGAGAAGTGACAGCAGGAGAGGTGACGGGGCAGGAGCAGTGACCGGGCAGGAGCGGTGAACAGACAGGAGCAGTGAACGGGGCAGAAAAAATGACGGGGCAGGAAAAATTACGAGGCAGGAGCGGTGATCGGGCATGAGCAGGAGTGCTGACCGGACAGGGGCAGTGACGGGACAGGAGAGGTGGCAGGAAAGGAGAGGTGACGGGGCAGGAGAAGTGATATGGCAGGTGCTGTGATTAGGCATGAGCAGGAGCGGTGACCGGGCAGGAGCAGTGAACGGGCAGGAGCAGTGAAAGGGCAGGAGCAGTGAACGGGCAGGAGCAGTCACGGGGCAGGGGAAATGACAGGGAAGGTGCGGTGACGAGGCAGGAGAAGTGACCGGGCAGGAGATAGTGACCAGGCAGGAGAAGTGAACGGGCATGAGCAGTGAATGGGCAGGAGCAGTGAACGGGCAGGAGCAGTAACCAGGCAGGAGCAATGACTGGGAAGGAGCAGTGCTGGGCAGGGGAAATGACAGGGAAGGTGCAGTGACAGGGCAGGAGAAGTGGCCGGGCAGGAGACAGTGACCGGGCAGGAGAAGTGACTTGTACTTATGTTCGTTGCCTATTTATTTATATACTATTGCATGACATCCACTGGTGTGTCTGTAAAGCATACCTTTTGTCCCGAATTTTTGTCCTGGATTTTCAAACAATCAATCAGGACATTTATAGAGCGCGCTACTCACCCGCAAGGGTCTCAAGGTGCTTGGGGGGGGGAGCTGCTACTGCTCGAAGAGCTAGGTCTTGAGTTGCTTCCTGAAGGAGAGGTGTTCTTGGGTCAGCCGTAGGTGGGTGGGGAGGGAGTTCCAGGTCTTGGCAGCCAAGTAAGAGAAGGATCTTCCTCCAGTGGTGGTTCTGCGAATTCGTGGGACAGTGGAGAGGGCAAGGCTGGCGGAGTGGAGCTGTCGGGTGGGTGTGTAGAACGTGAGGCGGCTGTTGAGGTATTCAGGGCCGGTGTCGTGGAGAGCTTTGTGAGCGTGGGTGAGGAGCCTGAACGTGATACTTTTGCTGACGGGGAGCCAGTGCAGGTCTCTCAGGTGGGTCGAGATGTGGCTGTGTCGGGGTATGTCCAGGATGAGTCGTGCGGAAGCGTTCTGTATGCGTTGGAGTCTTTTCTGTAGTTTGGCTGCGGTTCCGGCGTAAAGGGTGTTTCCGTAGTCCAGACGGCTGGTGACGAGGGCCTGGATGACCGTCTTTCTGGTGTTGGTGGGGATCCACCGGAAGATCTTACGGAGCATGCGCAGGGTGTTGAAGCATGAAGATGAGACGGCGTTGACTTGTTTGGTCATCGTGAGAGAGGAGTCCAGGATGAAGCCTAGGTTGCGTGCGTGGTCCGTGACCTCCTGTCTATTTACGCGGTTTATAGAGCGCTGCGCCTTTCAACAAGAGTGCCTTGCCCAGGGGCGTAGCTTCAGTGGGTGCAGCAGGTGCAGTGGTACCAGGGCCCCACTGAACCGCGATTTGAGGTGTATTTTTAAAATCCAAGGTGAATTTTCTTCCTTGCAGAGGGACGCAGGACACAATGTCTACATCATTGACCTTGGCTTCGAAAGACACACTAAAGGGAGCGCGGTGCCTGAATTCATCGAATATATTGTGTGGTGTGGTGTCTTTTTTTGTTTTTTTAGCTTTCCCACAATCAGTCACTGCTTTCTTAAACACCTTCAAACATGCTGCTTGAGAAGCTTGACGCACAACATTGTTTTGCATACTCAAGTTGAATTTAAGGGTTTCTGGGTCACTGGATGATGGTGTGTCTGGGGCAGTAAAAAATTGGGTGTCTGAGCAGTGAAATGTGGACTGTCCGGGGTAGTGAATGGGGGTATATCTGGGCAGTGAATGATTCGATTTCTAGGATAGTGGATGAGAGGGGGCTCAAGCAGTAAATGGGGCGTATGTAGGGCAGTTAAAGAGGGAGTATCTCGGGCAGAGATTCCCTGGTGCCTTATGTTTATTGGCTCGATTAACCCGTTCCAGACGTCATAGTGGGCGTGTGCGGAGGACCTCCGGGGGCCGTCCGAACCCCGCCCACTCATTAATTGTCCAGCACCGCGGCGGAATTCGCGCCGCGGTCAAGGTGTTAAAAGGAACCCGCCTCACGGCTCAGAAAACGCACCAGCTTGTCGCCTCAAATCCCAAGACATAGCGCGCTCTCCTTCAAGATGATGTTTGTAGCCGGTGAACACGAATGGCTCGGGTGGGCCCTGTGATGTTGAGGCGGGGGTCCTGGCCTGACCGTGAGTGGACTCCAGTGTCGAGAGGTGCAAGGGATGGCGAATCGTGACGTATCCCTTAGTGGGTGACAGAGAGTCTCCACTGACTCAGTGATTTCGCAACCCAAGGTATGCTGTGGTGGAGTCTTCTGGCCCACTGTGCCTGTACGCACTGCTCTAGGGTTGGTATGGGGTGGTCTCCCAGTTTTGCCAGTCACTGTCTTTGTTAGAAAAGATTCACAATTGCTTTATTAACCTTCCTGCTTTCTCAAATTTGCTTGAAAAGGCACCATTTGTCCACTCTTTTCCAAATTTTCACTGAGGAGAACCTCCCCAAGCCCCTGTAGGTTGTTCAGGCTCGCACGCTACGCACGATCGCTGCAGTGCAATACAACAATTATTTTACGCCCCATCACTTTCAAATGTCACCAGCCACCACTGATTGCCCATGCCTTAAAACCACTCTGCGGTACAAAAGGGGGTGGTGATGGACGGAGCATCCGAACCAATCAAACACTCACACCCAGTCAAAAGACCTGGGTTTAATCCATCACCATTCTTTAGCCCACTCTGCCACCCCAGTTCAGACATGGCTATATGCAAATCAGTCTGACCCTGTGCCTCATGGGAACAGTCCAGCCCGAACTGCCAAGCCATGCCTTCCCTGGACCGGAAACAAGCTCCCGAGGACCGGTTTCTGGCATTACAGCCGACTTCAGCCCGGCTTGCTTGAATCCAGTGGCAAAGTGAGCAAGGGACTCACGTCTGAGCATACCCTGCCACACTTATGGCGGCCAAAAGCGGTACAAAAGGGGGTGGTGATGGACGGAGCATCCAAACCAATCAAACACTCACACCCAGTCAAAAGATCTGGGTTTAATCCATCACCGTTCTTTAGCCCACTCTGCCACCCCAGTTCAGACATGGCTATATGCAAATCAGTCTGACCCTGTGCCTCATGGGAACAGTCCAGCCCGAACTGCCAAGCCATGCCTTCCCTGGACCGGAAACAAGCTTCCGAGGACCGGTTTCTGGCATTACAGCCGTCTTCAGCCCGGCTTGCTTGAATCCAGTGGCAAAGTGAGCAAGGGATTCACATCTGAGCATACCCTGCCACACTTATGGCGGCCAAAAGCGGTACTGGCTGTAATGCCAGAAACCGGTCCTCGGAAGCTTGTTTCCGGTCCAGGGAAGGCATGGTTTGGCAGTTCGGGCTGGACTGTTCCCATGAGGCACAGGGTCAGACTGATTTGCATATAGCCGTGTCTGAACTGGGGTGGCAGAGTGGGCTAAAGAACGGTGATGGATTAAACCCAGATCTTTTGACTGGGTGTGAGTGTTTGATTGGTTCGGATGCTCCGTCCATCATCACCTCCTTTTGTACTGCTTTTGGCCTCCATAAGTGTGGCAGGTTATGCTCAGATGTGAGTCCCTTGCTCACTTTGCCACTGGATTCAAGCAAGCTGGGCTGAAGACGGCTGTAATGCCAGAAACCGGTCCTCGGAAGCTTGTTTCCGGTCCAGGGAAGGCATGGTTTGGCAGTTCGGGCTGGACTGTTCCCATGAGGCACAGGGTCAGACTGATTTGCATATAGCCATGTCTGAACTGGGGTGGCAGAGTGGGCTAAAGAATGGTGATGGATTAAACCCAGATCTTTTGACTGGGTGTGAGTGTTTGATTGGTTCGGATGCTCCGTCCATCACCACCCCCTTTTGTACCGCCTAAAACCACTCTGGGCAGCAGTGCAAGTCTCTCTCACAGTATCCACGTACAGCAGGGACAGCAGCAGCACAATTTACTCCCCTACACATACAGCATCGCTGCAAGCTCCCACACAAGGACAGTAGACAAAGCACACACAAAAACAGAGATAGCTATTTAAGATGGTTTCTCTTCCTCGCCTGAAAAACACATTCCAAAACTCCACCTACCACACACCACCTAAGCTACTCCAGTCTGCTACCATGGCATTCCTCTGGGACAGAAAGCCACCTAGAGTTGCTGGGAAACATCCTTTACAATACAACTTTTACCACGCAGTGCCTTTACGACGCAACTTTTACAACGCAAACCATTACAACGTATTGCGCTGGGGGGCGCTCTAGGATAGGGAATAGGTTTAATTTACTATCCAACACCTTCCCTACTATCCACGGGGACTGGAGTTGGAATAGTGTTAAAACGAAGTATGGAACCTCAGACATGTCTTGTAGATAGTATAAGTAGATTTATTCTTGTGGTAATCTTACAGATTCTCTGTTACAGGAAGATGTTAAGAGCCTTGGTAATGCCCCACCAGGAGCAGGCTCCTCTCTGCCCAGCCCTTCACACCAACTGATTCTCTGCTACATACAAACCAACCCCAACATTCTAAGTGACCTCACCACAGGCTGAGCAGAAAGGCAAAGAACCACAGTGGGGAGACTGCATAAGTAATAAGCACATTACAACACATCTCCCCCCTTAATAAACAAAAACATTCAGAGAAACAGAAGAAGATAAAATACACGAAATAGAAGAAGATAAAATACACAAGTCTGGAAAGAAAATACAAATGCACAAGTCTGGAAAGAAAATACACAAGTCAGGAATAGATGAAGATAAAATACAGAAATTACACAAGTCAGGAAAAGAAGAATGCATTTAAACAATATAACACATCCTTCCCCCTTAATAATGATCATAAACAATCATAAATGGTAAAACACACTTACGGCAGAAGAAGAGGACGCACTACAAGAACATTATAATACATCCGTCTCCTTGAAAAATGATCAAAGACAAAAATTGTAAGACAAGAAAAAAATTTTTTTGTTAATCCTACAAGTCCAAAACTGCACAAAATACCAAATGTGCCATATAATAAACCGAGAGAAAACTGCGGCAGAAGAGATCTACCTCAATACTAAACCAGCATAAACTGGGGCAGGACAGGGATCTACAACCCTAAACTGCACAAAACCCCAAAATTTTTTGGGTAATAGCAAAATTGATAGGGGAAGTACACAACACCAGAAGTAACCCCCCCACGTGTGTACCCGTCACACACAGTCTAAGTAATGTGTATATATAACACAAGGCAAAACCTGAAAATCTAGGGTATCCCTTAAGCCAAAACAAAACTAGGGTATCCTTTAAACTCAAAACACTCTTGAATCATACTATGAGTAACCCTGGGCGTCCGAATCGGCTACGCCCACGGAGTAGGCGTAGTGTTGCCTTCTACGCATTTTGCGTAGACAGCGTAGCCGGCAACACTACGCCCACGGAGTAGGCGTAGTGTTGCCTTCTACGCATTTTGCGTAGACAGCGTAGCCGGCAACACTACGCCCACTCCGTGTGCGTAGCCGAGTCGGCCGCCACCCGCCTCCCTCCCGCCCTCCCCTACATACATTATTTAAGCAACTAACCTTAATAAAACAATTTTAAAGCACTTACCGTGTCCGGTGTTCGCCTGGGGCTCCCTTCTTGGAATAGCGTCCCTTCCTGGATACCAATGCGCATGCGCGGCCGCCCGCGCATGCGCATTTCTCGGGCGAAATGCGCATGCGCGGCCGCCCGTGCATGCGCATTGGTATCCAGGACGACGCTATTTCAAGAGGGAGCCCCGGACGAGCCCCGGACACGGTAAGTGCTTTAAAATTGTTTTATTAAGGTTAGTTGCTTAAATAACGTATGTGTGGGAGAGCGGGAGGGAGGTGCGTAGTGGGGCTACGTGGAGTGCGGGAGTGGGCGTAGCTTCTCGCCCACTCCGCGTAGCTCCGCGGAGCCCCACTACGCCCACTACGCCCAGGGTTAACTATGAGTACCAATAGACTCCAGAAATCCCACAAACTAAGGGTATAAACAAAACTGATAAGAAAAGTTACACTACACTAGAGGTAACCCGTCACGTGTGTACCCGTCACACACAGTCTATGTAATCTGTTAAAAATAGCATATGGCAAACCTAAGTAAATCTAGGGTATCCCTTAACCCAAAACCAATCCAGAGTAACCTTTAACCCATGACCCACTCACTGATCTATGGGTATATCTAAACCCAATACAAGAAATTCTAAAAATTAATAGAGGTGCAAAACCCAAAACTGGAACAACCACCATAAACCAACCTGGGTATTTTTAAATCCAAAGTAAATCCGGAGTATCCTTTAACCCCACCCAAACTAAGACAGGGCACATAAACAAAAAAATTACTTCAACCTAATAAAACATGAGAAAGTCTAAAACACAACCCACATTCCCCCTTTACATACAAATTGTGAGGTGAACACCATGTATATAAACAGTCCACAAGAAAATAAAAGGCTAACACAAAAAACGTAGTCACCGTGGTCTTAAAAGCATACAACAGGATGGCACACCCTGTCTGGCTCACGAACTGTGATGCTCCGGTGAGTGATCCCTCACCCGAATTCACTATTGATAACGTCCAAACACCATTTAAAACTCATTCTCAGCAGATTGCAGATGAGGCCCAAAACACAGTATTTCATGTAAAACCAAGTGTTAAATCCACAATAAGGTGTAAAGAAGAGTTGGAGGCAGAGTGATGATGTTTCAAATTTAAGAGTCAAAAAACTGAGAGATGTACTGCCGGTCATCAACCGCCACGTGGAACTGTACAAAGTTCACAACCTCAGATGGTAATATTCTGAATGAAAAATGAAAAGTGTGTGTATCACTGAAGTAATGCACGACGCTTAAGGGAAATCCCCACAATAGCGAGAATATTTCCATAAAACTGTGAAAGTTCGCAATAAATCCTTAGAGTTTAAATGCTGCCAAAACCCATAAAAATGAGGCTTCTATACTCGTAAAATCCTTTCTTCGTTTCGTTGTCACATTGTCATAGTAACCGCTTGGGCGTACGTGACGTGCGTGATGTGCGCATGACGTGATGATTGCAGAACGTACAGGCACAAAGGCAACACCGGCTTCTTGAGAGAAGAGTCAGTGTGTGCACCCAGCTACACAAATGAGGCAGAAGCACGAGCGTGCATAATAACGGTAGGCATATCCTTTCAAAAATAAACAGTGTAGAAGTGTTTACATTTGCCTCATTTTGCGGCGTTTTTAAACTTAGCTTAGGACAAGAAATGTCACACAGGGGTGCTGACTCTCTTAACACAGTAGCAGAATCCCCATTTTACACAACGTGGATAATAATTAAACAGGGCAGGAAAACACTCAAAGCTGGCTTCTCTCCTCGACACAGCTGTTACTTATGTACTGACAGCTGACACACATACAGGAAGTCGTTAAGGCAAAGCAAATATTAGGTAGTGGAAGGCACTTCTTAATTAAGGGCGACCGTTGATGAGGTCACTGGTGGGGCATATGGGGTGCCTAATTTCATCCATTCCACGAGTTGCAAAACACTTACTTGAAGTCTTTAAGTCTTTAAGTTTCTAATCAGCACAGTTCTTTAAATACTTTTTGTTGGACTTGGCCTTTTCCCCCCAAATTTTTCGCTTTTGACCCCCTTATCTAGATTGTCTCCCCCATGGGATTAAACCTGTATAGGCCATGAGTGGTGTGAGACCCCTTTTGAAAAATGTAATTACCTGAAATAATGTGAGCACTTGGAAAATATCCCCCATTTTAAAAATTTACCTGACTAAAATGTACTGTGATTTTAAAATGGATGCCATGGCCTGGGTAGTGCCACCTGACTGCCATAGGTCAGCGGTCTAGATAATATTACCCAGCTACCCCTAGCTTTTGGAGGGAAAGCCTGGCACCCAGGGTGCTCACCCCCTCCCCTAGAACCAGTTTAGGCTAGATGTGCCAACATTCTAGAAGGTCCTGGCACTGCCTGGGAGGAGGGTATAAAAAGGGAGAAGTGTCACCAGAGAGTCAGTCAGCGCTGGGACAAGGAAGAGAGGGGACCTGCTGTAAGGTGCTACCGCCACATGGGCCTGTGAGCTGGGCCCTGCACCCCTATAAACCCCCCCTCTCTGCTGTCCCCAAGGGCCCCTGACAAGGGAGGGCCCCTATCCAGGTCACTGACGCTATTTGACCGGGTACCACGCCAGCGCTGTGTGAAGAAGTGCCCAGGAGGTGAGGAGTGTGCCCCTGAGGAATTGCTGTGGGACTGTCTGCCCCTCTGAAGCACCCTGGGGAAGATTGTGCCCCCAAAGGAACTGTTGCTGGCTGAGGTGGTGTGAGGCCCTTTGGAAGCGCTGGGCTGTGAGGTGCCTATGGTGAAGGGCTGTGGACTGCTGACTGGCATAAACTGTAGTATCGCCCCCTAAGCGCTGGATGTCTAAAGACTGTTGCTGCCTGGGGAGGATTGTGCCCCCAAGGGATTGTGCCCTGTGATTGGTGTGGCCCCCGAAGTACTGTTGGCCCTGAGCTGCGTGCAGAGGGAGGAGCAGGGCGCTGTAAATAGCGCCATCTGCTGAGGAGAATCGCGCCGTGTGGCCTGAGGGCACTGTGAGGAGAAACAGCACTGAGGAGCCTACCCTCGTGTCAGCGCGCTGTCTGCCGTATTATGAATTAATTACAAGGGAGCCTACCCCTTATCGCCGCTGGAAATCACCGCCGCAGCCCGGCGCGACTGTGGAGGGGCCCCCACCGCTGTGGAAATCGTCGCGGCGGCCCCCGGTACCAGGAGAGGGCCGCCGAAGTGCAGGAAGGGCCGCGCTAGGCCCTGAGGCCGTCAGGTTCTCCCGTCACATGACGGGGGCCCGGCCGCATCATCGGCCCGCCCCCGCCGCGCACTGATTGGCCTGCGCGGCCGTGACCTGTAAAGGCCGTGCAGGGATTGGCTGACGGCCAGGAAGGCCGGGAGAAGCGGAATCGAAGCCCCGGGTCCCCGTGAGGTAGGAGGGGGACCCGGGTGAAGCGCCGGAGCAAGAGCGACCGGAGCGGGAGGCCACCCCGCCGGTCTGTGCCCGGGTGAGGACGGAGAGCCGCCCAGCAGTCTGCCCCGCCTGTAGGACTCTGTGTGAGAGGGGGAGAGGAGGGGGCATCGAGGCACTCTGTCGGTGTCGGCCCCCCTCCACGGAAGAACGCCCCACCGGGCAGGGCACCACGAGAGTAGCGAGTTACCTGCAGGGCTCCGTGTGGTGGAGGAGCCCTGCCATCACGCACAGGAGCCGGCCGGAGGAAGTCTGAATTCCTGCGGGGCTTCCAGCCAGTGAGAAGAGTCCCTAGTGTTGCCGCAAGTCCCGTGGCTGGTTGTAAGGGCACAGAGGGGGGGCCTCGAGACACATTGTCGGTGCCTGCCCCCCCCCCTTATCTCGGGAGCCCTGGGAGAAGGCCAGCAGCGTGGATGGAGCCAGAAACCTGGAGTAGCTGGTGAGTGAGGCCTCAAGCACACCGTGGGGAGGGTAGAGAGGGCAACGGGACACAGGGTCGGTGTCCGCCCCCCTCCCTGTCAACTTGTAAGGGCCTAAGTGCCTAGAGGCCGGGTAAAAGCCGCTAGTGACTGCTGGGGGACTAGTCAAACCCAGGACTCCCATTAGGCCTTTTTGAACTGCCTATAGAGACCCCTGCTTACCAGGAAGGCGAAAGGGGGAAATACAAGATGTCCTCGTGACCCCCCAGGAACAGTTGTACATTCATCGACCAAGGGTGATAGGCCTAGGGAGTAGCACATGTCACCGGGTGCCTTATTCCCTGTGCCTAATGAGATGGTTACTTCCCCCATAGTGAAATGTAGGTTAATTGGCCACCAGTAGATGATAAAATGTTCTACGCTAGTCTCTGTTATACTAAACCACCTATTAGAAGGTAATGGAGGGCTAATCCTTTATTGGGAAGTGTTGCATTGTTGACTTGCTTCCTTGACCCTGCCCTAAGGAAATGTAATGCTGAAATGTTTTACTCCTGACCCAGGGAAGAGAAATGCCAACTTGATGCTACGGCTACTGAGGGGTGTTTCAATTGGGAAAGTGTTACATCTAATGAGATGCTTTACAAGGAAAGAAATGATATGTCCTCATGCAATGAATCGTTTATTCCTACTCACGGAAAATGTGATGCCGGCCTGGTTCAAATGTTATTGATGCCAATGCACTGCTTAATGTTTGTGTTGCAGGTTGCGGAGGGGGCTGAGGAGTCATGTTCCTGTCTGGTATTATATGATGCTTTTCCCTTACAGGGGTTGGGTTGGCATTGTCACGCATGAGGTGTACTTACGCTAATGTTGCAACTTACAATTTCAGCCAACCCCCTAAGGATGAGATCCTGAGTTGGCCCCGCCAGATTGGCCCCAGGTCTAGTGTTTTATTAACCATCCTTTTTCCTTACAGCTATGGACTATGGACTCAATCCCTTTTTGTCCCATGTAAATAATCCCCCTATGAAGTACTTGGCTCTGGTGCCAGTTGGCGCCTTGTTGTGACTACCACTATTCTATTTCTTTTTACCTTGCAGGATGGAGACATAACTAAATTTAATCTTTTTCCAACCAAAGGTGGTGTCGTGACTCTTTTGTGGTGTGATTGGTAGGTCGTCTGTGTGTACTGCGTGAATGCTTCACATGTCCTCGAAGTTTGGCCTGCCCGCTTGATGCCATGCTACCCCCTTTGAGACTTGGGCAACCCCCATTTCCAACACTTTTTAAAAGCGTTTCTTCTTCTTCTTATGATTCTTCAATCAATCCAAGATAGCTCACATGGGTTCTTTTTAAATCGTCGCCAGTGTTAAAACAAAGTATGGAAGCTCAGACATGTCTTGTAGATAGTATAAGTAGATTTATTCTTGTGGTAATCTTACAGATTCTCTGTTACAGGAAGATGTTAAGAGCCTTGGTAATGCCCCACCAGGAGCAGGCTCCTCTCTGCTCAGCCCTTCACACCAACTGATTCTCTGCTACATACAAACCAACCCCAACATTCTAAGTGACTTCACCACAGGCTGAGCAGAAAGGCAAAGAACCACAGTGGGGAGACTGCATAAGTAATAAGCACATTACAACAAATAGTAAATTAAACTATTCACTATCCAGCGCCCCAAAGCACTATGCGTTGTAAAGGCATGCGTTGTAAAAACAGCGTCGTAAAGGCATGCGATGTAAAAGCATGCGTTGTAATGTCATACATCCAGAGTTGCGTTTAGGAAATGTGTGCTTTCTCCATAAGATGGGGGTCTGTGGTTGTAAAATGCTAAACTTTCCTACTGGGCTTGTCAAATTATACTTATCAATGATTGGCTGTCTGCTGATGGAGTGGATCCGGATATCCGCTCTGAACTGGATTACATAACCATGTTCATACATTGTTTTACACCCTGACTATATTCCAAGACCTTCCCTCCATTACCAAAGTGGCACTTCCCTGCTAGCGTTCCTCTGTCCGGCGCATTGGGAGGGAGTCCCAACAGCTGAACTCCATTGTGGGGCCGCACCTGGCTTTAACACAATGTGAATTTACTATGATCTCCCTCATAGGATCTCATCAGGATCCCCTAGGTTGCTGACTTCTGGACAGATGACCATGTCCTCTCATTTGCATCCCTGACTGGCCCTTATGTCCTCCACAAGTCACAATTTTACCACTATCTTCAAGTATGCCATGGTTTAGAGGCACACACACCTAATCTTCGAGCCCTGCCTGAGTGTATTCCACTAGAATCCAGAATAACCAGCACAGAAATGGGTAACAAGGGCATTGCTACTGTTTATCGTACAATGGTTAACAATAATCCAGATCCCCTCCTGCAGCTCAGAGATTGATGGATACAAGATGGTCGCTCCTTGGTTGATGCTGATTGGATTGAGGAAGAGATGGCCCCCAGAACTCTTGCTATGGCTATTACAATTTAGATATTCACATAGCCCAACCAGACTGAATAGAATGAAGCCAGGAACAGACTTGAACTGTCTGCGATGCAAAATGGTATTGTTCACCTTCTACCATACGATATGGCGCTGCCCGGTGATACAATACTGGGCCTGTATGCACAGTAGATTTTCCCAAATTGTACACAGACATGTTACACCAGATCCCAAGAAGGCACTCCTGGGCCTTATGGATATATGTGGAGGTTGTCGCGCCACAAGTCTGTGGGAATGGGTTTGTTGGTAGCTAAGAGGGACATCACCCACTACTGGTGAATGGACAAGGTTCACTCTATCAATGTAGAGACAGATGGAATGGACAATTGTGCCAAGGCAGAGGAGCATGTTTATACATCCAGAGGATGTCCCCAGAAATATCACATTGCAGGCTACTTTCCTAAAAACTGCAGGTACAGCGTGGGCATCAGTAGTGCAAGCTTCCCTCTGAGTTATGAGATCTTTCTAAAGATGTTGAACACAAGGAACCCATCCTTGGACTCTCATTTAACAAATCAGTGCATCCAGTGAGCTGCAGCTTTACAAACTGCAGATGAAGCAAATGTACTACACATCATTGTAATTGTCTCTGTGGTGCACATGAGCCATCTGGTTTCAGCACTGAAAGCAGCAGTGCACACTTCCTTCACACGCAGAGACCGTATAAAGCACAATACGGTTCTTTCACACACACAACACAACACCGTAAGCAGCAGTGGACATTTATCTCACCCACAGATGAGATCCAGCAGGGGCAACAGCAGGAACTTCCATAAAAGAATAAGCAGCAGCCTTCAACTTTGTACCCAAAGCACAGACGTGGCACGGCATAGCATCAGTGGTGTAGGCTTCTCTCTACACAAAACAGGTACAGCAAGGTAACAGTAGGGCAAGCATTTCTCACACACAATGACATGACAGTAGCAACACTGCAAGTTCCCTCACACACAGAAGTACATCTCAAACACATGAACTGTGTGCTTCTTGCACACATAGAACAATCACAGCACCAGTAGAAGCACTGCAAGCCTTCCCCACACACAGAAAAGATACGTCTGAAGTACTTGAACTACAAGCTTCCCGCACGCATAAAACACGTGCAAAACATGCAGAAGCATTACAAGCTTCCCTCGCACAAAGAATAGGTACATCTCAAGCAAGTGAACTGCAAGTTTTGCTCACAGATAGAATAAGTACAGCACAAGCAGAACCACTGTAAGATTCCTTCACATACCAAACAGGTACATTTCATTGTAGGCTACATTTACCCACATGATCAATACTGACAAGAATAACATTTGTGAATTTTTCCTTCACCCAAAAAGCAAGTACACCAAAGGAAACAACACTGCAAGTTTCTGCCACACACAGAAAGCCAACCACAAAAAAGACTGTGGGAGGAATGCTTGCAATTTGTCTAACCATTTGCAATCGCTCGGGTAGCATCCTAAACCATCATTCTTTAGACCATCCTGCCACTTCAGATTGGACCCAGCCATATGCAAATCAGTCTTAAACCAGCTCTAATAGGAACAGTTCAGCTCGAACTGCCAAGCCAGGTCCCCTCTGAACATGAACAAAAGCAACCCAAGACTGGTGTTGGCCTGATTGAGTGTTCAAATTTGGAAAGGTGAGCAATCAGCACTTTCTAAGCATTATGCGAGATACAGGCCTCCCACTCATTGTATTATTCTGTTTCTATCTCACAGTGAACCCGGTTGGGGGTCTCGCTAAATGGCATTTTGAATATATGGTTACAGATACTTGTGGATTCGTGGTGTGGACTCCATGCGGGCTCGGAGGAGTTTGTTTTTCCTAGATTCATACATTATTTAGGTTTTGGTCGTTTTTTTAAAGAATCCCCTTTGCATACAACACTCACGATTCTCATGTGAAGAATTATCTCCCCATATAGGCTGTCTATATCCCTCTAGTCCTGAGGAAGACCCGCTGTGATGTTTAACTAATAACACATACACATAGGATTGAAACGCCAATGGTAGTCCTATTGTTTCATGTTCTCTGTCAACCATCCTACAGAAGTGTTAATAATCATATAGTGTGTTTGTTGAACTGTGGATTGGAGAAAGAACAGGCATCTTTGCAATAATTTCTTTATGTATATCATGTTAAGATCAGTCTTTGTCTGTATTATGTAATGTCAAACTTATTTTTTACACTGTGTCACTTTATTACCACTTTACGTCACTTTATATATTTTTGTGTTTTTGAATGCCTTATATGAAATAAAAGTGTGCATATTATTTAGATATACGACTTTGAATATATTAAATAATTATAATTGTCGCTGTGTGCTGTTTATTTAGGTGAATTTCTATGGGGGTGTTGAATAATACGTATCATCAATTGGTGGAGGGAGAGAGAGTAGAGATCCTTTCAATCTCCTTTCAATAATTATAAATCAATGTGGAAAGGATCACTGGTCCTGCATTACCAAGGTCTGCAGGTGGATCGGTAGGTGTCTCCCAAATAAAAGACCCTCATACACGTGTTTTTTCAGAGTCGTGTAGCGGTATATGATGTGTCCCCGCTTCTTGTAACACGTGTCCGTGCGTAATCCTTTGGTCAGTTTTTGTTTGCACCCTCCGCCAGGAGGTTGTACCATTGGTTAAAACAGTAGTGATGGTGAATAAGTGAAATAGTGCTATAAAGGTGTTCTAAAATACCCGGACAGCCAGAGGTTCAACTTTAATATTTCTGGATTCGGGTAGAAGGTTAAGGCGTGTCGCTATGGAATTATTTAGGAATTCTAGCGCACTAATCTTGTGAGGTTAAAAGTGGTCGACATGTTTCAGCCTTATCTGCCTGTTGGTCAGTCGGCTTTCCTCAGGACCATAAAGTGATTAAGTGAAAAAAAGGGAAAAGGTAAATTTGTAACCTGATTCGTTTTGTGGTAGTAGGTCACATTGTAGCTGTAATAAGAGAAAAGGGATATAGTGCAACCACATTTGTAGTGAATAAGTGGGAAAAGACACTTCAGCAATGTACAATGACATAGAGACACAGTTGAGAATTATGAAGCATATTATTAAAAAACATATAATTAAAAGCGAGTTGTGCAATACTAAACTCAGAGTCACATTCATATTAAGCGTCAACTTACTCATTCTCAAAATTCTATGCGGAATATTGTGATGTATCAATCCCAAAGTCGTATTTAGGCGTCATGAGATCATTTCTTTACAGTGCCCTGATATTAAAAGCGCTATTTAATTTAAGGCGCAATTTCATTGTTACATTACCATGACGTCAAAGGCGCTAATCAATTTTACTGTGTCATCACGATTATCTTAGACATTGGTATAACGATGTAATACCTGTTCGAGTATGGACTCTTACAATTATTTAAAAGTACATGCATTCGTTATTAGATGGTACCAAGCACTCGTTCTACATGTATTCTGAAAATCGAACATGTGCATACTGCCGCTATAGTATCTTTAAATGCGCACTCTGGAAAGCCTATTCAGAAAGAGATTCTTTTCGAAAAGTAGTCACTTCTAACAAAAGTCTAAAACTAAGCAAAACTCAATACAGAGCAGGGTCTTCACATGCGCTCATGCGTAACTAGATCTTATGGAATGTACCTCTACATTATGTAAGACTTGTCTCCTCGGGGACCACGGCAGTTAGGGGGAGGCTTCACTGTTTTGGAGTGAGGAAAAAAGGAGTTTAGTAAAGGGGTTTTAATACTTGCGGTTTACTCCATAACGAAAAGGACAATGCTCCTCGATACCTCTAGCCTTCAAACACCCGTCTAGCAGCTTGTGCTGTCTCTGCCCTTGGTGACCCGGAATCAATCGCCAGTGTGTAACTTGTCTTCTTTTATTGCATAGTAATGGAAACTGAAGAGTTACTCGAGTGTGTATACTTATTAGTTGTACTAAATTGTTATACCTAATTTTCAGATGAGAATTGTAATCATTGTTAGCTTGGAAATAGATGACAAATGGAGTTTATGAGAAAGTACTCTTTAGGCGCTCATTCGGAATTTTCTCATAGTCAAAGAACGTTAGAAAATTCGTAATTCAGGCAAAATATCAATTATTTGTTAAGACATAACCACGGAACGGCATCATTCAGGCCCTCACTGTCTGTCTTAAGTCTGTGCACCCAACGTTGCTCTTTTTCAAATAAAATTGGGAAGCAGCTGTAATTCCTTTGTGGGTTTTGTAGTGTCACAGACTGTGCAGTTTCCACATGGGTAATGGCCTGTTACTGGACTGTTATTCCACAGTCCAGGTGTGTCTTTCTTTTTCTAAGGTGGGGGTCTCGTGTGCACCAGCAAGTCCTTGAGATTGCGGCTTCTCTTGTTGGCAAACATCGGTTTAGGCCAATTCAGATGTGCTGATTATTTTCTTCACTTGGTTGGTGACTGGACTATAAGTAGTTACGCATGTGATCCTATCTTCCTTCAATTTAGCACACGTCTCTAGGAGTGCTTCTCTTGGTTGGTTGCGGGCACGTTTCTTGCATGTGTTGATCACCTTCTGTGGATACCCATGTGGAAACTGCACAGTCTGTGACACTACAAAACCCACAAAGGAATTACAGCTGCTTCCCAACTTCAATTGGAAATTAAAAAGACATACGAACTGCAACACAAGCCATGTCATTTACATGATAACTTGCCCGTGTCAAATGAGATATATTGGCATGACCTGTCGTAAAGCAAAACAAAGACTTTGCGAACACCGCAGCAATGTGAACTGTAAAAAAACAACCACAAAAATGTCAACTCACTACAAAGAATCTGGGCACTCTGTGAATGACCTACAGTGGGTCATCCTGGAAACCCTTGAAACTGTGGACAGTAATGCAGCTAAAATTTTATTTGAAAAAGAGCAACGTTGGGTGCACAGACTTAAGACAGACAGTGAGGGCCTGAATGATGCCGTTCCGTGGTTATGTCTTAACAAATAATTGATATTTTGCCTGAATTACGAATTTTCTAACGTTCTTTGACTATGAGAAAATTCCGAATGAGCGCCTAAAGAGTACATTCTCATAAACTCCATTTGTCATCTATTTCCAAGCTAACAATGATTACAATTCTCATCTGAAAATTAGGTATAACAATTTAGTACAACTAATAAGTATACACACTCGAGTAACTCTTCAGTTTCCATTACTATGCAATAAAAGAAGACAAGTTACACACTGGCGATTGATTCCGGGTCACCAAGGGCAGAGACAGCACAAGCTGCTAGACGGGTGTTTGAAGGCTAGAGGTATCGTGGAGCATTGTCCTTTTCGTTATGGAGTAAACCGCAAGTATTAAAACCCCTTTACAAAACTCCTTTTTTCCTCACTCCAAAACAGTGAAGCCTCCCCCTAACTGCCGTGGTCCCCGAAGAGACAAGTCTTACATAATGTAGAGGTACATTCCATAAGGTCTAGTTACGCATGAGCGCATGTGAAGACCCTGCTCTGTATTGAGTTTTGCTTAGTTTTAGACTTTTGTTAGAAGTGACTACTTTTCGAAAAGAATCTCTTTCTGAATAGGCTTTCCAGAGTGCGCATTTAAAGATACTATAGCGGCAGTATGCACATGTTCGATTTTCAGAATACATGTAGAACGAGTGCTTGGTACCGTCTAATAACGAATGCATGTACTTTTAAATAATTGTAAGAGTCCATACTCGAACAGGTATTACATCGTTATACCAAAGTCTAAGATAATCGTGATGACACAGTAAAATTGATTAGCGCCTTTGACGTCATGGTAATGTAACAATGAAATTGCGCCTTAAATTAAATAGCGCTTTTAATATCAGGGCACTGTAAAGAAATGATCTCATAACCCCTAAATACGACTTTGGGATTGATACATCACAATATTCCGCATAGAATTTTGAGAATGAGTAAGTTGACGCTTAATATGAATGTGACTCTGAGTTTAGTATTGCACAACTCGCTTTTAATTATATGTTTTTTAATAATATGCTTCATAATTCTCAACTGTGTCTCTATGTCATTGTACATTGCTGAAGTGTCTTTTCCCACTTATTCGCTACAAATGTGGTTGCACTATCTCCCTTTTCTCTTATTACAGGTACAATGTGACCTACTACTACAAAACGAATCAGGTTACAAATTTACCTTTTCCCTTTTTTTCACTTAATCACTTTATGGTCCTGAGGAAAGCCGACTGACCAACAGGCAGATAAGGCTGAAACATGTCGACCACTTTTAACCTCACAAGATTAGTGCGCTAGAATTCCTAAATAATTCCATAGCGACACGCCTTAACCTTCTACCCGAATCCAGAAATATTAAAGTTGAACTTCTGGCTGTCCGGGTATTTTAGAACACCTTTATAGCACTATTTCACTTATTCACCATCACTACTGTTTTAACCAATGGTACAACCTCCTGGCGGAGGGTGCAAACAAAAACTGACCCAAGGATTACGCACGGACACGTGTTACAAGAAGCGGGGACACATCATATACCGCTACACGACTCTGAAAAAACACGTGTATGAGGGTCTTTTATTTGGGAGACACCTGAGGAAAATTGAATTTTGCCCTGTCATGTGTCCCTACGTGTTCCCCATCGTATGTTATATGTGCATGATCGATATGCATATGTTCCCCTTTGACCGAATAAAGACGCAATTATAGTTGTGTCCAACGTTAGTATGCCAGTTTCCAGTCCTCGTGAAAACAACGAGTATTAGGCCTATGTTGCCAACGTTTTACATTGTGCACGTTAATTCATCGAGTTGCACCCGTTTCTGGGCCTCATAAGGGCTCGGACACCAGATTCAAGCTTCAGTCTCCTGAAATCACTCCAAGGAGCGATGCAGCCCCTCCCGCATCCCTGACCCTTCGCTTACTCTCTGCCAAGCAGCGCGGTGCCCGGCCTGGCCTGCCTGCCTGTCTGCCAAGAATATGTTATGCCTCTAGTTATCAGTTCAGTTCCCCGGCTTCACATTCCTAAGCTAACGAACCGCATAAACATCTTCAGCTATAGTCTAGTCTTTCTGTCTCCATGCAAGAGAATTACTGAATTAATATCCATAGAAGATTCATGGCACACGCAATACATTAGGAAATATATGCATGCACCAGCCTTAGTGTCACGTAGCCTCTGCCCTGATGACATTTAGATTCTATCAACATGTTCTCCAAACACCAGATACCATATATGCTATAGGTACATGTCGTCCTGACATCCCAGACTTTAGTCTCCTCTTCTAGTGCAGAAGTCAGAGCCCCCAGTTCTCCCTAGTTACACGTCATGGCCCGTTTGTGCGCACCAGTAGGTTAAAGGTTCCAGCTGCCCAGGTAGCCCCCTCCATGTATCCACCCATTTATGACACTTCTGTGACGTTTTCATCACATGTCTACGTGCACGCACTGTGCACGCCTTCTTTGTACGCCCATGTGTTCTTATCTTACGTTTGTCACTTGTTACGCCTACTGTATTCAATGCAATTATAATGTTTTCCTATATATACTATGTAATGTTGATGAGACGTTGCAGCTGCCATTCCCTTCCATTGCATGCCATACCATGGTCTTTAGGCTCGAGCCATCCGATTAAAGCCATTCTGACTCAGATATCACGGATCCTGCCTCTTATTTATTGAGCTATCTGTTTTAGTTAATGTATAGAAAAATAGTACCGGTAATTAATTATTTATTTACCACATAAAATGGCGCCCGAACAGGAACGAGCCCCTTCCCCACGCGCCGGCGATGTAACGCAGGCCCCCTGACCCTTCTACAGCCGTGACGGACCTCTACTGCGCACCTGCAGATATTTCTGCTCAAGTCTCCCTCAGGCCCACGGAGGAGACGGAGACTGCGGTCCGGCATCCAGACGAGGCGGTGAGGAAGGCGGGTCGTTCCGACCAGAGCCCAAGCCGAGAGAGCAGGGTCCGAGGTATCCGGAGGCCCACCTGTAACCGAAGTCCGAAGCCCGAAGCGCACGCGTAGTGCGTAGCAGTTACCAGACGTCGTAGCAGTCCAGTCCAGTCCGAGGCCTTCAGTTTGCTTCCCGGTGAGTACCGTTGCTGGGGGTATCTAGACGGGTGTTCATTAATTTGTGCCCGGTCCGACGGGTTTGGGTACACAGATCCGGTCCGACGTGTTCACCTAGGTGGATACGGTATGACGTGTCTCTTCAGGAGACCGGTATGTTCTGTACTGTTTTAGCAGTGCATCCAGTAATTCTAGTAAGTCCGTTCTCGAGAAATTCAAGTATTGTGTTTTCAATGTATATTCTGTTCGAACTGTTATTAATGTGTTCTTGATGTCGTGGTATGAATGATTGTTTTGCTACTCATTACTGTGTTCATTGTGTATTGTGTATTGTGTTCAAGTTCAAGTACGGTTCAGATATGCCGCTGTTTTCGAAATTACGTCAGATAAAAACCAGAAAAGGGTTACTCGAAGAATCAGTTCCTGTCCCTCCCAGGGACAGTCCTGGACATTTCATGTATCACAAGCATGGCTTAGATGCCATACTGTATCTAGATTTATGGGCTGATTACACCAAGCATCTTGAAGAGAAATATAGATGGCCTGTATCAGGAACATGGGATGCCGAGTGCATCATGAGAGTAGAAGAAGCATTATGGAAAAGGAAAGCCAGACAGTCCCAGAAAGATGCCATAGAGTTATGGCGCAAAGAATCTCATAAAAGAAACGAGAAAGAATTCAGAAAAGCAGAATTAAGTAGAGAATCCTCAGAAAAAGCCCAAGAAAGGGAATTAATCGAAGAAGGTGAACGAGTTAGAGCAGAACAATCAGATAGACAGAGAAATGCCCTTATTAAAGGTATGTATCCCCTTCTCGCCGAGGGTTTGCCGAAGGCGACCCCGGAAGCACCCTGTAATTTACCGCCACCATGGTCCCGACTAAGCTGCGTCATAAACCGACAGCAGCTGAAATCTTTCTTTCTTCCTATTTAGATGACACTGTCCCAGAATATGCTAACACGAATTCTGCTCCGCCTGTTCAACTTCCACCCCCTGTTAATAATGTAATTACTGTTCCTCCAGTCGTGGGTCCCGGGAATCCTGTCCATGTGCCCGTACCCCCGGACCAACCCACATTACGTACACCTACTTTGCCAGTTCCGTTACCAGCAACCGCACATTCAGTATTAATTGATGATTCTAGTTCAGGAGGAGCAGGGGGAGGTACTCCTATCACCCCGCCTCAAACAAAGCGCCTGACACTGAGAGATGTCGCGTTACAACACACGCCAAAAGTGGCTACGTACGAAGCCCTCAAGAAGTTCCTTACTGATTGTAGATATGACCCAGTGCCAGGTGAAGATCACATGATATTATATTCAGTACGTTTACGACGAGTTGCAAACTTCTTGGTCACCATATCAGATATGAAAGAACATTTAGACAGAATATATCATTTTATCCGAACAGGGGAGAAACCAGAAAGTATTCACGAAGCTATGGTACACAGGAAAGTCGAGATTCAAGGCATGATTTTGCAATTTCTAATAAATTGTTTAATAAGAGAACAGGATTATCCTGATAAAAATCCAGAAGAGATGAAAGTCCTGACAAGATGGAGTGACAATATAGCAGAAGGAAAACACAAGACACAGAATAGTATAGAAACCATGTACAGAAAGATCCGGAAAGAAATTATAAGCATACACGAGAGGGAGAAAGCAAGAATAGTAGCAGAGAAAGAGAATGAATCTTCAAACGAAGATGTAGACAACGAGAATCCCACCAGAATAGCGTATGTAGGTAGGACAAGACCTTCCGATAGACACACGCTTAGACTACAAGAAAGTTTTTCCTCCTCCCGTGCTAGAACGGTGTTCTCTTGAACAAGTATTCCAGGCTACCGATAAAGTTCTGAAATTACGAATAGGTTACAGTGAACTCAGTACCATGCATGTACAAGAACTAGCCCGATCTGTCACGATCTGTCTCCACAGGATCAGGGCGATGCTCAAGGGGGTCCACCTCCTGACTGCCCGAAACTCTGACAACTGAGTACACAGAGCCTCTAGGAAATCAGGCGAGGGAAAGGTAAGGGAAGGGGCTGGAACGGAAGGGACCACTGAAACGAGAAAGAAAATAAAACACAACGTTATAGCACAAGTCACTGGCTACTCTCATATATTTCTCGCTAGTAGAACACCTACCCCAGTTACTCCACTGGATGCAACCCCCTCTCTTGAAAGTATATGATAGATACGTCTCTATCCTGATACCTAATAATCAGAAAGACACAAACAGTATTATGCCTGGTTGATGCACATGGAATCCAGTAAATCACCACAAACACACCATACATACCAGTCCCACTTCCTTTTCACAACCAAAATAAGCCCTTCTCCAGTAACCGAGTATTGAAGGAAGAAGTAGTAAACAGAGTTCCGCAGTCAGTAAGTAACCCAAAGATGACTGAAAACTCCAACAAGGAACAAACAGTTCCAATGTTCCAGAACAAAAAGTCAGAATGCCCGCAACCAATACAAGCAATGTTCCAAGCTATAGTTCTTGGTTCCGGTATTATAACAGTTCAGCAAGCACAATGTTAGCACAGTTACTTATCTCTCTCTCTCTGGGAGGTTGGAAAAGGAAAGAAGCCGCCCGCTTCTGTGGAGATGAGAAAGCGTCTCAGCCGAGAACGCTTGCAGGCATGGACCGCCGCATCCGCAGGCGGAGAAGTTCAAAGTCCGTTTCCTTCTTTATGAGAGGCAGCCGCCCCTCCTCCGTGAGAGATTACTGAGCGTCTCAGCCGAGAACGCTCACAGACGATGTCCGCCGCAGGCGGATAGAAACAAAGTCCTTGCTTAGGTGAAGAGAGACAGCCGTCCCTCCTCAGAGATCACACACGGAGCGTCTCAGCCGAGAACGCCCGTAGGCAGAAACCGCCGCAGCCGCAGGCGGTTGGAACTCTGGAATCTTTTCCGAACCTGGCAGAGAGCAGCCGCCCCCTCCGAGCACAACGTCCAGCGCCTCAGCCGAGAACGCCTAACCAGGATGAATCCAGGGACAACAACGAAACAACAAGGCAACCAGGACCCAAATCCAAAGGGAATCACGTACAACTAACGTCTGCATCCCAGAAGCCTAAATACTATTGACTCCTCCTACTCCACCACCTCCTGGGAGTTGTAGTCCGTAGGCGCGGCATGGCAAACCGTGACACGATCAGCAGTCCGATGGACTAGTGATTCTGCCACGTTTCCAGACGAAGTAGTGGCCCAAATGTTTCTGAAACTGCCCCCAGCCGAGCAGCGACTGGTGGGTTTGTACATGATCCAGCACCTCATTACACTGTACGAGAGTCAGCATTCTGATCCAGGTCCCTTATATACTGTATTAAACGAGTTACTCCTAAACAGATGGAAAGGTCTAGGTACCGATTTAATTAGCGTCGTTTTAGAACAGCGCCACAAATACAGAACGTTCCTGACTCCGCATTTTGTTCCTGTTTCACCTCCGTTCTACATAGATAGACAGAATCCATTACGAGAAGTGCATCCAGTTAAGGGAGAGGGGGTAATCTCGAACGAGTATTTGTTTACACCCCTATCACGAAAATAGAACTACTTGAAATGAAAAAGTTAGTACCCTGTCACGATAAAGATCCAGCAGGGTTCCACCGTGAATTAAAAGATATGCTCCGTATGGGAGAATACACGTATCCTGATATCATCAAAATGTTAAAGGTCCTGTTGCCTGCGGGCATATATGAAAAACTGAAAGAAAAAGAATGGGAGGTGGGAGAGAAAAAGATTGATTGGACCGCGTTAGAGAACGAAGATAATACACGAGTCCCAGGTACTGGTCTTGGGGATAAAGCCAAAGAGTTGCCCGAACTGTTAATACAAGTCTTGCCAAGATTATTAGCCACGAAAAAGGAAGATTGGGATGCCATCTCAGCCTGTAAACAGAAACAAGACGAAGACACTAGTGATTTTTATTCCAGATTTGAGAAATGTTTCATTATTAATAGCGGTCTGAAAACAAGTAGTGAATCGTATCCACATCTTTTCGTTACCAAACTAGTTGAGAATTCTTTACCGCAAGTTAAAAAAAGAGTATTGAAAGTCGAGAGTACTTGGCAAGCTAATACCCCGTCACAAATGCTCCAGATGTTACAATATCACCAGAATAGAATCAGGGAAGAGCAAGAACGCGAAAGGAGACGTATGAAAGACACGAAAATGAAAGTACTAGTTGCACAGTCTGTTCAACCAGATAGTCAGAAGAGGGGTCCGAATCAGACTAGTCATTCTGCAGCTCCCGTTAAAGGGACCTGCAATTACTGTAAACAGCCAGGTCATTATATAAACGAATGTGCAGTTCTGAAACACAACATAGCTACAGGTAAGACGAAAGAGAGACCACGTCCTCCTAGACAAGAACATGTTCCGCAGAATTCCCAGCCCCCGCAGAACGCACAACAGACAGTTACAGTACCGCAGCCTATAGCTGCCACCCAACACGTTACACAACAGATGTACCAGTACGCACAGTCAGATTATCCAGAATATCAGCAGTATTCATGAAATAGCCTAGAGAGGGAGGTTGGCTTGCCTCTCATCGAGGTTCCTGTAGATCAAGAGGGTCCCTATGTACACAGTCAAGTATTAGGGAAAGACAGAAAGTTTCTGATTGATACAGGGGCAAGTAGGACTACCATCAGTCATGACGAGGTTCCAGGGGCTCCACTCTCAGGCTCAAGAAACGTTTCCCTGGGATTTTCAGGAAAGCCTATTGTTAATGAAATATCGAAACCAGTTTCCCTAGAAGTTGGTCCATTGTCCCGAACTACAGACTTGTTACTTACGAAATCCTGTCCTGAAAATTTACTAGGTATTAAAACATTGAAAGAGTTAGGTGCGGTAATATGTTGCTCCCCAGAAGGAGTGAGATTGTTTTTACGTGATTTTAAAGGTCATTATGTGTTACGAGATTTTGATCCAAGATTACTGAATGTACCACAGCATTTATGGGCGCAAGGTCCAACTGATGTAGGTTGTATGCACATTACACCCTATCGTGTCACTCTGAAACAAGGTGTTGTTTTACCACGAATCCGACAGTACAAATTGCCACCTGAGGCTGTAGCAGCCTTATCGAAAATTATTGACGAGCTTATTGCTCAAGGAGTGGTTGTAGAAACTGACTCCAATGTATGTAATTCTCCTATCATTCCGATTCTTAAACGTACTGATCCAAATGCACCTCCAGTATATCGATTAGTGATTGACCTTCGAGAACTTAATAAATGTATCATACCCCAGTACCCTGTGGTTCCAGACATCTCTTCCCTACTGACTGCCATTGATTCCGAAGCTACGTTCTTTACTGTTATTGATCTCAAGAACGCATTCTTTAGTGTCCCCATTCATCCAGACAGCCAGTTTCTTTTCGGTTTCTGTTTAAATGGAAGAAGCTATAAATTCACACGAGCTCCTCAAGGTTTCACAGAAAGTCCAAGTATTTACAGTCAAGCACTTAAAAGACAACTAGACAGTATTCACATGCCAACTGACACTGCCCTGCTCCAGTATGTCGATGATCTATTAATCACAGCCCGTACAGAACGTGACTGCGAACGTGCGTCACTTACAGTCCTGTATTTTCTGGCCGAGATGGGGCATAAGGTGTCCCCTTCGAAATTGCAATTCTGTGTCCAGCAAGTGGTATACCTTGGACACTTACTGTCCAAGAGGGGTAGACAGTTGACACCTGCCCGTATCCAGTTAATAGCACATCTTCCACAGCCCAAGACACAGAAGGAGGTACGAGCTTTTATCGGCCTCACTTCTTACTGCAGACAATGGATTCCTCAGTATGCATATCTAGCCAAACCACTGATACAGTTAACGACACAGGAGGCAGCGACATCGACTGTCCTCCCTTGGACCCAGGAACATACACTTGTTTTCAATGAGTTAAAGAAAGCTTTATGTAATGCACCTGTATTAGCGACACCGAACTACAGTAAGCCTTTTACACTTTTTGTTACTGAACGTAATGGTACCGCATTGTCTGTTCTCACACAAGATCAAGCAGGACAACACAAGCCTTGTGCTTATTTTTCTAGCACATTAGATCCAGTAGCCCAGGCTCTGCCTGCGTGCCTCAAGTCAGTTGCAGCCACAGCTCTAGCTATCAGACAAAGTGATTCCATAGTGTTAGGACACTCCCTGACAGTACAAGTTCCACACTCCGTGGAAGTTCTTTTAAACCGAACACAGACTCAGCACTTGACAATTGCACGATTGACAGGTTATGAACTGACACTGTTCCAGCCACACATAGAAATCAGACGCTGCAACATTTTAAATCCTGCTACACTGTTACCCTCGATTACATCGAATCCTGCCACACATGATTGTGTGGAAGTTATTAACATCATGACAAAGCCAAGACAAGACTTGACAGACATTGCATTACCTGATCCCGACCTGACACTTTATGTGGATGGTTCATGTATGAGAACAAGTACAGGAGAACTAGTAGCTGCGTATGCAGTGACTACTGAAACTGAAGTCATAGAAACACACCGTATTGACACCCTGTCTGCTCAAGCAGCAGAGCTCATCGCTCTGACCCAAGCCTGCATACGAGCCAAGAACCTGAAAGTAAACATATACACAGATTCACGTTATGCATTCGGAGTCGTACACGACTTTGGAGTACTCTGGCAAGAAAGAGGTTTCATGACCTCTCATGGAGCCAAGATTCAGCATGGCCCCCTCATTCAAGCTCTGTTAGAAGCAATACATTTACCGAAAGCCATTGCCATTATGAAGTGCAAAGCACATACGAAAGCCGCTGACACCATTTCCCAAGGTAACGATCTAGCAGATCGAACAGCCAAGCTTACAGCTCAGACTCCAGACATTCCAGTTAACACGACAAAAACAGACGTTCTAGAACAGACTACTTGTATGACAGTTAAGGATCCTACACAAGACGTACTAGACATACAGTCACATGCTACCCCAGACGAAATCAAGAAATGGTCTGAACAAGGAGGGGTCCAGACAGATCAGGGATGGTTGACGAAGGGAAAAGCCACATGGTTTCTCCCCGACTCTATGGTTCAAGTTATTGTTAATACCGCACATAGTCCAGCACATTTAGGAGAGAAAGCCATGTTAGACAGCATTCAGAATATTTGGTTTAACAAGCATTTACGAGCAGCAGCCAAACAGAAAGTACGTACCTGTATGATATGTTGTCAGTTCAATCCAGGTAAAGGTGTTCCGGTGGAACAAGGTGGATTCCAACCTCCTGACCACCCTTTTGAAGTCCTCCAGATGGATTATATTCAGATAGATCGATGTCGAGGTTTCAAGTATGTCCTCGTAGTTGTATGCGCTTTGTCCAGATGGACAGAAGCATATCCAGTCCCAGATTACACTGCCGCGACCACTGCCAGGCAGTTGGTTCGTGAGTTTTTTCCCCGCTATGGTTTACCTAGGGTCGTGTATTCAGATAACGGCCAGCTATTCTCATCCGAACTCATGAAACACGTATCTCTTCTGTTAGGGTACCAGTGGAAGTTCCATTGTGTACGACACCCCGATGCAGCTGGCCTCGTCGAGAGACATAATCAGACTCTGAAAATCCGCATTGCCAAGGTTTGCGCAGAAAAAGGCGTAGATTGGATGGTAGCACTGCCAGTCGCCCTTTTTTACATGAGAATGGTCGCTCACTCCCGTTCAGGTCTGTCCCCTTTCGAGGTTGTTTTTGGTCGTCCCCCGAACATGTGGGGTACACCAATGCCCCGTAAAATTACAGATGTTGACAGTAATATGCTGACAGATTACCTGGCTTCCTTGATGTCTGCACTACTCTCTTGTCGTTCACAGGTCGCTGCTGCCTTTCCAGACAACACGCAAGTGAAACCGCACGAGGTCATTCCTGGCGACCTAGTGTTGATCCGGAATTTTGATCGGTCAAGTCCGCTGGAGCCCCGCTGGAAAGAACCGAAGCTCGTTTTGATGACCACAAGGACAGCGATCAAAGTGGAGGGCCGCAAGGGCTGGATCCACTCCAGTCACGTTAAACGTTTTCATGGACTCCGTCCAAAGACTTTTTTCAAAGACTGCCCCGTTCTCAAGGACTGCCCAGATACTGACTCTAAACTCCCCCTGATAGAGAAAACTCTGCAGCAGGAGTATAAACTAAAACTGAGGTCTAGCAAGTCAGACAGTTTAATTGTTTAAGTCCCTCTCGGGTGAAGCGGTTAGACAGGTTCCTGACATGTATGAGATAGACCCCCATAGTGAGAGAGTTAGTCGAAACTCCAAGAAAATACGTTATTTTAAGAATTTGCGCAGTCGATGCGTAATTACTTTACTGTTTATGTTATTTCTGAGTCTTACAGTTACATGCATAAGTTATGTTTTACATGTATATTTTCCTCCTATTGATTCGCATGTACATTTGTCTTCTAATGATACAGTAGAGCACACCTTTAGTGAACTACCTCCTCATGAGTTATCTTACAGACTTGCCATGCGCAACAATACTTTTATCCGAATGTTACACTATTCACACCAGACTAGCAATGCCACTAATTGTTGGGTGTGTGGTCGACTTCCCCCTTTCCAGACACCGAAGGGAGTTCTGCCACTCTTTCCCTATCCGTTTTCAAACAATGGTTCGTGTGGAGCATGGTTTACGTTAACGTCTTCCTCAGACGATAAGTTCCTTTTGAATAGAACATGTTTCCCAGACAAGGAAGGACTTTCCCATAGAACAGGGTTAGATCTAGAAAATGAAGTATATGATCTAGGTAATTATTCCTCGAATTTCATGGTTTTGAATGTTCAGTCCGAGACTACTCCAGACTTGCCTGCTATTACAGTCCTACCATTGAAAGGCGAATTATGTGTCAGAAAGAATGGTTCAGTACATCTAGGACATAGTGATTGTACTACTGTGGTCGAGTATAGTGACAGTGGGAAATCTAATTTCAAAGCCTCACGTCATTCGTATTTTGTATGTGGTCAGACCGCATATGTACGTCTGCCCCTCGATTGGGATGGAACTTGTTACATTGCATTCCTACTGCCACCAGTTTTCCTAGCCCCATCCGATTATCACAGGAATACACATCTAGTACACGTCAGACATAGAAGGGAGACTGAGTCCCCAATTGTCGATCAAACTGAAACTGCATTAGAACAGTATCAAGACTTCAATAAAGGTTTCTTTTTCTTCATAGGTCCTGTCCAGAATAGTAAGCTAATACGTAGGCTAACCAGAACACTTGAAGCAGTAGTGAATGAGACTACTTCCGCTCTAGGTAACTTAACTGAAGAACAATCTGCTATGAGATTTGTCGTGCTTCAAAATTGTCTCGTCCTTGACGTCATACTGGCCGATAGGGGCGGAGCTTGTAGAGTCATCGGATCTAGTTGTTGCATTTTCATTCCTAATAACGCACCGTCTGTTTATTCAGCTATAACCAGACTTCATAAAATAGCCCATCAGTTGCACCAGAATCCAGGCACCTGGACATGGTCCGGTTGGCTCTGGAGTATAATATCTGCCTGGGGATGGAAAGTATTGTCATTCCTAGGAATAGTAGTAATGGTCATATTCAGTTGTTGTCTATGTTTACAATGTGGCCCTGCGATTTGCGGCTTGTGCGCTACCTCTTGTATTCCAAGTCCTAAGTCCCATTCCAAGAAGATTAGAGACGAGCAAATGATGCTCTATGAACAGATAGATGGTATCATGAATATTGATGTTTCCTGATGGAAACGTAGGGCACAAGGAGGGAATGAGGAAAATTGAATTTTGCCCTGTCATGTGTCCCTACGTGTTCCCCATCGTATGTTATATGTGCATGATCGATATGCATATGTTCCCCTTTGACCGAATAAAGACGCAATTATAGTTGTGTCCAACGTTAGTATGCCAGTTTCCAGTCCTCGTGAAAACAACGAGTATTAGGCCTATGTTGCCAACGTTTTACATTGTGCACGTTAATTCATCGAGTTGCACCCGTTTCTGGGCCTCATAAGGGCTCGGACACCAGATTCAAGCTTCAGTCTCCTGAAATCACTCCAAGGAGCGATGCAGCCCCTCCCGCATCCCTGACCCTTCGCTTACTCTCTGCCAAGCAGCGCGGTGCCCGGCCTGGCCTGCCTGCCTGTCTGCCAAGAATATGTTATGCCTCTAGTTATCAGTTCAGTTCCCCGGCTTCACATTCCTAAGCTAACGAACCGCATAAACATCTTCAGCTATAGTCTAGTCTTTCTGTCTCCATGCAAGAGAATTACTGAATTAATATCCATAGAAGATTCATGGCACACGCAATACATTAGGAAATATATGCATGCACCAGCCTTAGTGTCACGTAGCCTCTGCCCTGATGACATTTAGATTCTATCAACATGTTCTCCAAACACCAGATACCAAATATGCTATAGGTACATGTCGTCCTGACATCCCAGACTTTAGTCTCCTCTTCTAGTGCAGAAGTCAGAGCCCCCAGTTCTCCCTAGTTACACGTCATGGCCCGTTTGTGCGCACCAGTAGGTTAAAGGTTCCAGCTGCCCAGGTAGCCCCCTCCATGTATCCACCCATTTATGACACTTCTGTGACGTTTTCATCACATGTCTACGTGCACGCCCTGTGCACGCCTTCTTTGTACGCCCATGTGTTCTTATCTTACGTTTGTCACTTGTTACGCCTACTGTATTCAATGCAATTATAATGTTTTCCTATATATACTATGTAATGTTGATGAGACGTTGCAGCTGCCATTCCCTTCCATTGCATGCCATACCATGGTCTTTAGGCTCGAGCCATCCGATTAAAGCCATTCTGACTCAGATATCACGGATCCTGCCTCTTATTTATTGAGCTATCTGTTTTAGTTAATGTATAGAAAAATAGTACCGGTAATTAATTATTTATTTACCACACACCTACCGATCCACCTGCAGACCTTGGTTATGCAGGACCAGTGATCCTTTCCACATTGATTTATAGGTGTTGAATAATAGTCAAAATAGGTCCACACTCTCCCATTTTTTTTTAAGAACATACATTGATCTTCTTATAAAGTTGTGACAATTCTACGGCTATTTTTCATGCAAAGACATTGCGACCTGACAGAACTCGTTGTAGTTTGTAACATGTCTGTTTAGTCAGCGACATCTTGGCTCCAGTGTCAATGTGAGCAAGGGACCCATGTCTGAGCATGCCCTTGGCCACATAGGGCATAACAATAAACACAACAGAAGGTGATGGGAGGAATTCTTGCATTTGGCCTAACCACTGGCAATCACAGTCACTTGGGTAGCATTCCAAGAATCGTCCATGCCACCTCAGATTAGACCCAACCATATGCAAATCAGTCTTGACCCTGCTCCAGTTGGAATAGTACAGTCCAGTCCAATTGGAACTGGCGTGGGGACAATTTGCGCTTCACCCCAGAGACTGGAATGGTGGGTAAGCATGACTAATAATGCTCACCTCAGAATTTGTTTACTGTCAGGTTGATACTATTCAAGATGATCTCCAGCTGCGTTCCCTTTTCCCATCCAGTCTTTAGTCATTCTTCTGTTCACACTCGGCTGGATGAACCCTCACCAATGTTCTGAGGTCCAGGCAGGGCACAGTTTATAGACAACCTTTGTCCCTTATCCCAATAAGGGGTCTGCTCCATTTTGCACCCCATGGTTCAAATTAGTAAAGCCCCACACATTCGCCCCCAACCCTAGTGAAACAAAGATTGCTAGTAGTTCACGCCATGGAGTTACACATAGATTTCCTCCTGTATTTGGTAGGGGAAAAAATGAGAAGGGTGGCTACTATCTCCTCATGAACCTTTCAAAAAACAAAGCGGCAGGCAACGGGGCTGCAGGTAAGACTTCTTTTATTTTATTGCACAGGAAGCTTTTACCTGCGATGTGATTGAGTGCATCCAATTGGAATTTTATTAACTGACACACACTCCAATGCACAGGATGCAACGCTAGCCCATCAGAGGGCGGGCAATCAATTAAATAAAGAGGTGTGCATCAGAATGAGCACAAAGACTGTCGAGCCTCTGAGGAAAGTGCATCAAATGCTGAAACGCGTCAGGCTATTCCAACTCTGAACTGCAAAAGGAATCAAAATTCCAGTCCTATAAAGGTTCTGTGTTGCTGCTGAGTACGTCCTTGGCCTGAGAAGGAATCTGGAGCTTATATATATATACATATATATCAACGCTCCACTCGCACCAGCCTGTTGCACTCCAAGGCGGGTGCCTGCCAGTCGGGGGTGCACCCGACAGCAATGACCGCTCCAACAGTCCCTCCCCGCAATGTACGGGAAATAGGAAGCAGCACTCCAAATAGGTTTACACAATGTTTTAATCTCAACAAAGCGCTTTCGGCACTCGGCCTTCCTCAGTAATGAGACGGTGAAACCTTCCCGCCAGCATTCATTTAAACGTTACGTTGCGTGTATACACATAAACATCAAGAGAGGACTGCAACATACATCGGCGTCCGCCATCTTGGAATGGGTTATTTAACTCTGTATATACAAAAACATTTTAAGCGCAAATAGCTCATTCTGTTCATATGCAAGAATAAACATTCAAATGCAAAGCTCCATTATGGCTACGATCATTAATTATTATTATTATATTAATATTACGGCCGTAACCACGAGCGGAAATCATGTTTTGTGAGACGGAGAGACGCAAAGCCGAAGAGGGCATGTTCAAAAACAAGAAAAAGAACGCGGGAGCGCAAGGAGAGACGCCCGCTCTGGATAAAAATGCAACGGACTTGAATGCGAAGCTCAGTGCATTAGAACGTCTTTATGAGAGAGAATGCCGAAAATGGTGGGAGGCAATCTCCCTTCAAAACTATATAGACGTGGATCGTGTGCCTAGGGGACTCAGGATTTATACAATCCCAGCCTACGATAATCCAGACCCCCTGCTTCTGGATGCATGGGCGGAGCATACTGCCCAGTCATGCAAAGGAAGCCTGATGATACTGGTGCGTTTCGCTTGGAGCGATAGGGATAAAGCTCTCACAGCAATCAAAGATATTGAACATGACCTCAAAAAAGAACAAGATCAACCCAAAGTGGAAGAAAAACTTGAAGCAATGAAGAAACGTCTAAAGAAATACGAAGAAAAAATTAAACTAAGAAAAGAGGAGAAATTTGAGAGGGACGAAAAAGACTATCGCATGGGAAGGGTGTTGACCTTCTCAAAAAAATATGATAAACCTCGTAAGGAATTAAAATTAAAGAAAAAACAAACGGCATCAAGCATGACAGTGCCTGAAACCTCGGAGTCTTCGCTAGAAGTATCAAGCGAGGAAGGTCAGGATGATGTACCCGAAACTTCGGGTTTTCAGGAGGAGTATCAAATAATGCGTACCAAACAACATCAAGGGGGGAGGGGCAAACCCCCGGAAAGAAACGCACCAAGAGGAAGACGAGGAGGGGGGGCTGGAGCCGCAAACATCATGGGCTCGCCACCCTTAACCAGAAGCATGAAGAATGCCAACAAGAGGAAAACATAGATACCAAAGATAATTTAACTATCGTCAACCTGACATCTAAAATCTTGACTAACGAGGAACAGAATATCTTACGATTGGGACTCACATTTTGCCCTGAGAAAAATTTCGAGTTCACACAGACACGCATAGACCTGTTTAAATTCACCCGGAAGCTGAAATTGTACAAGTATTTCAAGTTAAAACCCCCACCACCAAAACCTATGGCTGCTGGCAGCAGTGATGAAAGTATAATGTCATGTAGAGATCTTGCGGGAATAAGATCCCTAGAAGAGTTAAGAAGAGAGGTGGAAGATGGGGACAATATCGACCTAAGTGATACACAAATGGTAACACACATGGGAGTACAGCAGAGAGGGGGTGCCACAAACTTTAAACCAACGTCTACCTTTATGCCAGTGACAGGTACTGATGCGATAGACACTTTTTCAGAAGCTGTAATACAGGATTTAAGATCTTTGAGAAGTCACCAACAATTGGGACATGGCAGGTGTAACTTCACCAATAAACAACAAATAGCACTAAAAAAGCTTTGTGATGATTCGTCCCTGGTGTGTAAACCCTCCGACAAAGGAGGTAATATAGTGTTGTTGACCAAAACGCAATATGAACAAGAAGCATTGCGACAACTGAATGATCCACACACATATATGAGGGTGAACGAATCAACATACAACAACAGTATTAAAGAATACCACGACATGTTATTGAAGTGGTATAACAATAATATGCTCAATGGTGATGAACATTTGTTTTTGAGGTGCTTGAACCCTGTGACTCCGACGTTTTATTATCTACCCAAGATACACAAAGATCCAATAAATCCTCCCGGGAGGCCGATTGTATCTTCCCAGGGCAGCCTGACAGAACATTTATCAATATATGTTGACTCTTTCCTTTCTCCGTTTGTAGTGAACCTGAAATCATATCTTAAAGACACTAAACATTTCTTGAACTGTATTGATCAATTTAATTGGACTGAAGGGTATACCATGATGGTCATCGACATTGCCAGTTTGTACACATGCATTGTACATGATGAAGGACTCGCAGCTATTTCCTGGTTTCTGGAAAGCAGACCAGTGAAATACTATGAACATAATAAAATGCTGATTGAATTTCTCAGATTCTGTCTCAACAACAATATATTTCTGTTTGGAAAAAATCTATATAAACAGCTAACAGGTGTGGCGATGGGCAATTGTTCAGCCCCCAGTTTCGCGAATCTGTTCGTGGGACATTGGGAAGAACGGATAGCTTGGTCTGCAGCCAACAAGAAATGGAACGACATCGTGAAATGCTGGTATCGTTACATAGATGACCTGTTCATCATCATCGAAGGGTCAGTTGAAGTAGCTGAAGAATATCTAGAGGTTTTAAATCACAATAACAATAACCTAAGATTCTCTGGAGAAATCAGCCAAACAGAAGTGAACTTTTTGGATTTAACCATTTTTGTTGAAGAGGGCAATCTGCACACTAAGCTCTTTCGAAAAATAACCGCTGGCAATTCCACGCTGCATGCCACCAGTGGACATCCCAAGAGCCTGGTAAACAGTATACCGTATGGTGAACTATTAAGGATCAAGAGGAATCATACGAGAGACAATGAGTTCAGAGAAGCAGCAAGCAACTGCATACAAAGGTTTAGAGCAAGGGGGTACAATACAGGGGTACTCAGACAAGCCTTAAGTAAAGTGGAGACTCTAGAAAGGAGCAAGTTGCTAGAGAATAAAATACCTAGAAAAAATGCTGATACTGGACAATTTCGTCTTATAACTACCTATTCTAGGAATTCAAATGAGATCAAACGCATCTTGCGTAAACATTGGAACATTTTGATGACAGACAGTATAATCAAACAAGATCTGCCATCCTTTCCTCTTGTAACGTTCAGGAAAGCTAGAGCATTAAAAGACTATCTGGTCCATAGTCACCATGATGAACTAAAGTCCAAACCTAAAACAGAACCCTTGAAAGGTTTCTTTCCTTGTGGACGCTGCAAGGCGTGTAAGGGCAGCAAACGCACCACCCAATATAACATACCTGGGGTAAAAGAACCTAAGAGAATACAGAAGTTCCTCACATGTACCACTCCTTACGTTGTGTACTGTCTCACATGTCCTTGTGGCAGAAGGTATGTGGGCAGTACAACCAATCCGGTGAAACTAAGAATTTTAGAACACCAAAGAGCCATCCAGAATGCAGACACCAGTTACCCTGTTGCGAGACATTTTGAGAAAGAACACGCACGCAACAGGGAATTATTAACTTTTTTCTGCTTGGACTCTGTCCCAGTGAGTACCAGGGGCGGAGATAGACTCTCCAAGCTGCGGCGACTGGAGTCACGGTACATTATAGACTTGCTGAGTAAAATACCTATGGGGTTGAATATGCATGAGGACTTAGCTGTTCACTTAGTATGAGTATTGCGAATTGGGATTAATATGGTTTCACTGCAATTTTTGCTTCTTGTTGGTTTTATCCGTTTTGATGCTATACTGATTTCCAGTAGGAATTATAGTTTATATTTAGGGTTGTATCACGTTGCAGACAAATTATTTGCTTATGCCCATCCAGGGCGAGATAAAGCGAGGACATATGGAATGGTTTATGCCCATCCAGGGCTTGATTAATGATCGTAGCCATAATGGAGCTTTGCATTTGAATGTTTATTCTTGCATATGAACAGAATGAGCTATTTGCGCTTAAAATGTTTTTGTATATACAGAGTTAAATAACCCATTCCAAGATGGCGGACGCCGATGTATGTTGCAGTCCTCTCTTGATGTTTATGTGTATACACGCAACGTAACGTTTAAATGAATGCTGGCGGGAAGGTTTCACCGTCTCATTACTGAGGAAGGCCGAGTGCCGAAAGCGCTTTGTTGAGATTAAAACATTGTGTAAACCTATTTGGAGTGCTGCTTCCTATTTCCCGTACATTGCGGGGAGGGACTGTTGGAGCGGTCATATACATATATATATATATATATATATATAGAGAGAGAGAGAGATAGATAGATAGATAGATAGATAGATAGATATAGATATAGACATAGACATAGATATATATATATATAGTTATATATACAGGTATGATGCACATTGGGTGCACAATGTTTGAACTGTGGCTTAAATGTTATTTTATTGTAATTCACCTCTGGAAGAGAGGCTGCTGATGGATACGATGGAGACAAAGGCAACCTCACTAACATATAAAAAGTTTCTTTATAACTCTCCTAATCCAATAGATCCCCTCCGGGCTGCATGGGAGAATGATCTGGGGTTACTAAAGTACGACGACTGGTAAGAAGTGGTACAAAGCCCCCGGGAATTTACGGCTGGTGCAATTGCGCATACTACACAGATCTTACGCTTCCAGACCGTTACTCCATAAACTGAGGCATGGGTTGTCCGATTTTTGCACTAGGGAATGTGGGGGAATAGGTTAATTTTTCCATAGGAGTGCCGAGTGTCATGTCAGAGGTCACAGGGATAAAAATTCCGGTAGAGTCATGCTGGCTGCTTCTGTGTGTAATGGGGGAAGAGAAATCGCCAAAATATACAACAATTTGGCTGAGGGTGGTGGCGATGGTGGCAAAACGAAACATAGCCCAAAAATGGGGTGCACGATACGCACCGCAATTGAGAGGATGGGAATCTGACTTGGATTGGGGCTCCAATGCAGAGAAGGTGATATATAAAGCCAGAGTCTGCCCACACAAATGGGAGAAAATCTGGGGGGATTGGCAAAAATATCAGGGGTATTCAGATTGTCCGGATGGAGGGGGGCCGATCTTTAGATTAGATTAGAGAACTCCTGTTGTTCATTATGGGTAAGAAGAAGAGATTTGTAATTGTGGCTACACTATTAACAAAGATGATGTAATGTGAATATGTAACCTTGATATTGTGATTCTGTGACTAGCATTGAGCTTGTTTAATAAAAAAGATTTTAAAAAACAGTGTTATGTTATTGTTACGTTGTAAAGGCTCACAAACAGCATATGTACAGATATCTAATAAACACATGAGATAAAGGCCCAGTATGTTTAAGCAACCTGGAAATGAAACTGGAAACTAATAGTACCATGACAAAATCCATTAAAGAGCAATATAAAAATGCTTGAAAAAGATAGGGTTTTTTTTTGGGGAGGAGCCACGCTCGCAACCAAGATGACCGCATAAGCTCCCGGCTCCGCCGACCTCCGCCAGCCACTCGTCAATCCTGACAAATATCCTGAATTTGCACCGGGCTCCCACGTGGCTGAAGACTTCCTGAGTCTGGAGATGCAATACCGAGATTTCCATCTTTTCGGATAATAAAGATATGCTGTGTGTCATTCTCGGCCTACCCAGTGCGGAAAGCCTGGGCCTCAATTTCGAATCCATCCGGGTTGGAAGTGAACAACATTGGCCTCGAGTCTTGGGCCGGGTCCGGTCCCCCGAAGGGGAGTATATCCTGCCTGTTTTGAATGGCGATTTGATGGTCGGTTGAATCTGAAGTATAACGGCGTGGTGCACCGGTTGCCGTGGTCGGGGGTCCGCTGCCCGGAGGCTTTGCTGCCCGCCCTGGGTCGACGGGCTCGGGCCCTCACAGGAGGCAACGGTGTTGATATTGCGACATTGAGAGCGCCCACTGTCTCCCACGGCACCACCTATGCCTATTACCCCGGAGGAGTCGACCTCCGGGGTTCAATACATGCTCGGTTGTTTTTGCCAGTTGGGATGGAGCGGGTGGAGACTGAGCCGTCGTTGCTGACCGTAATGGCCGCCATTGTGGCGTTCCACTCGAGGGTCACCGCCATCATCCAGAAACTGATCGATAAAGCTGACTCTATCAGTCTTATACCGGACACCGGCCCTTCGTTTTGTCTCCAACGAGTTTTGTTACCTGCGGAACAGACCACGCTCGTGATTGAGGACCCCGTGCCGCAGCCTGATCTGGTGTTTTTAGCCTATTCCCACACAACGGATAGTGAGCCCGGGACTACCACACGCTCAGTACGATTAATGCGGACACCGCCCGAGATGGACAGAGAAGTTCCTGTACGCTTTACCAAGTTTATCAGAGACCATGGGAGTGATTCACTGTCCTTTCCCTTCGTATTGTTGCAACCTCTCTCCTTGGACCTTTCTTTTGCGGACGATTGCCGTTTGACTTGTGGTCTTCCAGCGCAGATGTCTTGGCTTCTTTCCGGCCAAATTGACTTTGACTTTGTTAAACATTTCACCTTCACTACTGATATGGCGGTCCGAGCGGAGAGGGTTCGTACGAAAAGTCGACGTGGCCAGGGTTGATTTGATTGCCTGGGTGTGACGAAAGGGTTTCATTCGACGCGGGATTTGTAGTTTGTACTAATGTGGGAGTCTGGCGATCCTTTTAAACTCCCCCGATGTTGCTAACTGTTGCTTAATATTGTCCTGTTAATGATCGGGGGTGGTTTGCCTCTGGCTGGGGGTACGGGAGACCGGGGGCCTGTTTGTCTTCTCCTCCTCCACTTTCCTTCTCCCTTCTTTTAGGGCACGTTTCTGGGGCGACAGGCACGCTGCTAGTGGGGTAAGGCTGTAGCCATTGCAGGGGTGCAGGGTGGGGGGTTTGGGGGGGGGTTTGTTATTTTGTCTCTGTTTAGTTCTATGGCCTCTTTTTCTTTTCTTTTCCCTCTTTGCGGGAGGTGTTTCGTATATCCTGAATCGTGTTCTCTCACTCATCTCAGTGTCTACTCTGGTCCTAACTATCTTGAGTCGCGGGTGGACGGGTACTGCAGACTGTAGTTTATCGAATTGATTGACCGTATTGACTCTCCTGTTCATATAATGCATTCTGTTGGTATATTTTACTTCCATGTACTGCTTTCTCTGCATTTCCTCACACGCCTACCGAATATTGTACTGTAATTGAGTATGACACCAGACTTGTGTAACGTTTTTCTTCAATAAAAATATATATAAAAAAAATATATATCGTTTTTTATATTTCCCTTCCATTTTGCATTATTCCCCACCCCAGTTCTTTTCTGTCTTCCTTCCCATATTCTTTGTTTCAGTATTTTCTTTCCGCGTATTCCCTGTGCCGCAAAGGCAATTATTTGTTCAGTGTGATGAGTGGCATTCCTTTTCCTTGTGGCACATTAAGAGGTGTAAATGTCTCTGTTGCAGGTGATGTGGGGCTGATCCCAGTCACTTGCTGTTGTTGTAGCACTCAAGGGTTTGCTTGTAGTCAGCTCTTCATGTAACCGAGTATGCTGTCAGGTAGAGTTACTTTCTTCAATGGACTAGTGTAAGGAGGAAAGTTCCCTTTGAACCTTCTTGTGTTGGTTCCTGGGGACATTGAAACCACTCTCATTTTTACAGTAGTTCAGCAAATCCTTACAACTCTGAGCGTCTTCAGCAGCTTGGCCCATGCTTCAATGCCTTCTTTAATGAAAGAAAGTTCTGCCTCTGTTGCCTTTAGATTGATATTCTTCGCAGCGGCAGCTACTTCGCAATGGTGAAGGAGCGTCGCCCCACTGCCTGGCTGAGAGCCATAATAAAATGATGCTCTAGCATTGTTTTATTTTGCGTTTGCTGGCTCTGAGCCAGGCTGTAGGGAGGGGCGGGCCGAGGCATGGGAGGGGGGGGAGGAGGAATGCTATGTGCACTCACTAAGTGCTCATATGTGTTTGGCCGGCTGCCTCAGGCCGGCCAAAATACACAAGCACACTTAGGTTTCTCCAGCATGGCTGCATTGAACAGCCCACTCTGGCCAATCCCTGCACTGCTCTGCAGCATGGGGATTAGATGTGAGTGTGTCCCAGGGCCTCCTGGGACCAGGAAGAGGACAGGAGGCATGACATGATGCGAGAGGCGGCCGGCGGCTTCAGGTAAGGTATTTAAAAAATATATATATTATTACCTACACCCCCGTGCCGCATGACCTCCTCCTTCTCACGACGCCTCCAACGTTCTCTCCACCCGCCCCACAACCCTTTGTTTGTGGCAGCCGCCACTGATCCTTAGAAGACAAGTCACGTTGTTCGATCATCGAAGGACCTGTGCTCTCAAGAAGGGATCCATTTTGTGTTTTCTTGCTCCTTCTGGACGGGGACAGTATTAGAGGTAGGTTCATGTGGTATGTCCGCCACTCCTTTTTTGTAGTGCAATGAGATTTTGCCCCAACCAACCAAAAATGGTTTTACAATCTTCCATATTGTTTGTTCTGATGTTCATAAACATACCCTGTTAATCGCCGGTCAGTTGCACAATATAATTTGGTTGCTGTGCTAGAAAGCGTTTGTTTTTCATTTTGCTCACACACCTATCAGGAGAGTCTGCGAAGCGGCCCGTTTGCAAACGCAAAAAGCCTTGATACATCTGGCCCTATGCAACAGTCTTGATTTTCACATGCATTTGGAAATGTGAAAATTTCACAATTTTTGCAAAGTTGGAAAATGTTCTATAGATCTTTATGAATGATAAATGCATGGACCACTTGTGAATCATTATTGGAATATGAGGACCCCCATGCAGTATTTAGAAGCCAGGTACCGTGGCCTAAGCATTTTTGATGATTTGAATCACTAAACAATATACAAAAAGAAGCATTCATCTAACAAATATGTAAATACTGAAATATTTGATTAAATTCACAAACAAATTATAAAAAAAGTTTTTTTATTGTAATGGGAAGTTTGGAGCTTTTAAGGCCACTCGTCATCAATAGTATATTATGTCTGATGCACTTGCACTGCTCCCACAAATCAACCTGAAGTTACTAACCACATTTTTAGCCTCCAGTTTTAAATTCCTTCCCATTTTGAAAGTGTCTTAAATTTTTCAATTTTCCATTTTGCTTTATTTATATATACTTTATGAATCTATCAATATTATTTAATTTTCTAAACAGTTGCGAACCCCAAGGGGTCCCTGGACCACAGGTTAAGAACCACTGGCGCTACTAGCAGTAAGACACTACATTTCCCCTACAGGCAACGAACATTTCTACAGTGCAAACAGAGAGGGCTGCAAAACGTTAGTTTGCAAATTGCAAAGGTGCCAAAAAATCCTTACACAAGTCCTCCTCAAAAGCAAATGCTGGGAATCAGACTGGCATTGGAAAGACACCTTCACTATGTGACACATAAAAGCCATTTCAACGCGCTGTCAAGCAGGAGAGAATTCCTGATACACTCAAGCATCAATCATATGAAATCACAAATCCGCTAAATGATCAGATATTGTTCATATTTGCGTTTCCATCTCATTTTTCAGTGACACACCATACTGTGCTTTCTTTCAGAAGTGAGTTTTGGCAAGGCAGTCCTGTCCTTCAAGGCAAAGGTCTAATTAAAATATGACAACAGGTGCGTGCGCACCTGGCCTGCTCTGAGTTCCGATCTGGGGCTCCACTCAGGCGCGCAACGCGCATGGGGCTAAAAGGGCTTCAGCCCCCCCACCCGTTGTGTGTCTCCCCGGCTGTTGCAGCTTGAGCTGCTGTGGGCTCGGCTGGGCAGAGTCTAAAGTCTCATCTCCGGCACAACCAAGTTTTTCACAGGTCTTTAAAGTCCATTTGCATATTTACATACCTTTGTAAACTGGTTGAGGCTTAGTTTTTTTCTGGTTCCAGTACCCCCTGGGCCCACACTGTGCATATTTTTACATTTGTATTTTACATCTGCTGCCATAGAGTGAGAATGCATTTCATGCAAAGGAATATAAAGTAGGGTTGTCAAAAGAAAAATGCCAGCCATGTGTTGTTTAAAAAGCCTGCAAAGACCTCCTCTTGACAATAAATAGGCTTATATGTAAAAAAAAGTCTGTATTCATATGCAATGTGATTTTCTGTCTTTGTTCCCTTTAATTACCAGTCATGGATTATTCAGGTAGCCTTAGAACACAATTAAAAGTGCTTTCTATGTATATTTGCTGTTCAAAGTATGCACAGATAAGTGCTGAAAATACGGCTTTAGTTGAATTTTTTTTATGTATCATCTGTGTCATCAAAATAATGAGCTGGCAACCATAATCATGAGAAAGGAAGTTTGTTGCAGGATCAGCACATTATTTATTTCCTCGGCCCTCGATCCCTGATTAATGCCATAATAGCAATAGTTTAACTTATATCTGAGACCCTAGGCTGCTGTCAATAACATGCTGAGTTACTTCAAGTGTCTGGGAATGCACCCTGCATTCAGACAACTAACTTCTCATTCTTCCCCTTCAGTTTCACGCTCACCCTGCACTCACAGCGATCACAATGCACTCACACTGATCACCACGCACTCACACCATTCACCCGCTCACCCTTCACTCACAGTGTTCACTCTGCACTCACAATGCACTTGCACTTTTCACCCTGTACCTCACCCTGCAGTCACACGAGAACACTACTCACCCTGCACTCACTCACCTGTCCACCTCATTGTTTGCTCAATCTGCAATCTCACTCAAACTAGCCCCTCACTAACCATGCATTCATTCGTCCCACTCTGCACTTGCATCCACACCCAAATTCATATGGTCACCTCACTCACCCTGCAGTCAATCTTCTTAGCCTACTCTCACACTGTTGCATCGCTCACCGTGCACTCACATGGGCACTTCTGCCACCCACACAGTGTAGATGGTTAATGTGCCTGCTACAAAGAATGTGTACATGCAGATCACAGACCTGAGTGTGAGTAAACTATGAGTAGCGCTATTAAGAAACTAAGGGGTCCATTAGGATGACGGGCGGACTTTGTCCGCCTGTCATCCTAGCGGGGATTGGGACCGCCCGCCATAAGGGCAGGGGTCCCGTGGGGGGCATTAGGATGGGCCCGCCACAGTGGCGGGCACATCCTGCATTTCTAGCATTGTGGCGGGCGGTGCTGACAATGCTAGAAATGCATTTCAGCATTTGCATAAACAAAGCGCAGGCACCGCGCGGTGCCTGCCGCTTTGTTAATGCAAATGTGGGGGGTACCACAGGTAACCCCGTGTCAACCCCACCCCTCCTTCACTCTGGGGGCCCGCAGGGGGCCCCCAGAGTGAAGACCGCATTGCCGCCACGGAAAGGCATGACTGACAGCCCATACTAATATGGCTGGCGGTGTCTATGAGACACCGCCACCATATTAAACATTTTCCGCCCCGGCCGCAAGGCAACCGGGGCGGAAAAGCGGCGGACGGTCTTTCCGTCCGCCGCGGTCCCCCCGCCATACTAATATGGCGGGGGGAATTCGGGAATAGATGTCGGGCGGATTGCCTCCGCCAGGCCGGCGGTGGCTACCGCCAGCCTGGCGGAGGCAATCCGCCGACATCGTAAAGGGCCCCTAAATGTTTGTCAGAAAGATGCTATAGAGAGATGAGGTGCATTGTTGGTGAGTGGTAGTGAGGGAATTCAAGGAGAAGGAAGAAATGGGGGAGGAGGCGCCAAAAAGACTGTTGCACCGCGTGCGATCAGTGCTAGGGCCAGCCCTGGCTGGGAGTCTTAGCCAGGAAACACCCATTACAAAGCAGTCATTACAATGACCTACCTTTACAACGCGACTGTTACAATGCAACTGCCTTTACATCACATGCCATTACAATGCATGTCACTACAGCGCATGTCACTATAATGCATATCATTACAACGCATACCATTACAACGCATTATAAGGTAAGTAATGGAGATTTATTAGTATTAGGGTGGGTATGGGTTTTGGGGTACATGGGAATAGTCATTTTTACCCCTACACTATCCAACACGTTCCCTACTGTTGCACTCACTGGAGTAGAGAAAATAATTTTTACCCCTACACTATCCAACTCTTAGTAAATGTTACCCCTACACTATCCAACACTTACCCTAATGTTGCACTCACTGGAGTGGGAATAGTAATTTTTACCCCTACACTATCCAACACTTACCCTACTGTTGCTCTAAAAGTATTATGCATTGTAATGGTATGCGTTGTAATGGTATGTGTTGTAATGTAATGCGTTGTAAAGGCAGTTTTAAAAAATGCGTTGAAATGGCATGCGTTGTTAAATCATGCAATGTATGGTAGTTGCGATGTAAAGACTGTGTTGTAAAAGAATGCGTTGTAACGCCATATATTCTCTTAGCACCCCCAAAGTTCAGGTCTAGTTGCGCCCCTGGTGCCACTGTCCTAGAGTAAGTAAGATCTTTGCATGCTCTGTGTGTGTGTAAAAATAACAGATATTGCTCAAGGGACTAGCTACATTAAGCAATAACTCTTATGCTCTTACTGACAACGCATCGGCAGACTAAAGTTGCGCAGGCTGAATGAAAATCAGATGTTTGCGCCTGAAATATAAAATGGAAAAAATATAAAAGCACCCATTATTGAGCTCTGATCTCCAGTTTTCTGCCTTCCCTTGAATTCTCTTGAATTTTGCTATTTTGCTATTTCTTACCATGCACAAGGTACCAAAATGAAATGTCCAGCCAAAAAGGAAACTACACCCTTTGAGCTGTGTGCACTGAACCTCTCAACAAGTGCCGCCTGTTTGAAGTTGAAACCTAAACAAATAAGTAGGCCTCTTAGGCCTCTATTAAGAGTTCGGAGTAAACATATGCAGTATGTCGGAGGAGCGGGCAGGAATTACCATAAAACCTCATGGAATGGGGAATAACTGAGAGGAGCCGCTGGATTTACTGCACTTAAAACTGCTCAGAATTGCCAATTGGGGTTTAACGGTCCCATTTATCACACGATCCAAGCAGGTGGTAAATTGGGGTGGGCGTGACTCTTGTTTGCATGTAGCGTAACCATGCAGAATTATTCCAACATTCAGTGAGATTTTGCAGAATTACACAAAAAAGTATTTTTCCATTTAGCACTATTTTCTTAAAGTAAAATGCACCCTTGCGTCCAAAACGGACGGGCTAAGAAATAGCGCTTAATACAACAGAAGTTGAATAGCGAGCACAAACAGCCGCTCACTCTTGCTAAATGCGCACAAGGTAGAATTTTCCTGCAACTTACTCTGGGATTTATCACTAGTTTCTTGGTGCACAAAGCACCTTTGCGCCTAAAACGGTGTGAGAATGCATTTTGCACTAAGAAATAGCTCTAAACGCAACAGAATTTGAATAGTGAACAGCCACTAGCGGTTGATAAATGCTCTCTCGCAGTAGGATTCCCCCCCCCCCCTCCCAAATTGCACTTAACTATGCAAGCAGTCAGAATCTCGTTATTATCTGTGATTTTGAGTAAAAGAAAAATGCTGAAATTACCTAAATTACTCTGGCGTAATTGAAATTCCACCCACACCCAGTAGTAAGTGGGAGTATGAGCTTCTGTGGGGCGTGAGGTGATGGGGGAAGGGCGTTGGGAGAGCAAAGGAGGAAGAGAAAGATTAGTTCTAGTAGAGAGGGGCATTAAAGACTCCCTCTTTGTAGTAGATATAAGTCGGAGTGGAGCACTGGGCGTGGCCTGACTTCTTTTGCAGCCAAAGGCTCTTGCCATTTTACTGGGCGAAAACGCTGGCTGGTGAAATTGGGTACAAAATTAGCCCAGAGAAAACGGACTCCAGGAACACCACGGCCAGTTGTGATCAATTAGAGCAGGATCTCGCCACTTGTGTAACGAAACTTGAGGAGGCTGCAAGGTACATGGAGAGGCCCCGACTCAATCAGGAGTTCTCCGTCCAGAGTACGGGGCTGAGCGGGCCCTCTGGAGCTTGGGGCCCGCCCCATCCACACTGCAGGGGCTGCGGGGGCCTGTATTATGCCACAGTATCCCGCCCAGGGACACCGCTCCGTCTGACCAGTAATCTGGCCCTTACAGCCTTGCTCACTTTCTGTTCCTGTCTGCTACTATCTTTAAAACTCCTTAGCCCAGAATTGTTCCGGGGTACCAAATGGTAAGACCCTGGCAACCACCGATTAGCGACAATGTCCATTCGCCATGTACTCCCTTGTCTCGTGTTCCATGCCTGTCTTGGGAATTTACAAGATGAGCCAAAATGGCTGCCATTTCCTGGCCCCAGGGTCATGGCTTTCTGATCATCAGTAGCACTAGTTAGACCATTGCTTCCTGTTCATCTTCTGAACTAGCCTTCAAGGGGTTTCATTTTAGAACCAGGAAGCAGACGCAGAAAGCCTTAAGCATTTATTGTCCCACACGTGAAGCTTCCTTGTTTACTGACTGTAAACCACGCGTTTCTAATCCCTCACAGAATGGCACCGAATTAAGTGTGCAGGTAAGGCCTGTTGCTTCCCGCGTGCTTTCAATGGCTTTTACGGTTTCCTTTCCATGTTTGTTGACGCTTCAAGCCATGGGAGGCGTGGTGTATTTTCCCTGACTCGTCTACGAAATGTTTTTCTCTGTTTCCTTGAAACCTTGCTCTGTTTGCATCCGTCAGTTTATTTATTTATGTTTTGGTAAAGGGCCATTCAGCGCCGACATACCACTTCGACCGCACGGTGAGTGGGTTTTAAACCAAGGCAAATATTCACATTGCAGGGCAAACCCCCTGCTTTCCTTTCCTCTCTTCCTCCTTTGCTGATCCATCACCCTAACCAAACTATCAAACGTTTGTTGTATCCCCGTTCCACCTGCTGCTCCTGGCCTGTCTGCCTCGTCGTGAAATCTGCCTTACAGAAAAACAAAGTAAGGTGTTAAGTACACCCCCTCTAACAGACAAAGCTGCTGACATTGGATCTGAGGAACGGGTTCCTCTGCTTGACAGTCTGTGATTGTGGGAAATTCACTTACTTTCTCTCCCCCACCCCCGTGCCTAATAAAAACACAAATGTGTTCTTGTGTAATGCAACTGGCCTCAGGGTCGAGTTCGCTCTGTCTAAAACTGAAAAAAACAAAAAACTTTTCACTCTGTAATCTAATAATACCTAGTCCATTTAGCCCCTCGGTTCATGTCTTCATTGGCCTGTATGATGCCTTAAGGCCCCTACTGCCATCTAATTCCTTTTCATTTATCTCAAGAAATCAGAAGAGCATATAATTACTTCCAGGGCTTTAAGTGGGATGACAAAACGAGGGGGGGGGGGTCTCAAAGGGGCGTGGCCGATGTAATTAAGTGTAAAGCTAAAAATCTGTGCATAGCATAGTGTGCCGCCCGACTTTTATTTTGCTGTTTCTATCATTGCATCCAGATATATGATACAACAATTAACAACAGACCTACAACAAGTCAGGACTATTGGCTTTGTCAATGCTTGTTAGTTGCATAAGATAAATAAGCAGCAACTATGATTGGCTATAATATTGAAAAAGCTTCCACTTAAAGCCCTGGTGATACCACAGCAATATTGTGTCAGTCTAACACTTGCTGTGAGGCAGGTGTAAGGTTTTGACGCAGCGGCGTCCTAGAAGTGGCATATTGAAATCTGATAGATTTCACTGCGCCAGTTCTACGAGACTATTTGCGGGGGAACGCCCACCCTGCATACATTATACCTGATGCAGGTATAATGTAGCGCAGGGCTTTACAAAGTGACGCATCTGCTTAGATGTGCCACTTTGCAAATAGTGTACAACGTGGTGCATTTTTTACACCACCAATGTGTCACAAAAAGTGACGCAACAGCAGCTTAAAAGTGTTGCAAGGTTTCATAAATAAGGCCCTTTGTATTAAGTGAATGACAATGATGAATGAGTATAGTTGAGTAGAACATAGTTCGCAGCTGTTCAGTCTCAAAATGTGTTCTTTGGTTAAACTGGCTCTACCTTATATTGAACACTCATTAGCATAAATGTACATTTGTTTAGACTCAGTTCTTATGTGCCAGATAGTTAACAAAGTGGACTTCCTACCAGTTTCTTTATGCAATGCCATATCGTGTTTCTAACTACGTTCTGCCACAGATTCGTAGTTTTGCCTGAACTCTGCGTTCCCAACAGAACGCAGAGTTGGCAAAACACGTAAACTCCGCTGGTGGAGCTTAGTTACCTGCTCGGGGTTTATTAGCACTATAGGGAAACCAGAGTCTTTCCTCATTTGTCTCCTGGAACTTTGACAACACCTTCAGTTCTATCTCCTGGCCTGGAAAAATCTGAAGGGTAACAAAGCGAGGCGGCGCTGAGTCTGTAACTGTATCTAAATCCATTGCATTGTTGCACAGATACATTGATTTCAACCTTAAGTCCATGCTTCCAGCTGGGATGTATGACGTTACAACGCATACTTTTACAACGCCTACCTTTACATCGCAAGTTTTACAACGCATACCATTACAACGCATAGTGCTTTGGGGCGCTGGATAGTGAATAGTTTAATTTACTATTCCAACTCCAGTCCCCGTGGATAGTAGGGAAGGTGTTGGATAGTACATTAAACATATTCCCTATCCTAGAGCGCCCCCCAGCGCAATGCGTTGTAATGGTTTGCGTTGTAAAAGTTGCGTCGTAAAGGCACTGCGTGGTAAACGTTGCGTTGTAAAGGATGTTTCCCTTCCATCTGTGCTTTCAATGAGGACTGCACACAGCTGACTCCACAGCTGACTCCATGCCCCAGTACTCTGGGTATCCTCCACCACTATGAAAACCCAACCGTGACTCGTGACTTCAAAGACCCAGACTTGCAAATGTGGCATTCACACTGATGCTCTCAGATATTTTGCTGAATGTGTGGGGCAAAGGAGCCCAAGGATTACTCTCAGTGAAGACTTACTTGAGCATATTATGCTAGTATGTGGATGGGATTTGACAACTTGTCTCATCCCTGGCCAAAAGAACCAGCAAAATAACAACTGCAGAGATTGATCCTTTGTGCAGGATCCATACCAGAAGGTTGTCATGGTAAGATTTCCCGAATAGATTTTTTTAAGTGTTTCTTTGGGAAAGGCACTCTGAACATGAAGGATTTCAGCTAAACAAAATTCATGCTTGGATGAAAGCAATGGCAATTTGCTTGAGAAACAGAGGTGAGAATGGTGATGCTCTGGCAAATCCATACACCTGTGGTGAGCAGGGTGCAGGTGTGCTTTTTGAGTACTTAAGATGATGAAGATGCAGCTTCAGCTGCATTCCTACAAGATCATGAGAGTGCAAATGCACTAAATGTACCCTTCTGAGAAGGGAAGATTGCAGCTGCAAGACTGCTCATCGTTCCTGAAAAGGTGAAGTGTAGCATGAGAAACAGAATTATACAGGAAACCTTAAATAACTTTGTTTACTAAACCCAGCTAATGTGGAACTGAAACCCAACTGTGCCGGATCAATACTGGATTGTTCAGAGAAGCTCAAATGAGTGGTGCTTAAAGCAAAAGCACAAGGATGTCTTCTACATGAACCTTATCATATGTGAGGGACCTCCAACCTGAGCCATAAGTTGCAAGTCCAGATGTCCCTTTTACTCTTTCTGTACTTGGTAACATTTGGCAACGTTCAGTCTGCACAATCTTCTAAATGCACTATATCTGTTGAGGGCATGCTGCATTTCACAGAGGTCATGCAGATCTTGAGTGCACTGAATAGTCAAAGAAATGGTAGAAATGTATAGATAAGATATAGACAAAGGAGGAGAAAGGAAAAAGAGATAGGGCATAGCTAGACAAGAAGGCGAAAGATAGTCAGAAAGAGATGAATTTAAAGAGAAGAGATGGAAAGATAATGTACATAGAGAAAGGGATAAGCTTTTACACAGTGTCACTAAAGGAAAAATAAAATGATAATAACTCTAAGTTCTATGTTTTCCTTGTTGCAGCAGCTTTGCATGTGGGAATGGGTGGGGGTGCTCTGCTAACCGAGCAGGGGAGGAGTGGGTTGCAGTCCCTATAGTGCACATCAATGTTTGGCCAGCCCTCTGGGACCACCACACATTCATGCGCACTTTGCATGTTCCCCATGCAGGCTGCATTACAGCCTGCGTGAAGAACATTCCCAGACTCTCATTCTCTGGCTGAACGCCGTTTCACAGCACTCAGACCAATCACAATGCTGCATTTCAGTATTGTAATTGGGTATCGGGAGACTGGGAGCCGGGTGCATCTTGCTTCCTGCCCTGGAAGCGGGGAAGAGGACCGAAAAGAGGCGGCGCCTTACTGGTAAGTGTGTATTTTTTATTTTTTATATCATTCCCTCATACACTCCCATGGCCCCCCCACCGCATTTAAATACCAGCCGCCACTGAGCCTAGGGGAAGTTGGGGATTGACTTTGGATCCCTCTGTTGATCCTGAGGGCATGACAAGTGCACCCCGGAGAGGCTAGAATCAACCTATGCTAATGGGCTCTGAGGAATCGGCCAGAAGAGCAGCCCTTCCGCCAGCAGCCAAAGTATGTCCCGGAGGAGTCTTCCCAGGAGCTGAAGTTAGACATCCATAGGATTGGGTATTAAACAACCAGCCATAACATATGCCCTCTCTGGGTTGCGGCAGTGGATGGGATCGTGCATGAGTGTATATTCCCCAAGTGAGCATGCATGTCGACTAGACTGTTATCATACGTTAGGGGACTGTATGTACAATGTGTGGGCCACACTGTCATAATGAAGAATTGGCATGCAGTAGACTGGCCTTAGGCTTTGGAGTAGAGAATGTGAATGCCAGTTCCTGGGCTAGTAAAATACCACGTGGCAGCTCTTTGTTTGGGAAGTGGGGCTGCAGCCTTTCCAGGGACAAGTAGCCTGCGTGCACCCATGCTCAAGAATGCTAGTCCAGTACAGGCTGCACCACTTTGGGTTTCTCCCAAGGAGGATGTGGACCCTACAGCAGGCACCATGGCACTTATCCCGCTTATAGGGCCGCCAGAAGTTCCAGAAGCTTATCAGGAGCTAGGGTCAAAAATATCATGTAGCTCCTCCTATGGTTTTCAAACAAGAGTTATTTGGCATAATTAGAAATACTGTGTACCTTTCCAAGTATTCTGGACTTGTTGCACGTGGCTGTGATTTCAAGGCAGGTTTACTGAGGTCTTGGGATATCCCCTGACATTTTTAGGTTGAGCCTGGGCAGCACATGCGCAGCATTGCGAGGCATGCTGTATTTGAGTATGGAGTTGAAGCTCCGCCCACTTTAACCCCATATATTTCATTGGCTTGTGTCATTGTCATTTGTAAGTGCTGGCTTCTGAAATGTTAATAGGCTTGTTAGTCCCTCCTTAGTACCGCCTTGCCTTCATTTGTAACCTCCCATGAGCACTGTCCTTTTTAGGTCTCGCATATTCTATCCTGCAGGGATGAATAGGCGAGATTATAGTAAGCGGTCTGAAAAGTCTACCTAGCTGGGGATCGCGTACAGGTCATGTGAGCCAGGCGCGTACACATCACACATAGCACACCCACACCAATGCCAGCCACATCCTGCACCATTTGTCTGAGCCTTGGCATCAGACTTCAAAGGAAGCCGCTCCCCCGCACCCCCGGCCCCCCATCAGACTTCAAAGGAAGCCGCTCCACTTCAAAGCAATGCGCTCCCCTGGCCCGCCACAGCAATGCAGAGAGCTTGTTGTTTCAAATGCTTGTGCGCTAACATTGTTTGCTTTACTGCATTGTGAAAATACACCCTTCCCCCGTACGTTCTGATAATGTTTCAAAGGCTCACGTGTTTCTTTATTTGTTCAAATGCTTGTGCGCTAACATTGTTTGCTTTACTGCGTTGTGAAAATACACCCTACCCCCATATGTGCTGATAATGTTTCAAATGCTCACTCGTGTCTTTATTTGTTCAAATCCTTGTGCGCTAACACTCGTTGATTTGCTGTGCTGTGAAAATGCATCACACCCCCCATACGTGCTGATAATGTTTCAAATGCTCACTCGTGTCTTTATTTGTTCAAATGCTTGCGTGCTAACACTTGTTGCTTTGCTGTGCTGTGAAAATGCATCACACCCCCATACGTGCTGATAATGTTTCAAATGCTTGCACGCTAACACTCGTTTCTTTCGTTTTAAATGTTTGTGCGCTAATACTCGTTGCTTTGCTGTGAAAAAGGTAGAAAAAAATTTAATGTGACAAATGCGCAACAAAATTTACTTAGCATTAGAAAAGCGCTACCCACCACCCTCACTCCCCATGCGTTTTGAAAATATGTGGTTTGTTCAAATGCTGCTGGGAAAACACTCGATTTGCGGTGTTAACATGAGAAAAGCGCTCCCCCATGCAAAGTGTGACCCCATCCCTCCCACCATGCAGTCTGAAAAGTGTGCTTGTTTGTTTAAGTTACTGAGCGTTAGCTGCCGCTGTCTATTTGTCACCTGTGTTTGGTATTGCCTATGTACACACTTACTGCTTGTTATGGAGCTCCGCTATATATTACAAGGTTTATTCACAGGCAGGTCTCGCTCCATGCGGCACTTTATACCCTGTAATATACCGCGGGCCAGTGGGGCTCAGTGATTTTGTAGCAGTAGTTTATCAAAAACGTACAAATATCTTTTGTTTGTTGTTTTGCACTACTGTTGCCTCATCTATCCCCCAAAAGTCTTATTTTACGCATATATTTTACTTTAGTTACATAAAAATCTGTGAACCAGAAGACAGCAAATATGCTAACAAAATCACAATCTTTATAAATAAATATGGGACCGGAGACCATGGGTAATGCATCTTTCACTGACAGTAAATTCGCCCTTAAAGATGCACAGTCTTTTAATAAAACAATTTATTTCTGCTCCGTCAACAACTACTTATGCTTTAACCCACAAAAACACTGTGTGCCATACTGTTAAATCTTTTCTTTTCCATTGCCGTAGCGGCTCAAAATGGTGGGACGCGCTTAAGCATGTTTATAAAGACAGAGGACAACTGAACGCTAGCGCAGTGAGCAGCGGGAGCGAGGCCTTCCTGGCTGTGCCCGACACAGGAGGGGTGCACGTGGCGAGGCCTAGGGAGAGACTGCTAGACGGTGCACTGGAGACTGCCTTTCCCTACGGAGCCGACAACTTGCTGAGCCCGGGGGTCGTTCACGGGGGCATCGACGGCGGAGGCTCAGGGTGGCGGCAGACCACTGGCCGCGACTGCACTACAAGGAGTTCTACTGGTGCAGAAACTTCAAAATACAGGACCCCTTTGATCTCCTTGGTCTCTAGCTGGGGAAAGAGGTGTTGGGCAGTGACGAGAGTCAAGTGGCCGGACGGGTCCGCAACTAGAAGGCGCAGACCAAAGGCATCGGTGGAGACTCCGAAGACGGACCCTGAGACATTACTACTGCGATACACCGTTTCTGCTTGCAAGAGACTTATTATTGAAGTGGGGCCCCCCTGCTCTGTACTGCCTGCTGCGAGGGCTCCTAGGACCTGGGACTGAGTGACGTGACTTGCCACTTGTTACTACACCTAAGATGGTCCACGGAAACAGGAAGAAGGGCTATGAGACGCTTCGGCAACCTATGGAGGAGGATGATTTGGTGACTGATCCTGGCGGCCCTGCACAGTCGTGGGACCCCTCCCTGAGTGATATCATGCACGCTATCATCACCTCGAGGGAGGCTTTGGAAAAACGAATTTACTCCATAGGCTCTGATTTGTCCCTGCTGAAGGATGACCACAAAAAGCTGAAGGAACGGGTTGCGACTACGGAGACGGCCTTGAAAGAAGTTCCGGGTGAAGTTGAGGCCCTAAAGAAGTTGTTGACTGACATGGTACAGAGGGTCCGGGTGCTGGAGATTCGCGCGGAACACAGCGAAGGGCGTTCTTGACGCAACAACCTCCGCATAGTAGGTATTCCGGAGCGAGAGGAGGGATCGGATGCGGTGCAGTTTCTAGAAGCCTGGTTGAGGGCAGAGGTGTCCCCGGAGGGCCTCTCCCCCTTTTATGCCTTGGAACAGGCCCACAGGGTTCCGGCGTACCCGCCTAGAGCTGGGGCCCAACCTCGCCCAGTGGTGGTGAGACTCCTTCATTATAGGGACCGGGACTATATCCTCCAGAAAGCCAGAGAGCTTCAGAATCTTCGCATCGGCAACAGTAAAATTATGATCTTCCCGGATTTCACCAGAGATGTTCAATGCCAAAGGGCCTCCTTTGTGGCGGTGAAACAGAAGTTGAGGGCTTGGCAGCTTCCTTATGCCATGTTGTTCCCAGCCCGATTGAGAGTAGCTGCTGAGGGGTCCTCGCACTTTTTCCTCATGCCACAGGCGGCCTGGTACTGGTTAGAGGCCCGAGGGGAGGCTGGAGGACGCACTTCAGCTACGGCCTCTCCTGGACGTCGATCCTCCGTCGTGACACCGACGCAGCGACCCATCTCACCGGCAGGATGGAGGCAAGAAAAGGACAAGGCAGTGATGGCGGTGGCGGCCATAAGCAAGGGAGAAATCAGCCCGTCCAGCAATATGTCGAAGCACACGAGGAGTGGGGACTTGAGCCCTGGGTCGAGCAGTGTTCATGGGATGTCGGAGCCGGACTTGCCGGTGGTCACACCACAAACAGCAGACGGAGTGTTTGGCTGAGGGGACTGTAAGGATGTTTGACAGCCGATATGAGGTACCGGGCATATGTGATGGTCCTGCATTGGCGCTTGAAGTGGGAAGGGGAGGGAGTTGGGGTGGCCCTGAGGTACTACCAGGGGGACCTGGAGCATGAACTTGATCTCTTGGGAGAGGGAGATGGGGGGAGGTTCTGGGCTTTTGGGTAAACATTCCAAGTAGCCTGCCTTGAATTTTTAACTATGTGTCTTGGTTTTTTGGTTTGGATGGGGATGCCATGTTGGAAGCCTGTCCTGGGGAGGGGGAGTTGGGGAAGTTTTGGTCGCCTTGTTGATGGGGTAAGAGTAAAGGGAATTGGGCGTTTCGGGGTAGCAATTGAAATGGTTCGTCAACTAGTACAATGGCAACACTGGGACCCCCATTAGGATATACATGTCTCACGTGGAATGTTAGGGGTATGCACACTATGCATAGGCATCATCAAATACACTCTTACCTGGTGAGATGAGGTGTTCATATCGCCTTTCTTCAGGAGACGCACCTTTTGGCTAGAGAGGGGAAGGCTTTGCAGCGCAGGTGGCGGGGTCAAGTTTATTACACCGGGTTCTCGGCCTATGCAAGGGGGGTCCTCATCTGGATACGGGTGGGGGTTCCCTTTCAATGTACATCGCAGCTGACTGACCCGGAGGGCAGATATGTAGTAGTACGAGGGAAACTGGATGGTAGGGACTTAACATTGGGATGTCTGTACGCCCCAAATGTGGAACAGCCCGCTTTCTTTTCCTCGCTATCCCGAACACTGGCTTCAGTGCTGGTAGGGCCTTTGATCTTTGGAGGGGATTTCAATTGTGTCACAGATATTGCCCTGGACCGCTCACACCCCCCATTACTAAATGCACCGGCACACAAACTAGCAGCTGCGCGTACCACCTGGCAGCAACAATGGGGGTTGGTAGACACCTGGAGATCGCAGCACCCAACGGAGAGGGATTATTCCTTTTTCTCTGCCCTCCATGAGTTGCATGTCCGTATAGATGCCTTCCTGTGTTCCCCTGAGGTGCATGGCGAGATCTACGAAAGTGAGTATCTTGCTCGCACGGTCTCTGACCATAACCCACTGCTGGCTCGGATGAGCTGGGCACGTTTGCGCCCTAAAATTCCTACCTGGAGATTGCGCCCGGAGGCGCTTGAGGATCAGGTGTTTAGGACCACTAAAGCCCCAAGTATAGACAATTACTTTCAGCTTAATGAGGGGACTGCGGGGTCGGCCACAATTGAGTGGGATGCCTTCAAAACAGTGGTGCGTGGAAAGTGCATTGCAAGGTCTCGGGGGTTAGGAAGACCTTACTTCAGGACATCCAACGGGGGGATGAGAGGGTGCGCACCTTGGAGAAAGAGCGACCAGAATGCCCGGATAAGCAAGAGGCATTATTGGAGGCCAGGGAGGCAGCTGCGGCAACAGTGGAACGCCTCCGATGTTTTGACCATAAGGCATATCTTACGCGGGCGCATTCGGAGCAAGACAAAACAGGAGCCCTCCTGGCCTGGTTGGCCAACCCGGCTCGCAGGGGCTCAGTTATATTGGAGATCAGAGATCAAGCAGGCGCGGCCCGTTTTGATCAAAGCGGTATAAATGAACTGTTCTTCGATTTTTACACACAGCTCTACCGCAGTAGGGTACTACCCTCGGAAGACGACTTACAGAGCTTCATGGGGGATTTGCGCTTACTGGAGTTGGCGGATGAAGATGCAAAATTACTGGGTGGCAACATTGAGGTGAGGGAGGTGAGGGTAGCCATTAAAAGCATGGCTCGGAACAAAACACCAGGTTCAGATGGATTCCCGGTGGAGTTCTATCTCACTTACATTGACCTACTAGCTCCCCGACTGGCGTGGCTTTACAACAAAGCTAAGAGGCTGGGCAGGTTACCAGATTCTACTAGGGAAGCTATCATTATCCTGTTATTAAAACCAGGCAAGCAGCCATGGGATCGGTCGGCATGTCGCCCGCTGTCTATGCTCAACCTGGATTATAAAATCTTAAGTAAAATACTGGCGACGCTGTTGCCCCCCCACATGACCACGCTGATTCACGTAGACCAATCCGGGTTCATTCCGGCACGTAACACCGCGCTTAATATTCAGAGGCTCCTTTATATCTTGGAGGCTGACACCTATGAAGAGGATGAAGCGGCAGTGTTTGCTGTCGACATTGAAAACGTTTTTGACAGCTTGGAGTGGAACTACCTCTTTTGGGTCATGCGTAGGATGGGGCTGGGCCCAGAGTTTGTGGGTTGGACAGCGCTATTATATAAGGATGCAACGGCCAGGGTTAGGACGGGGGGAGTAATCTCGGAGGCCTGTGCGGTGGGTAGGGGCACACGCCAGGGTTGCCCCCTCTCACCGTTACTGTTTGCCATAGCGGTGGAGCCTTTGGCGGCGCATGCCCGGTCAGGTCAGGCGTACCAGGGGTTGGACATTTACGGGCAAGTGCATCACATTGCACTGTATGCTGACGATCTTTTGATGTTTTTGGCGGATCCCGGTGATTCCCTACGGGGAGCGAAATCCCTGCTGAAAGCGTTGAGCACAGTGGCTGGGCTAAAGGTCAATTGGGCAAACTTGTGCCTGTTTCCAACCCTAGAGCGTAGGGCGTGCCCGCGTTCTACTGAGGGAGTGACTTGGGAGGAGAGATGCCTTCCTTACTTGGGCACAGCAATCTACCAAGACAAGAGAGACATATTGGAAGGTAACGTGGGGAAGGCGATCAGGTGCACTAAGGCAAATTTTGACTTCTGGGGCACGCTACCGCTATCTATAGCGGGGAGAGTGGCACTCCCGAAGATGGTGACCCCCGAGACTGCTGTATTTTTTTAGGGCTCTTCAGATCTGGATCCCGGCGAGTTACTTCAAAAAGCTAAAGATGATGATCAGTGGATTTCTGTGGGTGAAGGGAAGGCACAGGGTGGCGCTCAAGACGCTCATGAGACCCCGGGCCGAGGGAGGACTGGCAGTCCCGGATTATGAGACATACTATTTGGCGGCACAGCTGCAATGGCTCACGCAATGGGTAGCGAGGGCCACCAGAGAAGTAGGGGAGTCAGGGGAACTGGCGAGCCCTGTGCAGGTATTGTCACGCATAGTTCTGAACCTCCCGTTAGGAGATATGCATCTCTCTCAGGAATTTGACACAGCTCGAAAATGTTGGGGTAGATACCTGCGGAGGGGGGGGGGATAAAGATCCCTTATGCTCCCGAGATCTCACTGAAACTGTGTTGGGTGCTACCTCACGGAGGTTCATGGCAATGGTTAGAAACCTGGGAGCAGCTGTGACTTGGTACCATAGGTGACTTGTTGCCCTTTGACCTTCTAAGTGAACGTTTTGAGCTACCCAGGGGTGACTTTTTGGTGCATGCTGCGTTAACAGCGGCAATTCGTAAACATTGGAAATTGGGCTTGACGGAACCCCCAACGGCTATGGGATGCCAATATGTGGTGGTGGCTGCGGGTAAGCATGGGCGTAAAATCCGCTCCGCTCGCGGATTTTTCGGATTTTCGGCAAATTCGCAATCCGCGAACTCTCGCGAATTTGTCGAAAATCCGTGAATCCGCTCGCGGCGGATTTTTTGCTTGGTTGCGGCGCGCGGCGTGGTGCACGGCGTTCACTTTCCGTCATTTAGCGTTTGCCGAGTTGTTTTTCTTTGCGAGTGACGCGCCATTTTAGATCTTGCTGCGTGTTCCCGCGGGAGTTTAGCGCCCGCGAATACGTACTCGTGGCTTGCCACCTTGCACACCACACCTCGCGAGAGTTCGCAATTGCGAACACGTAGTTGCGGCGGAAAGGAACAATCTCGCACTTGCGAAATAGAGATTTTGCAATTTCGCACAAGAAAATCCCCAGCAAACAGGATAAACCTTCAGAAAATTATGATTTTTATCAGAATCACTCCTCAGGTTGACATTTGCATGGCCTTTTTTTTTGCAAGGAGTCCATTTTGGGGGGGGGGGAGGAAGGAAGTGCCCCACAGTCTCCAACTTCCTGTTCCTGTCCAGCAGGCTCCTCCCAGTGCTTTGTCCATCTCCTGGTCACTTTCATTTGGATCTGGAGCTGGAAGGATTACTTTTTGTGGGTGCTGCTGGATATTTGGATTTGAGGCCTTTTTGACTGTCTTTGGATCACTTTTGGATTAGAAATCAACTTTCACAAGTAAGTTTGTTTGGGGCATTACAGTTGCTGCAAGTAAAATTTTGGAACTTTTTCAGAACATTAAATAAATTATATTGTGGGTAGCCACAGTATCCAGTAGGACCAGGGTTGGTTAGGGGTGCATGATACAAATGTTTTGTTGAATTTAAACACCATTGAGGCCATGGATGGGCTGGGATTGTGCTGATTTTTGTCGTTTTTTTGGGCCTGCTGGTGGGGCCCTTTGGCCAGGGGTGGTGAGTGTTGCATGGGCCTAGTCTTTCTGTGGGGTGTCTTCTTGAATTTAAACATAATTGAGGCCATGGATGGGCTGGGATTGTGCTGATTTTATTGTTTTTTGTCGTTTTTGGGGGGGTGCTGGTGTGGCCTTTTGCCCAGGGGTGGTGGTGCATGGACTGAGTGTGCCTGTGGTGTGGTCTCACTCTCTTTAATGTAAACATCATGGATGGCATTGGATTGTGGTGATTTCTGGCTGTTTTTCTGTTTTTTGGGGGTGTACTGTTGATGTGGACTGGCCATGTGGGTGGTGGTGGTGGCCATCTTGAGTGCTGGCTGGTACAGGCAACATGTGCTTGGGGTGTAAGGGAGGGGCCATTTTGAGGAGAGGCAGTGTCTGAGGCCTGCACTTATTTTGCCTACTTTTCATCCATTATGCCCAGGGGTGGTGAGTGTTGCATGGGCCTAGTCTTTCTGTGGGGTGTCTTCTTGAATTTAAACATAATTGAGGCCATGGATGGGCTGGGATTGTGCTGATTTTATTGTTTTTTGTCGTTTTTGGGGGGGTGCTGGTGTGGCCTTTTGCCCAGGGGTGGTGGTGCATGGACTGAGTGTGCCTGTGGTGTGGTCTCACTCTCTTTAATGTAAACATCATGGATGGCATTGGATTGTGGTGATTTCTGGCTGTTTTTCTGTTTTTTGGGGGTGTACTGTTGATGTGGACTGGCCATATGGGTGGTGGTGGTGGCCATCTTGAGTGCTGGCTGGTACAGGCAACATGTGCTTGGGGTGTAAGGGAGGGGCCATTTTGAGGAGAGGCAGTGTCTGAGGCCTGCACTTATTTTGCCTACTTTTCATCCATTATGCCCAGGGGTAGTGAGTGTGCATGGGCCTAGTGTTTCTGAGGGGTGTCTTCTTGAATTTAAACACCATTGAGGCCATGGATGGGCTGGGATTGTGCTGATTTTATTGTTTTTTGTCGTTTTTGGGGGGGGTGCTGGTGTGGCCTTTTGCCCAGGGGTGGTGGTGTTATGTTATGTTATGTTATGTTATGTTATGTTATTTATTCATTTTTATAGCGCACGGCTACTCAAAAAGAGTGTCCCGGCGCTTTTCTTGGAGAAGGCAAACACGCTGCAACATAATAACATAACACCAAATGAAAGACTAAAAAAAGCAGTAAGCCAGGAGTTCAAGAGAGAGCGGCTACTGAGTAAAAAACCACGTTTTAAGGCCTTTCCTAAAAGCCAGCAAGCTAGTGGCTCCCCGCAGGGCCAGCGGCAAGGAGTTCCATAGCTGAGATGCCAGCAATCCAAAAGAGCGCCCGCCAAGGCGCGCTTTCTTTACCCGAGGGACAACAGCAAGGTGCAGGGCTTCTGACCTCAGAGACCTGGTCGGATGATAGAAGACCAGTCTCTTTTGGAGGTACTTAGCTTGGTGCATGGACTGAGTGTGCCTGTGGTGTGGTCTCACTCTCTTTAATGTAAACATCATGGATGGCATTGGATTGTGGTGATTTCTGGCTGTTTTTCTGTTTTTTGGGGGTGTACTGTTGATGTGGACTGGCCATGTGGGTGGTGGTGGTGGCCATCTTGAGTGCTGGCTGGTACAGGCAACATGTGCTTGGGGTGTAAGGGAGGGGCCATTTTGAGGAGAGGCAGTGTCTGAGGCCTGCACTTATTTTGCCTACTTTTCATCCATTATGCCCAGGGGTAGTGAGTGTGCATGGGCCTAGTGTTTCTGAGGGGTGTCTTCTTGAATTTAAACACCATTGAGGCCATGGATGGGCTGGGATTGTGCTGATTTTATTGTTTTTTGTCGTTTTTGGGGGGGTGCTGGTGTGGCCTTTTGCCCAGGGGTGGTGGTGCATGGACTGAGTGTGCCTGTGGTGTGGTCTCACTCTCTTTAATGTAAACATCATGGATGGCATTGGATTGTGGTGATTTCTGGCTGTTTTTCTGTTTTTTGGGGGTGTACTGTTGATGTGGACTGGCCATGTGGGTGGTGGTGGTGGCCATCTTGAGTGCTGGCTGGTACAGGCAACATGTGCTTGGGGTGTAAGGGAGGGGCCATTTTGAGGAGAGGCAGTGTCTGAGGCCTGCACTTATTTTGCCTACTTTTCATCCATTATGCCCAGGGGTGGTGAGTGTTGCATGGGCCTAGTCTTTTTGTGGGGTGTCTTCTTGAATTTAAACATAATTGAGGCCATGGATGGGCTGGGATTGTGCTGATTTTATTGTTTTTTGTCGTTTTTGGGGGGGTGCTGGTGTGGCCTTTTGCCCAGGGGTGGTGGTGCATGGACTGAGTGTGCCTGTGGTGTGGTCTCACTCTCTTTAATGTAAACATCATGGATGGCATTGGATTGTGGTGATTTCTGGCTGTTTTTCTGTTTTTTGGGGGTGTACTGTTGATGTGGACTGGCCATGTGGGTGGTGGTGGTGGCCATCTTGAGTGCTGGCTGGTACAGGCAACATGTGCTTGGGGTGTATGGGAGGGGCCATTTTGAGGAGAGGCAGTGTCTGAGGCCTGCACTTATTTTGCCTACTTTTCATCCATTATGCCCAGGGGTAGTGAGTGTGCATGGGCCTAGTGTTTCTGAGGGGTGTCTTCTTGAATTTAAACACCATTGAGGCCATGGATGGGCTGGGATTGTGCTGATTTTATTGTTTTTTGTCGTTTTTGGGGGGGTGCTGGTGTGGCCTTTTGCCCAGGGGTGGTGGTGCATGGACTGAGTGTGCCTGTGGTGTGGTCTCACTCTCTTTAATGTAAACATCATGGATGGCATTGGATTGTGGTGATTTCTGGCTGTTTTTCTGTTTTTTGGGGGTGTACTGTTGATGTGGACTGGCCATGTGGGTGGTGGTGGTGGCCATCTTGAGTGCTGGCTGGTACAGGCAACATGTGCTTGGGGTGTAAGGGAGGGGCCATTTTGAGGAGAGGCAGTGTCTGAGGCCTGCACTTATTTTGCCTACTTTTCATCCATTATGCCCAGGGGTAGTGAGTGTGCATGGGCCTAGTGTTTCTGAGGGGTGTCTTCTTGAATTTAAACACCATTGAGGCCATGGATGGGCTGGGATTGTGCTGATTTTATTGTTTTTTGTCGTTTTTTGGGGGGTGCTGGTGTGGCCTTTTGCCCAGGGGTGGTGGTGCATGGACTGAGTGTGCCTGTGGTGTGGTCTCACTCTCTTTAATGTAAACATCATGGATGGCATTGGATTGTGGTGATTTCTGGCTGTTTTTCTGTTTTTTGGGGGTGTACTGTTGATGTGGACTGGCCATGTGGGTGGTGGTGGTGGCCATCTTGAGTGCTGGCTGGTACAGGCAACATGTGCTTGGGGTGTAAGGGGCCATTTTGAGGAGAGGCAGTGTCTGAGGCCTGCACTTATTTTGCCTACTTTTCATCCATTATGCCCAGGGGTAGTGAGTGTGCATGGGCCTAGTGTTTCTGAGGGGTGTCTTCTTGAATTTAAACACCATTGAGGCCATGGATGGGCTGGGATTGTGCTGATTTTATTGTTTTTTGTCGTTTTTTGGGGGGTGCTGGTGTGGCCTTTTGCCCAGGGGTGGTGGTGCATGGACTGAGTGTGCCTGTGGTGTGGTCTCACTCTCTTTAATGTAAACATCATGGATGGCATTGGATTGTGGTGATTTCTGGCTGTTTTTCTGTTTTTTGGGGGTGTACTGTTGATGTGGACTGGCCATGTGGGTGGTGGTGGTGGCCATCTTGAGTGCTGGCTGGTACAGGCAACATGTGCTTGGGGTGTAAGGGAGGGGCCATTTTGAGGAGAGGCAGTGTCTGAGGCCTGCACTTATTTTGCCTACTTTTCATCCATTATGCCCAGGGGTAGTGAGTGTGCATGGGCCTAGTGTTTCTGAGGGGTGTCTTCTTGAATTTAAACACCATTGAGGCCATGGATGGGCTGGGATTGTGCTGATTTTATTGTTTTTTGTCGTTTTTGGGGGGGTGCTGGTGTGGCCTTTTGCCCAGGGGTGGTGGTGCATGGACTGAGTGTGCCTGTGGTGTGGTCTCACTCTCTTTAATGTAAACATCATGGATGGCATTGGATTGTGGTGATTTCTGGCTGTTTTTCTGTTTTTTGGGGGTGTACTGTTGATGTGGACTGGCCATGTGGGTGGTGGTGGTGGCCATCTTGAGTGCTGGCTGGTACAGGCAACATGTGCTTGGGGTGTAAGGGGCCATTTTGAGGAGAGGCAGTGTCTGAGGCCTGCACCTATTTTGCCTACTTTTCATCCATTATGCCCAGGGGTAGTGAGTGTTGCATACTTGCATGTCCCTAGTCTTTCTGTGGGGTGTCTTCAATGTAAACATCATGGATGGCATGGGATTGTGCTCATTTTTCTGTGTTTTGTCGATTTTTTGGGGTGTATAACTGAACTGATGTTCCTCTGTCTTCCATTGCTTTTAGGTGCACAAGAAGACTCAAGAGAACCACCAGTGCCAGGAAGAAGTCCTGCAGCGGTGTGTGCAGCATAACGTCACGCGACGTCACGTCTGGACACAGAACCCTCTGCAACTCGTGCAACTGCTGCCTGCTGACCTGCTCTGAAGAAGATGGCCCCAAAAAAAGTAACCCGTAGCTCCTCTAGCAAGAAAGGTGCCAGTAAGGAGCAGAAGAAGCAAGTTACCAAGGACACTGGTGTGCCGCCCGCCCCTTTTTTTGGGAGTAAAAAAAAAAGTATGCCTGCAGCAGCAGCAGCGGGATCTGCTGGAGACCAAGCTGGCAGCAGCACCCCCGCTCCATTGGGCTCAGTGCCACCACCACCACCACGCCAACTTAAGTCCAAGCCCTTGAGTGCTGCAGAGGCAGCCAGTATAGTTCTTCAATCACCATCGACCAGTGATGTTGGCTCATCGCAAGAAAGCAGCAGCAATGTCCCTCAATCAACACAGGTTGTTGTAGCTCATCTGACGAGTGTTGAACAACCACAGCCGCAACAACAATCACATGTGCAAGTACAAGCCCAAGTACATGTGGAAGGAGAGGCAGCGCAAGGAGATGCGCAAGCAGAGGTGCATGGAGGGTCACAAGTGCCCACAATAGTTGTTCCTCCCGAAGTAGGGGCACATCAGGAAATCGACAATCAAGGCGAGGTATCATTTGAGGAAGCCACTCCTCCTGATGATCCTTCATTGTCTTCCACACCCCTAGCAAGGAAGAGATCAAGGGTGGTGTCTACATCCTCTTCAAGCACACCTCCTTCTGATGATACGGATCAAACTTGGGAACCAGCACCACAGCCGTCTGAGAGTGAGGCACACCATGATCCAACAAAGGTAGTTAAGCGTAAAAGGAAGCTCGTCCAAAGTCTCAGAGTTATGGAGTGTGATGAGGCTCAACAAGAAGTGGCGGATACTGCTGCTGATGAAGACTCTGCCAACGACGACCCAGTCATCATAAAGGTCACTGCAGCCCCAGCGGGCATGCAGCAAACAGACATTTTGACCCTAGCCCGAAGAGCTGCTGAGCGTGATGATGATGATGATGTTGTCGATGAGGAGGCAGTGGAAACACCACAATCATTGGAGTTAAGTAGTACACCAACTCGTCCCGCTTCCATATTTCTTTCTGGCAAGAAGAGACCTCCGTCAACCTCGACCTTAATTAGTGGCGGTGAAAGTGCAAAACGTACAAAAGTTGGGCAATCCAGATCCTCCACTTCATCTGGCATTAGCTTCATGACCACCACCACCAGTATCGCCGCCTCCTCCAGGTCCCACAGACACTTCAAGTCCCCAGTTTGGGACTTCTTTACTGTTTGTCCAAAAAATCCAAAGTTTGCCATTTGTACCCTTTGTAAGCTTGCAGTTAGTCGTGGTAAGTCAGGTACCAACTATGGTACCGGCGGCCGGAGAGGTCATCTTGAGAGAAAGCACACTGTCAGATGGTTTGCGCACCTAGATGCGATCAAGAAAGGGCAAATTCAAGGAAACGTTGATGTTTCATCTGATGATGACGAGGAGGAAGAAGACGTGTCAAACACTTCCCTTACAACCAGTACCCCTGTCAGCAGCACACCCAATGTGAGGCACACTAAGAGTGTTGGAGCGAGTGAGACACCAACGCACAAAAGTTCACCAGCGAGCAAAATTGGGTCAACGAAGTCATTATCAGCCCGTAAATGCTTGGTCCAGGGCAACATTAGAACAATGCTTACTTCAGACGTGCCATATGAACGCAACCACCCACTGACGCGTCTGTATAACACTAAGCTGGCTAAAATGCTAGCTGTGGACCTTCTACCTTTTTCTTTTGTAGAAGCGGTAGGTTTTCTTGAATTAGTGGCAACGCTCTGCCCTAAATGGAAGGTTCCGAGCCGGTTCTATTTTGCCAGAGTTGCGGTTCCAGCACTACATGAAGATGTGCTGCAGGCGATTGTGGCAGCTTTGCAGAAGAGTGCTGTTCACACAATACATCTGACAACAGACATGTGGACCAGTGGCCCAGGCACTGATTACATGTGCATCACTGCACACTGGGTCTCTTTTTCAGGTGTTAAAGCAAAGCTAAACGCAGGTGTTGACCCGGACAAAGTTTTCAAAGCTGCTCGGAAACATGCAACACTAGCCATGTTTGGCTTGGAGAAAAGTCACACAGCAGAAAACCTTTTGGAAGAGTTTAACAAAAAGGTCTTGACAATGCTATCCCCCCTAAAACGCAAGATTGGTTATGTTTCCACGGATAATGGCGCCAATGTAGTTAAGGCCATGTTCATGGGTGACCATGTTAGAGTGCCGTGTTTGGCGCACTGTATCAACCTGGTAGTTCAAAAATTCTTGAGTGATAAACAGAGTCCAGCGTTCGAGGTAATGGCCACCTGCCGCAAAATGTGCAACCATTTCAGCCATTCTTTTAAGGCCCGGAAGCATCTGCGGAGACTGCTACTTCAACGTGGAATGCCAGTGAAAGCACTCATCCAGGAGGTGGCAACACATTGGAACTCAACCTTCTACATGCTTGAGCGTCTGTATGAGCAGTATACGGTACTCGATCACTATTTCTTCACAGAGGGTACATCTCAGAAGGAGGACCTGCGGATGAGTGCGGCGCAATGGGACATAGTTAAAAGCCTGACAGACATGCTTCGTCCTTTTGAGTTCTTCACGCGTGCAGTCAGCCAGGAGGACTGTAATTTGGGAAAAGCTATCCCATTGTTGTGCATGCTGGAGCACCAACTGATGGCGGTGTCTTCTGAGTTTGAAAAAGATGAAAAAAAAAAAGACCATTTTATTTTGTCTGAGAAATTATTAGAGCGCCTACGTGGTGATGAACGTCTTCAAAAGATCAAGTCAGATCAGCATTACATTTGTGCTACTATTCTGGATCCACGCTACAAAAAGGCGCTGGCAGGCGAAGCATTCTTTCCTTTTGCTGATGCAGATGTTCAAAAATACAAACATTGGTTAGCCTGGTCAGCCAAGAGGTTTGAAAAAGAACGGCAGGTTATTGAAGGAGAAGCCAGTACATCAGCATCAGCATCAGCATCAGCAGGCCATCCCCAGTCACAAGAATCCACTTCTGCACCTGTGGCTGGGGCACAAGTGACCTCTCAGCCGTTAAAGACACCGGCAACTGGATCATCTGCACCACACACAATGACAACACTAACAGTGGCTGCGGAGGAGGATTGGCTAAGTTTGATGGGGTATGGTTCTCGAAAAAATGTCACAGGCACAGCAAAAAGTAAGCAAAGTGGAGGAACAGTTGATGACCTTGAGTCGATGGTGCAGGACTATCTGAATGACTCAACAGAGGTCTTCCTTAATGATGAGCCATTGCAGTATTGGCATGGCAAAAAACAATTGTGGCCACAGCTCTTCAACCTGGCTATAAACTATTTGTCTTGCCCACTCGCAAGTGTGTCTTCTGAACGTGTTTTCAGTGCTGCTGGTGGCATTGTAACTCCCAAACGGAGCCGCCTCTCGCCCAAAAATGTGGAGCGGCTGACAATGATCAAGATGAATCAGCACCTCATACCACCAGATTACAAAGTACGAGAAAGCACGCCGCTTGAAGACGAGGAGGACGGCAACGTAGATGAGGGGATTTTTTCTCTGTTCGGTGGCACTGACCTCATCCAGCCTGAATTCGCAGAGTATGATGACGAAATCTTGTTCTTATTCCCTGACACCGAGCCCTGAAAATGAGACAATCAATCAAGAACTTTCTTTTTCGTCCTTATTCACTTTTATTCCTGTGTGCTTTGTGTCTCTCTTTCTTTGTTTTGCACAGTTAATTTAATTCAAACTTTAATCACCTAATCCCAAAAACAAGACCATCATCAGAACTGTCTTCACTTGTTTGCTTATTGATTTGAAGGTGCCGCAGTCTACATTCCTCAGGTTCACAAGTTCTGAAGAACATGCTCCTCTATCCTCCTCCTCCAGACTGCGATTTCCCTCCAAGCAGAGTGCTGGATTACGCCCAATGAAGAAAGACTCAGCACTTGTGGGGGTGTTGTACTTCTTTGCGGGTGAGTTGACGGATTTGGGCCCATTGCTGTGAAGCTCTAATAATGGACAAAAGTGTTTTGGACCAAATATGAGGTGGAAATTTCTTGCCGTTTTTGCTGACTTGCTTGACTTTGAGGTGCTCTTTGGCGGGGTTCCGGGTGTTTGTGGGTAATTTTTGTTGTCTGTCGAAGCACTGCTGCGAGCCTGCGACAGTCTAATCTTGATTGCATTTGCTTTTCAGGAAATCCGTGCTGGAAAACAGGAGTTATGATGATTGATGATGATGATGATGACCTAGCTGCACAGCGCCGCGTTTGGACCGAAGGCCGAGAGACATTGTAAGTATGAGATTTAGCTTTTTCGCTGTTTGGGGGTGTTGTCGGGTGTTTTTTTGCGGGTGGGTTGGCGGGTCTTGCCTGGGGCATTCCTGGGAAGGTCTAATGCCGGATAGAAGTGTTTTGGACAAAATCCATAAGGAACAGCCTTTTTTTTGCTATTTCTTCTGACATCTTGCTCAATGTAGCGTTTTGGGGGGCTTCCTGCTGTTCGTGGGTGGGTTGCGGCCGGGGTCTCTGTCGAAGCACTGCTGCGACAGTCTAATCTTGATTGCATTTGCTTTTCAGGAAATCCGTGGTGGAAAACAGGAGTTATGATGATTGATGATGATGATGATGACCTAGCTGCACAGCGCCGCGTTTGGACCGAAGGCCGAGAGACATTGTAAGTATGAGATTTAGCTTTTTCGCTGTTTGGGGGTGTTGTCGGGTGTTTTTTTGCGGGTGGGTTGGCGGGTCTTGCCTGGGGCATTCCTGGGAAGGTCTAATACCGGATAGAAGTTTGTTGGACAAAATCCATAAGGAAACACCAGTTTTGGCACTTTTTGTAAGTTAGGGTTCGTTAGGGTTAGCCCTAGCAGCAGGATTGCATGTGTTTCGGGGGGTTCTATTGCAACGCAGTTCTGTTGTTGTAGAGCACTGTTGGAGCGATGCTGGCTATGGATACTTTTGCTTGCTTGCAAGTGGTTTGAATACAATCCACGGTCTGTATTTGGGCCTACTGTTACTTTCAAAGTACGTTTTGTAACCATTTTTCTGCTAGGCATCGTTTTTGGAGATCTGATTGGGGTTCTTCTACATTTTTGCGACTGGCTTTAGTAAGGGTCTTGGTGGGAGCATTGCTGGGAAGGTCAAATTTTGTTCTAAAACACAGTAGTACACCTACCTTGAGGGGAAAGATCCGCTATAATATTTTGGCCATACTTATTGATCCTTAAAAAGGTGACTCAGACAGAGCACGCAATTTCAAAAATATTGTACTGTCTATTAGGGAAATCAAAGTGTCACTTTTTGAACCACACAGCGTACATACCTTTTATTTATTTATCAGTGGTATTGTAATAGCACTTCCTGTTTTCCGTTCAATAATTACAGGCCGGGTTTCAGTCAACATCCGCCAGGCAGGCAGTGGACAGGGTGTCTTCTGTCAGTGGTCACCACATTGATGGACGAAGCGTCAGCTGGAATGGAGGAGTGCCGCCAATAAGAGGAATTGTTTGCTGCATGCAACTTACTTACCAAATTCAACAGGACAACTCCAACAACATACGCAATACAGATACAGTATCCATTGTTGTCTTTTATTCTATGAGTGTGACTGCATGTGCTTACCTTTAGTTTGTAACCAAAGATTGTCTGTATCTTCAATTATTGTTTGTCCATGCTCTGCTTTTTTTTTCTTCTCTCAACAAAACCTACCCAAAAAGAAACCCCCATTCCCATCCATTTTACAAACCCTAACCCTCTTCCCCCGGGCTGTGTTGTTTTGCTTGATGTCTGACTAAAATGACATCAATAATTCCACACACTTGCTGGGGAGGATAAGGTCATAGCAACAGGCTGGTGAAGGAATACGAGGATATCTTCTAGACTTACTCAGCTTCAGTACTATATCTTCTAGTAGTAGTAGCCAATGTCAAATAAATTCAACGCAAGTACTAGTTATACTTGCAAGCAAATACTTTACCATTTGTTAGGCTACATTATGGCACTGTTCTAGTGTACTGTCACCTGCTATTTTCTCGATCGTACCGTAACCGTTGTAATGCTACAGTAAGGAGGACAAACAAGGTTTCGTTTTCTTTTTTTCCATAGGCATGCAACTGCCACTGTGTCACACCACTAGTACCACCGCAATGAGGAAATGTCACCCGCCCAGGATTGACAACGTTAATCCCCATTTCACCTGGAGCCAGCCCTGGGCCTAGCCCTAATTTCTAACACAAATTACAGGTAAGATAAGCGTTTGGTGGGAGGTAGTATAATGGAGTATTATTTCGGAGTAGACAAGAGATTGACGGTTGTACTACTAAAGTCCTACGACTGTTCAGGAAAACAAAGTTACTGTTACACCCCCGCCCCCCACCCACCAGACTGAAAAGCCGTAAAAAACAGGTATGGTCAGATAAAGTTTAAAAATATATTTATTTAGCCCTAACAAAATAATCTCCCTCACCCACCCTAACCCCAACGATTGTCTCTGAAACGTCCCAAAACGATCCCAACTCCCAAATCCCACCCCCCAAAAGTCTATAAAAAAAGGGCAAGGGACACTCCACTACTGGAGGGTGCTGGTGCTGGTGCATGATGCGGCATGGGCATCATACTCCTTGCGGAGGGTGGCAAGCTCGGAGCGGAGGCCCTTAACCAAGTTCTTATACTTCAGGACCTCCTGCTCCAGGTTGGACATGCGGACTCGTAGGCGGCGTTGGCGGTCCTTGCAGCTCCTGTGGGGGGCAGCTGGTATTTCGGTTGCTTGGCGGTGGCGGTCATCTTTCTTAGCCCGGCTCGGTCCTGCTGGCTTAGTCACGGAGGAGGATGCAGTGGTCACAGTCGAGGATGTCGTTGTTGCCCCGCTCGACTGCGTGTCCTCCTCCTCCTCCAGGGCCACCAGCCGCCGATATTCGGCGACAGTGGCCTCCAGCCTCCGTTGCCGGGCCAATCTAGCCTGCTCCCTCCTTGTTGTTGATTTGGAAGGAGCAACTATATGAAGAAAGAAAGACATAGTCTGTAACCAATGCTCCTTATTAATAACACAAAGTGATTGAGCCGAAAGTTGGGTCACAGAGTACAAGTAGCAAATTGAAAGCACAGTACATAACTATTGAGGACAGTATCTATGTAACCTCCCACTTCTGCATCCTTGCTCTAACATTAGTGGTAGTTTAATGAACAAATTCTACGACCACTATCGACTTCCATTACAGTCGACTATGACAGTACACCAGTCTTATTCTTCTTCTTCTCTCTTGTTTAGGGAAATTGTTACGTTATCTTATGCAAGCCGGCAGAATGACATGGACAGCACAGTGAACTTGCACCCGAGAAAAAAAGTTGCACACCATGATGAGTGAGACAGACTTGCGTTACTGTACCGGTCCAGTACATGCAGGTGGTGAAGCTATTACTTTTCTATTACGGGTGGCACTGAGAATACTCTGTTACAAGGGCTACTGCTTAATTAATTTACCTTTCACCCTACAGTGCAAATGAGTACTAGAAAAGGAAAATGAAGAAGCTAACTAATTTGATTATCTATCACTTCACATGGGACGTATTTGATGACATATGAGATGACTTTAGGTGCTTTGCTTAATATTGAGTGAACAGTGATACACCCACACATGAATGACGTACTACAAGTAAACTAAAGTTATTAAGAGAGGTACGGAGTGTCCACCGTAATAACCAGATATATGCTGTGATTGCAAACGCAATACAAAGTACTGCTACTATTCATGGTAGTATTGGACACATTTACAATTTCTTTTCCTTGCCTTCCCTGCACTGGAACGGACGTGCGGGTGCGGTGGTACATGCTCTTCAAGGTAACACTTACTTCACCTGGCGACCATCTACTCTCTCTAGATACACATGTGCTATCTAAGACTCAGAGAATACCATGCTCCGGGCATCCATTCAGTCAAAGTATACGCACACATACAGTTTCTGTTTCACCCACCCAGGCTGCTGTCCTTCCACCCATCCTTGCTTCATCATTGACCCAGCCATGCACCATACCATATTCTTTCCTTCCCAGCCACCTCGGGGGCCAAGCAAACACATATCGTTCTTCTTTGCCAGCCATCATACAAGTTCGCGTCCCACTTACTTACACCCTTCTTTCGCTTTTCGTTCATCCCATCCATCACGTTCGTCTAAGAACTTATTGGGATTCTTCTCACCAAAAACTTCACAGCTAAGTCGAAGTACATTTCGAGGAGGCTACTACCTGGTTGATTTGTAATTGTAATACACCCGTGCAGAAAGCACACTATGCAGTCTTCAATCTCAATAAGTAAGGAATATATAGCTTACCTGTTTCCGCCACCACCGTTTGAACCCCCACAGGACCGTCCGCCGGCTCTTGCACCGCCTCCTCCCCAGAGTCCTCCGAGTCCTCGCCCAACACAGCCACCTCCGCGCTGGCCCCGTCACCAGATGTTACACCTACGAAGTACATTTAAGAATGTTAGAATACACCACTCACTACTATATAATATTTGGTCTAGGAGAAATGTTAAAAAAACAGAATACAATGTAATAATTTGTGACTGTCTACTCCATAGTAAAAATGTCCCATTTTCCAGGGAAGGCTGTTGTCTTGCTGCACTTTTATGCACAACTGATGAATGCTTGCTTTTGATTTTTAACACGCACCACTTTTTCTCCTAACAGACAGAAGCTTGACTCCTAAGAACACGACCAGGATCAAGTTCAAACCAGGTGAGAGCGCGGCTCGACCACAAGAAATGTGTCCAATTTATCGTAAGCACTAACCACTTTTCCATTTTCAGTTAAATAGTTTTATGACAAAGTAGATTTTAATAAATGTGTTTACTTTTAATAAAGCTTTTAAACTTAAATAGACTCTGTGGTTTTTGTTCCTCCAGACTAGAGTGGATGAGCTAAAGGTTTTGGAATTTTTGCAAGCATGAGTGCCTCTGACACTTCTTGACTGTGCTGTGACTCCGTACTACTCTCTTGTCCTGCGTACGATAATCTAGAGATCATTGGGGATCTATAATCGGTGACTTCGGGAGCTGAATGACTCTGCCACACTATCTAGTCAGTAAGGAGACAGTGCATAGAGGTATTGCTGAATATAATGGGAGTCCAATGGAATTGCCAAATGTCCAATCTTAGTTAGCTACACAGACAGACTAATAAGAATAGTCTAGTAATACCACAGGGAGTCATATTCGAGGCAGGATAAGAATTTATATCCAGTCTACAAGAAGATCAAAGACGATTTAGAAAAAATCGAATGAGGAACGCTAGGAAAAAATAGGTACTGTTTATTAAAATGTAAACTTACTGGGGCCAGCAAAGGAGCCCTCGCCTGCCCGATCCTGGCCTGCATCCTCAGCACCCTCCTCCTGTGTCCTCTTGCCCTTGGGGGGAGCTGATGTACAACATGAAAGAAAGAAAACCCAGAAAACATGAATGAGATTTTTCAACCAAATCAAACATTTCAAAAGAACAATAACAAAATATTTTGGAAAAATAGCAAATAGATAGACAACTATTCCACGGGATCTATCTCATGTGGTATACTACGTTATTCGTATTGCCTGATTTGCGGAACGTTGACTTAGAAAGTTCCTATGTAACTCAATAAACAGACTACTAAAGAGGTTTGCCTAGGCCTGGCACTGCAGGCAGCAGTGCGCAGCACGCGAAGTGACAGACAAAGTCCATCCTGCTTGCAGATCAGTGAATACTCAAACTATCAATCCACCCGCCACCACCGCCACTATTTCTTCTTTTAGCCATGTGTCTAAAGGAAGGACTGGACTTCAGTCTGTTGGGGCTGATTTAGAAGTCCCTTGCGGAAGTTGCGGCTCATTTTCCTCCATTGTTGCGTGCCTTTTGTGACGCAGCGGCAGAACAAAAGACTCGCCATGGTGTTGGTGCGGCGTATATATAAAAAAAAAACACATATGGGCATATGGGCGATGCATCACGTTGTAAAGCCCTGCGCCATCAGGGGGCGTTCCGGCGCAAGGGAGGGCGTACCTGCGCAGGAACGAATCCTAAAAGTGGCTGAGGGAAATCGACAAGATGTCAATCAGTCACTTTTAGGACAATGATGCATGACTCAAACCCTGCGCGCTTGAAGCCGACGTACGGCTTGATGCAGCATTGGGGAGATAGGGTACCCCAGAGCATTGCTGGAGCTGCGCCATTGTTGGCACGCAACTCCAGCAATGCGCTGCCTTTACGGCACAGATGCGTAAGGCTTCTGTGACGTTTTGGGCCAATGGGTGGTGGTGGCATGGCACACAATTACTGCCGCATCCCTGCTACTTTGCAGGGATGCGCCGGTAATTGAAAATATGACCCTTACTGTCTAGCATTACGCAGTTCTTATCTTTACACTACACTCATACATAATTTCTCAGGCCAATGAAATGCTTCTGAACACAACATACAAAACAAAGAAGCATAGTAGCAAGCAAGGCTACTGAGAAGGAGAGCAGTGCACCTGAAATGCATAGAAGATTTTGAAATATAATTTACCTCAATGTAATCGGCAGCATTATTGCTCTTGGTAAAGAACAAAGATTTGCAAATAACAGAGCAGGATAAAACAGAGTAGTAAATGTACTACTACTACTACTCACCAAGCCCGGGGACCTCTACGCCGAGCGCGTCCAGCAAGTCCCGCTCCCGGTCCATGACATCGGTCCAGCGGTGGGTGGCCTGGTTATATGTGCGCCGGACCCCAGAGATCTTGTACATGGCCCGGCACACCTTCTCCCACCGCTTGCGACGCTCCCGGATGCCATAGCCAGTCGCGATCTTGCCGCCTCCCAGGATCGTCTTGGGGAGGCGGCGCTGGACGTGGAAGATCAGTGCCGCCACTTCCTCCGCGCTGAAGATCTCCCTCGGGACCACTTGCTCCCCCCTTAAACGCCCGCACGGGAGCCGGGCACGGGGTGCGGGACCCTTCCCCTTCTCAGGGTGCTTCCCGGCTCCCTTTACCATGGTCTGGGCAGAAATAGAGTTAAATGATAAACAAGAAATAGAATAGTGAAGAAGAAAAGAAAAGAGTTTAAAAAAGTAGTTTAAAAGTAACTAAAAGCTGCAGAAAACACAAAAATATAGAGCTAGAAAAATAGAGGGATAGATAATAAGTAAAATTAGATCAAAAAAACTTCAAACAAGCAAAGGATGGCAGAGATTGAAAGAGGATAGAGAAAGCATGCCCAGAACCATAGCAATGAATGAGAAACAAGATGGCCGCGCCCGTTCACGACCGCGTGGGTAAGTTCGCGCGAGATTTTCCTTGCGAGTACGCGCGAAATTGTACTAGCGAGCAGCACACTTTGCGAGATTACACATAGCGGCCGGAAACGGAATTACGTCACGCCAACAAGATGGCCGCGCCCGTGTACGACCGATAGGGTAACTTGGCAAACGTATAGCTAGAAGCGCCTCGCGAACACGCGCAAGATCACGCGAACATACACGTCGCACAAAAAACAATTTTGTATTCGCACGTATTCGCGGCTTCCGAAATCGATCTCGCACGGATTCGAGCCCCAAAAAACGCGCGAAATTGCAGAAAAAAACGATTTTAGCTAAACTGAAAGCAATGAGCAGGTGCAAAAGTTCAAACTTAACATTAGTAACATTCAAGGTAGTGCTTCCTGAGGGGCCCCTCCAGAGTTTGCAACTATTCTATGACCCTGCTATGACCCAAACAGCAGGCTCATAGAATAGCTACAAGTAGACCATAAAGGTCCTGTGAAAAAAAATTTCACTGCAACAAAAAGCAAATTACAGATAAGGAAGGAAGCAGGTGCCAGCCAGACTGGAAGTTTCAAAATTACTGACACATTAATGACCCACAAATTAATTGATGGCAGTTGAAGAAGGGCAGGTGTGCTTGCTTTTTTCAACCACCATAATCTACAGTGATAAGTAAACCTAATGGGTGGCAGTGAGGATGTACCAGAGGGTGGCATGGGTGTCCCAGAGGGTGGCAGTGGTGAAACAGAGGGTGCTGTGAACCTGTGATGATAAACCAGACGTAGAAACAACATAGTCGCGGCCGTTGCGAGCCGAAAAGTAAGTTCGCAATTGCGAACTTGTCCCAAAATCGGCGCGAACGCGCGCCAACACAAAAACCGGGAAAATCCGCAAATCCGCTAGAGTTCGCGGATCTTCGCGGATTGCGAATCCGTAAATCCGCAAGTTCGCGTACGCGAGATCCGCTAGATCCGCCCATGCTTAGCTGCGGGGACCGTCAAAGCTGTCACGTGCCTGTATAGGCGTATGACCATGGAGACGCTGGCTCCTCTGCTAGCCCTAAAAGCTAAATGGGAACTGGATATTGAACAGGAGATCCCTGACGCAGCGTGGAATGGAATAGTGGAAAGGGCTTGGAAGGGAACGCGCAATGCTAGGTTCCAGTTGGGTCATTTCCATATCCTCCACAGGGCATACCTGACCCCGGCCCGCTTGCATAGGCATTTCCCAACCCACACAGCGTCCTGTCCACGGTGCCCGGAGGAGATGGCCGATTTCCCACACATGTTATGGTCCTGTCCAGCACTGGGCTCCTACTGGCAGGGGGTGGTGGAGCTATTAGGAGCGGTTACAGACCGGGACTTACATAACACTATGGCACACTGCATCCTACATTGGTTTCCCCACACCTCAAAGAACAAAATCACTAGTAAATTACTTGACCTGGGTTTGATCTTGGCGAAAAGGAACATAACTTCTCAATGGAAGGCGAGTAGGGGACCCAGTATAGGGAAATGGAAATCAGAATTCTGTAAGTGGGCCCATTGTGAAGGGACAGTCCGGTTGCAAATGGCACTTAGAACGGGCAACGAACGGGCATTGGAGAGAACGAGGGCCTGGGAACGGTTAGTTTTTGAACTCACACTACCGGAGGCAGAGGAAGAGGGATCCCCCGCACACAGTCCGGGGACGCGTCTCACCATAGTGCAATCTGGGACCTAGGGGGATGATAGATTATGTGTTACTGCCCCATTCCTGTGACAAAAGTTATCATCATCTGCACTAACACATTAATCCCTTGCTAGTTGGGCATGGCGGAGCCGGTTCCGCCTCACGATAGGGATACCCCGACACGCCTAGGGGGGGGAGGGATGTTTGCGTTGGTTGGGATGGTTCAGGGTTTCTGGATGGGGGGGGTAGGTGGGAAGCAGGTTGAAGATAAGAAGTGTACCTGAGATCGAAAGGCGAGAAGTATGGTGGCTTTGAGCGCTCGGAGTTCAGAGATTATGGACTTCTCCCATGGACATTCATGATTTGCTTCTGTACTTTAATAGGGGGGAGGGGGGTGCTATGAGCAGAATGTTTTAAATGAGATACTTGGCATGGAGGGGATTGTAATTAGGTTGTGTTCCCTGAATGCTGACTCTTGTGATTACAAAACAATAAAAATTGTTAAAAAAAAGAGTCATGGGCGGCGTGTGCTCATGATGGCGTGGTGCCGTCATGACCCCGCCCGCTCATTAATTCGCCCGGACAGGCGGGGAATTAGTGCCGCGTGGGCGGAGTAGCAGCGGCATGACTGCTCCACGCCGTCATGACCACACGCCGCCCGAGACTTATGACGGCCTGGAGCCGTCATGAGCACCCAAGGGGTTAATACCTCAAATGTTAACAAATATAAATGCATACTTGCCCAGGCCAGACCCATTCGCCTTGCCAATGCTTGTTTTGATATGTGGCCTGCGCACATTTAAAACTTTACATTGATTATCTTTCAGTTTCCATTAGTAATATCTTAATAAATGTTGAACACAAAGTCAAATATCTGGTTTATGTGCTCAGTGTGGACCACCTTAGAATGTCTTTGTCAGTCAAATGACTCCACCTCACCACATCACTCTGCTTACATGCCTGGCCTTCCTTATGCGAAACACTAGACTGTTCCCCTTTCCTCCAAATGGGACAATTAAAGTGACCAAGTCTACAACTCCCAAAATACATTTGTTTGTTAAATAAAAGATTAGGCTGTAAAATTGGTGGCCCAGGGACATGGAGTTGCTTGCTCTGGGTGTCTCCTGTTTGAGGACACAGACGCCCTTCCTGCCCCCTGTGGTTCAAGAAGGACAACGGATTTCAGTTTGGACAAGACTGATGCCACATCCACAAGTCTAGCTGTCTTGCCAACTCTTCTATTCTCTTTTACTGTTCTTTTTTTTGCCACGGTCAAGTTACTGATTCCATGCTCCTTTCCACCATTGTCCTGCTTCTGTTGCTGGTAACATAATACCCATCACAACAAGCATTGACAAAGTCAACAGATCACGCCTTTTGCCTTTCCCAATGCTATTGGCAGATGCATCTCAGGATGGGCCAAACCACAAAGCTTCTTCCTTGAGAAGTGTAACTGACTCATGGAGAAAATCTGAAATGCAAAACCGAAGGTGCATCGCTAAGGCGGTGTGGGATGTGGCACGTGATGGACACATGCGGACGTCCGCCACACCGGAGGTTTTTCCACAGTCGGAAGTGTCACCCTGAAGAGTGGTTCACTGAGGTCTTCAAGACCATGTAGTGCACATGTGGTGAACTCTCTCATAGTATGACTTTTGTGACTTTTCACCAACCATTGAAAACTTCCAAACTTACCCCTACATGGGTCAGGTGTAGCTTACCACCTTTCCCAGAGACCATTCCCAGCTATTTGTTTATGTTTTAAGCTTCTGCAAAGGCCCAGGCATTCCAGACTTGATACTTAAACAAAACTTTAAATAAAAGCATCTAATTTCATTTTAACATGGCCTTTTTCTGACTTTGCTTTCTTTAGTTATTGGCCAGGTATCGTTCAGGCAGCTCTGGAACACGTGAAAGTGCTTTCTTCTTAGAATTACTTTTTTAAGTTTGTAAAGATAAGGGGAAAAACTTTCCAGCTTTATGTGATTTTCCAAATTTGTGTAGTATCCATGACATTAAAATACTGTCACGCTGATAGAAACACCTGCCAGGAGCAACCCCAGGTATGAGGGGAGCAAGTGTGAGTAAATACATCAAGTACATCAGAACTCTACAGGGTTTGGGGAAGGAAACACTGCATGAAGAATCATTTTCCATGAAAAGTAAAAAAGGATTATTTAAACACCTCTAATGTTTAACCTACTGAGGTGGATTGTCCACATTGCATTTATTCAGTGTTTGTAGGGAAAGGAAAGTCAAGTGCTCACCAGAAAGAAATTTCAAAAATCTACTTTTCAGCAGGGTAGAAGTGACTCTAGCAGGGAACGTTATACCTATGCTTGTGCGTCGTGTGAATCAGACAAACAGCTGTAAATCTCTGCACTGATCATCTGAACATCTGTGCAGCTGGAAGCGTATGACCGGGGCCACTGGGATCATATGATTGGTCAGACGCTGCGTTTTTTGCATAACAATTGATTTTCTGCCTTTGCCACATATTCCATCATCTGTTGTGTAATCTGCAGATTTTACCCCAAAAAGATGTTTCTAGCTCAAATGGTTCAAAAGCTACTAAAAACGCAGTGACACGTGTTGCAGCGCAGTGGAAGGATCTTTGCAGAGGATGGCTGGTCACTTTTCTGTCACCTATTTCTATATTTATGTTTTAACCTGGTACCAATACAGTGCAACCCATACCAGCACAGTGTTAACAAGTGTAACAAGCATTTGCAATGCAATAGGTCTCGCAATAGGAAAGTGTGAGCTATTGGTATTGTAAATGACAATTTTTTTTAATATGTGTTGGCTTTGAAAATATATAAATTAATAGCATTGTTATTCACAAAGCCAATAGCTTATACTTTCCTAATGGCTATGGCAATGTTTGTTGGTAGCAAGCAAGGACAGTGCTGTTGTGGTGCTGAGTGATGATGTGGTTGGGCTGAGTGATGTTGTGGTGTATTCGAGTGATGTGGTGGTGTATTAGAGTGATGTGGTGGTGTCCCAGAGTGATGTGGTGATGTCCCAGATTGATGTGGTGGTGTCCCAGAGTGATGTGGTGGTGTCCCAGAGTGATGTGGTGGTGTCCCCCGAGTGATGTGGTGGTGTCCCCCGAGTGATGTGGTGGTGTCCCCGAGTGATGTGGTGGTGTTCCCGAGTGATGTGGTGGTGTCCCCGAGTGATGTGGTGGTGTCCCCGAGTGATGTGGTGGTGTCCCCGAGTGATGTGGTGGTGTCCCCGAGTGATGTGGTGGTTTTCCCGAGTGATGTGGTGGTGTCCCTAAGTGATGTGGTGGTGTCCCCGAGTGATGTGGTGGTGTCCCCGAGTGATGTGGTGGTGTCCCTGAGTGATGTGGTGATGTCCCTTAGTGATGTGGTGGTGCCCCTGGGTGGTGCCTCTGAGTGATGTGGTGGTGCCCCTGAGGGATGTGGTGGTGTCCTTGAGTGATGTGGTGGTGCCCCTGATTGGTGCCACTGAGTGATGTGGTGGTGCCCCTGAGTGATGTTGTGGTGTCCCCGAGTGATGTGGTGGTGTCCCCGAGTGATGTGGTGGTGTCCCCGAGTGATGTGGTGGTGTCCCCGAGTGATGTGGTGGTGTCCCTGAGTGATGTGGTGGTGTCCCTGAGTGATTTGATCGTGCCCCTGAGTGATGTGGTGATGCCCCTAAGTGGTGCCCCTGAGTGATGTGGTGGTGTCCCTGAGTGATGTGGTGGTGTCCCTGAGTGATGTGGTGGTGTCCCAGAGTGATGTGGTGGTGTCCCCAAGTGATGTGGTGGTGTCCCCCGAGTGATGTGGTGGTGTCCCCCGAGTTGTTTCTAGCTCAAATGGTTCAAAAGCTACTAAAAACGCAGTGACGCGTGTTGCAGCGCAGTGGAAGGATCTTTGCAGAGGATGGCTGGTCACTTTTCTGTCACCTATTTCTATATTTATGTTTTAACCTGGTACCAATACAGTGCAACCCATACCAGCACAGTGTTAACAAGTGTAACAAGCATTTGCAATGCAATAGGTCTCGCAATAGGAAAGTGTGAGCTATTGGTATTGTAAATGACAATTTTTTTAAATATGTGTTGGCTTTGAAAATATATAAATTAATAGCATTGTTATTCACAAAGCCAATAGCTTACACTTTCCTAATGGCTATGGCAATGTTTGTTGGTAGCAAGCAAGGACAGTGCTGTTGTGGTGCTGAGTGATGATGTGGTTGGGCTGAGTGATGTTGCGGTGTATTCGAGTGATGTGGTGGTGTATTAGAGTGATGTGGTGGTGTCCCAGAGTGATGTGGTGATGTCCCAGATTGATGTGGTGGTGTCCCAGAGTGATGTGGTGGTGTCCCAGAGTGATGTGGTGGTGTCCCCCGAGTGATGTGGTGGTGTCCCCCGAGTGATGTGGTGGTGTCCCCCGAGTGATGTGGTGGTGTCCCCGAGTGATGTGGTGGTGTTCCCGAGTGATGTGGTGGTGTCCCCGAGTGATGTGGTGGTGTCCCCGAGTGATGTGGTGGTGTCCCCGAGTGATGTGGTGGTGTCCCCGAGTGATGTGGTGGTTTTCCCGAGTGATGTGGTGGTGTCCCTAAGTGATGTGGTGGTATCCCCGAGTGATGTGGTGGTGTCCCCGAGTGATGTGGTGGTGTCCCTGAGTGATGTGGTGGTGTCCCTTAGTGATGTGGTGGTGTCCCTGAGTGGTGCCTCTGAGTGATGTGGTGGTGCCCCTGAGTGATGTGGTGGTGTCCTTGAGTGATGTGGTGGTGCCCCTGATTGGTGCCACTGAGTGATGTGGTGGTGCCCCTGAGTGATGTTGTGGTGTCCCCGAGTGATGTGGTGGTGTCCCCGAGTGATGTGGTGGTGTCCCCGAGTGATGTGGTGGTGTCCCTGAGTGATGTGGTGGTGTTCCTGAGTGATGTGGCGGTGTTCCTGAGTGATGTGGCGGTGTCCCTGAGTGAAGTAGTGGTGTCCCTGAGTGATGTGGTGGTGCCCCTGAGTGATGTGGTGGTGCACCTGAGTGATGTGGTGGTGCCCCTGAGTGATGTGGTGGTGCCCCTGAGTGATGTGGTGGTGTCCCTGAGTGATTTGGTGGTGTCCCTGAGTGATGTGGTGGTGTCCCTGAGTGATGTGGCGGTGTCCCTGAGTGATGTGGTGGTGTCGTAAAGTGATGTTGTGGTGTCCTAGAGTGATATGATGGTGTCCCTGAGTGATGTGGTGGTGTTGTGAGGCATGCAGCAGTGTGAGGCGTGCAGCAGTGTGTGACGTGCAGCAGTGTGTGGCGTGCAGCAGTGTGAGTAATGCAGCAGTGTGCAGCGTGCAGCAGTGAGGCGTGCAGCTGTGTGAGGCGTGCGGCAGTGTGAGGCGTGCGGCAGTGTGCAGCATGCAGCAGTGTGAGACGTGCAGCAATGTGAGGTGTGCAGCAGTGTGAGGCGTGCAGCATTGTGTCGTGCAGTGGTGTGCAGCATGCAGCAGTGTGAGTAATGCAGATTTGTGCAGCAGTGTGTGGCGTGCAGCAGTGTGTGGCGTGCAGCAGTGTGTGGCCTGCAGCAGTGTGTGGCGTGTAGCAGTGTGTGGCGGGCAGCAGTGTGTGGCGTGCAGAAGTGTGAGGCATGCAGCAGTGTGTCGTGCAGCAGTGTGAGTAATGCAGCAGTATGCCGTGTGCAGCAGTGTGAGGCGTGCAGCAGTGTGAGGTGTGCAGCAGTGTGAGGTGTGCAGCAGTGTGGCGTGCAGCAGTGTGTGGCGTGCAGCAGTGTGTGGCGTGCAGCAGTGTGTGGCCTGCAGCAGTGTGAGGCGTGCAGCATTGTGTCATGCAGCAGTGTGCAGCATGCAGCAGTGTGAGTAATGCAGCATTGTGTGGCGTGCGGCAGTGTGAGGCGTTCAGCAGTGTGAGGCGTGCAGCAGTGTGAGGCGTGCAGCAGTGTGTGTCGTGCAGCAGTGTGCGGCATGCAGCAGTGTGAGTAATGCAGCAGTGTGAGGCGTGCAGCAGTGTGAGGCGTGCAGCAATGTGAGGCGTGCAGCAGTGTGAGGTGTGCAGCAGTGTGCAGCATGCAGCAGTATGAGTAATGCATCTGTGTGCAGTGGGCAGCAGTGTGAAGCATGCAGCAGTGTGAGGCATGCAGCATTGTGAGGCGTTTAGCAGTGTGTGGCATGCAGCAGTGTGTGGCATGCAGCAGTGTGAGGCGTGCAGCAGTGTGAGGCGTGCAGCAGTGTGAGGCGTGCAGCAGTGTGAGGCGTGCAGCAGTGTGAGGCGTGCAGCAGTGTGTGGCGTGCAGCAGTGTGAGTAATGCAGCAGTGTGCAGCAGTGTGAGGCGTGCAGCAGTGTAAGGTGTGCAGCATTGTGTCGTGCAGCGGTGTGCAGCATGCAGCAGTGTGAGTAATGCAGCAGTGTGCAGCAGTGTGTGGCGTGCAGCGGTGTGTGGCGTGCAGCAGTGTGTGGTGTGTAGCAGTGTGAGTAATGCAGCAGTGTGAGGCATGCAGCAGTGTGAGGCGTGCAGCAGTGTGAGGCGTGCAGCCACGTAAGGCATGCAGCAGTGTAAGGCATGCAGCAGTGTGTGGCGTGCAGCAGTGTGGCGTGCAGCAGTGTGTGGCGTACAGCAGTGTGAGGCGTGCAGCATTGTGAGGCGTGCAGCATTGTGTCGTGCAGCAGTGTGCAGCATACAGCAGTGTGAGTAATGCAGCAGTGTGCAGAGTGCAGCATTGTGAGGTGTGCAGCAGTGTGAGGCGTGCAGCAGTGTGAGGCGTGCAGCAGTGTGAGGTGTGCAGCAGTTTGAGTAATGCAGCAGTGTGCAGCAGTGTGTGGCGTGCAGCAGTGTGTGGCGTGCAGCAGTGTGTGGCATGCAGAAGTGTGAGGCGTGCAGCAGTGTGTCGTTCAGCAGTGTGAGTAATGCAGCAGTGTGCAGCGTGCAGCAGTGTGCAGCGGGCAGCAGTGTGAGGCGTGCAGCAGTGTGAGGCGTGCAGCAGTGTGAGGCGTGCAGCAGTGTAAGGCGTGCAGCATTGTGTCGTGCAGCAGTGTGCAGCATGCAGCAGTGTGAGTAATGCAGCAGTGTGCAGCAGTGTAAGGCATGCAGCAATGTGAGGCGTGCAGCATTGTGCCGTGCAGCAGTGTGCAGCATGCAGCAGTGTGAGTAATGCAGCAGTGTGCAGTGTGCAGCATTTTGAGGCGTGCAGCAGTGTGAGGTGTGCCGCAGTGTGAGGCGTGCAGCAATGTGTGGCGTGCAGCAGTGTGTGACTTGCAGCAGTGTGCGGCATGCAGCAGTGTGAGTAATGCAGTAGTGTGAGGCGTGCAGCAGTGTGAAGCGTGCAGCAGTGTGAGGCATGCAGCAGTGTGAGACGTGCAGCAGTGTGCAGCATGCAGCAGTGTGAGTAATGCAGCAGTGTGCAATGTGCAGCAGTGTGAGGCATGCAGCATTGTGAGGCGTGCAGCATTGTGAGGCGTTTAGCAGTGTGTGGCATGCAGCAGTGTGAGGCGTGCAGCAGTGTGAGGCGTGCAGCAGTGTGAGGCGTGCAGCAGTGTGGCGTGCAGCAGTGTGAGGCGTGCAGCAGTGTGTGGCGTGCAGCAGTGTGAGTAATGCAGCAGCGTGCAGCAGTGTGAGGCGTGCAGCAGTGTGAGGCGTGCAGCAGTGTGAGGCATGCAGCAGTGTGTGGCGTGCAGCAGTGTGTGGCGTGCAGCAGTGTGTTGTGCAGCAGTGTGCAGCATGCAGCAGTGTGAGGCGTGCAGCAGTGTGAGGCGTGCAGCAGTGTGAGGCGTGCACTAGTGAGAGGCCGGGATGTTAAAGAGTCAGTCGTAAGTGGGCCGGAACAGAGAGAGTAAAATAAATATGAGACCAAGAGAGATGAAATAGAGAGAAAGAACAAATTAAACAAATTAAATAGAGGTTATGGGGAGGCGGCTTGGAGAAAGAAGCGCAAAACTCCAGAATTCGAAGGGGGTGAAACGGAGAGTGACATTAGAAAGAGGCAGAGGAAGTGAGACAGGATGGAGCGAGGTTCAAGGCAGAGTAGCAGGAAAGATAGGAAGGGAGAGAGACAAGAGAGGCACACGGCGAAAGAGAAATGAGGGTGAAGTAAATAGTGTGTAGACTGAAAGGAAAGAGGGAGGGAGAGAAGGTCGCAAAAGAAAGACTGACAGTGAAACAGAGGAGGAAACTGAGGAGGCAGAGCGGGCACACAGAGAAGAAAGACCTATGGAAAAGGGCAGACTGTGATAGGAGGGAAGGGTAATTGAGAGCTTGAAAGCAAAGAGTTAGCGAGAGACTGTGGAATGCAGGCAAAGGATACCCAGGAAGGGAGGAGAATCCGGAAGAAAGAGTCGAGGGAAGAGAGACGGGGAATGGGGCAGACGTGGGACGGGGAAGAAAGAGGCTGAAGGAGCTACTAATAAAAAAAACAAATGTGCTGTTTGTATGTTTTCTCCTGCTTTAACAGCTATAGTGTTTGCATGAAGTTTAAAACCAGTGGCGGCTGGTGACATTTGTAAGTGGTAGGGCAGAAAATGAATTTCATAGAGCTCCTTAGCGAGCGAACATATTTTGCATGGGGCCAATGTTCAAATGGAATTGCAAAGGATGAACACGGAATCCCATTGTTCCTTGAGGGAGTGTGAGTTGCAAGACCTCATGTTATCGTACATAAACATCATGCATGCCATCACCTTTTGCATAATGTGCAACTTACTCAGGGCTTTAAGTGGGATGAAAAAACAGGGGAGGGGGTTGTCTCTCAAAAGGCGCGGCCAATGTATTTAAGGGCGTGGCATAACAAAACGTAAGCTAAAATTCTGTGCTTAGCATAGTGTGCTGCCCGATGTGTACTTTGCTGTTTTTGTCATTGCATCCTGATATACGATACAACAAGTAACATCATACCAACAACAAGTCTGGACTGTTGGCTTTGTCAATGGGTGTTAGTAGCATAAATAAGCAGCAACTATGTGTTGTATATAGTATTGAAAAAGCTTCCACTTAAAGCCCTGGTGACATTACGACAATGTTGCTGCTTCTGAGTTTAAATAAAAAAAGAGAAGGGAAATCCAGAAAGAAAATGACTCTTTAAAGGATTTCCCTTCCCCTACAACACTCACCTGGCCTGACTTCATGCTGTAACTTCTCCACTAGTGAGAAGTGAGCAGTGTAAGCACGCGCACAGGATGTGACTGCAGCCCGGAAAAAACGGATCGCCTGTGCCAGGGCACAAAACAGAGCGTTTCGAGGCCTCCTTTAAAAAGCTGCCGGTGCTCAGCACCGGTGAGACCCGGCCAACTAAATGCCCTGAAATTACTTATATCTAACAGGTATGTGCAGGTTTTTTGGGTAAATAACGCTGACATCTGGTGACCCATGACATGGAGAGCCTCTTAACACCAAAGAGATACCCATCATATAGGAGTCAGAATGGGAATGGTAAGACTTTGTATTTGGCGTTTACCGTCGTTCTGAGGTGCTGCGTTTAGGCAATATCTGGGTGTAACAATATCGATCCTCTTGTCTAATTTCGTTTAGATGTTTTGTGTAGATTCTTGTGTGTTAGCAATGGCTGCATATAAAGTATGATGCCACCCACCACACGCACACCGGTCCGTCCGCACACACGCATTCTAACTGTAGTGACTATCTGACCTCCATCAGTCATCATGATCTCACACACACTCACTGACTTACGTGGTTTCATCGGAACTGACACAGACTCTCACACTGTTCGTCACCAGTCGACAGAAGAAGAAGACAATGACAGCACAGGCACGACAAGTCACGAGGTCTGACCTGACGAGGTGTACGCTCACTCTGCTCGTGACTCTGGTGTTGTTGTTGTGTGCAGTCCACGTCAGGGCGCGGTGACGTCCCCACAGCGGCCAACGCCGGCCAATCACCACTACATGGTTGCCAATGGCCACATGTGATTGGCCATACAGTGCGGCAGGCTGAGCACAGTCACCCACCCACGCGCAGCGTCACCACATTCTTCGTGCGCGGTAACTCAGCCAATCCTGGCACAGCATTAACATCGCCACTGCGCCAGGATTGGCTAAAGAGCAGGGCTAATACTGCCCATAATGAGACCCGGCTCCCCCGGGTCTCTGCCTGTGTGAGTGCTAGGGAAGGAGGAGGAGGGAAGGGGCTACTGCGTGTGTGCGCATGCGTGGGCAAGTCATACAAATGACTTGTCCTAAATGCGCACACTGCTGCTGCCCTCCTTGCTACGCTGCTATCTGCCAGCCTGCCACTCACTGCCTCAGGCCCCCCCCTCACGCTTCCGTGATCGCGATGATGTCACTATAGTGACTCCGACCTCAAATCATTATGTGACTGTCCACAGTGTTGGTATTGTGCGCTGCGCTCGTAATTTTACTTATTGGTGCGGCAGCGTGCACGAACGAATGCGCAGTGTCAGTGACAGTGACGGTCGTCCATGGCTAGTGGGGCAGCGCCCCAACGCCCCCAATGAACGAACGGCCACTGTTTAAAACTGATATAGTTACGGGGTATTATGATGCTGTTTATGCGTAGGTATAAAAAAAAATTAGTTAGAATGGTACCATAGACGCATTTAAAAAATGTGTGCTGTTGCTAAAACGGAAGAAAGACAAAGCGTTACGAAGATTTAAAAAGCCCACACATAAACAAAGCCCTGCAGGCTAAAAAGTGAAAGCCTCAAAAACGTTCTCAAAGGCATGTACACAAGCAGTGGCTGCGAAATCAAATAATAAAAAAAAAAACAAGCTTTCTGCATTGCTGTGGCGGGGAGGGGGGGCGGGGAGCGGCAGCGAAAGAGAAATGAGGGTGAAGTAAATAGTGTGTAGACTGAAAGGAAAGAGGGAGGGAGAGAAGGTCGCAAAAGAAAGACTGACAGTGAAACAGAGGAGGAAACTGAGGAGGCAGAGCGGGCACACAGAGAAGAAAGACCTATGGAAAAGGGCGGACTGCGATAGGAGGGAAGGGTAATTGAGAGCTTGAAAGCAAACGGTTAGCGAGAGACTCTGGAATGCAGGCAGAGGATACACAGGAAGGGAGGAGAATCCGGAAGAAAGAGTCGAGAGAAGAGAGATGGGGAATGAGGAAGACGTGGGACGGGGAAGAAAGAGGCTGCAGGAGCTACTAATAAAATAAAACAAATGGGCTGTTTGTATGTTTTGTCCTGCTTTAACAGTTATAGTGTTTGCATGATGTTTAGAACTGATATAGTTATAGGGTATTATGATGCTGTTTATGCTTAGGTATAAAAAGAATACTAGTTAGAATTGTACCATAGACGCATTTAAAAAATGAGTTCTGTTGCTAAAATGGAAGAAAGACAAAGCGTTACGAAGATTTCAAAAGCCACACAAGTAAACAAAGCCCTGCAGGCTAAAAAGTGAATGCCACAAAAAGTTACTCAAAGGCATGTACTAATAACAAGCAGTGGCTGCGAAATCAAATAATGAACAAAAACAAGCTCTCGGCATTGCTGTGGCTGGGGGGTGGGCGTGGGGAGCGGCAGCCTTTGAAGTCCGATGCCGAGGCTCAGACAAATGGTGGTGTGCGAGCGGCTTTCTTTCAAGTCTGGGGGGGGGGCGCAAATTAGCGAGCGTGCGCCCGTTGCACATGCACTGGCCATAATCCGCATTCCAAAGCCCTCTTGGTAGGATTTTCTGGTGCCCCTTCTATATCTCCTCTATATCTCTCGCCAGCAATGTGCAAGCGCATTGGCAGGCGAGACCTAAAAATGAAAGACTAATGAAATATTACTACCACAAAACGTGATGCATCAAGCCACATAATTTGCCTTTTCTTGCAGCACAGTCAAACCTGCCACATAATTTGGCCCTCCCCTGATGCATAATTCCAGTGGCCCTGCTTCTGACTTATACCTAGCGGTGCCTAGGTCCCTGCTATCACGTTTGCGCCATTGTCCACCAGAGAGGTTTGAGCTGCACAAATATCAGTGCATCTAGACACATGCAATGTTGTAACCTCATCTTTTCGCTTTAACCACTTTTATCTTAGGTTTTTAAAAAAAACACTATTATATTGATTTCTTCAGTAAACATTTGCTGCACATTGCGGGGCTTATTTACAAGCCTCTTGCGCCACTTTTGTGTCATTTTTAACATGGGAAAAGTGAGGCAAAAGTCGTGCAAGGGGCTTGTAAATAAGCCCTGGCATCTTTATAAGTGCTGACAATGAGTTGCACGGTGCAGTGGTGCCAAAATTACCAGTGCTACAATCACCAACTCCTGTCGGTAATTCCTACGCTTCTAATTACAACTTCACGTCCCACTGACGAGGAATAATTATGTGTTCCCATGATTATCACATCGTTTTCCGCATAGTTATTCATGATTCCAGGATTCGATTTACCAGCTCCCGAGCAGGTGCTGAGCGGGAGCCAGGGGGGGGGGGGGGGGGTGCAGCGACGGCCAGGGGGGGCTCAAAGGGTAGGACAGGCTCTAGTTTTATTTATTTATTCTTTATTTAAGAAGTTTTATATAGCACTTGCCTGACCCGAGGGTATCGGAGCGCTTTACAACAATTACAATGCAGAGAATCACAAAGTGATTGCTCTAGTGCTGCTGGAAGGCAGGGCAGGAATAGTCTATCATTCTTTCAGGCATTTCCCCAGTGGGCGGAGTCATTGATTGGAGACTCTGGGCGTGGCTGTTGCCTCTGCCACTTTCTACAGCTCGCTGTGATTACTGCAGCCGGCGCAGGGGGGCTTCAAGAGAAAGAGAGGGAGGGACAGAGAATGGATTCGGAGAGGGTGAAAACAGAGAAGGGAGAGAAGGAAATGTATATAGAGAGAGGAAGAAGTGCAAGGAGAGGAAGGGAGTGGAGTGGGGTTGAGCATTTTGTGGCTGCTTTTGGTTCCCAGCTGAGGCCATGCTGCAAGGAGCACTCCATGCTTCCCCTATAGGGAAAGAGGGTGTTGGGTGGAGGGCAGTGGTGCGTCTGTGGCAGCAGCCACGGCTCCAGAGTGGATATATGACGTTACCACGCATTATTTTACCACGCAGACCATTACCACGCATTTTTTACAACGCAGGACCCTTTACCACGAATACCTTTACAACGCAATACACTACAACGCAGGTACTATTACAACGCATACCATTACAACGTAAGTATAGGTAAGTAAATAATATGGTAAAATAATGTAATTATTAATAATATTTTTTTTAATTAATAAATTATTATTTTAATATTTAATATTTTAATTATTTATATTATTATTTATTTATTAATTTTTAAATATATATGTTAAAAATACCCCTGTACCCCAAAACCCAAACCCAGCCCTGAAACCTAAAAATACCCCTGAACCCCAAAATCCAAACCCAGCCCTGAAACCTAAAAATACCCCTGTACCCCAAAACCCAAACCCAACCCTGAAACTTAAAAATACCCCTGTACCCCAAAACCCAAACCCAGCCCTGAACCCTAAAAATACCCCTGTACCCCAAAAACTGAAAACTGACCCTGAACCCTAAAAATACCCCTTTACCCAAAAACTGAAAACTGACCCTGAACCCTAAAAATACCCCTTTACCCAAAACTGAAAACTGACCCTGAACCCTAAAAATACCCCTTTACCCAAAAACTGAAAACTGACCCTGAACCCTAAAAATACCCCTGTACCCCAAAAACTGAAAACTGACCCTGAACCCTAAAAATACCCCTTTACCCAAAAACTGAAAACTGACCCTGAACCCTAAAAATACCCCTTTACCCAAAACTGAAAACTGTCCCTGAACTCTAAAAATACCCCTTTACCCAAAAACTGAAAACTGACCCTGAACCCTAAAAATACCCATTTACCCAAAACCCAAACCTAAAATATTTTAAATAAAATAATATACTTACCAATACTTACGTTGTAATGGTATGCGTTGTAAAGGTATCTGCGTTGTAAATACCTGCGTTGTAATGGTATGCGTGGTAAAGGGTCCTGCGTTGTAAAAGTTGCGTGGTAAAGGTAGGTCATGGTAAAAGTTGCGTGGTAAAGGTTGTATACCCTCCAGAGTCTAAGGTTGTTTTACCAAGTTTGTTTCTGCTGCAGTAATACCAGGCTTGGCATTCCCTACACCCTGGACTGTCCGTCCGCTGCAGGGTGACTGGGCCACATGGCATCAGCCGGGGCAGTATCTTTATTGATATTCCATCCGGCACAGAAAGCTTTCAATTCAGAAATAATTGTGATCACTCGCAGTATAGCACAGTGAGTTAAACACTACTGACGTTTAATAGTAGCGATCACTTGCAATATAGCACAGTGAGTTAAACACTACTGACGTTTAATAGTTGCGATCACTCGCAGTATAGCACAGTGAGTTAAACACTACTGACATTTATTAGTTGTAATCTCACGCAGTATAGCACAGTGGCTTAAACACTACTGACGTTTAACAGTTGTGATCACTCACAGTATAGCACAGTGAGCTAAAATCTAATGGCGTTTAATAATTGTGATCAGTCGCATTATAGCACAGTGAGTTAAGCACTACTGACGTTTAATAGTTGTGATCTCACATAATATAGCACAGTGACTTAAACACTACTGATGTTTAATAGTTGTGATCTCATGCAGTAAAGGATAGTGAGTTAAACACTACTGAGGTTTAATAGTCGTGATCACTCGCAGTATAGCATAGTGAGTTAAACGCAACTGACGTTTAATAGTTGTGATCTCACGCAATATAGCACAGTGACTTAAACACTACTGACGTTTAATAGTTGCGATCACTCGCAGTATAGCACAGTGAGTTAAAGACTACTGACGTTTAATAGTTACGATCACTCGCAGTATAGCACAGTGAGTTAAACACTACTGATGTTTAATAGTCGTAATTACTTGCAGTATTTCACAGTGAGCTAAACACTACTGACGTTTAATAGTTGTGATCTCACGCAATATAGCACAGTGACTTAAACACTGCAAACGTTTAATAGTTCTAATTACTCGCAGTATAGCACAGTGAGTTAAACACTACTGATGTTTAATAGTTGTAAGTACTCGCAGTATAGCACAGTGAGTTAAACACTACTGAATATTGAGGACAGAATATCGAATCCAAAATATTGACTTATAAGTATAGATTTTTGATACCTAGCTCCACATATATGTACCTATGGGTTGTATATCACCAAGGTACGTAGATATTGATTTGCAAATAGTAATTCTATACCTCCCTACTATATGAACTTACCTTTAGATATATTACCCGGCAATGTTCTGTTCTCGATATTCTTGCACCACAATATTTGTACTACAATGACAAGGCAAAAATATGACATGTTATATTAAGTGATAATTGAATATAGCGCTACAGCCGTTAGTCATTATGGCACTTTAACTGTCTGGATTACAGGCAGCCCTGCTATGTTTGGTTGAAGAAGTGTGCTGATGTGGTAGGACCTGTGTCGGATGAAGTGCCTGAGGTCCTGATACATGCTCTTGGCGTACTGATGTTGCAAGTAACTGTTAGTTTCTTCTATAGCGTTTTTGTGCTTTTTAGAGGCGGTGCGCTATAATACACTTTTAGATAAATAAATAAGTGAATCTCTGTGGGACTGGACATTTGAAGTTAGGAATTGTTTTATAAAAATGAGCAACTGCGTGTAGATGAGGTGATGGCATAGGTTCGAAGGTGTGTGGCTCTAAATATGTACCAAAAATATGACATGAACGCATGGACGTGGTTGGTTTAGAAATCATTTCTGAGAACTGCACTCACAAGTGTGTTCAGTGGAATTTAAACACATTTTTGCTTTGCAGCACATTGCCAGCTCCATTTTGCCACAACATATTTTCCAGAGAACATGGTGGCAACAAATGCATCCTTACAAAAAACATGATATTTTTTACCACATTTTATTGATTGTTAATAAAAAGTAGCAACAAGCACAGCCGATAACAATATAGATGCTCTTCTAATGGACACACATCGTGTTTGAATGTCTCCATCATAATAGTCCTACCATTTCCCCCATATTTTAGGGTGTTTATGGGAACAACTGCTTACATGTAAATACTCTGGGGCAGATTTACAAGCCCCTTGCGCCACTTTTGCATAATTTTTCGCATGTTAAAAATGACGAAAAAGGGACACAAGGGGCTTGTAAATGTGCCCCTCTCTTCTTGGAGAGAGGTTGTGACTTACAGCCACAGCTGATGACAATGGAAGTTGGACAGGGTTGGATTGGAATCAAAAATCGTCCGGGCACGCCCCCCCCCAAAAAAAAGTGGGTCTCATTTGCGTATTCCCTTTCCGCAAAAAAAACACTACTTCAGCAAAGTTTTATGAAAGAAAAGCGGGTGGGGGCAGGTTTTATCAACTTCTCTTAGATAAAAAAAATGCCCAGATTAGTTCACACAGCTGAGCCACACATGAATGCAAGTGATACCACTTCTGCTCAGGCCCCCTGCCCCCCCCCCCTCAATCAACATAGATTAATGGGCCGCCCAGCGAGAGAAGTGGAATGATACCTCGCCAATCTGCCTCTAGAAGGGCCACTCAGGCCCCCACTGGGCCGCTGGCAGCATCCTAACATCACACACAGCCCCCAGGCTGCCCAAAATAGCAGCTCACAGCTGGAACTCGGCTGTGGGCCCTTCGGGCATTTCCCGAGTGCCCACCTTACCATTACCAATCCCAGCGGCGGCTCAACATCGTGTGATTCTGGGCAAAACCGCTCAATCTCCACGTGGCAAAAAACTTCGCTCCAGTAACTCATGTAACTTGTAACTATGCTCTGAAATAATGTTCGTCCTCATGTAAAGCGCTCTGATACCTCCGGGTCTGGACTGCGCTATATAAAACTTTTCAAATTAATAAATATAAATTATTAAAAAAACTGAAAAAAGTGTGCCTTGTGTAATGTAACTGGGCAAGATTGTAGTAGCAGGCGCTATGTGAACACTACGTTCTTGCTACACATTGCTTCCACTGATCGCCCATAGTCCGTGCTCTTCCGGAGGGATCTCGCTGTGTGCGGTGCTTACACCGTATGTGCTTCACAGCGCCTCGAAAGCGGCGCGGAGCGCTATAATTAGACAAGCCTGTGATGGCCATGGTCAGAGTCCTCTGTGACAAGTCCCTGTCATCTCTTCCGGCCGGCACGCCCCTCCCCGTGCAGGCCTTCCCGGCATTGCTTCACCTTTGATTGACAGCTCCTCAGGCGGTGAGTCGCGTGCTCAGGGGCTGGATTTATTTGCATCGAGCGCCTGCAGCGTCCAGGAAGGAGCCGGTGAGAAGAAAAGAAACAAGCTGAGAAAGACAAACAGACCTTATCGGGATGCCGCTCCCCCTCAAGCCCCCTCCCCTCGCCCCTTCATAAGGAGGCCGGTGAGAGCGTGAAGGCGGCAGACACTGCTTGCAAGGGCTGAAGCCGAGCACAAGGACAGCCCCCCAAGGATACAGCATGGCTCGGCGAGGCAGCACCCAGCGGTACCCCTTGGAGGCCAAGGCTGTGGGTGTGGTGCAGCATCACCGGAAGAAGGTAGGTGCCTCCGGCCCACTCTCTCGTCTCCAGAGCATCTCCAATCTAGGGAAGGGGTTCATTCTATATGTTTGTGCTGTTTTGCAGCATTTATGTGTCACTCACTACCCGTATGAGGGATGCTAAACTTCTTGCCTACATGGGTAGCATGCTGCACCGTGTTGGGTGGGTGGTTGGAAGTATGTTGTCTTTGTTTTTGAGCCTGTGTGGGAGGTGTTTCCATGGCATGTATGAGGATCACCTTGATGGGGTTATCGTGTTACAGGCAGAGCCACTGGAATTATGCGGCAGGAGAGGGCCAAATTATGTGGCAGATTTGAGTAAATTATGTGGCAGGGAACTGCAAATTTTGCGGCAGAATGTGGCACATTTTGTACTAGTATCAGTACTTCTTTATTTCATCATTTTAAACTTGATTACACTCTCTGGCAGTGGTTGCACCTTATTAGTACCACTTTAACATCCAAATATAGCAATGCGCAACATAAAGGTGTATAGTCCAGATTTGCAAAGTGCCTCCCACTGCGCTGCAGCAAGAGTTATCACATGTGTAACTTTTGAAACGTTTGAGCTAGAAACTATTTTATTTTTGTTAAATTTGTAGATTATGCGACAGATGTTGGATTATGTGGCAAATGCGCCAAATCTATAATTATGTGAAAATTGCAGCCACACAAGCGCATCATTCCAGTGGCCCTGGGTATAGGACGCTGTGTTTACCAATGTGATGGATGAAGAAGTGTGAGGGACAAGCGCGCAGTTAATGGCTTCTGTGAGCTACCGGCTCTGCAGGGCCCTTTATGGTATTTCTTATTTTGAAAATCCACATTTTATCCGGTTACTGCAATGGGTTGTCCATTCTGAGATATTTTGTTTACGTTTGTGGTCCTGAGCAGTCATAGGCTAAAGGGTGAAGTAGTGGAGAGATCTGCTGGGGTGGACTTTGTCAATATCACCCCAAATCTTATTGTCATCGTGAGATGACACGACGTGGACGTAGTATGTTGCTAGTCGGGACCTGCAGCTCTGGACTATATTAGAAACCTCCGATGGCCAGTACGTGGCAGGTCTCTTTAGGTATTCTACGCCTGTTCAGTTGGTGATGGGTGGTTAACTGTTGTGGAATAGTTCACCACTGTGTGATGGACATGGCCCATAGCAGTTCTGCCTTATGTGAGCGTAAAAAAAAAATGTAAATCTGTATTTGTAAAGCGCAAACTACTCACCCTTACGGGTCTCAAGGCGCTGGGGGCAATCATGGAAACTAAGTGAGCTATTGCCCAGAGTCATATGGTGCTGAGCTGAGCTGCCGCCAGAGCCGGGGATCGAACCATGAACCCTATGCTCCGCAGTCAACTGCCCTGGCTGCTGCACCACAGAAAAAGGGAATTATTAAGCAGCCTGTATGAACTACAATCAACTGTCTGACTGCTGAGTGTTTGTTCTAGTGGGGTTTATGGATTGGATTGTAATTGCATTATATAGTACTTACTACCCCCTGATGAGGCACTATTGTGTTTCTCAGCTCTGGAATACTTTGCCTCCGGGCCTCCAGAGCGCTCCCTCGGAATCCAGTTTTAGAAAGCAGTTAAAAACCTGGCTTTTCACACAGGAAAGTTAGATATTCTTTTCCCAGGGTTCTTAGATCTGCTCTGCTCTCACAGCGCCGGGACACCTCCTAGTTGAGGTAGCTGTTCGCGCTATACAAAAGTCTGTATTATTATTATTACACTGGGAAGTACGCTGCTTCAGGTCCCCAAGTTTGTGGGGTGTTTTGTGTTTTTTCGGCTTTTGGTAGTTTTTGTTGGTTTTTCGGATTAGCCTTGTGCTCCACAGAACCCATTCCATGCTTTTACTCCTGCTTCTATGTGGTAGATTACATTAGGAGTAATCAGGTGTAATCCTTAGTGGGAGGGGGATCCGTGATTTCATCACTGGTTGGCAGTCTTCATAGACGAGCTACATGGGGTTCGGTACTATGAGGGGGCAGTTTTAAAGTAAATATGAGCAAGGCTTTGGGAAGCATCAGAGCGCCTCATTTTAATATCATGGATAATACTATGTACATATGAGATACACACAATCCCTGACTCACTTAGAATTCATATGTTAGCTGCAGAATGAGCGTTCAGCGTTTTTGTGTCACACATTCAAAGACTTTGTGTCAAGAACAACCGAAGGGGAGGAAATGCAGCAAAGGAGTTTGCATCGTTTCAAAAAGCCTTTGCTTGTTTTAGAGATGGGAATTCCTGGTTATGGAGATGGGGATTCCTTGGCTTTGCAGATGAGGATGTCAAGTGTCAAAGCGCTTCTCTGGTAGGTGGGGTTTCAAGGAGCGCTTAAGTAAGTAGTGCATTCCAAGGGGCTTTGGCGAGGAGATCTATCTTAGCTGCCAGCCCTGAGTGACTAGTGGGGCTTATTTTCTCAAATCGCTTGGTCTGTGAGGACTAGTTTATTTTTCTCCCAACTGTGTAGGAGCTCTTGAAGGTGGTGGGTTTCTGCAAAATATATGTGGAGGTATTTAGTTGTAACCCCTTGTATGTTAAAAGGGCACTTTAATACACTCATCTTTCCTCAATTGGGAGTCATTTTAATGAGGAGAGGACTGGCGTGATGGGGTCATGTTTGATACACGCCTGACTGCAGCATAGAGTGTGGGCTTTAAAGGAGGAAAGGTCCAAAGCAGATGTGGTTGAGGGTGATGTGCACTAGCGATGTGGTCTAGTGGTTGGAATATGGCCTAGTGGAGTAGATGTGACGTGGTATAGGCGATGGGGTCTAGTAGAAGAAATACGGTAGTTGTGGTTATGAAGGAAATTGAAAAACACTCCACTTCACAAGTTGAAGTTAGTGCAACAATCCATGACTCACCCAACATCAAGCCACACCATCACTTGCACACCAGGTGCATTGCTTGTGACCTCACTATCGAAGTGTCAGATGCAATTACTAAAGATATAAACACTGCTACACGTGAGCGTTAAGACTTCCAGTGAGGAAGCAATTAATACAGTGCTATTTAATTTTTAATTACATTTTAATGTTTGTCGATTTTTGCGCTCAGTGGACTGCATGCACGTGCTGTGCACCCACCTGGTCCAGTGCCAAATGTACACAGATGGTACCCAAATTCTCATGAGGTGGAGCAAACCAAATATCACACATAGACCCATGAATGAAAGAAAACACCCCCTGCGTGGACAGAACCAAACATGAAATCCTATCCATGAGTCTGGCAGATCCCAGGCCCTGACCTTGAATGACCTACAGGTCTTGCAGAACTCCCTGCAGCCTCCCTGGAATATGAAAAACAATGCTGACCTCTTTTGTTCACCTGTAAATGTAGCAGTCAAGGGCGTCAACCTCGGGCCAGAATCCTCCCTCTCTTTCAAACCTCAGAACAGGAGAGCATGTGAAGCCAGCACCTGAAATCCCCCATTAGTCCGAGTCTCGGTGGCGGCAAGAATGAAATCCGATGGTGTGTGAATTATTCACAAGCCTTGCGAGGCATAGAACAAGGGAAATTTAAAAAAATGCCCCTCGCTATAGCCCAGCTAGAAATAATGTATTTGCACCCCCAACCTGATTGACCGTTTTAGTATTTACTAATTCTCGTTTGCAGTACCCTTAAGTGACCTTAAGGGAGCACAGCAGCCCTTTAGAAAGCTCAGTGAATAAACAGAAGGAATATTGTGGAATAGGTTTGGCTGTGGGTGGAGTCAGTCGCAGGTTGAACTCTTACCCATGAAAGGACGTATGGGCTGCTGTGACGTCAGTGACGTGTCAAAATGATGCCGCTGAAAGGTCGGTGAGGCATTCACATGTCAGGTTAGTGTCTCTGGAAGGAAGATAGAGCTGGGGAGGAGTCAGTCACTCGCCTGACTAATGCCTCTGAAAGGCCTCTAGAACCGGGACAGTCACTTACCGATCAGGTTGGTGAATCCGACAGCCATGACGGAAGGGTGGAATTAGTCACGTTTCAAACTGACAGGCATTGGGGACGGCGATGGAAGCACTTACAGACCAGGTCGGTGGCTTTAGGGCTGGAATAGAGACAAACGCAAGTCTGATTCATTTAATAGGCCTCAGGACTGGGGACTGGGTAGAACCGAGGTCGATTCAATGCAGTGAACCCGTCAAATGCCAGCTTCGCATTACTCGAGTTTCATGGCGTTGTGAGAGCAGGACACTGTGCACGCTTTTTACCCTGGACCCTTGTTAGAGCAGTTTTACTGTTCCTGCAACACGTTTTGTGCTGAAACCAGTTTCCTGCAGGTACCTTGCATGACTCTCGAGCAGAAGGTATTCATTCCATCGCATTTCATTCTCACACTCCATATCATGGGTCACTTTGCGTGTAATTTGTGCACATTTTTGCAGAAAAAACTCACTTGCACCCCTTGGAGAGACCAAATACAGCTCCAGATGGCCTTCAAGAGCAACATTTTAATGGGAACTACAGGTGCCAGGGAAGGATCTAGAAGGCACAGCTGGTCACCCTGGGGCTCCAAGCTTCACAGGCTCATCCTGTGAATCAAGGGTCATGGGTGAACCTTTCAGATCATGGGGTCAGTGGGGCCACAAGTAGTTGCCAGGGACTTGTTAGGGTTGAAAGGGTGTAGGAATGATGGAGCAATGTGGCCATCGAGGGCAGGTGGTGTGAAGGTCAACATTAGGGACACCCCAAAGTGGCTGATTGTGGTACTCATGTGCGCTCTTGGGTGACCATACACACATAGGGTGAGGCCGCTGACAGTTAGTGTCTACCGGGGCAGGCATCCTGGAACCAAAAGACAACCTCTGCGATGGTGTATGTGTGCGTGCAAAAGAAACAATTGATGGACGCAATGCTGGACAATGCAAACATTCAGCCCCAGTCACAAGGATCTGGGTTTAATCCATCATTCTTTTGCTCACCACACCACCCCAGTTTGGACCCAGCCATATGCAAATCAGTCTTGACCCTGTTCCTTGTGGGAACAGTCCAGCGCGAACTGCCAAGCCAGGTCCTCCCTGGAGTATGTGTAGGCAGAATCCTTGAGTCCAGGATGCAGAAAAGGGAGGTGATGTGGGTGAGAGATGTGCATATTTGAACTTGCTTGAATGTTAAACACTTAGTTATGCTAAAAGTAAACAGTATTATATGTACTTTTATTATTTGATCATTAGAATGACATAAGTTGGTGCACTTAGTCACTAACTTGGCATTTTACCTCCTTTACATTTTTTCACATCTTTATTTTGGGCAAAAAACACAAGTTTTTGTCCAGTACCTCGGAATGCGTGTGGGCCAAAAAGTGGTGGATGTCCTGTCCTCCGTATTCAGGGCGCTATCAACACCAAAGCACTCTTAACACAGCAGCTGGGACATTCGATGGGGCCCCCATACCTGCCCGACTTTAAATAAGTTAAACAGTGCCTACAAGGGATTCTGTTCACCATCTTAGTTACGTAGTTGTGACACCTTGAGCATTATGTTTGGTTGATCCTGAATGTAATTCCCTTCTCTTTAGTTGTGTATATATTAAATATATGTTTTTTTTTTTAAGAAAAGATTGCCCAGTGTTATATAATTTATATTTGTGAGAAAACTGTTCACTTAAACGCAAATAATTTCTTTTTTCACCACTAATCCGGATTGAACAAAAAGTGATTGCTTTACAAACAACTACTTAACTAAGATTGTGAACAAAATCCCCAGTAGGCACTCCTTAACTTATCTCTAGCTTTATTGTCCAAGCTTCCAAGGGTATATTGGGTTTGCCCATTCTTTTTGATACAACTTTAAATAAAGGCTCTTATTTACAAACCCACATTTTATGTGTCCCTAATAGTTCTTTCCTTTCTTCCTCTGCAGACCTACATGTTCTTGGTGCTCTGGTCTGATCGCAACAACATCCTCATCTACAGGACCTATGAGGAGTTCAGGAAATTCCACGTGAGTACACAAACGCCAACCCGGAAGTAGTGCTTTGTTTTTGGCGGGAATAACGGGAAAAGGACTCGCGTACTCAGACATGCTCTCTTTTATCTTCCAGGTGAGTCTGAAGAAGAAGTTTCCCATTGAAGCGGGACATATGAAGAAGTCTGAGCGCAGCATCCCTAAGTTCAAAGGTAACACGAATACATGTGGGCGACCAAAATCAGTGGAACTAAGTGAGAGCACCTCGTGCTGGGTCTAGTGCAGTGATTAATTTGAGCCAGTGGTTTCCGATGCTCAGCACCAGCACTTATTCATCAACACCGGTGCTTGAGCACCAGTTGAGGATGCATTCGTTTTTGGGAGGCACATGGAGATTAAGTGATTTGCTCATGATCGCAGGATGTTGAGCCGATGCCAAGACTCAAACCTGGTTCCCCAGCTCCAACGTCAGTAGCTGTGGCCATTAAGCCACATCCTGTGAAATCCTCTCCTCACTTGTAGTGTTTCATTGTTAGTAGTTGGTTCTGTGTTAGGCGGCGCTAACAGGCGTAATGGACTGGTCAAGCTACCTCCTGACGAAAGCACCGGCACTTATTTTTTTACAAATTAACCACTGGTTAGTGATCCTTTTTGGACAGGGTAGATCCCATTCCATGGCAACGACTTGGATCAGATGTTCAGCTTGCCAGCCTTTTCAAGGAAAGCATCTACAGATTGTTTGCCATTAATGCTGCTGCATGCATCTTACGTCAGAAAGAGTACGTCCTCCTTAAACAGAGCTGGGGTGCACTTTAAATTTAAGTTGAGTTTTCCTGACCCCTTGTATATTTCCCATTCACCTCACAGATGCTCCAACCTTCACATTCAGGAAGGAGTCCAGAAGGTTCTTGGCGCGCCTCAAGCTGCTGGAGAGTTACGTCCAGGAGCTGCTGAAAACAGACGCCAAGATCTCGCAGGGCCAGGATGTCACTGGTTTCTTCACACCGCAGACCAGGGATTTTGATCCTGCCTTCACCGAAAACAGGTCTGGTGCCCACAGATACTTTCCTTTCAATCAAAATGTTACGTTGTGTATGTTTATTGTGTGCTGAATGTATTAGCGTGAGATCCAAACCCAGCCTTGCATGCACGACTGGCGCCTTCCCTTGAGCAAGGAACTGGAGCAGCTTCCTGCATGCAAGGCTGGGGCAACGTAGAACAATAAAGCATCTTCCACAAAACATGATGGGAGGATGCTTGCTATAGGTCTAATCACTGGCAATCGCTCGGGGTAGCATTCCATTCCATCGTTCGTTTGCCCACAATGCCACATCAGATTAGACTCAGCCATATACAAATCCGTCTTGACCCTGCTCCAATAGGAACAGTCCAACCCGAACTGCCCGGCCAGGTCCTCTCCAAACTGGAAAACAAGCAACCTAGGACCGGTTTTTCCCTGATTGGGGCTCTTCAGTCAGGTGTATCTTGGTTCCAGTGGTACAGTGAGCACAAAACGCATGTCTGGGCATACCGTTAACCATTTTCACTCTGAGGGAAGAGTGGAAGATGGAGGAATAATGGTGCTAAAGCCTCATCCTTCAGCAGTTGGACTATCCTTGTAGATGCTGGCGTAGAGCCACCACCTACCCCACACCACGACATCCCTCCTTGAGCTGGGGCAGGGAATTTGTGAAGCATTTGGACTGGGAGGCATAGGGTAGAGGACCCAACAAGCAGTGACCCAAAACACTTGACAACATCTGTAGGAGTGTAGGGAAGTCATGCGTCTGTGTAGATGACACTAAATACAACAATATTGCTTGTCCTCTAAGGATTTCCCTGCCAAGCCTCATGGGAAACATAGATCAACTCCTTCCCTTTAGAGAATATTTAAAGATTTACTTGTAATAAGTTGGATAACAATTTTGTTAATGGTATCGTGTAGTTGTCTGTTTAGGTTTTGGTACCATACACAAGTCTTTATGATTTTTTGATATATCGTATGGATTGAAAAGGAAGAGAGAGTTAGGGTAACGTAGACAGGTGTCAGAGATGCAGCAAATCTAGCTTCCTGGATCAGGTTGCTTTTGCTCCTGTTCACTGTCTTTGTGTATTCTGGGTCTCAATTCGGAGCTCACGCCTATACCATATTTAAATAATAAATATTTATGGAGCCGATAGACCCAGGTGTAGTAAACAGGTGAAGAGCATTGAAAGGAAACACATTTGTGATGTATTATTTAAAAGACCAACTAACATCCTAGTATGTCCAAGAACCTGGGCAGTGTTGGGGGGTGTCTAGAGGAGAGTTTGACCCTTAGATCACTGCAGCGTGTACCACTTCACAAGCCAACATTGGGGCGTCACCCAGACTAGTGTGTCCAAATCTGGAAGCCATGTTTACAGAGGGACAATGGTGCACAAAGGTATTTAAATCTGTCCAGTAGGGTGGATGGGAAGGATACTTCAATACTCCCAGATGTATGGATGTAACAAAGAATGCTAGCTAATGCCAACCACAGTGCGGAACAAATGCCAACCACAGTGTGGAACAAGTGTTCATGAAACAAGGCCAGGTGGGTTATCACTCAGCTATGATTCAGGAATCACACAGGGAAGTACACCTTGGCCCTAGTGGTATGCGAGGAGTCCGGCACAACTCGTAACAGAGAATATGAAAGCCCGAGGCAGATAGAGTGCTTTAGATACTGCTTCGGGAAACCTGGTGATGATGCTTAGTGCACAGGTTAGATCAGCAGGTGCAGCCTTGAGTCATCCTGCAGGGTCTATCTAGCTAGCTTTGGAGAAGCTTCAAGTGTGAGATCTAAGATCAGGCACCAGAGTGATACTTTACCCGGTCACGTATTGTGATTTTGGCCCAGGCCTCAGGTTTGATTTCTGTGGTATCTCGCATCTGAGATTTTAATGCACTTTATATTCAATCTTCAGTCTGGCTTAGATCTCATCGCTAGTTTTCAATATACCATTAAAGTTAGAAAAGAATGCTCCAGTCATAATTGAGACAGCAGGAGTTTGGTACCCACAATGCATTGCCATGGGACTCTAACTAAGCAGTGCCCTAAAATCTCACTATAGATCCATGGGTTGCTTGACGGGAAAGAGTGATTGAGGGCGTGGGTGGGTTTGTGGATTAAAGATCAGACTTGGCCCTGACAATAGTAGTACTGGGGTTCAATGAAATGTTTGTTTTGAGAAGGACTTCGCAGAGGCTTTGTTCTCTGTTTTGGTCTCCTTGGATGCATCAAGTTGGTGATCTTGTGACTATGAGTCCACGAAAATATGATTTCAGGAGTATGTTGTTTATTAGTTATCATCCCAGTTAATAACGACATTGATAACACACCTTCCCCGCTTTACTTCCAGCAGCTGGTCCTACTGCCAAGGCCTTGTCTCCCAACACAACAGCACACTCTGAACATTCCACTCACCACAATCCCACTACACACTAAGCTTAGGACACCAAACTCTTGCTGTGGCATTATGCTTTGTACTAAATGGCGTCCATGTCTATTCTCCAGCATCGTCATCATGCCCTCAGAAGCACGAGATGGGAGCCGGGAGATGTCGAGGCAACAGGCCAGTGACGCAGTCATTCAACCAATAAGAGCCGAGCAGTACTGTTGCTTGGAGACGTACGAGGCCGCAGATACCAAGAACCGCCCCTTCAAGGTCCGCCGTGGAGAGCTCGTGGACGTGTTACTGAAAGACACCACAGGTATTCACTTACTCACAACTGTGTCCACACACTAGCAGGTGCCATAGAAAGGCAGTGAAACATGTTACATTTGAGTTTACCCATAATAAGTATTTGCACGCTTTAGAAAACTGAAAGCAAACAAATCATACATGTGTTAATGTCCAATATTCACCCCTAGAGGTACCCAAACCCACTTTAATGTCACACTGGTAACCATAGAGGTACCCAAACTTCCATTAATGTCACACATACACACAGGTACCCATAGAGGTACACAAACACCGGATGTATGACATCACAACGCATACTTTCACAACGCATGCCATTACGACGCAACTTTTACAACGCATACCATTACAACGCATAGTGCTTTGGGGCGCTGGATAGTGAATAGTTCACTTTACTATTCCAACTCCAGTCCCCGTGGATAGTAGGGAAGGTGGTGGATAGTAAATTAAACCTATTCCCTATCCTAGAGCGCCCCCCAGCGCAATGCGTTGTAATGGTATGCGTTGTAAAAGTTGCGTCGTAATGGCACTGCGTAGTAAAAGTTGCGTTGTAAAGGTTGTCTCCCCAAACACCCATTCATGTCACACCTATACACAGGTACCCAGGCATAGAGGTACACAAACATCCATTCATGTCACACATACACACAGGTAACCATAGAGGCACACAAACACCCATTCATGGCACACATACACACAGATACCCACAGAGGTACAGAAACACCCATTCAGGTCACACTTGCACACAGGTACCCATAGAGGGACACAAACACCCATTCATGTTACACATACACACAGGTAACCATAAAGGCACACAAACACCCATTCATGGCACACATACACACAGATACCCACAGAGGTACAGAAACACCCATTCAGGTCACACTTGCACTCAGGTACCCATAGAGGTACACAAACACCCATTCATGTCAGATGTATGCACACTGGAGTACCAAGGCTCCCATTAGGTGCCCAGATACCCATTAATGTTGAGTGAACCCATACGCGTGTTAATGCCCTAAATACAACCAGGCACCCATAGAGGTGCCCAGAAAACCTATTAATGTTTGGTGTTGTTGTCCAACTGATAATGTCCGACACGCTTCCAGCAATCGACAAAGGTACATAAAGATGTACCTTTTGGGTGTCTGAGACCTCTGTACTCTTTACACCACTGCCCACACAGTCCAACAACTAGGGCTAGTATTACTTACAGGAATTCCAGACACTCAGCTAGGGCATAAGCAATAGGATGGCACCACACTGCTTCTAGAAGCACCAAGTGGTGTCCCCTTGAGAGTGCAGGGGCCATCTCTAAAAAGGTGCTCTGCCTAGGGCGGTAAATGAAAACTCTTGTGCTGGCACTGCCCTCAGTGGTGGTAGGACTGCTTTATAGGTTTCCATGCGACCACCAAGGGCAGAGGTGCCCTCTGCAAACAATGGTCAGCTCTCCCGATCCCTGCGCAGACATTGTGGCACGCTTCCCTTCACCCTTCAGCTGATTTAGCTCATGAATCATGTCACTGGCCATGGCCACCCCTTTCCATTTGGCTGCCATGCCTTTGCCCAACTGCACACCACAGAGGGCTCACAGGATAGCATGCTGAGGCCGTTTACATGACCTGTGTCCTGTGATGATTAGCTGCACACTATTGTTACTTGGGTTGCCAGAAGCTTGCTACTGAATGCCAGATCTCTGCCTCTACAGCTGTGTGTATGGGGTGCTTTAAATGCTACTTCACAGGCTGTCCGTGTGTGTGTTAGAAACTTCACTAGACTTGTGGTCCACCTGACCTGTGATGGAAGCTTGCGCTGTTGTTTCTCACGATTGACTTGCGCATGATGGAAGCTTGCACTGCTTCTGCCCAGCAGGCGAGTAGAGACACCACTCCTACTGACAAGCATCTTTCTAGATCAGGCCCTTGCTTCAAATGTGATCAAAGGATCCACCGGCGCAGGTTGAATCTGAAGGGTAGATCTCCCAGCCAGCTCCTCGCCCATCTGATGCCACTAGAACACAGCCTTCTGTTCAAACCTAATCCCACCCTGGCCCTTTCTCAAACAGGCCAAATCAATACACAGACCACCTTCCCCAAAGAAACAGGGTGCAGCTTTATCTGTTCAAGAAGTTATTCATGCAAGGCAGAGGACTTGGAAGGAGTTTCTGAACAGCAGATGTTCCTATTCACCGACCATCCCCTCGCACCCTTCTGGATACACCTTCCTCCACAAGTTTTAAGGTGCCCTCTGCATCCCATTTGAAAGGATGAGAAACTTTGAATTATTTGGGTTGAAGGGGGGGCACCTGATCTCTGTGAAGAAGACGCGTGCCCATATGCTGCGTCTGCTGCATCTGTCAGCAGCTGGCTCTGCTGTCCCCATAATGTGCTTTGGCTTGTTCCTGCCCACCCTGTAAAGGTTACTTGTATTGATGCTGGTCATGATATGTGTGTGCTCGTGACCCATGACTTAGCTGTTCTGTGTTTTAGGGTCCCTCACAAATAATATATGCACACAGTCCCTGTAAGAAAGGACTTCCTGTGCTTCAGATCTTCTTGATTTCCTTGCATGAACACATACAAGCCAGATATGGCTTCTACATTATTGGAACCAGACAGCACGCTATGGTTAGGGGTCCTTTTTGATTGTCGCTCATGCCCGTCCTTCTGTGCTCTTTCCTGCAGGCTGGTGGTTGGTGGAGAATGAGGAGAAACACCTGGCGTGGTTTCCTGCTCCCTATCTGTCCAAACTTTCAACCAGCAAAGAAGCTTCTCCGAGGCGCCCGTCTTCAGACACTGGTAAGTCTGCAAGTTCTTTTTCTAAACCAGTATAATCACCAACTTTGGCACCGACCAATCACATGACACTCTCTCCTGCGTTAGGGTCCTCAGCCCTGAATCTGAACTGTGTAATCTTAAGCACCCTCAAACACCAGAGACGAATAGTCAATGCATGCAACTGGCTTTATGACACCAACACAACAACATGGTCCACTGGGTGTTGTTGGACCATTTGGTCATGCATCATATTTTTAACCATGTTTTGATAGTCGTCTTTCATAGCAAGGTGCTTCAGGGCGCTCTTAGTGATCGACAGAATCGGGGGAGGCCACCTTGACACTCAGGACTGCTTTGGGCGTCTAACTAATGGTATGGGCCACACCAGAGGCGCCCTTATTTAAATTTAATTCCAAGCAATCTGATTTTCATGAGTGTAGAATCCAAACGCAGGTGGTCCTGCTTTAAGGGGTCTTCCTGATTCAGTTTCACAGCTCCTGGCCTGACTGTATTGGAGTTGGCACTCACTGCCTGCAGGAAGCCCCTTACTTTATTGTATGGCTGGTTAAGACCATAGGTCATTTTTTTTGTTTTTAAAGATATCATGGCATATTTACAATCCCCTTGTGCCACTTTTGCGTCATTTTTAACATGCAAACTGTGTTTAAAAGCAGCTGAACAAGATACCCAAGAATGGGTGGAGTTGCGTTCTGAAATAATGCTTTTCTCATTCTGTTTAGGAGAGCTTTACTACGCAATAAAATCTCATGAGGCCAAGGACACTGACGAATTGTCCATGAACATTGGTGTGGTGGTTGAAGTTCTTGAAAAATCTGACAATGGCTGGTGGCTGGTCTGGTGAGTTTCTTTTGTGTTTGGCTTTACGTGTTGGTGTCACCTTCATTTTCCTTTTCGTACACAGGCTTAGGGTTATCAGATGTCTCCAGATCACAGGACGCCATTTTTTCTAGTCCAGGAATTTCCCCTTACAAATCATTGTTTTCAACTGTGCTACATTGTATGGAGCAAAGGAAGTGAAAAAAGACTACAGTTCCCAGAATGCACTGATTTGGTAAATGAAAGTCTGTGTTTCGACCCCAGATGTCACAGTGACACCTTGTGGATGGTTACTGTTTTGTCTCTAACAATTTGCTTTCATTTCTGTTATCACAGGGTCCAATGTGTGGACACAGGACCTGTAAATAACTCTAAAGTAGCCCTTTAAAACGTGGAGATTTCAAACCATGAATAGTTTTCAGGCTTTTTGGTGTGATGCACAACCTGACTTGTAAATACCTTACCCAACAGCTTGAAGCGGGGGAGCCTGGACTAGACTATAGCCTTATTCTGGCCACTGGGTGATTTGGACTAATGTGGTTAGGTTGAATAGTGTTATTTTTCCCCCCTTCCAAAATGCACACTAATAAAGCATTTAAAAAAATGAAATCCATACAGAACCCTGTGGCCCACCCTGAGTCATAGGGGGCTCAGAGTTTCAGCAAGAGGGGATGGGCCCGTTGCCAGAGACGCCAAAAAAGTCAGAAGCTGACTAGACAGTACTAGGTTTGCAATCAGCCCCCCTGCTTGCTTTTACTTACTATCTTCCTAAAATAGGGGTCTTAAAGATGTCCATCTTTAAGCTGCATGTCTATTATGCGCATGATGGTAGGAAGCATTGGTTTCTTGCGCCCCTGTACTTTGCACCAGATGTGTGAAATGAGCCAGCGATAGCTAGCTTTGGTCAGTCGCAGTGCACATTTACATTTGATAATCACTATGCCATGCCTAGATGATTTTTGGAAATAAAGTCCTGATTGAGTTAGATCAATATCAATATAGCTGTGCCTGTGTTTATTTCCTTGGTCGTGTGTCATGTTTTTTAAACTATGTTTTGATAGTGTTGGCAAAGTGTTATTCCACAACAAAGTGATCTGAGAGACATTTTATGAGATCAACAGGTTCAGGGAAGATACTTTGACTTTCAGGACTGCTGTGGCGTCTGACTGGTGGTCTGGGCCACACCTGAGACATATTTAAAATAATATAATGAAAAGGAGTGAGAAAGGTGTGCATGATTTGCATGAGTGTATAATCCAAGTGTAAATTGGCCCTGCTTTTAAGGGTATTCCTTAATCAGTTTCTCAGCACTTGGCCTGTCTGCTTTGGAGTGGACACTCACTGCCTGCTGGAAGCTCCTCACTTTATTATTGTGTGGGTGCATGGCTCTACCGTAATTCATATTTCTAGCTCTAGCCCCTTATGAATGCTCTGAGATGTCAGTCTTATATGTCACGAAGCAAATTGTGGTTGTCAATATTAATTTATTAGTTTAGGTTGTGTTTACTCCATAGCTTCCACATCTTATTTTCTTCTTTTTTTGTAGAGCTGAAACAATTTTCTTTAAAAAAAAAATCCTTTACAGCTACTACCTTATTGTGGTATTACCAAAATCTTACAGATGCAGACTTTATAAATTGAGTATAAGATTTAGCTTAGTTGGTCCATCCTAACCCAGACCCTGCATCTACAATACCAATGCATCAATGTCTGATTTCTTTAGATGGATTGTTTGCAATTATGCTCTACCTCTCTTTCTAGGTACAATGAACAGGTTGGGTACGTCCCATCAATGTTCCTGCGGCCATACAGAAATCCGCATCAAAAGTTCCAGGCTATTACAAAGAATGCTTTGTATGCATCCACGCCAAACATTCAAGAAGCTGCCAGCCCAACTCCGCCTCGTCGGGCATCCTTTGAGGAGGTGCCGTCACAGAATAACAACTACGAAGATGGGACCGGCGGAATGGGGCGATCTCTGCAGAGAAGGAGATCGAGATCGCTCAGCATCCTTCCCACCACATCTTCGAAGAAGGTCAGGTCCTCACTACCTCTAGAGCTGGAAGTCTTTCCAGAGCAGGCAGCAAGTGGCGTGAATTGGAGGCCCACCCCATCACCAAGGAACGTCAACCTTTCACCAGCGAACACAGAGCTTCTCTACATAAACAGTGATGCAGTAGCGGGCCATGGACAAGTGCTCAGAAAACCAATGCCAAGAAGTCATCTTAGCAGGGATGCTGGGCTTGGGGAGAGCTTCTCGACAAGTGGTTCAGACGAATCGCTGTCTTCTTCTAGCTCAGACTCCAGATCTAAAGTTCCTAAGATCCCACAGAAGCCAGGAGCTCATGAGATCATGCAGAGGTGCACCACCTTCACCAAGAAAGCCTTACAGAGGTCTGCAGCCACCCGTGACTCTATGACCATATCTGTGACACCTGAGAGCGTCTAAAGCGAGCATTTTCAGGAAGGTAGATTACTTGCTTAATCGCAGGAATATGGTTACTGAAATAAGAAGTTACATCGTAACACATAACTTGATCTCAGTGGTCTAAAGTCCTCTCTTGCTGTTATGGCGGAAGGAGAGAGTAGTCTCTCGCAGCGGTCACATGTTTTGCAGATGCATCTCAAGAACAAGCATTTGTTACGTATAGAGGCACCGAGCAATGCGAGAGTTATGTATGCTTTAATGCAAATAACCGGCCAGTAGGCTAAACTGTAGTAGAATTTTCTCTACTTGATATGTTTGTATGCAGCAGACAGCGAATTGAATTGTGTCTATGTGTTCAAAGCAAGGACACCATTGACTATAACAATAGTCATGAGTTTATATTTGATGTTTGGAAAGTCAAGTTCATAACTGTAGGCAAGACATTTTTTGATCGATTTCTAGTGTAAGAGGTCTCTGTCATTTCTCATGTTGGCAGTACCGAACCAGAGTCTGTGGCCACAAACTGAACGTACGCAGAGCTGTGATGCAGATGAGGGACCACAGGAGAATCTATTTTAAGATAATCAATACAACAGTTGTCCAAATGAATGATGTAATTTACTGGGATAATAGTTCCAGATCTCTGCATTCAACAGTAAGTCACGTGAACTGGCTTGAGGTACTTTGTTACAGTGGTCAGCTGACGATATCTGAGCTTGAGTGCAAAGTGGCGGCTAAACCTGTAGAACTCTGCAGCAATTCCTGCATTTGCCTGGGATTCGTCTCACCCTTAAAGAATTCAGTGATTTGACGTTTGTGTTGGATGCAGAGATCCCCGGGTGCAAACACTCAACAAGGGCATTGGTGATCGACTGTCCTGAGCACTGCAGATAAGTCCAGTAGAGCAGGTACAGAATAGTGGTTCTCGACTGCGAAGCCCAGTATTTGTTAGTTACCTGCTCCTTACTAACCATACTAACATCAAATGCTGATTGGGTTGACTCTGGTCCCTGGTCCCTCAAGTCAACACTCCATGTAGTTGCTCGCACTCCATAAAATGCAGCTACCGGCTTAGTCACAATACAACCCTGATGTTAACAGCATTAAAAGGGTGCTTCACAGAATGCAGTCCCCCCAGTTCTTGGGTGTAGGAAGGCATGCTAAGTGGTTGAAAGTGACCATCACATCCTGGAGTGCTTCCCTTCACCCATAGTTTCCAGCTGTACGTATGGGGGGCATACAAGGCAGAATCCGGTAAGCTTCGTACAAAACAATAGGCTTCCTATTGTTTCAATCTCCCCAGGGGTTTTGGAAGCAATTGCTCTTTGTAGAAATAGCAAATTCAATCCCGGTGGCAAAAAATCCAAGAACTTCTCATCCTGTCTGGAAAAGACCACATGCTGGAAGGCGCTAACTTTGCATCCTAAAGATCCTGGACTGTTTGCAAGCTGGGTCCATGTATGAAAATCTTTCTTGATTGTTGGACCCTCAGCCAATCTCACCCAAACTTGTGTTATGAAGGTTCAGTGAAACGAACTGTGTGTTTTTAGGGATAAAGCACCCACATGCATGTTGCTGCGTCTCTTCCACAATGTGCCTCCAGTTATTACATTTCATCTCTTCTTCCTAGTGTTGGAGCATTGTGATGTTTTAATAGCATGGCTCTTGAATATGGAAATTGCATCCTTCCTAGAAATGTAAAAAAATACATATATCATTTTGTAACAATGTGTACTGCTTAATATGTCATGTATTTATATATTTAAAATAAGTTATACGATACATGTAACATGCAATTGGTAGGTATTTGTGTACCTGTGTTTTATTGTTCACTATTTATTTTAAATAAAACGTTCATTTTCTGATGAAAGTGGCATTTTCCTACTAATTTGTATTCCATAAGAAAGTTGAATAACATGAATGATACAGCTTTGATGCATCGGATATCTTTTTAATGTAACCTGTATATATTTGTTTGTGTGTGTGTATAAATAAATATATATAAAAGCAGCTTCCAATTACTTATTCTGGAATACAGCAAAGCCAGCAACATACAGACAACTCTTATTTTCAGAAGCCCAAGGCGTTTTAGGCTTCTCCAGTCCTTGTTCACAGGGCAAATGCATGACAGTTCAGCAGACTGATTGCAGCCACCTGTTCACCAAGTTCTACCCTGAAGTGGGCCTCTTAAAGTGAGTATCACAACAAATGCATGTCGGTATAAGTAGTCCTGCACATTCCATTTTATCCCAAGTGGGTTTGCTGATGCCAAACATGAAATTAAAACACAGTTGATGACCCTCCAGTGAGCAAATCCAAAGTAACATTACCAGGTTTGCTGGAAATTTCAGTGAAAAAAAACAACGGTTTAAGGGATGTTACAGTTAGAGTTACATGCTGTATTAACATTAAAGGTAATGTTTAAAAATCAAAGAAGTTGGAAATTTACCGGTTAGAGTTTACTGACCCAACTATAACTTCTGCCCTCCCGATGCACCATTTATAACTTAACATATTACATCACTCAAGGCATACTGAATTATATTCTAGATAATATCACTGATGACATATCAAATGACATCCTTGATGACATCACAGATGCCATTAGTGATATCCCTACAGTAATATACAGCATACAGTTACTGAGTGTACACGTTTGAGTCAATAGCATAGAAATAGCTCAAGTCTTAGAAAGAGGCATAATTGTGCATTTTAAGAGTACTTTGGTGCCCCTTTTACACATCACTGACATTTGGGTAGTTCAATCCCCATAGGAAGGCAGGTTCTTCTTCAAATAAGATTTAATTCTATAAAAGTGCTCTACCCACATTGCCACCTCCATCCACGTCTAATCTCCAACTACCCTCATGATTCTACAACAAGAATCCTAACACATGTGGAACCTACCCACACTAACATTCCCTTGTTACCAAGATGTGCATACAATCCATAGATACCAGGCTACCACACATTTCCCTTCCTTACCAACACACCCTATAACACAAAATAAAGTTCATATTTTACAATAAATACACTATCAGTACATTACAAAATACTTAAACCTGGCAGGACTACACCAGCTATGGCACAGTCCACTCATCTGCTTCTGCTCAGTTTTCTTCTGTTTCGCCTTGTCCAAACCTTCTTCATTATTAAACACTTTAATAACTCTCTCCTGTTTGTTGTACAACTCATGAGTAACTGGAGCATTAATCCTCACAACATCCCCCACTTCAACAGGGAATGACTTTACAGCTTTCTTCTTATCAACATAACTCTTCATTTCCTCTACTTTCTTACTCAGCCTACTTCTACACATCAATCACAACCAACTTCCCACTTTTACATTCTTCCAGGACGGTGACAACACTGAATTAGCCCTCCTCCCCCTAAACAACTCAAAGTGAGTTCTGCCAGTAGTACCATGAGACGTCAGAGAACACATCTTCACTAACCGTGGACGGAGAGCTCCGCTCCGCCCGCGGAGTGTGCGGAGTTGTGCCTACTCCGTGTTCCACAGAGTAGACACTACTCTGCAATCTTCGCAGTGGAGCGGAGTTGCCCAGCCCCCGCCTCCACCCCCAAAGAAGAATTACATTAAATATACTTTTTTTTTTAATTGTTTATTAAAGAGTAGCAAGACATCAAATTTCATAATACAAACAGAAAATAAAACAGAAAGTATACAATACATAGTACATTTCATCTGTGTCATTGCTGCCCATTTTATATTATACCCCAGAACCCCACCCTAACCCACCCCCCCAGGGATCGGTACAAGAGGAGAGAATGGAGAAAAGGAAAAGGAAAAGAAAAACCAAGATATAAAAAAAAATTGAATATGGTAAACTCATATTATGAGACAGGTGAATCCCATTATATTTCATTATATACCAAGAACATTTTTAGTGGTTTAAATTATCCAGCCAATTAATTACCGGCTCCTATACTGATTCACCCTCTCTTCGTGCCCGTGGACCTCTCCTCTTGAAAACCAACAGCTCCCACTTCCCGACATTCAGAAACTTATTAAACCACTCATGTTCTGACGGGGGAGGGATCTAACCACACTGTTGCTAGACATAATCTAAATGTAGCAATAGCTATATAAAATAGCTTCCGTTCTGGCAGCGTCATACTTGTATGTACCACCCCCAATATAATGGCTTGCGAAGACAATTGTATCTGATAACCGAACACTTGCTCCAACCGTTGCTCCACTTTAATTATGAGTGGAGTTAAACTAGAGCAAGAAGAGAACATATGGATACTGACAACTGCTATCTCCCCACACCTAGGACAATTGACTCCCGTGATCCCGCCCCATTGTTGTATGCGCTGTGGGGTCAAATTGAACCATGTTTTAAAACATTGTACCTGGAGGTTAGCAGATATAGTGGCAGTATAGCTAAAACATAATGAGTCTTCACAAACCTCCTGCCCAGCTTGTAGACCAATCTGCCATCGGTTAAAGTGTTTCGGTAGATCATCACTCTGCCTTTCATTCAGCATTTTATAAATTATAGATATATTAGAGTGCCCCCCCTGATAGCCTCAACTAGTGGAATAGAAATCCAACTAACAGATTTCCTAGAGAGAAAGTCACGAATCTGTAAGAACTTAAAGAAATGCTGGTTACTAATACCAAATTTATGTTTTATATATTCAAATGTCCGCACCCCCTGAACTGAAACCAAATCCCCCAACATAGTAATTCCATGTGTAGTCCATTCTCTGAAATACCCGTCTGCAAATATTTCTGGCAGGAGGGTATTACCCATCACCGGAGTATACATATGTATCCTTCCTATATTAAATAGTTTCCGCACAGGGGTCCAGACTTTAAAGGCTGCCAGTAAAACTTTAAACCTCACACGTTTGAAATACGCAAAATCAATATGCCTAAATAGTAACCCCTTCACCTCTTCCCCATAAATTAAACAATACGTAGAAAGCTCAGAGACCTCTGAGTCCGTAGAATCCATTAATACGGCAATGTGTCTTAATGTAATTGCCCAATAATAAAGCTGAAAGTTAGGTAAAGACCAACCCCCCCTCTCGCTGGGTAGCGTCATACATTTATGGGCTCGTCTAGGTCTTTTACCTGCCCATACAAACCACGATATTAGACGCTCTAGTTTCTTGAACCATACTTGTTGAAACAATACAGGAATCGCTCTAAAAAGATACAATATTTTTGGTAAAAAAATAATTTTAACAACATTACAGCGACCCATCAGTGTTAACTGAAGGTTGTTAAACTTTCTAGTATCTTTTTCCATCTTGCCTAACAGTGGTTTAAGGTTGATCTCAACAATTTCCTCGGGATTAGAGCTTATTACAATTCCTAAGTACTTTGCCCTGCCAATGACCCGAGGATCCACCAATATAATTTTAGCATTGCATATAATTTGGGTCTTGGAGTTATTCAAATGATATCCAGACAACTTACCAAACTGTGATGTTAGGTTTTGAATCTCTAACAGTGCTGCCTGAGGAGTGTCTGTCAAGATGGCTAAATCGTCTGCATACCCCAGTATTTGTGTTACCGCCCCTGGATCTCACTGGGCAAATCAAATAATTCAAAAGAATTTTTTTAATAAGTGTGTCTATATAAATTGCAAATAATAAAGGGGAGCAGGGGCAACCCTGGCGTGTACCTCTTAAAATATTAATTGAGCTCGTCTGAAATTTGGGCCGTCGGCTGGTTATACATGCTCTGTGTAGCCCTTATGATTCTTTCTCCTAGGCCATAATATCTCAACACAGCCCATAAAAAAGGCCAGGAGACCCTATCAAAGGCCTTCTCTGCATCTAGCAGAATTAGGGCCATAGGGTCTACTGAAACCTTGGTAAAATCAAACAGCATAATAACACGGCGGATATGGTCTATGGTTTCTCGCCCAGGCACAAAGCCATGTTGTTGAACAGAGACAAGTTTCTTAATTACCCCAGAGATTCTATTGGCAAATATCTTGGCATAAATGTTAATATCACTATTGATGAGCGTGATAGGGCGATATGATCCCAAATCAGATGGATCTTTATCCTTCTATAAAAAAAATTATAATTCGGGCACCTCGCCAGGACTCTGGTGGAACCTCCCCGTCCGGAACTCTGCAGCGTCCCCGGGCTGCTGTCCTCCTCTTCCTCGGTTTTCCTTTTTCCCCATTTAATGGCAGGTTCTCCCGAAGATGCCAGTAAAATGGCAGTGGAGCAATATTCTGCATGTTAATTGATAAACCATTGGAAAATACAACTCACATACAATTCAAAAATATTGATTCAATAAATATACTCTTAAAGTACAGCAAAGTTCCTCCAATGGTCCAAAAAGAAGCTCTTAAATGGCCGCTGAGGCAGCACTGAAATGAGCCACAATACTAAGCACACATCTCCTAAGAGTCCTGAACATCCGTGTGCGATGTGTAAATCACCGACAATCTGACAAAGACTTGCTGGTGTGCAAATCACCGCACTGATTATTGTTGCCCTCTGGAAACCAAAACTTGTGATCCACAGGTGTGTGAATCACCATGTTTGCGTTATCTCTAACATAATCACCAAACTTTGGCACATCTCAATTTACTGTGCCTGCGCCATCCTCTGGTGTGCGAATCACCTATGCAAGTAGCACCACCAAAATGGCCCTCACATTGTGACACATCACAATGTACAAATGACAGACATGATCTGCTCATGTGCGAATCACCGTGAAATTATATTCCTTCAAGATGCCTCCTAGAGGGCAGGCCAAACTGTCATGTGCACTTTGAAAAGTGCAAACCACTCCTCCCCTGTTCTGGCGTCGGGGAGCCAGCCCCACCCGACTCCCGAATGAAAAAGAAAACCATAATAACGTCTTGTTATTATCGACAAACAAAAAAATTCACTGCGGTAATAGCAGTGGGGCAATGCTCCTCAGCCTTTAGCGGAGGAGCCGCCACTGTGTAAACTGAGGGGCATATTAACAATAAACTGGCGGAGTGCGGTGTGGCTCCAAAATTGGTAATGCCGCACTGTTCAGGTTATTAACGCAGGGATACGCCATATTCACAAGAATGTGGCTCACTACTGCGTTTCCCCTAGTGCTGGCACTAAATCTAGCTGCCTAGCGTCACAACAGGCACCCTTGCACCTTAGTGCAAGAGTGTCTGCGTTGCAGGGAATGATTGTTGGAAATTTGCTCTTTATATGTGTATCGAAACAGCAAAAACAAGGAGAAATTAACAATTTCTCTTTGTTTCGCCAGGTTAAGATACGGTTTTCCCTGGTCTTATTTGAGGGGCTGCCCCTTGTGTAAGCCACCTTTGTAAATAGGGGGCAGCGTCAAAAGCAATGGGCATTGCGGTGGAACGTCCACTGCAACATCCATTGCCTGCTCCTTTCACGCTAAGTGCTGCGTGAAATGTGGCCTCATTTTATAAGGCAGCATTAAGCCAAGTAAAGTAGCTTAACGCCGCCTTGTACATATGTCGAGTGGCTGAACACCATCAAAAGTGGCATTCTGGTGGGGATAAACCCTTGTTAATATGCCCCTGAGTTTGCATGCTCTTAGTATTTCCCACAAACGTGGGACATCCCAGGTGGTGTAAATTTGAGGGGGCACCCCGGTGGGGGGAGCCAGCCGGTGCACATTGCCAGAAAGGGGGAAGGGGGGCCTTGGAGCTCGGGCCCCTCCTCTGCCACAGTGCACGGGCAGGCCCAAGAACACATGACTGGGTCTGGAGCATGGGAAGCTCCCTCCACAGGGGTGCCCCCTCAAATGTATGGGGGCTGCGGGGGCTATTGTTGCGCCACTGCCAGGGTCGTGCATGAAAGGTTGCTCGTATTCACTGTGGCATTACAAAAATAATAACTTATTTTGTTATAAAGCACATCATAAATAATTCTGAATATCTAAGCTTTGTAAATGTAATGGTACTTAATTTACCAACCTCGAATTAATGGAAGGCAGAGTCTACAGATCACCGCATACGTCTTTGATGGGCATTCAGCTCACTGAGCCAGCATGCCGTATACTAGCAGGGTCATCTCGGTATCTGCAGAGTCTGTGCACCATCTCACAATATAAAGGCGTTTCGTAGTTCTTCGAGTGGCGGAGGACATCTTTGCCTGGCATGCGCCCAGGTGGCGGAGGGGATAAGCAAGGGGACGAACCAAGGAGAAGCATCATCAAGTTTCTCCTGAAAGGCAAATTTTATTTATTTATTTAATGGTTTTATAAAGCGCGTAGTAACTCGATGAGCATCCCAGCGCTGACCTGTTTCTCCAGGGGGTTTCAGCCGTCTAGACGAAATTATGTTTGCGGGAAAAGGAGAGTTTTTAAGGATTTCCTGAACTGGAGGTAATTTGATTCTTTCCTCAGACTTCGTGGTAGGCAGTTCCAATGTTTGGCCGTGTGGACCGAGAAACGACGGCCACCGGTTTTGGCTTTTTTGACTTTGGGGACTGAGATAAGGTTTTCTCCATTGGACCGGAGATCTCTTTCCACTTTATAGGGGATTAAGAGTTTCTTGAGAAGGGGGGGGGGCATTATTGTTAAGGGTTTTATGGGCCAAGCAGAGGGCCTTGAAGACGACTCTTTCTCTGATTGGAAGCCAATGCAGAGATTTGAGAGCTGGCTTGGCAGAGGATCTTGCAGGTGTGCCCGTGAGTAGGCGGGCGGCGGCGTTTTGGACTTTCTGCAACGTGTTAAGGGTGGCTTCAGGAGCTCCCAGGTAGATGGCGTTACAGTAGTCCAATCTCGCTAGAATTAGGCCCTGAATAAGGAGCTTCCTTGCGTTTGCGGGGAGCAGAGGGAAGATCTTCCTGCAGGCTCTGAGGAGACCGAAGCAAGTTCCAGCTGTTTTTTTTGCCTGAGTTTTAAAGCTCATGTCCTTCTCAATCCACACACCTAGGCTTTTGACCACGTCCTTAGGTGCGGGGGGGTCGCCCAAACTGCTGGGCCAAAGATGAGGTGGTAGGGAGGGCCCTGTGTGACCTAGCAAGAGTATCTCGGTCTTTGACCCGTTCAGCTTTAACGATGACAGATTCATCCATCGGAGGACTTCAGCGAGGCAGCTGTGAAGATCAGAGGGGGTGTGATGGGGATGGGAGAGGGTGACAACCGACACAAAGGGATGTACAAAAGTTCCCCGGGAAGAGTGACGGAGAGGGGTGTGTGTGCTAGTGAGTGGGGGGAATCCCCTAGTTGGAACTAGAACCCTCACACACCCAGCAAGCTAGGTGTCATGCTTCATCATATGGGCTCTGCTCCTCGTCAGACTGGCGCTGCAATGTCTGACGGGCTCCCGAAACCGGGGCTCTTTAACGGAGATCTTCTGTTCCCGCCATATGGTGCATGCGTGTGAGAGGGCCTGTGGAGTGTGGTCGTGACGTGGGGGTTAGGTTAAAAAAGGTGAGTCAGTCTACATACCGAATTTATTCTCGTAGTAGACTCCCTTGGTTAAAAACAAGGAACGGTGGTGTGGGAGGGGAGAGACAATGACCCTAACACTATTAGGGTGAATTGGACTACTACCCTCAATTATCGGTCAACATGTTTCTTGCCTAATGGCAATTCTTCAGGACCTAAGTAGGATCGTACCACACAGTGAAAATACTAGTGACAAATATATACAAAAAATAGAGGTAGGGGGTCAACACTTGCAGGCAGGTATACGTCCGTAATACAGTCAGTAATACCAAGGTGCAGGCTAGTCAGTCCTGCTGCAATGTGAATGCCTGTAGGAATGAAATAAGGTATGAAAACAGACATAATACAGAGCAACTGCAGTGATGGATTTTATACCTCAAAAACATAGTGAGCGCACACACACCCACAGTAACCGTGCAAGTTAAAAACCGAGCATAACAGTTGCTAATAGTGGCAAACCATCAATGTGATCAAATGGTACCAGTCATTGCATGCATCGGTCAAAATAAAACTGAAGAAACAACAAATAACAATGCTGTGCAGTCTGAGGAGTGTAAACTAGATAACCTTACCCTAAACCGGATCCCTGATGGACCTCTCAGTCTGCTCCCGTGGGACTGGCTGGGGAGGTATAGTACCTAGTTATCAGGAGACAATAGTATTTTATGGGGTGTATAGGCTCCTGACCATATTGTTTGGGGTGCTGCCAAGCAGGTGTGGTCTAACCATGTGGCCCACGCGACGAGGTAAGGTAAAGTACCTTCCCCTGCGCCCCGAGCACTAGAGTCGTCCGGTGTGTCTCCCGCTGCCATGAACGGCCAGGACTACACCAACAACAAGGGGGCGGGAGCGGACAACAGGGCCAGCGCCCGCCGTCGCCGCGCTGTGACCCAAACACTGTGTTAGAGAGCAATTGCGAGCTGGCAAAGCAGCTGGGCAAGGTGGCCGCGCCCGCCCCACATCTATAGCAAGGCGCGCTGCACCGTAGTGCAGCGGGAGACAGCCACCCAGAGAGTCAGATACTCCTGGGATTCAAAAAATGAAGCAGCATTTCTAGTCACTACAGACCCGGTCATCCCTTACTTTTACACCCTCCCCAAAATTCACAAGGGTGTCACTCCAGTACCAGGGAGACCCATTGTCTCCGGCATAGGCTCCCTTCTCGAGCCCTTGTCTAAATTCTGCGACTTCTTTTTGCAACCAGTGGTGAAGAAAATCCCATCTTTCTTACAAGATACTCGGGATGTCCTCCGACTTATTGAATCCCTGGAGGGGAGGGAAGGTGTGGACCTCCTTCTAACGATGGATGTTGAGGCACTCTACACTAACATCCCTCAACAGGCCACTCTGGAGGCAGTGGAGTCCACCCTTCTGTTGGAAGATTGGTCCTCTCCCACCCCGGTTGCATTTATCATGGCATGTGCATCCTTAGCCTTGACTGAAAACTTTTTTCAATATGGTTCTCAACTCTACCACCAAATCCAGGGGACCTCTATGGGTTCTACCTTTGCTCCAAGCCTGGCATGTATTTACATGGCAACCTTTGAGGATAGGGTTATCCAGTCTGCACACAATCCTTATCGTGATAACATCACCTTGTGGCGCAGGTATATCGACGATATCCTGGTCTTTTGGAAGGGTGATCGCAGGACCTGTGAGGCATTTTGCAACTGGATCAACCAGCAAAACCAATACCTTAAGTTCACAGAAACAATATCAACCACCACGATCCCTTTCCTAGACTTATGCATCAACCTCAACCCTACCAGCTTGAGCACGACTCTTTTTCGTAAAAGCACTGACAGAAACAGCCTTCTACTATTCCAGAGCCATCACCCACGGGCCCTAAGGGATAACCTGCCCTTTGGCCAATTCCTTCGTATTAGAAGGAACTGCTCGGACACTGTAGATTTCCAAAGGGAGGCCACTCTGCTGCAACACAAACTACAAGACAGAGGGTATCCCACCAGACTAGTAAAACAGTCACGGAAAAGAGCCTTGAATAACCCGAGGTCAAACCTGTTGGAAGAACATCCTAAAGTCCAAGACGAGTTGATTACGTGTGTGACCTCTTTTACTCCCAACTCCACATTCCTCAAAAAAACTATCAATAAAAAAAATAAAAAAAAATATCAATAAACATTGGCCAATAATCAACTCGGGAGGGCTTGAAATTCCCAAACCCAGATTCGCATTTAAGAGAACTGCTAACCTGAAGGACGCCTTAATACACACCCGTCCGAGACATAACAACAGTGATAACCAGAGGAGATTGTGGGACCTTCCCCCAGTAGTTGGTCATTTCCCTTGTGGAGGGTGCGCGGCTTGCCCTCAGACATCTCAATGTAAAGAAGTAAGATTGTCTGACACATTTCAGTGGCAACTACGTAAGCACACTAATTGTAATAGCACCAAATGTGTCTATATGATTGTCTGCCCTTGTGGCAAAAAGTACATAGGAATGACCATGAGGCACGTTAAAGTAAGGATTCTAGAACACAAGAGTAACATCAGGTGCCACAGAACACATACCAGACTGTACGAACATTTTGCCCAAAACAACCACACAGCAGACAGCCTCACTTGGTTGGTGTTAGAAGCCCACCCAGCCATTTCCAGAAAAGCCTTGTTCAGGATTGAACAAAGATGGGTCCACCGTCTCCGATTGGACCAGGTCGGACTAAATGACTCTGTCCCTTGGGTCTCGCTAGGAACATGACTCTGTGACCCTACCTCACGCAGTGTCTAGCATGGGTTATGGTACGCTTTACATACTGTTCCTCTGATTTGAGTCGAGACCAATTGACAATTTAACATCTAGTCATTTGGACTTTCACAACCTACAGTCCTACTGCCCAGCTCTTTAAACTGAGTCACTATCACCCTCCTCCCCTTCTTGTTGTCACCTTTCCAAGATGGCCGCCATTGCCGACAGTCGGCCCCCTAACAAGTCGCGCTTTACACTCTTGCGCAGTCTTGGGTGGGGGCGGCCCCTGTCTCCTGGCTACACAGAAATCTATTAACAATTGACTACCCTGGCTTCTGGACAATTGCAGTTAGTTGTTCGACTGCCCAAACAGTGTAAACGGTACAACCATTAGCCCAGTTCCCCTCCTGTTTGCCTCGTAATTTTATCTCTTTAAGATGGCCGCCATAGTCGTCAGCCCATCTACCAACAAGTCGCCCTGCATACCACACATGCGCTGTCATGGGTGGGGGCGGTCCCTTAGTTGAGAGCGACGCTACTACTGGCAATCTCTATGGCGCTTAAATACTGCCCGCGCATAGAGCCCATCACCAGCTGCTCCGCGTCATTGCCTAGACGCTGTTCGTGGGGTAGGTGAATCCGTTCGGACTGCTGCCACTGAAGGTGAGAGATTTCCTTAGGTAATCGCCGTGGAACATCATCGACGGACCAGGTAAGCTCTTCTTGTAACCCCCACTGCATCCCAGGAGTATCTGACTCTCTGGGTGGCTGTCTCCCGCTGCACTACGGTGCAGCGCGCCTTGCTATAGATGTGGGGCGGGCGCGGCCACCTTGCCCAGCTGCTTTGCCAGCTCGCAATTGCTCTCTAACACAGTGTTTGGGTCACAGCGCGGCGACGGCGGGCGCTGGCCCTGTTGTCCGCTCCCGCCCCCTTGTTGTTGGTGTAGTCCTGGCCGTTCATGGCAGCGGGAGACACACCGGACGACTCTAGTGCTCGGGGCGCAGGGGAAGGTACTTTACCTTACCTCGTCGCGTGGGCCACATGGTTAGACCACACCTGCTTGGCAGCACCCCAAACAATATGGTCAGGAGCCTATACACCCCTTAAAATACTATTGTCTCCTGATAACTAGGTACTATACCTCCCCAGCCAGTCCCACGGGAGCAGACTGAGAGGTCCATCAGGGATCCGGTTTAGGGTAAGGTTATCTAGTTTACACTCCTCAGACTGCACAGCATTGTTATTTGTTGTTTCTTCAGTTTTATTTTGACCGATGCATGCAATGACTGGTACCATTTGATCACATTGATGGTTTGCCACTATTAGCAACTGTTATGCTCGGTTTTTAACTTGCACGGTTACTGTGGGTGTGTGTGCGCTCACTATGTTTTTGAGGTATAAAATCCATCACTGCAGTTGCTCTGTATTATGTCTGTTTTCATACCTTATTTCATTCCTACAGGCATTCACATTGCAGCAGGACTGACTAGCCTGCACCTTGGTATTACTGACTGTATTACGGACGTATACCTGCCTGCAAGTGTTGACCCCCTACCTCTATTTTTTGTATATATTTGTCACTAGTATTTTCACTGTGTGGTACGATCCTACTTAGGTCCTGAAGAATTGCCATTAGGCAAGAAACATGTTGACCGATAATTGAGGGTAGTAGTCCAATTCACCCTAATAGTGTTAGGGTCATTGTCTCTCCCCTCCCACACCACCGTTCCTTGTTTTTAACCAAGGGAGTCTACTACGAGAATAAATTCGGTATGTAGACTGACTCACCTTTTTTAACCTAACCCCCACGTCACGACCACACTCCACAGGCCCTCTCACACGCATGCACCATATGGCGGGAACAGAAGATCTCCGTTAAAGAGCCCCGGTTTCGGGAGCCCGTCAGACATTGCAGCGCCAGTCTGACGAGGAGCAGAGCCCATATGATGAAGCATGACACCTAGCTTGCTGGGTGTGTGAGGGTTCTAGTTCCAACTAGGGGATTCCCCCCACTCACTAGCACACACACCCCTCTCCGTCACTCTTCCCGGGGAACTTTTGTACATCCCTTTGTGTCGCTAGTCTATAGGACGAGTACACTGGACCCCATAAAATATTGTCCTATCCATGTCCCTCCTCCTTGTAAAAAAAGAGGGTGACAACCAACTGGGAGTCGTCGGCGTAGTTGATTAAAGACACGCCGAATGAGCTGACCCTCTTCTCCAGTGGAGCCATGTATACGTTAAATAACGTAGGGCTCAAGGACGAGCCCTGCGGTACTCCACATCGGAGGGGGATGATAGGTGAGTGGCTGTCGTTCTCCCAAACCTGGAAGGAACGTCCTGATAAGAAGGATTTTAACCACTTCAGAGCCATACCCTTTACTCCAGTTTCTCCCAGTCGTTGGACTAGGGTAGAGTGGTCTACAGTGTCGAAGGCCGCACTTAGGTCCAGGAGGATCACTGCCACTGATCCTCCCGTGTCCAGAATGCTTCTGGCCTTCTCCACTGCTGCCAGGAGGGCGATGTCAGTGCCCTGGCCTGGACGAAACCCTGTCTGGGAGATCCCCAATAGGTTATTGTTCTCCAGGAAGAGTGACAGTTGTTTGTTCACCAACTTCTCTGCGATCTTACTGTTTCCTGGGAGAAGGGAGATGGGCCTGTAGTTGGAGAAGTCCTGCGGGTCTAGGGAGGTTTTTTTTAGGAGGCCTTTAACAGCTGCCGCTTTCCAGCTGGGGGGAACTGTACCCTCCGAGAGGGAGGAGTTAATTAGAGCCGTAAGGGGGAGGATGATGGTGCTAGACACTTTTTTCAGGAAACGGAGGGGTGCGGGGTCGAGGGGGGAGCCACTTTTAATTGAGGCAAGCGTTGCTCCTACCTCCTCCATTGTCACTGGGCCAAAGGCGTTCAGAGAGGGATGGGGGTTAACTGCCGGAAGAGGGGGATTGGTGATAGTGATGGTGAGATTCCGATCCGTGTGGGCCGGTTCAGGGGGGGGGGTATAGCCAGAAGAATTTTTTGAATCTTCTCGTCAAAGAAAGTGGCTAGGTTAGTGCATTTAGTTTCTGCCTCCTTGGGATCGAGAGGTTTGAGTGGGGGGTCGGGGGCGTGGAGGAGTTCTTTGAGAACGGAGTAAGTTTCGTGAGCCGAGCAGGCAGCGTTTTTAATTCTGCTCTCGTAGAAGCAGATTTTGATGTTGCGTAGCTCCCTTTTGTAGGATTTTATGGAGGTGCGGAATGTTTCTTTTTTTTCCTCTGTTTTTTCCTTCCTCCAGAGGCGTTCATTCCTTTTACACATTTTGCGCAAAAGGTTGAGTTCAGGGGTATACCAGGGTGAGGGGTTAACTCTCTTGGTATGTTTCAGCAAGTGGGTTTTGGGCAGGATGGCGTCAAGCGATTGGGTGACCCAGGTGTTAAATTCCATGTCCCCAGCTATGGGGTCTAAAGAAGGGGAGGGAACGTGTTCCCTTAGTTTGGCTACCCATACGTCTGGTTCCAGTTTCTGCCATCGTCTGGTATGAGTTCTGATTTTGGGGGGTTGCGGGGGCGGAGTGTCGATGTCCCACACGAGGGGGACCAAAAAGTGGTCATTCCAGGGGAGGGGGATGTGGTCAAGAGTTTTTAGGTCAGCAATATTTGAAAAAATAGGGTCAAGCAATTGCCCTTTTTCATGGGTGGCCTGTGGGTTTTTTAGGTCAAGGCCGATGGAGGTGATGTCCTGAAGTAATTCACTGGCCTGCTTGTCACCTGGGTCCAGGAAGTGTACATTGAGGTCTCCCAGTAGTATATAGTTGGTGGAAGACGTACACTTAATGGAAGTCTGATCAATAATTTTGTTAGGAAAGTCTGCTAGACTGCCCGGTGGACGATATACCAGCATTCCCGACAGCGAGGTAACTGGGGAGATTTGTATAGTGAAGTGACAACTTTCATGTCCCTTGATGTTACCATCCAAGGTTCTGCAGGTGAGGCCGTCCTTAAGGATTATAGCTAGTCCACCTCCCCTGCCCTCTGGTCTATTCTGCGAGCACATAAAGTACCCGGGGGGGAGTGCCAGGACGATGTCGGGGCCACTGCTAAGAGTGAGCAGGTCTCTGTGAGAAACACGATGTCTAGGGCGTGATTTGTGATTAACAGGTTAACTTCTTGCGAGTGCTTCACGAGCGACCTGCAATTGAGTAAGCCTAGATGCAGGCCCTTGTGCACCGGGTTCTGATCTACAGGATTGCAGGTGTTGCATCTGGCGAACTGGTTATCCTCCTTCAGGATGCGCGTGCATGAGGGATGTTTTTGGGTGTTTAAGGCTAGTAGCTCCTCGCGGGAGTAGGTCCGGTTGTTCCTGGCTAGAGAGGACAGAGTGGTAGGGCCTGGGGCCGGCTGGGCCCGGACGGGCCCAGACGGGCTTTCCTTTGGCGCGCCTTCGGCGCGCTGACGGCGCGCCCGCTGCGCCCGTCCGCTGCGCTCCCTGTGCTGACACATGATTTATGGAAGAAGTTATGGGCGTTGGGGGGGTGGGCGTGGCCAACAGGAGTGGGCGTGTCCCGTGGCTCCTCGAGGTGAGTGATGGCGGTGTGCAAGCGATTCCTGCCCCTGACAGCGTTTAAATCGGCTGTTTGGGGGTTACCAGGTGAGCGCTAAGGAGTGGGTGCCGAGTAAGTTTAAGAACCACAAATACAATTTTAAAAACAGAAATTTTCAATTTTAGGCAAACAAGACTCCCGGCTTCCGCCTCAGGAGGATTAGGTACAATGCGGCGCTAGAAGTCAGGGCACGCTTATGTACTAGCGAGGGGTGGGCGTGGGCGTGTCCCGTGGCTCCTCGAGGTGAGTGATGGCGGTGTGCAAGCGATTCCTGCCCCTGACAGCGTTTAAATCGGCTGTTTGGGGGTTACCAGGTGAGCGCTAAGGAGTGGGTGCCGAGTAAGTTTAAGAACCACAAATACAATTTTAAAAACAGAAATTTTCAATTTTAGGCAAACAAGACTCCCGGCTTCCGCCTCAGGAGGATTAGGTACAATTTGGTACAATTTGCGCTTTGGTAAGGATGTCTTGTACCTTCTTTTATATTTGGTACTTTGGAATGAGTTATTAATAAAGCTGGAACGTCCGCTCTTTAGTGAGCGCCGCAGACCTAGCCAGAATGAATTAACCTCTTTGTCTGCAGCAGCTGATTCACAAACTTGTAACACCTCTCTTTTGCACCTTTCTACTTCCTGGATTATCGCCTGCTGTACAACCCCTAAGGATCGGTTGCAGTGTAGTGGTTAGAGTAACAAGTGTCTCAAAGACCTGCATTTGCAGAGACTACGCATCTTTCACTGATTGCTGATGTAGGAGCATTTTGATGGATCTGTGTGATGTCCTCTAGAGGCGTCGAGGTGCGCTTAACATTTTGTGGTACTCCGGGACACAGATCTTTTGTGTTGGCCCTTTCTTTTCGTCACCATGCCGAATTCTGCTGAAGTTTCATACAAATTTTCAATATCAGTAATAAAAGTTTGCACATGTGTAGGATCACGTTTGTCTTCGCTCCTTTTGGGCATGAACAATTGAGAATAGTATTGCTTCAGGAGCGATTCATGTTCACTTATCTTCATTTCCATGCTTGCAAAGAATTCACTGTGCATTGGAGCAAATTTGCGGAGATGCTCAGAAATTTCATCAAAGGAATATTGTGTGTCTGCTTCCATCTTTAAAGGTTCATAGTCTTCGATGATAATATCCTCTGGCCAATCTTTTCACCAAACGTTGAGCACGTAAGAATTCTTCAAAAGTACTTGCTGGTTTCTGCATGATTGCTGCCTCTTGGCTGTGAAAACTGGCAGGTCACCCACACCATATCACAGGCGCAGCTCGAGGTGCGAAAACGAAGTCCCTCCACTGGGGCGCTGCCTGCAACTGCAAATATCCTTGACAAACATCAGGTGCATGGTTGTTGTACAAGTCAAAGGCATGCATGCAATATTATCACATAAGAGAGAGATTCACAGCAGGGAGCTTGAAGGAGCAAACAGAGAGGGCTGTGTTATGAAATATTCCTATATACAGTTCAATACAAGCACTCAAGTGGAGGCAGACCGATACACAGCATTAGTTGAGAAGAATACTCCACTGGTTTGAGCCAAGACATGATTGACAGAGTCTCCAACCAATGGCTGGAAGAGACTGGTTGAAGAAAGCTAATGGTTGAAAGGCGTAGCCCCAAAGACCACTATTTGACATTATAAGCAGATTATTGTTAGCGGTGCTGTCAAAAAACAGACGTAATAATGTAGAGAATAATTAAACAACATTTCAGAGAATGTACTAATAAGTCGATTCTTAAAATTCTGAGTTGTAGTGGGTTGGATTCTGGTCTATCTCTCATGAATATTAAGGAGTTAGATCTCAAATTACTGCTCACCACCATTGGAGGCCATGACAGCAATGATGATATAATAGGGACAGCAGACCACCATGTCCTGCAGGAGTCCTGCAGTACCGTAAATTTAAAAAATAGAGCACTCTGATCGACCAATTGGAGCTTTTTCAAAAAGTCGGTCCCTTTGATACGGTAGGACCCGTATCGATACTGCATTAGACAGAGCGTTCTACTTGGCCAGGGGCAACTTGGAAGGATATTTTTTGCGGCGCATCTCTCAGCCCGCTCCACCTTCCTCCCTCACAGCAGGGTCTGACTGGCCTATTGGGCAATCAGGCAGTTCCTGATGGGCTGGTCTGACAGATCAGTGCGTGGGCCAGTGGCATAGCAAAGGGGAGTAGGGAGAGGCGGTCCACCTCGGGCGACACTAGTTTTGGGGGCGGCGGCCTCCCTCAGCTCTAACCTGCCATCTCAGGAGGCAATCGCCGGCAGCATCCCCCCCTCTCTTCAGCGTGGCCATCGCGAGGCAGCAATCTGATAAATTGGCACCATCTGCTCTTCAATGCGGCAAAGGCAGGGACCGCCCCGGGCGGTCTAAGGTCTAGCTATGCCACTGACCTGGGACATTTATTTTTCAATTTTAGGCGGTTTTATGGGCAGGAGGGCCAGTTTTTACTGTGGATTTGTCTGATATTACCACTTTTTTTAACTATATGCTTCTCTAATGTGGGCTACTTTTATTATAGGGACCTGACCTATTTATTTTACCAGTCTGACCCTGCCTCTAAATACATGTTATTGAGCCTAAAAGAAGGTAATGGCATCTACATGTGTTGATTCTGCAGCAAAACACCGCTGTCTGATTGTTGGGCGGTGTGGCACTCACCTGAAGCATCTCATGTCAGATACTCTGTTATGGAGTATAGGTCATGCGTGTTTCTCATTATTTTCACTAATTATATTGTCGAATCAGGGCCATGCCTACTTCTCCTAATTTTCTCTGATTATATTTGGCTTCTGGTTTTTATATTATCTCTAGCCCCCCTTTACGACGTCAGACTACATGGTTTGTGGAGTCCTTTCTGATGCATTGAAAACCTCACACCCACAAAGAACAGGAGGGAGAATTTTCAGCACTTTATTGTAAAATAAATGTTCATCTGATATTGCTGCTTTGTCTATGCAGGTAATAAACCACTTAGCGACCACTTCAATACCAGGACACGCTGTTAGGAATTTCCTTCAATTTAAGTTTTGATAATTAATATTATTTAATTCCTAACATAAACTTCTTCACAATTTTACTGATAGTGTCACTCTAATTCAGTTTCACTTTGTATTTGTTATGTTTATTAAATTAGCCTTTATGATTTGAAGATTTGTGTTGCTACTGTTGTCCTGGGCCTCGCATGATCTGCAGTCCACTGTAACTATCTAGAAGCTTTGTTGACATTGAACAATTGGGACCGCCAGGGGTATTCCCACCCCATTTTGAACACACAAAAACTGGTGAGGCCTTGGAAGCTCTATTGGCTAGCTCTAATCTTTATGAATCCCTAAACACAGATGGGAGGGAAAGAGTTCCCACCTATAAAGGAACACCGCAAGGGTCTATAATCGACTATATATTTGCCACGCCGGTGCTACATTCAAAGGTACTAACCTACAGAACAACCCAGTCACCCTATAGTGATCACAACCCTGTGGTATTGGAGATGAGTTGGGGGGACCTTAAACGCGAGGGCCCGGGCCGCCTACAGGCGCAGGCGGTACCTTTGCCCTCCGATCAAGGCAGAAGGCTCAAGTGGGGTAAGGTGATCCCAGATGATTTTATGGCAACTTTATTGCCTAAAATTGAGGGAGAAATAGAGCTATGTTTAGATCAAGAGGCCTCCAATAGTACAATTGTTCGGGCTTTTGAATCCATATGTGCCCAAATAACGAAGGATTTGACAGTTATGCCCACTAAGAGACTTCCTAGTACATTAAAGTGGTTTGATGTTGATTGCTCACGAATACATACCCGTTTAATGCATGCATTAAAAGCAATCCCAAGGGATAGGCTGCTTATTGCCAGTTTGAGGAGGGAATACAAAAAGACCTTAAAGGGGAGAAAAGATGAAATTAAAAGTGAAGCGTGGGAAAGACTTCTCTCTGTTGATGTCTTGCGTGATAGCAAAAATTTGGGGAAATTATTAATCACCCATTTTTTGCAGGAGAACAAAATGTAGCCACCGACTGTGTCATCCCGGACGAGAAGTGGGTTGATCACTTTAAAGACATCCACGGCGATAAGAATGGCATAGCCCCGTCCCGCCAATTGACAGTGCGGGTCTCCCCCCGATAGTCTTTTTAGAGGAGGAAGTATTAAAAGCTATCATAGAGACCTCAAAAAATAAGGCCCCGGGGGCTGATGGCGTACCTGCGGACCTATATAGATATTCTCCGAAAACTTGGTCCCAGGTATTAAATAAAGTCTTTAGGGCAGTGAATGATAAGGTGTTCCCCAATACCTGGGCAATCTCCATCATAGTGCCAATTTTTAAAAAAGGAAAACGTGACGATCCGGGGTGTTACAGACCCATTTCCCTCCTTGATTCGGCCATTAAGATTATGGGCAGAGTTTTATTGGCTAAACGTAGGGAAAATTTGGAGGCTTGTGGAGGGCTTTCAAACATACAATATGGGTTCAGAGAGAAACGAGGCACCCTTGACCAATGCTTGAATTTGCACCTTTTAATTGCCAAGTATGTGGTGGCCGGGGAGGGGTCCCTTTATTTGGCCTTTATGGACCTCTCCTCGGCCTTCGATTTGGTAAACAGGTCCAAACTGTGGTCAATCCTTCTTGAGATGGGGATAGACTCTTCACTGGTTGCTTTTATAGCCTCCTTACACCAGGAGCTATTTGCCAAAGTAAGGGTCACAAACGAGGGGAGATGAACGGGCACTTTTAGGTCAGAGAAAGGGGTCCGCCAAGGGTGTATCCTCGCCCCCCTCCTTTTCACTATTTATATAAATGGGTTGGAAATACAGCTGGAGGAAGGGGGGGGCAGATGTGCCGCGTGTGGGAGGCCAGTCGATTCCGGCCCTCCTATACGCGGATGATGCGGTACTGATTGCCCGTACGGGCATCGGTCTGCAGACACTATTGGATTGTTTTGGCTCCTCCATGGAAAAACTTGACCTAAAGGTAAACGCGAAAAAATCCCATTCTATGATAGTGGGCAAGCAGAGAGGAAAATCAAGATCTAAAACTTTCATATGCAAGGGTGAGGTGGTTTCCAGGGTTCCGGTCTTTCCCTATCTGGGGGTCCTTTTCGATGAAAGGAAAGGCGAAGAGTTTAGCCTTGGCCCGTTCAACAACTGCCCTGTTGGGTTTCACCAAAAGGCTAGGGGCCAGGCCAATGGAAGCACTTTTGAAGGTTTATAACACCAAGTGTATTCCCATTGCCACCTATGGGGCCGCCCTGTGGGGCTATGTTACTCAAGATAAAATCCAAAGGGTAGAAAATAGGTTAATTAGACTATTGCTCTCAGTTCCAAAATCGACCCCTACGTTCTCTATTCACGAGGAAGTAGGTCTGGGTTATATCACAGACAAGCTGAATCTGGCAGCTCTTTTACTTTGGGCAAGGACATGGCTGAATCCAGAATTAACTTTAAACCATCTTATTCTGGAGGATGTCATGTCTTTGGACCATGCCATGAAAATACCTTGGTTGAAGTTTAAAAAAAATAAATTTTCAGCCTTAGGTAGATTGGAACTTTTTCTATCTCCTCGTAACATTAAGAGAGAGGACGTAAAGTGGATTAAAGTCCATTTTACAGACAGGGTCCCCTTAACAGAGAGGGGAGGGAAATAATGAAACCATCTATAAGAGCTCACTCTATGTTAATCACTACCCCAACCCTGGAACCATACCTGAATTTTGTTACAAGACCCCTTCATAGATTTTATTAACGAGATTCAGGTTTAATCGGATTCAATTTTCTTTGGGTTGTTACCCATCATGGAACCATTCGAAAGATGCACCCCCTTGTGACTGTGATAATTTCTCTGAGCAAGATACCATGCATTTTACGATGTTTTGTGGGTTTTACACTGCTGCTAGGAAAAAACATCTGTTACCTATGCTGAGGGAGGCGGGTTTTATTCAAGTTAGACCTGCTTTAATTTACCTCCAGATGTTGGGCAATATTTACATTACTTTTAGTGTTGCCAGTTTCCTAGCAGAAGCTTTTCGTTTTAGAAAAAAACGAGCTCCAATGAACATTTTATTGTAAATAAGGTATCTTTTATTAGTGTCAGACACGATGCAGTTTAGTCAATTTTGGGTTTGCCCTGTTGTTGTATTAATTATGAAATGTGATTTTAATGTATATGTACTGTATGTGCTTTTTATGGGTTTTTTTAAAATCGAATAAAGCGTGCTTTGACTGACTGACATTTTCACTTAAGGCAGGAGAACCTGCTGAGCCCTCGGGTCTTTTAATATTGGCAAGTATGTCTGTAACGATAGACATGAAAGTGACATGTGCTCTCTATCTGGACAAGTCCATTAATCTACAAAGATTTCTAGAGCATAGGAATTTATTGATAATCCCAATATATTCTTTACATTGTCAATTCATTAGGTTGAGCTAGAGTTGCGCATGCGTAGCATGCGGTCTAGCTCAGTACGTATTGTATTCAGTTTCTTGGGAATCTGAGACAGCGTTCGGCTACGCGCCTCTGCTGTCTCAGATTTGTCCTCGTGAACGCGCTTTTGTATCTGTCTGCTGGCAGCTTGCTTGAGACAGCTTCAGTGCTTTCTGTTTCGGAGTGCGTGTCTGCTGAAAACTTTAGGCATGTTTAAAAGACACAGCACACATACATGCAGGCAGGCACACACACAGGCACAACACACGCAGGCACATACAAGCGCACCCCCCGCAGGGATTACATACACACACAAACGCGCACACACACACTCCCAACCCCACTCACCGGGCACACGCAGGACTTCCATCACTGGGGGGCGGGCACCGTCAATGCACCCCGACGCCCCCCCCCCTCACCGGCTCCTCTCGTCCTGTTCCTCCGTGTCCAGACTCCGCAGCCCGCTCCGTTGTTTCTCCGCCCCTTCAGGACAGTTCGTGCGTGTTTACAACAGCTACAGCATCAAATCTACCAAATGTGCAGATCAGCAGGGACGGCTCCTGTGGAAGGGAGGTAGACATGGCGATTCTTATGTAGAAAAACTAATGTAACATCTGCTACTGCGACATACTTACCATACTGGGTAGTTGTAATGCCCCCACACACACCCTCCCCTCACCCTCCCTCACCCTCACACACCACCCTCACCCTCACACACCCTCTCACTCTCACACCCCCTCACACACCCCCTCACCCTCACACACACCCTCACCCTCACACACCCCCTCCCCCTCCCCCCACCCTCACATCCCCTCACCCCCCCTCACATCCCCTCACCCTCACATCCCCTCACCCTCACATCCCCTCACCCTCACATCCCCTCATCCCCCCTCGCATCCCCTCATCCCCCCTCACATCCCCTCACCCTTCCTCACATCCCCTCAGTGGCGTCACTGGGGTTGGTGTCACCCGGTGCGGGTAACTCATGGTGTCACCCCCTCACGACTTACCGCATGGACCACCTCTGTCGGAAATGTACGGTGCTAGGTACTGACTTACTCCCTCTAGCTCCCTCTCTCTGTCTAGTTCACTCTAGCTCCCTCTCTCCGTCTTACTCCCTCTAGCTCCCTCTGATTCCCTCTCTCTCTGTCTTACTCCCTCTAGCTCCCTCTCTCTGTCTTACTCCCTCTCTCTGTCTTTCTCACTCTAGCTCCCTCTCTCTCTCTGTCTTACTCCCTCTAGCTCCCTCTCTCTCTGTCTTACTCCCTCTAGCTCCCTCTCTCTCTGTCTTACTCTCTCTAGCTCCCTCTCTCTGTCTTAATCCCTCTAGCTCCCTCTCTCTCTGTCTTGCTCTCTCTAGCTCCCTCTCTCTGTCTTGCTCCATCTCTCTCTCTCTGTCTTGCTCCCTCTCTCGTATTCCCTCTAGCTCCCTCTCTCTCTGTCTTACTCCCTCTAGCTCCCTCTCTCTGTCTAGCTCCCTCTCTCTCTGTCTTACTTCCTCTAGCTACCCCTGTCTCCCTCTCTCTGTCTTACTCCCTCTAGCTCCCTCTCTCTGTGTCTTTCTCACTCTAGCTCCCTCTCTCTCTCTGTCTTACTCCCTCTAGCTCCCTCTCTCTGTCTAGCTCCCTCTCTCTCACTTACTCCCTCTAGCTCCCTCTCCCTCTCTCTTGCTCCCTCTAGCTCCCTCTCTCTCTATCTTAATCCCTCTAGCTCCCCTCTCTGTCTAGCTCCCTCTCTCCCTGTCTTACTCCCTCTAGCTCCCTCTCTCTCTCTGTCTTTCTCAGTCTAGCTCCCTCTCTCTCTCTGTCTTTCTCAGTCTAGCTCCCTCTCTCTCTCTGTCTTACTCCCTCTAGCTCCCTCTCTCTCAGTCTTACTCCCTCTAGCTCCCTCTCCCTCTGTCTTGCTCCCTCTAGCTCCCTCTCTCTCTATCTTAATCCCTCTAGCTCCCCCTCTCTGTCTAGCTCCCTCTCTCTCTCTGTCTTACTCTCTCTAGCTCCCTCTCTCGGTCTTACTCCCTCTAGCTCCCTCTCTCTCAGTCTTGCTCCCTCTAGCTCCCTCTCTCTCAGTCTTACTCCCTCTAGCTCCCTCTCTCTCAGTCTTACTCCCTCTAGCTCCCTCTCTCTCTCTGTCTTACTCTCTCTAGCTCCCTCTCTCGGTCTTACTCCCTCTAGCTCCCTCTCTCTCTGTCTTACTCTCTCTAGCTCCCTCTGTCTTACTCCCTCTAGCTCCCTCTCTCTCTGTCTTACTCTCTCTAGCTCCCTCTCTCTGTCTTACTCCCTCTAGCTCCCTCTCTCTCTCTGTCTTGCTCCCTCTAGCTCCCTCTCTCATATTCCCTCTAGCTCCCTCTCTCTCTCTGTCTTACTCCCTCTAGCTCCCTCTCTCTCAGTCTTACTCCCTCTAGCTCCCTCTCCCTCTGTCTTGCTCCCTCTAGCTCCCTCTCTCTCTATCTTAATCCCTCTAGCTCCCCCTCTCTGTCTAGCTCCCTCTCTCTCTCTCTGTCTTACTCTCTCTAGCTCCCTCTCTCGGTCTTACTCCCTCTAGCTCCCTCTCTCTCAGTCTTACTCCCTCTAGCTCCCTCTCTCTCAGTCTTACTCCCTCTAGCTCCCTCTCTCTCAGTCTTACTCCCTCTAGCTCCCTCTCTCTCTCTGTCTTACTCTCTCTAGCTCCCTCTCTCGGTCTTACTCCCTCTAGCTCCCTCTCTCTCTGTCTTACTCTCTCTAGCTCCCTCTGTCTTACTCCCTCTAGCTCCCTCTCTCTCTGTCTTACTCTCTCTAGCTCCCTCTCTCTGTCTTACTCCCTCTAGCTCCCTCTCTGTCTCTGTCTTGCTCCCTCTAGCTCCCTCTCTCGTATTCCCTCTAGCTCCCTCTCTCTCTCTGTCTTGCTCCCTCTAGCTCCCTCTCTCGTATTCCCTCTAGCTCCCTCTCTCTCTGTCTTGGTCCCTCTAGCTCCCTCTCTCTCTATCTTACTTCCTCTAGATTTACTCCAGCAAGACAATCATGCTCTCCCACCGAACACATGTAGCTCCTTCCACCGGCGCCCTGACATCCAGCACACAATGCTGAGGCCTACTTCCCCCTGTTGAAGTAACCCCCACCGACCCTATTCTCCCCATTATAAAGAGCAGCCAGGGGCATGACGCACAATTCAAGTCTGTGACCCCCGTCTACCCACCATTTCTCAGTCGAGACAGTTGCCCAGACAGACTGCCAAATAAAAGTGCAGTAGAGCTCTTAGAGAAGCCCCTAACAAGCCAGGAGCGCTAGCGGCCCCCTGTCCTGAGCCCTATGCCACAGCCGTAAAACAATCTGTTACAATAAATATACTCGTATCTCATTCCCTGCCAAATATTGCTATGAATCTGTCTTGGTCCCAGCGCAGGACTTTTGTTCTCCCCGCCCGTGACTTTGACCTCATTTAAATTATGAATTTAAATCCGATAGACTGCCCCACTTACCCTGCTGCTCTCCCTGGCTGGATGATTAATTAGCGTGGGCCAGAGCTCCCCCAGTACCACCTTAAGGATGAAGAGCTGGCACAGACGTGGAGACAACTGCGCGCCGGGCACCATTTAATTTAAAAAGAGACTGTGTGAGGTGCAACGACGGCGAGCGTAACCACGTAAGTGACGTAACCCGTCACATCCAAGCAAAACTGATGTATTGTGTGTTCTGGCTGCGGAGGGGGGCCCTGGAGCGCTGGGGGCCCCCCCGCAACTCGTGGGCTGCGGGGGCCTGTGTTATGCCGGTGGCGACAGTAAAGGTGAGAGCAGGAGGCTGCAGTGCAGATTGGTGTCACCCCTAGTGTTGGTGTCACCCGGTGCGGGCCGCACCCCCCGCACCCCCCTAGTGACGCCACTGCATCCCCTCACCCTTCCTTACATCCCCTCACCCTTCCTCACACCCCCTCACCCTTCCTCACACCCCCTCACCCTTCCTCACACCCCCTCACCCTCACACCCCCTCACCCTCACACACCCTCACCCTCACTCACCCTCACTCACCCTCACTCTCCCTCACTCTCCCTCACACCCCCCTCACACCCTCACCCCCCCTCACCCACCCTCACCCCCGTCACCCACCCTCACCCACCCTCCCTCACCCTCCCTCACCCTCCCTCACCCTCACTCACCCTCACTCACCCTCACTCACCCTCCCTCACCAGCATAACAAAGCTTAGCATAGCATAAAAAAATAGCATAATAAAACACAGCATAACAAAGCATAGCATAGGATAGCAAAACAAAACAGCATAGCATAACAAAACATAGCATAACAAAACACAACACATAGCATAACAAAACATACCATAATAAAACACGACAACACATAGCATAACAAAACATAGCATAGCAAAATAAAACACTACAAAACATAGCATAGCATAAACAACACAACAAAACATAGCATAGCATAGCATAACAAAACATAGCATAGCAAAACATAGCATAGCGTAACAAAACATAGCATAGCAAAACACAGCATAGCATAGCATAACAAAACAGAGCATAGGATAGCAAAACATAGCATAACATAACAAAACAAAACATAGGATAACAAAACATAGCGTAGCATACAGCATCACTCCATACCACCACTGCATCACCCAGGGGCACCACAACATCACTATGCGCTACCACAGCATCACTGAACGCCACAGCATCACTCGTTCGCCATCCCAACATCACTCGGCGCCACCACAGCATCAATCTGTGCAACCATTCAACAACACCTGGTTCAAATATGTTCTCTCAATGTTTCAAGCTTTATTACAAATGTAACAAAAAGATGTTAATATTTCACTTCTGTTCTTGGATTTTCGTCACAATAAAATACACTGAACATAATCTTCACAAAAGTTATTTACAAAAGTTTAAGCTATTGCCATTATAAATTACAATAACTTTTTAAAAAGTATTAATTATTGAAAAAAATGTAAAAGCCATTGTTATATGTAATATCAATACATGTAAGTCACATAAATACAACACATATTGCATTACAAATGCTATAGATGTCACATTTGCAAAAGTTATAACTATTGGCATTGTAAATGACAGCTATTAATTTCGCTATTTTCAAAAACAAAACATAAATAAAAAATGTGTCATTTACAATACCAATAGCTCAAACTTTCCTAATGCGAGACCTATTGCATTGCAAATGCTAGTTTTTCATTTGTATTTGTAATTCTAGCCCAATTATTTGTTGTATCTTGATCCTCTTCCAGATATACTAAAATAGTTCAACCTGTGTATACACCTATATGTGGAGGATACTTGGCTACATGTGGAGATGTCATTTCTGAAGGATCTCCTTGCATTGGAGGACAGCCTTCTTAAGATACAATCCTGAATGTCAAACAACTTCTTCCTACTAAACCCTCAAACAGCAGGTTTCTTACGCATAACCCAGAAAAATAAAAACAAATTGGTGTAACCATTCTGAGTGAACTCTCCCTCAACAACTTTCTTCAAATTGTGTAACCGAAGCAAAATCCTTCCGCTTCATTATCAGGCGTACTCTGGCACTAATGACACACATCATCAAAGTGGCCAGTCAGGACATTACATCCTTTAGAGCCTGAAAAAAAGCAAACCATCTTCTGATCCCCATTGATCTAAGAATCATGGCCCACACCCTAATCATCTCCTAACGAGACTGAGGTACTGCAATTCATGCAGGAGTTCCTCTGTCTTCTCTCGTTCCATCGCGGCGGTCTACCATGCAGATGCTTGGTCGATCCACTCCTCAAGGGAATTGGACCACATGACACCAGTACTGAAGGAACTCTACTGCCTTCTGACCCATGCTAGAATATAATTCAGAAATTGGATCTATCACTCACAGGGTCAGTCATTTCAAGACCCCTGCCTACCTTACTTCGCTTCTTACCATCTCTGGTGGAGATGGAGGGCTTTGGAGGAAGACACGCGTGGTTTAACCATGCGTGCCTCTGTCATAAAACCGCTGGAGCCACATCCATGGTAGTTTTTAGTTTATGGGAATTCTTTGCAAGTGATGCTGCCCTGGAGAGAGTCTAGTATAGTTTACCCCAGAAGTGCAACATGAGGGCATCACATAGTTCTTAAGGGTGGGTTGCCTCACATGAGGCTGATGGAATGGCTGTACATTTCTGTATATTTTGAAATGCTTTTTGGCTGAGTTGTCAACTTTGGACGTGCAAATATTGGGTAGGGCTCTCTTTGTTCAGCAAGAGAGAATTTGTATCCCGGGTAGGTTGCGAGTAATGCTGAATGGTTTTATTCCATAAAATTTCAGGTGTTAAAGTTCTTCTGTTTTTCAATTAATTTGCAGATTTCACATAAAATAATATGAAATATTAACTTAAGTTCGTGCAATCTGTGGTCTTCTAGACTAGGGGTCTGCAGATTGCAAAGTTACATGACTCACAATTTTGCAAAGTTTTTTGGTCTGGTGTTAGCAAAGATCTTTTTGATTTTTGTAAAATTAGACATTTGCTTACGTATAAGACCTTTCAGACAGCCATCTTCATCCATTGATCGATTTTCGTGTCATTCACCTTTTTTCCGTCTTCTACAGCACAGACTGTAGGACAGTGGGTCAGCCCACTTCAACCATTGGCTACCTTCATTGTGAATGATGGCATTCTGCTGTTTATTAAGAAGCGCATCTGCACAAAAAGTAGTCCCATTAAGTTACTGGGGCTTCTATGACAATGTGTGCTTTTTGAGTAACTGGCAGCTCCTACAATAATAATGTTTTACAAAAACCATCAATCAAAAATCATTGAGAAAGCCACTAGGCTGTCAGCCAGCACTGGACCAGTTGGCTTTGTCAATGTTTAAAAAAAATGTGTGAGTGTCGCAAAGTGGGAAGCAGACAAAGCGACAAAAAAAGAAATGGGCAGCTTGAATGGCTCTTCAGAGCAGTGGGAAACATTTCTGTTTCGCAAGGGGCTTCTCAGGGCAAATCTGGGACTATCGCTGCAATACGTCATGGCCCACCTGCCCAATGGCCCCTCTCAGAAATACCCCACCCCATCCTCGTCGCCAGATCACCACAGCCACCACCCCCTCCAGTGCAGACCTCCCTGGCAATTGTGTAGTGGATAGGATACAAATTCAGCAAAAACACTATGCAGGTATAAAAAATGAAACCGTGGTGATTTCATGCCAGACATGCTCTGCGGTTAATGAGAACTGCAAAGGAGACCACAAACACGGAAACACAAGAGGAGAGAGCCGGCCTCCTCGTGTACAGGTAATCCTTTATTCACTGCAAAAATATTTGAAATTGAGTTGCTCTTCACAGATGCAAGACTTTCGGTTTCTCTTTGACAAGACTTACTGTACGCGGAAGGTTGAAAATAAGGGGAAAACGCCAATACCAGTCTATTCATTCTACTTGTCCATATTTGTTGAAGTCTGTACTCCACTTATACTCCTTGGAGCATGAGGACCTAGTCCTGAACAGTCGTAAAAGTTCAAAGTAATTCTCAATATTAAATTGCCTGGTGATACTTTTATTCTAAGTAGAGCAGCAGCGGAGTGGAATTTCAAAATGGCTTCTGCCACATGAGCGGAAGATTCCAATTTCAAAATGGCTTCTGCCACATGAGCAGAAGATTCCGATTTGCAAATGGCTTCTGCCACAAGAGCAGAAGATTCCAATAGCAATGTGGCTGCTGCCAGAGGAGCAGAAGATTTCGATTTCAAAATGGCCTCTGCCACATGAGCATAAGATTGCAATTTCAGAATGGCTTCTGCCAGATGAGCAGAAGATTGCGATTTCAAAATGGCTTCTACCACAAGAGCGGAAGATTCCGATTTCAAAATGGCATCTGCCACATGAGTGGAAGATTCCGATTTCAAAATGGCTTCTGCCACATGAGTGGAAGATTCCAATTTCAAAATGGCTTCTGCCACGTGAGTGGAAGAGTCCAATTTCAAAATGGCTTCTACCACATGAGTGGAAGAGTCCCTTTCAGCAGAACATCTACCGGCAGTGACCAACTAAGTACTTGTGGTAACCTGGTCTTATTGTGGCTGGTTCTTGCCCTGTCTCTGCCAGTACTGTGATGGTCGTAGAGTGCAAAAGGTACCATACTGTCCTGTAAATAGCTTGGTTCTCTGTAGTGTGATGCCAATGGCATCAAATTCATTCCTTTTTTCAGTAGTGAAATGCAAAACTATGGGACCACCTGCAGAGTGTGAGTAGGGATCCCTGAGTCTTCCGTGTCTCGCAGATATTCATTGACCTTGGGTCGAATGTGTGCCTGGGGGTGAAGGTACAGCAAAAGAAGAAAAGTAGAACAGAGCTGAAGAGCAGATGGTAGTCACAAAGTCAATATGGTTGACCAACACAGTCATAACCATATCAAGAGAAGAGCCCACTATGGAGTCTTTCTGGGAGTGTGCAATGGGTTTGTAGGACCTTGGTTAGTCAAGGATATTATGAGTGATGTGTTCTTTTACTGCGCATGGTAACCTCCTGGACCAAGGGTCGATTTTAATTTTTTCAACTCCTCATGGCTTGTTGAGGACCTGGCTTGGGGTAGAGAAGCAAGAATTTGGCCAGCAGGTAAAACGTGATGGGCAGTTCCGAACCCACAACTTGTCATGGATCAAACAACAATGTTGGGGGCTCCGGAAGCAGATGTCCTGGCTTTTGACAGGCCACCGACCATTAGCAAGATAGGGGTTGTGAGGAATAATTGAGACAACAGTTGTGTTTTCCAGTTCATGAACTGTTGGGTTGAGGATAGAATGGGTCTCAAGTTCCCTAAGCCAAAAATTGATATGTGTCTTTTTGCAGTCTTATAAAAGGGACATCAGGAACAGGCCATATGTAATCCAATACAAATGTTATCAACACAAATATCAGTACTGAACATTCAGTGGAACAGATTTGCATTACTAGGAACAGGACAAACTTCGCTTCGTCCAAGCGTTGAGAAAGGCCATCGTATAATATGCCTGGGGATGAAACACACAACGGTCGAGTACTTCTGAATAGTAATACTCTTTATTATGTGGAACCAACTTTGGATATCTAATAAACCAACAACTTTAAAATAAAATAATTTTGTAAAGTATTATAAACAATGGATTTTTCGACTTTTAGGATAGATGCTACAAGAGGCAGTCAATCCATAAATTATGATGGTGACTCCCGCTTCCAGTTTGGTGCCATATTAGGTAGGGGTTTGTAAAGTTGCAAATCTTTCTGCCTTGCAAACTTCATGTAGTTCTCGCGAATGCTACAATGAACACAGATAGTTTGGGATTTTTCTATATGTTCTTTAACATTGAAATATGGAGATTCCGGTCTCTTTTGAACGGTCAACATAAATCCGGTTTCAAAGTCTAACGAAAACCATATTAGAAGACTGGAATGTTGGGTGCTCCATTGAAGACAATGAAGTGGCACAGGGCAATAATGGCTGTTATAAGCCTTCTGCTCCATCATTACAATGTTTGTCTTTTTGTTTCTCCCTTTTTAATTTAAAACATTCTACCCTCAGTTGGTGGAATGCTCTAAAAGCCTTACAGCCCATCTGCCTCGGGCTATACCAGTTGTTAAAGGCCTTCTCCCTCACTAGCGGCTCGGGACTATAACTTGAGGACAGGGCCTTGCGGCTCGGTCCTATAAACGGCTGGGACTATAAGTCATGTTCAAGGCCTTATACAGCTGGTGTAGCTAGCAGGCTATATTAAAGTTACCTATACCCAAAATGTCACATACATTTTCAGCATCAACTACCACTTGAGTAGAAATGATTGCAAGTTTGAGAAGATATTGCAAGTGTGTTGGAGATGTTTGTGAATTTAAGCCAAATTCGAAAATGCTGCAGCTATAGGTAGCCCAGCAATCAGAATCTCTGCAAGACTGCTCCTCTGTAATAAAAAATAATCACACACCCTAGCCATAATCCCAAGATATTTAATGATAGATGCAAACATTTAAATAAGTCTTCAGTCTTCAGCAACAACAACAGGAGCTGAGACTTATTTCAGCATGAATTTTAAAGTGTGTTTTCGGTGGACGTCATGGGCATCCGCTAGGGGGGCAAGGGAGGGCGGGCGCGTGCAACCCCCTGGATTTTTCACTTGCCCTTTAAAAGACTATGCCCCTGCTCTTTGACATTGGACATTGGTTCAGAGGATGGATGATACTAAAATTATGCCCCCTCTGAAAAAATGTTGCGGACGCCCATGGTGGATGTATTACGTTTTCACCACCCTTCCTCTAGGTGCTCGGGTGGGGCCAAAGATTTCAACTCTTATCCTGAGTTCTTTGTGTGCACAGAAGTAAAGATAGCTGCTGTGTGCATAACCCACGAGTAGCCACTCCGCTCATGTGGTTATTTGGGTTTTATTTCCTGGTTTGTCTGGGTTTTGCCTCGAGATGTTTCACATTAAAGCCGATAAAATAAACCTTATTTATTTTCAACTAGTTTTCTTTCTCTGCTTCTAGGCCTACTATTTTTGGAGTTTTATTGGCATCTCTCTAGCAGTTTATTGTGTTTTTCAGGCAGGAAAGAGGTGTTTTCAGCATATATTTTAAATACTTTCAATGTCTTAACTTATAATTTAATTTAAACTTTTTGTCCCTGTGACCATCCCCCCCCTGTGGTCCAGCGACCAGTCCGAAATCTGCTTGCCTGTAATTAAGCAATAATTCAGTTTATTAGGTGGGGCCTAAGAACAGATTTATTAGTCTTGCGTAGCTTATATTTACCATAATAATAATAAGGAAACATATGTCTGCACATTCAGACAGGTTCTTCGGTTGGCTTTATTCAATCCACTGATCTCTTCAAGTGTCATTCATACTTTGCTCCGCCCACCAAAGCGAAAGGCATCGAGCAATAGGTCAGGTCCGCCCCTTCATCGGTTGTCTGCCTTGCACTCTGAATGATGCGATTATTCCTGATTGCACGTGCACAACTACTTGAAAAAGTATTTACTTCTGTGCCAGGGATGGTGTGCAAGTGCAGCTGAGCTCCTCCATTATTTATTTATTTTTTTCTCCATTTTTTAACCCCTTCCCTGCGCCGCGAATTCCACCACGGCATGGAGGAGTGAGAAGAGGGAGCAGGAGGCTACCCTTAGAGGGTGACAGGGAGTCTCCACTGACTCAGTGATTTCGCAACCCAAGGTATGCTGTGGTGGAGTCTTCTGGCCCACTGTCCCTGTAAGCACTGCTCTAGGGTTGGTATGGGGTGGTCTCCCAGTTTTGCCAGTCACTGTCTTTGTTAGACACAATTCACAAGACACATTGTTAATCCATCGAGAACCTCGCTCTTAAATATTTGTTCTGGTGTGCGTCTGTTCATCGTTTCTCCCATTGCCCTGCCTCTAATTACCCTTGGGTCATTCACTTCTGCCCGCATGGCGGCCCACACACCATACGGTTTTCACCAGCCGGCTGGGGCCCCATGTATTATTTTTACACTGAACATCCGAACCACGGATTTGGAATCCTATTGTCCAATTTATATCGCTGTTGCCCATATTTGCACCTGGTTTCCGCTCCCATACTTATGTGACACTGCGCGTTTACTCATCGTGTGATTTGCCCTCGTATCATAGATACTCTAGGATGAAACATCAGTTGCATCTCTTTAATATGACTTATGTTTAATTTTCACGCTATACATGACGCCAGAGGTGTGTCAGAAGTTTCCTAATGGAACAGCCCAAACCACCAAAGCCCCAGAAGGAAAGGAAGGGACTCTTATCCAAACACCCGCCCCCGGGCGACGAAACAGGAAAACAATAACCCGGTACAAAATAGACATTGAAAAGACAGAAAACACACCCAGCAAATCAGAATCATCGTGATACCGGAAAAATACCCCAGAAAGACACCAGGGGGACAGACGACGAGACAGAGCCCCGAAAGAAGGGATACACAAGGGCCATAGAACCAAAAAGGGAGAAGAAAGGAGGAAAAAGATCCCCCAAAAACAGCAACAGACCCCCCCCACCCACCCCACAAGCCCACCCTACACCCCTGCAGAAGGCTACGGCCAACCCCCCAGCAGCGTGCCTGTCGCCCTAAATAGAACCCGAAATATAGGAGAAAGAAACAAGGTAGAAACAAAGGCAAAAAAGAAGGGCCAGGGAAAGGAAGGAACATTACACACGGGAGAGGGCAAAAAACAGGATAATCTGCAACCATCCCACCACCTGTGAAAAGGGGAAAGGCAGAGCCCACGGGAAGTTAAACAACATCAGGATAAGTTTCAGGAGTCCCACGAAGTTACGCAACATCACAACAGCACATGTCGCCATAGATCAAAAACAAGACTACCGCATATAAGAAGTCATTTCAGCCCTGTCCGCTTTTGTCCAAGGTTGTAATCATCCAAACAAACAAAGTCCAAACGACGAGGGACACAGGGTTCAGGAGGAAATCCAGCGGCAGTCCTGAGGAGAAACGTGAAAGAAAATACGGAGAATATAAAAAAGTTACGGTACAATCTTCGCACCGCAGGCACAGTTCTATGGACAAGTCCAACGAGGCAAGCCCAGCTGGGTCGGCACTGGCGCCCCGGCCGGGGAGCCGACGCGATGAGAAACAGAAAGGATCATCGAGGCCTGGACAGGATGCAAACGGACCGCAGACCAGCGGCCGAGGCAACAAAGCAGGACGACGAAGGGCGTCGGAGAGTCTCCAATTCAAGGATGCGGTCTCCGCCGGAGGCACAGAGACCAGGAGCACACCAGCCGTACCCTGCAACAAGGAAGCAAAATCCAACGATGGGGGCCCGCATAAATCAAAAAGTGGGTCCGCCTCCACAGGGGAAACAGGCACAGCCACGGAAGTCCGCCAGGAGTATAGTGCATCCAGGACAACTTGAAGTGCAGGAAACCCTTCACAAGATCCGACATCCGGGCCGTGTGGCGGGCCCCCAATGCTCGCCCAGGCCCGGCAGAGACTCCCAGGGTCGGCCGCCATCTTAGGAGCCCAGCAAGCCCTCGGTCGTCGGGGGCCCCGGCCGGAGCAACACCAAAGCAAAAGGAGGTCAGCCGAACTGCGGCGGGGCGCCCCAAGGCAGGAAGGAGACCCACCAGAAGAAGGATGTTCGGCGGCCCCCTCGTGCCGCCGGCCCCGTTCTCCGAGCCCGGGCGGAAAATCCAAAATGGCCGGGCCGGGGAACAAAGGGGGGACCAAGCCGGATAAATGAGGAGGCTCTCCCGCAGGAGGCAGCGTCCGCACCCCTGGGCCCAGGCCAGTCGGGTCCGCCAACGGGCACAGCCGGCCTATTCGCACATCAGCCCCCGCAACCAGATCCAGAGCGCCAGCAAGGGCCGACCATCGCGCTCCGTCACGTCCCGTCGCTGCCAGGAGGTCCAGGCCAGTCCGTCCCGAAGGCTCCGAGCGGGACCACCGCACAGGATCGACAGCACCCAGGAGCACCGGAGCAACGGGTAAGTGTCCGCAAAGTGCCCGCGGTACCGAAACACCGCAAGGAGGGCTTCCCGGGGCAGGAGAAATACAGGATAATCGAAGAAAACAGGTGGTTGAACGGAGCCGAGCTAAAACGCGGCCATCTCGGTCGCGAGCTAGGCTCCTCCCCCTAAAATATCTTTATTGAAGGTTTGAGGCACAACACCAATACAGAACAATATAAATGGTTATCAGGCGGTAGTGTTCCAGAATAGTCGTGCATAATCTACGAGTTTAAGAGCATAGCTCAACTATTGGTAAATCTCCAAATAGTGCCGCCACCAATTACATATGCAACTAAAGAAACAACCCTCCATTAACTCTCCCTCCCCCCAACCGGCCTCCCCCCCTCCCTCCCATTCCACGTCTCCTGTCAAATAGTTCCGTTTTCTTCTGCAATTCTCTTTCCTCTTTCAGATTGTCTCCTGTGAGTCAGTGAGACGCAGTAGTCTCAAGTATCTGGGGCACGTTATTTCCCTAAATTTGGTGGCCAGGAGTGACAGGAAGGGTTGCCACAGTTCATTGTATTTGTTCCCCTCCCCGGCCATAGTGAGTGACAACTTTTCCATACCGAGGACGTGCCATAGGTGATGCAGCCATCCAGTAAATGTGGGGACATTTGAGGTACGCCAATGCGTGAGAATGTTTTGTGTCGCGGATCCTAGCGCTATTGCTATCTGCCTGCCTCTGCGGGAGCGCAGCGGGTACATCAGGGGGTTGGGGAGGCCAAGCAACACGTACGCTGGGAAGCGCAGGAGCTCTACCTCAAAGTGCTTATCCACCTGATCCAAGACCTGTGTCCAGTATGCCTGCACGTGCTCACATTCCCACAATAAATGTACTAGGGTACCTATCTTGCCACAGTCTCTCCAACACCGTGCCTCTTGTTTCTTGTCCATCGCATGCAACCGCTCCGGAGTATAGTACCAGTATGTGGCTATCTTCGTGAGCATGTCTGTGAGCCCCATATGGTATGCAGAGTGTCGAGCCCTGTAGTAGATGTCGTCCCACTCTTTCTGACTTAGGACTCTACCGATCTCCCTCTCCCACCTCGTCTTGCCACGATTGTAGGTATGTTTTAGGCGCCCCTGTAGCATCTTATACAAATCAGAGATGAGCTTCTTGTCAGATGTGCGGGTGATTAACCATCTCTCGTAAGGGAGTAGGAGTCTATTGGCATGGGTACAGATGCTAGGCTGAAGCGCCTAGTGCCTAACTTGTAGGTATTGAAATCTGTCTGCCTCTGAGAGACCGTAGGCCTGCTTCATCTGGGGAAAAGGAAGGGCGTCTTCCGCACTATAGACCTGGTAGAGGACGCGACATCCGGCCTGTCCCCATCTTGCAAAGGCCACCGGATCTGTGCCAGGGGTAAAGTCTGGGTTATCCTGAATCGGTGTAAGTGGGGAGGGAAAGGATGTAAGTTCGTGCTTAATGTTGGTCGCATCCCACACCTCCAAGGGGACCCGGGTGATATGCGAGGCGTATAGGTTAGGAGGTCTGTGCGCTTTACGGAGGAATGGGACGCTCTGCAGGGGCCGCGCCGCTACCGCTTGGTCTTGAAAGAGCCAGTGTTTCTCCGACTCCCATCGGCTCCACTCTACCATATACCGCAACTGGGCAGCCTGAAAATACAGATGGAGATTTGGGATTCCCAATCCACCTCCCTCCGGGGCAAGCATTGACAACTCCCGTCGCATTCGAGGTTTCCGTCTGTTCCAGATGAATTACGCAAGTTCGGCCTGTGTCTGGCGTATCCATCCTACCAGGGGACGAAGACGAATTGCCCGGAAGAGATATAATATCGGGGCAAAATGGACATTTTGACCACCGCGATTTTACCAAGCCAAGATGTGTGGTAATGTTTCCACCTACCTAGTTCTCGTCGGATCCTTTGACTCAAAAGGGAATAATTAGTGCTAACCACCTCCGGGAGTGAAGCGGCCGATTGGATCCCCAAGTAAGGGGTCGTAGCCTTGGCCCAGTGTAGGGAGAAGGGTATCCCGTGTAGATTTGGACAATGAGAGGTCAATGGCGACCGACTTATCTGTGTTCACCTTAAAGCCTGCCGCACGGGTAAATGCCGCCAAGTCGTCCATACAGGCTGGCAGCGCCGTCCCCGGGTTGGTGAGGGCAATCAGGACATCATCCGCGTAGAGACAGATGGTGTGCATATAACCGCCGAACTTTATGCCCGTAACGGGCGGGTTTTCCCGCAGTCTCGCCGCCAGCGGCTCCATATATAGGGCGAAGAGGAGGGGAGACAGGGGGCACCCCTGCCTCGTGCCTCTCTCAATGGGAAACCGCGCTGATGTATGTCCGTTCACACGCACTACCGCCGTAGGATACTTATAACAATTAAGAATATAGGTACGGAACTTCTCCCCCAACACCGAGCGCTCCAATACTTGCGCTAGGTATGGCCAGTGAACCCGGTCAAACCCTTTCTCAGCGTCGATAGTGAGCATCATATATTCACCCGGGATTCGCGTTGCCTTCTCGATGAGGTGGAGAACCCGCTTAGTATTATCCGATGTCTGGCGTTCGGGAATAAATCCTGCTTGATCTGGATCTATAAGACCTGGCATGAGGGGGCCGAGGCGAGCCGCTAGAATGCTAGTGTATAATTTTAGGTCTATATTAAGGAGCGATATCGGCCGGTAAGCTCCGCACTCCGTTTTATCTATCCCAGGTTTGGGAATGACTGCTATTGACGCCTCTAAAAGATCGCTCGGGATTGCCCCAGGGACAGCGAACGAGTTGAACAGCTTAGTGAGCAAGGGCGCCAAAGTGGCACAAAACGTCTTATAGTATATAGCAGAAAAGCCATCCGGCCCTGGTGCTTTAGCCGGTTTAAGACGTGAGATGGGCGAGATAACCTCTTCCGGACATATGTCCCGATCCAAGTGATCGGCCTGCGCTTGGGTGAGAGTCAGCAAAGTGACAGAATCTAAAAAGGTAGTCCCGTCTGTGCTATCTAGTGGGGCGCCAGTGTAGAGGGTGGCGTAGAAGTCACGAAATGCCCCAGCTATTGCCACATCCTCGGTAACGCACAAGCCGTCAGCCCTACGAATCTCTCGGACCCCCTGCTTCTGGCGCGTCTCTCTCAACCGGTGAGCCAACAGGCGGCCACATCTATCACCACCCGTATAATATGAGTGTCTCAGGCACAGCGCAGCAAACTCTGCTCTATCTTGATCCAGCGCTGCTAACTGACCGTGCGGGGCTTTCAGCTGTTTCCATACCCTCGGAGCTCCCGTCCTCTGGTGTATTCTCTCTAGCTCCCTAGTTTGTTGAGTCAATTATTCCCTCTTACGCTTGCGTTCGACATTTTCCGCCAATCGCAATGGCAATAAACTCCCCCCTCACCACTGCCTTCAATGCTGCCCACTGTGTCGCCAGGGTGGTGTCCGGATTAGCGTTATGAAAGAGGTATTCCGTAATGGAAGTCTGAATACGCTTGACCACATCTGCCCGATGAAGGAGTGTGTCTCGAAGGCATCACACTCTAGAGGGTAGAGTAATAGGTGGAAGGGTGCTGGTGGCAATGACCGGCGAATGATCCAACAGAGAGGCCGTTCCTATCTCAACCCCAGCTGTGAGTGCGCGGACTGATGTGGACGCTAAAAAGCGGTCTAATCTCGCGTATGTCTTGTGTGCGTTGGAATAATATGAATACTCCCGCTCTTGTGGGTGTAGTTCGCGCCAGAGATCACATAGGCCCAGCTCACTAATGCGGGTGATTCCCTCCCTAGAAATAGCGCCCGTTTGGTGTGAGCGTTGACTTGATCTATCTCTGTGATTATCAAAGACCAGGTTCAGGCCCCCCCCCCAGAATGATGTGCCTGTCTGTGGTGTCTGTGGCTTTCGCTAGGGCTTCGTGTAGGAATCTTTCCTGGCCTTCGTTGGGTGCATATATGACACCAATGGTGAAAGTCATGCCATTAATAGCAAAATGATAGACCAAGAGCCTCCTCTTAATTTCTGCTTCTTTCTGCAAGATCTCTCCCCGGAACTTCCGAGCCACCAGAATCGCTACTCCTGCTGCCTTAGTGGGGCCGGAAGAAAAAGATTGAGAGGGAAATTTCGGGGAGCGCAGCCGCTGGCAGTCTCTCGCTAGGAGGTGAGTTTCTTGTAAGAGGCAAATGTCCGCCTGTGTATTTTCTAGGCAGGACAGGACCGCTCTGCGTTTTACTGGGTTATTAAGACCCCGTACATTTAGGATCACTATCCTAAGTGTGGAAGTCGGCATAGTCAGTGTTCAGTCAGGACAGCAAGGTGCTGACTCCATACAGTGACCATCCTGAGGGAAGGTCTCGGGGCAGGAGCCCCACAGAAACGAAGTGTGAACCAGAACCTCGGGGCGCCAGATGTTGCTAGAGATCTAAGGGACGCGCTGACTAGGTCCCCTATCATATCAGGAAGACGTGGAACCACCCTCCCCCCATCCATCCCCAATCCCCGACCCGCAACCCCCTCTCCCCCCCAACCTGAAACCCCCCAACAGCAAAAAGAAAAATATAGCAAACCAAACCATAGTCCATCATCTTCATAGGTGATTGGCAGTAATATAACATGGGGTAATGCAAGTCAATCACTTCCTCTCCCCCTCCCGCCACCAACCGTGTATGAACATCTAACAATCCTCAGTCTCAAAGGGTCCGGGTGGAGTATTCAACTTGGATGTGAAGAGGCGAGGTCCGATGCCACAGCTTCCACTGCTGCCCGCTGGCCGTCCTCGATCTCGATCTTCGGGGGTTTCTTGACGCAACATCTTCTGCCTTGTTGACGCCATTGGGATGGGGGGCCCCCCGGAGCCCCAGGGCGGGTTGTCAATTCCTCCTCCTCCATCGGCGGGTCAATACCCAACAGGTGGCATGCTTCCTCCAGGGAGCGGAGCTGGTAGAGCTTGTTTTCCAGTTTAAACACGATACGGAAGGGATGGCCCCAACTGTAGGGAATAATATGTTGTTGGAGATAATTAGTGACAGGCTTGAAGATACGACGTTTCTGCAACGTAAGTGCAGACAGGTCTTGAAATAGGGTCGGCGATTGATTCTTGAAAGCGATGGGGTGCAGGTGTCGCGCTTTCTGGAGAATTTCCTCCTTTGTTCGGAAGTCCTGTATACAGACTAAGATGTCCGGTGGGGGAGCCGTCACGGCCTGCTGGGGTCCTGCTCTATGTGCTCTGTCCAACCTCAGTTCTGCCTCCAGGGGCCGTCCCAGGACATGGTTAAAAAGTTCTCTAGAGAATTTGAACAGGTCCTTGGTATCCTCCGACACCGCCACCCCTCGGATGCGTATAATGTGCCGCCGAGAGCGGTTTTCTAGGTCTTCGAGGTGGGTTTGCAAGTCCACCTGTTGATCATGAATTCTTATGATCTCTTGCTGCATTGCCTCAATCTCGGTGGCTCGACCCTCCCGTTTGGTTTCAAGCTCCATTACCCATTACCCAATGGAATCCATGTCCCTGCGCACTTCCCGGATCTCTTCCGAAAATTCCTTCTTGAGAGTGTGGATGTCATCCCCCAGGGCCGTGAAAAGAGATTCCAAGAAGGCTTTCGTGATGGGTTCCACACCAACTGTCGCGGTCTCGGCCGTCGGCTTGTCTTTAGATGGCGGGGACGGTTAGGCTTAAGCAAACATCTCTTTCACCGTTTTATCCTTTCGGACCCTCGCCCCTGACATGACGCTCACGTCGTCGCCCTGGGATCACTGTCCTGGGGAGATCTCTTAGCTCTGAGGCGCCTCTGGGCCCATGGATTCCTGGCGGTCCTACTCCGGGAGTGCGATCTTGGCCACGTGGGGAGCTCGGCGGTTAGTTGGGCCTTAGGGTGCTATGGTGGGGGGTGTGTCTCTGCTTGTCGCGCTCTGTGCTGGCCTGACCACCTCGGTATCAGGCCCGTCTCGCCAGCACCGGACGTATGGAACCTCTCTGCAGTGCTGGGCGTTTCAAGGTCTCTGCCGCTCCTCCGAGTAGTGCCCACACCAGGCCAAGTCCCCTAGGTGCTCGCCGCTGCAAGAAAATGCCCCCCAACTATACCCCCAGGCCACCACATAAACTGTCCCCCTGGGGTGTGTTCAGGCCACTGAAACTGGCTCCGCGCTATTGAGGCCTGTAGCCCGGCCGCTGTGACCCGCCGCTGCTTGGCCTGGAGGTGTAGGTCTGGCCCCCAGGTAGTAGGCTTCTTCAAGGTGGCCCTGCCGTCCACTGCCTGCTCAACTCTGTCCCTGGCTGCGGCCGCTCAATTTAAGGGACGCAGGGTCGCAGGTAGATTCCTCGCTGGCCCCCAATGGACCCCAGCCACACCACAGTTTGCCGCACACCGTGTCAGGGGGCCCCGCAGTGATTTATCCCCCAACTAGCCGTGGCTCTCGTACACCTCCCGCTCCGTGGGCTGCGCCGCCAATGTCCGCCCTCTGTTGCTGCCACGCCGCCCCTCACCTCCGGTCTGCTTCGTGGCGTCCGAGGCACCTGCTTCCACTCTCTGCCGCGGTATGGTTGCCGGCCAGTCCTAGCTGGAGTATCAGCGTTGACCCCTCGCGAGGCCGGGGAAGGCCGCGCTCAGCCCGCTGCCGCACTCGTCATATCCATTCCGGGGCTGTTGGCGGGGGCTCACACCGGGCAGGCCTCCAGGCGTGCGGTGGGTCCCCAGTAGCTACCGGGCAGTGCCAAACCCGGTGCCTCGCGCTACATGTACACACGGGCCGGACCCACCGTAGCCGCACCGGGTCTCGCTTAGATCTGCCCCAGGCTGTCGCTTCCAGACCCGGCTGCTCCCGGGCTTAACTCTGGCTCCGCCCCCTTGCTGCGCCGCACTCGCAGGCCACACAGCAGGCCACGCGGGCATCGCCGCCAAAAGGCCCCCGCTGGTCACCGCCGGCTCCACTCACGCCAGGGACCGCTGTAGGTGCCGGCCGGACTGTTGAGATGGCTGATAAGGGGCTTCCAGATAGCCAAAGCCCGTGCTGAAAAAGGCCGGTGGCGGGAGCTCAGGAGGACACGTCCGCTCACGCCGCCATCTTGGCCACGCCCCGGGCTATTGGCATTTTAAATGACAATGCCTTTTATTTATGTGTTAATTATCAAAACAGATAAATAAAGGCATTGTCATTTACAAAGCCAAAAGCTTAAATTCTCGCAAACACACACATACATTGAGCCTGGGCAGCAGCACTGCAAGTAGTATCCCTTGCACACAACAGGTACATTGTGGTTGGTATTTGCAAGGTTATCAGTGTCACTAACACCAGATGTACAGGTAGATCAGTAGATGCTTCACTGATATGTCCAAAAGGGAAAAGCATTATGTAATGAGTAAAAGATTCACTGACAGAGAACAGGCCCAGCGCAGCAGTAGTTAAATATTCACAGATGCAGCATTGCCAGTGCTTAATTTGAGCTGGTATTTGCCGGTGGCTCACCGGCACTCATTTGGGTGGGCCGGCACTTATTTTTCTTATATTCATCAAACATTTGCCAAGAGCAAAAGAGGCAAAAAAACACACAGGGGAACAATGGACATAGAGGAAGACAGCAAAACCATCACAAAGGGAGAGAGCAGGAGCCTGCACGAGAGAGAAGAGGGGCAGCGAGTGTTTGGGAGTGGATTAAAAAGAATGAGGTGGATTCATGATTACACAGGTTTGATATTTAACGCCGAAATATTTAATTGCACCAGCCGCAGGCTTCTGAGTAGAGCTTCGGGCACTGGCACTCTTTCTTTTACAAATTAAGCACTGACATGGCAGTAGACATTCAATATTTACACCCACACATAGAATAGGTGTACCATGGACACACAAAACAGGTATGACTGGAACTGTGGCATAAAGCTTCTTCCATACATACAGCAGTTACAGCATGGCAGCAGAAGGGTTCATGCACACTGAACAGGTACAACATAGGCAGCAGCAGTGAAAGCTTCCTTAAATCCAGAACAGGTACAGCAAAAACACCTGACAGCATGAGTATCAGTTTAATCTTTATTCACACACACAAACACACGCACATTTCATACACACACACACACACACACATTTCATACACACACACCACACACACACACCATACCACACATACACACACACACATTTCATACACCCAAACACCACACACACGCAGACACACGCACACATCTCAAACACACACACACTCACACATATGCTGAATTAATTCCTGTTGTTCCCTCTTGCCTACTTTGCTTTTCTGATCCTACCTCCCATCACACACAAACTTCATTTTTTCCCGAACAATACTCACTACACAACACCTTACCACTTCGACTAATTATCTGCTCCCTGACTGCACACCAGAACACCAAAGCCATCTAGTTTGCAAAGTCCTGCCATCTCAACAAGAACTACATGAGCAACACACCAACATACGTCTTAGAGGCATTCACATAATCTTGACTTAAATTTACCATTCCCTCGCACCCTAATCATTGCATCAATAACTCTTATTAGACTAGTGCTTCACTGATAGAATATCAATGATAAAAACATTGATGGGAAAAATAGCGAGAGAAAAAATATAGATAGTAAAAATATAGAATGCCTATACTTAAACAGGTAAGTACAAAAATATTGAATCAAAAATATCAAAGTTAAAAATATAGATGCAACAAATATTGATTTATAAATATAAATAAAATAAAATAATATATATTAAAAATATAAAATATTAATATTATCGTTAACAAAATAAATTACATTTAATACACATTTTAACTAAATATAAAAATTAAACTTAATTTTAAAAAGATACACACAGACATATTTATTTATACATATACATATATTTACTTTAAAATAATTTCTTAACTATTATCTTTATTTAATTTTTTAACTTTTAAATTATATAAAAATAAAATGTATACATATATCAATAATTTAAAATAAAGAAAACATTCTATAATTAATTAAAACATTAAACTATTAAAACAAAATTAAAACATACATTTCACAACACAATAAATACAACAGTACCTCCTGTGCATTTTTGGATTTAGTCTTTGTGGTACTCCTGGTTTTTGGTGGCATGGTGTTATCTGGCTGCGAGTTCTATGATGTAAGGGAGGTGGCCCGGTCCGGTCTCTATCGGGCACTAACGGGCAACAACGAGCCCGCCCTTGGCCCGGGCTTCGCCCGGACTTCGTCCCGCGATGCGCGGTCCAGGTAGTGCTTTTGAGGAGTGAGAAGTTTATGGAGGCAGGGCACTGGAAGGGGGCGCGGCTCTCACGGGAAGAGGACCAGCTGGAGATGGTGTATGCTGGTCCTCGCAGTCCCGGGGCCGGCGCCTCGTCCTCCTCTGCGGCCTCGCGATGGTCTCAAGCTCTCAGCAGCACTTGGGGGATATGCAGCTACTCCTGTGGCGGGAGCGGCAGGTACAGGGCTTCACAAGGTCCGTTAACAGGAAGTTTGCTCCACGAGTGGAGAAAATGTTGGATAGCAAAACAATTAAATTTACTATTCCAACTGCAATAAGTGCCACAGTAGTGAAAGTATTGGATAGCGGAGGGGTAAAATGTACTATTCCCACTCCATTGAATGCAAAAGTAGGGTAAATATTGGATAGCAGAAGAATTACATTTACTATTCCAACTCCAGTGATTGCAACAGTAGGGAAAATGTTGGATAGGGGAGGGGTAAAAATGACCATCCCACTACAGTGAGTGCAACAGTAGGAAAAGTGCTGGATAGCGAAGGGGTAAAAATTACTATTCCCACTCCAGTTAGTGCAACAGTAGGGAAAGTGCTGGATAGTGAAGGGGTAAAAATTACTATTCCAACTCCAGTGAGTGCAAAAGTAGGGAAAGTATTGGATAGCAGAGGGGTAAAAATTACTATTCCCACTCCAGTTAGTGCAAAAGTAGGGAAAGTATTGGCTAGCGGAGGGGTAAAAATTACTATTCCCACTCCAAAGAGTGCAAAAGTAGGGAAAGTGCTGGGTAGTGAAGGGGTATAAATTACTATTCCCACTCCAGTTAGTGCTACAGTAGGGAAAGTTCTGGATAGCGGAGGGGTAAAAATTACTATTCCAACTTCAGTGAGTGCAACAGTAGGGAAAGCAATGGATAGCGGAGGGGTAAAAATTACTATTACCACTCCAAAGAGTGCAACAGTAGGGAAAGTACAGGATAGTGGAGGGGTATAAATTACTATTCCCACTCCAGTCAGTGCAACAGTAGGGAAAGTTCTGGATAGCGGAGGGGTAAAAATTACTATTCCAACTTCAGTGAGTGCAACAGTAGGGAAAGTGCTGGATAGTGGAAGGGTAAAAATTACTATTCCCACTTCAGTGAGTTCAACAGCAGGGAAAGAACTGGATAGTGGAAGGGTAAAAATGACTATTCCCACTTCAGTGAGTGCAACAGTAGGGAAAGTTTTGGATAGCAGAGGGGAAAGTGCTTGATAGCGGAGGGGTAAAAATTACTATTCCCACCCCAGTGAGTGCAAGAGTAGGGAAAGTATTGGATAGCAGAGGGGTAAAAATTACTAATAACATTTAAACAATTAAAAAAAATTAAATAACCTTAAAAATAAATAAACAATATTTTTAAAACATACAATTAAATATATTAAACATATAAAAAGAACACATATTATAATGTAATTACATATAACAAAAACCTACAAATATGATATAAAAAAATTATAAATACATTTATAAACAATATTTATTTAAAAGCAACAAATATTCACAAACAAATTATTTAAAACATAAATGTATCTATTGTGTTTCTTTACCCTATAACACCACACCAATAAAGAAAAATCAACATTTTTATTGAAATGTATTTTCAGAATTAACATAATTAATAATGAATTTAAAATATATCATTAATAAAAAAGGTAATAAACATTTATTGAGTTCACATACTTTAACACAATAATATCCACAACAGCACCTAAAATTAATTACACAATTACGATGAATAATTCCTAATTAATTAATTTAAATTAATTAACAAATAATTAATAATTCATTAATAAAGAAAATGTACTTCGCACCCTTCACATCATTTATACTCATAAACACCACAACACACACCTAAAATTAATTACACAATTACCATCATTAATTACTAATAACAATTAACTAATTTAAATTAATTAACAACTAATTAATAATTCATCAATACAATTTACACCTATAAACACCACAAAACACACCTAAAATAATTACACAATTACCATAAGTATCTACTAATTACCTAATTTAAAATAATTAACAACTAATTAATAAATCATCAATTAAGGAAAATTACTTCCCACCATGTACACCTATAAACACCACAGCACACATCTAAAATTCATTACACAATTACCATAGTTAATTACTAATTAATTAATTTAAATGACTTAACAACTAATTAATAATTCATAAATAAAAAATAAATGACTTCTCACTCACCAAAACCATTTACACCTATAAACACCACAAAACACACCTAAAATAATTACTCAATGACCATAATGAATTACTAATTGATTAATTTAAAATAATTAACAGCTAATTATTAAACAATTATTAATAAATTCATTTACACATTTAACACTGTAACATCACAATCAAACAAATATTAATAAATAAAAAGTATTCAATACATTTTGGGGTCGATTCTGATACTGGAAAAAAAACGTCCGTACGATTCGTATCTGAAGCCCTCTCCGTACGAATCGTAAACATGGCGTACGACCCGACGAGTAGGATCCGGACCGGGGTATGAGGACGCGATTCGTATGGTCCATGTCAGGTAAGGGCGATTCGTACGGAAAAGCACACAATCACATACACACCGTGCAGTCCGTACACCCCATGATCGCGGGGTATGGTGCGTATCCCTGCGATCATCGGGTGTACGCACCGTACCCCTGCGATCGCAGGGTGTACGCACCGTACACCCAGCGAACATGGGGTACGGTCCGTACACCCCATGATCGCAGGGGTATGGTCCGTACACCCCATGATCGCAGGGGTACGCACCGTACCCCTGCGATCATGGGGTGTATGCACCGTACACGGGGGGCGTTCGTACCTGTTTCGGGGCAAACTCTGCTTTTACGGCTGTTTTCAGCTCCCGTAGAAAAAGGGTCGTACTGTGCATACCCGACACGAATCGTACTTGCTGGGTCGGAAAAACCAGCCGCGAACCGTACAGATGTCGCGTACAGCGGGTTCCGAGGGAGAATCGTACGAGGATTTGATTCGTACGGTCTCTGTATGATTCGTAGGGAGTCCAGCTCCTGGTACGAATCGTACTTCGTCGTACGTACGAGGGATGTTGCAGGGTACAATTTGTACGGGAAAAATGCTCCGAACGGCTATTCGGAGCGTTTTTTCCCGAATCGGAATCAACCCCTTTATATCATTAAATTACTTCCCACCCTATTCCCCTTCAAACCCACAACCCACTACGGAACTAAAAACGCAAAATTCAATTAAAAGAAAGTTATTACCTACTAACTTTTCACACATATAATAAAAATACAAAAAATTCTTATACAAAAAAAACATAACACACATATAAAATATATACTAAAAGACATAACATTAATAAAAATTCAATATTTTTAACGACTATATTTTTACAAACGATATTAAACTTCGATATTTTTCAAATCAATATTACTTACCTAAAATCGATATTCTTAACCACAAGGATTTTACTGTCGATATTCCTGACCCGCAATGTTTTTACCACGATATTTGTGCAATTCGTTATTTTTACCTCAATATTCTTTCTCTGCAATCGACTAGTGATGCTGCCTAGAAAACAATCTCCCTAGGCTGGCCAATTGACAACTGACCACCCAGCTCAATGAAAAACTCCAAAGTGCTTCAGTACACCACAGACACTGAACACTAGAAAGGTCTTTGATCGAATCATTTTAGTCTCACGTTAATGAACCATAGACTTTACTATACAAGACCTTTAAGAAATCACTGCTAACCATCACCACCAAACACAAACCAAACAACCATAGACAAATGATTGGTGGAATTCTCCCAATGTATGAAAGAGCACACATATTATGAAAGCACTACAATGCCATACTAATGGTACAAGACTATAAAGAACATGTAACATGACAACATACATTACTTTAGAAAATATAATAACCACACATTAACCCTTTATTGCTCAGTCTAATGCCCCTTGGCATACACTACTGACTCTGCAATGCACATATTTGCTGAGTTTCCAGAATCCAGCAGAAATGTGCTCATTTGCTCCGTTTCCACAATTTCACAATGAAGCTCATACTTACCACATGGTAGCACAATTCATTGACACACTGGTGAAGTGAGTGTGTAACATACATGTACATATATATAGAGGCTTAGAAAGGCAGTTTAATTGAGCAACCAACTTCACAGTAACACACAGGAAGGTGCACATAAACAGGCGAACAGTACAAAAACAGAGGTGCGCATTTACAAGGAGCTAACACCACCAGAACGTCACTTTTTCCAACAAACTAGTGGTGTTAACTCTGCCTAATTTACAATGCGGCGCTAACGTGGCTTAACGCCCCTTTGTAAATAATGCCCCAATTCATGCAGCCCTTAGCGTGAAATGGAGGTGCAATGGGTGTTTCTGTGGGCATTCCATCGCAACACCCATTGCTTTTTTATGCTGCCGCAGATTTACAAGGTATGGGGCAGCGCCAAAAACACTGCCAGGGAATACCTGGTCTTAAGCAGGCGATAAAAGGAGACATTTTTGATTTCTCCTCATATTTTTCTCTTTCCACGTATGCTGCATTCTGCAGCACACATAGATAAAGCAAATCGCCTGTAAAGATTGTTTATGTGCAGGAAGGTGTCCTTTATTGCACATAAACAATTGCTCTTGAGGCGCAGGTTCCCTAGCAAAATGGTGCTAGAATGCCGGTGCTGGCGCTAGGCAGCTTTTTTAGCGCCAGTGCTAGGGGTAATGCAGGGGTGCGCCGCATTCTTGTGAATACGGTGCATCCCTGCGTTTTGAAACTGTCGGAGTTTGGCGTTATCAATTTCGGCATAACACTGCACTCAGCTAGTTTCTTGTAAAGATGCCCCACAGTCTCTCCCAAGTCACCACTACCCAACCACTAACCAGTTTGCTGCCTGGCACATAGACGCAACCAGGTCTGTGCAGGCGGATGAATGCACCCGATACCGAGAAGATGCGGCATTAGTAGAAGGGTAGATAGACATCTGGTGGGCGGACAGAGGTCGCCAGAAAGAGAGTTGTGAAAATGTGCCTTCTGCCATGCACCACACAATGGGAAAGGTCTTGCATTAGTGACCCGACGACTAAGCATGGGCGGATCTAGCGGATCTCGCGTACGCGAATTTGCGGATTAACGGATTCGCAATCCGCGAAAATACGCGAACTCTCGCGGATTTGCGGATTTTCCCGTTTTTTGTGTTGGCGAGCGTTCGCTAGGATTTGTGGACAATTTCGCAATTGCGAACTTACTTTTCGGCTCGCAACGGCCGCGACTATGTTGTTTCTACGTCTGGTTTATCATCACAGGTTCACAGCACCCTCTGTTTCACCACTGCCACCCTCTGGGACACCCATGCCACCCTCTGGTACATCCTCACTGCCACCCATTAGGTTTGTTTATCACTGTAGATTATGGGGGTTGAAAAAAGCAAGCACACCTCCCCTACTTCAACTGCCATGAATTAATTTGGGGTTGATTAATGTGTCAGTTATTTTGAAAGTTCCAGTCTGGCTGGCACCTGCTTCCTTCCTTATCTGTAATTTGCTTTCTGTTGCAGTGCAATTTTTTTTCACAGGACCTTTATGGTCTACTTGTAGCTATTCTATGAGCCTGCTGTTTGGGTCATAGCAGGGTCATAGAATAGTTGCAAATAGGCAACTGAACTCTAGAGGGGCCCCTCAGGAAGCACTAGAGTGAATGTTACTAATGTTAAGTTTGAACTTTTGCACCTGCTCATTGCTTTCAGTTTAGCAAAAATCGTTTTTTCTGCAATTTCGCGCGTTTTTTGGGGTGCGAATCCGTGCGAGATCGATTTCGGAAGCCGCGAATGCTTGCGAATACACACATTTTTTTTGCGGCGTGTATGTTCGTGTGATTTTGTGCGTGTTTGCAAGGCGCTTGTAGCTATACGTTTGCCAAGTTACCCTAACGGTCGTACACGGGCGGGTACCCTATCTCCCCAATGCTGCATCAAGCCGTACGTCGGCTTCAAGCAGGCGCAGGGTTTGAGTCATGCATCATTGTCCTAAAAGTGACTGATTGACATCTTGTATATTTTCCTCAGCCACTTTTAGGATTCGTTCCTGCGCAGGAACGCCCTCCCTTGCGCCGGAACGCCCCCTGATGGAGCAGGGCTTTACAACGTGATGCATCTCCCATATGTGTTTTTTTTTAATATATACGCCGCACCAACACCATGGCGATTCTTTTGTTCTGCCGCTGCGTCACAAAAGTCACGCAACAATGGAGGAAAATGAGCCGCAAGGGACTTCTAAATCAGCCCCAACAGACTGAAGTCCAGTCCTTCCTTTAGACACATGGCTATAAGAAGAAATAGTGGTGGTGGTGGGTGGATTGATAGTTTGAGTATTCACTGATCTGCAAGCAGGATGGACTTTGTCTGTCACTTCGCGTGCTGCGGACTGCTGCCTGCCAGGCCTAGGCAAACCTCTTTAGTAGTCTGTTTATTGAGTTACATAGGAACTTTCTAAGTCAACGGTCCGCAAATCAGGCAATACGAATAACGTAGTATACCACATGAGATAGATCCCGTGGAATAGTTGTCTATCTATTTGCTATTTCTCCAAAATATTTTGTTATTGTTCTTTTGAAATGTTTGATTTGGTTGACAAATCTCATCCATGTTTTCTGGTCTTTCTTTCTTTCATGTTGTACATCAGCTCCCCCCAAGGGCAAGAGGACACAGGAGGAGGAGGAGGAGGGTGCTGTTCAGGAGGATGCAGGCCAGGATCGGGCAGGCGAGGGCTCCTTTGCTGGCCCCAGTAAGTTTTAATTTTAATAAAGAGTACCTATTTTTTCCTAGCGTTCCTCATTCGATTTTTTCTAAATCGTCTTTGATCTTCTTGTAGACTGGATCTAAATTCTTATCCTGCCTCGAATATGACTCCCTGTGGTATTACTAGATTATTCTTATTAGTCTGTCTGTGTAGCTAACTAAGATTGGACATTTGGCAATTCCATTGGACTCCCATTCTATTCAGCAATAGCTCTATGCACTGCCTCCTTACTGACTAGATAGTGTGGCAGAGTCATTTAGCTCCCGAAGTCACCGATGATTGATCCCCAATGATCATTAGATTATCCTACGCAGGACAAGAGTACGGAGTCACAGTCAAGAAGTGTCAGAGGCACTCATGCTTGCAAAAATTCCAAAACCTTTAGCTCATCCACTCTAGTCTGGAGGACCAAAAACCACAGAGTCTATTTAAGTTTAAAAGCTTTATTAAAAGTAAACACATTTATTAAAATCAAATTTGTCATAAAACTAAACGTTTAACTGAAAACGGAAAAGTGCTTAGTGCTGACGATTAATTGGACACATTTCTTGTGGTCGAGCCGAGCTCTCACCTGGTTTGAACTTGATCCTGGTCGTGTTCTTAGAAGTCAAGCTTCTGTCTATTAGGAGAAAAAGTGGTGCGTGTTAAAAATAAAAAGCAAGCATTCATCAGTTGTGCATAAAAGTGCAGCAAGACAACAGCCTTCCCTGGAAAAAGGGACATTTTTACTTTAGAGTAGACAGTCACAAATTATTACATTGTATTCTGTTTTTTTAACATTTCCCTTACTCCTAGACCAAATATTATATAGTAGTGAGTGGTGTATTCTAACATTCTTAAATGTACTTTGTAGGTGGAACATCTGGTGGCGGGGCCAGCGCGGAGGTGGTGGTGTTGGGCGAGGAGGACTCTGGGGAGGATGCGGTGCAAGTGCCGGCGGACGTTCCTGTGAGGGTTCGCACGGTGGTGGCGGGAACAGGTAGGCTATATATTCCTTACTTATTGAGATTGAAGACTGCAGAGTGTGCTTTCTGCACGGGTGTATTACAAATCAACCAGGTAGTAGCCTCCTCGAAATGTACTTCGACTTAGCTGTGAAGTTTTTGGTGAGAAGAATCCCAATAAGATCTTAGATGAACGTGATGGATGGGATGAACGAAAAGCGAAAGAAGGGTGTAAGTAAGTGGGACGCGAAATTTTATGATGGCTGGCAAAGAAGAATGATATGTGTTTGCTTGGCCCACGAGGTGGCTGGGAAGGAAAGAATATGGTATGGTGCATGGCTGGGTCAATGATGAAGCAAGGATGGGTGGAAGGACAGCAGCCTGGGTGGGTGAAACAGAAACTGTATGTGTGCGTATACTTTGAATGAATGGATGCCTGGAGCATGGTATTATCTGACTCTTAGATAGCACATGTGTATCTAGAGAGAGTAGATGGTCGCTGGATGAACTAAGTGTTACCTTGAAGAGCATGTACCACCGCACCCGCACGTCCGTTCCAGTGTAGGGAAGGCAAGGAAAAGAAATTGTAAATTTGTCCAATACTACCATGAATAGTAGCAGTACTTTGTATTGCAACTGCAAGCACAGCATATATCCGGTTATTACGGTGGACACTCCGTACCTCTCTTAATAACTTTAGTTTAGTTGTAGTACGTCATTCATGTGTGGGTGTATCACTGTTCACTCAATATTAAGCAAAGCACCTAAAGTCATCCCATATGTCATCAAATACGTCCCATGTGAAGTGATAGATAATCAAATTATTTAGCTTCTTCATTTTCCTTTTCTAGTACTCATTTGCACTGTAGGGTGAAAGGTAAATTAATTAAGCAGTAGCCCTTGTAACAGAGTATTCTCAGTGCCACCCGTAATAGAAAAGTAATAGCTTCACCACCTGCATGTACTGGACCGGTACAGTAACGCAAGTCTGTCTCACTCATCATGGTGTGCAACTGTTTTTCTCGGGTGCAAGTTCACTGTGCTGCCATTCTGCCGGCTTGCATAAGATAACGTACCAATTTTCCTAAACAAGAGAGAAGAAGAAGAATAAGACTGGTGTACTGTCATAGTCGACTGTAATGGAAGTCCATAGTGGTCGTAGAATTTGTTCATTAAACTACCACTAATGTTAGAGCAAGGATGCAGAAGTGGGAGGTTACATAGATACTGTCCTCAATAGTTATGTACTGTGCTTTCAATTTGCTACTTGTACTGTGACCCAACTTTCGGCTCAATCACTGTGTGTTATTAATGCTAAGGAGCATTGGTTACAGACTATGTCTTTCTTTCTTCATATAGTTGCTCCTTCCAAATCGACATCACGGAGGGAGCAGGCTCGAATGGCCCGGCAACGGAGGCTGGATGCCACTGTCGCCGAATATCGGCGGCTGGTGGCCCTGGAGGAGGAGGAGGACACGCAGTCGACCGGTGCAACCACAACATCCTCGACTGGGACAGCTGCATCCTCCTCCGTGACCCCACGGGCCGCCAGCATGCGCAGTGCTCCAGCGGTACGGAGCCGGGCTAACAAAGCCAACCGCCAAGCAGCAAAAAGACCAGCTGCCCCCCATAGGAGCTGCAAGGCACGCCAACGCCGCCTAGGAGTCCGAATGTCCTACCTGGAGCAGGAGGTCCATAACTATAAGAACTTGGTGGAGGGCCTCCGCTTCGAGCTTGCCACCCTCCGCAAGGAGTATGATGCCCATGCCGCAAAATGCACCAGCAGCACCCTCCAGTAGTGGAGTGTCCCTTGCCCTTTTTTTAGAGACTTTTGGGGGGTGGGATTTGGGAGTTGGGTTCTTTTTGGGACTTTTCAAAGACAATCGTTGGGGTTAGGGAGGGTCTTCTTGAGGGAGATTATTTTGTTAGGGCTACATAAATATACATTTTTAAACTTTATCTGACCATACCTGTTTTTTACTGCTTTTCAGTCTGGTGGGTGGGGGACGGGGGTGTAACAGTAAGTTTGTTTTCCTGAACAGTCGTAGGACTTTAGTAGTACTACCGTCAATCTCTCGTCTAGTCCTAATACTCCATTATACTACCTCCCACCAAACGCTTATTTTACCTGTAATTTGTGTTAGGAATTAGGGCTAGGCCCAGGGCTGGCTCCACGTGAAATGGGGATTAACGTTGGCAATCCTGGGCGGGTGAAATTTCCTCATTGCGGTGGTACTAGTGGTGTGACACAGTGGCAGTTGCATGCCTATGGAAAAAAAGAAAACGAAACCTGGTTTGTCCTTACTGTAGCATTACAACGGTTACGGTACGATCGAGAATATAGCAGGTGACAGTACACTAGAACAGTGCCACAATGTAGCCTAACAAATTGTAAAGTATTTGCTTGCAAGTATAACTAGTACTTGCGTTGAATTTATTTGACATTGGCTCCTACTACTAGAAGAAATAGTACTGAAGCTGAGTAAGTCTAGAAGATATCCTCGTATTCCTTCACCAGCCTGTTGCTATGACCTTATCCTCCCCAGCAAGTGTGTGGAATTATTGATGTCATTTTAGTCAGACATCAAGCAAAACAACACAGCCCGGGGGAAGAGGGTTAGGGTTTGGAAAATGGATGGGAATGGGGGTTTCTTTTTGGGTAGGTTTTGTTGAGAGAAGAAAAAAAAAGCACAGCCTGGACAAACAATAATTGAAGATAAAGAAATCTTTGGGTACAAACTAAAGCTAACCACATGCAGTCACACTCAAAGAAGAAAACAATGGATACTGTATCTGTATTTTGTTGTTGGAGTTGTCCTGTTGAATTTGGTAAGTAAGTTGCATGCAGCAAACAATTCCTCTTATTAGCGGCACTCCTCCATTCCAGCTGACGCTTCGTCCATCAATGTTGGTGACCACTGACCACTGACAGAAGACACCCTGTCCACTGCCTGCCTGGCGGATGTTGACTGAAACCCGGCCTGTAATTATTGAACGGAAAACAGGAAGTGCTATTACAATACCACTGATAAATAAATATAAGGTATGTACGCTGTGTGGTGCAAAAAGTCACACTTTGATTTCCCTAATAGACAGTACAATATTTTTGAAATTGCGTACTCTGTCTGAGTCACCTTTTTAAGGATAAATAAGTATGGCCAAAATATTATAGCGGATCTTTCCCCTCAAGGTAGGTGTACTGTAAACTGTGTTTTAGAACAAAATTTGACCTTCCCAGCAATGCTCCCACCAACACCCTTACTAAAGCCAGTTGCAAAAATGTAGAAGACCCCCAATCAGATCTCCAAAAACGATGCCTAGCAGAAAAATGGTAACAAAACGTACTTTGAAAGTAACAGTAGGCCCAAATACACCCTTACCGACCGTGGATTGTATTCAAACCACTTGCAAGCAAGCAAAAGTATCCATAGCCAGCATCGCTCCAAAAGTGCTCTAAAACCCCAGAACTGCGTTGCAATAGAACACCCCGAAACACATGCAATCCTGCTGCTAGGGCTAACCCTAACGAACCCTAACTTACAAAAAGTGCCAAAAGGTTTTTCCTTATGGATTTTGTCCAAAACACTTCTATCCGGTATTAGACCTTCCCAGGAATGCCCGAAGACCCGCCAACCCACCCGCAAAAAAGCACGCGACAACACCCCCAAACAGCAAAAAAGCAAAATCTCATACTTACAATATCTCTCGGCCTTCGGTCCAAACGCGCTGTGCAGCTAGGTCATCATCATAACTCCTGTTTTCCACCACGGATTTCCTGAAAAGCAAATGCAATCAAGATTAGACTGTCGCAGCAGTGCTTCGACAGAGACCCCGCAACCCACCCACAAACAGCAGGAAGCCCCCCAAAACGCTACATTGAGCAAGATGTCAGAAGAAATAGCAAAAAAAAGGCTTTTCCTTAAGGATTTTGTCCAAAACACTTCTATCCGGTATTAGACCTTCCCAGGAATGCCCCAGCCAAGACCCGCCAACCCACCCGCAAAAAAGCACGCGACAACACCCCCAAACAGCAAAAAAGCTAAATCTCATACTTACAATATCTCTCGGCCTTCGGTCCAAACGCGCTGTGCAGCTAGGTCATCATCATAACTCCTGTTTTCCACCACGGATTTCCTGAAAAGCAAATGCAATCAAGATTGGACTGTCGCAGCAGTGCTCCCAGACCCCAAAACTCACCCACAAACACCCGGAACCCCGCCAAAGAGCACCTCAAAGGCAAGCAAGTCAGCAAAAACTGCAAGAAATGTCCACCTCATATTTGGTCCAAAACACTTTTATCCATTATTAGAGCTTCACAGCAATGGGCCCAGAGCCGTCAACTCACCCGCAAAGAAGTAGAACACCCCCACAAGTGCTGAGTCTTTCTTCATTGGGCGTAATCCAGCACTCTGCTTTGAGGGAAATCGGAGTCTGGAGGAGGAGGATAGAGGAGCATGTTCTTCAGAACTTGTGAACCTGAGGAATGTAGACTGCGGCACCTTCAAATCAATAAGCAAACAAGTGAAGACAGTTCTGCTGATGGTCTTGTTTTTGGGATTAGGTGATTAAAGTTTGAATTAAATTAACTGTGCAAAACAAAGAAAGACAGACACACAGGAATAAAAGTGAATAAGGACGAAAAAGAAAGTTATTGATTCATTGTCTCATTTTCAGGGCTCGGTGTCAGGGAATAAGAAGAAGATTTCGTCATCATACTCTGCGAATTCAGGCAGGATGAGGTCAGTGCCACCGAACAGAGAACAAATCCCCTCATCTACGTTGCCGTCCTCCTCGTCTTCATGCGGCGTGCTTTCTCGTACTTTGTAATCTGGTGGTATGAGGTGCTGATTCATCTTGATCATTGTCAGCCGCTCCACATTTTTTGGCGAGAGGCGGCTCCGTTTGGGAGTTACAATGCCACCAGCAGCACTGAAAACACGTTCAGAAGACACACTTGCGAGTGGGCAAGACAAATAGTTTATAGCCAGGTTGGAGAGCTGTGGCCACAATTGTTTTTTGCCATGCCAATACTGCAATGGCTCATCATTAAGAAAGACCTCTGTTGAGTCATTCAGATAGTCCTGCACCATCGACTCAAGGTCATCAACGGTTCCTCCACTTTGCTTACTTTTTGCTGTGCCTGTGACATTTTTTCGAGAACCATACCCAAGCAAAGTTAGCCAATCCTCTACAGCAGCCACTGTTACTGTTGTGTGTGGTGCAGATGATCCAGTTGCCGGTGTCTTTAACGGCTGAGAGGTCACTTGTGCCACAGGTGCAGAAGTGGATTCTTGTGACTGGGGATGGCCTGCTGATGCTGATGCTGATGTACTGCCTTCTCCTTCAATAACCTGCCGTTCTTTTTCAAACCTCTTGGCTGACCAGGCTAGCCAATGTTTGTACTTTTGAACATCTTCATCAGCAAAAGGAAAGAATGCTTGGCCTGCCAGCGCCTTTTTGTAGCGTGGATCCAGAATAGTAGCACAAATGTAATGCTGTTCTGACTTGATCTTTTGAAGACGTTCATCACCACGTAGGCGCTCTAATAATTTCTCAGACAAAATAAAAGGGTCTTTTTTTTTACATCTTTTTCAAACTCAGAAGACACCGCCATCAGTTGGTGCTCCAGCATGCTCAACAATGGGATAGCTTTTCCCAAATTACAGTCCTCCTGGCTGACTGCACGCGTGAAGAACTCAAAAGGACGAAGCATGTCTGTCAGGCTTTTAACTATGTCCCATTGCGCCGCACCCATCCGCAGGTCCTCCTTCAGAGTTGTACCCTCTGTTAAGAAATAGTGATCGAGTACCGTGTACTGCTCATACAGACGCTCAAGCATGTAGAAGGCTGAGTTCCAACGTGTTGCCACCTCCTGGATGAGTGCTTTCACTGGCATTCGACGTTGAAGTAGCAGCCTCCTCAGATGCTTCCGGGCCTTAAAAGAATGGCTGAAATGGTTGCACATTTTGCGGCAGGTCGCCATTACCGCGAACGCTGCGCTGTCTCTATCACTCAAGAATTTTTGAACTACCAGGTTGATACAGTGCGCCAAACACGGCACTCTGAAATAGCCACCCAGCGCCATGGCCTTAACTACATTGGCGCCATTATCCGTGGAAACATAACCAATCTGGCGTTTTTTTGGGGATAGCATTTTCAAGACCTTTTTGTTAAACTCGTCCAAAATGTTTTGGGATGTGTGACTTTTCTCCAAGCCAAACATGGCTAGTGTTGCATGTTTCCGAGCAGCTTTAAAAACTTGGTCCGGGTCAACACCTGCGTTTAGCTTTGCTTTAACACCTGAAAAAGAGACCCAGTGTGCAGTGATGCACATGTAATCAGCGCCTGCGCCACTGGTCCACATGTCTGTTGTCAGATGTATTGTGTGAACAGCACTCTTCTGCAAAGCTGCCCCAATCGCCTCCAGCACATCTTCATGTAGTGCTGGAACCGCAACTCTGGCAAAATAGAACCGGCTAGGAACCTTCCATTTAGGGCAGAGCGTTGCCACTAATTCTAGAAAACCTACCGCTTCTACAAAAGAAAAAGGGAGAAGGTCCACAGCTAGCATTTTAGCCGGCTTAGTGTTATACAGACGCGTCATTGGGTGGTTGCGTTCATATGGCGCGTCTGAAGAAAACATGGTTCTAATGTTGCCCTGGACCAAGCATTCACGGGATGATAATGACTTCATTGACCCAATTTTGCTCGCTGGTGAACTTTTGCGCGTTGGTGTCTCACTCGCTCCAACACTCTTAGTGTGCCTCACATTGGGTGTGCTGCTGACAGGGGTACTGGGTGTAAGTGAAGTGTTTGACACGTCTTCTTCCTCCTCGTCATCATCAGGTGAAACATCAACGTTTTCTTGACTTCCAATTCGGGCTTCCTTGATCGCCTTTAGGTGCGCAAACCATTGGACAGTGTGCTGTCTCCTAAGATGACCTCTCTGGCCTCCGGTACCATAGTTGGTACCCAACTTACCACAACTAACTGCAAGCTTACAAAGGGTACAAATGGCGAACTTTGGCCTTTTTTGGCAAACAGTAAAGAAGTCCCAAACTGGGGACTTGAAGTGTCTGTGGGGGCCGGAGGAGGCGGCGATACTGGTGGTGGGCATGCTGCTAATGCCAGATGAAGTGGAGGATCTGGATTGCCCAACTTTTGTACGTTGTGCACTTTCACCACCACTAATTAAGGTCGAGGTGGATGGAGGTCCCTTCTTGCCAGAAAGAAATATGGAAGCGGGACGAGTTGGTGTACTACTTAACTCCAATGATTGTGGTGGTGTTTCCACTGCCTCCTCGTCGACAACATCATCATCATCACGCTCAGCAGCTTCTCGGGCTAGGGTCAAAATGTCTGTTTGCTGCATGCCCGCTGGGGCTGCAGTGACCTTTATGATGACTGGGTCGTCGTTGTCAGAGTCTTCATCAGCAGCAGTATCCGCCACTTCTTGTTGAGCCTCATCATCACACTCCATAAGTCTGAGACTTTGGACGAGCTTCCTTTTACGCTTAACTACCTTTGTCAGATCATGGTGTGCCTCACTCTCAGACGACAGTGGTGCTGGTTCCCAATTTTGATCCATATCATCAGAAGGAGGTGTGCTTGAAGAAGATGTAGACACCACCCTTGATCTCTTCCTTGCTAGGGGTGTGGAAGACAATGAATGATCATCAGGAGGAGTGTCTTCCTCAAATGATACCTCGCCTTGATTGCCGATTTCCTGATGTGCCCCTACTTCGGGAGGAACAACTATTGTGGGCACTTGTGACCCTCCATGCACCTCTGCTTGCGCATCTCCTTGCGCTGCCTCTCCTTCCACATGTACTTGGGCTTGTACTTGCACATGTGATTGTTGTTGCGGCTGTGGTTGTTCAACACTCGTCAGATGAGCTACAACAACCTGTGTTGATTGAGGGACATTGCTGCTGCTTTCTTGCGATGAGCCAACATCACTGGTCGATGGTGATTGAAGAACTATACTGGCTGCCTCTGCAGCACTCAAGGGCTTGGACTTAAGTTGGCGTGGTGGTGGTGGTGGCACTGAGCCCAATGGAGCGGGGGTGCTGCTGCCAGCTTGGTCCCCAGCAGATCCCGCTGCTGCTGCAGGCATACTTTTTTTTTTACTCCCAAAAAAAGGGGCGGGCGGCACACCAGTCTCCTTGGTAACTTGCATCTTCTGCTCCTTACTGGCACCTTTCTTGCTAGAGGAGCTACGGGTAACTTTTTTGGGGGCCATCTTCTTCAGAGCAGGTCAGAACAGCAGGCAGCAGTTGCACGAGTTGCAGAGTTGTCTGTGTCCAGACGTGACGTTATGCTGCACACACACACCGCTGCAGGACTTCTTCCTGGCACTGATGGTTCTCTTGAGTCTTGTGCACCTAATAGCAATGGAAGACAGAGGAACATCAGTTCAGTTATACACCCCAAAAAATCGACAAAACACAGAAAAATTAGCACAATCCCATGCCATCCATGATGTTTACATTGAAGACACCCCACAGAAAGACTAGGGCCATGCAAGTATGCAACACTCACTACCCCTGGGCATAATGGATGAAAAGTAGGCAAAATAAGTGCAGGCCTCAGACACTGCCTCTCTTCAAAATGGCCCCTTACACCCCAAGCCAGTCCACATCAACAGTACACCCCAAAAAAACAGAAAAACAGCCAAAAATCACCACAATCCAATGCCATCCAGGATGTTTACATTAAAGAGAGTGAGACCCCACAGGCACACTCAGTCCATGCATCACTACCCCTTGGCAAAAGGCCACACCAGCAGCCCCAAAAAAACGACAAAAAACACAAAAAACAGCACAATCCCAGCCCATCCATGGCCTCAATGGTGTTTAAATTCAAGACGACACCCCACAGAAAGACTAGGCCCATGCAACACTCACCACCCCTGGTCAAAGGGCCCCACCAGCAGCCCCATAAAACGACAAAAACGACAAAATTCAGCACAATCCCAGCCCATCCATGGCCTCAATGGTGTTTAAATTCAAGAAGACACCCCACAGAAAGACTAGGCCCATGCAACACTCACTACCCCTGGGCATAATGGATGAAAAGTAGGCAAAATAAGTGCAGGCCTCAGACACTGCCTCTCTTCAAAATGGCCCCTTACACCCCAAGCCAGTCCACATCAACAGTACACCCCAAAAAAACAGAAAAACAGCCAAAAATCACCACAATCCAATGCCATCCAGGATGTTTACATTAAAGAGAGTGAGACCACACTACAGGCACACTCAGTCCATGCACCACTACCCCTGGGCAAAAGGCCACACCAGCAGCCCCAAAAAAACGACAAAAACAACAAAAAACAGCACAATCCCAGCCCATCCATGGCCTCAATGGTGTTTAAATTCAAGAGGACACCCCACAGAAAGACTAGGCCCATGCAACACTCACCACCCCTAGGCAAAGGGCCCCACCAGCAGCCCCAAAAAAACGACAAAAAACAATAAAATCAGCACAATCCCAGCCCATCCATGGCCTCAATGGTGTTTAAATTCAAGAAGACACCCCTCAGAAACACTAGGCCCATGCAACACTCACTACCCCTGGGCATAATGGATGAAAAGTAGGCAAAATAAGTGCAGGCCTCAGACACTGCCTCTCTTCAAAATGGCCCCTTACACCCCAAGCACATGTTGCCTGTACCAGCCAGCACTCAAGATGGCCACCACCACCACCCACATGGCCAGTCCACATCAACAGTACACCCCCAAAAAACAGAAAACCAGCCAGAAATCACCACAATCCAATGCCATCCATGATGTTTACATTAAAGAGAGTGAGACCACACCACAGGCACACTCAGTCCATGCACCACCACCCCTGGGCAAAAGGCCACACCAGCAGCCCCAAAAAAACGACAAAAAACAATAAAATAAGCACAATCCCAGCCCATCCATGGCCTCAATGATGTTTAAATTCAAGAAGACACCCCACAGAAAGACTAGGCCCATGCAACACTCACCACCCCTGGGCAAAGGGCCCCACCAGCAGCCCCAAAAAAACGACAAAAATCAGCACAATCCCAGCCCATCCATGGCATCAATGGTGTTTAAATTCAACAAAACAGTTGTATCATGCACCCATAACCAACCCTGGTCCTACTGGATACTGTGGCTACCCACAATATAATTTATTTAATGTTCTGAAAAAGTTCCAAAATTGTAGTTGCAGCAACTGTAATGCCCCAAACAAACTTACTTGTGAAAGTTGATTTCTAATCCAAAAGTGATCCAAAGAAAGTCAAAAAGGCCTCAAATCCAAATATCCAGCAGCACCCACAAAAAGTAATCCTTCCAGCTCCAGATCCAAATGAAAGTGACCAGGAGATGGACAAAGCACTGGGAGGAGCCTGCTGGACAGGAACAGGAAGTTGGAGACTGTGGGGCACTTCCTTCCCTCCCCCCCCCAAAAATGGACTCCTTGCAAAAAAAAGGCCATGCAAATGTCAACCTGAGGAGTGATTCTGATAAAAATCATCATTTTCTGAAGGTTTATCCTGTTTGCTTGTGGATTTCTTGTGCAGAATTGCAAAATTTCTATTTCGCGAGTGCGAGATTGTTCCTTTCCGCCGCAACTACGTGTTCGCAATTGCGAACTCGCGCGAGGTGTGCTGTGCAAGGTGGCAAGCCGCGATTACGTATTCGCGGGCGCCAAACTCCCGCGGGATCACGCAGCAAGATCCAAAATGGCGCGGCACTCGCAAAATATGATCGAGAAAAACAACTCGGCAAACGCTTAATGACGGAAAGTGAACGCCGTGCACCACGCCGCGCGCCGCAACCAAGAAAAAAATCCGCCGCGAGCGGATTCACGGATTTTCGACAAATTCGCGAGAGTTCGCGGATTGCGAATTTGCCGAAAATCCGAAAAATCCGCGAGCGGAGCGGATTTTATGCCCATGCTTACCGACGACTCCATGTATTAGTACTTTTTTGTGGGGGGCTTGAACCTGGTTCCTCCACCCAACAATGACAGCCAACACCATGGCCAGCGCAGCCAGTTAGAACGGACCCACGCTGGCCTGTCAGTCTAGCCCTGAGTGACAGCCAGTCTGCGCCTCGCCTGGCTCCTGCCTCTCCCCATTCCATTGGCCTTCTACTCCAGCCACAAAGTATTCTCCTCCTGAACCACCACCTCTATGTTTTTCCACTCCTCAAACTGATCACCATCTTCTGACTTTACTGCCTCTCTCATCTCCCTTAAAGCTAGTCCCTCCATCCCAGCCTGTCCCCAGGACCACCTCTTCAATGTAGCAGCTCGTCCTGTGCTTGACACTACAACCTCTCGTGGTCCCAATGAGTCGCAACATGCCTTGCCCTCCCACTCTCATTAACAATGTCTGCCCGGACTCTCTCTCGAAACTCACAACTCCTTCCTCTGACTCCCCTGCCTCTACCCATCCCCTTGACTCTCTACAGAGGTCTGGCCACATCTGACTCCCCTGCCTCTACCCATTCCTGACTCCGGAACGAGGTCTCCCTTCATCTGACTCCCTAGCCTCTACCCATCACCTTGACTCTCCGCTGAGGTCTCACTTAATCAGACTCCCCAGCAATCTACCCATCAATGACTCCGGACAGAGGTCTCACTTCATCAGACTCCCTAGCCTCTACCCATCCCCTTGACTCTCCGCTGAGGTCTCACTTCGTCTGACTCCTCAGCCTCGACCCATTCCCATCTTTCCGCCAAGGTCTCACTCTATCCCTTTGGTGAATCCCGTAGGGTATCTCCATTCATCATATTCTGATTTTCTGCCAATTTTCTCCCAGTCTAAACATCCCTCTCATTTAGTCTCTGTCTTCTGCCTCCACCCCCCGTGCACATCTCCCACAATTGTTTATCCATCCAGCTGTGTCCATCGCACCCTCTCCATCTTCATGTTCATCTGGTTCTTTTCCCTCTCTGCCTGCTTCCATCTTCACCTTTCTCATTTCCAGGGCTCGAGTCGGGGTACCACGCGGGTGGACGGCGTCCCCCCACTTATTTTACCGGGGGGACGCCGTCCCCCCCTGCCAAACAGCTGGACTTGTCTCTTTGGCCTCTCTGAGACGAGGAGCTCGGCACCTTTCGTGACATCACTTCCTGTCGTGATGTCACTTCCGGTGACGGCGTCCCCCCACTTCTTTTGTTAGGACTTGTGCCCTGCTCATTTCTTTAGCGCCCATCTCTCCACATTATATGTATTTTTTTTTCCATCTTTCCGGATTCTATTCTCTCTGTGAGATGTTCTGTTCTCCACATTTCAGTTTTTTGTTGGTTCCTTTGTCCCTGTCTGTGCCCTTTAGTCCACATCTCCCTCAGCTCCCTTTTGATTGACATTGTCGCACAGGGCGCCACTAGCGCTAAAGCCGGCCCTGTGGCCTTTCTCCCTTTTGCTTCCTTTGCTCACCCAGATAGATTCATATTTTCTCGGTCATCTCTGGTTTCGATCTCTCTTCATTTCATCTCCCCGGAGTCACTCGGCTCATTACGGGCCCATCCATTACCTTTCCCTATCGCTATCTGCGACCATCTCTTGGCGTCCTCTCCCTCATCGCTGCAAACCAGCACTGTTGTCGGGAGAAGAGAGCGAACACTTCCGATGGGGTAGATCTGTGTGTTGGGGGAAGAGGGGTTGGGGTTATGCACATTTTGATGAAAATATACTTTATTTCAAAAGAAGTCTGAGAGCCACCCATGTTTTTCATTCAAGTGAAAGGTCCGCGCCTTCCCAGCAGCAGAATCCTGTGAATGGAACGCCTATGACGTGTCAGGTCCTCCAATGTGATGTCACGAGGTCCGGGGCACGTGCAGAGAGGGGAGGCCTCCCCGCAGCAGAGACAAGGAGAGGCCACTGAGGGGGAAGAGTGTCGAGGACGATGGAGGTTCTTTTAGGTTCATAGCTGGATCAATGTCTGTGACTAAATATAGATGCATTTTCCTAAAAAAGTGGGTTAAACCCGCGCATTGCCTGCTCCCCCTGTTAAACTGAAACACATGGCATCACCCATAAACCGGTGACGTATGATGACAGGATGAAAAGCCTCCATTATGACGTGCCCTTGGTATAAAAGGCTGGTAACTAAGTAGCTGCAGCATTGCAGCCACGGACACCAGACGGAGAGGACCACTGCTGGCGGCTGGAGCTGAGGCCGGGGAGAGGCCGGAGCTGCAGGGGCGTATCAGTGTCAGGCTCCAGAAAGGAAGTGGGTGGGGATGGGTCTAAAGGGATAATAAGGTGAGTACATCGACCAAACGAAAAGTGAACTGAAAGTGGAACTTGAAACCAAATCGGAACTGACTAAAAACAGACCTGAAACTCCAATTCCCATCACTTCCCTTTATTTCACCTTCCATCCTTTCCGATCAACTTCCCTGCCTTTTACCTTTCTGTCTCCTCTGCCTTCCAAGCCCTTAGAATGCGCCTGCCCGAGGCCACGCAGTGGCCATAGAGAGGGCGGGCCACTAGTCTCGGAGGGCTGTCCCGCCCCCAGCAGGATGTTAGCGTCACCTCCTCACTGGTTGGAGGAGGAGGCTGATCGAGATTCTCGTCCAGGGCGGCGGGGAGGGGCCTCCGTGGGTACTTAGGTTCCAGCACCACTCTGGAGGGCCTCTTTGCCGCCCCGGACGCCGTCGTGTGCTCGTCTGGACACTCTTTCGTCTGGACACTCTTTTTTCTTTGTCCTCGTCGCCCCGATGGTCGTGCCGAGGAGTTGCCGTTTAATTAGGACGTCGGGTCCCTGGTTTTCTCGTGCACCTGGTGAGTGGCGGGGGCCGGTGTTGTAAGCCCCCTTTGTGCTGGAATGTCGGCCGTTTTTGTGCTTCAGTGGCGTTGGGGGCATTTGGGTGCACGTTCGGTTTCTCTCACGATGAGGAGCATAGAGAGTGTGTGGTAGAGGGGACGGAGCAATTGTTAGGGGCGCTGCGCTCTCGGCGGTCCCAGGGAAGTGTGACATTCTGGTTAGTGCGGCGGTCTCGGAAACGGAGAACGGGCCTGGGACCAGGTTTCAAGTAGCGGCACGGCAGGGTACTTCCACGCATAGGCGCCTACTTCACGTCTGCTGAGTAAAACTGTTGAGCAGCCGCGCGGCGCGAGGCCTAGGATGGGGGTTAGATTGAGCACCGTATGTATGGCCGTGTTCAGTGCAAGAGCGACGCTGCCACCAGTGAGTGTCAATATTTGGTACTATGTTTCCTAATACCTTGCCAGATAGCTTCATGGACGAACGTTTAGAAGCCCTAGGCAGTCTGCGTATATAGCTTGCTTTCTGAGGGTCAGTGAGAAACAAACACGCGCGCATGAACCGGCAGATGGTTCATCTATCGGGCAGAACTATCACAGACAGTTCCTTCATTACAGAGGCTTGCGTGTTTCGGCGTCCATTCTGTGGCCCCAAGAGGATCGCCTGAGCACATGGATTTGGGTTAAGCCAGGCCAATTCTTGAGTGGTTAGTTGGCTACCGTTGCTACGCGAGCTGGACCCTGCGTTGGGGGAAGTTGTGTATGTAAGACAGGGGGATGACGAGTTTTCATAAATCATCGAGTGCTTGTAAGTTAGGCTAACGTTCCCCTCGCTCGAAATGCGTTTCAATTGGGCCGGTTTGGTGTGGGTCCGCCTTGTGTGGAAGGTCGCAATCTGTATAGGCCTTGCTAGTGCGGAGGTTACCGTGCATTACTAATTTGCCACCGATGTTTCCATTGTTGGAATCAGTCTATGTAGGAGTTAAGTGTGTACGGGGCGGACATGTCTTTCATTGGGCATGACGTTTAGAATTTTGCTTAGTGCGGAGGTTCTGAGTACGATTAGTTTAGGCATAACGCTTATTCCGTGTCGTATTGCTCTATGTCGGCGGGGCTATCTTCATGGGCCGGGGCCTCATGACTATGTGGCCTGCCGTTTTGACCCTTCCCGCCATGGGGATGCATTGTGGTGTCGGTCGTGCAGACAGCTCCACGTGGCCGGCGGCAATTATGTTCAGCTTTGGTGCGTTAGTTGCAATGTGGTATGCCACAGGCCGTTTTGCGGCGATTGTTGCGTTTTCGTATTCTTGCCTCGCCAGGATATTCATGTGGTGGCTCGCCAGCATCGCACATACAGCCCGCCCCCCCCCCCTTTTTTTCCGGTGCTTCGACGCCATCCTGGGACACGGCTGGTCCGCCATGGCAGTGAGAGGGGCGGGCCCGGGAGCATTTGTTTAATGGCGCACATTGTTATAAAGGGGGTAGAGTATCATTGTGTCTTGGCATTTCGATGCCTAATTGAGTGTCTTGTTCTCGTTAAGTTGGACAATTGCGTAATGCAGTGCGAGGGACAAACAGTACGCGCACAAATTTGTTGATTGTGACCGTAGTTATTGAGGATGTGTAGTCTCATTGGGCCATAATGCCGTGAGACCCAATCGTGTGACCGATTCCGTTTTGTACGGGGCATTAGATATTGAGCGTGAGGGTTCAGCCCATTTCGCGCGCAATTTCGGGGTGTGACCGTATTTAAAATTGGAGTACAGTGTCTTTGTGCCATAGTAACTTCGAGGCCCATTTGTGGGTCTTTCCTAATTTACGTGTGGCATGGTAATTCCTGCGCGATGGGTAAGCATATGTTGTGCATTGTTTACTTTATGGCGGTCGTATTTACGAAGTGTGTGTGGTATCATGGGGCCATATTACCTCGAGGCCCACTCGTGTGATGCACTTTGGCAAGTGGCATCTTACGAATTGTGTTGTTTCCTCCCGTGCAGGCCCAACTCGCATCCCCCCCCCCTTTTGTCGCCCTCCTCGGGCTGCGCGGTGTCCTGCAACAAACTGTTGCGAGGTATGTATCAGCAAAACGCGGGGGCAGGCGTAGGATGGAGTCGGGGTGTGAGAGACTTTGTGTAAGGTACGAGGCCTTTACTTAGGCCGGAGTGGCATCCTGGGTTGTAGTAATTGCAGATGCGTTCACGCCCCCCCATGCGCCCCTGCCCCGGGGCGTGCGGGGGCGCGTGTACATAGAACCAGCCATCCGGTTGACGTGAGCATTGCTTCCATGCTTACAGTGTATGTGCTATGGGAGTACAGTGCAGCGCGACGGGTAAGCCTATTCTGCGCGCGTTTGGGTTACGGCGTTCTTATTACAAGGGGGTATAGTATGCATAGGGCCAGGGTATCGTAGGCCCAATTGAGTGCCTTGTGCAATTTGGAATCATGTGCCTTTGTTTGTTGCTGCAAGATTGTAAGTTTTTGCGTGCGCGAAGTTGTTGCCTGTGCCAGCATGCTTAAGGGTTCGTTATGGCAAAGTAGGTAGCGTCTTCAACAATAGTACCTCCAGGCACATTCGATCTAACACGCGGCGACGCATATTCCTGCGTGAGATATGCCGTTCGGCCGCAACCTTATTTTGGTTCCGATTGTATGTGCTGGTTTCCTTATTAGCGTCCTTATTTAAATATGGGACGGAGTACCATTATGCCATGGTCCACGGTGCATGCGGTGTTGTTTGGGTTGGACAGTCTCGCCCCTCGTGAGGTCCAGGGGTACATCTGCTTCATGTGCGTTATGTGGCGCTGTCAAATTTCTGTCTACATCAGCAGGTTTGTGGTACATGATGCATGAGGCATCAAGTCAGGAGCTATCCTTGTGGTTTCAACTTTACAGGGATAGGTGCTTATGTGAAGGGAGGGGTGTACTCACGTGATGTTTGTTTTCGGCCTAGATCTGTTGGGACAATCAGTCCAAATTCTACGTGTAATTAATGTTAGGTTGCACTGGTTTCTGTAATATAGAGTTCCTCCACGTAATTGCATGTGGTGGGAAGGGAGTCAGTTTTGCAAGTTCCCTACACATTTGTGAGTAGTGGACCAGGGTTCCGGTATGATGTGGCGTTTTACGGGGTCTACCTCGAGGTCACAAGTTCTAACCTCGTCGGGTCCCTCAGCCTTTTATCAGTTTGAGGTCGTAAAGCGAGCTCCTTGCAGCCAGTTTTGGCTTCGAGATTCGAGTATAGGAATGCGCAGCATTAAGTTGAATGTGTCACTAGATACCGGAGGGTTAGGTTTCATCTGCGTGCCTATGCGAGGCGTCACCTTCACTAGGAAGGCTTTTGCTTCTTCCCTCCATTACTTATTACTTAAATTAAGCGGTTAGCCACCAAATCTTTTGTAGTCTCCATGGATAGGGTATCCGCTCTCATCTTTAGCTTCGTTCGTGTCAGGGTGCGAGTGTTTTCTCAGGCTTTTGTCCCGGCGTTCGTCGGTCTCCGTGACCACGGGCCCCATTCTAGCGCTGTGAGTGTCGCGTTCGGGCCCATATCGAAAGCGGCCACGGAGAGATGTGCGCGACCGCTGAGAAAGTGTCCGGGGTTCAACAGAAAGAAAACTAAAAGCTAGCCGGGTGAATGCATTGTCGCCAAAGACAACGTCTGCTCCATTGCAGGGCCAGAAAGTTTAGAGGGTTGTGTGTTTCAGGCAGGCGGCCTAAGTGTCTGTGGGGCCTACATTTGGAATCTTACATCTTCTTAGGGCCAACACAGGCTTTTCTACTTTCTGCCATCAGTGCAACATGCACCTAAGTTGTACCATAGTAATACTGCTACCCCGGGGCGGAAAGTGCTGCGTTCAGGTCACGTGAGCACACTCTTTGAAGCGCATAGGACAGGAACATTCTCGCGGCATGGCATCAGTCCTGGGTCCTCGGCTGCGCGCAGCTAATGTCAAATAAAGTTCATGTGGCGAGGTCCCCCCCCCCCAAAGTGTGGTATAGCAGCAATATGTTATGGCGCAATATTGTAGAGCCACACGTGAGCTTTTGGGAAGTTTCATATTTTGTTTGGACAGTTGCGCTGCTAGTTTCTGCCTGACCTGCTAACAACGAGCCTCAGTCGGTCGAAGCCAATCTCTGGGTAGTCACCATTGTCTGTATGCCACCACAGTGGAAACGATCTCATACGCATCGGGGCCTGGTCAAACAACCATGGGAGTCGCATGGAACAGGCACAGGGTGGGGGCTGCGCAGTGTGCATGTGGATGAGCGCCTTTTTCCCGCTAGAGTGATACTGAGCTATGGGTCCTGTGTGTACAGATGTCGTATGATTGTCTGCTCGGTCCAGGGGGGGCGCGTAGTGGTGCGCTCTGTGGATATGTAGGGAATTCACGCTTGCCCCTGCGCATTCATAGGGCCATGCGTAGCGCTGTGGAACCCCATCTTTCATCCCAAAAAACGGTCTAGTCACACTGTCTGGACACGTGTACGTATGACACAACAGTGTAATCAGTGTGCCAAAGGTGTCGATATTCTGTCACGTTTATGCTTCCGGCGTCTGTTGAGGTCTGTCCTAATACGGTAGAGCAGGCACCCCACTGAATTTCGCGGCCTTGCGTGCTAGGGGGAGCCTAGAGCCGCGTTGTGATGATATATGGCTGGGTGGAACTTTTCTTTGGCCCCTGTAGTAGAAGTAGTATGTCGGGTATGCAGCCGGCAGCGTTTCTCGTTCCACATCTAGTGTTGTATCTTTGCATCCACTGCCTGCGCCTGGATTTCAAGAACAACTATAGGCGTGGGCCCCTAGTAGACAGTCAATTTGGAACAGCTCCAAAGGTGCAGTTATTGCTGCGCGAGCGTACATAAAGCGCAATGTCAGCTAAAGTTTGTTAACTGCGCTTCAGCAGAAGTTTTTCAAAGACTGGGTGGAGTCTGCTGAGGCGTTGTGTGTGTGGGAGGTGGTTTTCAGCGACTGTGCTGGTTCTCCCTCTCCATAGATTAAGGAGCGATAGCAGCAGAGGAGGCCGCCGCTTTACACGGTCTCCGTTCCAGGGTCTTGACCTTGCGTACCTGGGGATAGTCTACACTATTGCTGTAGAGGGATTTGTGCTCTGGGCATATGCAGATTAGTGGCTGAGGGGCTGTCGTTTAGCGGGCGCGTCTTCCTACAGATACTATCTTAGAGGTAGCATGGCCAAACGTCATGATGCGGGGTGGGATCTTAGGGGGCACGTGGCTCCAGTCTCACTAATCCACGGTCGGTGGCCCTTAGTTTCCCATCTGGCTAGCTTTCCTAGCGATAGCATGGCCCAGCTGCCTCCAGACTTTATCCCGAGAGGGCAGGTGAGGCCCGCCGTCAAGACCTGTCAATCCTGTATTGACATATGTAAGCATCACCCAAGTTGTAGTACATTGGTACTGTTCCCTTCTTGTCCCTGCGCTCCCTCGAGTTTAGCAGCACAGGCCTTTTTCGCAGACGCCCTTCCGCCTTGCTTGCGGTGTATGGCGTTTCTCCAGTAGTGGTAACATAGCAGGGTGGGCCGGTGGGCGCCTGTGGTGAAGGATTGGGGGGAGTTGCAGGGCATGTGCTGTAATGCCTACGGATTATTAGCCTAAGTTGCCTTCTGTCGACAACCCGAGTGGGCATGTGTTGCCTGCTGCTACGCCAATCCGGTATTGGCATATGTTAGACATCACCCGAGGAGTATAGGATAAGAAGTACTGACCGCCCTTTGCCCCTGTGCTCTTGAGCATTGCAGCACAGGCTGTCATCGCAAGCACACTTCGCAGGTTTTTTCCCCGGAAGCATGGTGGTGGTGCCATGAAAAGGTTCACCCAGCGTAGGGGTCTAGGCGTGTCAAACTATGACATGTGTCAGGACCAAATTAGGGTTATTTGGAGGAGGATGGTGTCCACCTCACGCCTGTAGGCTCTGACTTCCTCCTGCTGGACAATAGGGGCAGGAGGCCTGGGTGTCTCATCAGGCATGTAAGGTTCATGCCAGCATCAGGTATCAGCGAGGTGGCAAGGGTCCACCGCTCTACCGTCGTCCTGGTCTTGTTAAGTTTGACTGACTAGATGCTCGGCAGAGCAAATTTTGCAGAGACCTCCTCCTGCTGGACAATAGTGGCAGGAGGCCTGGGTGTCTCTTCAGGCATGTAAGGTTCATGCCAGCATCGGGTATCTGCGAGGTGGTAAGGGTCCACCGCTCTACCGTCGTCCTGGTCTTGTTCAGTTTGACTGACTAGATGCTCGGCAGAGCAAATATTACAGAGACCTCCTCCTGCTGGACAATAGTGGCAGGAGGCCTGGGTGTCTCTTCAGGCACGTAAGGTTCATGCCAGCATCAGGTATCTGCGAGGTGGTAAGGGTCCACCGCTCTACCGTCGTCCTGGTCTTGTTCTGCTTGACGGACTACAGGCTCTGCAGAGAAAAGATTGCAGGTTTCTTCCCCGAAAGCATGGTGGTGGTGCCATAAGAAGGTTCACCCTGCGTAGGGGTCTAGGCGGTTTAAACCTTGACATGCGTCAGGACAAAGTGAAGGGTTATTTGGAGGAGGATGGTGATCCCTCACGCCTGTAGGCTTAGACCTCCTCCTGCTCGACTTGCAAGAAGCACTCTTGAGCGAAGGTTGCAGGTAGAAAAGGTAGCAATGGTGGGGGGGCCTGTGCGGCAGCGGGTACCACCGCACAGGCTGTGGCGGAGTTACTGGGCGATCCGGAAGAAGAGAGGTGCAAACGATGTACTTCAGCGGGCACATAGGGGTGCCAGAGCCTAACCTGTAACCTCATGGGAGGTGCAGGAATTCGTGTCGGTGCCCCAGTAGTCCTTCGGGCGGTTGTGGGCCTGTGCAACCGGGGGTTTGCCTAGTCACGCCAAGGGGCGTGTCAGTATTTATATTCTAATTGTACAGCAGTTGGGTGGTTCGCCACTGTGCTGTTTGGCTCAACAGGCGGGCAGGTGGCGAGAATGCAGCCGGCCCGGGATCGCCCGTAATGTTTACCCACCTTCATTACATATGTTGTATGTAATAAACCTGCAGCAAATTTTTCCCAAACTAATACGATGTCTGTGTATTATTTTGCATGTTTGGGGAATGTGGGGGGCGGGGGATTTCCTGTGGCCCTGATGTGACTATGCGCCTGCCCGAGGCCACGCAGTGGCCATAGAGAGGATGGGCCACTAGTCTCGGAGGGCTGTCCCGCCCCCAGCAGGATGTTAGCGTCACCTCCTCACTGGTTGGAGGAGGCGGCTGATCGAGATTCTCGTCCAGGGCGGCGGGGAGGGGCCTCCGTGGGTACTTAGGTTCCAGCACCACTCTGGAGGGCCTCTTTGCCGCCCCGGACGTCGTCGTGTGCTCGTCTGGACACTCTTTTCCCTCCCTTGCCTCTAACCCAGAGTGTTGGTATAGGGGATTTGTGGAGGTTTTTAATGTGTCCATTTATCGTTGCAGGTTGGAGTTAAGCGGAGTTACTGGGCGATCCGGAAGAAGAGAGGTGCAAACGATGTACTTCAGCGGGCACATAGGGGTGCCAGAGCCTAACCTGTAACCTCATGGGAGGTGCAGGAATTCGTGTCGGCGCCCCAGTAGTCCTTCGGGCGGTTGTGGGCCTGTGCAACCGGGGGTTTGCCTAGTCACGCCAAGGGGCGTGTCAGTATTTATATTCTAATTGTACAGCAGTTGGGTGGTTCGCCACTGTGCTGTTTGGCTCAACAGGCGGGCAGGTGGCGAGAATGCAGCCGGCCCGGGATCGCCCGTAATGTTTACCCACCTTTATTACATATGTTGTATGTAATAAACCTGCAGCAAATTTTTCCCAAACTAATACGATGTCTGTGTATTATTTTGCATGTTTGGGGAATGTGGGGGGCGGGGGATTTCCTGTGGCCCTGATGTGACTAACCACCATCACCTCGCTTAACATTTCCCAGTTCCGCTCCTGTCCTGTCCTTTCCCTTTTCCTTTCCCTTTCCTTTCCCTTCCCTTCCCTTCCCTTTCCCTCCTCCATCCGCACTCCCCTCCTCTTCCCTTTCATCCTTCCATATCTCTTTTATTCTCTCTGCTTCACTTCTGCACCCTCTCCCCCTTACTGTTACTTCTCCTCACTACCATTCCCTTTCCTTCTGTTCTATCCCCTCCCCTTTTCCTTTCCCTTCCGTTTCATTCCCTTTCCTTTCCATGTTTGATTTCTCTTCCTTACGTCCCTACCTCTCCTCAACTCTTTCCTTCTCCCCCTTTATTTAGATCTCCCTTTCCTTCCTCACTTTCTTCCCTACCTGTTCTATCCTCTCCCCTTCTGTCACTCCACTTTCTGTTCCTTATACCTTCCTTCCTTAAACATTCCATTTATCTCATTTCCTTATACCTTCCCTTCCCCTTGCCTCTCTCTTCCCTTCCAATCCAACACCTCTCCAACTCCCACCCCCTCCTCACCCGTCCCTCCCTTCTGCTTTCCCTTCCCATCCTGTCCATCATTCCCTCCCATTTACCTTCCCAGTTCCCCATACTCTGCTCTCTCTTCCCTTCCCTTTCTCTCCCTCCCACTCCCACACCTTCCCTTCCTTTCCCAAATCTTCTCATCCCGGCCCACTCAACCCCATACCCATCCCTCTCCCTTCCTTCTCCTTCTTCTCCTCCCCCTCTCCTCTCTCCTCCCTTCCTATCCCACATCTCCCTGCCTCTCCCCTCATCCCTCCCTCCCTTCTGCTTTCCTTTTGCTTGACATTTGCATTCCCCTTTCCCTTCCCTGTCCCCTTCCTCTCCCCTCACATTGGCTCTCCACTACAACCCTTCCCTCCCCTCTCCTTCACTTTCAACCCCTTTTTCATTCCCCATTCCCTTCTCCACCCCTCTTCCATTCCCTTCCCTTTCCTCCCTCTTCCCTTCCAATCAAACTTCTTTTAAAATCCCTTACCTATTCCTTTCCATTTCCTCTAATTCCCTTCCATTTGCCTTCTCTTCCTTACTTGCCTATCTCCTCTTCCCTCCTGGTCTCACCTTACTTTCCCTTTCCCTCTATTCCATTATTCCCTACCTCTACTATCCTCTCCCCTTTCAACTCGTCCCATTGCTTTTCTAATCCCTCCTCTTCCCTTCTCCTTCTTCCATTCCCTTCCTTCCCATCCATTCCATTCCCTTCACAATCCCCATCCCCTCCTTCACCCTTCAATCTCCCTTCTTTCCTTCTCCATTCCTTTCCCTCCCTTCCTTCCTTCCTACTCTCCTCCCTTCCCATCCCACACATCTCCATCTCCCACTCCCCAACCTTCCCTTCCCATTTACCTTCCCATTCCCTTCTCCTTTGCCCCTTCCCCTTCCTCATTTCCACTCTTCCCTTCGCCATGCCCTTCCCTTCTTTCTCATCCCTTTCCATTCCTCCCTCCCTTCTACTCTCCTCCCTTTCCATCTCGCATATCTCCACCTCCCACTCCCCACCCTTCCCTTCCCTCATTTCCTTCCCATTTACCTTCCTCTTTCCCTTTCCCTTTGCCCCTTCCTCATCCCCCCTCTTCCCTTCCCCATGCCCTTCCCTTTCTTCCATCCCTTTCCATTCCTCCTCCTTTCCACTCCCCACTGCTTCCTTCCCCTTCCATTCCTTTTCCTTCCCTTCTCCATGGCCTACTCTTCTCCATCCCAACCCCTCATCCTTTCTTTCCCTTCCCTAACCTGTTCCCTTGCCCACCCCATCCCCTCCCCATCCTCCTCCCTCCCCTTTCTTTCCCTTCTACCTTCTGTCCCCTTCTCCCTTCTGTCCCCTTCCCTTCTCTCCTTTCCCTTTCATTCTTTCACCTTCCCTTCTCTCCCTTCCCTACCCTTCCCTTCTCTCCCCTCCCCTCCCCTTCTCTCCCTTCCCTCCCTTCCCTTCTCTCTATTCCCTTCTCTTCCATTTCCTTTCACTCATCCCCCTTCACCCCTTCCCCCGTTCTGTCTGTTTCATTCCCTTCCCCCCACTTTCCCTCTTCCTCCCCTTCCCTCCCACTCACCATCCACTCTTTCCCTTCACTTCCCTTCCCTCACACTCACACTCACCCTCTTCCCCTAACCCTCCCTTCCTGACCCATCCTCCTTTCACCTTCATGCCCCTTCTTTCCCCATACACTCAACTCTTCACCCTATCCCTTCCCCTCTACCCTTCTTTCGTCCTTCCCCTCTAAACCCTTCTGCCCTCACTTCATCTCACTACCCCCCTCCCTTCACCTTTTACCCTTCCCATCCCACCCCTCCACTCCCCTTTGCTTCCATCTCCTTTCTCTTACCTTCTCTGCCTTTAGCTTCACCCTCTCCTCTTCCTCCCCTTCCAATCCTCTCACCCCTCTGCTCTTCTTCCCTTCCCCTCCGCTTGCCTGTCCCTTCTCTTCGCTTCTTCCCCATCCCTTCCTTTCATTGTCTATTTCTCCTTCTGTTCCCTCATATTGCCTTTCCGTCCCACCCATCCCCTCCCCTCCCTTTCCTTCCCCTACTCTACCCTCTCCTTTCCTCTCCCCTCATCTCACTTCACTTCCCCTCCCCTGCCCTGCCTTTCTCCTGTCCCTTCTTTATTTTCCTCTCCCTTTCGACCCATTCCTTTCCCTTTCATCCTTTCCTTTCTTCCCCTACCTCTTCTATCCTATTCCATTTGTCCCTCCCCCTCTTTTCCTTATCTGACTCCTTTCCTTCCCTTCTCTTTGCTTGCCATCCCTTTCTCCCCTTCTATCCTTTGCCCTCACCTACCCTTCCCTGCTATTGGAGACGAAGGAGAGCTAACCCCCACTTACCTGTGAGACCTGTGAGACGCCGCCACCGCCAGGAGTCATACTGTGGCAGCCAGGTACTCGGAAGCACGCCGCCACCGCCAGGAGTCATTTCACTGCTGACTACACGCGCCGCCGCTCCGGGACTACAATTCCCGGCAGCCTACGCGGCGGCGCGCTCTCTGATACCGCGAGAGCGCCAGGAGGCGCACATAAGCAGCGCTGCACCCGGCGGAGTGGGGGAGACGAAGGAGAGCTAACCGCCACTTACCTGTGAGACCTGTGAGACGCCGCCACCGCCAGGAGTCATACTGTGGCAGCCAGGTACTCGGAAGCACGCCGCCACCGCCAGGAGTCATTTCACTGCTGACTACACGCGCCGCCGCTCCGGAACTACAATTCTCGGCGGCGCGCTCTCTGACACCGCGAGAGCGCCAGGAGGCGCACATAAGCAGCGCTGCACCCCGCTTCGCGGGACGCCCGGGGCGAAGCCTGGGCAAAGGGCGGGCCCTCTACGGCAGGAAGAGACAGGGACAGGGCTTTGACCCCTGGTCAAATTGCCCAAGTAAGTTACCTTCTCCCTATTGGATTTACTAGTGATTGTGATACCTCCTAGTGTTGTACATTACACGGATTCACAGAGACGCTACTCGATATATCTGCCTTTTAACATGTCTAAATCAAATTCGACTGTCCTTCTTAATACTATAGATAACTATATGGTTCAGAAAGTGGCCAAAATAAACAATGACAGGAGATCATCCTTGGGCCAGAGCCTCTCTCCAGATTTGCTCATTGACAATACACCTTTACCTACTCCTGCTCTGAATATTAGTAATGAAGTGTTTCAGACCCCGGACAATAACTCTCTGACACAGCTCCTAGTAGCTATTGCTGATTCTGTACCCGAGAGCACACCTGAGGAAGAACTAATACTCCTAGAAGAGGAGGGCCCTACACCGGTCCCAGCACCAAGAGTAGTGAAGGCAGGGGTGAAGAGTATATCTAAACGGGGTGGCCTTCGATGAGGTAAAAAATGTCATGATGTATCCCCTCTGGCCAATAATGGAGATGATACAGGGGGAATTACTGAAGGAAAGGTACATTTGGATGAAGACCAATTCAAGAAGTTGTTAAATGCCCTGGATAATAAGATTAAAACTATAACCAAGCCGCTTTTAAGTAAAATAGACAAGCTAACGGTAGAGGTGAATAGGCTGGGGGGTCTTCTACAAAAATCATTAGAAGAAAAAGCGTTCATTCCAATATCGAAAACACTCTTAGTTGAAACAAAAAATACCCAAACTGCCCCAAGGTTAGAACTACTTGAAAATACTCCCTTGTTCTCCACGGAGAACACTGACCTAGGGAGGGAGGGCTCCAGGGATTTACACATCAACCAGAGTAATTCTGAAGGGCTGAGACAAAGGGACAGCAGGGTAGATTTTAACCCAGAGAAGGGGCCTGTAGAACTAATAGTAGAGGCATCTCCTCTAATATTGGTGCTGGCAAATGTCCCCCATTTGGAATCAGGGCAAGTTGAAAACATCCCATCCCTGATAAATAAATCCTTACACTGGTTATCTAGGAATATGGTTTTTACCCCGGGAGGCAGGGACCAGTTGGCGCAAGAAGTAGTTAAATCTAGAAGAGTTGAGTGGATCGGGGGTGGCACTAAAAAATTTAAAGGGGATTGTGTGGTGCTACACCTGTCTGATCCAGAAGTGCTGCCAAACATTCTAGCGAATATATACCCCCCCCAGCGTAGATCAACTGAAATAGTGCCGCTAACACTGGACTTTTTTTACACGAGTAGAGGAGGGAATACTTTAAACCCAACAATGCTGAAAACTAAATGGATCCCTGTACAAAAAAAAAACCAGAACCCATGATAAAAGGAATGATTGGGGAATACCGACGGAAAATAGATTTTCGGCCCTTTCCGGTCTTTCTGGTCTTAATGAGTGTGACTGACTGGAAGTACGGATGATCATAGAAAAGAATAATGTTGTAGAGCCCCAAGAAAGTGGAAATGATGCCCTTATAAAGTTTTTAGAAATAAATAATAGTGACGGTAAGATATCTGGTTGCAGTGCAGATCTTCCTAACGCAGGAGGGCTTTTGTCACTAAATCCCGCATCATCACAAGCAATGGGGAAATTAGCCCCACTCTTCCCTTGCCGTACTATAATCAGGGAGCCTCATTGCAAGAGCGGCCCAATCAGACGAAAGCTAGTCTTAAACGTATTTCCTGGAACTTGGCGGGAATCCACCATAAACTTGAATCCCCGGAATGGTGTGAATTTATTGACTCCCAAGATGTTATCATGTTACAGGAAACTTGGGCAGTGGCACCTGTTTTTCTCCAGGGCTTTTTAAATTTCTCTGTCCCCGCTAATAAGAACATTAAAGGGCGGCCCTCAGGGGGTCTAACCACTTGGGTACGACAATCCCTACAATGTACCATCAAGCAGAGGCCCGCCAGCAATTGTGATATACTGCCGATTGTGATCACCTGGGTCGATGGCCATACTATGGTCTTATATAATATCTATGCCAGGGGAACCCAAGGGGGCAAAGCATCGGAAGTGATAGGTGCATTGGATAATGATCTAGAGACCCTCCCGGCCCATTATACTATTCTAGTGGGGGGAGATCTGAACCCAACATTTGAGCCACTAGGAGTTGAGGATAATGAATTGGCCCTAGAGGAAGATACCAAATGGGGAGTCCCCCAATTGGATCTACCGAGGGTAAAAAAATGGACAGAAGTAGCAATTCAGGTGAAGAGTTTGTGCTTGGCTAGGGGGTTGAGGGCAGTAAATGGCCGCACCCCCTCAGACCAGCAGGGCATGCATACTTTTGATAACTTGAGGTCAAGTAGTCGGATAGACTACATCCTCATAGATGTTAGAGATTGGCACAAAGTAGAAGACATGAAAGTGACATCAAGATTGGAGAGTGACCACAATCCATTGTGCTTACTCTTTAATCAGGATCAAGGTAAAAGCTCACCTAACAAGGACGGAGGTGTTATGACATTAGAAGTCCTTCCAACTAATAATCTCCGTCACGTTAAATGGGCAACTTTGGTAGATAATCCTGGGGTTATGCAGGACTTACTGGAGGTAGTTAGTAAAGAGATTAGTAATCTACAGATCCATTGTAATGAATTACATTTTAACCAACTTATTGAAGAGTCACAGCCAAAGTTTTTTACTAATTTACAGAGGTTTTTCCTAAAAAAAACACAGAAAAGGAAGGGTGGCACGACCACTCATGCAGAAGGGCGCGACAGAACCCTCAGTTCAGCATTAAGGACCAAAGTAGGTGTACTAAAGGCCAGGGATGACTACAGGAAAGCCCAAACCAGGGCAAAAAGACTGTGGGATGAGAACTTATGGCTAGACCTCAAGAAGGCATGTGTAGCCAAACAACAGAAAGAGTTCTGGGCCATCTTAAAGTGGGGTAGTGGGGGAATAGCAGACTGTCCGAAAAACCATGTAGCGAAGGAAGCATGGGTGGAATTTTTTAAACCTCAATATGCTGATAACCTGCCCCAATCAATCGAATTGCCCCCAGAAAGAGTATTCTATAGTCATGGAATATTCTCACTGAAAGATGTAAATGAGGCGATGGATGGGGTAACTAGAGGTAGGGCACCAGGAATTGATGGAATACCAGCGGATGTATTTTTATCTGACAGAGCCAACTGGTGTAAATATTTCGTATGGCTTGCGAATTCTATCGCACAAGGAGCAATGATCCCAGCAACATGGAAGGGTGCGGAGATTATACCAGTTTTCAAAAAAGGGGATAAGACTCTACCAAGTAACTATAGACCGATTAGCCTTATCGATTCGGCACAAAAATTGATGGGCAGGATGATTCAAAATAAAATTCAAGCCTGGATAGACGATAAGGATATCCTGTCCCCGTATCAAGCTGGCTTTCGACCATTAACTAGCTCTCTTGACCAGGTATTCCATTTTTTAACTTTGTTTTGGAAAAATGTAACCTTGATAAATGGACCATTATATGCTGTTTTCGTTGACTTGAAGTCAGTGTTTGATTTGGTTCCCCGGCAAAAACTTTGGATTGTTTTGCGCGATCTCGGAATAAGCCCCGAATTGTTGACTTTGCTTATACGCATGCACGAAAACAACTATGCAAGGATTAGGTGGGGTGCACAGGGAGACGTCACTGAACCTTTCCCCGTGGAGCGTGGGGTCAGGCAGGGTTGCGTCCTGGCCCCCACCTTATTCTCCCTTTATATCAACGGCATAGTAGATTTCCTAAAGCAATCTCCGACAGATGCCCCGGTATTAGATGGGGGGCGGGTCCCAGTATTAATGTTTGCTGATGACACTTTACTGGTCTCGCGGACCCCTAGTGGATTACAAAAGACAATCAACGCCTTTGGAGATTTCTGTCGGATACGGGGCTTGGAACTAAATACGACAAAGACTAAGTTTATGAACCTGAATCCTGCAAAGCAATTTAAGGGAAAAATGCATTTTAATGGGTCTATTTTGGAGGAAGTGAATGCTTTCACCTATCTAGGTATTTCTCTACAGGCCAACATGAATTGGAAATCTCATATGGACTCTGTGGTGCTAAAGTTCAATCAATTGGCTGGGGCTATAGCACAAAAACATAAATCTTCATTTACAAAACCCATTCAGCCCATAATGGAGATTTATAGTATGAAAGTGCTGGGCGCTTGCCTCTACGGATCAGAGCTACGGGGTTTTACCAACTTGAGTACTTTGGCTACTGCAGAAAACAAATTTCTCCGCAGAATGGTTGGTATCCCCCAGAGCACTCCCTCGATCCCGCTCCAATATGACCTTGGGAGGAAGAAAATCGAGGATATGGCTAGATTGCATCCTCTTTTATATTGGGGGCGCGTAAAGACTACCCCTGAATTGGGCCACTATGCATCTGCTCTCATGGACATTATTAGCTCCGATCGGTTTCATAAAATACCCTGGCTTAAAGAAATTAGGACTTTGCTCCAAAAAATGCACCTAGACCATTTATGGACTGTAGTTGATCCTCAGGCCTTTCCATCTAAGGCATCATTGAAAAAGATGTATTGGGACATGATATTCAATACTGTTTTGACTACTAGTCAACCTCCCATGTTGGCATCCCAGTTTTTGGATTTAAAAGTAATCCCCAAATGCGAACAGTACTGGGATTTGATTACTAAACCCCTAGACAGAAAGCTGTACTTCCAGTTTAGAATTGGCTCCTTACCACTTAATGCTTTTACTGTTAAATGGTCCCTAGGCAATGTAAACACATGCTGCTATTGTAAAGATCATGTTGAGGACATCCCACATTTCCTGTTTGCATGCCCATTATATGCTGCCCCGAGAACGAGATGGCTAAAACCGATCTGTAGGAATTTGGGGATAAGGAAATATCTAGAGGCACTAAGAATATTAAGATCAAATTGTGCCCCCAATCTTGCTATCGCCTTAGCCAAATACTTGGGATGGGCCTGGATAATACGCATGCGCACTTTAAACTGTAACTAATCATGTATAATGGATTGCGTAACTATGGGGACAACCTCAAATAGATAAGATTTTGCATTGTGACTCGGATTTTAAAATGTATGAATTTTATAACTGAAGTATTCGTCAGCACATTGTAATTTGATGGTGTTTAATATGTATTTTATGCTGATCTTAAAGTTTTAGAATAGTATTTATATTGTTTAGTATAGGGAAATATGCTTTTATGACAATGCTGTCGAATAAAGTATTTAAACTTGAAACTTGCTATTGCCTTACCTTCCCTCCCTCCCCTCCCCGTCCCTCTCCTTCACTTCTTTACCCTTCCAATCCCTCACCCTTAACTTCCTTGCTTTCCTATCTTTTCTCTTCCTTACCCCCATCCCTTTCTGCCCTACTTCTTCTGCTCAATCTCGAGTTGTTCATCCACCTTCCTGTCCTTTTATCACCGCTTCCCTGTCTCTCCTCTCCCTTCCCCTTACCCTTCACCTCCTCCTGCCCTTCCCTTTATTTACCACCCCTTTGGCATGACCCTTAGAATTAGCCCCTTGTCTATATCCCTACTGCCTTCACCCTGTAGCCATAACCATGCTCCCTGAGCATTGTAGCCTGAGCTCCGAAAGATGTCCCGCTCCATAACCATGGGGAGGTAGCCCAGCACCTTTGGTCCTGCACCCAGTATCCTAAACCCCGACCCTTAGTCCTACACCCATAACCCTTTGTCCTTATCTTTGTGTCCTTTATCCTGTATTATTATCCCTGTTCTCCTAGCCGTGTTCCAACAACCCAGTACTTCTAGCCGTGCACGCCTGTCTCTCATACTTGCTCATGTATCACGTTGCTTGGCACTATGTGCCAAGCAAAGATAAGAGTGCATGTCTGGTTGGTCACTCAGGACATCAAAATGCTTCCAACATAGGATCACAACAAACATCTCACTGGCAGCTTTAATCCTTGCCAATATTTCCTATCTACACTTCACTATGGCACGCTGTTCGGCTGACTTTGCCATTGAAAGCAATGGCAAAGTCACTATTTATGTCACATCTGTGTAACGCACCCCTCCGGCAGGCCTTCTGAGTCCTAAGGCATGATGCAACATATGACACAGGTAGGACATGTATTTTAAATGACCTGACAGTAAACATGCAAAACCACTGATTTTACTGTGGGAAAGACTCAGTCACCCAATTATCAGGTAAAGGTTTACACTAGGCCTGTGGGACAAATTCCACTGAGTTCCTCCACCGGCAGAGTATTGCTATTCAGCCACCCCTAAGGCGTCATATATGATATGCAGCATCTTAAAACCTTCAAAACGTATTTGGAAATAGTACTGCATTTGACTGAGGCTGAGCACACCATACTGGACGTGTGATGAAGGGCGCGGCAACCACTGGTAAACACTCCTGCTGCTTTTACCCATCTGACTACACAACCCACTTGACCTCAACACAGTGCTCCATGCCCATCCTATTACTCACCCACAGGATCAGGCTCTCTCAGAGCTCGGTGTCCATAGCCTCCATGCCCCCCGCATCTCACTGCGCAACATCCGCAGGGGATACCGCCGGATGTTTATTTTTACTTTGCGGAAATCGGCCTGCCCTCTCATTGAAGGTTTGTTAGGCAGACATATTGCCTATTCACAGTTCGAGTTATCATGACAAACATTAAACAACGTTAACCAATAGAGGAGCTGTCACAACCTGCTGTAGCCACTGTTGTGGTACGCTATTGTGATTGGTGGTGAAGTTGTGCAAGTGCCTGCTACTGATAAGTGTATTGAGCCGAGCTGAGCTGATTGGTTGTTGTGGACTGGGAATTTTATCTTGGCGGAGCGCTTTGTGGAGCTCAGAGCCAACATTACTGGGTATGGGACACTCGCGCATAGCTTTCAAAGAAACATCCATTTTTAGGTCGAGGCTATCGTCCCTCAGCGAAGCTGGGGGGCGGAGCCGAAGATTTAATGACTTCAACAGTGGGGCTTAATTCTGCCCCTCTCTTTCATTGGCTAGCTTCGTAAATCGAGGCTAGCCATTGGAAGAGATGTGTGTCAATTACTATTTTCCCCGCCTTGGTGCGATCCGTGGGCGTTTCTGTCTCTTTTTTTAAGTCCCGCCCCTTTTTCGTCGTCATTCGGAGATGGGCGTTTACTTCTTTTTTTATTTTGCCGGCGCTTTTGTTTTGCCATTTCCCCGAACGCCGCTGGAGAAAGGTTGTGCTGCCCGCAGTGTATCGTGTAGAAAAGACCGGATTTAGATCAATATATTCCAATGAAAGAGCGCACATCACACTTTACGAACTTGAAATTTCAATATTCCATCAAATAAACGGACCAACTTGTACAGGGCGCTATTAAGCGACGGGTTTTCTAGGCGCTGGTAAAAAAAAGGCACCGGACAGACACGTGCTCGTCGTCCAAGGCTCCGGTTCTCGTGTGTATTTATAACCTAAATATTTTAAAATGTAAGAAATGTGTAAGGCGCTATTAAAAGCCATGGTTTTGGGCTGCTGTAAACACAACTTTCAGACACCCTAAAATAATCATAATAAAAAATCGATGAATCCTGTGTCTGCCCTTTGTCTGTTGTTATCTGTATTTCCGAATATTGGCCGCTCCTCATTTCATGGCTGAGAACCGCTGCTTCTCTCAAACTTGTCACCTACAATTTCATCATTTCTAATCTCATTGGGCTGTCTGTTCTGTCATTAAAAATTGGCATGAACACGCACATATTTCACTAATGACCCCATCTTAATGCTCTTACTTTAACCCACCACATCATTCATTCATCCATTCACTCATCCGCCTTCCTCCAGCCGAGCATTCTTCCATCCCCGCACCCTCTGGCCTCTGATTTGATCCCAGAACCGGAGCGTTGGACCCCTGGGCCCGTGTATCCGTCCGATGCTTGGGTTACCAGAGCCTAGAAAAACCTGGTTTTATAGCGCTTTAGGGAAATCGATGTGCTTTATTACTGGATATTTAAATTGTAAATTCATCTAAGAAACGAAAAGTTGGACCCCTGAACCCGTTTTGTCCGTCCAATGCTTGTGTTACCAGAGCGAAGAAACATGTTTTTATAGCGCTTTATGATTGGGGGTGTCCTTATATTACTGAATGTTTACATTATAATTTCACCCCTGAACCGGCGCGTTGGACCCCAGCTCTCTATGTTCAACTCCTATGTGCACAAGAAGCCAGAAATTAAATATGAATGTTTTTCATAGCGGCTTGTATATGTGTGTGTGCTTATATTACTGTATGTATCCGAGTGTTGTGTTTTTGTAGCGCCCCGTGAGGGTTGGAGCGCTTCTATTATTGCATATGTAAGTTATAATTAATTTCAAAACCGAAGCGCTGGGGACTCTCCCTGTGTATATGTTTGAAACTGATCTATGCAAGAGTACAAAAACATGTTTTTAATAGCGCCTTAAGGAGGCTGATGTGCTTAGATTACTTAATATTTTATTGTAGTTTAATATCAGAACTAGTGCGTTGGCCCCCAGCTCTGTGTGTATGTCTCTGTGCACCTTGAGTTATCAAGAGCCCCCAAAACATGTACTTTGCTTGCGCCTTCGGTCGGTGTCCTTACATTATTTAAATGATAATTACTTCCCATAACAGAAAGGTTAGATCCCGGCCTTTTGTGTTTGCGTTCTAGGCTTCTGTTTACGTTTTTTTCCTAGTACCACACGGCGATTGGTGTGGTTATATTACTGAAAATATATACATAAAAATGTCACAGCAGGACTGCAGCGCGAGACTCCAGCTCCGTATGTGTGTCGAGGCCTGCGTTTATTAGGCACAAAAACTGTATTTAATAGCGCCTGGTCGAGGCTGGCCTGCACATGTTACAGAATATTTAAATTGTAATTAAATTCCAGCCTTTGAGCGCTAGACCCGTCGCCCCGTGTGTATGTCCGACGATTCTGTCTACAAGAGCCTAACATATTAGTATAGCGCTTTATAGACGATGCTGTGCTTATATTATTGAATATTTAAATTATCGTTGAACCCCAGAACCTGAGCTTGTATGTCCGTCCGAAGCCTGTGTTTACAAGAGCCCTGAATATTTTTTATAGCGCCTTACAGACGCTGGTGTGCGTACATTATTGAATATTTAAGTTATAGTTGAATCCCCGAAGGAGGTTGGTTTTCTAATGTTATTCAATATTTAAAATGTACGTTCAAACCAGAACTGCAGGTTCGGACCTCTGCCCCCTATGTAAGTCCCAGCTTTGTTTTAAAAGGGACAAAAACATGTTATAATAGCGCCTAGTGGAGGATGGTTTACTTTTATTGTTCAATATTTCAATCTGAACTAAACCCCCTTCCGACGCGTTAGACCCCCAGCCCTTGTGTCTGTGCTCGAGCCTTGTGTACATAAGAGCCGTATATATTATAACATATTTAAAATATAGTTACATCCCAGATGCGAGCATTGCATCCGAACCACGCGTGGGTCTGTTCGACGCCTTTGTTACTAGTGCCTAGGAAACCTGTCGTTAAATAGCGCCTGGTAGACGCTGGTCAGTTTAGTTGATCGAATATTGAAGTTGTCATTTGATAGAGCGCGCTGTGCGGATTTCATTGGGATGTCTATGTGTAAACAACCGTATTTTCTATACATTGATCGGTTTAATAAGGAAGAGGGCGTTTCGCCATCACAAAAACACAACAATCTGAAAGTGCAATTTCTCCTACAATGTCAGCCTCTCAATAAACGGAAGTGGCTCATTCTATCATTTTCTTGTGTTATTTTGCTCGTAAATTCTGCATCTTTATAAACTGTAGATTTCTTTGTTTTGATTTTATGTTATGTAATAATTTGTATTGGTTTCAAAAATACGAATTTATTCATGAAACCCCCTTGCATTTACAATGTACAATATCTCTTTTTTAGGTCGAGGCTATCGTCCCTCAGCGAAGCCGAAGATTTAATGACTTCCACAGTGGGGCTTAATCCTGCCCCTCATCAACACCACCACATCCACCAACACCACATCCACCACCACATCTACCACACCCACCACCACATTCACCACCACAACCACATCCACCACCACCACATTCACCACATCCACCACCACCATCACATTCACCACCACATCCACCACCACCACACCCACCAACACATCCACCACATTCACCACCACCACATCCACCACCACATGCAAATGTGGGTGCAAATGCAATAGGTCTCGCATTTGCGAGAGATTAAGCTATTGGCATTGTGAATGACAATGCCATTTATTTATGTTTTAAAAACAAAAACATAAATTAAAACAAGCATTGGAAATGCAATAGGTCTCGCAGCATTAGAGTTAGTGCTTTTAGAATTGTTTATGGGTTTTTTTGTAAATCTTTAGCATTTTTGTTTCCTGTAGCCAATGCTAAAGAATTAAAAAAAAAAAGCCATAAACATTTCTAAAAGCTCTAACTCAAATGCTCCGAGACCTATTGCACTGTGTGAGGGTGAGGGGTTGAGGGTGAGTGAGGGTGGGTGAGGGTGGGTGAGGGTGAGTGAGGGTGAGTGAGGGGTTGAGGGTGAGTGAGAGTGAGGGTGAGTGAGGGTGAGTGAGAGTGAGGGTGAGTGAGAGTGGGTGAGGGTGAGAGTGGGTGAGGGTGAGAGTGGGTGAGGGTGAGAGTGGGTGAGGGTGAGTGAGGGTGAGGGTGAGTGAGGGTGAGGGTGAGTGAGGGTGAGTGAGGGTGAGTGAGGGTGAGGGTGAGTGAGGGTGAGGGTGAGTGAGGGTGAGGGTGAGTGAGGGTGAGTGAGTGAGTGAGGGTGAGGGTGAGTGAGGATGAGGGTGAGTGAGGGTGAGGGTGAGTGAGGGTGAGGGTGAGTGAGGGTGAGGGGTTGATGTTGAGGGGTTGAGGGTGAGTGAGGGTGAGTGAGGGGTTGAGGGTGAGTGAGAGTGAGGGTGAGTGAGGGTGAGTGAGGGTGAGTGAGGGTGAGTGAGAGTGAGGGTGAGTGAGGGTGAGAGTGGGTGAGGGTGGGTGAGGGTGAGTGAGGGTGAGTGAGGGTGAGTGAGGGTGAGGGTGAGTGAGGGTGAGGGTGAGTGAGGGTGAGGGTGAGTGAGGGTGAGTGAGGGTGAGTGAGGGTGAGTGAGGGTGAGGGTGAGTGAGGGTGAGGGTGAGTGAGGGTGAGTGAGGGTGAGTGAGGGTGAGTGAGGGTGAGGGGTTGATGTTGAGGGGTTGAGGGTGAGTGAGGGTGAGTGAGGGGTTGAGGGTGAGTGAGGGTGAGGGTGAGTTAGGGTGAGGGGTTGAGGGTGAGTGAGGGTGAGGGTGGGGGGTTGAGGGTGAGTGAGGATGAGTGAGAGTGAGGGTGAGTGAGGGGTTGAGGGTGAGGGGGTGAGTGAGGGTGAGTGAGGGTGAGTGAGGGTGAGTGAGGGTGAGTGAGGGTGAGTGAGGGTGAGTGAGTGAGGGTGAGTGAGGGTGAGTGAGTGAGGGTGAGTGAGAGTGAGGGTGAGGGGTTGAGGGTGAGTGAGGGTGAGGGGTTGAGGGTGAGGGGTTGAGGGTGAGGGTGCGTGAGGGTGAGGGGTTGAGGGTGAGTGAGAGTGAGGGTGAGGGGTTGAGGGTGAGTGAGGGTGAGGGGTTGAGGGTGAGGGGTTGAGGGTGAGGGTGAGTGAGGGTGAGGGGTTGAGGGTGAGGGGTTGAGGGTGAGGGGTTGAGGGTGAGTGAGGGTGAGGGGTTGAGGGTGAGGGGTTGAGGGTGAGTGAGGGTGAGGGGTTGAGGGTGAGTGAGTGTGAGGGTGAGTGAGGGTGAGGGAGTGAGGGTGAGTGAGGGGTTGAGGGTGAGTGAGGGTGAGGGGTTGAGGGTGAGTGAGGGTGAGGGTGAGTGAGGGTGAGGGTGAGTGAGGGTGAGGGTTAGTGAGGGTGAGTGAGGGTGAGGGTGAGTGAGGGTGAGGGTGGGTGAGGGTGAGTGAGGGTGAGTGAGGGTGAGTGAGGGTGAGTGAGGGTGAGTGAGGGTGAGTGAGGGTGAGTGAGGGTTCAAATCGGTATTTGGGGGGTAGCATGGGCTGCCACGGTATACAAAAAGAGAATGATAGTAGGAGACTCGTAAGTCTCCTACTATCATTCTCTTTTTGTATACCGTGGCAGCCCATATCATGCACTGGGAGCTGCTGGCTTCCCGGTGCTTCTCTCGTTCCCTCCCTGACATGGTAGCTGGGGCAATAATCCCGTAAGCTCCCAAAGCGTCAGTGATAGAGTGTCTGATTTGGGACTAAGAGCAGTGTTTAATTTATTTTAAAAACAAAGGCATATACGCGCACAGACAATTATATCAAATCGGTGCACCAATGGTGCCAAAGTAGGAGATTGCGAGGGCGTTAAAGTTTGTGGTCATGAAGAGAGCACTTCCTCCTCCCCACGGGGTCTGTAGAAAAGAGCAGAGGAGGGAGAGAGGCTTGAATGGAGCGAGGGGAACCTGCATAGATAATGAGGCCCATTCACAAAAAATGCACGGAGAGGGGGAGGGGAGATGCTCGCAGCCTCTGCTGAGAAGGAGCTGAGTGCAATTAGCTGCATCCATCACAGAGAAGAGGAGGGGGCTAGCTGCTGGCTTCCCGGTGCTTCTCTCGTTCCCTCCCTGACATGGTAGCTGGGGCAATAATCCCGTAAGATCCCAAAGCGTCAGTGATAGAGTGTCTGATTTGGGACTAAGAGCAGTGTTTAATTTATTTTAAAAACAAAGGCATATACGCGCACAGACAATTATATAAAATCGGTGCACCAATGGTGCCAAAGTAGGAGATTGCGAGGGCGTTAAAGTTTGTGGTCATGAAGAGAGCACTTCCTCCTCCCCACGGGGTCTGTAGAAAAGAGCAGAGGAGGGAGAGAGGCTTGAATGGAGCGAGGGGAACCTGCATAGATAATGAGGCCCATTCACAAACCAGGTCTTCAATATTCCTTTACAACAATATTTAAATGCCATGATCAACATGACTGCGGACGAATCGTTTTAAAAAAAATATTATCAAGGCGCCGTGTTTAATAGACACTGGCTTTCCGTAATTTGAAGCACTGTTAGCCATGGCCACTGGGTGTCGCATGTCCTGCAATGATAGAGAAATGCATGAAAGTGACAGCAACTCACCTATGATGATCCACGCTACAAGACCCGCTGAGAAAATTTCTACAAAAACGTTTTGTCCAATAGGCCTTTATTTATGAGTTGCTTTTATGGTGAGCTATGTTTATTTTGAGTTGGAATGACGCTATTCTAAAGTTATTTCCGCGAAAAAATCAAGCGGGGAAAAAAATAAAAGACGACACTTGCAGCCAAACTCACTGATGCCTATGCCTATCAGGTGAGAGGCTGTTGCATAACCTCCAGAGCTGCTGACTATGGGACTGGGGAACCGGACTCAAGTCTCCGTCTCGGTAAAAATGTGCCTTAAAAAAAATGAAACGGGGACGTGGAGGGGCCATAAAAGAAGGAGGAGAGGATGGAGCATTGGTTGAATGTGGTTAAGGGCCATTGAGGCTGACCTTGACGCTGGGCAACCAGGTTTCAGTCTCCACCGCCTGAAAATTGAATGTGTCCATCTGTAATGCAACTGGTGTTAATGTAAAGCGCCCTGATACCTTCAGGGTTGAGTTCACGCTATATAATACTGCCAAAAAATTAAAAAAACTGTTGTGAGGTGGGAGTGGCTGGGGGATTAAGTAGCAGCAAACCTGAAGCACACAGCATGGCACTGAAGGGCAAACCCCCTTGCAGGAAGTAAACAGAACACTTAAAAGCAGAGGCAGGCCAACAAAACTAGCGCAAAATGTAAATAACACTGTAATTTACATTTTAGATATTTTAATCAGTTCACTTGTCGACATATTTTGCTTTGCCAATTATTAATTCGAGACCCATTGCATTGTACAATACTTTTTTTTTGTTGCAGTGGTGTGATAACATGAGACAATCGGAAGAGCATATATGGGTGACTTACCTGAATATTGTATGCATGTGGAAATTGAGAGCAATATGTGTATAAATAAAAAAAGGAGTAGTACTCACCCCCAGAGTATGGACCCATGCTCGGGACACACAATTACACGTTATGTAGGGAACGCGTGTAAACCACTCAGGATCGGGTGAACAAACGTGGAGCATTAAAAATACAAATGCATCTTAAATCCGAAGCGGGAGAGGGAAGTGCACTGAACAGATGCCCTTGTACCGCTTTGATGAAAGTAAACAAACAAATGCTGGTGGAAAGCCGTAGCGGAAGGGGGAATTGCACGGGAGACGCAAGGCTAATAAAAATTATGCAATGGAGGGTGAGGCGCGTATTTTGTAAATAAAGGCAAGCGTTATTCACAGAGCTTATAAATGCATAGTGTGAAAAAAAGGAATATTAATCATCCCCGGAGTACGGATCTATTATCGTGATGCACAATTACACACGATGTAGGGAATGCCTTTAAACCATCCAGGATCGGGTGATCACGTTGTGGAGCATTTAAAACAAAGGAGTGCAAATGTTGCTCAAATGGGAGGGGAAAGAGCAGGGAACAGGCACCCGTATACCGCTCTGATGAAAGTAAGCAAAGACATGCAAATGCTGGTGGAAAGCCAAAGCGGGAGGGAGAAGTTCACTGAAGAGGAAAGCCGCCATCAAGCTCTCGGCATTGCGTGGCGGGAGGGGGCGGGGGGAACGTCGAGGGCAGGCAGGATGACGGTGATCACGTTGTGGAGCATTTAAAACAAAGGAGTGCAAATGTTGCTCAAATGGGAGGGGAAAGAGCAGGGAACAGGCACCCGTATACCGCTCTGATGAAAGTAAGCAAAGACATGCAAATGCTGGTGGAAAGCCAAAGCGGGAGGGAGAAGTTCACTGAAGAGCAAAGCCGCCATCAAGCTCTCGGCATTGCGTGGCGGGAGGGGGCGGGGGGAACGTCGAGGGCAGGCAGGATGACTCAGGGGAGGGGGCGGAGCGGGGCAGAGCGGCATGTAGGTGTGAAGAAGCCGGGCCTTTGAAGTGAAGCTAAGCTTCACTTCAAAGGTGTCGGAGGAATGCGGGCGGCTGTGCACGCGCTTTTAAGCTCAATGCACATGCGCATTGAGCTTAAAAGTCACGGGCACTGCAAGGAATCGCCACGATTCCTTGCAAGTTAGATAAAGAGTCGATGAGCCCCTATAGTCTCGCTTGCTCGATGCGCATGCGCATCGACAGGCGAGACCTAAAAATGTCATGAGCAATGCCAATAGCTCTAACTTTAACAATGCCGAGACCATTGCATTGTAAATGCTTGTTGTTTGTGGAAATGAATAGGATGTGAGTGGAAGAGTCACGGTTTTCACTGGCACGGAGTGTTCTTTTTTTTCGAATGCTGAAAAAATGCGATTTAAAAGTGTGCCCGTCCTATGTGTGCTGTTCATACGTAAACAAAATGTGTTTCGTGTGGCAGCAGCTCTGATTTGGTCTTACATAGCTCTGGGGGGAGCATGGTCAGCCAGTTTCCCTATGAAGTTCCTTCAACTGCATGAGTTTGCCCGTCTCTGACGATACAAGGTCGTTAGAAGGAACACCGACAGGGTGAATAAATGCATGAGGTGGAGTCTGACATGCGGTGGGCAAGCAAGCAACAGCTGTGCAATCGTACTTAAGAGTACGCACAACACTAGGCGCGAGAGCTCTCACACAAAGCACTCTTGACTTTTCATCATGCGTTTCAGATGTCAGTCCGTTGAGTCAAAAACATAAACGACAATGTTAGGCCATTCAAATGAGAGAGCAAATAGGCCACTTTACAATGCATGCGTTTAGAACGCATGCCATTACAACGCGGTCATTACAATGACCGCGTTGTTACATAGCAGACCATTACTACGCAAGTCATTACATCAACTTGCTCTAGCGGGGGGGGGGCGCTGGATGTTGGAATAGCATAATTTACTATTCCAACTCAAGTCTGTGCATCAGTAGGGAAGGTGTTGGATTTAAAATCCAACACCTCCTGCCCCCTACAGCAAGTCGTTGAAACGGCTTGCGTTGTAATGGCATGCGATGTAACAACACCAATGTTGTAATGACCGCGTTTTAATGGCATGCAATGTGGAAACATAGTTGTAAACAATTATTTACAGAGAGAGCATGTCCCCGGTAAACTCCCCTCCACCGGTGGGGGCAGAGTTTTTTGATAAACTCTGCGCTTCATGGAGCGCTGAGTAGCCATACTTGTGGGACACCCCCGCGCCGCACGGCCACCAGCTGCTGCGTGTGCCCCCCTGCTGTGCCCTCTGCCTCGCTGCCTGCTGCGCCGGCGGCTGACCCTGATTTCACGGCTCTGTTCTGTTTTCCAATCAGTTGTGCTTGTTTCTTTTCTTCGTGGTTTTTGCCCGTGTTAGGGATCTTTTTACCTTCATTTGTGCTTGTATTGTACTGTGTTTCCCTCGTGACTCTGCCCGTGTTAAGTATCTTTTTCCAGCATTTGTGCTTGTTTCGTAGTCTGCCCGTCCCCCTTCGTGCTTCCCGCCTTCCTCGACGCCCCCCGCTTCCCGCCACCACCGCCGACCCCGCCCCTTTTTTCTTCTGTTCCCTCCCCGCTCCCGCCTCCCAGCTGCTCCGCCCACCCGCGCACTTCGCCTTAAATGGCGACCGTGCAAACGCGCAGCGTTGACGCGCAGCGGGCGCGCCGATTGTGCGCCGAAGGCGCGCCAAAGGTAAGCCCGTCTGCGCCCGTCCGCGACCGGATCGCGACCAGCGCCAGGACCCCTGGCCCCCACCGACGGAAGCCGACCCGACGAACCTACAACGCCGCCGATCTCATCGCACTCAACACCGGCCGCATCCCTGGATGTCATCGAGCCGCCCCGAAGCACACCCACGGACCCTTCAGCTGCTACGCCTGCAAGTTCACCTGCACCCGGACTCATCCTGCACCAGCACGCGCCAAGCCGAACATCAGCAGCAACCACCTGAAGTGCATCCTGCTCAACACCCGCTCCGTCCACAGACACGCCGTAGAACTCTGGAACCTCCTCGACACCACCGCCCCCGACGTTGCCTTCCTCACCGAGACCTGGATGAACGCCTCCTCAGCCCCAGACATCACCATCGCCATCCCGGAGGGCTACAAGATCATCCGGAGGGACCGCACCGCCAACCTGACGGGAGGAGGCATCGCCATCATCCACAGAGACACCATCCGCATCACAACCAACACCGACGACACCCTAACCACCGCTGAACACCTGCACTTCCAGATCCACACCAACCCGAAGACCACCCTCAGAGGCACCCTGATCTACCGACCCCCGGGACCACGCACACGATTCTGCGAGGACATCGCCGACTTCGTCAGCCCACATGCCCTCCCCTCCGCCGACTACATCCTGCTGGGGGACCTCAACTTCCACCTGGAGAACATCAGCGACCGCAACTCCATCAGCCTGCTCGACAACCTCGCCAACCTCGGACTCAAGCAACTGGTGTCCACCCCCACCCACCTCGCCGGACACACACTCGACGCCGTCTTCTCATCCAGCAAAGACTTCACCTTCAGCCACGCAACAGGACTCCACTGGACGGACCACAGCTGCGTCCACTTCAGCTTCAAAAGAACAACGATCCACCACCACCAGCAACAGGTTGCCCGAAGAAGCTGGAACAAGATCACAGCCGACCAGCTCACCGCTTCCCTGAGCCAGCACCTCCCCGCCAGCTCAGCGAACCCCAGCCAGGCCGCCGTCAACCTCACGAAGTGGATCAACAACGGCGCGGACGAACTCGCCCCTCTGAGAACCCCGCCCAGCAGACCCTGCAGCAGAAAAACACCATGGTTCACCGACGAACTAAAGAGCTCCAAGAAGAACTGTCGAGCCCTCGAGAAAGTCTGGAGAAGGGAACCAACCACGGACAACATGACCGCCCTCAAGCTCGCCACCCGGAAACACCACCAACTGATCCGCGCCACCAAGAAAAATACATACAAAGACCGGCTGGACAACAACGCACACAACTGCAAGGAACTCTTCAACATCGTGAAAGAGCTCTCCAACCCCAACGCCGGAAACAGTGACATCACCCCGTCGCAAGACCTCTGCAACTCCCTCGCTTCCTACTTCCACAACAAGATCGCGGACATACACAACAGCTTCAGCAACCAACCAACGCAAGCCACAACCGCAACAACGCCTCCCACCACCACCCTCCGCACCTGGACCCCGATCAGCACCGAAGACACCATCCGCACAATGAACTCCATCCATTCCGGATCTCCGACTGACCCCTGCCCTCACCACGTCTTCAACAAGGCCGACGCTGTCATCGCACCCCACCTGCGGGACATCATCAACACCTCCTTCGACACCGCCACCTTCCCTGAAAGCTGGAAGCACGCCGAACTCAGCGCTCTTCTCAAGAAACCCACAGCAGACCCCACCGACCTCAAGAACTACCGTCCCATCTCGCTCCTCCCGTTCCCGGCCAAAGTCATCGAGAAGACCGTCAACAAACAGCTGGCCGCCTTCCTCGAGACGAATGGATCCCTCGACCCCTCACAGTCGGGCTTCCGAGCGAACCACAGCACCGAGACCGCCCTCATCGCTGCCACCGATGACTTACGAACTCTGATGGACAACGGAGAAACAGCGGCCCTCATCCTCCTGGACCTCTCCGCGGCTTTCGACACTGTCTGCCACCGCACCCTAGTACAGCGCCTCGGCAACATCGGAATCCAGGACAAGGCACTGGAATGGATCACCTCCTTCCTCGACGGAAGAACACAGAGAGTCCGCCTACCACCGTACAAGTCAGAAGCCACCAAAGTCATCTGCGGGGTCCCTCAAGGATCCTCACTGAGCCCCACCCTCTTCAACGTCTACATGAGCCCCATCGCGGCCATCGCACGCCAACACAACCTCAACATAATCTCCTACGCCGACGACACCCAGCTGATCCTCTCCCTGACCAACGACCCCGCCACCGCCAGAGCCAACCTGCACGAAGGGATGAGAGAGGTAGCCGAATGGATGACGACCAGCCGCCTGAAACTGAACTCGGACAAGACGGAGGTCCTCATCCTGGGCTCCTCGCCCTCCGCCTAGGACGACTCCTGGTGGCCCCCCGCCCTGGGCACCGCACCTAAACCAACGGACCACGCACGCAACCTGGGCTTCATCCTGGACTCCTCCCTCTCCATGACCAGACAAGTAAACGCCGTCTCCTCGTCTTGCTTCAACATCCTGCGCATGCTACGTAAGATCTTCCGGTGGATCCCCACCGAGACGAGGAAGACGGTCACCCAGGCCCTCGTCACCAGCCGACTGGACTACGGCAACGCCCTCTACGCCGGAACCACCGCCAAGCTCCAGAAGAGACTCCAGCGGATCCAGAACGCCTCGGCCAGACTCATCCTCGACATCCCCCGACGCAGCCACATCTCCGGACACCTAAGAGACCTGCATTGGCTCCCGGTCAACAAGAGAATCACCTTCCGTCTCCTCACCTACGCGCACAAAGCCCTACACGACCAAGGCCCGAGCTACCTCAACAACCGGATCAACTTCTACACTCCCAAGCGCCTCCTCAGATCAACCAGCCACGCCCTCGCGCCGTCCCCCGCATCCGAAGAGCGACAACAGGAGGAAGGTCCTTCTCCTACCTGGCCGCCAAGACCTGGAACTCACTCCCAACCGACCTGCGCCTGACCCAAGACCACCTCTCCTTCAGGAAGAAGCTCAAGACCTGGCTGTTCGAGCAGTAGCGGCCCCCCCCCCCCCGCCCCCCCCCCCCCAGCGCCTTGAGACCCTACGGGTGAGTAGTGCGCTCTATAAATGACCTGATTGATTGATTGATTGATTGATACTCCGTAAACTCCACCGGCTGACCCGAGTGTAACACACACCCATAGTTTACACGTTGACCCTCCACAGTGCTAACTTCCGAACAGTGCGACCGGAGTGGGGACTCCAATGTATCAGCTTGTTACTTAAGCCGTACTTGTTGCAGTGGGCAGATTTAACAAAGCTGCTACTTTGTTGCCTTTAAAACGATTGTGCCTTCCTAGGCACACATGGAGCCTGTTCCACAGGACAGCTCCAGGAGGAAGCCACTTTGGTGTTAGCCCCAAAATGCAGGTGTTAAAGGAGAAAACGCCTTTGAAGGGTAGGTGTGTCACACTGTTTAGAGAGGCTACCCCATTGTTTAGGCAGACAGGCTGATACAGGAAGCAGAGCGGGGAAACCAGTTTCCAAACTGGTTTTCCCATGGTCGTGTAGCCCTGAGGTAGTTACTTTGGGTGGGCTAGTGAGGTAGTGAGGTCTGAACACCGAGAGAAGGGTCTCGTCAACTTGGGAGTGGGAAGAATGGTGCATCCTGGTGTAGCCAGATTTCACACATCACACTCCACAGGAAGTGTTCACCAGGTGGGAGGGGGCCTGATAGATCATTGGCTACCAACTGCATCCTGCCATGAGGGAATTTTCCGAGCATAAAAGGAGCACCCCTGCCAACTAGACCTCAGATCTCAACTGGCCTTGAAGAAGGATCAAAGAAGAACAGCCCTGCTGCATTGAGGAACAGCAAAGAGAGGCTGCACTGTTGAAGACTGCACCTGCTGCACCTGGTGGCTAGGAAAGAGAGGGACTGTGCCTGTTGTGTCCTGCTCAAGGAGCAGCTGTCTCCAGAGCCCAGTCGAGCCAAGAGATTCCAAGGGCCAGATGACTGGCCTCCCGTTTGCAGTACAGGAACACCACAGCTGAAGAATGCTGCTGGGGCAAGTTGGTAGCCCAAAGTCTTCAAGCCGCTACCACCTCTGCCGTGCAGCACTAGGGACTAAGACCCGATATACGGAATTGTGCCCAAATGAGCCCGGGAGTGCTGTCACAGAGCTGCTGAGACCCTCAGAAGGCAAGTTATCAACGCAGGAAGGATTGGCCTGTGACCGTGACACCAGGATATGGGCACACAGTGGCAACTGGACTTCCGCCAGATCGGATATGACCTCATGGGATGTCGATCCTGCAACGAGGACCCCCGCACCATCTTCATGCAGTCCACGCAGGAAGACTCCGTCGACTGAGTCGTGACCACAGCATCCTTCAAGCACCTTCACTATTCTTCTTCCCTTGCATCAGGACCACTCTATAGGAATACATTGTAACACAGATAAAATGCCTGGAACACTTTGAGGACGGCTTCTTCTGTGGAGCTAATAGTTTCTGAGGACCCTGCTGATCCACCTCTGAAGCAAAGTGCAAATTTAACAATTTACAATTTAACAGGCCAAAGAATGATGCTGGTTCACCAAAGGCCCCTTTATGTACTTATACTACAGCACAACTTCCTCTGATGTGTCTGTAAAATGTACCTTTTTCCCCTCCCAAAGTTTTGTCCTGAACTTTGACCTTGTGTCCTGAATTTTTGTCCTGAATTTTGGCCCTTTGTCCTGACTTTTTGCACTGACAATCCTGAATTTGCACCCATGCCAGCTGGTCCCCCTAACTTGCGGTGAATATTTCACTGCGGCAGCAGCACAAGCAGACACCTATTCATTCTCTGCTGGATGCAGACTGTGCTCCCTCACTCCGCCATGGTGAGGACCTTCGGGCCGGCAGTGACATAGGGACTTGCATGACCATGCCAATCATCAAGCCTTGGTAAGAGGAGCTGGCAGGTTAGTTCCAGGGCGTGGGCTGTCCTCTTCCGCCTCCCCTCTCCTCCCCCAAGACCAGGACCAAGCCTAGACCACCTTTAATAACTCAATCCAATGGCCATAAGGACTCATAGAAATTCCCCTTTGACATACAGGGGAGAGGATGTAGCCTTACGGCCAGAGCTTCTGCCTTCTGAGCTGGGGAACCAGGTTCAAGTCTCGGCCTCGGCTCAGCATCCTGTGATTCTGGGCAAAACACTTAATCTCCCTGTGCCTCCCAAAAATGAACGTGTCCTTGTGTAACGTAACATGTGCTCATGTAAAGCGCTCCAATACCTTTGGGTCGAGTTCACCCTATATAAGTCTACAGAAAAAGAAAAAAATGAACAATTAACTGCAAGTGGAATACACAGAATCTATGTAACCAAATGATTGTAATTAAGCAGTGATCGGAAGCTCATATGGATGAAGCACACACACAGAGCATAGCATATCATAATAACACTGAAAGAAATGCAAGAAGCTTGTGAGTGGTGCCGCGCGCGCGCCTTTCCTGCCATATGCTTTCAATTAATTGAAAGCATATGTCAGGAAATGGCGTAATAGACACCAATAGGCCAGGGGCGGAGCTATGCCCCCGCCTCTGGCCTATTGGTGTCTACCTTACAAAACAGCAAGCAGTGAATGGCCAATAGCAGGCCACAAAAAGAAAATCACACGCATGAGCGTGTGGAATTTACAGGCCTATTTTTTAACATCCTTCAAGAGGGGTCTCTTGCGAGCCCTAAAAAATACAGGGGCCATTACCCGAGAGGGACGCTCCCTGTGCTGCGCATGCGCAACACGCATTCCTCTAAAAATAAGGAATTTCGCAACACAGCCTATTTAACAGAACACAAAAAGCACAACCTTGGCTTCATTCGTTGCACATTTTCTCTCCAAATTTCTGAACGGATCAGGACCAGCTCGGTGATTGTATCAAGTGTGAGTCCCTTCAGTGGGATGGACTGCAGACTTGACAACAGCCGTGCACCGACAGAGCACAGCACGGACACACTCTGCAAGCTTCTCAAATGCACAAAGGTGCCGTCTCAACATGAGTGCACTTAAGAAGACACCTTTCACGAACATGAAAGCCACAGACTATTTCCCCCAAAGTAAACAGAGACGATCCAGTTGCTCAAGTTGCACAACCTACAAAACAAAGTTCTTATTATCGCACCAGAATATTCCGTAGAATAACATGATAAATAGGGAACGCTTAAAGAAAACCCGTTTTACTTATCACTTGGCATCTAGGCCTTTGTTTTCACCGCGGTGCTGTACAAATAGTACAACAGTGACCTCTAGTGGCAGGCTCTGTGTGTTTATTTTAAAATAAAATATTTTCTTTTTTTGCAGTCTACAAAATTGATACAGTTCTTAAAATAAGCATGCATCAAAGTGTAGTACTTTCTAACAACTACGTTCAAGAGAAACGACATCAATTGTGTCTTCTTCTCTGTCTAGAAATCGTATCAGAGCCGTCATGATCTCCAATATTATGACACTAGCAAGCAGAATAATAATGTTACCCTGGACTAAAACATGCAAGCACTGAGTTAAGTGGCAAAGGGTGGAGGTCTCTAAAGTAGGCAGGACCTAAGAAGCATTTATGAGAGGTGTGCCCTACACAACTAATAGTGTGTTATAAAATGTGTTGCCTACAATAACTTCTAGTACTCTTGGTTGATGTTGGCTGGCCCTCCTCCTCCTAATTCTCCCAGTGGTCCTCCCTCTCATCCTTACCCTTATCCTGGCCCTCCTGGTCTTCTGTACTCTGGCTCCTCTTTGTCTTCCTCATCCTCATCTTGTTGTCTACCTTCCGTCTACAGCTATTCTCGATCCCTCTATTTTTATCATCCTGGTCCTTTTCCTGGTCCCAGTAAACCCTCTTCCCTCTTCTCCCAGCCTTCCTGGTTCCACTCCTGGTCTGACTGGTTCACGTCCTTCTGTTCCTAGTCGTCCTGGTGGTCAGTGTATTCCTAAGTCTTCAGATGAACCCGTCCACTCCTTCTGGGTCCCCCACTCCACCCCCCCCCGTTCCTGGCTCTTCTCCTCCTGGTTCTTGTATTTATCATCTTTTCCTCTTCGTCTTCCTGCTTCTCGAGATCTTGGGTTATGGTCCTTCTTATATCGATTTTCCTTCTGCACTTCCTTGTCCTCCTGGGCGAATATACATTTTTTGGGCTCGCCTCCTCCCCTTGGTCCTTCACTTTGGCAGATCAATCAATCTACCAGTAGATTTGTTGAGAGCTATTTGTCACCCGTGAGGGTATCCAAGCACTTTATTATCCTCGTCTTCCACCTCCCCCTTCAGCGCCATCCCCACCCTGACGTCTACACCGTATGACGTCCAAGCATGGACACTGTGGCATCTTTATGTCCCACTTGCAGCTTCACACACTGTGAACACAAGCAGTGTGGAGGTGCCTGTGAGATGCCAGTGTTTCTTTGCAAGGTAATTGGGAGGGAGAAGCTGCATCACAGGTGTCCTGCACGACACATCTTTAGAGAAACAGTTTAACTTTGAGACATTCTAATAATGAGGACCTCAGCAGACTCAGCAGAGAACCGGCGGGGACCCATCTCAACACGAAGGGGAGGTGGAATGCGTAATTTTTTCCCTTGAAATTTAGCAAAATGCCATTAAAATTTCTGACAATTGCGGGGTATAGTGAAATGTGGTATGCCAGTATAATTCGTGGCTTTTTTCGTGTGAGCGTGCACTTTGGATAAAAAAAGTGTTGCAAGAATCCAACAGAAGACTGGTTCAGTCTTCTTGTGATGATGCATCCCAAATGCAAAAATTGCGGTCGCAAACCCCTTTGCGACCACAAAAAACAATGATGCATGGGCCCCTTAGGGAGCTATAGCCACATCAAGGTAAGATTTCAATTACACAAAGCAGTATAAAATAAAATTAGTATGTGCTCATCCCACTGCTACTGATAAAGTAGTGGCTGCTCCTGTAATTTGTGGGAACATGATAACTTTCTTTCTCCTGGAATAGACATGGTTCCAAAATCAGCATTGATCATGTCTACATTAATGACAGGTTAAGCTTTTTGACATTATATTTCCTAAAACCTGAGATGCAAGATATGACTGAGCAAGCTAGTTTGTATCTGGTTAACCAAGGCACTTTGTGGAACTGGGTACAAAGACCAGTGCGCTTTCAAAGGGATGCCAAAAAGGCTCTGCATCCAAAAAATAAATACAAACTGGGTGACATGGCTCTTCAGAGGCAGGTCCTTCAGTGAAGGATCCGACTTTCCGAGAATATGTCATCAAATAAATTATTTATGTCTCTGTTTTTGCTTCCCTACTCAAAACGCCATCCATAAAAAGAGGGTTTAGCCCTGGGACTTTTGCAAAGGTTAGTAGAGGCTAAGGCAATCTCCAACATGCTTCCGGGTTGTATTTGCAGTCCAGACTCCAAAATCGCTTGAGATCCCAATCCATCCTAAAAAGGAGAAAAGGGTACATTTGGATCAAAAGGTCAAGTGAGAGGATAGTCCTTGGTGGCAAATACTTTTCAAATATCGCTTGTTCTGATAGCAGGTGGATTGGGTATGTTTTACAAAAGTTGGGCAGAGTAACAGGGATATCCCTCTGTATTTTTCTAGTCTGCTTCTGGATTCAATCCCTTGCCCCATATAATCTTCAAAAGCGAAAAAACAAATGGATCAGCTGGTATCGTATTTGCTACAAAATAATGTGAAAGAAATAACATGTTGATTCTACTTTTTTGATCATCACACTATTTTAGACCAGCAGAAGAACTAAAACGTGCCATCAACAAGAAACCTCTATGCAATCAACCTCACTCAATTCCCAGACAGATAATTACTTAAGTAGCAATACACAGAATCACAGGATGTTGAGCCACGCCAAGACTGGAATCTGGTTCCCCCGCTCCAAAATCAGCAGCTGTAGCCATTAGGCCAAGTCCTCTCCAGAATAATAAGTGCCGGGGCTCTAGTCTGGAGGCTGTTTGCCACAGCACATTTCTCCTGTGGTAAACATCCTTTACAACGCAACTTTTACCACGCAGTGCCTTTACGACGCAACTTTTACAACGCAAACCATTACAACGCATTGCGCTGGGGGGCGCTCTAGGATAGGGAATAGGTTTAATTTACTATCCAACACCTTCCCTACTATCCACGTGGACTGGAGTTGGAATAGTAAATTAAACAATTCACTATCCAGCACCCAAAGCACTATGCGTTGTAAAGGCATGCGTTGTAAAAACCGCGTTGTAAAGGCATGCCATGTAAAAGCATGCGTTGTAATGTCATACATCCTTCTCCTGTTAGCGCTGCCTTCTCAGGAGAGCCTCTGCACTTTTTATTTTGCAAATTAACCACTGCTCATGCAGCAACCACAATCCTTGTCAGGGTGAAGTCACAAGCAAACACCAAATTAGCCTGTGCTCAACCCTCTGCTAGCTTGGCACACAGCAGTCAGGCTTGACTTAGAGGCAAGCTGTAAAGTATTTATGTAACACTTCAAATAGTAATAAAGTCAAAACCCAAGAAAAAACCCACACCAATCTAGAAAAATAGAGTACAATTGAATAAATAATCTGAGACCAAAACAACAAAAGTCGAATTAGTAGGAGATATGCAATTTTGAAAAAAAGTAAACGAAAATAGAGCCAAAAAGGGCAAAGCGCCAACCATAGCTATCTGGTTGTGGAGACCAGGTGAAAGTCACAAGCTTAGGCTGACTGTGATGGAGTGCAGGCCAGATTCAACGAGCAGGTTAGTCCTGCTGAAAGAGTTACCTCCAAGTCCAGTGCAATGAGTTCCGTTCACGGTGGAAGGGTCGCGAGGAGCGGGGTGTGTCATGGAGAGCTGTTGAAGAAGTGCAAAGAGCAGGCTAGGCGTCGCAGCGGTTGTCGCTATAGAGCAAAGCTCCTGTCGGCGTCTCAGGCAGTCCTTGCTGGCGCTTCGCATTGGTGGTCCCTGCGAGTGTGCAATGCTGTAGCGCGAACAGGTGGTTCGCCGGAACTTCACATTTGTGGTCAGCGTGGGAGGCAAGGTTTTGACACCAACTGGTCCATTTGCAAAGAGCCAAACACTTCTGCGGACCTGAGGGGCACCTCTTTTGTTTCAGGAACTCCCTTCAGCAGAGGATATCAGGGCTCAAGACAGGTCCAGTTGCAGGGCCAGTCAGCAAGTCAGCTGGGGAGCTGCAGGGAGCCTCTGGAGCTTATGTCCCTGCAGCTCAGAACAGTAGGTCAGCTGGCTGACCCTTGGAGCCACTTCTTAATGGGATGTAAGGTGCAGGTATTATTTTCCTTCTCAGCTAGCAGAGCGGTATAGAAGCAGGGCAGCTGAATGGCAGTCCTTCTGGCAGAAGAGCAGCACAGCAGTCCTTCATCTGTAGTATCAACAGGTCCAGAAGTGTACAGAAGATTTATTGTCTGATGTCCAATATTTGTACCTGCTGCCTTCTTTGAAGTTGGAGAAACTTCTAGAGGAATCACTCTGTGGAATGCCACTGAGTTACATGAAAACTCCATGAGATTCTGTGGAGTTCTGCAAAACAGGCGCAAATAGGCAAGTCGCAATGCTGGTGCAGATTTTTAGCACAGGGAACTCATTCCATGCTGAAAAATCAGTGTGAAAGGCATTGGGCTGCCACTCGAGTATATTTTCTACTCAAGGGGAAGCTCTCTGACTGAGAACGGTCACGGCCACCTTCATTGGGAAAATTTCACTGGGTGCCCTCCCAGCAACCAAAAATTGTGCTATGGGATGCCAAATCACGCTCGCAAACTTACCGTTGGCAAGGCATGTGCGAGAAAAAACTCTGCTGCATGGCAGTTGGCTGAATTTGGCCAGAACTCTGCATTCCATACATAATGCCAAGTGGCCAGAACTCCAAAAACTCCGCTGACAGAGTGGAATTTATCGACCACCCCAAATATTTTCTTACACCTTTCTACCTGGCAGCCAACTGAAAATGGAGTGAGTGATGAATCTGTGGTAACCAAGAGTAGAGCATTTCAGTACTCCAGGTTTTCAGGTTTTAATGTCTTTATTTCGATAATAAAATCATAAAAGACAAAATAAAACATTCATGAACAAATCAAAAACCACCACAGCATACAAGCGGTTATGTAAAGCCGAACTTAAACATATTATCAAATTTACACTTAGGCTAAAACCACAACTAAAAAGTTATTAAACATTTATAAGTTCCACAAGACATTAAATAAGCCTGTATCTAGAAATATAATAAGCACACAAGAAAAACATTACAGGATATAATTAAGAATGGGTTGAGTTCCTTCTGGCTCTAATTGCCCAAGCAAGCCCAGCCCAAAAATTTGGCCAGGCATATCACAATGATTTCGGAGGTGTTTGTTTTTAGGGCCCATATTGCATCCGAGGATTTTCTACAGGGTAATCGTTTAAAAAGGGGTTTTAACCACTTGGAACGGGGTTCTGTATATTGGGGACAAGCAAACAGTAAATGACCCTCGGTTTCTTTACGATCAGGGCAACAGCTACAGAAGCTTGAAGAGGTTTTGCCCCAAGATGAAATAAAGGAATTCAGGGGTAATGAGCCCACCCGGAATTGATGATACAATTTTTTATCCAATGGCCTGGTAATGGAATCCCAATAGGTCTCGCGGGCAGGATCCAGCTTAAAGCTTAGAAAACGCCCCGTTAGACCCTTAGAACTAGAAGCATGTACCAGGGAAAGGCGGGTTGAGGCCCAAAATAAATCCTTAAATTCCTTTTTCGAGGGAAAAATATTGGTACCTGGAGACACCCACAGATGAGTTAAGCCCATGTCGCACAGACTCTTTTTCACCGAGCGGAGCCATGGGATTCGCTCAGAACCCCCCATGGCCTTCACTTCTGCTAGCTCTTTAGCAAAAAGTACAAGATCCTCAGAGGTCCATAGGCGCCTCCAAGTAGACACTACTCTATATCTTGCCATGTCCGTAATTGGAGGACAACCCATATCATGGCAGAGAGGGGTCAATGGAGTCGATTGGGGTAACCCTACCAGGTTACGAAGGAATCTACACTGAATTCTATATAGACTCGAAAGATCCATAAACCCCCATAACTCTGCCCCATAAAGTGTGGCTGTATTTATTTTGGTGTCATATATTCTCAGGGCAGGGATAACCCGTTTTGTGATGGATTTCTTCTGCTCACGCAGAAGACATCCAGTCAGTTGGGCGAGTTTTAACTGCTGGGTCGCTATTTGGTCTTTCCAAGACAGACGACGGTCCAGAGTGACCCCCAGATACGTCATGGTTTCAACTTGTTCCAAGTTGACCCCACTCATTTGTACGCTGCTACGTATTAGATTTTTCCTGGATAAAACCATAAACTTGGTTTTACCCACATTTATCTGGAGATCATTTTTTTTTACAAAACTCCTCAAAACGGTTTAAGGCCCGCTGTAAGCCTCCCCGGGTCTTTGAGAGGAGTAGGGTGTCGTCGGCAAAGATCAACATAGGAAATTTAGTCCCCGCCAAGGATGGAGCATCGGTATGGGTGGACATGAAAAATTTAACTACTTGGTCAATAAAGAGTAAGAAAAGAGTGGGAGCGAGAACGCACCCCTGACGAACTCCTCGTGTTACTGGAAACGAGTCCGTAAATTGACCTTGTGCTCCCCACCTTACCCTGGCAAAGTTCTCGTCGTGTAGTCTAATAATCATCTCAACTAGTTCACCCGGCATACCCAGGTCCCTCAGAACCTGCCATAATTTTCCCCTCGGTACCAAATCGAAGGCTGACTTCAGATCTATAAAAGCAGCGAAGATAGTACCACCGCCAAGCGTAACAACCTTCCAGAAAATCATACAGAAGCGCAGCACCTGATCAATGGTACTTATACCAGATCTGAAGCCCGCCTGCATTGGGGACAGTATGTTTTCAAGATCCATCCACCCCTGCACTCTCGCCAGGATCATGCGAGCGAAGACTTTTTGAAAACAATCAATTAAGCTAATCGGGCGATAGTTGCCTGGGTTTGATCTATCTCCCTTTTTATGTATACGGAGAATCTCAGCCCCCTTCCATGTTTTGGGGATACAGGCGCCTCTCGCTATAACGTTAGCTATATTTGTTAAATAAGGTACCCAAAGGGCTGTGTTGGCCTTAAACAGATCAGCAGGGATTTGATCCAATCCAGGGGCTTTCCCCCGCTTTGTCAAGCCTAAAGCTATTTCCGTTTCTGTTTCAGTGAAGGTCATGATCACATCACAAGGGGGCATTACACGTAACAGGTTCAGTGTGGGCGAAGGATCAACAACCTCTGAACAAAATTGGGAAGAATAATAATTTATCCAGGCTTCAGGGGATACATGATTGGATGGGATACGAAAGTCACCATCCTTACCACATTTGACAATGTCCCAGAATTTAATCTGATTATTAGACTTACTGGCATCCAAAAGATCCACCCAATAATCATCTTCCCACGCCCTCTTTGCTTCCCATTGTACTCTTTTGTACCATTGCCTAGCCACCTTTACTGCACTCATGTTTCTGGATTTGACTTTCTCAATTAAAGAGCTATGGGCCTCCCTACACTCTCTGTTGTACCATTTTGCTCTTGGGGCTTGCAAATGCCCAGTACCTTTCTTACAGGGTTTCGAGAGAAGTTGTTTAAGCTCGATAAAACATTTATCATGCATGCCCATAATCCTATCTAGTTCGGTCTGACCCCTCCCAACAACATCACTCCTCATATTATTTAATGCAAGCTTCACCACATTTTCTATACTAGCCTGTATAGTTACATCACTTGATATGGTGGACCATTTCAATCTCCTCCGATCGTTTGATAAAGTTAAAACCCCTTGCCCCTTAGGATCTGGTTCAGCCAGTCTTATCAGATTATACATTTTAAGTTTCATGGACAGGGGATTATGATCACTTTCCGGACGCATAACAATTTTCATATCAACAATTATGCTCCAAAGTTCCATTTTTAAAAAAATATAGTCAATACGACTTTTCCTCACACCATTATCAAATGTGAAGTTGGCGCCAATGTCCGATTTAGTACGACCATTTACGGCCCTTAATCCCCAGGTGAGACAGAAAGCAGTCCAGCTCAGGGCGGCTTCCGTTGCTTTAAAAGGTGTTTGATTCGTTAGTTCCGGGATTTTCCATGTTGCGTCCTCTACAAACCCCCAGTTGTCCTCAGGCAGATAGAGTGGCTCGATAGTGCAGTTTATATCACCAGCTAACATGATAAATGTTCCTTTATTCCAGCCAGTTAAAAGGTTGTCTAGGACACCTATCAGCTGGGGGCATCGGCCGCCAGGAAGGCCTCGAGAATAAATATGAATAATAAGCAAATCCTGGCCCCCTGCCTTGCGCAACCTAATTGCCAAAATATCAGGATTATCCACATACAATTCAGAGACTGAATAACCCCAAGCCTGTTTTACCCACGTTGTCAGTCCCCCTGATGCACGCCCTTTATTACTCTTTATTGCGGGTTTAAAAAAGTTTATGAACCCGGCTTTATATATGGGTGCTGTAGCCCAGGTTTCTTGTAGTAACACGACCTCGTATTTATCAATGAACTCCAACCAATCCTCGGAGTCCAGACGGGTCTTTACTCCAGCTACATTCCAGGACACAATGTTAGATATCAATGTATCGGATTCTACAGGGTTATTACTGACATTGCCAGGGGAATGGGAGTTAAGTAAACTGACACTTGTTGGCCTATTACTGGCACTATTCTCTTCTATTTTAACAATCGGCGCCCTTTCCCCAACTAGTGCAGCCGGTATTCTAGTTTTCTTATGGGACGTAGGCTGGTAGTCCATATTTAATTCCATATTTAATTCCAAAACAGAGATGGGTGGATATTGCACTACTTCCCCGTTCTCAATGAACAGGTTAGATGACAGGCTGGATGCACACAGTCAATCTATCCATTCTAAGTCTGACAGCACCTCAAAATGGTTAAAGAGCGGGGGGTACTGTTGGGGGTAAGGTGTCATCGGCGCTCGAGACCTCCCCCCTCTCGTTTTCCACTGGTTGGGGCCCGTGGGATAGTTAATGTGAGTGTGTGGGTAGAAGTAGCCAAGGTCCAGGGTCTGAACATCACCTAGACGGGCAAATCTTGCTTTCCTTCGAATTCTGTCCACCACCCAGGGGTCTTTAAAAGAAATCAGAATACAGTCCCCTTCTAAATCTTTTGAACCCTTACCCACCCAATCAACTCTCCTTACATAGAGGATTTCGGTGGGGGATGAGGGTGGGAGAGGACGATGTTTGTTTAACCAGAATATAACCTTATTCCGCAAGTCCCCTTGGGTCTCTTTAGTGCCATCTTTTAAAGGGGCCACCCCGGTTAAAACAATGGTGTATTGGGACGCTTCTGGTGGTAAGTTAACTCTAAGTGTTGGTCGTATTTTTCGGTTATCCGTCCTCTGGGACCTAGATTGTTGAGAATTATTTTGGTCTTTAACCATTTTATTTACTTGATTTAACATGCCGTTCGGCAAGGGATGTTTCACTGGGGCATTATTAGCAGTTAGTGGGCGTTTATCCCTTGGAATATCCTTTGCGGGAGCTCTACTGACAGTGGTCAAAGTGGCAGCAGGTTTTACCCCTGGTAGGGGTTTGTTATTATTAACAGCAGAAATCCCTGCAGGGTTCACAGTAGGTTTTCCCGCTCGTTGGTTTGTGCCCCAAGTTGAATTACAGGACCCCATCCCAGTAACGGGTGTTGTTAGTTTTTGCAAAAGACCCAAGTTGGTATTGACAGCTGATTCCAATACATCTATTTTAGCGGTCATCAACCTTGTTCTCTCTAAGACCGGGAGCAATATGGTTTTTAACATTGCTTCCATCTTAGCCAATAAAATATCATCGCTGCTAAGACAGGTTGGGCAAGGATTTGATGACCCAGAAGGAGCTAATGAGGGGCAATATGCCATTGGGAGACCTTGGTGGGGCTGGGAAAGAGATAAGCTCACACTATTAGTAAAATCGATTTTGGGTTGTTTTTGGACCTTTTCCCCGTGTGGACTCGAAACATATTTTCTTTTACGGGATGTTGGGTTTGTGCTATTTTGTGGCAAATTGGACACACTGGGGGGTGTGGGGACATAAGATTGTGATGCATCAGACGGGCTGCATTCGTCATCCTCAATATACTGGCTATCATCCTCATAGCTTGTCTGATTAGTATTTGGGTTCTGTTCCCTGTTATCATAGGGTGGGGATACAATAACTCCATCTCCGTCTACATGAACTATCGCCTCTGTCTCTGTAGTAGAAATACAATTAAAAGCTGCGTTGGTTACAGGGCTTTTAACATGGGCTAGGGCACCAATTGATGAACGCTTCCCGGTAACTAGATCCAGAGACAATCTATGTTCTACCATTTCAATTTCCTTTTCCAGGATTCCCGTCGCTCTAGTGATAAAAGCATCGAGGGGACCAGAAACAACACCCTTGGAGGTTTGTATATGAACTAGACGTTGTTTCCCAGATCTTAATGCCATGTTTAGGAGCTGAGTGGGATAATATATAAAAATAAAATATAATATAAATATTAATACAACCACTATGCCACCTAAAAAATACCAGTAAGGCCCCTCTCTATTAAATACAATATGGCTAAATACCACACATAACAAAATTGTATGAAACAAAGATATATTTTTGGCCAGGACTCTGGGCCCAACCCAACCTTGTCCGACCGCGGACGGCCGCAGACGGTCCCGCCCTTGTCCCGGGCTTCTCCCGGCGCGCTCCCGCTCGCTCCCGCTGAGCGGGGACAATGGTCCAATGTATACTCTATAGGCTCTTGCTTATTGGTTGGCGTACAGGGGGGTGTGGCCAGCGGGGAGAGCAGCCCAGGTGTGTTAGATGGGCACGCAGGGGCTCCTGGTCATTGGAGTCCCTGCCTGCGTGCACGCAGCCCCGCCGGCTTGCTCACCTGCCCGCGCCTCCTGTCCTCAGCTGTTCCAAAGTCTGCAGCCTCCTGTGTGCGAGGCGCTGCGGGACCCGCGAAGCGGGTTCCGCGAGGTCAAGGGTGACGACGAAAAGGCTCAGAAATCCTCAGGAATCCTCTAGTGATGCAGGCTTTCCCTTCCTGCGGACAGTCTCCAAAACGGGCAGCAAGGAGATAAGGGTTCCGTTCTGTTTAACAAACCGCCGCTTTTTCAGGACTGAGGGCGGGGGGCGTGGCCAGCGGGGAGAGCAGCCCAGGTGTGTTAGATGGGCGCGCAGGGGCTCCTGGTCATTGGAGTCCCTGCCTGCGTGCACGCAGCCCCGCCGGCTTGCTCACCTGCCCGCGCCTCCTGTCCTCAGCTGTTCCAAAGTCTGCAGCCTCCTGTGTGCGAGGCGCTGCGGGACCCGCGAAGCGGGTTCCGCGAGGTCAAGGGTGATGACGAAAAGGCTCAGAAATCCTCAGGAATCCTCTAGTGATGCAGGCTTTCCCTTCCTGCGGACAGTCTCCAAAACGGGCAGCAAGGAGATAAGGGTTCCAGTACTCAGTTCTGAAGACTACTAAAACCTGGACCACAATTATTAAGAATAACAAAAATCCGCCTCCTAGTCAGACCTAAAAATGGGAGCATTCTAATTTTAAATTATGTTAGTGACCCGTGATTTGTTTCTGCTGTCATTGTAGTCCATGGAATTGTGAGTTTCTACTGTATACAAACATAAGACAATTAATACACAATGAGGGATGCATCACAAAGCACACAAATATTAACAAAAGAAACACATTTGGCTTTTGCAAGGTGTGCACACATGCACAGGCACATAAAATACTGGTGCATAGAGACACAAAGTGCATGGAAACATACCACCGTAAACACCTGTACCCTTTTCTCCAAATGTTCAACAAACTTACAGGCATTCATGCATACAGACCATCAAACACAGGCAAACATAGTCTCGGCGAGAGCGCTGTGTGCTGGTGGTGCTTGCATGAGCTCTACCTTACTTTTATTCTTTTTCCCAATTACTGCTTGTTAGACCTAGGGTATCCTAGACTACATAGGGTAGCCTGGCACAGTAGGGGAAACAGCTAAACTCCAAGGCGTTGGTTAAGTGCTTACAGGACCCACTCACAGTAACTCAATGACTGACCACTAAAAATAAAAGACGCTACACCAGTTTAGAAAAATACCAGTACCTTTTATAAAAATTCTCTTTTGTTCTTTTCTTAGGCAAAAGCAGTACACTTTTAGTTCAGTACAGATTTCATATATATCACATCAACTTCAATACTTTTCTCAATTCAGTGCAGATCAATCAAAGGTACATCACATTTGAGGTAAATTACTATCAGTTTCACAGAATGCTTCTTCACTTAGTTGTTACAGAAGGGAAAACTCGCTTTACACAATCTTGGCATGTACATTACCCATCTGCACTCAGGGCCCAGGTCAAGCTTGTCAGACTTCTACCCCCAGCACCGTTGTTCACAAAGCCCACAGCCAACTATATAGTTAAAGAGGAGACAAGGTACATTAATTAGGCTTCCTTGGGACTATTCTACGGCTACTCCTCTCCTGTAATAGAACTGACTCCGAGTGATTAACTGCCTGGGAAGTTGTTGTGACTGAGCTCTGTTCGTTACCGGCACCCTATGGCCCAACTTGCACCACTCCTACGCAAGGCACAAGAACCTCAAGCTTCGTTTCCCTTTGTCACTGCTCCCCCTGTTATTAGCTTGGTCTTAACGGATACTAATATACTGAGAGGGTTGATGGCCAAGTTCCTCACGTTTCTATTCCTGACGGTTCATTAGTTTTTCAGTTGTTTTTCCCAACACTGCCGCTTCAATGCTCTGTGTCAGCCGGCTCTGCCGCCTCCCGCTTCCCCTCGTTTCTCCCCCGCTTACTTTATCTGAAGGCAATCCGGCTTGAGATGTCCTCGCGCTCGGTTGTTCTCTCCTAGCGCTGACGGCGGGGCCTCTGAGGAAGTCGGCGTCGGGGCGGGGAAAACGGGAAGGGCTTACTCTAGCCGGGGACGCTCCTCTGGCGGTTCCGTGGCGGCGCTTCTGCCTCCTTCCGCGTTACCTCAGGCCGAAGCTCCGCCTCGGGCGCACCTCCTCTGACGCGCCGGGTCCTTCCTCCTGGCTCCAGACTCCGCCTCGGGCGCACCTCCTCTGACGCGCCGGGTCCTTCCTCCTGGCTCCGGACTCCGCCTCACCTCCAACGACGACTCCTCCCGTCAACACACGGGACAGCTGGGCATTTCACTCGCGTGTGGGTCAGGCTTGATGACGGCGCTACACACAGGTAGGAGCCTCAGCCGATCTCACCGCCTTTCTCCACAGTGTGAGAGCTGGTCTCGAGTGGGGTGAATGTGGCTGTCCTCACTCCTCAGCCAGACAATACAGCTCTGGATCGACGTCCCCCTGCTCCGCCCACAGCCTTCAGGGCAGGTGTTCAGGTCACCCACAAGGGTCGCTTTACAGCAGTTTGCGAGGGTCTTTTCAACACATGACCCGGTGATTTGAAATCTGGTCACAATGTCTCTGGTCACAATTAATGGATGACGTGACAGTGGGGTTTGGTCAGCCTGAAAGGGGGCACTTCCCAATAACGCGACAGCCGGCCCACAGGTCGATCTGGTCACCACTGGTGCGCAATCCTCCTCCACAAGTCGCCTCTCTCCTCACTGGTCACTCCTGAGACTGCACAAAATGGCTGCTGGTCACTGGCCTTTTATAGAGTGGCCTGAGACCTCTGGAAGCCACTAGATGTTTCTGGAACCTTCCTCATGTTAGTCTATGGGTCTGTCCTCCTGGAATGTCCGTTATGGCAGTTGGTGGACACCATTTTAGGTTCATGAGTGTCCCTAGATTTTCCAGGAGCTAGACTAGGCCTCACAGTGTATGAAGGGAAAATGGCGTCATAGTCAAGGAACACCTAGCCCCCTGACAGCACTGAAAAATCCTGGTGGACATAAAAAATAAAAATAGAAACACTGGGAGGCTAAGGGGGACAAAAATAAATCATGATGGTTAGAACACCCCCAGATGCAGACAGCGTCCCCCCCAGCTGAAAGTGGGGAGAGCTACCCAATCCCTTGGGAGTTCTCATCACTAAGGCGGAAATACCTGGATAGACCGTCTGCGTTGGCATGGTCCAATCCAGGCCGATGTTCCACCCGAAAGTCCATTCCCTGTAGGGAGATGGACCACCTTAACAACTTGGGGTTCTCCCCCTTCATTTGCATCAGCCAACGAAGGGGCCGGTGGTCAGTCTGAACCAGGAAGTGCGAACCAAACAAGTATGGCCGCAACTTCTTCAGAGCCCAGACCACCGCAAAGGCTTCTCGCTCAATGGTACTCCACCTCCGTTCCCTGGGGAGTAGTCTCCTAGACAGGAAAACCACGGGTTGATCCAAGCCCTCATCATTTAGCTGCGATAACACTGCCCCAATGCCATGTTCTGACGCATCTGTTTGGACAATGAATTCTCTAGCAAAATCAGGGGCCTTGAGTATTGGAGCAGTACACAATGCTTGCTTCAAGGTCATGAAGGCTCGCTGGCAAGCCTCCGTCCAGACTACCCGTCGGGGTTGTTTCTTGGAAGTAAGTTCAGTGAGGGGTGCCACAATGGTGCCATACCCCTTCACAAAGCGACGGTAGTATCCAGTGAGGCCCAGGAAGGCTCGGACCTCAGTTTGAGTCTTGGGGGGCTCCCAGGCTATGATAGCCTCAATCTTTGCCTGGAGGGGCTGCACCGTCCCTCTGCCCACCAAGTGGCCTAGGTACACCACCGACCCCTGCCCGATCTGACACTTGCTGGCCTTGATTGTCAAGCCAGCCTTTTGCAGGGCATGAAGAACAGCTTGCAAGTGTTGCAAATGATCCTCCCAGCTGCTACTGAAGACAGCAATGTCATCCAGGTAAGCAGCAGAAAAAGCTTCCATACCAGAAAGGACCTTGTTCACCAGCCGCTGAAAAGTGGCAGGGGCGTTCTTGAGCCCGAAGGGCATCACACAGAACTGGTAGTGTCCCTGAGGTGTAGAGAAGGCTGACCTTTCCTTCGCCCCCTCAGTAAGGGAAATCTGCCAGTACCCTGAAGTTAGGTCAAAGGTACTTAAGTATTGGGCAGCTCCCAGCCGGTCAATAAGTTCATCCGCCCTAGGGATGGGATGAGCATCTGTCTTGGTTACTGAATTTAGTCCTCGGTAGTCCACACAGAATCTCAATTCAGGTGTGGTGCCCGGCGGGGCAGCTTTCGGTACCAAAACCGACGGACTAGACCAAGGGCTACTAGAAGGTTCAATCACTCCTAGCTCCAGCATCTTAGCGACTTCACTTTTGATGCTGGCCTTCACCTTGTCCGACAGCCGGTAGATCTTAAGACTTCACAGGTGGGCTGTCTCCTGTGTCCACGTCATGGGTACACAGGTGGGTCCTACCCGGGACAAGGGAGAACAGAGAAGAAAATTGCTCCAGGATCTGACGGCAATCTCTCTGCTGTTCAGGAGTCAGGGATGGTGAGAGAATCACTCCCTCCACTGACCCATCCTTTTCTTGAGACGAGAGAAGATCAGGGAGAGGTTCACTTTCCTCTTCCTCTGCTCCATCGGTCACCATCATTAAGACAACCTCGGGCCTCTCATGGTGTGGCTTGAGGCGATTGGCGTGCAGTACCCGGTGGGGCTGTCTCAGGGTCTTAAGATCCACCAAGTAAGTGGCTTTACCCTTTTTCTCCAATACCTCAAAGGGGCCTGTCCAACGATCCTGGAGGGCATTTAGCTCTCCAGGTTCCATCACCCACACTTTTTGTCCAGGCTCCAGTTCCACTGGGTGAGCATTGTGGTCATACCACTCCTTCATAACTGCTTGGCTGGCTTCCAAGTTGTCAGAAGCTTGCTTCCACAACTTGGCCATTTGGCTCCGGAAGGCCAGCATGTAGCTCACCACGTCCTGGGGAAGCTTCCTGGGAGTCTTTTCCCATCCATCCTTCACCAGGCTGAGAGGACCCCGTACAGGGTGCCCGTACAAAAGTTCGAAGGGGCTGAAGCCCACTCCCTTCTGTGGCACTTCCCTGTAGGAAAACAAGAGACAGGGTAGGAGGACGTCCCATTTCCTCCGCAGGCTCTCAGGCAGACTTCTTATCATGCCTTTCAAGGTTTTATTAAACCTTTCCACAAGACCATTGGTTTGTGGGTGGTAAGGGGTGGTAAACCGATAGGTAACACCGCACTCCTTCCACATAGCCCGCATATATGCTGAAAGGAAGTTAGTCCCCCTGTCGGACACAACCTCCTTGGGGAAACCCACTCGGGTGAAGATCCCCATCAGGGCCCTTGCCACTGCGGGTGCAGTGATGGTCCTCAGAGGTATTGCCTCTGGGTACCGTGTGGCATGATCCACTAAAACCAGGATGAACCAGTGACCAGCTGAAGTTGGTGGATCCAATGGCCCTACAATGTCGATGCCCACCCTCTCAAAGGGGGTGCTAACGACAGGTAGTGGTTCCAGGGGAGCTTTTAGCTTCACCCCTGTTTTCCCACTGGCTTGGCAAGACACACACGTCCGACAATATGTATCAGACGCCACTCTCATCCGAGGCCAGTAAAAGTGGGGGACAAGCCGGGCAAAGGTCTTGTCCTGTCCTAGGTGTCCTGCCAATGGTATCTCATGAGCCAGTTCCAAAAGAAAGGCTCTAAAGCATTGAGGGACCACCAAGGCCCTGGATGAACCATGTCCAGGTGCCTTGGGCTCACTGTAGAGGAGTCCATCCTCCCAGTAAATCTGGTAGCTCCCTACAATGTTCCCTGCTGCCTGGGCTTTGGCCTGTTGCCGCAGCCCCTCAAGAGTAGGACACTCCTTCTGAGCTTTGCAGAACTCTTCCCGGGAAGGACCTCCCTCCACATGCCATTCAGTAGGGATGGGTAGGTTCTCCAAGGAAGCAACATTCTCCCCTGTGGACTCCAGATCCACCTCCGCAGGTGGCCTGTCTGTCTCACGAGATGGAGATGCCGAGGCAGGGTCCTCCGGCCTCCTGTCCTTCTCTTCTCTGGCAGCCGGCTAGGCCATTGTTCCAGGCTCCAGCGTAAGTGAACTCCCCCTTCGGGTAGTCACGGACCTTGTGCTGACACAGGCCCAGTCAGGGGGTCCCAACATCTCAGAATGAGTCTGGTACTCCACCCTCCTCCAAGCATTGTGCTCCATATCATTTCCTAACAGGCAGTCAACAGGCACGGCAGGGCTTACGGCAACTCGAAGTGGGCCTGCAACCCCTCCCCACTCAAAGGGAACCTCGGCCACAGGATAGTGGCCCAATCTGCCGTCAGCCATCACGGCGGGATGGAGTACATCTGGGATGACCTGCTCTGGAGACACCAGTTGACTCCTTACCATAGTCATACTGGCTCCTGTGTCTCTCAGAGCCTCCCCTCTACGGCCGTTGATGGTGACCCACTGCTCATACTTGGTAGTATTAGAGGGCAGTTGGGTCGTTGGCACCATCTCCTTATCACCCAGGGACACTAAAGTGACACCCGCCCGCTCCCCTCCGTTACCCAAAGGCATCTCCTCCCCGAGCACTACACTAGTTATTCCCGGGGCTTTTCCTCCAGTGGGAGGGGGTGGTCTTTTTGGGCATCTCACATCTCCTTTATAGTGTCCCACACCACCACACTCGAAACAATGAACAACCCTTGGCTGCTGGCTTTGGCCAGGATTAGGGTTGCGAGGGGGGTTACTCTTAGGGATGAATCCTCTGCCCCTTCCTTGTGAAGTATTTTGTGGACCTTTTGAGAACTCCCTCTTATTATCCCCGCCCTCTTTCTTCTGGGGGGCGCCCTGTCCAGACTTCTGGGAATCCCCTCCAGTCCCCTTAGATGACACCCGGGTACTAGCCCAGATGTCCGCCTCCTCAGCAAGCTTCGGGGGCTGGTCAGCTTGCTGTCCACCAGATGCTGGCGCAGCTCGGGAAAACATTTCTCGAGTAGGTGTTCCTTGAGTATGAGGTCATATAAACCTTCATAGTCCCCTACCTCGCTGCCTTTCACCCAACCCTCCAATGCCTTCCTGGCGTAATCCAAAAAGTCCACCCAATTCTGCGTGCCTAGTTTGTGGCTACCCCGGAACTTCTGCCTATAATTCTCAGGGGTTAGCCCAAACTTCCTTATCAGCGCCACCTTCATAGCAGGGTAGTGGGTTTGCTCACGCTGCTCCAGGGCCAACAAGGTATCCCTGCCAGCAGGCGGCATGTATTTATACAACCCACCCCCCCAGTGGGCTTCCAAGATCCCATGGGCCCTCAATGAGACCTCATAGGCGGCTAGCCATTTTGCAATATCATCACTTGGTACGTAGCTAGCCATGACATCTTTGGGTAAATAGGGTCTGGGTTCTCTGGTGTTCACCTTGGTTTCGCTGCCACCATTTGGAGTGATGTTAGGGGCCTGGAATTCGAGTTCTCGTAGCTTGAACTCGTGTTCCAACCTCTTCCTTTCCATCTCCAGCTTGGACTCATGTTCCAACCTCCTTCCCTCCCTCCTTTCTTCCAACTCCATTTTTGCTATTTCCCACCTTAACAGTCTTTCCTCTCTCCTGTCAGCTAACTCGGTTTCTGACAACCCTCTCGATGACACACTGCTGCCCTCCCTTGAGGTTGCCTTGGGGCTGATTGACATCTCACCCACCCCCGGGGGACATTCCGCAGTCCTATCAATGACAGTACCTCTGTCCGATTCCTCCTCCTCTACCGTTCCCTCCGTGTGCGCTTCCACCCAGGCTCGCAGACTAGTACGGAGCTCTTCTCTTTTGGCCCCTCGCCTAACGAACACTCCCCTTTCCTGACAGAAATCCTTGAGCTGTGCCACAGTATAGGTCTCCAGCTCTGACATTTCGAATTCCATATTGTCAGTGAAAAGTGTGGACAACCACCCCGAAGTAAGTTACAAGGATAGGAAACTCTGAGGGTCACCTCCACCCACCACCAGGAGTAAATTTAGAAAAACAAAATTCAGATTAGGAGGGCCGCAAGGAGAAAACTCCAGGTGTAGTCCCGTGGTAAGCACTGCGTTACTACTAAGTGAGTGTAAGCACAAATCCGCAATCCCACCACTGAAACACCAATTATGTTAGACCTAGGGTATCCTAGACTACATAGGGTAGCCTGGCACAGTAGGGGAAACAGCTAAACTCCAAGGCGTTGGTTAAGTGCTTACAGGACCCACTCACAGTAACTCAATGACTGACCACTAAAAATAAAAGACGCTACACCATTTAGAAAAATACCAGTACCTTTTATAAAAATTCTCTTTTGTTCTTTTCTTAGGCAAAAGCAGTACACTTTTAGTTCAGTACAGATTTCATATATATCACATCAACTTCAATACTTTTCTCAATTCAGTGCAGATCAATCAAAGGTACATCACATTTGAGGTAAATTACTATCAGTTTCACAGAATGCTTCTTCACTTAGTTGTTACAGAAGGGAAAACTCGCTTTACACAATCTTGGCATGTACATTACCCATCTGCACTCAGGGCCCAGGTCAAGCTTGTCAGACTTCTACCCCCAGCAGCGTTGTTCACAAAGCCCACAGCCAACTATATAGTTAAAGAGGAGACAAGGTACATTAATTAGGCTTTCTTGGGACTATTCTACGGCTACTCCTCTCCTGTAATAGAACTGACTCCGAGTGATTAACTGCCTGGGAAGTTGTTGTGACTGAGCTCTGTTCGTTACCGGCACCCTATGGCCCAACTTGCACCACTCCTACGCAAGGCACAAGAACCTCAAGCTTCGTTTCCCTTTGTCACTGCTCCCCCTGTTATTAGCTTGGTCTTAACGGATACTAATATACTGAGAGGGTTGATGGCCAAGTTCCTCACGTTTCTATTCCTGACGGTTCATTAGTTTTTCAGTTGTTTTTCCCAACACTGCCACTTCAATGCTCTGTGTCAGCCGGCTCTGCCGCCTCCCGCTTCCCCTCGTTTCTCCCCCGCTTACTTTATCTGAAGGCAATCCGGCTTGAGATGTCCTCGCGCTCGGTTGTTCTCTCCTAGCGCTGACGGCGGGGCCTCTGAGGAAGTCGGCGTCGGGGCGGGGAAAACGGGAAGGGCTTACTCTAGCCGGGGACGCTCCTCTGGCGGTTCCGTGGCGGCGCTTCTGCCTCCTTCCGCGCTACCTCAGGCCGAAGCTCCGCCTCGGGCGCACCTCCTCTGACGCGCCGGGTCCTTCCTCCTGGCTCCGGACTCCGCCTTGGGCGCACCTCCTCTGACGCGCCGGGTCCTTCCTCCTGGCTCCGGACTCCGCCTCACCTCCAACGACGACTCCTCCCGTCAACACACGGGACAGCTGGGCATTTCACTCGCGTGTGGGTCAGGCTTGATGACGGCGCTACACACAGGTAGGAGCCTCAGCCGATCTCACCGCCTTTCTCCACAGTGTGAGAGCTGGTCTCGAGTGGGGTGAATGTGGCTGTCCTCACTCCTCAGCCAGACAATACAGCTCTGGATCGACGTCCACCTGCTCCGCCCACAGCCTTCAGGGCAGGTGTTCAGGTCACCCACAAGGGTCGCTTTACAGCAGTTTGCGAGGGTCTTTTCAACACATGACCCGGTGATTTGAAATCTGGTCACAATGTCTCTGGTCACAATTAATGGATGACGTGACAGTGGGGTTTGGTCAGCCTGAAAGGGGGCACTTCCCAATAACGCGACAGCCGGCCCACAGGTCGATCTGGTCACCACTGGTGCGCAATCCTCCTCCACAAGTCGCCTCTCTCCTCAGTGGTCACTCCTGAGACTGCACAAAATGGCTGCTGGTCACTGGCCTTTTATAGAGTGGCCTGAGACCTCTGGAAGCCACTAGATGTTTCTGGAACCTTCCTCATGTTAGTCTATGGGTCTGTCCTCCTGGAATGTCCGTTATGGCAGTTGGTGGACACCATTTTAGGTTCATGAGTGTCCCTAGATTTTCCAGGAGCTAGACTAGGCCTCACAGTGTATGAAGGGAAAATGGCGTCATAGTCAAGGAACACCTAGCCCCCTGACAGCACTGAAAAATCCTGGTGGACATAAAAAATAAAAATAGAAACACTGGGAGGCTAAGGGGGACAAAAATAAATCATGATGGTTAGAACACCCCCAGATGCAGACAGGTTTAACACTGCTGCTAAAAGTACTTTTGTTGCCACAAGGTACAGGGAACTAAAATTAACATCGGTAAATTTTGCAGGACTTTGTAGTTGAACTTGCTGTTTTAAATACCTTTTTAGTTGTTGGAGAATTCACGTCCTCTCACTCGCACCATAAAAATTAACTTTCAGAGCACTCCGCTGCTTTAGCGTTAATCGGGGAATACTATTTACCCCTGCGCCATCTTTGTTAGCGCTCTAGTGGTTGGCTTGCCTGCAACTGGCTACCTATTTGGGGGGGCAGTGCTGGCGCGCGTCCATCTTGAAAAAAAAAATAGTCTCGGCGAGAGCGCTGTGTGCTGGTGGTGCTCGCATGAGCTCTACCTTACTTTTATTTGTTATCCGAATTACTGCTGCTAAAAGTACTTTTGTTGCCACAAGGTACAGGGAACTAAAATTAACATCGGTAAATTTTGCAGGACTTTGTAGTTGAACTTGCTGTTTTAAATACCTTTTTAATTGTTGGAGAATTCACGTCCTCTCACTCGCACCATAAAAATTTACTTTCAAAGCACTCCGCTGCTTTAGCGGGAATCGGGGAATACTATTTATCCCTGCGCCATCTTTGTTAGCGCTCTAGTGGTTGGCTTGCCTGCAACTGGCTACCTATTTAGGGGGGGGGGCAGTGCTGGCGCGCGTCCATCTTGAAAAAAACATAGTCTCGGCGAGAGCGCTGTGTGCTGGTGGTGCTCGCATGAGCTCTACCTTACTTTTATTTGTTTTCCGAATTACTGCTGCTAAAAGTACTTTTGTTGCCACAAGGTACAGGGAACTAAAATTAACATTGGGAAATTTTGCGGGACTTTGTAGTTGAACATGCTGTTTTAAATACCATTTTAATTGTGAAATGGCTACAATCATACCTGTTCGGTAGACAACAGGTAGTGACCATGACTCCGTATACTTCCCCCAAGTCCCCGTAATTATTCTGTGCAAACAATACTATAATTGACAGCCAATGACAATTGTGTGCAAGTACATGTTGTTTGAATTTAATAGATACTTAGTTTGCTGTGCAAGTTACATTTTAATTGCTACTCATTTAAGTAAAATCATGCTATGAATTTGTGTGTTTTCTTTGTCCAGAACATTATAGAATTCTTTTTTTGCGGGGGGGGTCCACTCTTCTTCGTTTTAAGTTTTCAGATTTTCCTGCCTCTTGCTAGATGCATGTGGTCCATTCTGTATTTAGGCCTGTTTACTGCTATGAAAATAATTGATTGCCCATTGTGCTGTGCTTGTTTAATTTCTTAAAGGCACATTGCATTATTGCAATTATGAGTTCGATTTAAAACTAATTACCCTGATTAATCAAGTATTGCTTTCTGTGCGTCATGTGCCTCAGCGGTGCGCTGGGTCGTGAGCCACAGGAGAGAAATGGATCATGAGCCAGAGGGTTGCACTAGGTGATGCGTCTCAGGGGATTTGAAGATCACGTGCCTCAAGGGTGCGCTTGATCATGCTATCAAGAGTGTGTTGGGTTACGCACCTTAGGGAAGCAATTACCCATAAATATGACCAGTGCTGAAATGAAGAGAGATCCAGCTGCATCCCGGTTCTGTGATACCCCAGGCCCCAACTATATGTGCTGATTTTATCCCAGTGTAATTTGCTGAAACCTGGTCACATTAAGCTCCATTTGCACCGTTGTCTGCTTTCTGTTCAGAGCAGCAACGTGCATGCCGCGAAGAGGTTTTCTTATTTAAAATTCCAGCCGGGCTCTAAACAAAGGTCGAATGCAAAGGGCCATCAGCTCTCCTTTTGTTCAAGTATAATCCTGTCTGAGAACTATCTTGATCATAATACTTAAGACCATATAACTACCAAGGATTCCAGATCCATACATGATGTGCTGATCTAGTCCAGGTTTGTGCCTTTGAATTCTGGGGCTTGTGGTACTGTTTCTCAGTTGAATAAACAAAACTACAAGTCCCAGAATTCAAATGGAAAACCTGGACTGGAGCAGCTCATAACGCATGAACCTTGGAAATTTGGCAATGCTAAAGATTTCAATACAATGGAAGGAAACAAAGACACTTAGATTATTATCCCTTCACCAGTTCACCAGATAAACTACGATTTGGGACAAGCTTTAGACTTTGTTCGATCCCTGTATTTAATAACTGTAAGAATTTCAGATGTATCTACTTGTAGAGGTATTTACATGGATAACAGTTTAAATAACACATTTTTTTACATAAAATTCTTTTATAGTGCTATTTATTCCCATTTATGGTGTCTGAGCACTTTACATGACACACACACATTGACAATAAATCAGACAAGTGTGGAAATCAATGTTTAGAATGGTTCAAAAGACAATGATGGTGTCATGTGTAAGAGTCATACATTGTCTTTAAGAGTGCATGCCTGGGAGAAACACAAAGTCAATCTTAAAAAACAAAGTAGTGCTTGGGGTTGTATGTACTAATAAGACTTAATTACTAACAAAGAAACCTTTTTTAGCAGCCTTATAATAACTGATTGAGAAAAAAGCAGTAGGTTCTAAGCACATGTCTTGGAGCTTGCCTGCAGATCCGGAACGCTGATTCATGGCTCAATATGTTATATTAGAAGGATTACAATGACTAAACTGCGAGTAATATAAGGATCTCTGCGTGAAAAGAGATAACTCGCTTACCAAGCTACATAAAATAAAAATCTGTTATCTGCATGTTAAACAATGTACTTTGTAGGAGACACGTTAATCCTGTATGCTAGTTAGAGTCACAGCATTGACTAGACAAAACGCAGATCTCTCCTGCAAGTGCATTAACCACAAGAGTTATCCTACCATTATTGCTATTCTCTGAGATTTACAGGGCATGCAAAGATCTCTGCAGCAGGTACCTAACCCCATTAGATATTGTAAAATGCAGCTGTTGCAATTAATTGTGGATTTTGTTTTTTAAAAGGTGTGGTGTGCGTAGGACCTGTCTCTGTGCTTTCCTGGGGGCCTGGCGCGGGAAGAAAGAGGATGATCGTTGTGTCCCCCGGTCATAAATAGCCCCCCCCCCCCCCAGCTCCACCCCTCCACGCGCCAAATCCCAGACGGAAACGCATCACTGGTGACCCGGAAGTGTTTGTGGGGCCAGTAGCCAATCGGGCAACCCAGCTAGACTATGGAGGCGGGGCGTGGGTCCCAGGAGGCCAGGCCCTAAGGGCACGCTCGTTTAGATCTTGCGCTTTTCATAGAGCCCTGACCCCCTAGGATGTCCCCCGCCCCACCCTCATGCATTCCCACAATCAATACTTGCAACTTCAAGCGTGTGGGTATAAACGGATTATATATTGCCATGTTTGTGTGATGGTTTGTAATAAACATGGCCTCTTTTACCCACATCTCTGGTTGTCAAGTATTGATTAGTGGGTTCGGATGGGGGCAGGGCTGGGGGCCAACCTGGGGGGTCCAGGGCTTAAGGATTTAGTCCTAAATTTATGTCTGGTCTGTCCCAGTTTTTTTCTCATCAAAATCTGGCCACCCTCTCTCATGAGCACCAACACTTGTGCAATTGTAGCAGCGTTTTATTTCAACTAACATCCCCCATTATATCCTCATTCGCCGCGGCAGAGCTCCACCCGGTCTCCTTTCCCTATGCCCTACCACCAACCACACTGTTCGCTGACAGAAGCTTCGTTCGAAAGCTGCTTTCGACAATGCCCGGTTGAAGAGAGACCGGAGCTCTGTCCCTTTCCTTCCAAGCTCACTGCAGTATTTCCGCACAACCCACCGCTGTCAACAGTCAACCAACCAAAATTGACACAAGAAAGGAAGTCAACCGCTCATTGGGCCGCAAAGACGTAGTTGAAAACACGCTCGCGCTAGCACGTGGTTATGCGTGGTCGCTAGGGACGCCACATGCGCTTTACTAATAGGAAGTAAATAAGAAGTGAAGCAAATTTAGAGTGAATGCTGGAGATGTACCCAGAATGCTGTGCGAGTTCAATATGGCGGCGCCCGGTGAAAGACGTCCGGACTCCGCCGCTCAGTCTCCCGTTGCCTCGGCGCAGGAACCCTCTGCGGCACCCACCCCTCAGGGTCACCGTGTTTTGTCTGATCCGTCACAGACGCTAGCGCAGTTCTTCCAGGCTGGGTTAGTTGCAGAAGGGAGCGGGGATAAAAAGAAGCCATGCCGAGCCTGCATGGATTTTAAGAGTTGGATTAAGCAGCAGCGGAAACAGAACCCCGGAGAGCCAGGAAAAACGGTAAGAAATTAGGGAAGAACTTGTGACAAGAAATCCCACGAATAAATAGTAAGGGGATAACAATTGAAAAAACTAAGAAGAGTAAATGGTGGCGTAAGGTTGCCTCCGTTTGCGATCCATTGAAAGTTAATTGGTCTTTGGCCATCTGCTGGATGTGGAGAAAACATCCTAATGTAATGGGAAGGTGCATCTGTCAGGTTGCTAAAGATTTCTTGGGGCCATTCTGAAAGCTTAGTAGTGTATTCCGCCCATTGCTTACCACTGCTTTCTGTTTGCTGGCTTTATTTGTTTTAGGCTGTCCACGATGTCTTTGTCCCACCTGTTGAGCATATCCTGTTTACCACCTCTTTGACACTCTTGACGATGTATCAATAACGTTTTTAAAATTAAATCCAAAGAAGAAGTATCAGAAGATGCATTAGGAGAATGAGAGGATGATACCAGTTGCAAAGGAAGGGCCTTGCCGCCTGAAGCAGTAATAACCGGTGATTTATCCATAGAATTTGTTTGAGTATCACCAAAAATTGGCATAATATTATCAGGGGTTGTCTTTGGAATTACCACCACTAACTCTGGATTTAAATTTTTATCTTGCTCTTGATTAATCAAAACCCCATTTTTTACGGGAGAGTTTTGTAAATTTTTTGAAGTACACCCTTCTATGGGAGTAGTGGGAATAATTCCTGAAGCACCTAGAACAGTATTCTTAATGGCCTTGCGAGGTTGCATCCACTTAAGCAAAGGTGTTTGGTCTCCGATGAATTTCCCTGCTGTATTTATTGGTACTAATGTAGAAGCTACCATTATAGGTTTCAGTTTTCTGTCCCCTTTCTTTGCTTTAGATTTTATCTTCCTGCCCTTCTTGAAGCCTGAGGATTTTTTGTCTTTGACATCGAGTATAGCATGGTCTCGTTTTTCGAGCCCTCCTTCGTCATCGGGGAGCTCCTCATACTCGAAATCATCGTTAGAGTCATTATCATCATCCAACATCTTTTCTAGCGCCGTAGCACTTTTTCCATCTGTTCTCTGCTCACCTAGGCTCTGATCTAATGACAAGGGTGGTGCTAGTGCTGGGGCTGGCAAGGAGATGCTAGTATTTTCAGGTGTTGTTTCCATAGAAGCAAGAGCTGAAGCAGAGGCAGTTGCTGCAACTGCTACCGTAGTCCCCATCTCTACCCTTGCCGGAGTAAGTTCTTTAATTGACCCTGCGTTAGTGTCTTTGTCAGATTGAATAGGGTGGATGGGTGAATAAAATTGTGGAGATAAAGCTGGAGATGGGGTTGGAGTTAGAGGGGCAGCATATATAAGGGATATTTCAGGCTCCTCCTCAGGTATATCCTCCTGTATCACCAACATTTCATTTACCTCCTTTACCCCCTTTAGCTCCACTGTACCCTCCGGTATTTCCATATGCTTCGGGGACCCCTCGGTCTCCAAATCCAGGCTCTTACTAGGGGCAGCCACCTCCATAAGTTTATCAACCCCAGTTTCTATTTCTGTGGCACGGCACCTCTTGGCTTCTAAGCCCATAGTTTTCGTCAAAGCAATCCCGGCAATTAAGTTTCTATTTTTGCTTTTATGCTTATCATTTGGAGCTGGTGAGAGAATACCATGCTTAGAAGGTGCAGAGAGAAAAAGAGGGTGCGGAGGAGTAGGTTGTGGCTTACCAGCATTAGCCTCCCCGGGAACTTCAGGAGCATTTACAGCACGCCGGGGGGTCCTCGCAACTACTGCAGGTGAAATTGGTTTAAGCATTTTGAACGCCAGAGCGGGCCCTTCTTCCGCACTCTCTCCTGAGGGAGCGCTTTTCCCAGCTCGGTGCTGTCGCACTGGGTTTTTCCGCGTCATCTATGCTGCTTTTTCGTTATTCCGCAAACAAGTGTACAAATATACAGTGCCTTTAAACCTCTCTCCTCTCTCCCCTTACCTCTCTCCACCTCTCTCCTCCACAGTGAGTCTTTGTTTATAGTAAGTTTAGTAAGTCTCGGCAACTCACCACAGCTACTCCACTCAGCTACTCAGCTCAGCTGCTTGATTGTCTGTTGCGTGTATTCGTTTTAACTGCAGCAGTCTAAAATCAGCTCCCAGTAAACGGGAGGTATACACAAAGAGAAAACCCTGACGAGCAGCCTTGCTGAAGCTGAGACCTGTGGCCGAATACAAGCCGAGCACAGAATCCTCCGCAAAATCCGCTACTGTGCTTGTACGTTTTCACCTCCTCTGTGTGTGTACAGAGAGGCGCAGGAAAGAAATGCAGGAAAGAGATGCACAGCCCCTGCGCAGCCTCCGCCTATAGCTGTGGAGGGGAGAACAGCGGGGCGGAGCAGAATACAGCACACTCGGTTGGAAACTCGGCCAGCAACGCGGCAGCAGCACCGCTCGGCTCGGCTCAGCCCAACCCGACGTCTCTTCACATCACCGGAGGTTGCAGCAGGTAGAACGGTGAGTCGTCAACCATTGATCCCGGGGGCCCTGGTACGCCCTAGTATCTCAGGTTCTTTCTGTCTTTATGCCTCATAGCGCTCTAGTCGTATCTCTCATCCATACGAAACCGCCAGTGTCTCTCGGAGTGCGGAGCTCGGACGGGTGCGACCTCTCAGTGGCAGCTACGATCCGCCATCTTGCTTCCCTAGTATCCACCTCTTTGACTCGCTCCTCTGCTTTCCTTTAAACATGCCTTTAAGTTTTGTTCTTATCTTGTTACATTTGCTGTGCATTCAAAGAGAGGTCTACACGTCCGGCTATGTCTGCGAAGGTAGATTAGTGTGTAATTTTCTTTCTCTGACATGAAAGTGAGAGGGTTTATGTGACAATCGGGGGTTTGAGAGGAAAGGCGTTTTTGTAGCACACAACAAAATTAAAATGTCTGTAAATTAACTGCAAATATGTCAAAATATATCATAATTAGGAAAGTGCACACAAAGCACTTTTTTTTTTTCTCTTTTTTTTTACTTCTAAAGTTTTGCAGAAACAAATATTTTAATACGGTCAAAACAAATCAATACACTAGGTGATGCCATTTCCACACGTTGGCGTGTTGTAAAATGTCATCAGTAATACTATGTCCGTGCACATGTAATGGTCATTTCAATTGAAAATGTGTTTTCCACAATGGCAGCGCGCTACCACACCATGCATACTCCACTCTACTCTGTGCCACTCTACTCTGTGCCACTCTACTCTGTGCGCTCTACTCTGTGCGCTCTACTCTGTGCGCTCTACTCTGTGCGCTCTACTCTGTGCGCTCTACTCTGTGCGCTCTACTCTGTGCGCTCTACTCTGTGCGCTCTACTCTGTGCGCTCTACTCTGTGCGCTCTACTCTGTGCGCTCTACTCTGTGCGCTCTACTCTGTGCGCTCTACTCATGTGCACTCTACTCATGTGCACTCCACTCCTGTGCACTCTATGCCACTCTGTTCCACTCTGCCATGCCATCCACGCTATGTCATGCCACTCTATGCTATTCTACAACATTCTATTCCACTTTACGCCACTGTACTCAACTTTACGCCACTGCACTCCACTTAGCGCCATTCCACTCCACTTAGCGCTACTCCACTCTGCGACACTCCACTCTGCGACACTCTAGCACACTCCACTCTCCGAAACCCCACTCAGACACTTTATTCCATTTTACTCCAAGACACCATGCCACTCTGCTCTACGACACTCCACAACACTGTGTGCCATTTCAATCTACAACACTCTATGCCACTCTACTCTGACACTCCAGTCCATGACACTGTATTGTACTCCACTCTAACACTCCACTCTAGGCCACTTACATCCAGTTTGCCAAGATTTCTTTTCTTGAATCTGGGGTCCCCACACCAGTGGTGATCACGCAGTTCTTGAGCTCGAGATATGTGAAAGCTACTACTAACTCTTCCTGCCAGGTTCGGCACTTCTGAGGACTTCGACCCAAGGCTGCCAGGAGAGGATGATTGGACCTTGCTTAGAGGGAGAGCGCTGATAAACTACTCGGGAGGGTTATTGGATGTATCCTTCAATATGGAAAATGCTGCTCAACAGAAGAGGCGCCGTGAAGAACTTGAGGTGGGGAGAGCCAAAGAATCCCACTGCCACCTCTAGGAAGGACCTGCACTGTTCTGTGAGAGTGGAGTCTAAGGATCTCAGATTGTCTCAACCATGGAATCGAACTGCTTGCCCCCCTCCACAGAGGAACTTGTACCCAGAAAATCTTCCCAACTAAAAGTGGCAAGAAGCCACACTGAGCTGGACAAGATCTGGCTATGCCTGCTGTCCCCACAGAAATAATCAAGCATGCCTGAGAAGATTCTCACCTGCTGAGAGGCTTCCACTAGATTGAGTAATTACCAAGACCATGAACAGTGGGCGCTTAGTTTGCTTTTAGTCTTTCCTGCTCCAAGGGGGCAAGATGGATTCCGCCAGTGTTTTTCACATTTGAGGAGGCCTGCGTTCAACACATTTACCCTATCTCCCGAGGCCTGTAGGAGGGCAGCAGAATCTAGGCCAGAGGGCCACCTGGATTTTAACATCAATGGGAAAGAAGAAGCCTTCTTAGCCACCTCCTCGAAGTAGGATAGAAAGATGTTGGTGTATGGATCTAATAGATTTTGTGGCTGAGTAAACTGTGTTTGACCCTAGGCTCACAGGTTTAAATCCTGGTGGGTCCCCTCAGCCTTTCATCCTATGAAGGTCAATAAAATGAATACAATTGAATTGGATAACAAGCAAATCAGTGGTGCAATGAAATGCCTTAGGCTCAAGCAACTGCTCTACAAATACACCTATTATGTTATTTCATCAACACGTAAAGTAGTTCAGCTCCCTTGTCCAATCTGTAACAAGTGTTTTGAGTATTAAGTGTCACCCCATGGTGAAACAAGTCTTACAAGTGTATCAAGTCTTGACTATGTTGGCTAGACTTTGTCCAGCAGAGTCGGGCTCATGTGGAAACGCTAAGTCTTTGGCCAATGCAAAGAATATTTTTAGGTTCGAGAAATGTGAGTGGGAATCTGGTTCCTCTGCCATTGTTTCCAGGGTACTATCTCAAGTACTTCATCCTCACTGTGTACCTTTAGTGCATGTTTGGGCTGAACAATTGGAAAGCTTTCGCTCATATTTTGTTTCTGTGGCTGTTTTTGACTGTCAAGTTTGTATATAATTTAGCTGTGTACTGTAGAAAAATGTGGATTCCTCTAATTTATGGAAAGGATTTGGCTATAATTTGCCATACGACAGATTTTTTTTTCTTTGTAAATTTACAGTATTTTATACAAGCATTTGTAATGCAATAGGTCTCACATTAATTATGTTTGAGCTATTGGCATTGCTAAATATTGCAACACCAATTGCAACAAAAGCCTATGAATTGTGGGCCATAAATGTGTTTATTTTTTTAGCAATAGTGGCATGCTGCGCTTTAGATGAATATGTTTAAAAGTAAAGTGTGCCATACTGCGATTGCTACAATAGTTAATTGTGGATGCGTTAACAATTGATGTGTGCACTGCTGGCTGGTGGCGTGTGTGCCTGGTGGAAGGGTGCACTGACGGCTGGTGGTGTGTGTGCCTGGTGAAAGCGTGCACTGATGGCTGGTGGTGTGTGTGTGTGTGGCTGATGAAAGCATGCACTGACGGCTGGTGGTGTGTGTGTGCGCCTGGTGAAAGCGTGCACTGACGGCTGGTGGTGTGTGTGTGCCTGGTGAAAGCGTGTATTGACGTCTGGTGGAAGCGTGCACTGACGGCTGGTGGTGTTTGTGCCCGGTGGAAGCGTGCACTGACTGCTGTGGTGTTTGTGCCCGGTGAAAGTATGCACTGATGACTGATGGTGTCTATGTCTGCTGAAAGTGTGCACTGAAGGTGTGGTTGTGTGCATGTGGTTGTGCATGTGGTTGTGCATGTGGTTGTGCTTGTGGTTGTGTGATTGTGGTTGTGTTTGCTTGTGTGTGGTTGTGTGTTTGCTTGTGTGTGTGGTTGTGTGTTTGTGTGGATGTGTGCGTGTGGTTGTGTGTGTTACAGTAATACTAAAATCATCTCAAAATAAAGGAACACAAACATCGAGTTTGTGGAAAGAGAAAGCACGTTGTAAGTCAAACGGGCAGCAGCAAAGCATTGAAACCTCTTCAATTCACATGGGTTGGTTTAGTGTTTTGCCCTAACATAGCTGGGATTTTAGTTTCAGTGCATGCACGTTTTAGAGAAGTGAACGTGGACGCAGTGTGGCAGACACTGGCCGGGTTGGTTTATGAAAAACCCAGCTACGCCGCGGAGGCACGTTCATTGTGAGTGGAGGAGGGAAAGCCTTGCAGTCCATTTGGCTCTGCTGAAGCTACTCTGTGCCTGGGGCGGTGACCGTCAACTATTGGCTTGTGTAAATATCTGTTGGGATGAATGAATGTATTTCTTATTTCGGGGCTGTAGCCATCACACCATGAGTGGGTGATGCAGGGACAATGTATATAGCAAGTGCTGATGGTCTTTCAGATGTGGATGATATGAGCACTGGGTGAACTTGATGAAAAGCTGCAGAGGGTGGATGTACTTGTGATAGCTCAAGTCCATTCTGGCCTTCTGACTTCTGTCCCAGTCAAAACAGCTCCTGCTCAGTACCCAGAGGTCTTGTGCTCACTGTACACTGAGCCTTCTTCACCTCTTAACTATGTATTGTATTGTAATTGCATTTTTATAGCGCTTACTACCCCTGACGAGGCGTCAAATCGCTTTTTCGGCGAGTAGCACGCTACTCTGGGACCCATCGAGGATTAGTGTTGAATTAGTATAGTGAAACATGCAAGTATATTTTTAGTCAGTTAATTGGATTTGGAATATTAGCAGAAGGATAGAGGAGGACAAAGGTTTGTATTTATATAGCGCTTGTTGACGCACGCTATTCAGGAAGCTTACAAAGGATTAGTGGTGAATTAATATGGTGGAATATGAAGTTATTTCAGTAGTGGATATTAGTCAGATACTTGGAGTGAGAAAGTTAGCGGAGGGGTAAAAGGGAAGAAAGATTTGCATTCATTTAGCACTTGTTACCCCTGATGGGTGTTGAAGTGCTTTTCTGGCGAGTAGCACGCCACTCCGGAATCCATAAAGAATTACTGTTGAAAATTAGTATAGTAAAAAAATATGAAGTAATTTGAGTAGTGGATATGTTATTCAGTTATTTGGGTAGTATATTAGTAAAGTTTAATATGGAATTTGAGAAGTGAACATGTTAGGCTGTTCATTTCAATTGAAAAGGATAGTGGAGGGATAAAAGAGTGAAGGATTTTTTTTTTTTAGGTCTTAGCAGTAGGAGGAGGCTTTTGGGTGAGTAAAAATGAGTTTTGGAGGGGAGGACTCAGAGGGAAGAGTTTAGAAAGGTTTGTTTTAGGGGATCGGTATAGTAAAAGAGGTGTCAGGTGATGCAAGGAGGGGTAGAGTAGGAGTAGAGTAGGAGAAGTCTAGAAACGGTTATTTTGGCAATCATAGTAGTGGTATGGGGTTTGGGATAAATGAGAGAGTGGATGTAGAGGATATATTGATAGATGTATAGGATGGTAAGTATATGTAAATTAAAGATATTGATAGAGGCACAGGATAAGAAATAGGGTAGTGCATTGGATATGCTTTTTCAGGAGAAAAGTAACAGACACACAGATCAAAGTATACGGAAGGTACATAGATGCACAATTGAAGTACGTACATGTAGACCAAAGATTTTTATTTATTATTCTTTTTTTCTCTCAACAACATTATTATTTTACATGTTTATTCAAAGTAATACACAAATATAGGTACATATCTATAGTGGAAAAAAATGCTTGTATACAGAGGGATATGCTGTAAATTTCTGTTTGCTTATGGTGCTTATGTGGGGAAGAGCTAAATCTTGAGTAATTTTCTGAAGATAAGGTGGTTGTCAGTGGACCTTATGTTGGGGGGTAAAGAGTTCCATAGTTTGGCTGCTTGAACAGAGAAGGATCTGTCACCCATTTTTTTTTCTTGTATGGTGGGATTTTGAGTCGAGATGCTCCTTTAGAGCGGATGTTACTTTGTTGAATGTGTTTGGTAATTTTATTCCTGATGAAGAGTGGTCCTATTCCATGTATTGCTTTGTGGGTGATACAAAGCAGCTTGAACCTGGATCTTCTGGCAACCGGTAACCAATGCAGGGCTTTCAAGGCAGGGGTGATGTGGTCTCGCAGTTTGATATGCAAGAGTAGTCTGGCAGCCGAGTTCTGAATCCGTTGTAGTCTTTTCATGGTCGTTAAAGGTGATCCGTGGTAGAGGCTATTGACGTAATCAAGTTTGGACAGAACAAGGGGGACGGTAGCTTGGACCTTGTGTGGAAATCCCAAATGAGGGAAAATTCGCGGCAGCATTTTTATAGTAGCAAAGCTTGATCTTGCTAGTTTATCCACTTGGGCATTCATCTACAGCTTGGAGTCCATGGTCATTCCGAGGTTTTTTTAATTCCTTCGATACTTTAGGCAGTGATCCCAGTTCATCAGTCCATGCGGCAAGCGGGTTGTAATGTTTCCAATCGCCATACGTGAGTATTTCAGTTTTTGAAGCATTCAATTTGAGATGGCTCCAGGTCATCCACTGATCCACAGCTCTGAGACAGCTGAAAATTGGTGATTTTCCAATGTCTTTGGGGCATTCCAGTATTTGCGTGTCATCTGCATAGTTATAGCACGTAAGGTGACATTTATTGATCAGTATTGGTAATTACTTCATGTAGATGTTGGAAAAGCATGGGTAAGATGATAGAACCTTGAGGGACCCCTGCTTTTGTGGAGTACGGTTTGGATGAGCAAGGTGGGGTATGGAAGACATTAGTTCTGTTTCGAAGGTAGGATGCGATCCAGTCTAGAGCAGTTCCCTCTATGCCGACTTCATAGAGTCTTTGTTTCAGAGTGTCATGGTCAACCGTGTCAAAGGCAGCTGAGCGGTCCAAGAGGAGTAGCGCAGCAACCCCGTTGCGGTGAACTGTATTCTTTAGGTCATCCCAGATGGCAAGGAGGGCAGATTGTGCCTCTTCCCGGACGGAATCCTGTTTGGAAGTCTGAAAGTATGTCATTCTCTTCAATGAATTGTGACATCTGGGCGAACGCTGCTGTTTCTATCAGTTTGCCCAGGAACGGTCCATTTGTAATGGGTCTGTTGTTCAGCGGGTCCAAGTTTGTTTTCTTCAGTAAAGGGCGTATGTATGACTTTTTGAGTACTTCTGGAAATATTCCGGTAGTTAAGGAATCATTGATGATTCTTCTTACTGGAGTGGCAGCAGAAGTTGTTAAAAGAATTGTCTTTAAAGTTTGTGGCGGACAGGGGTCAGAAGGGCTTCCAGCAGGCCTGCTTGCTTTGACCAGGTCCATAAATTCATTGTGTGAGATGTGTTGGAAGGAACAGAGAGGCTTGATTAGAGCATTCTTGGATTGCTGTTTTGTACAAGGGTTAGTGCTGGTGCTTTGTTTCTGTTTTAAGTACAATTCCAGTGTGTCTGCTTTGTCGTGCAATGATTTGCCACTTTGTCTGTGAAATCTTGAGTAACAGGATGAGTTCCTTCTAGGCAATTTGGCTTTCTGAATTCATTGAGTATTTTATAGAATTCTTTATTTGCACATTTAACGTTTTGAATTCTGTCTGAATAGTTCATTTTCTTAGCTTTTTTGATAGCAGACTTGTATAATCTGTTAATTTTCTGTAGGTGAAGTTTGTCTTGTTTGCCGTTTGTTTTGAGCCAGGTACGTTGCAGCTTTCTAATTTGTTGTTTTATGTCTTTTATTTCTATGTTTCTCCAAGGCTTTTTTTTTCTTTTGTTCTGTTGTGTGGTTTTGAGTGGTATCAGGATGTCAAAAGCTTCCTGTAGCCACTCCTAGATTTTGAACAGAATTTATGGTTTCCAGATTTGTACTGGATGTTAGTTGTGTTTCCAAGTGTTCCAAATTGAGTTTGTTCCACGGCTGATAGGTGGATGGATGTAAGTCGCTTAGCATTGTTTTATGTTGGAAGGCAAGCAAGTGGTAGTCTGACCATGTGACTGGAGTTATAGTTTGAAAGGTAACTAGTTCAGTATTCGCTAAAATGACATCTAGGATATGTCCAGCGGTGTGTGTCGGATTGTGGACAATCTGATGCAGGTTCAATGCGTCTAGGCTGGTGATTTATAGTTTTTGGATGGGTCTTATTGGGTTTATCAAACCAAATGTTAAGGTCACCCAGAACGCATAGGTTGGAGTGTATTGTTATCAGATTTGAAACTAACTGTGTCTAGAAGTGCGTCTGGGAATGTTGCCTTGCTAGGTGGAGGTCTGTAAAGGAGCAGGAAGTTACAGAAGGAAGACGGTTAGAAGAGCCTCACAATTCTTTATGGAGATGTTGTTAATTTTAGTGATATGTATTGTTTGCCTGAATACAACAGCTAGACCACCTCCTTTTTTGGCTATACGATTTTGGGTGATTATTTGATAGCCTAGAGGAATGGCTTCATGCAGGACTGAAGCCATATCTTCTCCCAACCATGATTCGGTTGTGAATAGTATGTCTGGTTTTGCATCGGTGAGAAGGTCGTAGATGTGATGCTTTTTTTTAGAGAGGGATCGAGCATTTATTAGTAGACAGTTAGTGAGTGGCCCTTGGTGATAGTGGGACCTTGTTTGGTAGAAGAGTGATCAGTATTGTGTGGGTTTGTAGCAGGTGTGTTTTTAGTGCTGGTATTAGCTGTATTAGGATAACAATCGTGTAGCTGTTCTGTATCGTGTTCCTCATCCAGCATGCTAAGAAGGCATTTTGATGGGTCTGCATGTGTATGTGTTGGAGATGGTGTTTGAGAGTGAGTTGGAGTGCTGTGTTGCTTTTGTGGTGTAACATTGATGTGAAGTAGACATGGGGAAGCAAAGTTGTGAGGTGTGGAAGTTGCTTATATTTTTTGCGTGTGTTTAAGGCGGAAGGTGTATGAGTCAGGGGATTTGGTGCAGCATGTGGATCATGTAGTAATGTTCTAAATTGTCCAATGGATGAGAGGCGGTTAGAAGAGAGGTGCTGTATCTGTTGGGTGTGGTGGAGGTTTACAACCTTTACGCCGCGGTCAAAACACTGCAGTGCCATTACAACTCGTCTTATACAACGCAAGTCGTTACCACGACTTGCGCTGGAGGGCGCTCTAGACTAAGGAATAGTAGATTTACTATTCCAACACCTTCCCTACTGTACGTAGGCTGGAGTTGGAATAGTAAATCTTACTATTCCTAAGTCCAGCACCCTATAGCGGAAGTCGTGGTAACGACTTGCGTTGTAGAAGATGCGTTGTGATGTACCGCAATCATTTTGATTGCGTTGTAACATCGTACATCTGTGGTGGAAGAGCGAAAGCTTGGCATTGAAGTTTGTTCCTTTGTGTGGTTTGAAAGGTGGGTATATGTTTGTATTTTGTGATGGTAAGTATTATGAGGTGTTGCGATTTGAAGATCTTGTTGTGCTGGTGTCTGTGATATGTTTTGCTTTTGAGGAGTAGTGAAAAAGGGAGCTGATGTATATGTTTCATGCAATGGATTTGGTTGTGAAGTATTGTTTGTGAGAGGAGGTTGTGACGTGGAGGGGGTGGTGATGTGTTTATGAGTAGAGTGTTGTGTGTAGGAAGGAATGAAGTAGAGGTGAGAGTGTTTTATCTTAGACTGGTTTGTTGCAAGAGTTACAAAGTGTGGTGGTGTGCAGTGTGTGTGTTGTGCGTTAGTGTTATTATGATAGAAGGGAGAGGAGGGTGTTTGTTGGACAACTGATGGAAGGATGATTATATGTTTTGTTAGTGATAAAAGGTGGTCTGTTAGGTGTAATTACAGCAAGGAGAGTGTGTCTGAATGGGATGTAGTTATGTATGGTGTTTGGCGTTGTGTTAGTGATGAGTGTATTGGTTAGTGGTATAGGATAGAGTTCTGTACTGTTTGTAGGTGATGGTGGATATGTGTGGTAGTTGGGATAGTAGGGTGTGTAGATGTGGTTTGGTTGGGTTTGTAGTGCATGCAGGTACATTAATCTGTGCATAGTGTTGTGCGTGGTGTACGTTTGGTGTGAGTGTGTTGCTCTGTTTGTGGATGTGGATGGTGTGGCCTGGGTATTGCTAAATGAGAAAAAGGGCAGCATTTCTGGCCCTAGTCCCCGACCAGTCTCGAACAGGCTCAAACAGGTAACTGGGCTGGGACACCCCAAGCATGGCCTTTTACAGCCCTAGTAATCAGGTGACCCCTTCAGCCAATGGGGACCCTAGCCCTAACACTATCCAATCACAACACTAACCCTAAAATCTAGAACCAATAGGAGACCAGGACCTTACAGCCACTCTTAACCCTAGTCCAAGCACCCAATCAGTTCAAAAACCCTGATCTCTACGTCCAATAAAGGCCCTAGCCCTACCAGTAGTCCCAAAACATGTCCATGCAACCAATGGCACAAGTAGCCCTAGTCCCTACTTCCAATAGAAAGCCTGACCCTACTCTAAGTCCCACACCTAGTCCAGCAACCAATCACACCAGAAGCCCTAATCGCTACTTCCAATTAGAGGTCTAACCCTAGCCCTAGTCCCACCCTACTCCCAACAACCAATAACGTAGGAATCCCTAGTCCCTACTTCCAATAGAAATCCTAACCCTAGCCCCAACCCTACAATGATTGAATCACATACCCAGAAACCAACCCGAACCCTCAAATACCCAACCAATGAGGACATTCACCCTAATCCAATAGAAACACCAGATACAACCACCAATCAGTGTAGACATGTACCAACCACTAGCAGACCATATAAGAAACAAATGAGTCTAAATATGGGCAGTGTTTGCTTTGTCTTTTCCGGCACTGTAATACCAAAATAGAGACCAGCCTCAGGACTGGCTTTTCATCTGTAGCATTGCATGGGGTGTCTTTTTTGAATTTGCTTCGGTGCCCAGGCATCTTAGAGAAGCATCAGTGACAAGCTGAAGGTTATAAATTGAGCTTCGTGTCTCCACAACTCTGTCTAGAAGGGTTTGTAGGTTAGTCATAAACCTCATGTACAGGATCTCCAGAGGAGGATTTGCAGCGCCAGCACATAGGAGTTGGTACTAACCAAATGTTTGCATTTTTCTCGGTCCCTTAGAGGTCCATTTGGAGAAACCTACGTTGTCTTTGTGCTAGTAGGGCTAAAATATTTGATTGGAATTATGATAGCCATATCTTGGTGTATTTTTGATTAGGAATGGTGGGTAGTCCTCAAATCCTAAGGGAGACGTCCCATTTTTGTATCTCTTTTGTTGTTGTTTTGGATGTAAGATAAAATGTGACCAGATAAGCTTGGGGCTGGGTATCTTAGTTTCTCCTACGTCAGTCAGTAATTTGATGATGTCTGGTTGGTCAATCAGTGACCTCTTTTCCTAATAGAGGACATAATTTTAAGGAAGGTGCAGAACTCTGAGGTAAGGATTTTATATTCAGAGTGAAGTTGGGAGAATGGCAGAGTATCCATTCCTGAATATCTGTGCAACTATTAACAATACTGCATGTTCTCATAAGGTCCAAAAGATGCTTTTATTTTTTGTTTTTATCCTTCCATAGTGGCATCCATTCAGATTTCAATAAAAAAGATCTGTAAGCTTATGCCAATCGGTTTATTTTGATTTATTTATAACTGAGTATTTTACATCTGGTTTTGATAGTTCCTCTTCAGCCGACACCTGGAGTATTTGGTTCTTTTTTATATGATCTTCTTTAAACTAATGTATACCTTGTTTCCCAATGAACACTTTTTGATATGATCTAAAGTTTGGGAATCTTCCTCCCCTTTGATTTGTATTTTTTTTATTCTGCTTATTCCTGGGTTATTATTGTGTTCCCTAGACATTTTGAGATAATGCTGTGTCTATAGAGTAAATGAATTTATTTGAAAGTTGAAGGGGAAGCATTTGTATGAAATAATTGATGATAGGGGTAAGAATAGTTTTAGTTGCTTCCACTCTGTCCCACCATGGTAAATATTTTGGTGCCCATCTGATGGTTTCCTTCTCTTTCACGATTCTTGTTTCTTCTGAACCTTTAGTGAAACAAAGACAGAAATATTTACCATACTTGTTTTGCCATTTCAGACGAGTTTTATGCCAATGTAGGAGTGCCGTTTAATTTAGTACCATCATTTCAGGGCTTTGTTTTAGTGAATAGCTGAGGTAGCAGCATATTTTTGGAGTGTGTTGAACATTGCTGGCAGGAATTTCCTACTTTTTATATGAACAGAATTATTGTATTGTAATTGCATTTATATAGCGCTTACTACCCTTGACGAGGCATCAAAGCGCTTTTTCTGTGAGTAGCATGCTACTCCAGAACCCATTAAGGGTTAGTGTTGAATTAGTATAGTGAAATAATTAAAGTAATTTTAAGTGGTGGGTATGTCAATCAAATATTTGAATTGAGAGGGATAGAAGAGGGAAAAGGTTTTCACTTATATATTGCCTGCTACCCCTGATGAGGTGTTGAAGGACTTTTCAATGAGTATACCGCTACTCCGGAACCCAAGCAGGATTAGTGGTAATTAGTATTGTGGAATATGCAATTCATTTGAGTGGTGGAGATGTTAGTCTTTAATTTGGATTGAAAAGGAATAGTGGAGGGGATAAAAGAGGGAAGGGTCTACCTTTTTTTGGGGGGGGTGTTCTATGCATAGGAGGGGCTTTGGAGTGAATAATAGGGAGATGGAGCGGAGTTATTAAAGGGAAATATTAAATGAATTTGAATGGTAGACATGTTCTGTGTTTTTGGTTTGAAAAGGAATAGTTCATCATAGTAGGAGGGGGTTTGGGAGGAGTAAAAGGAAGGGGAGAATCAGAGGTAGGGGTTCAGAAAGGCTTGTTTTGGATATCTGAATAGTAAAAGATATGGGATGATGCAGGGAGCGGTAGAGAAGGGAAGAGTCTAGAAACTGTTATTTTGGGGATCATATTAGTGGCATGGAGTTTGGGCTGAATGGGAGAGTGAAGGTAGAGGATGGGGTGAGAAATAGGGTAGTGCATTGGATATGCAGAATTAGAAGAAAAGTAATAAAAATATATCTGTGTGTGTGTGTGTACTTAAGTACATGAAAGGTGAATATGTAGATTAAAGATGCATTTAATAAACTCTGGCTTTCGAGAGTTGTACTTTTAATTTATTTGGTTCTTTTCATTTTTAGTAATTTAATAGTGAAGGTACTTAACTATAGTCCAAATAAATGCTTATATATAGAAGGATATGCTGTATATTTCTGTTTGTGTGTGGTGGTTCTGTGGGGTAGAGCCAATTCTAGAGTAGTTTTCTGAAAATAAAGTGGTTATCTGTGGATCTTATGTTGGAAGGTAAAGAGTTCCATAGTTTGGCTGCTTGAGCAGAGAAGGATGTGCCACCCATGGTTTTTTTTCTTGAACGTTGGGATTTTGAGGCTAGGTGCCGCTCTAGAGCGGAGGTTCCTTTGTAGAATGTGTTTGGTGATTTTATTCCTGATGAAGAGCAGTCCTGTTCCATGTATCGTCTTGTGGGTGATACAAAGCAGCTTGAATGTGGATCTTCTGGCAACCAGTAATCAATGCTGTGCATTTTTGATATGTGCTCAGGCATCTGAGTTTTGGGACCGGGATTACTGATTTCCGGTGATTTTTGGGGTGTTCTTTCCATCATGTACTTTTTTTTAATTTTTTATAGTGTTTCCACGTTGACTTACAGTTGGAAACCAAAAATCGAGTGCAATTCAGTAGAGAATGATAAATATCCTGGTATTCTGGCACTCCTGTTGACAATGGCCAAATCACTAATGTGGGATACCAATTACATGGGGCACGAAAGGCCCTTAAGCGAATCTGTATGAACAGAGGGCGTGAAGTGTGAATAAAATAGACCTTTCTTGTATTGGTTGTCGGCTGTATTTAAGTCAGTTGTTGGCTGCTGCCAATAGAAATGTATCAACCTGAATCCAAATAACTTCCTAAAACTAGAAACCCAGGGGAGTACAGTGTGGTGTAGCTTACATTGATCCACCTCGTCTTTTTACCCATAAGTCCTGCAAAGGTCAAATTTGGGTGAAATCCTAGAATTTTGTCATATTTCTGGATAGGAAAGTTATGAAATCTGTGTGGAATTATAAAAGTTCCACAACCCAGTATACCCATACTTCTCACAAAAATAAAGTGGTGCCCCACATGTGTGTGGGAATATTGCTAGATAAACAAAGGCCACAAAACGCACCATTGAAACTTCAGGATTTATTAATTATATTGAATCTTACGATGAAGGTAGCTGCAGCATTAGGGTCCAGGCACAGCTGGTACACATGGAAACTAGACATTTGTGGAATTCCATGAAAGTGTGGTTTATATGGATACTACTATTTTCAATTGCCCATATTGTCTTGCAAATGGCAAACACTGGTCAAAATCACAGTTTTTTCACATATTTCTGCGAGGGAAACATTGTGGAATCTCTAAGAATCTTACCACCTAGCATTTTCGCACCTCCCCCCAATATAACTATACCTCACATATGTGGCCAGGACCGTCAGCTGGGCTAGGAAAGAACCAAAAGCATACCATGGAAACATCAAGATTTTTGCTTTGAAATTTATTGACTCTTGGAATTATATTGCTTTGGAATTTTGACCTGGGATCCAGGAAAATATATGAACCCCTGACATTTCTGAAAACTAGGCACTCTGACAAGCCCAGAGTGTTTTGGCTTATGTGAATCCCATTATTTGTTCCTTACTCAGAATTCCTGCAAATGTCAAACTTTGGGGAAAGTCACAGAATTTCAACACATTTTTGTGTAGAAATGTTCTCTTCTGGGTGAGCCTAGCACCCACAACAAGACAGGCCACACTCCAATCAGCCTTGGTGTTGCTCCAATAGAAAAAGTCTAGCTCGAAGTACTATATCAGGTCATCTCTGAACTGTACCACTAGCAATCCAAGAACAGGATTGGCATCTTCTATTAGGTGCCGCTTGGTTCCAGTGGCACAGTGAGCATGGGTCACACCTTGGCATACCTATTGCTCTGATTTTCATATATCTGGATCTAATCTGAGGGGGCATGGTGAGCAAATAAGCAATAGTTCTTTGTATTCTACAGTGTTTTTTGAACGAGTCTCATCAATGTACACCACCAGGTTTCTGTTTATCCTGTTACCCATTGTGGCTCTGAAGATGCATACAAAGAGAATTTTGACATCTTATGAAAGTTTTCCCTTCAATAATTCATTAATGTTTGTTCATTCACTTTCTCCTCTTTTCTACAGCAGACCAGTGTTGAGGAGGAGCGAGACCGCCCCACAGATTGTCCTTTAGACCGAGAAGAACTTGGCCGAAGCACATGGTCGTTCCTACACACAATGGCTGCTTATTATCCAGACCAGCCAACGAGTCATCAGCAGGAGGACATGAAAAGTTTTTTTACTTTATTTTCCAAGTTTTTTCCATGTGATGAATGCGCAGAAGATTTAAGAGAAAGGTGCATACTTGTATTGTTTTTTTTATTGATTTTTTTTTAAAGAAAAAAAACATAAGATTGCTCTCTGCCCCTTGCATCATCTCAGAAGTGCTACATCTGTAGGTCTCGATGAACCCGCTATGTTATGTTGTGATGTAACCTGGTTTTGTTAGTGAATGCTCTGTAATCACTTGTTTTATTAAAGGTTTTGTGCAGAGCTTGTCCGTGATTTGTGGGTTTACTCACAAATCGGGGATCTGTGGAGCTGCCACCATGAATATGCCTTAGCACAAAGAGTAAGTGTGGTGAGGAATGAGTGTATAGCTTTAACCATTCAGCTTTGGGTCTGTGAGGATGTGAAGAAGTCAAACTAGTGTCCAAACTTGCATGAATTTGGTATGTTTCTTGGTTGTCCATGTAGGATGTTTCTCAGAGGGGGTGGCTGACTTATGACTGTTTCACCGGAGCTTTTGCATTAGCAGAGTGGTCTGGCCCTTTTCTTAGATACAGGATTCTGTGTGTTATCTTTCTTGGTTAAGGCACCTTAATTGTTTCTAGTATCTCAACCGTATCCTACTCTGACTAATGTCCCCAGTTCCTTCGTTCCACGCTACCCTGAGGAGAAGATGGAACATCAGTAAACAAGCTGAGCGTACAACCGATTTGTCATTAATGTGGAAGAGTGTGATAATCTGACCTGTCGTAGAGAAGAGATGTGTTTTATAATACACAATATTTCAAACCGTGACTTTTCCAGAAACCAATCTAGGAACTTGATGACCGTAGTAATATAGCAAGCCCATTTGAGACCAAAAGTGGTGCAAGCCACGTTTTTCTAGGCCCTTTTAAATGTGCTCAGTGTCTTGACTCCGAGCCACATGCATGGTAAGAATCTAGTAAGGGTATTGTCTCTGCTAAAAGTAATGCATTATATTGAGCAGATGCTAATTGGGTAGAGTTGAACGACAGCTCAGACGCCCAACAGAATCTCTGAATTACGGTTGCTCATCATATGAAAAATCTGCTTTCGTGAGCCATAACTATCTAAAATGTAATGCTGTGAGGCTCAGTGGAGTAGTAGGACTCACCCAGTTATGGTGCGTCTTGTTTTGGATCTGTACCCGTCATTCAGTGACTCTGGGCCTGATTTAGATCTTGGCGGACGGGTTACTCTGTCACGACAGTGAAGGATCTCCCGTCCTCCGCAGTTTAAATTCCCATTATATCCTATGGGATTTCTGTTTAGGCGGATGGGCTATCCGTCACCATTGTGACCGAGTAACCCATCTGCCGAGATCTAAATTAGGCCCTTAATGTTGAAACGCCGTTCCAGCTTGAATCCTGATCTAGTTGCCTTTGCCAAATAGAAGCCTACTTCATGGTTGGGCAACATGTATAACCATTGAAGAGGAACAACGAGAGTGCTCATGTTTATTGAACATTCCAAGGAACGGTGTGAACCATATCAGGAATGAATCCTTCCGGTGTCCAAACTAGCAACTGTGTTGTCCTCCTGTCTTCAAAGACCCAGCCGTAGAAGGCAGAGCAGGAAAATGATGGAGGATAAAAGGTTTTTGACACCGATTCAACTGTAACCACATAGTGAATTTAATCATTGCGGTACAGAGGGAAGCAAATAATGTATACATTGAAATATTCAACCCCCTGCTTTGGAGCACACTATAGATTATTCAATTCTCACTCATTTCTGAACGACAAAGAATGAAAATGTTCGATAATTTCATGTGGTATGTGAATGCATTCCAAGTTTGACTTCCCTTCAGAATGTCATGATGCAGCCTTCAACACCGCCCCATAAATGTGATGGGATTGATTTTATGAGAACCCAATACTTGGATGAGCATTATGGGGAGGGCTAAGAATAGGCTCAAAACAAACAAAAAATACTGTATCACTATAATGCCATAGGTACAGTTTAAAAAATCTCACAAATTGTAAGTAGAAAGGGATAAGTGTAGAGGCTCTCCTTGCCACCAGTACTTCTCTGGTCTGAATCAGTACTCAATGGGGCTGAACTGTTTACCTGAACACCGATGGAATTGAAAGCAGCTGGAGGTTTGTGTCCCGTTTGCCTTCAGGTTCACATTTAATGACGTCAGTGCGCATGGATCGCTGATCCTCATCAGAATTGGTTGTCTGTAGTGGCCTTTGTCCAGTGAGCCTTGAAACCCGGAAATATTTCACCTGAGGTCGATGATCTCCACAGTGCTGTAGACAATAGGTGCTTTGCTGCTGCACGAGTGGGAGATTTATACAGTTCAGAGGTTCAAGAAAGTGCTTCTGTGCTTCGTTTCGATTTGGGTGGGTACCAATCTGAGTGCAGCACGACTGTGCATGTTCTCATAAGGCGTGTGGGTTGAGTCCTGTGATGCATACCTTGTTGTCATCCAAGGAAGGGGATGTCCACGCCATTTGATCGGACATTCACCTTTCTGATATTGTAACTGCTAATTGTCAGTAAGGTACATGTGGCAACTACTTAGGTGATGACTAAGTGTATCCACTGTGATCCAGATGAGAAATGCAAATTTGAGGGCAAAGTCTTGCCCTGGAGAATCCTACATTTGGAAGAAAGCTCCATGTTGACTTTCCTTTGTAGTTATTTCCTGTAGATTAAGGATTGAAGTTCAGTGTGAGAATCTTGTTTTTGATATTTTTTGCTCTTTTCAGCATTCACATTCATGAATGTTATGTGCCAGGACCCTTGACTTTGAGAGGTGCCACCTATCATGATAAGTGCACATGTGAGGACAAGGGGTGGGAAAGGCCATCCTAAGAGAAAGCTCAGTGATTGACCAGACAGCTGGTTAAGGACATGGTTTTGAAAGCTGAATCAATGCCTTTGTGACTGTAAACCCTTTCTTTTCTCTACCACAGTTAGTGGCCCTTTCACTGACTCTTTTATGGACCGATCACAATTGATAAACTATGTTTCTAATTCTGGTGGTGGAACTCTGACACCTCTGTATGAACGAAGTTGTGGTGCACAGTATTTCCTGTCTGAAGGCAAACCAAAATTCCTCAGTGAACAAATCAATGGGCAAACCTGCCCAGCTCTGGAAAGGTAGATGTTTGCATTCCTTTGACAGCAGTACTGACTGAAAGTTGAAGATGTTTCTCTAATACCTTTATCCTCTTGGATGTGGTGAATATTGACAGAACTGAACTTCTGAAGCTCTGAGATTATAAATTCAGACATTCTATGGGAAGCACGAGGGACCTATTTCCCCATGCACTTGTAGCTGGAGGTGTTGCCTCATTTGCTTTCTGCTATGCCCCCATGCAACATGTGGATGACAAATTGATATTGAGTGGACACAAAATGTGCACCTGCACAATGTGTATTAAAAAAAGACTCATCTACACACCCTTCTATTATATGGGTGTACCCCGGATTAATAAGCCTAATGCTCTTCCAGGGCAACTCAGTATTATGCGTCTTAACTCATTCCAAGGACTTCGTAACTAAAAATGCAAGAACAAACCACTGGGTCATTTCTTCAATGTGCCAAAGTGAATTTATTTGTGTGTATTCCTCAAACTGCTCAATAGAAGTGGTAATAATGTTTTGTATTTTCGACTTTCATGCCTGCTAACTACACTTCACGAGTCCCAAATGATTTGAAGTGCTCCTCTGCTACTTAATGTTGTAATCCTTGAGTCCTGTATCTTAGTTTCTTTAGCAGGATATTCTTTCACAAGTTAGTTCTGTAGTCGGAATATACACAAATCTATCCTGGCTGTTCATCTTTGGATGTTTTCGACACTTGGGGCCCGATTACGACTTTGGCGGTGTGGGAGAGGGGGCGCCACGACACCGCCACTCTCCCACACCGCCAGCCGGACTACACGTTTTCTCGTGTCTGGCGGGTGTATCTTTGGTGGTTCCACAGCAGTGCTTCTGTAAAAGAGCAACGCAGTGGGAGCATCAAAGGCATTTCCTGTACGGCATGAACTCTGCAGTCCATGCCATGCAGGAACTGGGCATCCACACAGGGGCACAACAGGCAACGGGGTGCGATGTAGGGCCCCCTTTATTTCCTCCCTACCACAGTTTTCATGGCGGGCTCAACTGCCATGAAAACGGTGGCAGAGAGGAATCTCGTAATATGCTTGGCGGTGCCATTGCAGCCTCAAGACCGCCACAACACCGCCACTTGGGCCATTGCAGCCTCAAGACCGCCACAACACCGCCAGGGATCTCTGATCCCTGGGTGTTGCGGTTGTCCCATGGTGGTCTGACCACCCAATTTGTAATAGGGCAGTCGGACCGCCGTTGCCCGCACCGCCACTGTGGCTGCAGCGGTCTATCGGACCGCCAGAGTCCTAATCGGGCCCTTAGTAAGTTTAAATCACTTTGGGACTATGTTTCACTTAAATGTCCTTCAGTTGCATATATAATATATATATATATATATATATCGCTTCCTGCCCCTGATGAGACACCGAGGCTCATTAGCAGGCAGGTAGCATGCTTAGTTGGACAAGTGTAGAATTGCTCTGTGGCGTATTGGAAGCATTCTGGTGTCATTCATGTGTGTCCAGAGTAGTACTACTACTACTTTTGTCTTCTCTTAGGTCACCTCGTCTGACATATATTGTCGGGAAAAAGCTGTGAGAATTATGGCGCCTGCACTTTAAAGGTAGTAGCATAACAACATTATAAAAACAATTCTGTTTTTTGTTTGTTTTAGACTCGCCACAAAGCAACCTGACACCAGCACCAGACACAACTTATCCCAATGGCTGTGCTTCCTCCATAATGACGTCAACAGGAAGTTGGGAAAGTCTGAGTTTGACTGTTCCAAAGTTGACGAGCGGTGGCGAGACGGATGGAAGGATGGCTCTTGTGACTGACCTTCACACCAAGTTGTTAATAGTAAAATTAATTTATATCTCTCTGTACTTCAGTTGTAACTAAGCATTCTGTCTGAAGATGCAGTTGTGTAAACCTTTTGTGAATTTCAAAGAAGTGGTAGTTTTTTGAAGAAATAGACCAGTGCATATGAACTGTAAATATATTTTTAATAAAGCTCTTGATCGAGAGGCGATGCACTTTTGGAAGACTAAGACAATCATACAATTATATATTAATGGTGATGTGAAATACAAAAGGAAATGGAGCAATGACATTGTGTGGTACATCCTGCTTACTTCATCAAGGTTGACTGTACTGACACCTCAACATCGATCCTAGCTCTGGAATGGTTTGCAGGTCTCATGTCTTAGTACGAGCCCTTTACTAACATTGCTCCTATGCTGGGGTGGGTTCCTCTCTTTTGATGTTTTTTCTGCTGTACTGTATTTGGGAAAGAATGTTCAAGGCCCTGTATATGATGTAAAAACAACCTTACACATTGCCAGCCCAGTGTTGTAGACCACTGCTAGCATGTTGTCTGTGTAGGGTTTGCTGGTTTCATCCTAAGGCACTATATACTCTACACATATAGCCAAGTTTTGAATGAATTATAACACTTGTATCGCGCACACACTGCCACAGTAGGCCCCGTGGCATGAGTCTTCTAAGCGTCTACAATAGGGTTGTCTTAAAGCCTTCTTTATAAGAGGACAGGATACCAAACTGCCTCACATTGTACAGCAGGACTTCAGAAGGAAGGTGCCCAGTACAGAGAATGCTGCCCTTTTCTGCTTTTGGGCCTGACCGAGGAAATAGCCTTAATTTACTGGTTCTGGCTTCTAAGCGCACTCACTCGCTGGTGTGTGGAGACCTTTCCCCCTGGATAACGGGGTGATGATCGTTAATGCTCTTTAACTTGATTTGATCAAGTTTAAAGAGAATTTAGTCTTTGATCTACTATCAAAGTAATTTGTGCCATGCTTGTGTTTTGTGAGTTCTCTTGCAGTCAGCCTAACATCTGTGCTGTGTTCTGTGGAAACAATGGATCTGGGAAGTAGTGGCCAGCGAAGGGTACGTTGCAGTATTTGTAATATACTGCTGCCACAGTAAAGGTAGGACAGCAGTTTCAGCTTTCTCAACTTGTGAAAGCATCTACCAGTAACCGATCCAGTGTATGGTTTAAAGGATATGTCACCATCAAAATAACACCTTGGTCCTAAACCTTGCTGGATAAAGTAACTGATTATCTAGGATGGGTATTGCTGAGAGGCTTCCACATAACGTAACCCCAAATGTAATAAGCTCGACTTTGAAGATGTGGAAATCTAGTTTAATCCAGAGTTCCAACTTTTTAAGAGATTTGAAGTTTCAACTACAAGAGCGGTATTCTGAAACTGAAAGAAGTCAAAACATTGGATCCCTACTTCAGAGTCCTTAGTGTTTTTTAACGGAATGGTAATAAAGGAGAGCCCTGTGGCCTCTCATGATGGGTAAACTTTTTTTGATGAGGCCTAGGAATCCTTGTGCTGTTGAAAGAGACAACCCTTTCATAGTGGCTGAATGTGGCATAGGTAGGTCTGGCATGACTGAAGGACAGATACACCATCTACAAACCTCTGGGCATCGTCCCTGAAGCCAGTGCTAGGCTGTGGGAGGATGCAAGGGTGCTTTCTTTGACAAGGCCTTCTCTCTGTCTTACTTGTAGGCTGGACATTTCCTCTCCTGGAGATATACCTGCTAACACCTGCTAACACGGATCCTGGGTTGCAGGTGAAATCCAATTAAATATCTTTGTTTCGATATATCCATGCTTCGACACACCGCAAAGTCAGTAACCTCAATTCAAGGCTATGCAACAACTCCAGCAAATGTGCTGGTGAAGTTGCATCATATGGCATCGAAGGCTGCTGGATAATAGTGAAATACTTGTACTGCACATGCATCCCTTAACGTCAACCCTAGCCTGTTGAATGGATCAGTGAACTACCTCTGCTATATATGCATCCTGCTACCACAATTCAAGGTGTGCCGGTTTGTGGGGTACTCTCATTTGTTTACATAAACCTGAAACATGAATGCTCCTTTGTGGTGGGACTGGTGAACTTTTGATCTCGCTGTTGGCCTTTTTTTGCAAACAAATTGACTCATACTTTGAGTTTACTTTCTTTGGCATTACTTGTAAATAACAATAACTCTACATTGATCTTTTTAGGTCTTCCTCTACCTTGCACCAGTTTGTCCTGTGACTTTTCACAAGAGCTTTTTCTACTGTTTGTGTGGTATTTGGTGAAGAAAATGTAATTTATCTCATACAACATGGCCTTTACATTTAATTCCATTAGAATTAAGATCTTTGTAGTAGCATTCCTTAGTATAGGGTGTATTGATAGTCTTCCACTAGAGAAGACATTATAAAGAACCATTTTACCATGTTGTTTACTTATGACCTGCCTTTTATTTGTATAGCAGTGTATATTAACCTGTATTATATAATGTCGCTCACTGCAAGGCATTAACTTTAAATACAAAATGTGCAATTGTATTTCTGCCGACTTGCACATGGGAGAACCTGGCTTCTGAACAATTCCTAAATTTCTCTCTCTTTCTAGGCTAATCCAGATTAGGATATTACTTACCGTCATCACTCTAGGAATATAAGCAAGAATAGTAAATTGTTTTCAAATGAAGCTGTACAAAATCAAACTAAAGTAGAAAGAACACCACATACGAATGAAAATTTAAAAAAAAGTTGTGAGTATATACCTCTTAAAATTCAATTATTTTATATGGCCCTTTTCAATTTGATCACTTTGAGGTTAGTACCATGTTTTTCTCGTGTAATGATTTCAGTATTGCCTTTGAATTTGGGTGTCATTGAGTAATAAAGTGATTTGCTATAGAACTACTTTGATAAATGTGTTATTGCCCTGTTTGCTTAATTGATCAGATTGTGTGTTCTTTGGCAAAGTACTTCTATATAAGTCTGACCTTCTTCCCCTTCAAAACGAGGGCAGTTTTAGAAATGAGTCAACTCTCTTTGGTAAGTGCTTTCTGACAAAAGTTTCTCTCTACTATTCCTTTTTGTAAAAAAATGTTTAACCTTGTTTATTGTAATTTTTGTGACATGTGTTGAATATATTGCCGACTTGGGAACTGACCTAGGGCCTAATTAAGAGTTTGGCAGATGAGTAGCTCCATCACAAACATGATCGTTATTCCGTCTGCCTTATTACAAGTGCCATACGATTTAATGCACTTGTGATAAGGTGTGCAGGATATACATGATATTTGTGACGGAATAAGCTGTCCGCCAAACTCTAAACCAGGCATCTACCCCATTATTTTTAGTGGAGGGAAAACATTTTTAGTGGTTGCTGTGGTGTAAAATGAATGGCTACTTTTGAGTAATCATTTCATGTGCCAAGAATTTTGTCACAAATCGAGCAAATTAAATTATTTTGTTTGTTGTTAGATTTGTAAATTAATCTCAAAAGCCCCTAACAAAAGAATTTTTGAGTAATATTCTACTGAGCAACGTATTTCAAAAACTGTGGCCACATTATTTTACTCTAGACCTATATTAATTAGGTATAAACATAACAGCTGAGCTTTTTAATTGACCTTTACAAGCCTTTCTGATTGGCTACTAGTCAACAACTGTGGAGTGGATCGTAAAATAGAGGATTTTGTTGAGCATCAGAAAATAATTGCTATGTTTTATTGTATCCTAAGGGAAAGTCATGATACATTTAAGATTGCCACAATAGAGTAGATTTCAGATTCATGAATATAGTATTTCTCTATGCTTAAGTGTATGAACCCCTCCTTTTTTTTTTTTTCATTGGCTATGCCTGTTCTGGCATGACATGATCACGAGGAGCCACGTGGTCTACAGGAGTAATCTCCTGAGGCCTGAATTTTTAATTTTCAGTTTATTTTACATCAAAGTTCTCTCGATCATGAGGAGTATTAATTTCAGTTTAGGTTTAAGCTCCATGTTCAGTTTTTATCTTCCTGTAGCTCAGAAATTGTAAATATTCGCAACAAAAAGATCACACCTTGGTTTGTGGATTAGTAATAATATTATTTGTTCTTTAAATGGTGCTTAATGCTGTATTTATGCTATTTCTTAGTGCTGTAAATCAAGGGTGTTCCATTGACTGACCTTAGAAGGATGGAAGACGTTAAAGTTGTTACCTGTATGTTAGACCTGTCTGCCTTTGGGTAGTCCCTCCTAATTAATTATTTATTTTGTCCCCTTTTTGCCCCTCAAACCTTTCTTTATTTTTTCATGTTCACTGACTCTTTTTTGAGGTGTTGACAGGGGTTAGGTGCTCTTTGCCCTCATAGTCTTCAGAGGCATAGGCGCCTTTCTGTCTGGATTTACATGACACACAAAATGGTGGCTATTAACTGCCACAACTGCCAACACTGGGACTGGGCCCATAGGGCACAATAGGAACCTTCTAGAACCTTCCGGTCTCTTCTGGACCTTATGAGGTCAGCCTATATAAAGGCTGGTGAGAGGCCGGCCATTTTGTAATGACCATAGAACCTGAGGAGTGAGGCTGTGGCCCGGGGAGGGTGGCGCACAAGTAGTGGTTAGTTTCCTTTAAGGCTGACAACTTTCTCTTGGAGACGTCCCCCCCTGAGCCCCTTTGACTGAGCCCTGGTGTGGTACATGACCCCTGAGGGAAGTGGGCCTTTAAGTACCTGCTGGCCCCCCCTCGGGTCCCTCCTGATCATCCCCCCCCCCTTTTTCAAGGCTGCCAAAAGACTCACTTACCAGCCTCGTGGGAAGCGAAGCGCGAATCCACGAAGGGCACTGGGGAGGCATAATAGTGAAGGAGGCACTGGGATCCTGGGTGGGTCTGAGGAGGTGCATCACCCTCCAGAGTGGTGTGGAGAATAGCGCCGACTGAAGCTCACAGGCACAAATATGGTGACAATCACATAGAGATGCTGCAACATGCACCTCCAGACAACAAATGGCATCAGATTTCAACGGCCCCTCGCGGCGGGATGCCTGACTTTCACCTTGTGGATACCCTGCTATCTCACAGGGGAATACCAGGACGGGTTCCCTAAGCAAGCGCCGGGAAACCCACTGCGGGTAGCTGTGCGCTATATAAGCTCAACTACATTTACAAGCGGGAGTCACCGCTCCCTCGCGCATGCCCAGAGGCGCGGTGATCGTGAGGAGTGTGGAGGCGGTGCCGAGTGGAGACACTGCTCCTTCGCGCCTGGTTCTCAGCGCGGCCGCCTAAGGAGTGAGGTAGGCGGCGCTGGAGTATACGCAAGAGACGGCGCCCGGCGGAGACATTGCTCCTTTGCACATGTGCGGTAACGTGGCTGCCCAAGAAGTGTGGTAGGCGGCGCCGGAGGCAGCGGTTGAGGCGGTGCCCAGCGGGGACACTGCCCGATCGCGCCTGTGTGTAAGCGTGACCACTCGTGAGGCGAGAGTGGAGGCGGATGGTGTCACCGAGTCTCCGAGTGACAGCAGGAAATCCTCCTGTGTTGCGGGGTTGCTGGGCAAGTGACCCAGCCCATGTGGGAGGCACCAATCCTGAAGGAAGCTCCGGTTGCAGTGGCAATGACATCCAGCCCAAGTAAGGTGGAAAAGGGGGCTGACATTTGACTGGGGAACACCCGTGTGCCACAGAGTAGGGGTGGTTCCTTTTAGCCTGCCAGTACTTGGGTAATTGAGAGGCACGAGGAGAGGAGACTGTGACTGAGGGCTAAGTGAACCAACAAAGAGAGGAAACCGTGAGACTAAAGGGGGCAACCGCCCAGTAAATTTTACTTGAACCCCTGTGAGGCTGACAAGTGTGGGGATTGTATTATAGTCCTGCATTCTCTTTCAGAGGCGGGAGGGGGGAGAGAAGCTCTGGGCCTGCTTGTTTAAGTGCATTAGGCTGTGGTACATAAGCTGAGTTTAAGCACTGTTCCTGACTTAGGAAATCCTGGAATATTCACCTGCTCGAGGGGAGAGAGTGTCACCCTTTGGGTGCCAAGGTGCCAACCTAAGTGTATGAAACCTAAATGTTCGCAGAGTGTAAAGTAAAGAGGGTAACCAATCAACTGCAGAGAATGTCTAATGTAAAGTCAAAAGTACAGTAATAAGTTAGATAAGGAGGAGAGAAAAAGTTTACAAGATTAAGAAGTGTATTCCCTAATTTGCTTTGTAAATGTGATACTGAAACAGCAAATGAGCCTAAGAAATAAGTAACTGACAACAAGAGAAAATATAAAGCTTTTTCTACATTTATAAAAATTAAGGTGTAGTGTCATTTTTGGGATGGATGTGCACTGAGTTACTGAATGGGTGGAACGCAAACTTCACACAAATGCCCTGAGATGAGCCTTACTGCTTAGTGTCAAGCTACCCTAGGTGACTTGGTGACCCCAGGTCCAACATGTTTGGTGTCTAGCGGTGGGATCGAGACTGTGTTTGCGTCCACTCTTTTAGTAACTAAGTGTAATCCATAGACCTACACCTGGAGTTTTCTCCTGGTGGACTCCCCAATTATATCTTTTTGTTTTTCCAAATTTACTCCTGGTGGTGGTTGGAGGTAGCTTCCAGTTTTCCTTTAAAACCAATTCCTTCCAAGAGGCTGTCCCGGACTCTCATTGGCAAGATGGAATTTGCTTTGGAAGAGCTGGAGACCTATACTGTGGCACAGCTCAAGGATTTCTGTCAGGAAAGGGGAGTGTTCGTTAGGTGAGGGGCCAAAAGAGAAGAGCTCCGTACTAGTCTGTGAGCCTGGGTGGAAGCGCACATGGAGGGAACGGTAGAGGAGGAGGAGTCAGACAGAGGTACTGTCATTGATGGGTCTGCGGAATGTCTCCCGAGGTTGGGTGAAATGTCAATCAGCCCTGAGGTAACCTCACGGGAGGGCAGCAGTGTGTCATCGAGAGGGTTGTCAGAGACCGAGATAGCCGACAGGAGAGAGGAAAGACATTTAAGGTGGGAAATTGCAAAAATGGAGATGGAAGAAAGGAGGGAGGGGAGGAGGATGGAACACGAGTTCAAGCTACGAGAACTCAACCTCCAGGCCCTTAACATCACTCCAAATGGTGGCAGCGAAATCAAAGAATTAACCAGGGAATCCAGACCCTACCTACCTACCTAAAGACATAGTTGCCAGCTACAGCCAAGGGGATGACATAGCCAAGTGGCTGGCTGCCTATGAGGTCTCTCTAAGAGCCCATGGGATCCAGGATAAACACTGGGGGGGGGTGGGTTATACAAGTACATGCCACCTACTGGACGGGACACCTTGTTAGCCCTGAAACAGGAGGAGCAAACCCACTACCCCACCATGAAGGTAGCGTTAATTAAAAAGTTTGGGCTAACCCCAGAGAAGTATCGCCAAAAGTTCAGGGGGAGCCACAAATTAAGCACCCAAAACTGGGTGGATTTCCTGGACTATGCTAGGTAGGCACTAGAGGGCTGGATACAAGGCAGCGAGGTGAAAGACTATGAGGGGTTATGTGACCTTTTTCTCAAAGAGCACCTACTCGAGAAATGTTTTCCTGAGCTGCGTCAACACCTGGTGGACAGCAAGCTGACCAACCCCCGGAAGCTTGCAGAGGAGGCGGACATCTGGGCAAGTACCCGGGTGTCGTCGAAGGGGACTGGAGGGGATTCCCAAAGGGCCGGACAAGGCGCCCCCCAGAAGAAGGAGGAGGGAGATAAAAAGCGGGAGTTCTCAAAAGGTCCCCAAAATTGTTTCCAGGGAAAGGGAACAGGATTCCCCCCTAAGGTTAACCCACCCCGGAACCCTCATCCTGGCCAAAGCCAGCAGCCAAGGGTTGTCCACTGCTTTGAGTGTGGTGGTGTTGGACATTATAAGGGAGATGCCAAGTGCCCAAAGAGACCACCCCCTCCCACTGGAGGAAAAGCCCCAGGAGTAGCTAGTGTAGTGCTCGGGGAGGAGTTGCCCTTAGATAAGGGGGGTGAGTGGGCGGGTGTCACCTTAGTGTCCCCGGGAGATGGTTCCCAAGATCCAGGTGCCCTCAAATACTGTAAAGTATGGGCAATGGGTCACCATCAATGGCCAGAGAGGGGAGGCTCTGAGAGACACAGGAGCCAGTATGACTATGGTAAGGAGTCAACTGGTGTCTCCAGAGCAGGTGATTCCACATGTACTCCACCCCGCCGCGATGGCTGACGGCAGATTGGGCCACTACCCTGTGGCCGAGGTTCCATTTGAGTGGGAAGGGGTTGCAGGTTCACTTCGAGTTGCCGTAAGCCCTGCCCTGCCAGTGGATTGTCTGTTGGGGAATGACATGGAGCACAATGCGTGGAAGGAGGTGGAATACCGGACTCCTTCAGAGATGCTGGGTACACCTGACTGGGCCTGTGCAAGCACAAGGTCTGCGACTACCCAGAGAGGGAGTTCGCCTGGGCTGGAGCCTGGAACAATGGCCCAGCCCGCTGCCAAAAAGGGAAAGATCCGGAGACCGGAGAAGCCTGCTTCGGCTTCCCTGCCCCATGAGACAGATCGGCCACCTGCGGTGGTGGACCAGAAGTCCATGGAGGGGGAAGTAGTCTCCCTGGAGGACTTGCCTATCCCTGCTGAGTGGCATGTGGAAGGAGGGCCTACCAGGGAGGAGTTTTGTAAGGGCCAGAAGGAGTGCCCTACCCTTGAGGGGCTGAGGCAACAGGCCAAAGCCCAGGCAGCAGGGAACGTTGCAGGGAACTACCATATTTACTGGGAGGAAGGACTCCTCTACAGTGAACCAAAGATACCTTTGCCCGGTTCATCACGGGCCCTGGTAGTCCCTCAACGGTACCGAGCCTTTCTTTTAGAATTGGCTCATGAAATTCCCTTGGCAGGACACTTAGGACAGGACAAGACCTTTGCCCGGCTTGTCCCCCACTTTTACTGGCCTCGGATGAGAGTGGCGTCCGACACATACTGCCGGACATGTGTATCCTGCCAAGCTAGTGGGAAAACAGGGGTTAAGCTGAAAGCTCCCCTGGAACCACTTCCCGTCGTTAGCACCCCCTTTGAACGGGTGGGCATCGACATTGTGGGGCCATTGGATCCACCAACTACGGCTGGTCACAGGTTTATCCTGGTACTGGTGGATCATGCCACACGGTACCCAGAGGCAATTCCTCTGAGGACTGTCACTGCACCTGTGGTGGCTAGGGCCCTAATGGGGATCTTTACCCGAGTGGGTTTCCCCAAGGAAGTTGTGTCAGACAAGGGGACCAACTTCTTGTCAGCATACATGCGGGCAATGTGGAAGGAGTGTGGGGTGACCTATCGGTTCACCACTCCTTATCATCCACAGGCCAATGGCCTCGTGGAAAGGTTCAACAAGACCTTGAAAGGCATGATAAGAAGTCTGCCTGAGAGCCTGCGGAGGAAATGGGACGTCCTCCTACCCTGTTTGCTATTCTCCTACAGGGAAGTGCCGCAGAAGGGAGTGGGCTTCAGCCCCTTTGAGCTACTGTATGGGCACCCTGTACGTGGACCTCTCAGCCTGGTGAAGGATGGATGGGAAAAATCTCCCAGGAAACCTCCTCAGGATGTGGTGAGCTACATGCTGGCTTTCCGGAGCCAAATGGCAAAGTTGTGGAAGCAAGCTTCTGACAACTTGGAAGCCAGCCAGGCAGTAATGAAAGAGTGGTACGACCACAACGCTCACCCGGTGGAATTGGAGCCTGACCAGAAAGTGTGGGTGATGGAACCTGGAGAGTTGAGCGCTCTCCGGGATCGCTGGACAGGCCCCTTTGAGGTGTTAGAGAAGAAGGGTAAGGCCACCTACTTGGTGGATCTAAAGACCCCTCGACAGCCCCTCCGGGTGCCGCATGCTAACCGCCTCAAACCCCACCATGAGAGGCCCGAGGTCATCTTGATGATGGTGACTGACGGAGGAGAGGAAACAGAAAGTGAACCTCTCCCTGACTTGTTTTCGTCTCAAGAGAAGGATGGGTCGGTGGAGGGAGTGATTCTCTCCCCATCCCTCACTCCTGAGCAGCGGGAGGACTGCCGCCAGGTTCTGGAGCAGTACTCCTCGCTGTTCTCCCTTGTCCCGGGAAGGACCCACCTGTGTACCCATGATGTGGACACAGGAGACAGCCCACCAGTGAAGTCAAAGACCTACCGGCTGTCAGACAAGGTGAAGGCCAGTATCCACGATGCGGTCATCAAGATGCTGGAGCTAGGAGTTATTGAACCTTCCAGTAGCCCCTGGTCCAGTCCGGTGGTGCTAGTACCAAAAGCTGCTCCACCAGGCACCACTCCAGAGCTGAGGTTCTGTGTGGATTACCGGGGACTGAACTCAGTGACTAAGACTGATGCCCATCCGATCCCTAGGGCGGATGAATTAATTGACCGGCTGGGAGCTGCCCAATATCTGAGTACCTTTGACCTTACTTCTGGGTACTGGCAGATCTCCCTTACAGATGGAGCAAAAGAAAGATCAGCTTTCTCCACGCCTGAGGGACACTTCCAGTTCTGCGTGATGCCCTTTGGGCTCAAGAACGCCCCTGCCACTTTACAGCGGCTGGTGAACCAGGTCCTCTCTGGAATGGAGGCTTTCTCCGCTGCTTACCTGGATGACATTGCCGTCTTCAGCAGCAGTTGGGAGGACCATTTGCGTCACTTGCAAGCTGTTCTCCAGGCCCCGAAACAGGCTGGCTTGACAATCAAGGCCAGTAAATGTCAGATTGGGCAGGGGTCGGTTGTGTACCTAGGCCACTTGGTGGGTAGGGGAGCAGTGCAGCCCCTCCAGGCAAAGATTGAGGCCATCATGGCCTGGGAACCCCCCAAGACACAGACTGAGGTCCGAGCCTTCCTGGGCCTCACAGGTTACTACCGTCGCTTTGTGAAGGGGTATGGCACTATTGTAGCGCCCCTCACAGAGCTCACCTCTAAGAAACAACCTCGACGGGTAGTCTGGACTGAGGCTTGTCAGCAAGCCTTTGAGAAATTGAAGCAGGCAATGTGTGCAGCACCGGTCCTGAGGGCCCCAGACTTCTCCAAGGAGTTCATTGTCCAGACAGACGCATCAGAACATGGCATTGGGGCAGTGTTATCGCAACTCAATGAAGAGGGTCTGGATCAGCCTGTAGTCTTCTTGTCCAGGAGACTGCTTCCCCGGGAACGGAGGTGGAGTGCAATTGAGCGGGAGGCTTTTGCGGTGGTGTGGGCTCTGAAGAAGTTGCGGCCATACCTGTTTGGCTTGCACTTCCTGGTTCAGACTGACCACCGACCCCTTCGTTGGCTGATGCAAATGAAGGGGGGAAAATCCCAAGTTGTTGAGGTGGTCCGTCTCCCTACAGGGAATGGACTTCCGGGTGGAACATCGGCCTGGAGTGGGCCACGCCAATGCAGACGGTCTCTCTAGGTATTTCCGCCTTAGTGATGAGGACTCCCAAGGGGTTGGGTAGCTCTCCCCACTTTCAGCTGGGGGGGGGACGCGTGTTAGACCTGTCTGCCTTTGGGTAGTCCGTCCTAATTAATTATTTATTTTGTCCCCTTTTTGCCCCTCAAACCTTTCTTTATTTTTTCATGTTCACTGACTCTTTTTTGAGGTGTTGACAGGGGTTAGGTGCTCTTTGCCCTCATAGTCTTCAGAGGCCTAGGCGCCTTTCTGTCTGGATTTACATGACACACAAAATGGTGGCTATTAACTGCCACAACTGCCAACACTGGGACTGGGCCCATAGGGCACAATAGGAAACTTCTAGAACCTTCCGGTCTCTTCTGGACCTTATGAGGTCAGCCTATATAAAGGCTGGTGAGAGGCCGGCCATTTTGTAATGACCATAGAACCTGAGGAGTGAGGCTGTGGCCCAGGGAGGGTGGCGCACAAGTAGTGATTAGTTTCCTTTAAGGCTGACAACTTTCTCTTGGAGACGTCCCCCCCTGAGCCCCTTTGACTGAGCCCTGGTGTGGTACATGACCCCTGAGGGAAGTGGGCCTTTAAGTACCTGCTGGCCCCCCTCGGGTCCCTCCTGATCATTCCCCCCCCCCCCCTCCCTTTTTCAAGGCTTCCAAAAGACTGACTTACCAGCCTCGTGGGAAGCGAAGCGCGAATCCACGAAGGGCACTGGGGAGGCATAATAGTGAAGGAGGCACTGGGATCCTGCGTGGGTCTGAGGAGGTGCATCACCCTCCAGAGTGGTGTGGAGAATAGCGCCGACTGAAGCGGGAGTCACCGCTCCCTTGCGCATGCCCAGAGGCGCGGTGATCGTGAGGAGTGTGGAGGCGGTGCCGAGTGGAGACACTGCTCCTTCGCGCCTGGTTCTCAGTGCGGCCGCCTAAGGAGTGAGGTAGGCGGCGCTGGAGTATACGCAAGAGACGGCGCCCGGCGGAGACATTGCTCCTTTGCACATGTGCGGTAACGCGGCTGCCCAAGAAGTGTGGTAGGCGGTGCCGGAGGCAGCGGTTGGGCCGGCGCCCAGCGGGGACACTGCCCCATCACGCCTGTGTGTAAGCGTGACCACTCGTGAGGAGAGAGTGGAGGCGGATGGTGTCACCGAGTCTCCGGTGACAGCAGGAAATCCTCCTGTGTTGCGGGGTTGCTGGGCAAGTGACCCAGCCCATGTGGGGGGCACCAATCCTGAAGGAAGCTCCGGTTGCAGTGGCAATGACATCCAGCCCAAGTAAGGTGGAAAAGGGGGCTGACATTTGACTGGGGAACACCCGTGTGCCACAGAGGAGGGGTGGTTCCTTTTAGCCTGCCAGTACTTGGGTAATTGAGAGGCACGAGGAGAGGAGACTGTGACTGAGGGCTAAGTGAACCAACAAAGAGAGGAAACAGTGAGACTAAAGGGGGCAACCGCCTAGTAAAGTTTACTTGAACCCCTGTGAGGCTGACAAGTGTGGGGATTGTATTATAGTCCTGCATACTCTTTCAGAGGCGGGAGGGGGGAGAGAAGCTCTGGGCCTGCTTGTTTAAGTGCATTAGGCTGTGATACATAAGCTGGGTTAAGCACTGTTCCTGATTTAGGAAATCCTGGAATATTCACCTGCTCGAGGGGAGAGAGTGTCACCCTTTGGGTGCCAAGGTGCCAACCTAAGTGTATGAAACCTAAATGTTCGCAGAGTGTAAAGGAAAGAGGGTAACCAATCAACTGCACAGAATGTCTAATGTAAAGTCAAAAGTACAGTAATAAGTTAGATAAGGAGGAGAGAAAAAGTTTACAAGATTAAGTGTATTCCCTAATTTGCTTTGTAAAGGTGATACTGAAACAGCAAATGAGCCTAAGAAATAAGTAACTGACAACAAGAGAAAATATAAAGCTTTTTCTACTTTTATAAAAATTAAGGTGTAGTGTCATTTTTGGGATGGATGTGCACTGAGTTACTGAATGGGTGGAACGCAAACTTCACACAAATGCCCTGAGATGAGCCTTACTGCTTAGTGTCAAGCTACCCTAGGTGACTTGGTGACCCCAGGTCCAACACTGTAGATAAGTGTTTCTCAGTGACTGGCATTTAAATCACTTAGCCATCCTGTTTTGCTGCTACATCTGGAATAATGAACACAAAAAGTGAAGCTTTCCACCAGCAAATACTATCAGTTAGCCCAAACACCTGTGTACTCTGTATGTGTACTTCAATCTGGGAATTAGACAACTATTCCTGTTGTTTTTATATTTGTCTACGCAGCCTCATTGAGCCTAAACAATAGGACACTTAAATACAAAGGTTTTCATACCTCTGTTTTTTTCTGATGGTTTTATAGCCTCAAATGTAGATTTAAAAAAAAAAACATACTGCCAGGTTCTCGGATAGGACTAAACTTCTTCTGAATCTTTACCAATTAGACTGTGACAAATCTGTTCTTTGAATTTTAAGCACTCATTATTGATAGGTGTTGAAACAGTAACAGAAATTCTGCAAAGTTCTTTCAGAGCAAATTTGATATGTATTACATTTTTTATGATCACTGGTAGAATTTTCCATTACTTGAATGCATTGCCTGATAAACTTTATTAAATAGAAGTTTTTTCTGAAGCTATGGCTTTGTATGTGATGATGTACTTTACTTCTAACCACATGGAAGCCCGGTAGCTGGTCTGTATGAGAGAGGGGTAGTTTTGCAAAGGCATCCTCTCAATCGGAGGTAATTTCCAGGAGGAAAGGACATGAGTGATGTGATCATTTTGCATCATAGAGAACAGTTTTGGAAAGTGCCAACCTCTTTTAAGGCAGTACAGTTAGAATTCCATTGTCCTATTCGAAATGGGCTAGTACAAGTGCTTGCACTGTTGTTCATAGATCCATAGTACGAAAGGTTCAGAGTTATGAAATAGTTTGATTTAGAAAAAGATCTCCTTTGTCACGCTTTAGGGTTTCTTGGTTAGGTTGCCTACCAAATACACAGCTTAGGGACTTTGCTCAATCAACAATTTGAGACCAAAAGTCAGCATTCTGGAGCATTTTATTCAAATCTGCTTTCAAGCGGAGTTTTGAGTTTGGCAAATGAAACTCTATTTTAAGTTTATTTCAGGAGTCTACTCTTTAACCATTTTCATATGTTGGTTAAGCAGGAGATTAGCGTTTATTGGTCCGAATTAAATTTAGTTTGACTTGTGTCTAGATATCATTGTATAGAGATTATAACGTACACCTGGATTTGTTAGCAAAGATCCAAGGTTACACTTGATGATTAGTAACAATGATAGTATTGAGCCTTCTGGTACACTAGAGCCTCCATGGGCCGGTTTGGAGAGAGATTCTTTTCATGCATGTGGAACTTGTTTCCAAGGCAATATTTCAAGCATTGTAGAACAACCTCGTCATCTTTGGTTCTTTCTCTCTGTTAAGGAAGACGACCAAGTCCACCACGCCAAAGACTGATGGTAAGTCTAATAGAATTAAAAAGCAATTTTCTTTCTCCTAACTGATGGCAGTTGTGTGATGGAGGAGAGAGCGTCATAGCAGTTTTGATCATCAGATGTTTTTTAAGCAAAGGATTGACATGTCCAATTTTTATGGGCTCCATAGTATATCTCAAAGATGAGTTAATGATTTTGACCATGGGTTGGTATTCATGTGTGCCAGTGTGTATATATGTATATATATACACAGAATTCCGATGTAGATTCACACTATAGATTGAGATTTCATGACGTTCACTATCTCCTGGATATCATCTTCAGAACTTTCTTCGAGACCGGTCAAGGGCAAGCTTTCTTTCTTGGGCATAATGCTTTTGGAAAGTTTTCTAGCAGGAGAGCTGAATTCCTGTCTGACAGTTTGTTTTATTGTTGACACATCTCCTGGTTTCTATTTTATTTATGTGCGTACAATATTTCAGCATTTCATAAAACCTTATGGACCTGTTATTTTGCCTCATTAAGATGAGGTAATTATCTTTTTCCCCGTAGTTTTATATAGTGCAAACTTGACCCGAAGGTATCAGAGCACTTTACATGAGCCCCAGTTGCGTTACACAAGGACATGTAGGCACGGGGAGATAAAGTGATTTGCCCAGAATCACAGGATGTGAGTGTCATTTCTGAGACTGTAACCCGGTTCCCAAGATTGGAGATCGACAGCCCTTGCCATTAGGCTATATCCTGTCCCCTAATCTTGGCTTGTAGATTTTATTTTACATGTATGCAATGTTTTTGATAGGTGTTCATTGTGTTTTTTATATTTCCCCGACTAACTCTTCTTTCCTCATTCAGAACTGTGGAGTACCAGGATAAGGACCATCTGCCTTTCCTTTCCTTTTAAGTTACTAGTAGCCACCTCATTCAGTGAGACTGCTGAGGTGTGATTACTGCCTGATACTGTTTCATTATTCATGATAGCTGAGCCACACTGACTTTCAGTCATTTCTCTCCTTAGCTTTTTAATTTGCTGCCTAGTAGTATTTACTGGCATATTTAAAGAGTGAATGGGAGCACATGGTGAACTGGCCAGTAAGCCATTCCGGAAGTCATCACTGATCAGAGAGCCTAGTTTGGTTATGAAGATATCCTAGTGAAGATATCCGAATTGCCTTCTTTAATGGGGGCAATTCTAAATATGCTGTTGTAGATCATGGCTGTTCAGGGTGGGGGTGGCAGATCTTCACATGTTACTTAAGGGGAAATTAAAATTGCCTGGAAAAATAGTTATCTGTCAGTTTTTAGTTTGCCATGTCTTCTACACATTTGTCGACAAAATTAATTTGCAGCCAAGGAGGGTGATAAAAATGTGGGAGGTTTTGTGCTTTTGTGAGTGATAGTCAGTCGCAGACAGAAGAAATTTTGTGTATATAGTTGGGGAAGATACGAAAGTGTTATGAACTAAGGCAATTTCTTCCTCAGCTCCCACCTGGTAAATTAATCTCCCAAGTCTTATGATTTCATATCGAGATGGTGTGTGTCGGTCTATGTGTGGTTGACAACTGCCTCTGCTCCAGGTTTCCATTAGTTCTATAAAGTCTTCTTTTTGTTAACAAATGTAGTCTGATTTTTCATTACTAAGGGAAATTACAGAGCGGGGGTTATGGAAAGCACCATTCAGTTTTTCATCCAACCCTCCCTTCTTGTAGACTTCAGGAAAAATGTTTTTGTATTTGTATATACACTGCTAATCATATGAACAAACACATTGCCAAAGACCGACTGAGTAGCATGTCACACATGAAGCCAATTTTCCAATGCCATCAGCACTTTCGTCTCATTGAGAGTAGTTTGTATTAACTTCAATGCAACAATATTCTTGTAAACAATATTTAGGACACAATATTTATGGTCAATGATATTCTGTTACGTTACATCTTGGAAAAAGAGTTAGCCGCAGTCAATATATTTTCTGACCACTGATAATTGCATTTAGAAAAGGTGGCTATAACTTCCTAAATACCACATATCTGTATACTCATTAGAAATTGAAACTAATTTTTTTGCACAAACATCAGGGGGCTTAACTAAGGTCTTTTGAAAATCCAGCCACAAACCTGTGAGCCCAGCAATAGAAATATATAAGGTGCAAGCCAAGGGAGTGGCATTGTACGGCGCAGAAATGTGGGGTCATTGTTGTTCTGATAGTCTTATGCAGATAGAAAACCCCTTTCTCAGGCAACTGTTTGGTCTCCCACGGAGCACCCCACTCACGCCGCTCTGATTAGACCTAGGGGTAAGGGCCATTGTGGAAGAAGTCAATCTTGGACCCCTTTTATTTTGGCGGCGTCTGTGGGTCACCCCAGAACTCGTAGATTATAGGGATGAACTAAGAGAGGTGATGAACCTATAGGGGTGGGGAACCTACCCTGGCTCTTTCACATTCGGCATACTTCAGAGAATCTGGGACGGGGTAATCTTTGGGATGACCCAGAAGAGGCATGTGCCATAGTGTCTAGGTAGAGTTAAAAGTCTGTTATTGGGAGTATAAAGTGGCTCAACTCCAGAGTAATCCCTTAGTTGGCAAGCTAACTGCAGCTTTTCTAGAAAATAAGGCTCGGTATAGCTTAGGGCCGGTACTGAACGACACCTAGCCGGCAACTGCTAGAAAGCTTTACCTACAGTTTAGATATTGGGTGTTGCCACTCCGCTCCTTTACAAATAAATAGGCGGTCTCGCAAACTCTGGATGTCCAGCCTGTGACTGTTCCGCAGAATCACATTACCATGTGTTCTTTTGCTGCCCCGGATACCTCAAAGCGAGAAAACAGTGGCTGGTACAGATATGCAGAAACCTAGGAACCAGGCGCTGTTCTGAGGCCTTCAGGCCTCCACATAGTATATTCGGTAGCAGGCTTTCTATTTTCTATGTGGTGCACTCGTAGAGCATTTTTAAAATAGATTTTATAAAAATGAGGATTTAACTCCTGCACACCAGTTGTCAAAGGAAGGCATTTTAAAGGAATTAATTGTTTAATCTAGAACTATTTTAACGGTGTAACCTATGTATACAATGAATTTATTGGCATACTGGATTGATGTTCCTGAGTATTAACTGTTTTTACTGGAAAAGATAAATCCCTGATCTCTCAAATTTTGACCGGTGAACTGTTTGTTCATTCTGCACGTGCACTTTAAAATGGCAATATCTCTTTCTACCTCTGATTGCTACAGCGATTTTACTTGAACAGAACCCCCACTCATTGAGCTGCTATTATAGATTGTACTGTATTTCACACTGTTCTAGGCCATACCTGGGTATGTCTTATTTAAACTCCTATACTGTAGGTACCCGGTTTTTTTTAACTCGATTTTAAATTAAAAGGACTGTATGTTATTTTATATGTGCTTTTACAGTCAAACTGGTCGAAATAAAGTTATTAAAAAGAAGAAAAATTAATAATTTTCAAGTAATTGACCTGTTGTAAGAAGGGTAAATAATATTTCTTGTCAACTGTGTCTCCTATATTGTCAGAGCTCTCTTTACAACCACACAGTAACTTTGTTGCATCCGTTGTACTGTACTGGCATGCCATGTTTGCTAGCGGTGTGTATCTTGTTTTTGCTATGTAGAAGATATTGATAAATAGTAATTAAAAGCTGAATGGTAAATTATCTTATATGCTATACAATGGTGTGCGCTCCTTTGCCAAATGGTGACGCTCACACGGGCCTGGCTAGTCCCACTCTCCCAGAAAAATAACGGCGTAGAAAGTGGATTATATGTTCAACAGTTCTTTGGTGTTGCATCGTTCTTACCCAGTATCAATGTGCATGGGTGACTTTATATCCAACCTCTTTATACCATTCTCCTCATCTATATGTTCTACCTTAAGTAGCAGTCACTGTAACTTGGTATTATTTTCACAAGCAGTAACAACCGGACCTTCCTTGCAGGTGAGCAGATGGGCTTACATATCTCATGGTCTGCTCTGATCTCTTACTATATGTTTTATATTATTAGTCCCAAGGGCACTGCATTTTAAGCTGGTAAGGAATCACATGGGACTCTCTCCGTTTATGAACACGCTTCTGGGTTACAACCTGAATTCCACTAGTCCCCAGGATGACATGTGGTCATGGAGCTATTCAATTGGGTTAAAAACATTTACATAACGTAAGTGAAGAAAAAAGACTATGGGATAATATCCAGATATCCGGAAAAGACGGAAGATTATTGGAAACTGTCCCCAACAAATAGTTTTCCCACCACTTGCCCCCACACTACAGAGCACAACATTTCCACTACTGTTTGTTTAGCTTATCACTGTGACTCAAATGTTTATGTAATTAATACTGTCTCTCAACCTGTCTTCTAGGCCTCTACCTGGGACTTGGTGAGCCAAGATTTACCAGCAGTTTAAGACAACCGTAGCGACCTATGATCGCTGCACCACAGCTAAATTTGTAATTTGCTATGGCTTGGAGATGACTGACCACTTCGATTGGTTGATGGGTACTAGTGAGGCATTTAAATGCCACACCTGGATAAGATCTACAGGCTTGTCCACGAATGTCCAGGCATTTATAATGGACATTCCATTTGATGGCTTTCTTCTTTTTGGCAACAAAGCAGATTCAGACCTGGAATGGTTAAGGGGAGCAGGGCCACAGTACAGTCTGTTGGTCTGTCTGGCCCTACTACACAATTTCAAAAGCAATTTCCCCATCTCCAGTGGCTGTTCAATCAGTTGCCAACGTCAGAGCCCTCCTCCAGCTCAGCCTGCCTTCCAAAATTTTTGTAGCAGAGTTTGCAGCTCACAAATATTGTGAGGGCCTCTGAGATCATGAGCTGCCCAGTCCCTGCCACAATCATAGCCACAAATCCACCTTACTGTGTGCTTTCCCACACACAGCCACCCTTTCTGAGGCTGTATATGATATTTTCTCCTGAGGTGGTAAGCTATCACCTTAAGCAAGAAGGTCCTCCAAATTGAACATTGGGGGGGGCCTTGCCCTCCCACTTCTTTCTAATTTACTGCACCTTCCAACATCAGGGCAGCTGATGAAGGACCACCTGCCCATCAGGCAGCAGAAAGTATAGGATGTGTTCTGCCAAATGGCCCATAGAAAGGGTCCCATCATCGAAAGTAGGAACTCTGTGTTACTCCTGTTACTTCCTGGTGCCGAAGAAGGTTTGAAACCCTCATCCTATTTTAGTTCTCCGCCCTTTCAATGCCTTCTTTCAGAAGGACAAAATCCAAGTCCTCACGCCATCCCAGGTCCTGTTTGCTCTAGACTCAGGAGACTGAGTGAGTAATTATTTATTTGTTGATTAATTAAAATCATTACAAACAAGAAAAAATAAAACCAACCGACAAAAACAGACACATGCTATGCACAAAGTTATTATCATCTTAAAATGATCCACCAATGATACATTAATCCAGACCGTTCCATGATAATATTAAAACGTTACACCAAATTAAAATACAAGGATACAATATACTAGCAGCAATCACTATTATAGCAGTATTTAACCAAAGTGACGTGTTAGCAGTAGGAAATACAAGTACAATATTATATCTTGCTATTTTCCATTTGCAAGATATAATAAAGTGCACTGTGCATAACTATATCAAATTATACTAATAGACCTTCAACTTGCATACATTTTGCTTCAAACAATTCTTAAAATGATTATTTATTCATTCTACATCTTTGAGTTTCTTCTCAGCAATAATGACAAACTTAACAAAGAGATAAATAAGTTTTATATTGGCCCCACTCAAACAGGTAATAATTGCTTGCCTACATGTTCTAATTCCTAGTTCATTAAAGATTGGTTTTAGGCTGGACTTTCGAGCCTCTGCCAAAGCTGGGCATACGGTTACTATGTGTGTTCATGTTTCCTCCCTTTGCCTACAAAGTCTGCAAATGCTCGATGGCCATTGAGTCTCCCATTTTGGTATACCATCCTTTGTCGGATATCTTCCCAACCTTAAATACATGAATTTATTCTTAAGCCTAGGTTTTAAATGATAAGACAAATAAGATTGGGGGTACAGCCGACCGAAAGAATTAGCAATTGTCCAAAAATGATTTCTTTTCCTTAATTCCTCCTTGTCCGCTATAGTCGTTAGTAATGCGGCCATTTGATTCATTTCTTTTTTTTAAACTATTCTACTCCTCATCTCATCTGCCAAATTAGAGGAATCAAAGTTACTTATGCATTCATTAAGATACAGCTGCCAATTTTTTGAATATTCCCCTTCTGAAATTTCAAGCCGACACAGCTTTGCCAATGATCCTTCCTCCGACCGGACTAATGTTAAAAGAGACTTCAAAAATGTAGATTGACGCACCGGAAATTGGTTTTTCAAACCATATTCCAGTCTTATATTTGCACGACTAATATATTTGGGGATTTTAAAAACAGTTTTATATGTTCTAATTTCTATATCGTCGAGCACTTTCGCGTCTTTGCCCTTAAAGATAATTGAGCAATAGGTCAAAGATGGCATTAACTTAGCTCTCATTACCTTTATCAGATGGTCATAATTAGGGCATAATAATTTGTCTCTTAATTTTTTAAAAGCAAATGCAAGTGAGTAACCCCTGGCTTCAAGATTACTAAAATGTTGTTTAAAAATCAGTCCGTCGTCAAACGTGATCCCAAGGTATTTGTATAACTTCACATTTTCAATTACCATGCCATTGATATTCCACTCTTTAATCCTAGTTTTCCCTTTTCCCATAGTCATTATTTTTGTCTTTTTTATATTTATCGTTCGCCCATTTTGTGTGACATAACCATTAAAAGAGTCAATTAACCTTTCTAACCCTATTTCTGTTTGGCTCATTAAAATGGTGTCGTCTGCATATTTTTGATTTCTTGACCATGAATAAAAGGCGAATGCGAATTAATACTTTTAAAATGAGCTGGCAGATCGGCCATAAAAATTAAAAAAGCAAGGAGCCAACACACAGCCTTGTTTCAGTCCCACATTAGTAGCCAAACATTGGGTCATATGTTTTCCATCGCCTATTTTGATCTGCACCCAGGTGTTGGAGTATAACAGTATTATAATTTTTGGTAGCGATTCCGGAATACCCCAATTCCGTAACTTCCCCCATAGAATATTTCTTGGCACAGAATCAAAAGCCGCTTTTAAATCAATAAAGCAAACATATAATCTTTGCCTCCTAGTTTTGGCTCTCTCATAATGAAATCAAGTTCGTTTTGGGTTGATTCTCCCCTTCTAAACCCAGTTTGAAATTTAGGGATCAGCTCCTCATTTGAGGCCATGGTCTCTAGCTCATCCAACTAGCAAATATTTTTGCCCCCACATCAGTGAGCGTAATTAAACGGTAATTAGCCGGATTATCCTGCGGGCCACATTTATAAATCGGTTGTATGATACTCCCGTGCCAGGATAACGGAAGAAGACCTGATGTAAGAATTTCATTAAACAAAAGCATTAATAACTCCGGCCAATTACTTAATTCGGTTTTAAATAATGCGTTCGGGATGCCATTTGGACCTGGTGCTCCGTTGGATTTAATCCTTTTTATCACTTTTTTTACTTTATCGAGCGACCAGGGTTCCATGTTCACTCTACTGAGGATGAGAAATACCAACCCCACTCCCTCTATCTTTTACTTTATGAATATCAACTAAAATATTATTAATACATTTATCATTATCAAAATTTTTGGTATCGATTTTTTTCATTAAAGAAGCTCACCCAACTCACTTCGTCAACATTAGCACTATTGCCGCTATTATTACCATTCTCGATGTCGTTAATGATGCTCCAGAATAACCGAAGATCTTTGGATTTACATGCATGATGGACTTTTACCCATGTTGATTCATAATAAGCTTGTTTGGCTATCCATATTTCCTTCTTGTATCTCTGTTTTAACTCTCTGATTTTACATGATATAGTAAGAAGAGATAGCCTGTTTTTGTTCCTATGCAGTAATCTTATTTCTTTATTACGTTTTCTTTTTTGATATAGTAGGTGGGAAGAATACCACCCTGGTCTCCTAGGATTTAGTGGTATACCATTACACGACTCATCTCTAGCAAATTTAGCTAACAATTTGTCACAAAGATGTGACCAGAGCTTAACCATTGACTGCCCTTCATCATAGGCAGAATGCGTATCCTCAATTAAACAGGCAAGAGCACACAAGATTTTATCCTCAGTTTTTCCATTCCATATTAACCTCTTAAGAATAAAGGCTGTTGGAGCTTTTATCAGAGTCCTAGTTTGTGGCAAATACTCTGGATCTATAGCAAAGAAAATCACTTGTGGATTGTGATCACTTTCAATCCTTGGGACAATCTCGTAATTTTTTACTAAATTAAATAATTTCTCAGACAGTATAGTATAGTCTCTTATAGAGGAACTGTCTGCTTTATTAAATTTAGGAATATTATCCCGGTCATGCATAATCTTTAGGTTATATTTTTTGAACTCCTATTCTGTCCATTGAGCTAACCGTTTTAAATCAAGTGTCTTCCTTTTAAAAGGAACAAAGTGCATATTAAAATCACCTGAAATAATAAATACTGAATCCAAATGCTCATAATATAAGGTTTTTACCATTCCCCATAGTTGGATAATTTGAGAGGATCTAACTTTCTTTTTACAACTTAAATACACATTTAATAGAATAATCGAATGGCTAGCTATTAGTTTAACACACTGGAGCCATTTTACATGGAGGTCAATTTCAAAGTGAGATGCTTTGAGATTTATAGAAATATATATAGAAAGACCACCACATGGGCGACCTGTGTTGGCTTCATGTGTTGGGTTATTGCAGTATTCAATATAACCAATGAAGGGTTCGTTAGATTTCGACCAAGTTTCCTGCAACATTATTATACTAAAAGCTTTCAGAAAGTCCGTTACATATTGGTCTTCAATAAGCGGTTTTAAGCCATTGGTATTCCATGAACAAAGAGTCAAAGGATTTGTACGGCATCAATCCTTCTTTTCAAGATTTTGCTTCGTTAATATTCCTGGGAGCCAACTCCAATCGTCTCGTAACTCTGGGACTTTCTTCAATGCTTCACAGGTTCGCGAGCCAGACTGACTACTCCTTATCTTGATGCCGTATGCAAGGTTTAATTCCTTAGATGCGCCTGACGCATTTTTTAAAACTCTAACCTGTTCTATTCTGGTTGTTTTTCTATCATCTCGTTTTTGACTAGCCGTACCTATTTTAGTATCATCCCTTTTTTGTAACATTATTTCAGGTGTCTCATTTGGAATCGGCACCATCGGATAACAAGATGCTTGTACTCGCCAGACTTTAATGCCCCATTTCTCAAATATGCTACCATTCGCCATTATTTTGTCAACAATTTCCCTATTTAACCAAGTTGTAATTGTTATCTCCTTATCAGGGTATTCACCTTCTTTCTTAAATTCCACTAAATCCAGATCCTTAGTTACCACATCTTTAATAGCATGTAGTAATTTCAAGATGTTACCACGGTTTAAGATATCATGTGGACCTCTAGATATATATTGGGGACTGAAGGCTACTTTCCTCATCTCAGGTGACAAGTTTAAATGCACAATATTATCTTTCTCCATAGTAACAGGAGGGCATGTATTTTCCATAACTGGCACGAGAGCCCTTTCCATCAACAAATTCCCTTCCTTTCCTTCCTTAATTAATAGCTCTTGTGTCCCAAAATGGGCCCCCTGTATGGTTCTGTTATCACCTTGCTGGTCAGTGAGATTTACTAGTATCCGATTAACAATGTTATTTTGAGCAGCTTGGTCAACCACTACTTCATTACTTAGGTTCCGCCTTAATTCAGACCCTTGTTCATTACTCGGGCTGGTCAAATGACTATTAGGGTCAACTAGTTTCTCAGTTTGCCCAGATTGCAAACTATGGACCTCCGCCCTTACACTTATTATTTGATCTGATACTTTTTCCTTTATTATTATTGGAGCTTCCCCTATGGGGACAAAACTGGATTTGACCTCCACCTCCCCTGGTTTTTTAATACAACACTTTGATAATTGGTTTACATTTACATTAAATCCTGATTTCTTATTAGGGCCAAAAATCGGAAAATATGATTTTATTTCAAATTCCTTTACTTTCAAGGAATTAGGATCTACACTCACTTTCTTACTAAGAGATTGTAGTTCATATGCTTTTTTTATTGTGAGTTTTCCTTAACCTTTTTCTAGCCCTTTTTGACGATTTTGTCGGTTTTGGTGAAACCCTTGATTCTTTGCTTTGGTTCGTACATGACTTTTTCACAATACTCGAGTCATTGGTTACACCAGAAACATCACAACTCCCCCCTTCTATTGCCAAGCTATCTTCTAAAGAATCTAAATGAGGGACTTCGGTGTGAAGTTGTGTGTTGCTAGCATCGTTTACAGATTGCGATTTATCGTCATCAGTCGGTCTACCTAAACTATTAGATGGTTCAGTCATTTCATCACTACCTTGCCCTTTTCTACCCGACAACGATTTAACTTCTTGCACCATGGAACTTACTATTGAAGGCAGATCCGAGATCTTATCGATCAACTGTGCACAGGTACAGCTTATATATGAGGTATCCTTATCTGCTTGCACCTTCCTAATAAGGTTAGTTAGATGCAAGAGTTTTGTGTCAATACCCGCCACATGGGATGCTAATGTGTTTAATATATCCACCTGAACATCCAATTTGTCTGAGTGGAAATGTAGCGCATTAGTAATTGAGCCCATGGTATGTAATAGGCAATCCCATAAACCCTGCTCGGAGCTAACCTCTCTCTTTTTTTGCGGTGTCTGTGAGTTCACCTCTACTTTGGACACTGACGGTATATTCTCTGGTTTAGACCGCCCTTTAAGGTCTGAGCTACATTGATTGTTTGTACTAAAAGTCTTCTCACTGCTACCAACATCCTGATCGAACAATGATTTATTGATAATAAGGCTACTAAGGCTATTCTCCATTACTATACTTGATTGATCCAGATTTAACAAGCTGACATTACCATCTTAAATTGAACAACTATTTGGGATGGGAGGTAAGGCCTCTGTAACTAGAATTGATTCGCCGGATCCATCTTTGAGAGCTGGAATTCCAACCTCCGCTCCAACTTCAGCTCCTTGTACATACACACTATCATACACACTAACATATTTATTTTCGTTCAGTTCCCTACACGGAGACAAATCACACCCTAGCTCCAACCCCTTACAACCCAACTCTTGACTGGCAATTTGAGGATCATCAGCAGGCCGAATCTCCACCTGCGCTGCAGAGACACAGACGTGAATTTGCGCCTGGGCTTGCAACTGCCCTGCTACAATTAAAGAATGGAATGAGGGTGCAGGTGCCAACACTTTATCCGTCACAACATCTTCGACTATAATCTTCTTGTCCTGCATAACCGATATAACATTCAATTTTTCAGGCAACTTAGTTTGGGTCAGATCAGTAACAGGGCAACTTTTTTTTCTCTTTTTTACATAATGGGGAGGGCAGAGGAGAGGACAATGTACACTCACTAAACCCCCCACTGGGGTCTTCCCTCTCAGAGGACTTTCTTTTATGATTTTCTTTGAGTGTATCTTTATCCAACTGTAATTGATAGTACTTAAATAAATAGCTCTTTATAGACGACTGCGCCACACATGGAGACTTCATATGAACACAGTCTTTACTAAGAGAAGCGGATAAAGCCCTTTCATCGACTGGGATAAACAGATTCTCCTCTGAGCAGGCACTTCTTCTGTTAATTAGCACGTCTCCCTCCTGTTCTCCGTTTCCCCTATCCCAGCACAGTCCGGTTGTGGCTTCTGTAGTCTCTGATATCTCTTCTGTTTTCACCTCAGTCGACTGGATTTGTTTAGAGTTTTGTGGAGCCACACGCTGGCGGCCCGACCTCATCATGAAACACACTAGATCCACTCCGCTCAACACCCCCTCCTCCTCCCCTTTAAGGTCGTGAGCTTGCGTGGGGTTTTGCAGGGTTTAACAAACTCGCCACCACAACCAATCTCAGGGGGAGTGAAGCAGATGAGGCTTCCTAATACTTAGACCCACAGACGCACCACTTCTATGACCCTACTATGCCGCAAGAGCTATTTCAACAGTCAGTCAGTTAGTCAGGCGATGGGAGCCACAACCAGAGCATACACGTCGCCCCCCCCCCCCCCCCCCCTGGTACCTGGGCGATTCGGCAATTCAACACGCTGATCACCGTCTGGGCACCAGAGCCTCACTGCACAACGCACGCTGCTCCTGCTCCTGCTCCAGCTGTTACTGGCTGGTTTCCCAAGCCCCCAAGGCTCCGGTAAGTTCCGGTGAGTCCTCCCTGATACCCCCCTTGTGCTGTTACCACAGCTGGGCCCTCAAAGTGCCCCAAATGCTCCTGCGGCGCCCGCCGCTGCAGAGTGACTCGCTGCGGCTCCCGCCGCTATCCGGCTGTTCCCGCCACTTTCCCGCGGCCAACCAGCGTTTTTTTTTGCGGGATGCTAGATCCTCCCACCGTGAACTGCCGCCCAAAAGATGCTGCTAGTAGACCCTTGCAGCTGCCGGAGGTTATAGTGGAACGACGGTAAGGTGGTCGGCGTGAGCCCGGGAGTGCCAACTGCGAGTTGTAATACAGAGTCCGCCCTCAGTGCACTCCAACTACTCCAACTGCTCTGAGACGCCCAGGAGAGACCAATACAGTCCGCCAACAGTCAACCTCAGTCAGTGGTGCTCAGCGATAGCTCAACTCGGCACGGTGACTCCTGGTGCCCCGGCTCCCAAAGCTTACCGGACCGTTGTTTTGCCATTGCCTGTGCCTCGCCCTCACCACATCACAGCGCTGCTCCTGGTTCCTATGCTTGCTGGACCACTGCTAAGCCTGTGCCTGGTGAGCCACCCTCTCCTGCGTCTCAGGTCTCCTGCCACTGCGGGACCCGCCGCAGTCAAGCCCCTCTTTGGCTGCTTTTTCTGGGCGCTCTCTCGAGGGTAGTGAAAAGATAGGATGACGGGAGCCCCTCCAAACGCCAGCTCCGGCTCGCTCCTTCCAACTCTCTGGTTCTCTCAGGAGACTGGATTGTTGCACCAGGCCTTCAGGGCACTTATTTCTATATTAATGAAAATAGGGATTCGAGGGTCTCAGGGAATATCTTTAACGACCACACACAGCTATACTCCCCAAAGGTACACTGGTTAATAACAAAAAATAGTGGTGGGTCAAAAGTAAACCGAATTTCTATGCAATTGACAATATGTGCTGAAAAGAATATTTAGTGACAGTATTTCACTAAAAATTATGAGGTACCTCATTCATGATTGAGGAAGATACCCATCAGTAGCTGATCCTTGGCGCCCTTTTCATCATGTGGGTTCCTTCAAACCATGAAGGATGGTTGTTTGACTCCAGTTTAGTTCGTTTTGTACAGGACAAGAACCAATGATAACGTAACTGGGTCCCAGGGGGCTACTGTAAAGCAGTGCATATGAAATATGTGGATACGTGCAAACAGTGAAGGATTGTGCTCTTAGTGAATTTAAAATTAGATAAGCATGAGGAAAAACTATTTATTACAGACCTCGATGTTTCTAAAGAATAAAAAAGTAGTGCGAAGTTGGTAGTTTCAACTAATAGCTACCAATTATTTGTGGTCGACATGTTTCTGCAGATTTATTGGATCCCACTGCATTCCTCAGGACCTATGTCGCTACTGCTTGTAATATGTGAGAATTTAAAAAGGAATTTTTTCACCTGGGTTCTATTGAAGAATCATTCTCCCGGCTGGATATTCACATTCAGACATGAACACATAGTCAAAAAACAAAGAAAGACAGACAAAAATTTGTATATATCCGATATCCAATGTCACACATTAATTGGTATATCATATCTACAAAGAAAAAAGATATACTATTCAATTCTCTTTCTTGTACTATTAATACTAGTTTTACAAAGACACCTCATAGCAATCTCTGTTCTCTCACTTACCAATTAATGCAGGAGAGTAAAGCCTCACCTCACCTGGCAGACAGCGCAGGTAGTTGAAGCACCGCTCTAAAGGGGAAGAAGAACGTACAAAAACATGTCAGCCTCTGCTGACTTCACAACATAATCACTACTATCTCTGGTGTGCCTGTAGTTTGCGGACCATACAATGAATTTCATGTATTCAAGATCAAGGCAACGTTTTTTTCGCATGACGAAGAAAAACAGTTTTAAAAAAAAAAAAAAGGTTTTTACAACACACGTATTACCCTTTGTGTCTCTGGGGTTCAGTGTGGGGTGTTTACATTTTGTTAAGTCTTATGCTGATTGCACTTGTAAGGGAATCTCATAATTTGCAAACATTTTTACAAACAGAAGACTGTATTTGGAAAGCGAGACATCTTAGATCGCTCTCATAGTGTCTAGCATTTTATCATTTAGAAGACAGTCATTTCTACATCACACGCGTCCCCTGCATTTGTATACACGAACGCGCGTTAAGGGATTACTTGTAAAACGTAACATGCCACATGGGCAGGCCGGCAAAGACTAGGCCATTTCACGGATTATCATAGTGGTCCAAAGTAGTAATACTTTAGATATTATCCTGGTCATGTATCTAAAAGAGGTTGTTACCTATTTAGTTTCACTGGTTAGATCACTTTCATTCTACATCGGAAGCGTCCGCAGCATTTAGATAAATGAACGCGCGTTATAGGATGAGTAGTAGCGTGTGTCATAACAATCGGGCAGGCAGGCAAAGAATCGTTCTCCTACCTATCCGTCGGTACTTACAGCGTCCCTCTGGCTGTTTGGGGAGGTGCCGGACGCGTAAGACGCCACAGTATTTACTTCCTGGTAGGGCGCGTCTTGCAGTGTCACGTGACTGATGGTGTTATGGGACATGTAGTTCGAATTACTAATTCAGCCGTTTTTGTAGTCCAAAATATTAATACTTGGATATTATCCTGGCCATATATATAGAACGGGGGATGTTAACTACTTATTTTCACTAGTGATCCCAAAATTGGAATAAATATAGCACAACTTATATTATAACGGTGCCCTGAATGTATATGGGATGTCATCAGATCCATGGGATGTCATGTATAATTGAAAAAGTATTTACTGCAGTTTCCTCACTATTTACCAATAATGAATCTGTAGCTAATCCTGCCCATTCGTGACAGAATTGTTGGAAAACTACTGAGGATTTTATTATGGGTGTATGTACACCCTCCTGACATTGATCCTGGAAGGAGAGCTCCCATATGTCGGGATCTACCAATATGTAGAAATCCTATATAACGAACACCAGACTTTTGTTAGTTCATTGGTACCTCACATTGTGATGGATTATTTTATGTATATATATGTATATCTCTAGTCAGAACTACATCCAAACCCTCTGACATCTCTGTGAGGGTAGGCTCCCATACAGTATCATCATTATGGGTGGGAACAAAGATGATATTGTTCCACAAAATCTGTCAAGTATAGGTGAGATCAAGAAAAATGTACTCAGAGGGACATCCAAGGGATGTCATCATTCAACCCCTTCTTGTCAGAATTAAAGGTATACACCCATTTCTGCTCTTTCTTAAACAGAAACTTATTAAGATCTGTTACATGGCTTGGTATCAGAGGTTGTTCGATTACCATCCATCTAAAGTCATTTGGGCCATGTCCGACCTCTAGAAAATGGTTGGTCATTCTCGTAGATTGTTTCCGACATCTGATCGTGCTTTTGTGTTCAGAAATGCGTGTCTTGACTTTTCTTGTGGTCATTCCCACATACTTGGAGTCACAGGGGCAGACTATTAAGTAGATGACATTTTGGCTGTTACAATTAGTAAAGCGCCTTTGTTCCCAAGGACGCCCACTCCCTATGTCGATGGTTGTTGATTTAGCAGTTTGGGGGCATGCAGCACAATTCCCACAGGGATGATGGCCTGTGACAGCTGGCATGTCCCAAAGGGTACCTACTGCTCTGGGGATTACTGATCGTGGTCTTGTATGAATCAGTTGATCGTTCAGGTTTTTTCCCCTTTTAAATGCGAACAGTGGTGGTGGCAGAGTGTCATTGCCCGTATTCAGAATTCCCCAATGTTTTTTGATGATCTTCTGGATTTTATTAGAACGGGTGCCAAAGGTGTTAACACAGGTGATGCGAGTTTCTTTTGTTTTAGGTACCGGTGGTTCTAACAAACTCTCGCGATTATTATTAGATGCCCTCTTCTTTGACCTGCGTATCAAATGTTTGGGGTAATTTTTCTCAAGCAAGTTGCTCTCCAGTTTCTGAGCATGGTCACGAAAACTTTCCTTTGTCGAGCAATTCCTCTGTATTCTTAGAAATTGCCCGTAGGGCAAATTATCTCTCAGGGCTTTGGGGTGACAACTCTCATAGCTTAACAGAGAGTTCCTCGCCATCGGTTTTCGGTAAAGCTCTGATTGAAGACCAGTGGGGGTGACATTTATCTTGAGGTCCAAGAAGGCCAGATGGGATTTGCTGTGTTCTACAGTGAAACGTAGGAAATCATTTCTACTGTTCAACCAGCTATGGAAGATTAATAACTCATCGTAGTTCCTCGCCAGATGACCAGAACGTCATCAATGTAACGTTTCCATAGGCGTAGAGAGCTGAAAAAAGGATTGGTCTCAGTGAGGATGAATTCTTCTTCAAACCTGTGGACATAAAGATTTGCCAGGCTCGGGGCAAAAATGCTGCCCATACTGGTCCCTGAGATCTGTAGAAAGATAGAATCCTCGAATTGAAAGTAGTTTTCCGTCATCGCTAAGTTGGCCAGAGTCCTAATAAAAGAGACCGGCGTTATGGAGTCCAGATCCCGTGCTAGTAGTAGAGTCTCAATCACATCAAGGGTCTCTCTTTGTGGAATAGATGTATAGAGAGACTCTACATCAAAAGATACTAGGAGGTCAAGGTTCGTGTTGAAATCAACATCAGGTAGAATTCTCAAGACGTCCTTCGTATCTTGTAGGTACGTTGGCATATCACGGACCATAGGTCTTAGGAAATGATCCACAAAAGTGGAGAGGGGTTCGAGCAGGGACCCAATGCCCGATATTATGGGGCGGCCCGGTGGTGGTCTCTGGGGTTTATGTACTTTAGGCAGTACATAAAAGTACGGCATTACGGGATGTGCCGTTTGTAGGTATAATGCCTCTTTAGATGTTATCCACCCTTCTGAGAGTGCTTCTTCCACATATTGTGTGATGACTAAGGACAGTCTTTCCGTGGGGTCTTCATCAAGTTTCCGATATGACTTAATATCGTTGAGTTGTCGAATACACTCATCACGATATGGTGAGGTATCTAGGACAACTATGGCTCCGCCTTTGTCGGCAGGTTTGATCACCACCGACTCATCTTTAGTAAGATTTCTTAGAGCCTCTTGCTCTTTTTTTGGAAAATTGACAAAGGGCTTGTGGCTATGTTGAAACAGATTCCTTATATCGATGTCTACTGCTTCTTCGAAGGCCACTACCTTCGCGGGAAGGCCTGTAGTTGGCGGATTATAATTAGATGGTCTTTTCAGGCCTGTATTCTGATCTTCCGGAGTTAGATCTCTTTCGCCTTCATTCTTTTTGGCGAAGAGAAAGTGTAAGCGGATCTTTCTGAAAAATTTGCCCATCTCGATGTGAGTCTGGAAGGGGTCACCAGTGTTGGTGGCCACAAAGCCTAATCCTCTGTTTAGCATTTTCAATTCCATCTCGGAAAGTGTCCGTGAGCTTAGGTTTATCACGAGGCCGTCCCTGATGTTGTCGCCGTCGTTTGATCCTGGGGGATTTGCTTCCCACTCCTCAGGCCCATCGTCTGTGGTGCGAGGTTTCACTGCACCTGGTTCTGCTGTTGTCCTCTCCTCCTTCCCCTCTGTCTCCCCCTGCCATACCCTAAAAAAGACTGGGAGTTAAAATCAGGGTAGAAGTGTTGGGGACCAAAAGGCATCATTTGTTGAGGAAAGGGAGCTCCTTGTGACCAAGGATTCGGTTGCCACCATGATGGGAACTGGGGTTGGCTGTAGTTCTGACTAGGTCCTCTCCAGTTTCTGCGGTTGCCTCCCGCGACCTTTGTTGTTGGTATTGCTCCCTAGGCTTGATGAGTCTGAATCACTAGACCCTTCACCTGAGCTGGAAGTACCGTAAGTTGATCCTCCTTTGTGACCCTTAGTATTGTAAACCGTAGGGACAAAGGAATCACTGGTATAAGGGTAAACTTTATCAGTAGCAAATTTTTCCATGTCTTTTTTACACTTCTCGAGTTTCTTAAAGAGAATTGACTCTTTGAATTCTTTGTTTGCTTTGTTGTTTTCATCTAAATTCTTTGAGAAAATTTTGCTTGAGAGCGTAGCTCTAATCTGTCCTTCTAGCAGTTGAATCTCGACCAAGATTTTATCGGCCGCCTTCTTCGCTGTTTTAATTATCAACACTAGCCAATCGCGGGTGCATTTCCACGCGATTAAATACCAGTGGTTTAAGAATTCTTTATCGTCCAAAAACAATCTAGGTGCATTAGTCACAATCAATCTGCTTGGCGCTCAATTACCGCGTAGATACTCCGCCATCGTTATGCCATGGACACATATTCGGGATTGACTCTTTTTTATGGTTAGGATTTTTGCCCAGCCTTCATCGGTACTAACTTGAGGGATCGGTATATTGTCAAGAATGCTTGGATTTTCATCCAAGATGGACTGGATCTCAGCTTCGTCAAAAAACAGACCAAGGTTTGTTGCCATATTTGCAAAGTAACCACAAAATACACACTCCGAGAAAAGCGGTGAAGGTTCGTATAGTCAATGTTTATCTCCCTCCCACACTAGGGGTATTAGAAACAAAGTAAGACCCGCAGCCTTGGCTGCACAAAAATATTAATGAAAATAGGGATTCGAGGGTCTCAGGGAATATCTTTAACGACCACACAGTGGTGTCACTAGGGGGGTGCGGGGGGTGCGGCCCGCACCGGGTGACACCAACACATGGGGTGACACCAATCTGCACTGCAGCCTCGCCTCTGCTCTCACCTTTACTGTCGCTCCCTGTGCAAGCTTGTTCCTCATGAAGTTTACACTCGCCAGCCGCGTCGCGCAGGAGATCTGCAATGCTTGACTGTCATTTTCTTTGCTCACAAGGCAACTCTACAGCAGCCTAGCTCATCTGTGGGTGCATGGTTTCCTATTTTTCAGTATCTTGCAGTCTTCAGTTTTCCAGTGAACCAGTTCCAAATTTCAGCTTGCTCTTCACTACAGTGCCACCTGTTGCTCGCACTCTTGTTTATACAAATCCAGGGAAGACAGATGGAGTAAGAGAGAGAGGGAGACAGAGGGAGCTAGAGGGAGTAAGAGAGAGGGAGCTAGAGAGAGCAAGACAGAGAGAGAGGGAGCAAGAGGGAGTAACAAAGGGAGAGAGGGAGCTAGAGAGAGTAAGACAGAGAGAGAGGGAGCTAGAGGGAGGAAGACAGAGAGAGAGAGAGCTAGAGGGAGTAAGACCGAGAGAGAGGGAGCTAGAGGGAGTAAGAGAGAGAGAGGGAGCTAAAGGGAGGAAGACAGAGAGAGGGAGCTAGAGGGAGTACGACAGAGAGAGAGAGGGAGCTAGAGGGAGGAAGTCAGAGAGAGAGCTAGAGGGAGGAAGACAGAGAGAGGGAGCTAGAGGGAGGAAGACAGAGAGAGGGAGCTAGAGGGAGTAAGACAGAGAGAGAGGGAGCTAGAGGGAGTAAGACCGAGAGGGAGACAGAGGGAGCTAGAGGGAGCGAGAGGGAGCTAGAGGGAGCTAGACAGAGAAAGGGAGCTAGAGGGAGTAAGATGGAGAGAGAGGGAGTTAGAGCGAGCAAGACAGAGAGAGAGGGAGCTAGAGGGAGTAAGAGAGAGAGAGAGGGAGCTAGACAGAGAGAGGGAGCTAGAGGGAGTAAGAAAGAGAGAGAGGGAGCTAGAGCGAGCAAGACAGAGGGAGCTAGAGGGAGTAAGAGAGAGGGAGCTAGAGCGAGCAAGACAGAGAGAGGGAGCTAGAGGGAGTAAGAGAGAGGGAGCTAGACAGATAGAGGGAGCTAGAGGGAGTAAGATAGCGAGAGAGGGAGCTAGAGCGAGCAAGACAGAGGGAGCTAGAGGGAGTAAGATAGAGAGAGAGGGAGCTAGAGGGAGCAAGACCGAGAGAGAGGGAGCTAGAGGGAGTAAGAGAGAGAGAGGGAGCTAGAGGGAGTAAGACAGAGAGAGAGAGGGAGCTAGAGGGAGTAAGAGAGAGGGAGCTAGAGGGAGTAAGACAGAGAGATAGGGAGCTAGAGGGAGTAAGACAGAGAGAGAGGGAACCAGAGGGAGCTAGAGGGAGCTAGACAGAGAGAGAGGGAGCTAGAGGGAGTAAGACCGAGAGGGAGACAGAGGGAGCTAGAGGGAGCGAGAGGGAGCTAGAGGGAGCGAGAGGGAGCTAGAGGGAGCTAGACAGAGAAAGGGAGCTAGAGGGAGTAAGATAGAGAGAGAGAGGGAGTTAGAGCGAGCAAGAGAGAGAGGGAGCTAGAGGGAGTAAGAGAGAGAGAGAGGGAGCTAGACAGAGAGAGGGAGCTAGAGGGAGTAAGAAAGAGAGAGAGGGAGTTAGAGCGAGCAAGACAGAGAGAGAGGGAGCTAGAGGGAGTATGACAGAGAGAGGGGGAGCTAGAGGGAGTAAGACAGAGAGAGAGGGAGCTAGAGGGAGTAAGAGAGAGAGGGAGGAAGAGAGAGAGAGGGAGCTAGAGGGAGTACGACAGAGAGAGAGGGAGCTAGAGGGAGTAAGACAGAGAGAGAGGGAACGAAGAGGGAGTAAGAGAGAGCGAGGGAGCTAGAGGGAGGAAGACGGAGAGAGGGAGCTAGAGGGAGTACGACAGAGAGAAAGAGGGAGCTAGAGGGAGGAAGACAGAGAGAGAGAGAGCTAGGTGGAGTAAGAGAGAGAGAGGGAGCTAGAGGGAGGAAGACAGAGAGAGGGAGCTAGAGGGAGTAAGACAGAGAGAGAGGGAGCTAGAGGGAGTAAGGCAGAGAGAGAGGGAGAGGGAGACCGAGGGAGCGAGAGGGAGCTAGAGGGAGCTAGACAGGGAGAGGGAGCTAGAGGGAGGAAGACAGAGAGAGGGAGCTAGAGGGAGTACGACAGAGAGAGGGGGAGCTAGAGGGAGTAAGACAGAGAGAGAGGGAGCTAGAGGGAGTAAGACAGAGAGAGGGAGCTAGAGAGAGTAAGACAGAGAGAGGGGGAGCTAGAGGGAGTAAGACGGAGAGAGAGGGAGCTAGAGGGAGTAAGAGACAGAGAGAGGGAGCTAGAGGGAGTAGGAGAGAGGGAGCTAGAGGGAGTAAGACAGAGAGATAGGGAGTTAGAGGGAGTAAGACAGAGAGAGAGGGAACCAGAGGGAGCTAGAGGGAGTAAGATAGAGAGAGGGAGCTAGACAGAGAGAGAGGGAGCTAGAGGGAGTAAGACAGAGAGAGAGGGAGCTAGAGGGAGTAAGACAGAGAGAGATGGAGCTAGAGGGAGTAAGACAGAGAGAGGGAGCTAGAGGGAGGAAGACAGAGAGAGGGAGCTAGAGGGAGTACGACAGAGAGAGGGGGAGCTAGAGGGAGTAAGACAGAGAGAGGGAGCTAGAGGGAGTAAGAGAGAGGGAGGAAGAGAGAGAGGGAGCTAGAGGGAGTACGACAGAGAGAGAGGGAGCTAGAGGGAGTCAGAGAGAGAGGGAGCTAGAGGGAGTAAGAGAGAGAGAGGGAGCTAGAGGGAGGAAGACAGAGAGAGAGAGAGCTAGAGGGAGTAAGAGAGAGAGAGGGAGCTAGAGGGAGGAAGACCGAGAGAGGGAGCTAGAGGGAGTAAGACAGAGAGAGAGGGAGCTAGAGGGAGTAAGGCAGAGAGAGAGGGAGACAGAGGGAGCTAGAGGGAGTACGACAGAGAGAGAGGGAGCTAGAGTGAGTACGACAGAGAGAGAGAGAGGGAGCTAGAGGGAGGAAGACCGAGAGAGAGAGAGCTAGAGGGAGTAAGACAGAGAGAGAGGGAGCTAGAGGGAGTAAGACAGAGAGAGGGAGCTAGAGGGAGTAAGACAGAGAGAGGGAGCTAGAGGGAGGAAGACAGAGAGAGGGAGCTAGAGGGAGTACGACAGAGAGAGAGGGAGCTAGAGGGAGTAAGACAGAGAGAGAGGGAGCTAGAGGGAGTAAGAGAGAGGGAGCTAGAGGGAGGAAGAGAGAGAGGGAGCTAGAGGGAGTACGACAGAGAGAGAGGGAGCTAGAGGGAGTCAGAGAGAGGGAGCTAGAGGGAGTAAGAGAGAGAGAGGGAGCTAGAGGGAGGAAGACAGAGAGAGAGCTAGAGGGAGTAAGAGAGAGAGAGGGAGCTAGAGGGAGGAAGACCGAGAGAGGGACCTAGAGGGAGTAAGACAGAGAGAGAGGGAGCTAGAGGGAGTAAGGCAGAGAGAGAGGGAGACAGAGGGAGCTAGAGGGAGCTAGAGGGAGTACGACAGAGAGAGAGGGAGCTAGAGTGAGTACGACAGAGAGAGAGAGAGGGAGCTAGAGGGAGTACGACAGAGAGAGAGGGAGCTAGAGGGAGTCAGAGAGAGAGGGAGCTAGAGGGAGTAAGGCAGAGAGAGAGGGAGACAGAGGGAGCTAGAGGGAGCTAGAGGGAGTACGACAGAGAGAGAGGGAGCTAGAGTGAGTACGACGGAGAGAGAGAGGGAGCTAGAGGGAGGAAGACAGAGAGAGAGAGAGAGCTAGAGGGAGTAAGAGAGAGAGAGGGAGCTAGAGGGAGGAAGACCGAGAGAGGGAGCTAGAGGGAGTAAGACAGAGAGAGAGGGAGCTAGAGGGAGTAAGGCAGAGAGAGAGGGAGACAGAGGGAGCTAGAGGGAGCTAGACAGAGAGAGGGAGCTAGAAGGAGTAAGAGAGAGAGGGAGTTAGAGCGAGCAAGACAGAGAGAGGGAGCTAGAGGGAGTAAGAGAGAGAGAGAGAGAGGGAGCTAGACAGAGAGAGGGAGCTAGAGGGAGTAAGATAGAGAGAGAGGGAGCTAGAGCGAGCAAGACAGAAGGAGCTAGAGGGAGTAAGAGACAGAGAGAGGGAGCTAGAGGGAGTAGGAGAGAGGGAGCTAGAGGGAGTAAGACAGAGAGATAGGGAGCTAGAGGGAGTAAGACAGAGAGAGAGGGAACCAGAGGGAGCTAGAGGGAGTAAGACAGAGAGAGAGGGAGCTAGAGGGAGTAAGACAGAGAGAGAGGGAGCTAGAGGGAGTAAGACAGAGAGAGAGAGCGCTAGAGGGAGGAAGACAGAGAGAGGGAGCTAGAGGGAGTACGACAGAGAGAGGGGGAGCTAGAGGGAGTAAGACAGAGAGAGAGGGAGCTAGAGGGAGTAAGAGAGAGAGAGGGAGCTAGAGGGAGGAAGAGAGAGAGAGGGAGCTAGAGGGAGTAAGAGAGAGAGAGGGAGCTAGAGGGAGTAAGAGAGAGAGAGGGAGCTAGAGGGAGGAAGACAGAGAGAGAGAGCTAGAGGGAGTAAGAGAGAGAGAGGGAGCTAGAGGGAGGAAGACAGAGAGAGGGAGCTAGAGGGAGTAAGCCAGAGAGAGAGGGAGCTAGAGGGAGCGAGAGGGAGCTAGAGGGAGCTAGACAGAGAGAGGGAGCTAGAGGGAGTAAGATAGAGAGAGAGGGAGTTAGAGCGAGCAAGAGAGAGAGGGAGCTAGAGGGAGTAAGAGAGAGAGAGGGAGCTAGACAGAGAGAGGGAGCTAGAGGGAGTAAGATAGAGAGAGAGGGAGCTAGAGCGAGCAAGACAGAGGGAGCTAGAGGGAGTAAGATAGAGAGAGAGGGAGTTAGAGCGAGCAAGAGAGAGAGGGAGCTAGAGGGAGTAAGAGAGAGAGGGAGCTAGACAGATAGAGGGAGCTAGAGGGAGTAAGATGGAGAGAGAGGGAGCTAGAGCGAGCAAGACAGAGGGAGCTAGAGGGAGTAAGAGAGAGGGAGCTAGAGGGAGTAAGAGAGAGGGAGCTAGAGGGAGGAAGACAGAGAGAGAGAGCTAGAGGGAGTAAGAGAGAGAGAGGGAGCTAGAGGGAGGAAGACAGAGAGAGGGAGCTAGAGGGAGTATGACAGAGAGAGAGGGAGCTAGAGGGAGTAAGACAGAGAGAGAGGGAGCTAGAGGGAGTACGATAGAGAGAGAGGGAGTTAGAGCGAGCAAGAGAGAGAGGGAGCTAGAGGGAGTAAGAGAGAGAGAGAGGGAGCTAGACAGAGAGAGGGAGCTAGAGGGAGTAAGATAGAGAGAGAGGGAGCTAGAGCGAGCAAGACAGAGGGAGCTAGAGGGAGTAAGATAGAGAGAGAGGGAGTTAGAGCGAGCAAGAGAGAGAGGGAGCTAGAGGGAGTAAGAGAGAGAGGGAGCTAGACAGATAGAGGGAGCTAGAGGGAGTAAGATGGAGAGAGAGGGAGCTAGAGCGAGCAAGACAGAGGGAGCTAGAGGGAGTAAGAGAGAGGGAGCTAGAGGGAGGAAGACAGAGAGAGAGAGAGCTAGAGGGAGTAAGAGAGAGAGAGGGAGCTAGAGGGAGTACGACAGAGAGAGAGGGAGCTAGAGGGAGTACGACAGAGAGAGAGGGAGCTAGAGGGAGTAAGACAGAGAGAGAGGGAGCTAGAGGGAGTAAGAGAGAGAGAGGGAGCTAGAGGGAGGAAGACAGAGAGAGGGAGCTGGAGGGAGTAAGACAGAGAGAGGGGGAGCTAGAGGGAGTAAGACAGAGAGAGAGGGAGTTAGAGCGAGCAAGACAGAGAGAGAGGGAGCTAGAGGGAGCAAGACAGAGAGAGGGAGCTAGAGGGAGTAAGACAGAGCGAGAGGGAGCTAGAGGGCGTAAGACAGAGAGAGAGGGAGCTAGAGGGAGTAAGACAGAGAGAGAGGGAGCTAGAGGGAGTAAGAGACAGAGAGAGGGAGCTAGAGGGAGTAGGAGAGAGGGAGCTAGAGGGAGTAAGAGACAGAGAGAGGGAGCTAGAGGGAGTAGGAGAGAGGGAGCTAGAGGGAGTAAGACAGAGAGATAGGGAGCTAGAGGGAGTAAGACAGAGAGAGAGGGAACCAGAGGGAGCTAGAGGGAGTAAGATAGAGAGAGGGAGCTAGAGGGAGCTAGACAGAGAGAGAGGGAGCTAGAGGGAGTAAGACAGAGAGAGAGGGAGCTAGAGGGAGTAAGACAGAGAGAGGGAGACAGAGGGAGTGAGACAGGGACAGAGGAAGACAGAGGGAGCTAGAGGAGGCAAGACAGAGAGAGAGGGAGCTAGACAGAGAGAGGGAGCTAGAGGGAGTAAGACAGAGAGAGAGGGAGCTAGAGGGAGTAAGAGAGAGAGAGGGAGCTAGAGGGAGGAAGACAGAGAGAGGGAGCTAGAGGAGTACGACAGAGAGAGAGAGGGAGCTAGAGGGAGCAAGACAGAGAGAGGGAGCTAGAGGGAGTAAGACAGAGGGAGAGGGAGCTAGAGGGAGTAAGACAGAGACAGAGGGAGCTAGAGGGAGTAAGAGAGAGAGGGAACCAGGGGGAGCTAGAGGGAGTAAGACAGAGAGAGGGAGCAAGAGGGAGGTAGACAGAGAGAGGGAGCTAGAGGGAGTAAGACAGAGGGAGAGGGAGCTAGAGGGAGTAAGACAGAGACAGAGGGAGTAAGACAGAGAGAGAGGGAACCAGAGGCAGCTAGAGGGAGTAAGACCGAGAGAGGGAGCTAGACAGAGAGAGGGAGCTAGCGGGAGTAAGACAGTACCTAGCGCCGTACATTTCCGACAGAGGTGGTCCATGCGGTAAGTCGTGAGGGGGTGACACCATGAGTTACCCGCACCGGGTGACACCAACCCCAGTGACGCCACTGCGACCACACACAGCTATACTCCCCAAAGGTACACTGGTTAATAACAAAAAATAGTGGTAGGTCAAAAGTAAACCGAATTTCTATGCAATTGACAATATGTGCTGAAAAGAATATTTAGTGACAGTATTTCACTAAAAATTATGAGGTACCTCATTCATGATTGAGGAAGATACCCATCAGTAGCTGATCCTTGGCGCCCTTTTCATCATGTGGGTTCCTTCAAACCATGAAGGATGGTTGTTTGACTCCAGTTTAGTTCGTTTTGTACAGGACAAGAACCAATGATAACGTAACTGGGTCCCAGGGGGCTACTGTAAAGCAGTGCATATGAAATATGTGGATAAGTGCAAACAGTGAAGGATTGTGCTCTTAGTGAATTTAAAATTAGATAAGCATGAGGAAAAACTATTTATTACAGACCTCGATGTTTCTAAAGAATAAAAAAGTAGTGCGAAGTTGGTAGTTTCAACTAATAGCTACCAATTATTTGTGGTCGACATGTTTCTGCAGATTTATTGGATCCCACAGGTATCCACTGCATTCCTCAGGACCTATGTCGCTACTGCTTGTAATATGTGAGAATTTAAAAAGGAATTTTTTCACCTCGGTTCTATTGAAGAATCATTCTCCCGGCTGGATATTCACATTCAGACATGAACACATAGTCAAAAAACAAAGAAAGACAGACAAAAATAATTTTTGTCTGTCTTTCTTTGTTTTTTGACTATGTGTTCATGTCTGAATGTGAATATCCAGCCGGGAGAATGATTCTTCAATAGAACCGAGGTGAAAAAATTCCTTTTTAAATTCTCACATATTACAAGCAGTAGCGACATAGGTCCTGAGGAATGCAGTGGATACCTGTGGGATCCAATAAATCTGCAGAAACATGTCGACCACAAATAATTGGTAGCTATTAGTTGAAACTACCAACTTCGCACTACTTTTTTATTCTTTAGAAACATCGAGGTCTGTAATAAATAGTTTTTCCTCATGCTTATCTAATTTTAAATTCACTAAGAGCACAATCCTTCACTGTTTGCACTTATCCACATATTTCATATGCACTGCTTTACAGTAGCCCCCTGGGACCCAGTTACATTATCATTGGTTCTTGTCCTGTACAAAACGAACTAAACTGGAGTCAAACAACCATCCTTCATGGTTTGAAGGAACCCACATGATGAAAAGGGCGCCAAGGATCAGCTACTGATGGGTATCTTCCTCAATCATGAATGAGGTACCTCATAATTTTTAGTGAAATACTGTCACTAAATATTCTTTTCAGCACATATTGTCAATTGCATAGAAATTCGGTTTACTTTTGACCCACCACTATTTTTTGTTATTAACCAGTGTACCTTTGGGGAGTATAGCTGTGTGTGGTCGTTAAAGATATTCCCTGAGACCCTCGAATCCCTATTTTCATTAATGTTTTTGTGCAGCCAAGGCTGCGGGTCTTACTTTGTTTCTAATACCCCTAGTGTGGGAGGGAGATAAACATTGACTATACGAACCTTCACCGCTTTTCTCTGAGTGTGTATTTTGTGGTTACTTTGCAAATATGGCAACAAACCTTGGTCTGTTTTTTGACGAAGCTGAGATCCAGTCCATCTTGGATGAAAATCCAAGCATTCTTGACAATATACCGATCTCTCAAGTTAGTACCGATGAAGGCTGGGCAAAAATCCTAACCATAAAAAAGAGTCAATCCCGAATATGTGTCCATGGCATAACGATGGCGGAGTATCTACGCGGTAATTGCGCGCCAAGCGGATTGATTGTGACTAATGCACCTAGATTGTTTTTGGACGATAAAGAATTCTTAAACCACTGGTATTTAATCGCGTGGAAATGCACCCGCGATTGGCTAGTGTTGATAATTAAAACAGCGAAGAAGGCGGCCGATAAAATCTTGGTCGAGATTCAACTGCTAGAGGGACAGATTAGAGCTACGCTCTCAAGCAAAATTTTCTCAAAGAATTTAGATGAAAACAACAAAGCAAACAAAGAATTCAAAGAGTCAATTCTCTTTAAGAAACTCGAGAAGTGTAAAAAAGACATGGAAAAATTTGCTACTGATAAAGTTTACCCTTATACCAGTGATTCCTTTGTCCCTACGGTTTACAATACTAAGGGTCACAAAGGAGGATCAACTTACGGTACTTCCAGCTCAGGTGAAGGGTCTAGTGATTCAGACTCATCAAGCCTAGGGAGCAATACCAACAACAAAGGTCGCGGGCGAGGCAACCGCAGAAACTGGAGAGGACCTAGTCAGAACTACAGCCAACCCCAGTTCCCACCATGGTGGCAACCGAATCCTTGGTCACAAGGAGCTTCCTTTCCTCAACAAATGATGCCTTTTGGTCCCCAACAGTTCTACCCTGATTTTAACTCCCAGTCTTTTTTAGGGTATGGCAGGGGGCGACAGAGGGGAAGGAGGAGAGGACAACAGCAGAACCAGGTGCAGTGGAACCTCGCACCACAGACGATGGGCCTGAGGAGTGGGAAGCAAATCCCCCAGGATCAAACGACGGCGACAACATCAGGGACGGCCTCGTGATAAACCTAAGCTCACGGACACTTTCCGAGATGGAATTGAAAATGCTAAACAGAGGATTAGGCTTTGTGGCCACCAACACTGGTGACCCCTTCCAGACTCACATCGAGATGGGCAAATTTTTCAGAAAGATCCGCTTACACTTTCTCTTCGCCAAAAAGAATGAAGGCGAAAGAGATCTAACTCCGGAAGATCAGAATACAGGCCTGAAAAGACCATCTAATTATAATCCGCCAACTACAGGCCTTCCAGCGAAGGTAGTGGCCTTCGAAGAAGCAGTAGACATCGATATAAGGAATCTGTTTCAACATAGCCACAAGCCCTTTGTCAATTTTCCAAAAAAAGAGCAAGAGGCTCTAAGAAATCTTACTAAAGATGAGTCGGTGGTGATCAAACCTGCCGTCAAAGGCGGAGCCATAGTTGTCCTAGATACCTCACCATATCGTGATGAGTGTATTCGACAACTCAACGATATTAAGTCATATCGGAAACTTGATGAAGACCCCACGGAAAGACTGTCCTTAGTCATCACACAATATGTGGAAGAAGCACTCTCAGAAGGGTGGATAACATCTAAAGAGGCATTATACCTACAAACGGCACATCCCGTAATGCCGTACTTTTATGTACTGCCTAAAGTACATAAACCCCAGAGACCACCACCGGGCCGCCCCATAATATCGGGCATTGGGTCCCTGCTCGAACCCCTCTCCACTTTTGTGGATCATTTCCTAAGACCTATGGTCCGTGATATGCCAACGTACCTACAAGATACGAAGGACGTCTTGAGAATTCTACCTGATGTTGATTTCGACACGAACCTTGACCTCCTAGTATCTTTTGATGTAGAGTCTCTCTATACATCTATTCCACAAAGAGAGACCCTTGATGTGATTGAGACTCTACTACTAGCACGGGATCTGGACTCCATAACGCCGGTCTCTTTTATTATGACTCTGGCCAACTTAGCGATGACTGAAAACTACTTTCAATTCGAGGATTCTATCTTTCTACAGATCTCAGGGACCAGTATGGGCAGCGTTTTTGCCCCGAGCCTGGCAAATCTTTATGTCCACAGGTTTGAAGAAGAATTCATCCTCACTGAGACCAATCCTTTTTTCAACTCTCTACGCCTATGGAAACGTTACATTGATGACGTTCTGGTCATCTGGCGAGGGACTACGGATGAGTTATTAATCTTCCATAGCTGGTTGAACAGTAGAAATGATTTCCTACGTTTCACTGTAGAACACAGCAAATCCCATCTGGCCTTCTTGGACCTCAAGATAAATGTCACCCCCACTGGTCTTCAATCAGAGCTTTACCGAAAACCGATGGCGAGGAACTCTCTGTTAAGCTATGAGAGTTGTCACCCCAAAGCCCTGAGAGATAATTTGCCCTACGGGCAATTTCTAAGAATACAGAGGAATTGCTCGACAAAGGAAAGTTTTCGTGACCATGCTCAGAAACTGGAGAGCAACCTGCTTGAGAAAAATTACCCCAAACATTTGATACGCAGGTCAAGGAAGAGGGCATCTAATAATAATCGCAAGAGTTTGTTAGAACCACCGGTACCTAAAACAAAAGAAACTCGCATCACCTGTGTTAACACCTTTGGCACCCGTTCTAATAAAATCCAGAAGATCATCAAAAAACATTGGGGAATTCTGAATACGGGCAATGACACTCTGCCCCCACCACTGTTCGCATTTAAAAGGGGAAAAAACCTGAAAGATCAACGGATTCATACAAGACCACGATCAGTAATCCCAGGGCAGTAGGTACCCTTTGGGACATGCCAGCTGTCACAGGCCATCATCCCTGTGGGAATTGTGCTGCATGCCCCCAAACTGCTAAATCAACAACCATCGACATAGGGAGTGGGCGTCCTTGGGAACAAAGGCGCTTTACTAATTGTAACAGCCAAAATGTCATCTACTTAATAGTCTGCCCCTGTGACTCCAAGTATGTGGGAATGACCACAAGAAAAGTCAAGACACGCATTTCTGAACACAAAAGCACGATCAGATGTCGGAAACAATCTACGAAAATGACCAACCATTTTCTAGAGGTCGAACATGGCCCAAATGACTTTAGATGGACGGTAATCGAACAACCTCTGATACCAAGCCATGTAACAGATCTTAATAAGTTTCTGTTTAAGAAAGAGCAGAAATGGGTGTATACCTTTAATTCTGACAAGGAGGGGTTGAATGATGACATCCCTTGGATGTCCCTCTGAGTACATTTTTCTTGATCTCACCTATACTTGACAGATTTTATGGAACAATATCATCTTTGTTCCCACCCATAATGATGATACTGTATGGGAGCCTACCCTCACAGAGATGTCAGAGGGTTTGGATGTAGTTCTGACTAGAGATATACATATATATACATAAAATAATCCATCACAATGTGAGGTACCCATGAACTAACAAAACGTCTGGTGTTCGTTATATAGGATTTCTACATATTGGTAGATCCCGACATATGGGAGCTCTCCTCCCAGGATCAATGTCAGGAGGGTGTACATACACCCATAATAAAATCCTCAGTAGTTTTCCAACAATCCTGTCACAAATGGGCAGGATTAGCTACAGATTCATTATTGGTAAATAGTGAGGAAACTGCAGTAAATACTTTTTCAATTATACATGACATCCCATGGATCTGATGACATCCCATATACATTCAGGGCACCGTTATAATATAAGTTGTGCTATATTTATTCCAATTTTGGGGTCACTAGTGAAAATAAGTAGTTAACATCCCCCGTTCTATATATATGGCCAGGATAATATCCAAGTATTAATATTTTGGACTACAAAAACGGGCGAATTAGTAATTCGAACTACATGTCCCATAACACCATCAGTCACGTGACACTGCAAGACGCGCCCTACCAGGAAGTAAATACTGTGGCATCTTACGCGTCCGGCACCTCCCCAAACAGCCAGAGGGACGCTGGAAGTACCGACGGATAGGTAGGAGAACGATTCTTTGCCTGCCTGCCCGATTGTTATGACACATGCTACTACTCATCCTAAAACGCTCGTTCATTTATCTAAATGCTGCGGACGGTTGCGATGTAGAATGAAAGTGATCTAACCAGTGAAACTAAATAGGTAACAACCTCTTTTAGATACATGACCAGGATAATATCTAAAGTATTACTACTTTGGACCACGATGATAATCCGTGAAATGGCCTAGTCTTTGCCGGCCTGCCCATGTGGCATGTTATGTTTTACAAGTAATCCCTTAACGCGCGTTCGTGTATACAAATGCAGGGGACGCGTGTGATGTAGAAATGACTGTCTTCTAAATGATAAAATGCTAGACACTATGAGAGCGATCTAAGATGTCTCGCTTTCCAAATACATTCTTCTGTTTGTAAAATTTTTTGCAAATTATGAGATTCCCTTACAAGTGCAATCAGCATAAGGCTTAACAAAATTTAAACACCCCACACTGAACCCCAGAGACACAAAGGGTAATATGTGTGTTGTAAAAACCTTTCTTTTTTTAAAAACTGTTTTTCTTCGTCATGCGAAAAAAACGTTGCCTTGATCTTGAATACATGAAATTCATTTTATGGTCCGCAAACTTCAGGCACACCAGAGATAGTAGTGATTATGTTGTGAAGTCAGCAGAGGCTGACATGTTTTTGTACGTTCTTCTTCCCCTTTAGAGCGGTGCTTCAACTACCTGCGCTGTCTGCCAGGTGAGGTGAGGCTTTACTCTCCTGCATTAATTGGTAAGTGAGAGAACAGAGATTGCTATGAGGTGTCTTTGTAAAACTAGTATTAATAGTACAAGAAAGAGAATTGAATAGTATATCTTTTTTCTTAGTAGATCTGATATACCAATTAATGTGTGACATTGGATATCGGATATATACTAATTTTTGTCTGTCTTTCTTTGTTTTTTGACTATGTGTTCATGTCTGAATGTGAATATCCAGCCGGGAGAATGATTCTTCAATAGAGCCCAGGTGAAAAAATTCCTTTTTAAATTCTCACATATTACAAGCAGTAGCGACATAGGTCCTGAGGAATGCAGTGGATACGTGTGGGATCCAATAAATCTGCAGAAACATGTCGACCACAAATAATTGGTAGCTATTAGTTGAAACTACCAACTTCGCACTACTTTTTTATTCTTTAGAAACATCGAGGTCTGTAATAAATAGTTTTTCCTCATGCTTATCTAATTTTAAATTCACTAAGAGCACAATCCTTCACTGTTTGCACTTATCCACATATTTCATATGCACTGCTTTACAGTAGCCCCCTGGGACCCAGTCACGTTATCATTGGTTCTTGTCCTGTACAAAACGAACTAAACTGGAGTCAAACAACCATCCTTCATGGTTTGAAGGAACCCACATGATGAAAAGGGCGCCAAGGATCAGCTACTGATGGGTATCTTCCTCAATCATGAATGAGGTACCTCATAATTTTTAGTGAAATACTGTCACTAAATATTCTTTTCAGCACATATTGTCAATTGCATAGAAATTCGGTTTACTTTTGACCCACCACTATTTTTTGTTATTAACCACTTATTTCTATATCTACGTCCTGCAGGCCCACAGTTGAAAACGGGTTCACAGTGGGCCAGGAGCATTTTCAGTTTGCAGTGCTCCCTTTTGGTCTTGCTAGTGCCCCTCGGTGTTTGCCAAAAATGATGGTGGTGGTCGCAGCACACCTTTGGAGGTTGGGGCAGCCCTCCTACCCTAGCTCGACGACTAGCTGTTGAGGGTGAGCTTGCCACAGGGAGTTGTCAACCACCTCCTGGGGACAGCAAACCTCCTCATATTGCCTGGGGTTCACTATCATCATGTCAACATAACACCAGACTCTTTTTCAGTTGCTCCCTTTCATCAGAGCCATCCTGGATATGGTACAGTTTCAAGCCTTTCTCCCAGTGTAGAAGGAAGGTCGAGGACATTGACTGTGATCCCAATGTATCAGGGCCTTTCCTGGAACTGAGTGCATATGACTCTTCAGACTGCTGAGATTGTCAGCCTGTTGCATCCTGCTAGGGAAACATACCAGACGGCATACACAGGCTCTGCATAGGGACCTGAAGTCCCAGTGTGCCCAGTACCAGGGGAATTTATCAGAATGTATCCATATTTTGTGGGAGGCTTTACAGGACCTGCAGTGGTGGCTGTTGGACGGTGATTGGGTCAATGGCTGGTTGATGTCTTTACCTGAGGCAGATTTGGCAGCAGTGACAGATACAGCACCTCCTGATCGGAGTGGCCATCTGGGGAGACTCCACATCAATTTTTGGAGTTGATGAGTTGCTTGGTTTCGAAGGCCTTCCTGCCTACTATTAGAGGAAGGTTGGTGCAGGTGCTCAGACAGCACCACTGCCATGTGGTACTGCAAAAAAGCAGGGCGGATGAGGTTGTGGGCCAAAGGCTAGGAAGCTCTGTGCCTCTGGAAGTGGCTGGGCCAACAATGAATTTCTCTGCTGGTGAACCACCTGGAGGGCTTTCAAAACACCAGGGCAGACAAATTCCGCTGCTGACGTTTAATAGACCATGAATGGCAGCTGCACCCAGAGGCGGCACAGGGTGTCTTTCATCAATGGGGAGCACCCTGGCTCGATCTTTAATCGATTGTAAAAAAGTACAATGTCAGCACTTTTGCTCATTGATGGTCCCCAGAATGCTGTCACTCAGAGACACATTTTGTCTATGGTGGAGCTTGTGTCTCCTTATGACATGTCGCTGCTGTCTCTCCTGCCCCAAGTTCTGAAGATCAGGAACGAGCAAGCCTAAGTCATCCTATTGGCACTAGATTAAACCAGGAGAGTGTGGTCACTGGAACCTCTGAAGAGAATCTTGTACCTTCCTGTCAAGATGCTGTTGCAGGAGGATCTTCTGTCACAGTGGTGGGAGACAAAGTGCTGCACCGAGACCTGCGCAATTTACATCTCCAAGCTTGGACATTGTACGTTGTTGACCTTTCTCCTGAGGTGGTTGATGTCATCTTGGTAGCAAGCTGGCCCTCTACAGGATCGGTGTGTTTTAGTTGTTGGGACACATTTGTGTCTTGGTATGGCACCCACCAAATAGAGCAACTGCAAGTTGTCTCACGTTTTAGTGTGTTTGTCCCATGCACAGTAACGACTTGCTTTGGGCACTGTTAAAGGCTATATCACAGCTCTTTTGCAGTTGTCAGATCAGCCATCTTTATTTAAATAGAGAGGGTTGCAACATTTATTTCCACCAACTCCTTTTGTGATGCTACATTGGGACTTGACTTTAGTGTTAATTTTTTAACGTTCATCCCTTTTGAGCCCTTGCACAGTTGTGCCTTGAGACTTCTGGTGGTGAAAACCGTCTTCCTGATTGCCATAATATCAGCTCGGTGTGTGAGCAAGCTGCAGGATTTTTCCGTTAACCCACCTTTTACAACATTCTTTCCAGGGAGGTTGCTGCTGAGGTGCAGAGCATCCATTCTGCCAAAAGTAGACCCTCCATATCGTGTCAGGCAGGCTATCACCTGCTCCACCTCATCCTGCTATCATTTGGCCCTATTAGAGCACTAGGTTTGTTTTAAAAAATATTTATCACACCAAAGAACACCTTGTTGACAATCAGATCTTTGTGGGGTTCTCCAGGGAAAAGAAGGGCAAGGCAGTTCAAAAACAGTACATTTCTTGATGAATTGTTGTCTGCGTTAAGATCTGTTACACTTTGGCTAAGACGCAGCCTCCAGAAAAAATTACAGGCTGATTCTATCCGAGCCAAAGCTGCTACCACTACGTTGGAAAGCAGTCTGTCCCAGATATTCGTCATACGGCCGTGTGGTCATCCATACACACTTGCACAAAACACTACTGACTCGACAGACTGGTCCGGCAAGATGTTTCCTGCTTGGTCCTGCAGGATTTTGTGGTCTGAACCAGCACCTGGGAAGGTACTGCTATAATATCTGTTCACAAGGTGGGGTGGGGGGAGGGGGATCTGTGGTTAAAAGTAGCCATCAGAAGAGCAAGTTACTTATCTTTTGGTAATGATCTTTCTGGTCTGTACTCTACGTATGTATGATGCTACACCTTAAAGCTGTCCTTTACTAAAATCTGCAAGAACTTCTAATTAGCGATGATGGGAGAATGCCTAACATTTAAAAAAGAAATGAAAATGACATATGTGCCCTCAACCACAGTACCTAACAGTTCATACGAGCAGTGGTAGCTAACGGCGACAAAGAAGCGAAAGTGTGACTCTCATCAGTTTAATACTTTCCCCTCCAAGGCAACATGAGCAGTCTCTGTACAGTCATGCTGTGCAAACAGGCTGCTGGGTCTGAGCCTCGAGGAAGGAGAACAGTAGTCGGAGCCAGCACTCTGCTGTGCCAGGGAAGGAGTAAACATTTTGAAGCACTGCCACAAGCACATTTCTCCTAATTGGTTAGTATGTGCAGGAAGGGGTGACTGGGCCACACGGCTTGAGAATGACTTGAGACCAAGGGTTGAGCGAGGATCTACTGAACTATCCAATGAACAGGACAAGAAACAAAGAAAGATAGGTTCAATAAGAAACAGCTATCAGCTGCGAAAGGAGGATAAAGCAAAGAAAGGAGGGAATAAAAAAGAGAAAATGTGCCCATAAGAGTGCAAATGAAACCACCTGGACAGAGGCATGCAAAAAAAAAAATCATTTAGAGAAGGATCTCTGATTGACAAACCATTCCTCAACAGGACAGAAGCAAATGTGTGTAGAAATGTTTTCTCTCTAGAAGGGAGGACTTTAATACAAAGTGAAGAGAGCATATTTGTTCCAACAGTGGAAGAGATGGGTGTTGATACAAGAACAGATTTGAGGTACTTAAAGAAGAAATTAGATCAGTGTCTGTGTAACAGCTCAATAATGGGAAACTGCAAGTAGAGGCAGAGAGCAGAATCATCCCCTGAAGATATTGTTTGAACGCACTACAGAAGTCAAATCCAGGTTTACTATTTCTGAAGTGAACCAAGAGGACATACATGCAGTTTTGGAGAACTAGTTACACAAAGTACAGAAGTTCTAGCAAAAGCGATGTGGGGCGTCCAAGAGATCGGTAGACACCAACTCAAAAGAGATATTAAAGTTGAAACACTGATTTAAAGATACTTTGGGCAATTTTGAAAGGTTAAAAAATAATGGTAGATGAAATAACATAAAAAGGCTGAATATTTCAGAGGGTATTATCCAAACGTAAGGTCAGGTGAGACTCATTTGAAGGAGGAAACCTTGTCCATACGTTAGGATTCGACAATCTAATTAGCAACAAAATTGCATTTCAATCTAATTGCACAGAAAACAAATGTAATAAAACAAAACCTATGCAGTATAATTGGGCTATCTGGTTTTAGGTTTAAACCTATAATAACTGATAAAACCCCACTGAAAGGAAAATAGTCATCACCGGTGTAAACATATAAACACTGAAAAAACAACTTTGCAACCACAAAATAAGTGGCATTCAAAGAAAGGAAAAGATGAGTGAAAGACATTTTTATTTCTTCCTGAAGGGGCCAATACAATGTAACATTGTTATGCAAGGTAGCATCAAGAAAGTCTGGGCTAACATTATTCTGCTTGAGTTTGTCACTAAAACATTGTCTCTTCTTCCTTCTGCTTTTTTCAGTTTTGTGGTCTTTGGTGTAAAGATGCAGTCTTTAAAAGCATCTTTTAGTCTTATTTAGTTCTTTTATAAACTGTAGAGAATCGGGGAAATATCAAAATCATATTTGATATTTTGACTACATTTGATTTCACTGATAGGTAAAATGGCTGGTTTCATAAGAATCTTTCCTAATATGTACTATCACATTTACCCACAGACAGAGAATGGGTGAAATCCTTTGATACATCAGCCCCCTTTTCTAGTGAGTCAATATTGATTGCAAGTGAATTGCAAAACACCCCAAGCTTTAAACATTCAATACAAGATGTAGTGATAGGTATATGTGAAAAGAATGTTCTCACCAAGCATCTGAGATAGTGGTGAAAACGGGAAACGGCTTTTACAACGAAGCCGTTTCCACGAAATCTTTAACCACGCATGCTGTACAACGCATGCGTGGTTACAACTAATGCCTTTACCACGCATGCCTTTACTACGATGTTTGTAGTAAAGGCATATGTGGTAAAAGAAAAAAAAAAGGGGGGGGGCTTGGGGGGGGTCTCCCCCCCCCAAATAAAACAACACACCATAAGTCACGTCGGCATCTGAGTCGATTAAGAGAAATCGGTAAAAATATGCCGTTCTCTTCACGACGTATGACGTCACCACGCAAATAGTCGGTGAAAGGTTTATGCGTGCTAAACGAATTCCGTTGTAACGCATGCGTGGTAAAGGCATGCGTTGCAACGGAATTCGTTGTATCATCATATATTCCCCAAGCTTTAAACATTCAATACAAGATGTAGTGATAGGTATATGTGAAAAGAATGTTCTCACCAAGCATCTGAGATAGTGGTGAAAACAAGACACCAGACGTTTGGTAAAAGTGGAACGCATCGTCACTCAGGATGCTGCTGAAAAAAGTTCCTCCCAAGTTCAATAAAGATTGGAGTGATATTGTTTGTATTTGCAGTAATTCAGCTACGTATGGGAAACAGTTGTATGATGGTCTGTCAAAATCGATACCTGAGCTGAACCTCTTCCCTGTAAGAGATCCTTGTCACTTGCTAGATGGTATGCTGAAAGCATCTTTACAATCTTCAGAGTTAATGAAGAATGCAATTGACTTTGCAGTCCATTCTGATGCAGTAAACATGTATTTGAACCTCAAATACCCTGTGCACATGCTAATTATACACATGTACTATCACTGCAAAAAGCAAGCAATAATTTTAATAAAAATTCCATAAACACCTGAAAAATACTGTTTCTGTTGTTTTTAATGGCGCAAAAATGTGTAACCACTGATAACCACTGTTTTTTAAGGTATTGAAAAAACTGAAAAACCCCACCAGAATTTACCAAAAATAGAAACTGAAAACAGGAAAGCCTAAGTATAATATAATTTGATACATGTGAATATAGTGCAGATGAGGCAGTTCTCACATAGTGATCGTATTTACAATATGTAATACATAAGACACTGTACAATTCGCAATGGTTGTATACATAGGTACAAAAAAGTTAAGGGTAGTTCAAGTGAATCAAGCAACCCTTTCCGTTATTTGTCAGTGTTGACCAAATGGGAGGGTTTGTCGATGTTTCAACCCCTAAATTATTTGTATGGTCTCCTCTGAACTTAATCATCCAACTAACATACCACCTCAGTGTGGTATGTGAGTCTGGTGTGTAGATATGTCATCCATACGAGTCCAGTTTGTAGCTCTACAAGTCCATCAGGTATATTAAGTTACTTTTGAGCGTGCAGAACATCAAAGGCAGTGCCCAGAGGTAGAGGGATGTCCCGCTTGTGTGTCAGACGCGAGGAGACATTACAGGCTGAAATTACACAGAGGGCGGTGATATTAAAGGGGTGCCTGAGATGTGATTTTGTATTTTATAATGTCTTGTGTTGGATAATACATATTGACCTCTGTCCCATGGGCATATAGGTTGTCCTTGTTAAGCGTGATATAAATATTTTGGAGGGAACGTAGGCTGGCAACCTAAATTTCTTTGAAGTAGAACTACTAAAGAAAGCCACTCCCCTTAACACACCAATCTCAGAACAGAAATTCAGAGAGTGCATTGAGACTCTCTTAGGATTAACCCCAATCGGAAAAACTGAGGAAAACCATTGTTAATGTCTTATCCAATAGCGTTAAGGAACCGATATTAGCTAAAGAGCCAATATAACAGATATTAGTAATAGCGCTACAGATACATTTTTTTGCAAGTGAAACAACACACTTTCAGTATTAGATCAGACATATCACCGAACAGACAGTGGGAGTTAGAGAAGCACCTGAAAGATCTAAAAAGAAACTGGTTGCAAATGTGCGGCTACAATTTCCTGCAAAGCTCAGGGTGATGTAGAACAGCAACATTCTGTATTTGAGAGATCCTGCTAGAAGATTTAATATGACAGATAAAATCACGCCCACTGTGAAAGGGAGGAAAAAGTAAAAGGTGAATAATGAGAACTTCAAAATGGAGAGCTCAAAGGAGCAGAAGAATCATGCCTAATTAGGAAGAAGGGAGTGTTCCCCAGAGATGGATTGGTGGGTTTAAGGCACTAGGTGGGGAGCCACAGGGGAATTACAAAAAAAGTAGAAGGTGATGAGTAGAAACAACAATGGTGATGGATACTGTAGGAACCAAACACTTCTAGTTTTATGGAATGTAAATGGTCTAAGAGTTTAAAAGCAGCAGTTGAAAGTAATGGCATATGTATGGGAGAGTTATGCACAGATTATATTGCTCCAGGAAACCCATCTACTAAGAAATTAATATAAGGATCTCTAAAAGCCGCAACAATAGGTACAAACATTTCTTGGTTATAGTCCAATGTATTGCTTGGTTCCAATGGTGCAGTGAGCCTGGGGCCCGCATCTCGGCATACCCAGCTCAATTACGGTGTTAAATACAAAAACAACAAGGTGCTGGATGGTATGCTTGAATTAATCTCAGCCACTGGCAATCACTCAGGCCCGCATTTCAATCTGTGGGGTTTTTTCGCCCAGCATGCAACCTCAGTCTACTGTGCCACTGAAACCAAGCTGTGCCTGCCTGAAGAGCCCTAATGAAGGAGAAACTGGCCCTGGGTTGCTTGTGTTCCGGTACAGGAAAGGCCTTGCCTTGCAGTTCAGGCTGGACTGTTCCAATGAGGAGCAGGGTACAGACTGCTCTGCATATGGCTGGGTCCAAACTGAGGTGGCATGGTGAGAAAAAGAGCAATGGGTTGGCATGCTACCACAAACGATTGCCAGTAGTTAAACAAATTGCAAGCACTCCTCCCATCGACTTTTGTGTGTTTCATGTACTGCCCTACTGTGGCATGAGTATGCCAGACATGGGTCCCATGCTCACTGTGTCACTGCAGGCAAGGTTCACTATGGTGATGAGCCCATAACTGGGGTGAAACCGGTCCTGGTTTGCTTGTTTTTTGGTTCAAGGAGGACCTGGCTTGGCAGTTTGGGCTGGACTGTTCCCATGAGGAGCCGGGTCAAGACCAATTTGCACATGGCTAGGTCCAAACTGGGTAGCATGGTGGGCTAAAGATGATTGAATGTGATGAGGCCCAAGCCATTACCCATGGCTGAAACTAATTCTTGAAGGTTTTGCAAGCAGCAGCCAAACTCTGGTTTGATATTGAAAGTCTATATAAAGTACCTTACTTGAGTACGTTTGCCCCCATTTCGTATTTGAGAGGTATTCTGAAATATGTGTGTAAAATTGTGTTATCAGTTAAGGGATATATGAATAAATAAAGGAGGACAATTGGTTCAAGAAGAGAATCTGCTACCAACTTATTTGGTGGAAAAGAAACTAATGGCAACATATTGAGGTACAAATACCACTAGTTGACTGGTTTCAGACAAGAGTGAATGCAGAAGGAGTCAAGCCAAACTGAAGAAGAGCTACAAGAAGCAACATCAAGGAAGAAGGCAGTCGCACTGTGGGATTAGATGATGCTTAAAACGGCAGACTGAGATCCTAAATTCACATTTGATTTTAGGTAGAAAGACTTGTGTACAGGGGATACAGAAAATGTATGACAAGTATCTAGAAATACTTTTTATACCATGGTTAAATCTGTTGCTCTTAAGAAGAATCGGTTGTTTACTTTGCATAGCGTTTGTTGGACTTCCTGAAAGTTGGTGAAAATTGGAAAACAACCAGAGGACAAGTGCTACAAATGTGGAAGTGAGAGAGCAGGTGATCTACATATGTTTGTGAGAGGCTCCAATAAACAACCGTTTTTGCAAAGTGTGGGTAAGATAAAATGGAAATTATGCAAAACATTGAGCTAAGCCCCATTCCTATTATGTTTGGCATTCCTGAAGAGTAAGATAAAAGAGTACAATTACTGAAAAATTAAAGTAAGTTTTTGTTTTGCCTCATGATTTTGGCGAGGAGAGTGATATGCAAAAACTGGAATGTTATTCCAGATCTTGAACGCATATTCGCTCCAAGGCCACCAAAGCCAAGTGCACTCGTGGGCAGGTACTCAGTCAAATGAGGGTGAGCTCACAAATACAAACCAATTATACTAATAACAGAATACGACCAGCACTCTCAGGATAGATTAATCGTTCTTTATTTTGACCTTGTAGGAAAGCAGACTCATTTTGGCTAGTGCCTTTCTCAATGTCCACATAATCATGGCAGCCGAAAAGGAGTATTGGGACTAAGACGGCAATTAGTACTCCCTCACGTGCCACATCTCCATCTACCAATAGGAACAGCTTTTGGGACTTTTAAACTAACCAAACAGAAGGTCAACTTTGCACCTCCAAATCGACATTGAGAAAGCCACGTTTGCTGGAACACATCTGATGAATAAATAAGAAATTACGACCTCATGAATGCTCCATGCTCCATGCTCTTTCTTGTTTGTATGTATATATATATATATATATATCAGGATGGCATAAATCTGCCTTGACATCCCAAGGATGTCCACAATTCACTCAGATGCACCCTGGTAAATGCAGTGCATGGTAACACTTGCTTCCATTGAACAATCGTTCATTTTCACCATGGTTTGTGCAGCCAGTGCTGAGTATCTCTAGGCATAAGCTCTTGTTTCAGGATATCTGTCCTTCATCAGGAGACAGTAACCCATACAGTTAGATGTGCTGGAAATGCTGCTCAACAGTCATTTCAGGTTACAGTACCATTCCTTGAGCTCAGGTGCATCCCTCGAAGCTCATCAGCTCAACCAGCTGAAGGGAACATTGTCAAATGAAAAACAGGACGGGAGCACACTGCCATGACAATTCAGATCTGGCATGTGAAGCAGTGTGCTCGCTTCCTCCTTTTGTTTGATAAGGCTCCCTTGAGCTATTGTGCTTTGGTTGATGCACCTGCGCTCAGTGAGTGGTACAAAGACCTGGGAAGACTATGAGGAGAATTTCCAGCACCCTCAAAACGACTTGTTACTCTTTACTGATGTAGGCAATTTGCCCTGAAACACATGTCCAGAGATACACAGCACTGGATGCATCAACAAGGGTGAAAATTAAAGAATTGTCACAGAAGTATGTGTTATCATGCACCAACTTTCACATAAGGCACTGGGGCGGATTGACTGCTGGCATGTGAGGCAGTGTGCTCCTCCTTTTATTTGATTAGGCTCCCTTGAACGAATCAGCTGACTAGCTTTGGTTGATGCACCTGCGCTCAGTGTTACAGAAACCTGAGAAGACTGCAAGCAGTATTTCCAACAGGCTCAAAACTACTTGTTACTCTTTACCAATGACGGACAATTATCCTGAAACACATATCCAGAGATGCACAGCATGGACTTAACCAATAAGGGTGCAAATGTAAGACTGTCACTGAAGTGTTATCAAGCACTGTATTTACCATAATGCACTGGGGCAAATTGAGTGCTGGCATATGAGGCTGTGATCCCTGTGTATATGTATGTATATATATATATATATATGCATGTGTATGTATATATATATGCGTGTGCGTATATATAAATATGTGTGTGTGTGTGTGTGTATATATATATATGTGTGTGTATGTATATATATATATATATATATATTCACTGGAAAAAAACATAGGTTCAGAGACCTTATAGTTAGAAATTAGCATTTAAAAAAGCTTTGAAATTCACAGAAAAAACCATAGGTTTCAGAGGTGTTATAGTTAGCTGGCCATTTCACTCGTACAAAACAATAGAAATTCGTCCGTTCTTGTTAGTTCTGCTAACTATAACTCGCACGCCCACAATGCACTTCTGATGATGTCACATATTGCATCATTCGTGACATGGTCAGTGACATCACTGATGACATCTCAAATGACATTACTGATGACATCATCCAGTGAATGTGGTTTAGTTTGAAATTTAAAACACAGCCTGGGAACTATAGGCCTATTAGCCTGATTGACACGGTACAAAAGGTGATTGGAAAAATGACCCTAGACAAAATATTAGATTGGGTAGAAGGAGAAAACATTTTGTCCCCCTTTCAGGCTGGCTTCCGCAAATTAACTAGTACTACTGATCAGATCTTTCGCTTTACCTTACTTCACTGGAAAACTGTATTATTAGGAAAAGTCAGCATTTACGCCGCTTTTATTGACTTACGTGCAGCTTTCGACTTGGTGCCACGATTTCAGCTATGGAACGTGTTAAATAAGTTGGGCATGCCACCAGAAATTCTAACGATAGTGATGAGGCTGCACGAGTTGAATTATGCAAAAATCCAATGGGAAGGGCATGGGCAAGTCACACCTGAATTCCCGGTAGAGCGTGGGGTGCGCCAAGGCTGTGCTATGGCCCCCACGCTCTTTTCATTATACATCAACGGGGTAGTTGAACGCATGCTCTCGGGATGTGTAGACGCCCCTACTTTGGCTGGAGTGAAAACTCCTATTTTATTATTTGCGGATGATACCCTTATCATATCTAAAACTCCTAGTGGCCTTCAGCGAGCCTGGAAGATTTTTGAGTATTTCTGTGTTGACCAAGGGCTGGAAGTCAATGTAGCAAAAACAAAGCTCATGGCATTTAATCCGCACCGTAGCTTTAAAGGGAATTTCTTTATGAATGGGCAAAAGGTGGAAATAGTGTCGGATTTTATCTATCTGGGTATCCATGTGGCAAAAGGTATTAAGTGGGGGAAACACGTAGAAATGTCGGCTTTAAAACTCTGCCAAAATGCGGGAGCGATAATTTCAGAGCACAAGAAATACCAGACTAAGCCGATAAGGCCAGCTCTCCAAGTGTATGAGGCGAAAGCCCTAAGCTCGGCACTCTATGGTGCTGAGATACGGGGCTATGAAAAACTAACATTACTAACACTTGCAGAGAACAAATTCTTGCGTAATCTTGTCGGTCTTCCCAAGAGTACACCGATGAAACCTCTGCGATACGACTTAGGCAGGAAGGCCCTAGTAGATATGGCTAGATTGCGCCCTATATTATATTGGCGACGGATCTGGGTAACCCCATAACTTGCCCATTATGCCCAGGGATTTTTGGACATAATCAGAAATGACGATTTTTATAAGATAACCTGGCTGAAGGAACTGTGCAAAACTCTGGTGGGAATGGGTATGCAGGGGTTGTGGGAGAACCCCGAGGTAGCTCCATTTCCATCTAAAGACATCCTAAAAGAAAAGTATTGGGAAATGGTTGCGTACCGGAATTGGAATGATGCTGATCCCTCTACTATGGAGGGTCGTTTCCTGGAATTTAAATCTTCTCCCAGTCTAGAGCCCTATTGGGATGGCATTACAAATCCCGGAGATAGAAAGCTCTATTTTCAGCTCAGAGCAGGGTCACTCCCTATAAGATCATTAACTGGTAGATGGGCTGCAGGTAGTACCAATATGTGTCCGGCTTGCCAAACTGACAAAGAGACTATTGCCCATCTTCTTTTTGCCTGTATAGCCGACAACACCCCCAGACGAGTTTGGTTAAAAGCTATGTGCAAATTGCTAGGCACAAGGGATAGCGCGGTGGCATTAAGATTAATTTGCACTAGCACTTTACTGGTTATCACAGTTGCAGTTGCTAAATACCTGGGGTGGGTGTGGGCCATCAGAATTTTTTTGGGGTGTGATTAATTTGAGCTCCCTCAGTGTGTATATGACTTAAGAAATTTTAAGTGTACTAAATTTGTGTCTGAAGTAAATTGATGGAGATTATAGGGCTTCTACTAGCATCATTCCGTAAATATTTGAATTTTGTGATTGTTTTTTATTGGCTTTTTAAAGTAGACTGTCAAAATGCTTTTTTATTACCTTTGGTAAATTATCTCTTTTAATTGTATTATTAAATGTGTCAAACATTGTTAATTGTAAAGATCTTGTATTAACAAAGGAATGTTTTATTAATCATGCTTTTATGAGTTTTTATCTCGAATAAAGCAAATTTGACTGACTGAAATTTAAATATGTATTATATATATACCAATTTGTACTGAAGATTGAGTGGATATATAACTGTCTGGATTCAGGATGTAGTCGCTATCTGACTGTTTAAGTGAGTAATTAAAAGAGTCTCACTTAATACATGGATTAGTAACTAAACTATGTGAATGTGTGCATCACTGTCTCTGTTGTTGTATAACGTTCTGCATCAGTTGGTCACTAACTATATGAGTATGTATATTAGTTATTTATTAGTTGGGTGAGTATTTGTATGGGACACTGAGTTTGTGTGTGGTTGGATGGGGTGTGTGTAACTCTATGCATAGATGTGTGAATGGTTGATTGACTAGGTGTATAGGTTTAAGAGTGCATGTGGAAACAGTTGTTTGGGTGACTGAGTGTATTTATTTGTGTGTTGGTGAGCGAATGTATGCTTTAGTTGTACATCTTCAACAAAGTAAAACAAAAGGCATTGTATGTGAGAGTTGGTGTATATAAATAAGTATATGTAAGAGTCAGTGATTATGAGTGAGAGTAAATATATGAACAAGTGTATAATTGTAATGGTGATTTTTTAACAGAATAACTATGAGTTACTATGTGTTTGCATAAATGAGGTGTTGTTGGATAATTGTGTAAGTGACTAAATGTGTGATTAATTTTTTACATGAGTTAGTAGGATGACTGCATAACCGACTAAGATGACTGCTGATGTGTCAATGTCTATATATGTGTATAAGTGCATTTTGATAGTGTTCTATTAATTAGTGACTGCATGTATAAATGATTCTGTTGTTGAATGGGTGTGTTTAGACTTAGGAATCAGTGAGTTGGTTTGTAGTAACTGGTATTGGTGTGTCAATGGTTTCAAATATGGTACTGAGTATTTTAAAGTGAGTGATGAAAGGGAATGTATGACGTTACAATGCATACTTTTACAACGCTACCTTTACATCGCAAGTTTTACAACGCATACCATTACAACGCATAGTGCTTTTGGGCGCTGGATAGTGAATAGTTTAATTTACTATTCCAACTCCAGTCCCCGTGGATAGTAGGGAAGGTGTTGGATAGTACATTAAACCTATTCCCTATCCTAGAGCGCCCCCCAGCGCAATGCGTTGTAATGGTTTGCATTGTAAAAGTTGCGTCGTAAAGGCACTGCGTGGTAAAAGTTGCGTTGTAAAGGATGTTTACCGATGAAAGGTTATACTAGTGTATAATGAGGTGTATCAGATTGTCATGTGGATGATGTCATCAGTGATTTCATCAGTGATGTCATTTGAGATGTCATCAGTGATGTCATCAGTGATGTCACTGACCATGTCATGAATGATGCAATATGTGACATCATCAGCAGTGCATTGCGGGCGCGCCGAGTTATAGTTAGCCGAACTAATTATAACGGAGGAATTTCAATGGTTTTGTACGAGTGAAATGGCCAGCTAACTATAACACCCCTGAAACCTATGTTTGTATGTGAATTTCTAAGGTTTTTTAAATGCTAATATGTAACTATAACGTCTCTGAAACCTATGGGTTTTTTCAGTGAATTTCAAAGGTTTTTTAAATGCTACTTTTTAAGTGTGATAGTAGTTATACCTATTTTTTTTGTACTGATTTTCCACAGCTTATTTATAAATATTGTATTCATTAAATAACATTTTTCTGAAAATTGCAAAAAAAAAATGTTTTAATTCAAACTGAAATATTGGTGAATTTTTTTTATTTTTTATTTTAAAATATTTATATATATATATTTTTTAATTCCCTAATCTTTTTTCGGAGTCGCGCAATAGAAGCCTACACATCACGGTGGGTGTGCGGATTCTAGCCGCCATTTTAGAAAAGTCGTGAAGGATCCGCGTGTGGTGTGCGACAGCTGCGTGTTTTTCAGTTACATCATATACATTTAATATTACGTGATGTGCGCGATTGGTATGCGACCAGTCCGTGACTCCTGCTCCCGTGCATTCGCAACACATGTGCATTACGGTACGAGGTGGCGGGCCCGCGTTATGTTATATACATGCTGGGGCACACTGGGTGCGTGACTGGCGCAAAAAAAATGTGTGCTCCAAAATGATATGTATGTGTCTTTAATATACATATTAGGGCAAGAGATTATCTAAGATATTCATTAAAATAATATATTTGTACTTATATTATTTTTAAATATATTTTTGCGAAGTCGGGTGCGTGCATCATGAGCGCAGAGAACCAGGTCAGCAGAGCTGCTCTAGCAGACACTGACTGACTGACACTGCCTGATTGACACTCACTGACACTGATTGACTGACACTGACAGACACTGACTGACTGACACTGACTGACTGACTGACACTGACCTACTGTCTCTGACTGACTGACTGACAATGACTTACACTGACTGACTGACACTGACTGACTACTACTACTACTACTACTCTACTACTCACTCTCTACTACCCACTCTCTACTACGCACTCTCTACTACTCACTCTCTACTACTCACTCTCTATTACTCGCTATCACTCTCTACTACTCTACTACTAACTACTACTCACTCTCTACTACTCACTCTCTACTACTCACTCTCTACTACTCACTCCCTACTACTCATTCTCGACTGCTCTCTACTACTCACTCTCTACTACTCTCTACTACTCACTCTCTACTACTCACTCTACTACCCTCTACTACTCACTCTCTACTACTCTCTACTACTCACTCTCCACTACTTACTCTCTACTACTCACTCTTTACTACTCTACTCTACTACTCTCTACTACTCACTCTCTACTACTCCTACTACTCTCTACTACTCACTCTACTACTCACTCTACTACTCACTCTCTACTACTCTCTACTACTCACTCGCTACTACTCTCTACTACTCACCATCTACTACTCACCCTCTACTGCTCACTCTACTATTCACTCTCTACTACTCACTCTCTACTACCCACTCTCTACTACTCTCTACTACTCACCCTCTACTACTCTCTACTACTCACTCTACTACTCACTCTCTACTACTCACTCTCTACTACTCACTCTCTGCTACTGATCCAGCGCTCTCACCAAAATATTGCACAAATGACACTATCTACTACCACAAAACTTTCACTACAACACTAGGCCCATAATAACAATAGAGCGCTTGAATCATGAGGCGATAAGATCTAAATATAGTTGTTTAAACCATCTGCAATAATCAAGACCAGCTTGTCATTTTAGAAAGTTTATTTTAACACATCTAGAAAAACGTAGGTTTTGGTATTTTATTAAACAAGCATTAGAAAATGTCATAAAGAAAGATTTATTCAGTATTAATAAAAAGAGCATAAATCAAGAATTATTATTCATTAGCAGGAATAAGTAAAATTAAGCATTTTTCCAAAATCCTAACTATATCTCTGTCTCTACCCTCATCACCTAGTAATAAAGTAATTAATAAAAACTCCTGTCCTCACGTGTAAAGTCCATCAGCATAACATCGTCCTCCAGATTTCTCGAGCGTAAGCCAACTATGTGTTCTCTGAACCTATTCTTATACCCTAATTTTAGCTGAGCTAACTATTTTTCACATTCCAGCAGACGAATTCTAGTTCTCCATTGGCTGAGCCACCTCGTACCACAGTAAACTGTGACACCTCCTTCTTACATGCCCGGGCAAATTCACTAGTCCATTGTTCATTTAGAAGTCTTGGCAGCTTCTCCTTAGGCTGCTACATTTTGTAGCGACAGCTTCCTTTTAACCTTGAGCTAGTCAGCTCTGAACTCCCGTGGCACGTTAGCAAACGTTAGCAAATTTCTCCAAAAAGTCATCTTTTTAGCAGTTCAATCCAAAACCTTTCAAAATAAAAGCTCAGAGGCCTTTTCCATCCTTCTTGGAATTATTTTCACTTGAGCCATTTTCATCATTAGGCCTCTTTCAGAAAGCGTCAATTTTCTGCGCCACTGTCCCTGCGCCACTTTTAAAAGGGTACTATTTTTCTGCAGCCATCTCTAAGCTTCACTTGTAAAACTATTATATAAACAAACACAAAGAATAATTAATGAAAGAAATACAGTTTGTTCTGTTGCCTCCCATCATTGCTAATAATTAACCCATTAGTCTAAATTACCTAGCAGTAAAGCACAAATAAAGCAGCATTTTATATCTACCAGTCTTCATAATCCATAAAACCTTATGTGCACCTAGAATAGTAGAAATGACATCACATAGACAAGGGAAGCAAAATAAGCACATGCCATTATTTTAAAAACAGCTGCTATTAGTTATGACATGACAATAGACAAGATTAATTTATTATTTTCTACATACATGAGAATGCAACATAATGCACATTTATGAGCACATATGTTAGTTTCCCACGTGTTCTGTAATGTAATGTAACTTTAAACTAGGTTGAATTAGCACACACAGCACAAATTGTTAGCATTATTAATTTATTTATGGAAGTGTGACTTCACGGGTTTAAACAGATTTCTGTTTTCTATCCCGCTCCATCAACTCCCTCATCTGGTGATTAACAAATCACCACACCACCACCCAATATTTTAGCAAAGATTTTATCTAAGATGAACATGATTCAATTTCACCTGTGTTAGTATTTCTAAAGACTTATCTCATCAGTTTATCTACAATTCTCATATTGAGTTTTAAGAAACCCCTCTAGTTCTATTTCTTTCTCTTGTGTAACATACGATTAAGCTTCAATAAAAGTGTTGCAAAAACTATAACTAATAAAATGTCAGTATCTTGCTTGTCATATTAACCTAAAACTTCTCCTTGTAAATTTCAAAAAAGAACAATAACCTAAATTAACCAAAGCAGAATTATATTTTCATTAAGCTTGCAAAGAAAAATAAAACAAAAATTTTTAAAAAAATTTTACCTAAATTTTCTAAAAATTTCTAACACCAAACACCACCCCCCTTTTTCAAAAATTTTTTTTTATGCCAAAAACAGAAAACCTAAAATTTTAACAGGTATGTACTTCAATCATTGTCACTTTTGTTTTCAATCTCTTTTTGACTCTCATCATTTACCTCCACTACAGGTATCACTTCTATTTTCGTTCCTTCCTCACTTTTCTTTTCAGAATCTTTTTGACTTGATATCTCATCAATCTGTTCCTTTGATCTATGTCTCAATTTGAATTTTAGGCCTTCATTTTCTCCTTGCCAGTTATCACTTTTTCTTAGTAATTTCTTCTTTTGCTTGGTCACTTTACATTCTGTTCTCCAAGCTCCTTTTCTGAATTTTCTTATTTCAGAATCTTCGTCATTCTCATCAGTTTCAGTGTCAGAAATTTTCATTCTGGACTCAGGTACTTCTTTACTCGGCAGCTTCACTCCGTTAGGAACGTCATCTTTGTAGCTGGTACTTGGCAATTCATTTTCTTCTTCAATTACCTTCAACTTCCCAGTTTCAGAATTCCTGTTCCTGCTTTCAGAGCTACTTTTCTGCTTTTCAATACTCTCCTTGTCTTGAATCATAATCTGATCACCTTCTTCTTCTGCTTCTTTTTCTGGCAGATTTCCATCATTTTCTGAGTCTTCAGTCACAACGTTCAAGTCTTCTTCAATCAAGGCTTGTTTTCTTTTTATGTTCTCCAGATGTCGACCAACTTGTCGATCTTCAAGATCTGGATTCTCTTCAGGCTCTTCTTCAGAATCTGAATCAGCAGTTGTGACACTATCCTCATTAGGATTTTCAGGTGTAGTTACACGAAAAGTATGGCCAGTGTCAATCCACCTCTTCAGTCTTTTGCACTTCTCTACATTTGTTGTGACAAGACTGACTAGCCTCCTTTTCTGCCACCTTGGCACTAGAGAATTTCTTTTAAGACGAACCTTTTTCCTGATCCTTTTACCTGGTAACAGATCAAATACTTGCTCTTTTTCTCTTGTTTGTACTTCAGTTTCATCTTCATCAAACACAGTAATCATTTCATCTGATAAATTCCTGCAGTTCTCCAAATTGATGCTATCATTGATAGTCATCATTTTCTTCTCTGGTATGAATGTTTGTCTCATGACCTTGTCCATCATAATATCACGTGGACTTAAATCTGTCTTTTTATCAGTAGTGCTTCTCAGAAACATCAAAACAAGTGGAAGGATATCTGTCCACTTTGTACCTGCAGCTAGGCACATTTTTGCATCTCTGACTTTTATAATAACATTCTCATGCTCCTCAACATCTGAAATTTCCATTCTATCTGTACAATGGAGCAATCTGTTTTCAATATGTTTTCTGTTATCTGATAACTTTGCAACAGTAATTTCATCATTATGTCGCATCTGAAATGTTTCAAACCATTTTGTAATCAAACAGAAAATCACAAAAATGTTGCACAGTTTGTAATGCAGTGACATCTCACAGAAATCTATTTGTAATCCAGTGAATAAACCACTCTCCTGTAATTCTGTTCCCAATCTCACAACTGTTCTCTTAATTGTGTTCACTTGCTGACAAGTCAAACACCTCTGGTAAAGAAATTCTACAAATCCATGATACATTCTGTTCATGTCAGTAATCATGCTGTTTGGTAAAACTACTCTACCATCTTTGTGTGACAAAATCTCATCCTCATCTCGCTGTCTAAAATCTGTACTCAACCATGTGTTTCTCAACCATGTGTTTTTCTCCTCATGAGATGCATCATCTTGTAACTTTTTGACTACCTGCCATGTTTCAACTACAGCTGTTAGTATTAGTGAACTCAAAGCATGTTCATCATTCATTTTGTATGCTGCACATATCATGACAGCGAACCTTTCTGCCAATTGAATATCATCAATCAATCTTTTAATTAAATTTGCATTTCTGAAAAGTGAACCTGCAGAAGTCAATGTTTCAATCTGTTGATCAATTGTTTCCTTTACCTTGATGTCTTCACTCAAAAGACCATCATTTTCATTCCAATATTCTGGAAGTGTATTTAATCCTTTTGGACTGTTTTCCTGTTCTTTATTTAATCCTGTATCTGTATTCTCTGACTGTTCATTAATAAAATTTTGCAATGGCAATGAAGCCATGTCAATCTGTTGAGTCATTACTTGTCGCTGTATTTGTAACTGTTCATTCAGCTCATTTATCTCAGTTTCCTTTTCATTTGACCATAATTTTGACTCATCAGACTGTATCAATTTAATCAGATCAGTATCAGACTTCTCACTTACCAAAACTGAAGTCATCTCTGTTTCTTGCTGAGTTGTAGTTCCTACTAATTCAATCTCAAGTACAATAGAATAAACCTTTTCAGTTAATGGGACCTTTAAAATTGCGGAATTAATTTCATCTTTTCCCAGCATATGGACTATCTCTGTTTCCATAATTTTCATGGACTCCTTTAAATCATTTGGTGAATTCACATGATCAGGAATATTAATTCCAGAAGTACCAAGCATTTCATCATGCTTTTCTGTCGCATCAATTTTAGTAGAATTCTGAACTGGCACTTTATCAGTTTGATCTGACACTTTTGGCGTTACATTAATCTGCTCTGGGGGTCTTCTTGAATTTCTGTTCTGATCCATATTTACAACATCAATTTTACACTGATCTATATTTTCTACTCTGACGCCTTTATTATTTATCTTCGTTAATTTTGGAATCTTTAATTTATTCTCGCATTTGGCAACAACCTTTTTCATTTTCTTGTACAAGGAAGACATTTTATTTCTCTTTATATAATTCGGTAAATTTACTCTTTAAATTTGTCTTACAACGCTTATTGATCAATTAATTAATTAATTAAATACTATCAGGTGTATAAAACCTTACAATTTGGTCAATTTAATATTTCTCCTAATTTACCTGTATTACTAAATTTAATTAACCTGTAAAGAAAAATATCAATTTGCAAAAACAGTAGCAATGTAAAATATTTATTTATAACAATATTTACATATAATCACATGTGTTTTAAATGTACTTAATTTTTCACTTACACACCTTCTGCAACTTTATACCTGTGGAAAAAGAAAACCTACTCTGTTTTACTTTCATTTAAATAAAAATTAATTTGCTACAAAATTGAAACAGAAAAATATATTTGGCAAATGTAACAATAAATTTATTCCATTAAAAGTAGAAACAATTAAAATGTATTAATTATTTAGGAAAGCTTGCTTTTCTATCACTTGTGTTCCATATATGTCACAACACTTTTTGAATGCTGCAATACAAATCAGCTGTAACACACATTTATTTAAAGAAAAGAAACTTTTCTTGTTGTATCAGTATTTATTTAAATACCATGTACTATGTAACCTGTGTATGAGAAAAACAAATTCACTCTATTCCTTAAAAAGTTTTTTTTTTTTTTTTTCACACCTCTCACTCGATCCACACTTTCTTACTATAGAACAGAAGACGCCTTAACAAACGCCTCTCTAAAAGCTTTCTCTCAAATTCCTTGCACACGATGTCTACTTTCCATTAGTTGCATACCCCGTCTTTCAATACCAGCCTCTCTCTACATCCTACCGAATTCAATATCTACTTTCAATCATAGTAACAGCAACGTTCCAACACGACCCTCCTCACCTTGTGCAACACTCCAGCTAATCAGCCAATCTTTATCCAACTAACCACATCAATGCCACAATACTCACTCACAATAGTTACTCGCTGCTCACAGTAATATCAACACTCTTCATCAATGTAACACTCGCTCGCTTCAAACCCACAACACGATCGTAGTAAGACAGTTCAATTTAAAACTGAGACATTCATAATATAAATAAACAACTCGGCAGTCAATTTTAACTCGTACATTAAGCCAGTCACGACACGATCTTGCCGTGACACTATGAGAGCCACTACCAATCACAGCACTGCTCAGCTGTGACGCTGCGGCACTTCGACCAATCAGGGTGCGGCCCTGCTTTAATAGCACAACATCCTGACTACTGAGAATGCGGTGGCTGTGATGTAGACAGCCACTGTAGCTCGTTATTCTCCCCTTATTCTCCAAGCAGAAGCAACTCGGCAGGAAGGAAATATAAAGCGGCAAATTTTATTTATTATACTTTATTCAGCAAGCAGCATTAACGCCCATGAACCATGACCACTTCATCAACTATCTTACTCTAAACGTATTAATTGTAATAATTACAGCTATAGCAATTAACGAAATTTAAACTTGGACAATTTTAAATTGTAAATTACTAATTTTTAGTAGTCAACGCGCTTTAGCCAATTATAGCGCAGTTAGCGATACTTCTAGCCAATCAGAGCCTTTCTTTGCTCTGATACTTCAAACACCTCAACGAATTAGAGCGCGGCTCTATTATGACGCACTGTTAAATTTCTACCAATTAGAGCACGGCGGCTCTAACACACCCTGCCGCTACAGCTCTAAACTTTCTCCCTTCGCGCTTCAAACAATACAAAATAGCGCGATAAGGAGAAAACATGAAACGGGGATTTATCTATTTATTCAAGTGTTATCTTGAAAACTTGGGGACACTTATTAAATCTTTATTTATTTTAGTGTGCACTCGCTCAATAAATCAGTTATTACACGCTTCTCTCTTTTAAAACATTAAAGTGTCGAGGAAAAGGGAACCAAAACGATGTTTTATTTATTTATTTAATACAAAACACTTCTTTGGTAGGCACAAAGCCCATACACGAGCCTCAACCAATCCGGTCGCGGCTCCTACAAACTCACGAAGCCTTGTCCAATCAGAGGGCGGCTCCTGCTATGACGCGACGATGTTTCATCCAATGGCAGCGCGGCGGCTGACGCAAGCAGCCGCTGCAGCTGGCAGCTCTCCCCTTCGCCTCTCACTCGGCAAACGGCCCCTCCCTTACAAAATGCTCGGGACACATTTAACTATGTTTTAAACTATTAGAGTGCATCTAGCAACACGGGGATATTTATAATTACGATTTAATGAGCCCACAACGCTACACTTCACTTTTAAAACAGTGCAACGTTCGCCAGCATACATCAGTTGTGATGTGACATGCAATAAAATCAGTTTTTCTCATAAAATTAGCGCGATTTGCTAGTGAAAGAATCGGGAATACTTATAAAATAAACAATTTCGAGCATTTTATCGCGCCTCAGCCAATGAGAGCGCTGCTTTGCTCCGACACTCCAGGGCACATCAACCAATCAGGGAGCGGCCCTGCTATGATGCAGCGGCACCTGAACCAATCAGAGCGCGGCAAGCTCTGACGTAGGCAGCTGCTGCAGCTTCTGTCTCTCCTCACTCGATTTCACTCGCAAAACCAGCCCCTCCCTTACAATTTTCGATCGGGGCACTTTTTAATCGTTTTAAACTACGGAGAACGATTTATTATTGCAATTAAAGTGTGGAATGTTTATAAAATGAATACTAATCGCTTTTTACTTATTTTAAAAAGTTTAATAACGTGGAATACCTTAATTATAGCCTAATTAACACAGAACATTCTAAAATGCTCCTGAATGTTTTAAAATAGCACAGTTCACCTTTTTATACTTTTCAACTATGCTGAACACTTTTGAATTGAATTTTATTAGCGTGCAGAGCTTTTAAATGTATTTAAACACTGCACATCATCATAAAAAGTCTTAGAATGGTACAGACTTTATCCTGAACTTTCCTAAGTACCCTAGAATTACTTTTGGTACATTTTAGTGAATACATAAAAAAACGAAACTCATCTGTCTGCTTCTCTAATTAGGATAGTTTACATACATTCAAGTATCCACACTTCGGAATAGTCGGCGCTATTCACACTAAGGATAATTTCCATTTGCCAGTAGAGCAACTCTTACCCTACCCTTCTAACACGTAAGAATATGAACTCATTTTCCTCTGAACGCACCGCGAAGTGCCAGTATCTAAGAGTTCCACTTGAACATACCTTACAAAACAATCACGCACTTTCACACTGAAAATTCCCTAACTTCAGACACACATGAAATCCGTACAGGACTCTCACCTGTTTATAGAAATCATGCACCGTTAACAAAATAACACCGTTATCCGTACAGGGCTCTCACCTGTTTATAGATATAAAACATGTACCCGTACAGGACTCTAACCTGTTTATAGATAATCATGCACCGACATTACCCTGCCCTTCACTCAAGCTCGAATATAACTAATACTCTTATCACAGTGAGTTTTATGGAAGGCGCTTTGTCCCTATTCTCATGCTGCTCTAATTTCTTAGAAAACCCTCACTTTTCAAGATTCACACCTAGCCCTAAAACTGTGTTGCACGGCGACAACACTGTATTGCACGGCGACAATACTTCTGGTACACGGCGATACCAACAGTGATACTCGGCGATATCACAGAAACAGATCAGATATTCTGCATGACTACCTTCTCATCACACAGTTTTTGTACCGGTACACACATAGCACAAAATAAACAAACTCAACATGTGTTAAAACTTAATCCTATGAATTTACCAACATATATGTATCATGCATGTAACATGTATGTCAAAAACAACATATATAAACCGTCCGATGGCTACCAGAAATTGATCCAGCGCTCTCACCAAAATATTGCACAAATGACACTATCTACTACCACAAAACTTTCACTACAACACTAGGCCCATAATAACAATAGAGCGCTTGAATCATGAGGCGATAAGATCTAAATATAGTTGTTTAAACCATCTGCAATAATCAAGACCAGCTTGTCATTTTAGAAAGTTTATTTTAACACATCTAGAAAAACGTAGGTTTTGGTATTTTATTAAACAAGCATTAGAAAATGTCATAAAGAAAGATTTATTCAGTATTAATAAAAAGAGCATAAATCAAGAATTATTATTCATTAGCAGGAATAAGTAAAATTAAGCATTTTTCCAAAATCCTAACTATATCTCTGTCTCTACCCTCATCACCTAGTAATAAAGTAATTAATAAAAACTCCTGTCCTCACGTGTAAAGTCCATCAGCATAACATCGTCCTCCAGATTTCTCGAGCGTAAGCCAACTATGTGTTCTCTGAACCTATTCTTATACCCTAATTTTAGCTGAGCTAACTATTTTTCACATTCCAGCAGACGAATTCTAGTTCTCCATTGGCTGAGCCACCTCGTACCACAGTAAACTGTGACACCTCCTTCTTACATGCCCGGGCAAATTCACTAGTCCATTGTTCATTTAGAAGTCTTGGCAGCTTCTCCTTAGGCTGCTACATTTTGTAGCGACAGCTTCCTTTTAACCTTGAGCTAGTCAGCTCTGAACTCCCGTGGCACGTTAGCAAACGTTAGCAAATTTCTCCAAAAAGTCATCTTTTTAGCAGTTCAATCCAAAACCTTTCAAAATAAAAGCTCAGAGGCCTTTTCCATCCTTCTTGGAATTATTTTCACTTGAGCCATTTTCATCATTAGGCCTCTTTCAGAAAGCGTCAATTTTCTGCGCCACTGTCCCTGCGCCACTTTTAAAAGGGTACTATTTTTCTGCAGCCATCTCTAAGCTTCACTTGTAAAACTATTATATAAACAAACACAAAGAATAATTAATGAAGGAAATACAGTTTGTTCTGTTGCCTCCCATCATTGCTAATAATTAACCCATTAGTCTAAATTACCTAGCAGTAAAGCACAAATAAAGCAGCATTTTATATCTACCAGTCTTCATAATCCATAAAACCTTATGTGCACCTAGAATAGTAGAAATGACATCACATAGACAAGGGAAGCAAAATAAGCACATGCCATTATTTTAAAAACAGCTGCTATTAGTTATGACATGACAATAGACAAGATTAATTTATTATTTTCTACATACATGAGAATGCAACATAATGCACATTTATGAGCACATATGTTAGTTTCCCACGTGTTCTGTAATGTAATGTAACTTTAAACTAGGTTGAATTAGCACACACAGCACAAATTGTTAGCATTATTAATTTATTTATGGAAGTGTGACTTCACGGGTTTAAACAGATTTCTGTTTTCTATCCCGCTCCATCACTACTCACTCTGCTACTCTCTCTACTACTCACTCTCTACTCTCTATTACTCATCCTCTACTCTCTACCTCTCTCTCTACTACTCTCTACCTCTGTACCCCTCTACCTCTGTACCTCTACCTCTCTACCTCTACCCCTCTACCTCTACACCTCTACCTCGCTCTACACGCACACATAAGCACATATATATATGCATATATATGCATATGCATTTATATATAGATATATAGATGTATATGTATGTGTATATATACATACATATATAAGCATATATATAATCTGCATATCTATATAAATACAAATACATGCATACATATACATATATGCATACATATGCATGTTATGTACATGAAAATTTGAAAAGCACTAATAAAAGCAAAGCTAAAAACTCACCTAATTACAAACACAATTGCTTTAACTTAAACGAGGGCGAGACCTATTGCATTTTCAATGCTTGTTTACTTTAGTTCCATCATGAAGGCATTCAGTTGTGTCACACATTTGCCATAAATTCTGAATGTTAGCACTCTAGTCGCTCATTAGATCACTGTAGTAAAGCTACTGCTCACCAGGGAAGTCTGCTGCTGGTATTCAAAGTGCATGTTTCAGTCTGCATGTCAGAATTTTCTAATGAAATAGAAGAGGATTTGAGAAGTCAAAATGTGCCCTAATTTTTCTTTCTGCAGCACTAATCATAATTACTATGGCAAAATGAAAGCCCTCTTTTTGTTACTTTACAAATTAAATGTTTTAAGTGTTACCACTTTATTCTAATCAAGATGGCTTCATGTGTGCCATACTTTTGTCGTAAGTAAGACTGTTAGCGCTCTCGTTGTTCTTTTAAAACACTCTGGGATATTCTGTCATTGGGCTATACTTGGGCTAAATCTGGGTGATATTTGTACATACGTGTGGGCTCTTTTGTCTCTGGTGGCCATCTTGGGAGACTTATTTGTGATGAAGTTTCCTAATTTCCTCATTTACTACAGTCTCCTAAGTAGGAAATACTTTCAGTTTTTTACTTTGATTCCATAAAGACGGCATTCAGATGTGTCACACATTTGCCATAAATTCAGAATGTTAGCACTCTAGTTGCTTATTAGATCACTGTAGTAAAGCTACTGCTCACTAGGGAAGTCTGCTGCTGGTATTGAAAGTGCATGTTCCAGTCTGCATGTCAGAATGTTTTAATGAAATCGAAGACGATTTGAGGAGTCACTCAAAATGTGCCCTAATTTTTCTTTCTGCAGCACTAATCATACTTTCTATGGCAAAATGAAACCCCTCATTTTGTTCCTTTTTAAATTAAATGTTAGTTACCACTTTATTCCAATCAAGATGGCTTCAGGTGTGCCATACGTTTGTCATAAGTAGGACTGTTAGCGCTCTAGTTGTTCTTTAGAACACTGGGAAGCTGCAGTAGAACACAAAGGAATCAACTGACAGTCTCTGCTCTTGTTGGATGTACATGTTTTACTGAGAATGTCAGACTTCATTCTCACATGACTGAGAAAGATAAAGTGAATGTACAGAAAATATGCTCTCAGTTTAGCTTATAGATCACCTTCCAAACCTCTGTGGGTAAAGCATGAGAAAATAGTTTTCTCTCAAACATGATTCATGATATCCCAGCAGAAGGCTTTTTCACATGGTAAAATCACCTTAGAACACACCACAATTCCTAAAATGAGTATGGTACTGATGGAGCCAGGATATGCACATAATGCGACTTGCTTGTATTCAGTCCTCTCGACATAACGTTAATGTACTAATCAACATGTTTGTCCTATTAACATTGCATTACAGGACATCTAAGTGAAGCTTGCATATGTGCTTTTACTAATGTTAATCCGTTTGAAATAACATGGCCACTTCTATGCGAGATTTCTTACTGCGCATGCGTCTGTCACACTCACGTGACTTGACGTACTCTCTGCTTTTGGAGGGAATCCTTTGCTTCTGCCCACTAGAATTAAGATGGCTGCTCCATGTCCTCACATGCAAGAAGCTTGCACTGCTGCTTTTGCTAAGCTGTTCATTCTGCTTAACTCTAATGCAATAGTTATATATAAAATAATGGGAATAGAGTAGAGATAAGTGGTATACAATGCGTTCATTTATTCTGTGTTCTAAAACTGTTTCTTTCTATTTTTTCATGTAACGATAATCTTGGGCCTGGGAGGTGCTATTACTCCATCTTGAAAACCTACACTGCGCATGTCAAACTCCAGAAGGAGATTATGTAATTTGTCATTGAATCACAGCCAAGCTTACAGTACACTAGAAGATGTGCCTGGGAGCATGAACTTTCAACCCCAGGAGAGGAAGCTGGACTGTACAATTCTGAATACTATTGTTACTGATTGATACACTCATTGCCGGGTGGAATAAAAGTGCATGGGAAAATAAAGTTATGGGCGGGAACATTAATTTTAATATCATCAAGAAAAGTTTCATTTTGGTATGGTGTGATGACCTCTCCCCTTTCCTTGTCCAATCAAAATTGGGGGTCCTTACACTTGCAACATTGGGGGTGGTACACTGACCTGGAAAATAGTATAACTAAGGTAGGCTTAGCTAGTTAATTTGTTCGACTTGTCCGAATAGCTGACCTGTCACTGACCCAACACACTCAATAGGTGATCAGGAGCAGAGGTGCTGGCGGAGCCCTCTTTCAGAAAGTTCGAAACCCAGATCGGGGTTTGAGAGCTGAAGTGCTGGCGAAGCACTTTGTCGGAGAGATCAATAACTCTTACCGGGTTCTGGCTGTTAGCTGCAGAGAGGGTGTAACGCAGGCGTTGCAACTTTAACTGCGGGTGCCGGTCTTAGCCTGTGGTGGTCCTGTCCTGATCCAATTTGGCTTTACCTGTCCTGATTCTGATCTGCACCTGCTTGCCTTTATGGTGCCTGCACTTTTGGGGTTCTGTCCTTTAAACTGACCCGTGGCCAGGGTTAGTTCTTCACGCCATATTAGGTAAATATTCAATGTGGGTATAACATTGTACTGTTTCCTTCTCTATTCCCACCCTAATGTCAAATGCGTAAAGTTTGCTTTATAAAATCTCTGCATATTTTCATTCTAATCATTATTTTCATGATTGAAAGTTTTCTGATGTTTAATATTTGGTTTAAGACTTTTAAGAAATTTAGATAAAAAGCTTAAACCTTTCCTGAGTTGTGGTTATTTTATGAGTGCAAATGTTTTTATTCTACATATTATTCTAACACCTTTGATCCCTTAGGACTTTAGGTACCGATGACAAGGATTGGTAAGTCAATGGTATAGGTCCTAATGAAATTTATAAATCACTGATGAGAGTAAGTGCACAGGTTACCTGATTAAACTCACAATAAGTTATGTTGTGTTATAGGCCCAGGTGAGTATGGTAATCTGAGTCGGGTGACCTGCGCGCTCTATCAGTATTTCTTTTGGTAGCAGCAAAGTGGTTAGGGTTTAGTTAAGCTAGGTAGTTAGTTGTAGTTAGTTGGTTAATGAAAAATATTTTTGCATATTTGAGATTGTATTATTGATTGTATTGATTTATGTATTAACCAAAATTGTTTGTACCTGTTATATGTTTTGTCTGGAATCCCCGGGGGCAGAATAGCAGGTGGTAAATGGAAGCCGCACTGCAGTGAGGTCACTTACCTGTAGGAAATAAGCGCATGGTTAGGTAAAATCGGAAGCTCTATTTAGGGATTTTCTGTATAAATGTGTGAATAAATGATAGCAAAGAGTTCGCTAGCAAAACTTTCTGTGTGATATCACCTAGAAAGGGTCACACGGAAGGAGTAGCAGGTTCTTCTGAGCTTGATTGGTAGCAAAGGGGTTCGCTGGTGAAACTTTGGCCTTAGTATAGCCCAGAAGGCATAAGTCTGAAGAAGTAACAGGTTCGCTAATGCTTGCGTGAAGGGTAGACGGAAGGGATCTACTCGTAGTATATGAAGAGTAAGCGGAAGGGATTTACTCGTAGTAAGTGAAATTTATCTTTGCTTTGATTTAATCACTCAGGTACAGTGGCAAATGTTTTTACGTTGTTAAATAATAAAATCTGCATTAAAAGTGAAAGAAATTAAGTTTCGTATTACCTTGCAAAGGAGGGAGTCAGTCGCGGAGCTGCGCTGAGCCGTGCTGGTATTGGTTGAGACAGCGGGCGTGTAGCTGAGGTAATAATTGTAAAGGAGGGGTGAGTACAGGAGCGTGAGAACTAGTCTCACAAGAAAAGCAGCGCAACTATTGGTTACATTTATTTGAATTCTAAATTTTGATTAGTCGCTGAAAAATAAGAGACGTGCTGGTATTGGAAGAAATTTTGTAAACAAATTGAGAGTTAAACTAAAAGATTTGCGTTTAAATTATATGTAGCATGTAGGTCCGCTTGTAGGAGGTAGACTCGATCGGAAATATCTAGGCTTTGCACAAGAACAGTATAAAAGAGGAAGACCTCATATCATGGACGGAGAGAAAAGAAAAATGTCATTCATTAAAAGAATTAAGAATTATTTTAAGAAAGATGAAGCAATTAAAACAAGAGAAGGGATTATTATTCCACCACCAAATACGCCTGCATCATACATGATGGTAGAAAGGGGCTATCACACTTGTGTGTGGTTAAAAAATTGGATGGAGTACACAAAGGATGATGGTGTTTTAGCATTTCCAGAAAATGGTACGTTTAATGGCAGAGTTTTGTACAATTCGAGAACTCGCATGAATGAATTAGATCCCAAACCTAGATTAACACAATATGAGGCATTAGAGGAATGGGAAACTGAGGCTTTTGAGCGAGATAGACGCAGAAGTAACAGGAATTGGAGTAAGTTTTATCCCAGATTTCCAAAAGAGACAAGAGACCAACAAATGAAACAATGGAGACCGTCCATGTTAGTGGAAGGATTATATCCTGTAATAACTTTAGAAGAACCTACAGGAAGTAAAAGGACTGAAAAAACGAAACATTTAACCAAGCACAGTTAATCCAAATGCTCCGTTTCTGAAACCATCTCTGATTCAGCAAGTGGCACATAAGACTTCATTAGAAAAAGTACTACAAGACCGGGAAAGAGAGGCATTAAATAAACAAAGAAGTGAGTTGATTCAGAAAATTTCTCAATTAAATACAGGTCCTGAAGCCCTAACAATTCTGGTAACTATTGGCCAAGTTGTTCCTTTGTACGGAGATAAGCAGGCTAGTCCTACAACTCCCATCCTGACTACACCTGTGGTTCAGCCAAGAAAAGAACCCTTAATAGTTGATGATCAAGCGAGTGAATGTGAGTCAGTGATTTCCCTGATGGATTTGCAAATAAGAGAACCAGTGAGTGACTCAGTCAGGAAAACCACTCCTATAAATTCTAGAGAAGTACAAATGGAGACATCCTCAGGTACAAGAAGTGCCACAGTAGTTACCACAGAAGAAATAGAGAGTTAGACACGAGAAGTAGAGAAACCAAAGTCACACAAAAGTATTGGATATATTTAAATTAAGAGTCGAATTAGAGGAAATGATCGCTGAAAATGCGGGATTAGACAGGTTAAATACATTCAGTGAGGACGAGTTGTTCATATGCAAAAGCATTACTAGAAATACAAGAGTGTTTCATGAAAAATTAATGGATATGGCAGGCAATATGGGAATTGACATTGGCAAATCTAAAGTGTTACAGAAACCATATTGAGCTGGATTTTCTGACAAAGATTTTGAAAATATGAATGTGTCAGGTAGAAAAGTACAAATTAGGGAACTTATGGCATTATTGCAGAAATGGGGTGACATAGAAAAATGGAAAACTAGGTGGGCAAAGAAAAAAGAAGAGGCCCGATCAAAACAAACTGCATCCGAATATGTGGTAAAAGAAGCAGACTAGGTGGAAATGTTATGTCCCATGAGAGAGGTACCAGGTGGAGGTTATGTACATGTGGCATGGTCCCGACAGGATATTTTGTCATTTACAAATGATTTCCCAAAACTTCGAGAAAAACCTGTAGAATGGTACAGACAAGTCGAGAGATTTGTGAAGGTTTCGAAATGTCTTTTGAAAGATTAGGACGGATTATTTGACATTGTTGTTCCTGCAGATTTGTGGACAGAATGTAAAATTGCTATTGATTGGTCTAGTGATGAGTATCCTAGAGATCCAAAGACAGGGGCACCTTCTGATGAGGTTATGAAAAAATACAACCAGGTAATACTGTACCTCAAAGGGAAGGTGCCTGCAAAAGAGACAGATTGGACTAGGATAGATAGAACCACTCAGAATAAAGATGAATCTGTGCATGCATAATATGAACATCTGTTACAAGTATTCAAACAGTATAGTGGTTTAGATAATATCAATATGAAAGACATGACACATTTCATCTATCGGTTTGTGTCAGGGTTAAGGCCAGAAATTTCACAATGGATTAAAGATCATAAAATTTGCTGGCAGGCCAAGCCGATTGATGAAATCCTTAAATATGCAAAATATTGTGAAGATGAACTTGATAATAAACAAAAAGAATTAAAGGAAAAGTAATGTGGGCACAAGTGAAATTAGCAGAGCAACAGGAGCTTCAATTGAGCCATATAAACAATTACCAGACTCAGGGTGATGGTAATGGGGGTAAGCCAAGGGGAAAATTCAATAGAGAAGAAGCCAAAAAGAAGTTTCCCTGTCACAGGTGTGGCAAGTTGGGGCACTGGAAGAACGAGTGTAAGGCTGTAGCAAACGGTAACATGCAAACTAATGATTTGAATCCACAGACACAGAATGAGGTGCCACGGAAACAACAGCAGCCGGTAATACAAAACCAGTTACCCCTTGCACCTTTGCCAAATTTTAGGAGCAAAGCACACCAGAGTGTGGATACCACAAATTGGGAGGGAAGTGAAAGGAGAGACAAATCAACATCACAATTTCTTTTGAGTTATACGTTTCTCAGTGAGGACACATACTGACGGTACCTGAGAGGGGAGGACGAGGAGTGTGTACTCGGCGCCTGGATCAGTCAGGGCGATACCTTGAAGGAAAGGTTGAAGGAAATGATGTCACCTTTCTATTGGACACTGGTGCTACCCGGTCTACTGTGAGAACAGCAGACGTTCCAAACCTACCTCTCTCGGGAGAAGCGATCCAAGTAGTGGGCGTTTCTAATAAACAAATTAGTACCCTAGTTACAGAACCAATGGAAGTTAGAATAGGCAATTTTAAAGAAATGCATAGATTTGTTGTGTGTGATTCAAGTTCAGTGAACCTGTTAGAGACTTGTAGTACAAAATGAATTGCACCAACCTTTGCACCCCAAGTGGTGTTGAAATTCAAACCCCAGACGAAGACGGAATTTATAAACTAATGTTAGCAAAACAAGAAACGGAGAATAAAAAGTTAACTATAGAAAACTTACCAGAAGAATTACAACAGACTGTAAATCCTAATGTATGGTATTTTACCGGAAAAGATGTAGGATTAATGGCAAATGTCGATCCAATAAAATTGACAATAAAAGAAGGTGCAGTTTACCCAAATACTCGACAGTACAAAATGAGCCCAGAAATAAAAGCAGGGGTTGCAGCAGAAATAAAGCGTTTGGTTGAAGCAGGCCTTTACAAGAAATATTGAGTAGTCCATGTAATTCACCCATAATTGGCATAAAGAAACCAAGTGGGAAGTATAGGGTTGTACAAGACCTCCGAAAAATCAATAAAATTGTTGTCCCATGCTGTCCAGTTATGCTAAATCCTGCAGTAATTCTGTATCAGATACTGTGGGAGGCTGGATGGTTTACCGTGATAGATTTGTGTCACGCATTTTTCACGATTCCATTGCACCCAAACGCGTTCCTCAGGGGTATACAGAGAGTCCATCGATTTTTTTTATTTAATCAAATTTTGAAAAAGTGCCTTGAGTCTTTGGTGCTGTCTGGACAGTCAGTCCTGGTCCACTATATAGACGACCTATTGGTGGCGTCTAAAACTCGAAATGACTGTGTTGTTGATACCATTGCTTTACTGAATCATTTAGGTGAAGGAGGACATAAAGTGTCACCTGAGAAATTACAGTTTTGCACCACATCAGTGAAATATCTGGGGCACCAGATAGAAAGAGGTGTCAGAAGGGTTACCTCAGAAAGAATCAGAATAATCAAAAACATGAATTTACCTCAAACTCAGAAAGAGATCAGAATGTTTCTTGGAGTTGTAGGTTATTGCAGGCAATGGATTGTGGGATTTGCAGCCCTAGCAAAACCATTGATACAAATGACAAAGAAAAGAGCAAGAGTCCCGGTGGAATGGGATGATGAAAGCATGACTACTTTCTTGAAACTACGAGAATGTCTGTGTACAGCTCCAGCATTAGGGATGCCTGACTATTGAAAAGATTTCCCACTATTCTGTGATACACAAGATAATTGTGCACTTTCAGTTCTGACCCAAACTCACGGTCTGATGAGATTAGACCCAGTGGCATCTGCATTGCCAGGATGCCTGAAAGCAGCAGCTGCAACCTGCATGAGCCTTGAGCAAAGTGAGTCCATTATTACGGGACATCCCGTGACAGTGTATGTTCCACATGTAGTTGTGAATTTGTTAACAAGGACCAAGACTCAGTATCTCACTCCTAGTCGGCTGACTAAGTATGAGCGAATCCTTGTAATGCAGGAAATGTAACCATTGCTAGGTGTAATATTCTGAACCCAGCAACACTGCTACCTAATTCACACTTTGGTGAAGTGAAGGGAGAAGTCGAACATGATTGTATCGACTTGACTGAATACAGTACAAAACCACGTCCAGACATAAGAGAAGAGCCATTAATTGATTCAGAATATGAGCTATTTGTAGATGGCTTATGTATGAGACATGAGGAAGGAGATTTGAGTGCTGCCTATGCAGTATGCACTTTGGGGGGTCCAGTTGAAGCATCCTATTTACCTGTAGTCAAGTCTGCACAAGTAACGGAATTGGTCGCATTAACAAAAGCCTTCACATTTGGGAAAAATTGGAAAGTAACCATTTACACTGATAGCCAGTATGGTTACGGGGTTGTGCATGACTTTGGCCAATTAAGGATGCATAGGGAGTTTCTGACTTCTTCAGGTATTCCTATTAAAAATGGTCATTATGTAAAAGATTTTCTTGAAGCAATCCAATTGCCAAAAGAAGTAGCTGTGGTCAAGTGTGCTGCTCACCAATCTGGAAATGACAAAGTGACAGCTGGTAACCAATATGCTGACCAGTTAGCCCAACATTGCGCAAAATTTAAAATGGCTATAAACAAGAAAATTGAAGTGGGGGGAAACAGCTGCCAACTTATGTTGCTTGAAGGTGTGAGAAAGTGGGAAAAAGTGAGAGACTTGCAAAATGAAGCAGAATCAAAAGAAAAGGAAGAGTGGAGGAAGATAGGTTGTCAGAGAAGGGTTGAAGATGATGTCATTGTTTACCTTGATGGTAGGCCTGTGTTACCAGACTGTTTGTTTGCTCCTAAGGCTAGGATGTTCCACGGAGATTCTCATTTGGGAAGAGATGCCATGATACGTTTGTTCAGACAGTCATGGTTCAATGCAAAATTCAGGAATATAGCAGAAGCACTTTGCCAGAGGTGTCTCCACAGGGAAAGAACTAGTTATTATAACAATATATTAATTGGTTCCAGTGAATGTGAACACAATTATAAGGTAATTGGGGGTTGGGGTTTCAAAGATTGAATCGAACCTGTGTTTCCTGGAATTTATTTTATATGCGGAAACAAGGCTTATTACAAATTGCCAGATCATTGGTATGGGAGCTGTTATTTTGGAATAGTCTTCCCAAAGATATATCATGTAAACAAAATCACTGGAAACAATGAACAAACTAATGGATAAATACGTAGCAAAAGAGCTAGTTTTGGAGAAATAGTAGGTGATATCTTTGCATTGATACCTACAGTGGGAGTGGCTCTGAATACGCAAAGAATTAGCAAATTGTCAACAGTAGTGGATCGGTTATAAACTGATACTGCAGGAGGGTTTTTAATGGTCAATACCGAATTGGTTGCGATCAGATCAATGGTTTTACAAAATCGACTTGCTCTTGATACATTATTAGCAAAAGAGGGGGGAGTCTGTATAATGTTGAAAGCACAACATTGTTGAACTTACATACCTGACAAAAGTGTTGAAATTAAAAGGTTTGTAAGAAATATTACTAATTTGGAAAAAGAGCTTAAACCACTGGAGGTTGATAGTGCATGGAAGAGACTTCCCGATGGTCTCTCCTATATAGGTAGTTGGCTTTCTAATGTAGGAAAAAGTTTTGCAGGTAGAATACTGATGCCAATGGTGGGAACAGGCCTACTGATTTTAGGGATAACAATTTGTTGCAAATGTCGGAAGCACAAACAGGCATATACAGTAAATAAGAGAGGGAAAAAGAGAAATATTGATGAGCTTGAATTAGAAGAGTTAAATGGAAATATATACAAGAAAGTGAAAAACGTTCACACAAACAATGAAAAGAAACCAAGTAGAAAGTTTGAAGAAAGTGAGCTGGGTGAAATGTAAAAAGTTGGCATCTGTGTTATTAATTGGTGATGATATAAAAATATCAAAGAGGGGATTGATGGAGCAAGGATTCTCACGTAATGCGACTTGCTTGTATTCAGTCCTCTCGACATAACGTTAATGTACTAATCAACATGTTTGTCCTATTAATATTGCATTCAACGACATCTAAGTGAAGCTTGCATATGTGCGTTTACTAATGTTAATCCGCTTGCAATAATATGGTCGCCGCTACGTGGGATTTCTTACTGCGCATGCGTCTGTCACACTCATGTGACTTGACGTACTCTCTGCTTTTGGAGGGAATCCTTTGCTTCTGCGCACTAGAATTAAGATGGCTGCTCCATGTCCTCACATGCAAGAAGCTTGCACTGCTGCTTTTGCTAAGCTGTACGTTCTGCTTAACTCTAATGCAATAGTTAAATATAAAATAATGGGAATAGAGTGGAGATAAGTGGTATACAATGCGTTTATTTATTCTGTGTTCTAAAACTGTTTCTTGCTATTTTTTCATGTAACGATAATCTTGGGCCTGGGAGGTGCTATTAATCCATCTTGAAAACCTACACTGCGCATGTCAAACTCCAGAAGGAGATTAAGTCATTCGTCATTGAATCACAGCCAAGCTTACAGTACACTAGAAGATGTGCCTGGTAGCGTGAACTTTCAACCCCAGGAGAGGAAGCTGGACTGTACAATACTGAACGCTATTGTTACTGATTGATACATTTATTGCCGGGTGGAATAAAAGTGCATGGGAAAATAAAGTTATGGGCCGGAACGTTAATTTTAATATCATCAAGAAAAGTTTCATTTTGGTATGGTGTGATGACCTCTCCCCTTTCCTTGTCCAATCAAAATTGGGGATCCTTACACTTGCAACATTGGGGGGGTGGTACACTGACCTGGAAAATAGTATAACTAGGGTAGGCTTAGCTAGTTAATTTGTCCGACTTGTCCAAATAGCTGACCTGTCACTGACCCAATGCACTCAATAGGTGATCAGGAGCAGAGGTGCTGGCGGAGCCATCTGTCAGAAGGTTCGAAACCCAGATCGGGGTTTGAGAGCTGAAGTGCTGGTGAAGCACTTTGTCGGAGAGATCGATAACTCTTACCTGGTTCTGGCTATTAGCTGCAGAGAGGGAGTAACGCAGGCGTTGCAACTTTAACTGCGGGTGGCGGTCTTAGCCTGTGGTGGTCCTGTCCTGATCCAATTTGGCTTTACCTGTCCTGATTCTGATCTGCACCTGCTTGCCTTTATGGTGCCTGCACTTTCGGGGTTCTGTCCTTTAAACTGACCCGTGGCCAGGGTTAGTTCTTCTCGCCATATTAGGTAAATATTCAATTTGGGTATGTCATTGTACTGTTTTCTTCTCTTTTCCCACCCTAATGTCAAATGTGTAAAGTTTGCTTTATAAAATCTCTGCATATTTTCATTCTAATCATTATTTTCCTGATTGAAAGTTTTCTGATGTTTAATATTTGGATTAAGACTTTTAAGAAATTTAGATAAAGAGTTTAAACCTTTCCCGAGTTGTGGTTATTTTATGAGTGCAAATGTTTCTATTCTACATATTATTCTAACACCTTTGATCCCTTAGGACTTTAGGTACCGATGACAAGGATTGGTAAGTCAATGGTATAGGTCCTAATGAAATTTATAATTCACTGCCGAGAGTAAGTGCACAGGTTACCTGATTAAACTCATAATAAGTTATGTTGTTTTATGGGCCCAGGTGAGTATGGTAATCTGAGTCGGGTGACCTGCGCACTCTATCAGTACCATCAACAAATGATTTATAATATAACTAAAGTCTTTAACCTTCTATTAACTGCAATGCTTTTTAAAGAGGTGCTGTCATGTATATTGGTCCCAAGATGGCTGCCCACACTTCTTGGATGAAGTGCTGACAGCCAATCAGATCTCACGATGAGATGTGTAGTTAGGCTCTGCCCAGATATATATGTATTTTTTTCTTTTAATATCTAAAAAAACTACTGAACAGATTTACACCATTTAACAAAAAGGCACGTCTCTGAACCAAGGTCTACCTTTCTGCCAAATTTGGTGTAATTCCATTCAGCAGTTCAGGCTGTAGCTGCGATTAAAGGTTCCTATGGAAAATTGTGTGGGGAAAACATGTTTTGGGAGCCCCCTTTGTTCTCGCCCCCGCTTGACAAATCACCCCGCGACTTTCAGGATAGGAACGGACCGGAGCACCCCACCAATTTTGAAAATTATTCCAAATAGAATGTTGCGGATTTCCTATGGAAAATAGGTCCTAATTATAACTACATACTGGCGACCGCCAGTAGGTAATATATGTGCGTGTGTGTATATAGATATATATATATATATATATATATATAGATATATATATATATATATCTATATATATAGATATATATATATATATATATATATATATATATATATATATATGTGTGTGTGTGTATATATATATCTGTGTGTGTGTATATGTATATATTTATTTACTGAAAAAAATAAAGGTACAGGGATTTTATGTTTAGGAAATGGAATTAAAGAAACCCTTGGAAATGCACTAAAAAAACAAAGGTTACAGGCACATTCTAGTAAGATTATGATTTTGCGCACACAAAACCATATAAATTCAGCCATTATAGTTGTACTTATCTCAAGAAACTATAACTCGTGCTCTAACCTACCTATAACTCACGCCCCTGCCAATTTCCTTTTCCGCACAATAATTTTACTGAAAATGTTAGTCATATTTTCATTGATTTCATAGAAAATGTCATGACTGATGTGGGATAATTAGCAATGTATGGCGAGGGCGCAAGTTAAAGTTACCTTAAGGCACGAGTTATAGTTTCTTTTAGATAAGTAATTCAACTGCTACATTTCTGTTGCTTTGTGTAAAATCTGTGTGTAAATTCTGAACCTAACTATAACGTCGCAGTAATTTTTTTGTTTGGTGAATTACTACGTTTTGTTTAATTCTATGTCATAACTATAACGGCCCTATAACCTTTTGTTTTTTCAGTACATTTCTAGATTTTTAATGCTATTTCCCAACTATAGCACCATGTAACCTATGCTTTTCACTGTGACTTTCTAGGTGTTTTTTTTAAAGTAGTATTTAATTACTATACGTTAATCCAACCGCCGCCATGCACGGCCTTCATTGGAGTCACAATAAAATTGGAAAAAAATGTTTTTGGCCCCAGGTGGGGTCTCTGGGACCCAACCATCAGGCCTAGGTGATTAGGATGTTCCTACACTGCCCCCTTTTTAAAACATTTTTTATTGGGACTTGGCTGAGTTCGAGTTCAAAGATGTATGCCACCACTTCCTGGTTGACGTTGTGGCAGCCAATCCGATCTCATCTTCAGCTCTGTTGGATCTGCGGAGCCGCCGTGTCTCTAGATATATAATGATCTTTTTTCTTCAATAACTATAAAACTAATGAACAGATTTGCACCAAAAGACAAAAAGAGATCTTTCTGGACCAAGATCTAGCTTTCTGCCAAATTTGGCGGAATTCCGTTTAGTGGTTCGGGCTGTAGTCATGTTCAAAATCCCTATGGGAAATTGCATGGAAAAACGTGTTTTGGGTCCCCCTTTTTTTATCATCCACCCCCAAAACTTTCCAAACAGCATCTGAAGTGAGTGCCAAACTAGTTTTGAAAATTTTGTGACGATTCGTCAAACCACACCAGAGTTATTAGCAAAATAAAAAAACGCTTTTATTATAGAAACTAGGTTCTATAAAAACACACCATTAGCCTCTGGGGAGTACTACACACTCCCCCGCCAGGTACGGGTGCGTCGTATCTGGCACCCGTTAATCTCACATCCATTTAACAAGCGATAACAGTTTTGGCACTTGACCGAGCGCAATTGTATGCTTATAGTGTTAAATGACCCTGGAATTTTTGAACAATCTTATATGGTCTTGGATGTGAATATGGGTTGATATTAAGACAATCACCGCCCATCACGTTTTGTAAGTATACACATGATATACCACTTTAAGATGGCGGCCTTTTGTACGACCTAGTACTACTAGAAAGAGTATGACTGTTAGGGGAAATCCTCTTCTATGTCCATGAATTTGTATAGAGTGTGTATATTATACTGTGACCGGCAGGGGTTTTCTCACGTGTGATCAAGACAAGAGATATTGTCAAAACGCGTAGCGTGTAAACTTGACAATAAACCCTTTATGCTGCAGTATTCCTGAGTGCGTCTTTTGCTTCTAAGCAACCTGCTCGTATGATTTACTTTTCGGCCGGTGTGGTCCGCCGAACTTGAGACGCCACCTGACTGGGGAGGAAGGATCCCGGAAGGACCCCGTTGTTGTTTTGGATTAATTCGAGGGATCCAGTGCCTGCCGCCGATTGTTACCAACCACGGATGGATTTGACCCGCCTCGGTGAACGAACGCCTCGACTCTCACGGTGAGCCTCTTGCTGCTTGTTGCTACGGCGGGACGGGGGAGGAGGGCACAGGAGTGTGTCTTTCCCCCCCCCTCTTGACGCTGGTGGCATATGGGGTTGGAGTGTTCCCGTGAGGGCGGGCGGACGTGAGGACAGATTGGGATTTCCCGGGTTTAAGCAACCGTTGTTGCCATCTACCTGCATTTCCTCGCGTCCCTGCATTTCTATGAGGCTTTTCGAGCGGCATCAGGAACCACTCATTGAGTGGGGGAATACGCAGCAGAAAATATAACAGAACAGTAGACGGTATTTTTACCGCTTCCTTGCCCAGTGAAACTACGAGTGTGTAGCCGGGGTGTGGGTTCTCGCCCTATTGAGGGGCGCCCTCTAACGTTGTGCGACCCCCCCCCCTCTTGTCTCCACAGCCTCTTCCTACCCCGGGATGGACACCTGCGGAAAGGTACAGCTGTGACGAAGAGGACGAGGTAGGATGGGGCCCCTTTAAATGGACGGACACCTTCAGCGAGGAGGCGGAGTCGGGCGAGCCCGTAAATAGCAGCCTCAACATGCCACAGGTGTGTTATTTCACCGGAGGAGCGGACAGAGTGCAGGAGAGCGGAGAGGCGGGAAGCAGTGTAGCAGAGCGGAGCGTTGGAGAGAGCGGAGTCGGAGAGGAGGCGTGGAGGAGAGAACAGCGTTGGCGGAGTGAAGAGGCCATCGCTGAGAGGGAAGAAGATCTCGACCGGAGTGTTTGGGACCCCGAGTCTACGGATCAAGCACAAGTGGCGAGACCTCACAAAGTGGCTACGGAGAGAGGAGACACCCGACCGTCAGGAGCTGGAAAGCCGGGAGGCCAACCCCACGAGCCGCCCAGCCGTGCGCCAGGAGGTGTACGGCTAGCTGAGGTACGGGAGCGGGTCCTGGGGTGGTGGAGGCACAAAGGCAGACGCCTGACCTAGCAGGGCATTACCTAGCGATAATCCGTCCCTCCGAGTAGCGTAACACTGTATCTGCACAATCACCGACCCTGAGTTTACTGCACCGTGTGTACCCCTCACTCCCCTGTCCTCTCAACCGAGTTGCCACAAACCTGAGCACTTACTTTGCCTCTCTTTTCTTTTGCCTTCTCGGTGACCGGCGAGGGCGTGCACTACGGAGCCTCCGGAGTCCAGCACCAGCCGGAGGAGGAGCCCCGTCCGGAGGAAAGAGGAGGGCGTGCTCCGCAAGAGCCGACAAGAGAGAAGCCGATCTCCGAGGAAGAGCTACTCTAGGAAGAAGTGTACAGATGACTTATTGTTGAGAATAAATACAACTACCATAAAACACGTATTCTGCCCATTCCTCGTCCCGCGACTACAGAGTGCAAGAGATATTTTCTGTCACACAGAGACTTCATCATATACTTTTTTGATATAATCAGTGCCTCCATATGGAGGAGGAGGGAGAGAGAAAACGTGAGGCGGCGACGCTCTTCGCTAGAGCACCAGGAAAAGGCAACACCCAGCCTATAAACAGTGAAAAATCTGACAATAAATCCCTCACTGCGCAGTTGAGAAAATATGAAAAATTACGCAAACAGGAGATTGCCCGATGGTGGGAGGCCACCTCATTACAGGACTATGTAGACAAAGAGATGGTGCCAAGTGGGCTTAGAATCTATATAACACCGTCCCACGAGTCACCCAAGCCACAGATGTTAGATGATTGGGCTTGGAATTCTGCAATAAGTAGCAAAAACATGCTCCACATCCTCATCAAGTACGCATGAGAGGAACGTGAAGACATCCTCAAACAACTCAAAGAATTGGATGAAGAGTTTACCAGCAGTCCAGACCAAGAGACCATTGTCAAATTCAAAGAAGAATTAAAAACTTGCCTAAAAAAACATGAAGACGATATAAAATACCGCAAGCAGCGCAAGTTACATAGGGACTGCGGCGACTATGAGAGTGGATGCATCCTTACGTACAGTCCTAAATATGATTATATGTACAATCAAACGGGGTTACAAAAACAGAGCACATCTACAAGTATACCTATGGCTGAGGCAGGAACGTCCAACATACCGACAGAATCGGACAGTGATGCATCCGGACAAAGTACAAGCACTACATCGGAGCTGGAAATCGTCACCAAGCAAGCAAATTTTTTAGACGAATTCAGAGTGCTGAGGACAAGACGCAAAAAGGCACAGGAACCAACCCCCACATTCCAGAAGAATCCCGCACGGGGACGCCCAAAGGGAAGAGGAAGAGGCAGGGGAGGTCATTCAGAAGACGACTCAAGCTCCAGCAGAGGAGAAGAAAAGAAACAAAAACCAGTGGGAAACAAAAGAGGTGGTTACAAAAACAGAAAATAACCATGGATGCACAAATGGTAAATAAAACTATCATCAATCTTTCTTCTAGAACCCTTACCCACTCTGAAAAACAAACTCTATGTCTGGGTCTTACCTTCTGCCCTACCGAACTCTTCAACTATTCAGGTACTAGGGTGGACATATTTAAGTTCACTAGAAAATTAAAATTGAAGAAATGGCACTTTTTGATACAAAATCGGGGTGCCTTGTATGTGGAAGGTGGGGTAGACATGGCTGAAATTCTGCCAGAGGAAGATCCAACTGATACTATTGACCTGACCATATGGGAAAGTCAAGGAGATGTTAGCAACACGATCCTGGAAGAAAGCAGAACTGATAGAGCAGCATGCTCATCGTTTAAGCCTAAATCAGTCTTCTGCCCGATTATGCCCCATGACGCCATAGATACTTTCCACAAAGTCGTTACTAAAGAACTTACCAAACTTAAACACACTTCGGGAGGATGGGGGGAAGGTGACTTTAATCTCACAAAAAATCAAAGGGAATTTATTCTCTCATTGGCAGAAGACACTAGCATTATACTGAGACCTGCTGACAAAGGGGGCAATATTGTACTTTGGGGCAGGGACATGTATGTCACCGAAGCACTTAGACAGCTTAATACCAGTAATTTCTATGTGAAATGTACTATGATGAACTATAAAGAAAGTATAATGGAAACCTGGGAATTATTGAACGAATGGCGGAATAAGGGTTTGCTTACTTGGCAAGAATTCTGTTTTCTGAAAAGGGACTACCCCAAACTGCCTATATTCTACCTTTTACCCAAGGTGCACAAGGATGCCAGGGTTCATCCTGGCAGACCTATCATCTCATCTATAGGCAGTGTAATACATCGACCACTTCCTGAGGGAATATGTTTGTGGGTTACCAACATATATCAGGGATACCACCGACTTTCTCAATAAGATTGGTACTATACAATGGGTAGAGGGTTCCCTACTTATTACAATGGACGTTAATGCCCTGTATACGATCATCGATCATGTCCAGGGCATGGAAGCTAGCCGCCATTTCCTTAGACAAAGGGACACATGCTGCTCAGACCATACTCACATGCTCATTGAAATGATGAAGATTTGTCTTAAGAACAATATCTTCATGTTCGATGGAGCTATATATAAACAGATACGTGGCGCGGCCATGGGTTCAGCATTTGCTCCCAGTTTCGCGAATCTGTTCCTAGGGAAATGGGAGGAGGAAATCAGATGTGACAGTAACCTCATGAAAGATTTTGAGAAAGTCTCCACTTGGGTCAGATACATCGACGACCTGTTTGTTATATGGCAGGGCACACGAGAGGAAGCAATCACGTTCATTGAGAAACTCAATACTAACACCTACAATATACACCTGACACATAACATCAATGAGAAACGTGTAGAATTCCTTGATACCGTAATAGAAGTGATTGATGGCAATCTCACTTCTAAGTTACATAGGAAGGACACGGCAGGAAACACCCTACTTCATGCCCTCAGTGCTCACCCGGACCCTCTAAAATGGAGTATTCCGTTCGGTGAGCTACTGAAGGCAAAAAGAAACTGCAGCAATGAGGCTGGCTTTGCTGCCAAACAAGAAAATATGCTGAAAAGGTTCGGGGAAAGAGGGTACCCGGAGGGGGTCCTTATCAAAGCAGTTCAAAAAGTGTCGGTTGTAGATCGCAGTGATACGTTGAATCCGGTAGCTCCTGAGACTGATACTGATACTGAGATTGGTACTCGGGTTATAACCACATTTAACCAGCGATCAGATGAGATCCGGAAAATCCTTGCCAATAATTGGAATATTCTCAAGGCAGACAACATAGTGGGTCCTTATCTCAAAGATAGACCTCAAATTACCTACAGACGAGGCAGGAATCTCAGGGACATGTTGATCAAAGGGGACATAACTGAAAATAAACGTCATGTACAAGGCCTAAAGGGGTTTTACCCCTGCGGGCACTGTAAAGCCTGTACAACTAGCATCATGGTCAAACATATTGACATACCAGGCAGGAAGGAACCCAAAGCGATTAAACAATTTTTGACATGCACTACCACCCATGTCATTTATGTACTTGAGTGCCCGTGCAAAAAGAGGTATGTGGGCAGCACCACATGTATGGCTAAGAAGAGGATACAAGAGCATCTCAGGGCCATCACACATGCAGATAGCCATTATCCCATTGCTAGACATTTCCAGGAACATCACCACTCTGATAACTCCCTATTGAGGTACTTTGCGATCGAGCAGGTGAACATTGGGAGAAGAGGGGGGAACCGTGAACTAGCGTTGAGGAAGAAAGAATCGCGCTGGATCATGGAACTCGAAGTTCCCCGGGGGGCATAATTGGGATGAAGAGCTTGCAACTCACCTGCATGAGGATTAGTCAGTCGCATGAGACCTATGTGCCCACTATGATGTACCCACTGATTATGTGTAATGAGAAAAGAATTGAAGAAACTGTGTGTAATGAAGAAGTTAAAATGTTCATTTGATTTTAATGCAGATTTTAACTGTAAGTTATATGTGTTTTTTAGGAGGATTGGAAGATCTTTCTCACTCCTGTCACGCCTATTATCACGGTCTTCTGACCTGTTTGAAACCTGGATGAAAGGCACGAGCACCTGTATGAAAGTAGATTTTTCACTTATTAATTTTCTTTGCACTGTTCCCTGCAGGACACTTGTATTTTTACGTCATTTCTTTATTTCAATGGAGGATCCCAGCATAGATGATTGATTTTGGGCACTAGACCCGCACAATCGTTCTATAAAAACCCACCATTAGCTGCTGGGGAGTACTACACACTCCCCCGCCACGTACGGGTACGTCGTATCTGGCACCCGTTAATCTCACATCCATTTAACAAGCGATAACAGTTTTGGCACTTGACCGAACGCAATTGTATGCTTATAGTGTTAAATGACCCTGGAATTTTTGAACAATCTTATATGGTCTTGGATGTGAATATGGGTTGATATTAAGACAATCACCGCCCATCACGTTTTGTAAGTATACACATGATATACCACTTTAAGATGGCGGCCTTTTGTACGACCTAGTACTACTAGAAAGAGTATGACTGTTAGGGGAAATCCTCTTCTATGTCCATGAATTTGTATAGAGTGTGTATATTATACTGTGACCGGCAGGGGTTTTCTCACGTGTGATCAAGACACGAGATATTGTCGAAACGCGTAGCGTGTAAACTGGACAATAAACCCTTTATGCTGCAGTATTCCTGAGTGCGTCTTTTGCTTCTAAGAAACCTGCTCGTATGTATATATATATATATATATTCACTGAAAAAACCATAGGTTATAGACCATATATAGTTAGGAATTAGCATTTAAAAAACCTTATTTTACTCACACAAAACCATTGAAATTCCATATATACTAGTTGCACTAACTATATATCGCGCACCCGCAATCCACTGCTGATCATGTCACATATTACATCATTCATGACATGGTCAGTGACATCACTGATGACATCACTGATGACATCTCAAATGACATCACTGATGACATCACTGATGACAACATCCAGTGACTGTATGTTTCTGTAAAGTTAAAATATGTCTTACATATTGAAGAATGAGTGGATGTATAAGTGTCTGGATGAAGGATTTAGTAGGTGCGTGACTGACTGTATGAGTGAGTGATTAAATGTGTCTCACTGAATGCATGGGTTAGTGACTAAACTGTCTTAATTTGTGCATCATTATGTCTGTTGTGATGTAAACTGCTGCATCTGTTGATCATTAGCTATACGAGAGGCTATATGTGTTATTAATTGGTTGCCCAAGTATTTCTATGGGAGATTGAGTTTGTGTGGGGGTGGCTGGAAGGTGTGTGACTCTGTGCATAGATGTGTGAGCAGTTTATTCACTAGGTGTATGAGTTCAAGAGTGCATGTGGAAACAGCTACATGGGCAGTTGACTGTGTGCATGAGTGTATTGATGAGTGAATGGATATCTCAATGCTACATGTCATAGTAAGTACATATGTAAAACACAGTACATGTGAGAGTTGGCATATATAAATAACTGTGCATGAGAGCCACTGAATGAGTGAGTGGTTGTATCGATCATTGTGAACTTGTATCAGGGATTGTATAAGAGAGTAAATATGTGTTAGTATATGTTTCAATAAGTAAGGTGTGTATAACTGTATAGTTGAAGACATGGAGGTGAGATTGTTTCTTTGCATGACTGACTGGGTGTGTGAGTAACTCCATGGATGAGTGGCAGTGTGTGAGTGTCTGTATACACTGAGTGTATCTAAGGTTATATTAGAGTCTGAAGAGGTTTATCGTATTAGCACAAGAATGATGTCAAATGAGATGTCATCAGTGATGTCATCAGTGATGTCATCAGTGATGTCACTGACCATGTCATGAATGATGTAATATGTGACCTGATCAGCAGTGGATTGCGGGTGCGCGATATATAGTTAGTGCAACTAACTATATATGGAATTTCAATGGTTTTGTGTGAGTAAAATAAGGTTTTTTAAATGCTAATTCCTAACTATATATGGTCTATAACCTATGGTCTTTTCAGTGAATTTCAATGGTTTTTTAATAGCAAATATCATAAGCTGTCGAATGTCAAGTACGTGGTAAGTAAAAACATTTTCGTGTTTATGCACACTGATCTGCTTTGAATGCTGCCCCCCACCCCTCATTTCTATTAGTAGTACTCTCTCTTTGCAGATAGTGAAGGGTAGTTAACGCAGGCCTTTGCCCCCGTTGTAATCCGTCGTGCCTGCTTCTCTCTCCATTTGATTGATTGTTCTCTTTGGTTCATTCTCTATTTACAAACAAGCACAGAGTCGCAATACTCTGTTTAGTCTTTGCAGATAGCGAAAAATCGTGTAAAAAAACAAAAGGAATCGAGCAAAATCAGTAGGCCACTAATGGGATCTCTTTTTGACCTCCCTAAAATAGAAACATTAGGAACAACCTGTTGATAATACCAATGTGTATGTACATAAGCGGCGTTCATTTGTGTTCACAGTACCCCTTGTTGATTGTTTGAATCGAGCATTGAATTGTTCGAAGTTGGTTCTCTTAAGAATCTTCTCTGCCTGCAAACGAGGAAGAATAGGAATATTCTCTCTCCCTTTGCAGATAGTGAAGGGTAGGTAACGCAAACCTTTAACACGTCGTGCCTATTTCGTTCCTCATTGATTGATTGTTTCCCCAAACATTGACTGTTTGGGAATTGGTTCTTTTTGGAGGTATTCCCTGTTTGCAAATATACGTAGGAAAATCTTTGCAAATAGTGAAAGGGTACGTAATGCGGACCTTTCTCCCCCGTTGTAATCTGTCATGCCTATCTACTCCCCACTGATTGATGCACCTGTTTCACCCGGACCATTTACTAGAGATACGTCATCTGGCCCGACCAGAGAGCACCCCTAGTGAAAAGGACATATGCAATAATAACGAAGTGATCACTGTATCCTGTTAACAGAAACTTTAGCATGAAACAACCTGGAAAGAAAAGAATAGGAAAACGAAAATCAGTAGGCCACTGATGAACATGAACTTTTATTAAACAACGAACAAAGAAACGATAACATAACGTAATGATAAAACCTATTAATGTCCTAGAAACAAGAAAACGTTAGAAATATGCCAGTGGTGAGAGACCAGAAAAACAGTAAGAGAAACCAAATCACCCCTCGCTGTCCCACCGCCTGCCACGCCAAAAAAATCGATAGACTAGGGAAAATGCAAGTCAGTAGAACATCCGCCCCCACTCTGGAAACTTCCAAGGTGGGGCAGGGTTGCGGCTACGCCCAGCCGGGAGCAGCCCATATAAGGCGGGTCCTGCTGCCACGCCTCGGCCAGGAGATCCTAACGTAGGGTGTAGCCGGAGGAGAGGCCGAGGCCAGCGGGACCCGGCCAGGGGATTGCCTTTACAACGCTGAAGAGTTGCAGGGGGGGGAATGTCTCCTCGACCCTCCCCTCTCTCTCCCAGTCCGGCCGCGGTGGCCCTTGAGAGTTTCAGGTAGTCCCGCCACATGCTCTTCCGGTCCGGCTGTAAAAAGTTCAATCGGGTCGGGGACAATCGATATTTGCCCGGCGGTATTGCCTCTGTGACCCTCCAGTTATTTAAATCAATGAAGAGGCAGGCGCTGGAGACTGGAAAGCAGGAAACAAGGTTTTTTATTCTCTCCGGAGGAGAACACAACGAAACGGACAGAAGGTATCGTTCTGAGGTGCTCTAACTGTATTCCTGAGGCCTGGCCTCTTATACCCACATTTATGACTTTATTGTAGATTACACATACATGTTAAAGCTTTGATGTACGGAAAAGACATTCTCGGAACTCCCCTTTGGGCCCGTTCCCACACACATTTACAGTTGAAGTCCCCACCCTAGTCACAACAGGTGATGAGCATCGCGCAGCTGGATAATCCGCCGATTCACGGAATGTGGGGGGTTTGATCGGGTCTCATGGGGTGGGGGCTTTGATCAGCCCGGGGATTCTTTGATGGGGGAAGCTTTCTATTGTACGGGGAGGGGCAAGGATGGTATCGGCAGAGCTGGGTGTCGGCTTGGGAACGGGGAGGACAAAACGGGCACACGGGGAAAAAGGGGGTTTGCATCTAAGGGCCGGAGATCATGAAAGGAAAGCAGGGAGGTGTCGCGCTGGGAACAGGATGAGGGCCTGGGGCAGAGCAGCGCCGAAGAGGGGTTTATGACTCAAGGCAGGTGCAAGCAGGGGGTGGTCAGCGTGCAGGCTTAGCGAAGGCAAAGGGCTATGTCAGGGGCCAGCGGCATGCAAAAGGGTTTGTTCTGATCGGGGCATCTTAAAATGGCGGGCGCGCACGACAAAAGTGTGGCATCAGGGGAAGAGGCAAGATGGCGCAGATAATGTTCACCAAAACGTACTAATTTTCAACAGTCCTCCCTTTAACATATTCAAGACATCTTGCTGGTTCATTTTCTACTCGGGTCTATTGTGGTGGGCATGAGAAGGAAAACGGTAGGAACCCTAGATGAAAAAATTGTAAACAATACATTTTAACATTTCTAGTTTTCAGGAGGCGGGTCTATTTGATAAACTTTGATAAACTTGTTCAGCAGGAAAGTCATAGGAATGTAATACAAAAAACGGTTCTGTAGCGAGCAGCAAGTACATATCATAACGTGAACTGGCAGGTTATTACATATTTCAGATTCGGATTGGAGCAGGATCAATACAATGGCGGCTGGGAGAGAAATGAGGCATAGCAAAAACGGTGATTGTGGATGTCAAATGTTCGAAGTTTTACGAGTTCTCATTGTTCTTTGTGGTCTTTCGTTGGCGCTGTTGAGCACCGGCGGTGGAGCTACGAGTCCAGCTCTGTTCTAAGTTCCGCGTTGCAGGGCACGACCCTTTCCTCGCGTTTCTGGTCGGTAAGGTCCTTTTCGCCCTGTGTCCTTTAAGGTGATTGTCAGAAAGTTCCGATGGAAGAAGAGCGTTCAAAACAGTCCATAGGGTAGGTCAGAGGAAAAGGGGGATGGAGCAAGGCCAAATTGGGAACAAACTAGGGGAACGAGAGACTTCAAATAGGCGGGCGTGTGACAGAATTCAGAGAGCGGGGACTTGTCGACAGGCACTGGACGTCGAGCAGGGGCATCAGGTCGACCCTTTCTTTTCATGCTGTCGAAAACAGTGCCTCGTCCTGCAGCTCTTTTCTGTCGTGGTCTCGCCTTGGCTAATGTCGCAGGTGTTCCTTAGTCTGCAGTCAGGCCTCGTGCTCCCACATCCGGTCCTTCTCTCCTCCAACAGCAGTACCCTTAAACAAGTTTGAAAAGACAGTCTTTAGAAAATTTGCAGATGGAGATAATCAAAAAGTCTATTTCTCCCCCAGCTCCAGGCAAAGAATGAAAATGCTCGTTCTCACAACTGGCATATGAAATGACCGGTGACGGGCCTGTTGGATTCACTTATGACTTTCCCTCATAATTAGTTCACGACAGTTCATCTGATGGTGACCCACCTTCGTGAGACGAACCTGGCGAAGATATGCTGTTCTCTAGAGTTTTACATTTACAAAGGGTACTGTGAGTCATCAACATGGTACTACACAGGTATTTTGCTGAGAGACGAACATGACTAAAACATCTCCTTTCTATAGATGCATCCTGCTTTTAAACTACTACGGGGTTCATTTCGGTTATTTCTTTACCTTGGGCTAATCTGTTAATCTTGTAAAACATCATTCTGGATCCTACGTAACCTTTTACAGCCCGATTACTTAATCAGGAAGGACAGGGGTTTTTATGGGAAACAACCAGGGACATATACAGGGGAGGTAACGGGGGTGATCATTTTTTTTTGGGTTTGGGTATTGCGACAATTCGGGGAGGGGAGGGTCGCGTATTCTGAGGTCCTTGTTTTATACTATAGGAGCCGTTGACATGTAGTTCCCTTATTTCGGGTCAGATTAGGGAACCTCTGTCGTCTTACCTGTCCTTTCCCTTACGGCCCAACCTTGGCTCATTGACTTCTAGCGGAAAAGGAGAGGTAATGACGCGGCCTCAGGGTGATCGTATTAAAGACAAGTTTTTGTGCAAATACTGACGGTATTTGAAGCCAATTAGGTGGTGTGCTAGGGGTGGCAGTCTGCCAATTTCGGGGTTAACCACTCGGAAGAGTGGGAGTGCAGAAATGGAGAGAGAGAGAGAGAGAGAGAGAGAGAGAGAGAGAGAGAGAGAGAGAGAGAGAGAGAGAGAGAGAGAGAGAGAGTGAGAGAGAGAGAGAGAGAGAGAGAGAGAGAGAGAGAGAGAGAGAGAGTGCAACGGCAGGCTAAATAGTACACGTGCAACAGAGAGGGTGGCAGTGTATTCAAGAAAGGCTATTTAGTGCATTACACAGTAAAGGGCATTCGCGGGTCTGCGTTAGGATCTTGTAATCATGCAGTTTGAGCATTAGGCAGGGTAGAGGGGACGCGCCTTGAGAAGAAGGAAAGAAGAAAGGAGGTACCATTTTGTCGCACTTCTCGCATTCTCGGTCCTTCGACCAGTTGGGTCGACGCCTCAGTCACACACACACATTCCCTCATAGTTTCGCATCATACGTGACATGGGTTCATTCGTCCGGTCTGGTTTAAGGGTGATCACTTTGTATCAGGGTTGTGCTAATTTTTCGGGTTTGTTCGGTACGTGAGTAGTCTGCAGGCATGCTTAGACGCCACCTTGCGGCGCTAGTCCGTTTCGTGCATTAGACATGGCAAGGTTTCGGATCTTCGCCACACCTCGGCTGTAATCTCTGATGTAACCTGCAGAGGGAGGAAAAAAGGGGGGGGGGGGTGGGAGACAGCATTCGCGCACATTCAAATACATGGATTCATAAGTCCTTTACTTACCTCTTACTCGTCTTTCCTCCTCGGGGCAGGGTCCCTGGGGGTATGGTTTCTGGAGTCGAGGGGGGGTAGTGTGTTCATATAGGTCGTGTGCGGGGAAACGTAAAAAGGAAACCAGAGGTGCCTAGTGCGAGGTATCTAGTCAAAAGGATGTATCTCACTATCGGGGTCCTTAAACCTTTTTCAACGCTGTGGCGTCTAAGGTTCTTCGGTTCTTGGGCCCCTGATACTTTGGAACGTGGTACTTTATAATATTTACATTATTTTATTTCTCCCTCCTTTACATTCCCTCATTTACACCGTTCGTTTTACCCATCCTTGGAAGTCAAGATCTTCCTCTACGCGAGAGTTCATGAGTCAGACGCGTACCTTGAAGGCGGAGTGTCGTGTTGTCGATCCGATCCGTCCTCCAGGGCTGGGCAACCATCTTCTTTTAACCTTAAAGAGAGAGCAGAGCAGGGTGCACAGAAAAGAACTTTCCCACCGATCCCACATTCTTAAAATAAAGCATGCAATATCCGTCCATAGTTTCAAAAACTTTATTTTTCAAAATCATTTCAGCATGTGGATTATGAGGGTGCGGTCGTATTTGGCCGGTCGTGGCAATGGCTAAAGTGCGTACAGTGGGGGGTGTCGTTTGCAGCAATAAAAACATCGGAAAGTTTTACTCGTTCATTTGTAAGTAACTAAAACGTCTATTAATTGGCTGGGGGTTCGGGGGCATTTAATTTCATAATTCAGAAGCATAATCACAATAGTTGTAATCAGATTTCCTATATGCATACCGTACGTGTGCGTCGTAAATGAGGTTTACATCGGTTATAAAAATATAATACAGTGTACATTTGTAATCAACATTTGTAATGGGGATTCTTTCATACTGTTCGTCGAGTGAGCTCTCCTTGTCTTTTCTAGCCAAGTGTACAAAGGATCACAAAAAAAATCTCAGGACATCAAGTTTATATTAGTGCGAAGGAACACCACGAGGTGTTCGTAAGTTCCGATTGATACCAGCGCCATTTTGGGCGGGGCCGGCACAGTCCGGAAGCAGCATCAGGGGGAAATGTTTCCATTACTGGCAGTTTGGACCAGAGTCCTTTTCGGCAGTTCTAGAATTCACGCTAACAGAAGGTGTGGCAATGTCATGTTTGTTTCGTTGGCGATCAAGGCAGCCGTCCCTTACCGGAAACCTGCAAAGGCCGAAGGTTCCGCCGGGGACCTTTGTATGATCTTCAAGGCTGCGGAGATGCTGTCGGAGATGGGGGCTCGTGCTCCATGGGACAAATGTTCGAGTTATATGGCTGGCCAAAGTTACTCTAGTGGCCGGGGCCCACCTTCCAGCGGACCCAGACGCCATTTTGAGGCCCTACAGGGGCCACTCTCGTCGAGTTTGCAAGAATGGAAGAGATCCTTCGGAGTGAAAGGAAGAGGTCCCTGTTTTGTGTAAGCGGGACGTTCAGCTGGGGTGCAGCTGTGATGCCCCCACCTGGGGGGGCGAGGGAGACTCGTTCACATCGTCTCCTTCTCCCGGTGCACTCCCTGCCGCTCTTTTTCATCGCCCCGCATGAAGGTCTCTCCACATCCGGTGTTCCCCAAGTGCCACCATTGTACGTTCGGTGCTGCGCAAGTACTGGGGTGCCACCATCGTACGTTCGGTGCTGCGCAAGTACTGGGGTGCCACCATTGTACGTTCGGTGCTGTGGAAGTATTGGCACCATCGCCTGACTGGGGGTGTTCGGCGTCGGGCCGGGGGCTGGGAAACCTCCTATCGGTGGAGGTGGGAGAGGCTCGTCCGCGTCGCCTCTCCCTCCCAGCCCAACTTGGACAAATTGTTGTGGAGGTACGTGCAGGACATCCCGCCGTCCAGGACTGCTGCGGCTGTGACGGAAGAGAAAAGGAAGAGGTGCCTCGTTCTCCTCTTGACATGTGGCGGGACTACCTTAGTCTTTCCAGGCCCGTTGCGGCCGGCCAAGGAGACATGTGGCGGGACTACCTGCAAATGCCCAGGCTGCGGGCTCCTGCCTCTCCTCCGGCTCCCCCATACGTTAAGATTTCCTGACCAAGAGTTGGCGGCCGGGCTCGCCTTATATGGGTTGCCGTTGGTTGGGCGTAGCCGTAACCCTGCCCTACTTTGGAAGGTTCCAGAATGGGGGGGGGCGAATGTTCTGTTTGACTTTCATTTTCTACAGTTTATCGTTATTATTCCTTGTTTGTTGTGTTAAATTAAAAGTTCAAGTTCATTAATGGTCTACGGATTTTGTTTTACCATTTCTTTCTTTCCAGGTTGCTTTTATGCTAAGTTTCTGCTAACAGAGGTCGAGTAACACGGAAACACGTGTAGAGGGATGACGCAGATTTGTACATTACATACACACAAACTCAGACGGGGGACAGTACAAGTACGACATACAAAGACCCAAGACAAATATAAAAACAGTTATTGGTCATAATTATCTCTTTCCGTCTGTGAATTTTAAACGAGGCTGGGTTCCCGTCTTGACATTGCCCGACCTAGGAGAACTTGAGCATGCCGCTGAGATTTTCCTGGCGAAATCTGTGCCATCGGGCATAATCAAACGTGGTAGTTCTGTCTGGTCTGTCTATGTAAGTCGGGTTCTTCTTTGTCTCGCGCCTTTTCTCGTACTGTTGGTCTGTCGTTCTTGTCGGCCCTTTGCCTTTACTCACGCTCAGTAGAGTCGGGCATTGGGCTTTCCAGTGTCCGACATACCTACAAAAAGCGCATTGGTCTGACCCTAAGTCTGGTCGTCCTTTGCATAGTGTCGGGGGATAAGTCGTGGGTAGCGGTGTCCTGGGGTTGTCCTGTCGGTATATTTCTCTACTTGGTTTGTCCTCGTCGTTTCTCTGTCGTTTCGTAGCCTCCCTGCGCCACATACCGAGACTGTCGAGCATAATTGGCGTTGTCTTATTATTTCGAAGGGCTATTTCTAACGTTTCTATTTTATCAAGGTCAAAGGATCCTGCCAGTGGCCACTGTTTGTCTTGGCTATCTTCGGTATACCTGTGCCATAATTTATTATAAGCTATGGTGACTAACCCATAGTTTATGAACATGTCCTTATTAGGGGTGCCTTCTAGTGGAGCTATATGGTCCACCTCTAACACCCGGTCCGGGCTAAACAGGCTATTTATCAGTGGGGAGAAGACAGACATGACGGCTCGTAACGAGGGACTAAAAAAAGTCAGCACTGCCTATCTTATCACTAGGTGCAAAGACTAGACAGAATATTTCTATTCTACGTTGTTTGCAGGTAGTGAATACCTCATGGATCAAAAAACCAAAAGACCAATAAATAACAATGGGGAGAATGAGTAGGACCGCAAAGATCTGCGTTACCTACCCTTTTCACTATCTGCAAAAAGGGTGGTCACTTCCCTGTTTGCAGACAGGGAATCTCCAGGAAACAATATTTTTGCGAACAACAGTTCAGTTTCAAGCAATTATTAAGTGGGGGAGAAAGAAAACAAGCACGGCTGCTACCCTACCTATCCTCCACTGCTTGCAAAGAGAGAGAGCCTGTTGTTTCTCCGTTTGCAGACAGTGAATCTCCAAAATAAAAAAAAATAAAAATAAAACGAGCAATACTAGTATTTTTGAACAATCAAGCAATCAAACAAATTTTTTCGCAACTTGTCGTGGCAACACGACCTTACCCGGACCATGTGGACAGTTTCTTGTCTTCCGAATCCAGCGCCCGATCGTCCTCTTTTTCTCGTATTTCTCACGGCACTCCTGATGGTTCCCAGTCAGGACCGTAGATCACTCGAGAGAGGTCTGTTCGGAACTAGTGAAGTTCGGATGATCGGCTGCCAGACGAGGGTCTATTGGGCAAGAGCTCTCCCGATCGTTGCAGTCGTTCACTCTGTCGTCGGGACCTCTCCCACTGGATCCACGAGTCGCTGATGGGCCCCACGCTTGGGACGCCAATTGTAAAAAGTTCAATCGGGTCGGGGACAATCGATATTTGCCCGGCGGTATTGCCTCTGTGACCCTCCAGTTATTTAAATCAATGAAGAGGCAGGCGCTGGAGACTGGAAAGCAGGAAACAAGGTTTTTTATTCTCTCCGGAGGAGAACACAACGAAACGGACAGAAGGTATCGTTCTGAGGTGCTCTAACTGTATTCCTGAGGCCTGGCCTCTTATACCCACATTTATGACTTTATTGTAGATTACACATACATGTTAAAGCTTTGATGTACGGAAAAGACATTCTCGGAACTCCCCTTTGGGCCCGTTCCCACACACATTTACAGTTGAAGTCCCCACCCTAGTCACAACAGGTGATGAGCATCGCGCAGCTGGATAATCCGCCGATTCACGGAATGTGGGGGGTTTGATCGGGTCTCATGGGGTGGGGGCTTTGATCAGCCCGGGGATTCTTTGATGGGGGAAGCTTTCTATTGTACGGGGAGGGGCAAGGATGGTATCGGCAGAGCTGGGTGTCGGCTTGGGAACGGGGAGGACAAAACGGGCACACGGGGAAAAAGGGGGTTTGCATCTAAGGGCCGGAGATCATGAAAGGAAAGCAGGGAGGTGTCGCGCTGGGAACAGGATGAGGGCCTGGGGCAGAGCAGCGCCGAAGAGGGGTTTATGACTCAAGGCAGGTGCAAGCAGGGGGTGGTCAGCGTGCAGGCTTAGCGAAGGCAAAGGGCTATGTCAGGGGCCAGCGGCATGCAAAAGGGTTTGTTCTGATCGGGGCATCTTAAAATGGCGGGCGCGCACGACAAAAGTGTGGCATCAGGGGAAGAGGCAAGATGGCGCAGATAATGTTCACCAAAACGTACTAATTTTCAACACGGCCACCAACGGTCGGGGGGCCGAGGCCGACGGGATCCGGCTGCAGCCGATAAACCAAGGAACCCGTTCATGGGGCCAGAGCAAGGGGCGTCCGGCCGACATCCACCGGAAGCCCGGCCCGAAGACGGACGGGACACTTCTTCTTTCTTGAATAATGGCTTTGACAAAACTGGGGGGGATGTCTTGCACATGCCTCCGACCCCCCCCCCCCCCTCGGCTCATCGCCTGGTCCGGCCATAACAAATCTCAAGCGAGACGCCGTGGGGTGCACTGGGAGGGAGAGACGATGCGAACAGGCCTCTCCCGCCTCCCCAGTGGAGGCTTCCCACCTGCACCCTCAGCGCTCCAAGCGCCCGGAAAAGGGTTCTTCCACTGTGGCGATGCTGCAACGTCTCGCCCGGCAGGGTGGAGCCCGTCCGCTCATTTGACCCCGCGATCGCCAGTAGCTACCGAACTCTCAAAATGGCGGTCGACCTGGCAAGAGCGGGCCCAGCATAAAGAAATGGCCCGGTCACTGGTTGACTCCACCACCGTAGTCCTCCACGACCTTGAAGATTCTAGAGGAGCCGCGGGAGTCTCCGACCCCCGCAGACACCCCCGATGGGGAATGACTGCCATGATCGCCCGTGGAGTGACGAAACTGTATCCGCGGGACGTCGGCGCTCCCATGCTGGCGCCAGCCTCACTTTGAATTACTAGAATCCTGCAGACCTCAGTTCCGGTGAAAGCACAGTGTGACCCGGTAGGAAAAATTGTTGCACCCCCTCCCCTTTTTGACTGATAGTTCAAACCACCGATCCTTTCCTTTGCCCTTTTAACGGAACTTTGGACTGCCTCCCCCTCTTTTACATTTTCTAGAGAAAACAAAACATTAACCACTACATTAGCATAGCAGTTGACACCAGAACTGTTTTCAAATTGAAAACCAACAACATCTTCAACAGAATCCTTTTTGTTTCTGCTGTGACCCTGCTACAGCACAGGCATTGTCCCCAGCAGTAATTCTGCAATGCCGGTAAGAATAGCTGTGGTGCCTACTGGACTCACTCACCCCCGCGGCGCCCCACGCCGTTATTTGCTGGGCGGCAACTTACTAGACATCACTTTCGTGCCATCTAGATTTCAGCGCGTTCTGCTGCCTTGGAACTATTCGCACAACAGACTGCTACTGACGACCCACCCACAGGCAACATCTTCTGAATTTTCATAATTTGAAAGAACTAGTAACATGTCCTCATCAGGAATTCAAAAGAAATTGCCACGGTCTCTTCGTTGTTTAAATGTTTTTACTGTTTTTGTTTTGTTGTATATATTTATATGTTATTAAAGTTTTATATTCCTACTACTTTGTTGGAGTGCTATATATTTTTAATGTGACACATAATTGTAAAAACTTTGATGTACAAAGAGTCATTCCTGGAATCTTCCGCTTCAGGCTCGGTCCCCTCCCCAATCACAATACAGGATGGTTTTCAGATAGTAGGAACACGTGTGGTGTGACGGATCTCATCGGGTGTGGGCCTTGATCTACTATAACTCCTTTGAAGAGGGGTGATTCTTTACAGCTGGAGCCATAAACTACATCTGCAGGGCTAGCTGATAGCCTGGACAATCGGACACAGAGGAAGAGGAGTGTCAGAGGGTGCGGTAGTGAATAGGGCGAAAGGGAGGTGTCGGGCGGGCACAGAGTGTGATTCTCAGGGAAGAGCAGCGCAGATGGGGGGAGGTTTATTGCCCATGCATAAGACAGAGAGCGGGGGTGACCAGTGCCTGGGGAAGATGCTTGCGAGGGTGGGGAGCCATGCTACGAATCGACAGCGTGCAGAGAGTGGGTCTGGTCAAGGCATCTAAAATGGCTGCCGTGCACGACAAAAGTGTGGCATTTCAAAAAAGGCAAGATGGCGCAAACAATGTTTTTCAACACTTCCTCATTTCCTTCGAATCGAACGTTAACAGACGTTGGTGCATAGTACCAAAGTTAAGCGATATTTATCGCTAACGATGCTTACCAACGAATTTTTTACCGCTAAGCATCGTCAGAAATTATCGAAGATAAACCTTGCTATTATCAAGGTTTATCGCAAATGCGATAAAAAACGGCCGCAATGCATGAATATCGCTAAAAAGTCAGCGATATTCATGCATTACCGAGCTAATGCTCTTAGCCATGTTATCCACCTCCCATTGGATAACATGGCTAAGAACTGCTCAGGGCAGGTGTTACTTTTTGGAGATACTCGCGCTTAGCGCGAATATCTCCAAAAGTTGGTAATAGGAGATATATATCTTGCATGTTGTAATGCAAATTATTGTGGTATATGGAACTCATACCATAATCTCTCAGGAAAGCAGAAACTGATCCTTTTGGGACCGCCTGAGAAGGCCTAGGGGGTGAGGGGTACTCTACTTTGCCCCCTTTTCACGTTCCGAACTATTTTATTTTACTCTCTTCTGTAATTACACAAAATAGCAGCGATAAGATGCATCAGAGACACACAGTGAGAGAAAGGAGGCCGGAGATGAAGAAGAGATGTCAAATACACATTGGAGATAATATAGTGGGAGAAGGGAAGTAAATATGAGTAAACTTACCATGTAACATAAAAATGTTGCACTCTATACTATAAGTCTCATTTTATACTACAATCACTTCGCTACAACCTCATAAATTAAAAATAAAAATGAATAATGTCTCAAACAATTTTTGATTTCTAAATATAAATTTATTCTTCAGAATTTTCTAAATTTGAAAGAACTAGTAACATGTCCTCATCAGCAATTTCCTCTTCAATCATCTCATCTGGAATCTCCTCATTAAAAGTCTGCAATGATGATTCTTGTAACTCTATGGTCTCCAAACATTCGATAAATTCGCCATCAACAGATTGATCAAAAAAATCATTTAAGTCATCTCCTCCTTGTGACAATATTTCATTATTGGTGCTGTCAATTTCAATCAATGTAGTGGAATCATTCAAGTCATCTCCTCCTTGTGACAATATTTCATTATTGGTGCTGTCAATTTCAATCAATGTAGTGGAATCATTCAAGTCATCTCCTCGTGACAATATTTCATTATTGGTGCTCTCAATTTCAATCAATGTAGTGGAATCATTCAAGTCATCTCCTCCTTGTGACAATATTTCATTATTGGTGCTGTCAATTTCAATCAATCTAATGAAATCATTCAAGTCATCTCCTCCTTGTGACAATATTTCATTATTGGTGCTCTCAATTTCAATCAATGTAGTGGACAATTCAAAAGAAATTGCCACAGTCTCTTCATTGTGAGCCATTTTATTTTGAAATTGCTTGCTGTAAATTGCAGAAAAAAATAATCACTTTCATTTATCGTTTTTAGTAATACATAATATAAAACTAACTTTATCAAGTATTTAGTATAACAGAAGGACTGCAAATAAATAACAGAAAACATTTTTCAAATTATCTTCAAGTGTACAACATAGTTCCCCTTACAAAGAAATTGCCACGGTCTCTTCATTGTGAGCCATTTTATTTTGAAATTGCTTGCTGTAAATTGCAGAAAAAAATAATCACTTTCATTTATCGTTTTTAGTAATACATAATATAAAACTAACTTTATCAAGTATTTAGTATAACAGAAGGACTGCAAATAAATAACAGAAAACATTTTTCAAATTATCTTCAAGTGTACAACATAGTTCCCCTTACAAATTAACAACTCACCTTTTTAAAAGTAGGAGAAGTGTTAGTACTGTGTAAATCAAACACCAGAAATTCACCACCAAAAATTCCTCACAAATGTACCTCAGACAGTAGTATCACAAAATGGCTGTGGTTTCCTCTCATTTGAGATATATACATAACCAATTAACTTTCATCACACACAAATACAAAACCAAAGTAACATTTTAATTGGTTCTAAATTTCAACACTTTCAAATGTGTTTTCCCCATGCAATTTTCCATAGGACATTTACATACGTCTACAGCCTGAATGGCTGAACGGAATTACACCAAACTTGGCAAAATGGTACATCAAACCTAAGAGGTCAGGAAGGATCTACTATGCCCCCTTATGGTCATTTGCCCCTTCGCTTTGGCCTCCTCTTGTCTCTCGATCCTACCGAGAGACAAGATGGCGGCCGCTACGGACTGTTTGTAATGTTGACAGACGCCGGAGAACCAATCAGCTTCGCAAAGCTCCGTAACGCGAAAAGTACGCGAAGCGGAGCGCTGTTACAGATATATATCTTTTTTTGAACGTTAATTTCTCAAAATCCACTGGAGCACATATATTGAGACCTAGCAAAGGCACATCGGGCTACCAGTCCCTAATATTTTGCCAAGTTTCGTGCAAATCCATTCAGCCGTTCGATTATTGACATTTAGATACGTCTACAGCCTGAATGGCTGAACAGAATTACACCAAACTTGGCAAAATGGTACATCAAACCTAAGAGGTCAGGGAGGATCTACTATGCCCCCTTATGGTCATTTGCCCCTTCGCTTTGGCCTCCTCTTGTCTCTCGATCCTACCGAGAGACAAGATGGCGGCCGCTACGGACTGTTTGGAATGTTTACAGACGCCGGAGAACCAATCAGCTTCGCTTCACAAAGCTCTGTTGCGCGCAAAGTACGCGAACTGGAGCGCTGCCCGGTCCGCTGTTACAGATATATATCTTTTTTTAAACGTTAATTTCTCAAAATCCACTGGAGCACATATATTGAGACCTACAAAAGGCACATCGGGCTACCAGTCCCTACAATTTTGCCAAGTTTCGTGCAAATCCATTCAGCCGTTCGGGCTAAAAGTGAGGCCAACCGCCCTATGGAAAACTCAATGTTAAAAACACGTTTTGGGACCCCCCTTTTTTCTCGACCCCCCCTGGACGAACCCCCCCCCAATTTTCAGGGGCTGCTCAGAAACAAAATGTGCCATTTTCCTGAAAATTTCAGCCAATTCCGTCCACAAACGCCAAAGTTATTAGACATAGAATTTTCAAAAATCCCATAGAGAAAAAATCCTAACTATATATACCTACTGGCGACCGCCAGTAGGTAATATATATATATATATATATATATATATATATATATATATATATATCTATATATATATATATATATATTTCTGCATCTGGGCCCTTTTCAATCTAAAGAGAAAACGGTCTCCTCCGGAGTTCCCCAAGGGTCCATCCTAAGTCCCCTCTTTTTTAACATTTACCTCATCCCTCTCCTCACCCTGATTGAATCATTCAGCATAACTGTCACCTCATATGCCGATGATACTCAGTTGATCATCCCCCTAGACGACAACTCCAACATTGCAGAGCTCAATCTTAAATATTGCCTAACTGCTGTATTCCAATGGATGGACTCCAACCACCTCCGTTGTAACTCAAATAAAACAGAGATCCTCCCCATCGGAAAGAACGCCTCTTTCTGTCCTGCCCTGTGGTGGCCTGATAATTCTGCTGCCCCCCCCCCCCCAGACCGTCACTACCGCTAGAAACCTCGGGGTACTTTTTGACTCTGATCTTTCATTTGACCATCATGCCACGACCGTGGCCGGCAGATGCTTCGGCATAATCAAATCCCTCAGAATTTTTTTTTACTTTCTTCCCCTAGATTCTAGAAAAACGGTAACAGTAGCCCTCATTCTTTCGCGCGTGGACTACTGCAACGGCCTCCTGGCAGGGACCAAGAAGTCCACCCTCTCCAAACTCCAAAGTGTTCTACACACTGCCGCCCGCCTGGTCTTAAAATTACCTCGCAAATCCTCAATCTCCGCAGCTCTAAAGACCTTACATTGGCTTCCCCTGCACAAGAGAATACTTTTCAAGATTCTCATCGTTGCCTTTCGGGCCTTTAACAAAACAGGTCCTGTTTACCTTACTAGACGCTTCCTACACTACAACCCGAGTCGTTCCCTCCGCTCTGCCCAAGAAAATTTCATGGCCTCTACCAGGTTTAACCTGAAGTCTAAAGGAGGTAAAACCCTAAGCTCCCTGGCTATCAAAGCCTGGAACAGCATGCCCAGACACCTAAGACATCAGACACTTGAGAAGCCTTTTAGAAAACTTCTCAAAACATGGATTTTCAATCTCCCCGACGAGTGGACCAAAGCTTCCATTTAGCCTCCCCCTTACCACTCTGCGACCTGGCCTCAAGGACTATTCAGCGCCATGATGCTCCTTCCGGAGCGAACGCCGCGCTCTATAAATACCCCTCCAAATATCCAAATATCCAAATATCCAAAATATCTGTGGCTTCTAGGTGCTATATAAATAAATATATATATGTATAGATATATTTCTTTATATAGCGCCAAGAATCCACAGATACAAAGAATGTAGAGCACCATGCACCCCCGAACAGGGTAGCGTGGGGGTACCGAATATAGAAACCAGCCATGATCTATGCCGGTAACAGAGGTGGGGCAGTGTAAAGGGGGATTTTGAGGGACCATACAGAGGGAAAATTAAATAATTAATTTTCCCGCTGCATCGTCCCTCGAAATCCCCCCTTACATCGCCCAACAGCTGTTACCTACACGGATATCGCCTGATAGAAACCAACTATCAGGAATCTAAACACATCTATCTCATGGAGTGGATGAAGGGAGATTTGGTCAAAGAGTGGTGTTCAGTAGATTTCAGCTTAGCAAAGAGATCCCTGTGGGTGATGCCATGGATTCCAAAATCTCAGAGGCAGAGATAATATACCGGTCACCAGTAGTGTCTATGGTGATGAGTACATGGGACATATTAAATAACAAAGGTAAATTGACTATTTATACCACTATGAGGGCAATACCTACTTTAACCCAGGTTGAAAGAAGGATATGTTTCACAAATGGACTGAGATAGGATGCTTCGGATTGGGGGATATGTTTTAAGGGGATCAAATTTTGAGTTTTGAGACTAGGAGGCAAGAATTTAGCTTTTTGGAGGGGGAACAGTATTGATGTACACAGGTGAGACAATGGGACCACCAACCATTGATAAGGCAGGTCACTACCAAAGGCTTAATGCCAATGGAAAAATGCCCTAAATCACATTCTGAAATTTAACATGGGGCCACTGACCTAGGCCATGTCCTACAGAAACTCAAAGGGAGAAATAAAGCAGCCTGCAGGAAGGCATGGAAAATAGTGCAGGTCTCCACCTAAATGATGATCAGTGGCAAAAGATACTCATTGGAAACATCAGCCATGCTAGCTACGGCAAGGGTAAGGTGACACTGTACAAGATACTTTGTGGATGGCGTTTATCCCCTGAGAGATAATATGCCAGCTATACATACACACACCAGTAAGACAAATGTTGGAAGGGTTTCAGTGAAGTTGCAATGGTCTTGCAAATCCTGTTGAGTTGTCCTAAGATATGGGAGTTTCAGGAGAATATTTTGGGGGCAATGACAGAGATTACAGGAGGTGAGATACACAAGTGCCCTAAAGTAGACGTAATGAGACACCCCTATGAAGAAAAGCAAGCTTATCTCATCCTACTAGTAGCAGGTAAGCAGGAGTTTTGGCACACTGGAGCAGGTCAAGGGGTCCTACATGGGAAATCTGGTGGGTGAGGATCTGGTCGTTATTACCCATGGAAAAGCTGGCAAGTGGTATACACAATTTGTGGAACATGAGTATAGTTACTATTTGATGTTTGTAGAACTGGAAAATAAGGAACATCATTAAAATAATCTGATTCCTTGCCCCCATTGGTATATAAGGGAATATCTTGAAATGACTGTGAACAAGGAGCTCTTGTTCCAAAACGCATAAGGCTTGCAATTTCTTTCTGATGAAAGAATGCTGGTTGCCTGCACTTGGATTCATGGAATCAGTCTGTTCTAGAGTGCGTTTTTTAACTTTTTAACTGGGAATAAATAGTTGAACATTTTATTTTACTGCAGTGCAGCAGTGAAGACTGCACCACCCTTTAAACGGAAGCAGGGGCCATGAAGACACAGAACTGTTGAGTCTGTCAGTGGGAGAACAGAATTGGCATAATTACCAACATTTCTCTTTTCAGAGGCCCACCAGAGAGTAAGGAAAATACAAAGTGACAGTCCCTCCTGGCAGCACAACAGCTTTTCTTCCTGGCAACATGTCCAGAAGTTTTCTGAGTATATGGTGTCCGAGGTCCAGTACTTATACCCATTTCAGCCTTTGAAGTCAGGAGACTTCAAAGAAAGGTCTTTGTAGTCCACAAGATCCTATTCCTTTCTTGACACACTACAGGGGGTGGAGATTTCTTTGTGCGGGGACAGGCACAGCCCTATTCAGGTGAAAGTGTCAAATCCTCCCACTACTCTGACTCAGGAAGGCTTGTCAGCCTGGTGATGGGCCATCAGAATATGCAGGGCACACCTCAGCTCCCTTTGTGTGAGACTGTCTAGAGTGAATTCACAAAGCCCAACTGTCATCCAACCCAGACGTGTAATGGAGGGACAGGCAGAGGCACCAAATAGTTAAGTAAGAAAATCCTACCTTTCTAAAAGTGGCATTTCAGACCTGTAATTTAAAATCCAACTTCACTTACTGATGTGTTTTAAAATTGTGAGTCCAGAGACACGAAACTCCTATTTTCTGTCAGCTCCTATTTAAAAGATACAATTGTAAGGTGTTACAATGCAGCTCCAGTGCTAGCCTATGACAGAGATAGGCCTTGCTGTAGTGAACAAGGAATTTAGCGGTTTTTCACTACTTGGACATGTAAAACTTAAAAGCACATGTCCTACCTTTTAAATACACTGCATCCTGCCCAATGGGCTACCTAGAGCCTACCTTAGGAGTGCCTTAGATGTAATAAAAGAGAAGGTTTGGGCCTGGTAAGTAGGTGAACTTGCCAGGTCGGCATGGCAGTTTAAAACTGCACACACAGGCTCTGCCGTGGCAGGCCTCAGACCTGTTTGCAGGGCTACTCAAGGGGTGGCACTGTCAGTGCTGCAGGCCATTAGTAGCATTTGATTATACAGGCCCTGGGCACACCTAGTGCCATGTGCAAGGGACTTACTAGTAAAGCAAATATGCCAGTCATGGAGAAACCAATTACCATCAGGTTTTAGTCACAGAGCACTTGCACTTTAGCACACTGGTCAGCAGTGGTAAAATGCCCATAGCAATAAAGCCAGCAAAAACGAAATTCAGCACACAGTCAAAAACAGGAGGTCAGAAGAAAAAAGACAGGGGAACCACACCAAAAGATGCCGGGTGTAACACATGCCCCCCCCCCCCCCCCCCAGCTGAAAGTGGGGAGAGCTACCCAACCTCTTGGGAGCTATCATCACTAAGGCAGAACAACCTGGAAAGACCATCAGTGTTGGCGTGTTCTGTTCCAGGGTGGTGTTCCACCGTGAAGTCCATTCTCTGTACAGAGATGGACCACTTCAGCCGTGTAGGATTCTCACCCCTCCTCTGCATTAACCATTTGAGGGGCCTATGGTCTGTCTGAATCCAGAAGTGAGTCCCAAACAAGTAGGGCCTTAGCTTCTTTAGCACCCAGACCACAGCAAAAGCTTCCCTTTCTATTGCGCTCCACCTCTTTTCCCTGGGAAATAACCTCCTACTAATGAAGGCTACAGGTTGATATGGCCCCTTTTCACTTAGCTGTGAAAGCACGGCTCCCACATGATGCTCTGAGGCATCAGTCTGCACCATAAATTCCATGGCGAAGTCACGATCCAGGAGCATGAGTGTCATGCACTTGGTTTCCTTCAGGGTGTCAAAAGCTGTCTATCGAGCCTCTGTCCAGATCACCTGATGTGGCTGCTTCTTGGAGGTCACCTCTGTCAAGTGGGCAACAATGGTGCTGTATCCCTTTATGAATCTCCTGTAGTAACCAGTGATACCTATATAGGCTGTCACTTCTGTCTGGGTCTTGGGGGCTGCCCAAGCCTAAATCTTTGGCTGTAGGGGCTGCACCGTGCTGGTCCCTACCTGGTGTCCCAATTACACAAGAGACCCTTGCCCTATATGGTACTTACTGGCCTTGATAGTGAGGCCTGCACTTTACAGGGCTTTCAACACCTCCTGAAGTTGGTACAAATGGTCCTCCCAACTGGAGCTAAAGATGGCAATGACGTCAAAGTAGGTTGCACTGAAATTCTCCAACCCAGCTAGTACCTGGACAACCAACCTCTGGGAAGTTGCAGGGGTGTTCTTCAACCCAAAAGGCATGACCTGGAACTGGTAGAGCCCCTCTGGTTTTGAGAACGCTGGCCTCACTAGTGCCCCCTCAGCCAAGGCAATCTGCCAGTACCCAGACGTTAGGGCAAACGTGCTGAGGAACTTGGCAGCTCCAAGCCGATCAGTGAGCTCATCAGCTCGAGGGATGGGGTGTGCGTCAGCCTTGCTGAAAGCATTGAGTCCACGGTAGTCAACATAGAACTATAATTCAGGCGTGACACCGGGTGGGGCAGCCTTGGGAACCAAAACCACTGGGCTAGACCAAGGACTGTCGGAGGGCTCAATCACCCCTAACTCCAGCATCTTAGAGACTTCTTCATTGATGCTGTTCCTCACTCTGTCACACAATCTGTAAGATTTGTGCTTAAGAGGCAAGCTGTCCCCAGTGTCAATATCATGTGTGCACTATTGGGTGACTCCAGGGATGAGTTAGAACAGAGAGGCAAACTGTTGCAGCAGCTGGCGATAGTCCCTCTGCTGTTCTAGGGTCCAAGTAGGGGAGAGAATCACACCCTCTACTGACCAATCCTGCTCTTTGGAAGACAGGAGTTCGGGGAATGATTCACTCTCTTCTTCCATCCCATCGTTAGTGACTAAGAGCATGGAAAACTCAGGCCTCTCAAACTGTGGTTTGAGGCGGTTGGTGTGTAGGACTCTCAGAGGGTTCCTAGGAGTCTGCATGTCCACCAGTTAGGTGACATCACTCTTGCGCTCCTTCACCTCAAATGACCCAGACCAGAGGTCTTGTAGAGCACGGGGCTCTACTGGTGCCATCACTCACACCTTCTGACCAGGTTGAATCTCAACCAGAGCGGTATTCTAGTCATACCATCATTTCATATCCTCCTGGCTAGCTTCCAGATTCTGCTGGGCGAGTTTCTGGAAGCGGGTGGTCTGGGTTCGGAAGGCCTGCATGTAACTGAATACATCCTAGCGTGGCTTACTTGGAGCTTGCTGCCAGCTCTCCTTTACAAAACTGAGAGGTCCTTTCACAGGGTGCCCACACAGAAGTTCGAAACAGCTTAACCCAACCCCCTTCTGAGGTACCTTACAGTAAGCAAACAGAAGGCATGGCAAGAGTACATCCCACTTACGCCTCATGGATTCCGAGAGACCCAAACTCATGCCCTTCATGGTATGGTGGAACCTTTCAACAAACCCATTGCTTTGGGAGTGGTAAGAAGTGGGGAACTTGTAGATTACACCACATGCCTTCAACATGGCCTTCATGTACAAAGACATGAAGTTGGTACCAAGGTCAAATACCACCTCCTTGGGACTACCCATGTGGGTAAATATCCCCATCAGTGCCCAGGCCACGGTGGGTGCAGTCACCATCCTCAGAGGGATAGCTTCTGAATACTGGGTGGCATGGTCCACCAAGACCAGGATGAGCCTGTTGCCCACAGCAGTCTTGGGATCCAGAGGCCCCACAATGTCAATGCCCAGCAGCTCAAAAGGGGTGCTCACAACAGGAAACGGTTGTAGAGGAGACGTGCATCTCCCTCCAGATTTGCCATTCACCTGGCAAGTAGGATGGGACCTACAGAACGCATCTGCGGCCTCCTTCTTTGGTGGCCAATAGAAGTGGGTTACAAGCCTGTCAAAGGTCTTGTTCTGCCCTAAATGGCCTGCCGGAGGCACATCATGAGCCAAACCCAGTGGGGATGCTCTGAAGCACTGGGGTACCACCAGCACAGAGCTACCCCAGGCTTAGCAACCTTAGGCTCGCTATAAAGGAGATTGTTCTCCCAATAGATCAGGTATGATCCTGATGCCTTACTAGCTGCCTGGTCCTCAGCCTGTTTCTGAAGACCCACTAGAGTGACCATTTAGAATTCCTCCCTGGTGGGGCCTTCTTCCCTTCCTGCTACCAATATGTCAGCTCAGGCAGGTCCCCCAGTTCGGCCACATCTTCCCATGTAAGTTCTGGGTTATCCCCCTCAGGTTCAGTTCCGTCCCGGGTGGTGGGAATTTCAGGAGCAGGTTTCCCGTGCCCCTTGCCCCCCCTCTTCCTGGCAGGCACCTTGACCACTGTTTCAGACTCCATGTCCTTCTGATCACCCTCTCTGGCTGCCATGGACCTTGTGGTCAGGCACACCCATTCTGGCAATCCCAACATCTCCAAGTACACCTGAGTTCACACTCTTTCCAGGCAGTATGCTCTAGGTCGTTGCCTGGTGAACAATCAACAGGCATGGATGGACTCTCAGCTACTTTCAAGGAACCCGAGACCCTCCCTCATTCAAAGGGAACCTGAGCCACCACACGTTGGAGCTTACTGTTGTCTGTAGCAACTACTTGGTGGACCACAAAAGGGACTACCTGCTCTTCAGACAGCAGATGACATCGGGCAGTTGTCATACTGGCTCCTGTGTCTCTCGGAGCCTCCAACCTCTTCCCATTGATTGTTACCCACTGCCTGTACTTGTCAGGTATAAAGGTTTGTTGAACCACTCACTGTCACCCAGGGAGACTAGGGTCATCTCAGCTGGCTCCCCACCTCTAACAAGGACCAACTCCTCCCCAAGTGCTACACTCGCCATCCCCAGTGACTGCCCACCGGTGGGGGGCTGTGACCACTTGGGACACTAGAGGTTCTCCTTGAAGTCCCCTTCCTGATAACAGGCCAAACTCCTCAAGGGTCTCTTCCCTGGAGACTTTCGTGAAGGAAACCAACTCTTCTGCTTAACAGCGGGTTGGGAATCCATATCCTGGGAACTGGTTTGGAGCCCTTTAGAGAACTCCTTAATCTTATTATTTTATGTCCCCCTCTTCCTTCTGCTGGGGACCCTGCCAACCTTGGCTGAGTCACCCACATACAGATTCTTGTGGACCCTGATGCCGAGTGTGGGAAACTGGCCTAGTATATGATGTCCACTTATGTAAGTGGGCACCTTGCACCAGTCCAGACAACTCTTATGGTGATTTAAGAGGTATTAGACACCTAAGAAACCTCTTTAAGTGGTAGCTGTGGAGAGCAGCCTTCAGGCTTAGTCCAGGAGGAGTGTAAAGCAGCTTGCAATCTTATAGTATAGAATAAAGGAAAAAGAACCACACCAAGTATTTATGAAAATATGTATTTATTATATAATACTCTCTAATACGTTCAGGTATTTCCTACACGAAGATAAAAACAATGCACACAATACTTAGCAAAGGAATACAGTAAATAGCACAGAATACACATTGGGACACAGTGGGGACCAAACTATATATTAAGAAAGTGGTATAAGAACCATGACTCGAGTCTGGACGATGTTGAGAGGGTGTAAAAGTGCTGGGGACCCACGGAACCACCCAAGGGAAGTAGATAGGGACCCCACGGAGAGCGTGTACAGTGCGGAAACATGACCGCGTGCGCCGTACAAGTGTAAGTGTAAGTCATGGTTGGATTTTTAAAGATTAAGGACCCTTCCCAGTGTACCCTGAAGAAACCCTGTGGAAGACAGAAGGTTGGAGAGCCTGCCCACATGTGGATACCCTAGTACCCACGTTATCTACACCAGGGAAGCCGGGTGCATACATGTGAAGTGGTGTCGGAAACCGCTGTTGAACCCAATGGAGAACTTCAGAAAAGTACCGCTGCTGGAAAAGGAGAAAGTGTCAGGTGGAATCTAAGGATGCATTCTAGATGAGAGGTACCTGCAAGCAGAGGGGACAGAGTCTTTGTCACTCAGGAGGGAACAGGAGACTTAGAAGACGAATCCCCCCGAAGTTGTGTGTTGCGGGCGGGAGGACGATGACCTTGACTCTGCAGCTGTGAGGACCAGGCGACACTGAGGAGGACCAGAAGCCATGCACGAGCTGCCCCCACGTAGGATGGCGAGTGTTGAGGGGTTTGGTGTCTGGTGGAGCACCAACAAGCTTTGGCAAATGCAACCAACACAGCTGATGAAGAAGGAGCAATGTTGGGACCAGCAAGGTCCAGGAGACTCACCAAAAGCAGGGGAGTCAGGGCAGGGCCCAAGCAATCAGGGGCACCCAAAAGAAACAGAGGTGACCCTCAAGAGTACCCACAGGCCTGAAGCACTGGAGTCGCAAGAGGACCTCGAGCAGCTCACCAAAAGATGCAGGCCACGGTACACACGATGTGGTGTGGCTGAAGTTTCTGGTCACTGGAGGTGCTTGAGATTAGGGCTACATGGAGGCTGAAGATCTTGTTGGAAGGAAGTCAGCAAGCCTTTGCAACTGCAAGTTGACGCAGTGCACAGGGGTTCGGTTATTGCACCCCCACGAGGGATACTGGCCTCAAACTTGGTAAGAGGGCAGGGCAAGCCACGGGAACTTTGGAGAACCACCACCTGTGTTGCAGAATCTTTCAGAGTTTGGAGGAGCTCAGAATCATGTGACCGGTTGACTCAGTTATGGTGCCTGTGAATGCAGGGAAGTGACTCTTTCACTTCAAGGGAGATTCCTTCAGGTGTCTTTGATGCCCACAGGGCTTGAAGGTTCCTGTATGGTGCACAGGCACAGACGATGCTGCAGACTGGAAAGGAAGACGAAGTCGAGCCCAAACAAAGTCCAGAGTGTCCAGATGGTAAAAGAAGTGGTGTCTGATCTGAATCTTGTCCCATGACAAATCTAGGGACCTACCCACAGGTAAGCCCTTAAGTACCCAAAGGAAAGGGTTGTGATGATTCAGGGGCCCCTCCCAGGGGAGGGTCTGGACAGGGGGGAGGTTACTCTTTTGTCCACTTCCGTGCTAAAGCAGGAGCCAACAGCTCCCAGGACTGGTTTGGACTGAACTATGCACGGGGACACCAAATGTGCTCCTCATGCAGATTTAGTGGCGCTGACAAGCTCACTCACCCAGTCCCAATACACTAAATCCTGTCTGGGAGGTGGTTACACCTCCGTGTGACAGGGTGCCTATTGTTCTGCCTTGCCCTGCTCAAGATTGGCTTAGCAGCAGGAGGGCAGAAATGTGTCTCTGGTCGGCAGCAACTATTTTGTGCTGTCGGGGTCTAGTAGACTGGCACCGGGAACACTGAGAGCCTAACAGAGGGCTCTTCCAGTGCTTGAAATTACGCCTCCCACGTTGTTTATGTTGGGAGGGTGTGACTACAACATGTTTGATACCAAACATGATAGGATTCGTTGCAGCCTGTTTCAAGATGGTCATCGCATAATTACGTGGTGCTCCTCTTTATGGTATATGGCTGCTTCACTGACAACCCCAAGAGAATGGACTCCGTAGGATGTAGGGATGTCCTGCTCATCCAGGGGCACCCTCACACTTAGAACCAAGCTCCCTGCCTTCAAGATTGCAAAGGCCTGTTATAGGTCTGACTTATAGGGTTTAAGTTCAGTGACCCAAGATATAGGAAACTTATATCTCTAGTAAGAAGTGCATGCACCAACTTACACAGGCTGCAATGGCAGGCCTGTAGTTCCATTTTGAATGGTCTCTCATGGGTGGCATAATACATGCTTCAGCCCTTGGGAGGCCTCTGGGGTACCTGTGCCCTGGGTACCTTAGTACCAAGCAGCGCAGGGTTCACGGTGAATTTCCAGGTCGGTGGCAGCGCGTGAGATTCGCTGGGGGGATCCTGTGTTAGTGTGAGCTGATCCTTCATCTACGAGCTCGCTATTTACATTTAAAAGCTTGTCAGGCTACTCAGTGAGCGCAGCATGATTTAGATGCTGGCGCCAAACATCTTTTTAAAAATTGCCACTTACTATGTTTGAGCACTGATTTTAATACTTATATCTTCAACTGCTTTTTTTGCACATTCTTGCTCCTTCTGCGGCCTCCCTCGCCCCGTTCCACCGCAGCTGACTGTGCTGTTTGAGTGGAGGGCGAGGCGCCATCTTGGGCTGTGTTGTTCCTGAAGCCTGGCTGGAGTTAGCGGTCTAGCGCTTTTGGGGAGGCAGGGCATAAAAAGCATATGTGTTTCCGGGAGCGCAGCGGACGGGCGCAGCGGGCGCGCCGATGGCGCGCGAAGGTGCGCCTAAGGTAAGCCCGTCTGCGCCCGTCCGCGCCCCGACAGCGCACAGGGCCAGAAACGCTACACGTTTAGGATTACACCATTCAGGCTCTCCTATTACATACAGCCGAGAGCTACTCCACTCTCTTAACAAATATTCGTGTGGCAACTGCACGCCATGGGATGTTTCTTACTCCATAGATAGGGTATGCCCGATTTGTCAGTTTCAATTTAGTACATCTGCCCCCACTCCTACCTCGCCGGCTAACGGTGATTCTGGCTCCAGAATTCGCGCTGCTCTCATTAATGCGCATTCCTTAGTTAAACATACAGAGGAGATCCGCGAGCTGATAATTGATAACTCGCTCGACCTCTTGTTCATCACAGAGACATGGTTACACACCTTCTGTGCTCCGACGATTGAGCTAGTTATACCGAGGGGTTTTAAGATAGCAAGGTTAGATTGTAGTTCGGGCAAAGGGGGAGGACTAGCTGTAATTTATAGGGACAAATGGTCCCTGATGAAGGAATGCTCAGGTGCCATTGAGGACGGGGAAGCACTAGAATTTTCGATTGCTCTCTCTCCGCAGTTCACCTTGGGCGGGTTGCTGATCTACCGTCCCCCAGGTCCTTTGGGCTCCTTCATCAAATCTCTGGAGGAGGTAGTCGCCCAGGGAGCATTGAGGTTCCCCAAGTTCCTGCTCTTGGGGATCTTAATATTCATATGGATGTTCCTACAGCCCAGGGGGTCAGGGATCTGGGCGAGCTTTGCGCCCTAGCTCAGCTTAGGAAACAGAGCCAGGACATTACTCACATGGGAGGGCACTGCCTTGATCTTGTCTATGCCAATTTCAATATCAAGTCTGATGTCCCTCGCCCAGTTACGTGGTCGGACAATTTCTTGGTGGGCTTCTCCTGGGAGCTGGACAGGGCCCGCGCCTTAGCCAAAGAGCATCAGGTCCCCTTTCCCCAAAAAATTAGCATTCCAGCTTTAGCAGTAGCCCTGACCCATTCCCTTCCGACCAAGTCTGATAACCTAGAAGAAGCCGTTGAGAATTTCTCGACATGGATTAGCGCCTCGGTTAGCCTGCCACCACAGCTCAAAGGTACTAAGCGGCCTAGAGCCTCCCCTTCCTCTCCTTGGTATACGGATCATCTTAAAACCTTAAAAATTGGCTGTAAAGAGCGGGAAAAGATTTGGAGGCAAGAGTACTGCCCAGTAGCTAAGGCAGAACTCCGAGCAGTGCAAAAAGACTACTTCGCTGCAATTAAGAAGGCTAAGGGAGACCACTATGCAGACAGGTTTCGTAAGGCCAAAAACAACAGCAGAGAAATTTTCTCTATTGTCAAAAGTTTTACGTCTCCAGTGGCAGAAACTTTGGCGGCCCCTATATCTGAGGGCTGGTGTGAGAAACTGTCCACCTACTTTATAGAAAAAATAAAAAAAATTCAAGAGAGTCTTAATCCTTTTGATTCAGGCTCCTCCCTATCTGCTCAGGGGGCCCGAGATCAAGGTGATTCTCCCCAACCTCCTACCTCTTTTAACTATATAGAGTCGAAAGACGTGATGTGCTCTTTTAAAAAAGCTGAAGAGAAGGATGTTTTGGCCATCCTAAAAGCTCTGAAGTCTGGGTCTCCAGTTGACCCCTGCCCTGCTAGAGTTTTGAGTGGTGTGGCGGAGGTTATTGCTCCTATAGTAACTGACTTGGTTAATGAGTCTCTACAAACAGGCATGGTACCCCCGCAGTGGAAACAAGCAAAACTTCTCCCACTGATCAAAAAACCCTCAGCGGACCCCTTGATTACTTCCAATTATAGGCCTATCTCCTTGCTCCCGGCTTTAGCCAAGGTCTGTGAGAAGGCTGCCTTTCGGCATCTGGAGAAGTTTGTGGAATCTTCGGGGGCCCTACATCCTGCCCAGTCCGAGTTCCGCACCTCCTTTAGCACAGAGACCGCGCTCGTGGAGGTCACCGAGGCCATTAGAGAATGTCTGGATGGGGGCGGCAGAGCGGCTCTAATTCTATTGGACCTCTCTGCCGCGTTTGACACGGTTCCCCACGTCCAGCTTCTCTCTAGGCTGGAGGATATTGGCATCATGGGCGCGGCCCTCAGCTGGGTCAAATCTTTCCTCACAGACAGGTTCCAACAAGTATGGCTGCCCCCCTACCACTCATCGAACAGCAGGGTTGATACAGGAGTTCCACAAGGGTCGACATTGAGTCCCCTGCTTTTTAATGTTTATTTGACTCCCCTTGTCTGCTTGGCTGAGAGCTTGGGTGCGAAAATAATGGCTTATGCCGACGACACCCAACTTCTCTTCACTTGGGACAAGAATAATCTCTGTACCGACGGTGTCCGGCAGTGCCTGTCCTCAGTGTTTGCCTGGCTTGCCCGGGCCTGCCTCAAGTGTAATGAGGACAAGTCAGAGATTCTTCTGTATGGTCACTTCCCGGTGGCTTTTAAGGAAACCATTTGGCCTAGTGGATTGCCATGTCCCACTGGGGGCTGTGGGGTTGCAAAAACTTGGGGATTTGGTTCAGAGCTGATTTATGCTTCCGGGAACAAATCATGCGACTGGCGGGTACTTGTTTTGGGACCCTAACCACTCTCCGGAGGTTTTTTCCTCTCCTTCCCCAAGAGGCAAAAGAAACAGTGGCCAGAGCACTTATTCTCTCGCGTCTGGATTACGCCAACGCCCTTTACATCGGTGCGCCTGACTTTTTGCTTCGCAAATTGCAGGTGGTCCAGAACGCGGCAGTAAGGCTCCTCTTTGACATTCCTAGGAGACTCAGCGTACGCAAGCAGCTCTCACAGCTACATTGGCTTCCAGTTGCTCTAAGAGTACACTTTAAGATCTTGGTCTTGGCCTTCAAAGCCTTACATGGCCCATGTCCTTCCTACTTAAAGGACAGATTTGCCTTCTACCACCCTTCTCATCAATTGCGATCTGCCACCCTTAGACATCTGGTCATTCCCAGATTTAAGAGAGTCCGCCTAGGGGGACAATCCTTGACGGTTAGAGCTGCTCAGTTGTGGAATAGCCTTCCTGACGTCCTCAGGCATACGACAAACCTCACATACTTTAAAAAACATCTGAAAACTCACTTATTCAGGCAAGCCTTGTAGACCATCTGCTTTTACTTTAGCTGACACCTTGATCCCCTCCCGCGCCAGGACAGTTTTGACTAACAGTGCGCGTTACAAGCAACTATATAACATAACATAACATATACTAGAGACATATAAGGGTACCCCAGTATCCAATCTGGGATGTACCTAAGTACTTGTCACAACAATGTAAGCCCAAAACAGAGAGACTGGTGTCCTGATTAACAGGAACTCCGTCAGACCAGTCCAAAAACAGGTTAGCACCAGGCAAAAAGTTGGGGGGGTAACCATGCAGAACAATCCTACCTTCCAACACTAAGCCTGAGGTTCGCCTTCTTAGCTAACTTTCTGGGAATCAGTAAGCTTACTGTCACTCAAGTGCTGGTGCAGCTCAGGAAAACAAAGACTAGACAAGTGCTCACATGCAATTAAATTGCACAGCCCCATAGTAGTCTGTTACCTCACTGCCTTTACCCACCCATCCAGTGAACTGCAAAAGTAATGAACACACTCAAACCATGTCTGTTAACCAAGTTTAGTACTGGCTCTAAACTTCTGTTGGTATGCATTAGAGACAAGATCATATCTCCTGATCAGGGCTGCCTTCATGTTGGGATATTTCCTCAGATGGGGGTTCCCCCAATGTCAAAGTGTCCCTCCCCTCCAAAATGCTTCCACAATCCTGCCCCCCAATCTCTATCAGGGATCCTGTGCATTTGTAAAGCTGCCTCATAGCCCTGAAACCACTGATTGATGTCCTCTCCTTCTTGATATTCATTCACCACACTCTTGGGTATGTGTACTTTTCCTTCAGACTCCACTGAAGATATACTTCCACCATGTGTGGGTGGACTTGGATTTCAAATTCTGCTCCTTTAAGCGCAGCTCCTGAACCAAAAGCATTTTTCTCTCCTCCATTGCCAATTTATATTTTTCAAAAAATTCATTTTGAGTTTGGCCAGTTCCAACTCAAGCTTCCTTTCTTAATGCCTGTCCCTCAACTCCGTTGAGGACATACTTGAAGAGGAAACACTGCTCTCTGCCACGGTTGCCACATCCCCCCCAGGCAGATCCTGATTTTCAAGTAAATCTAAATGCAGACTGTTCCTCCATATCCACAATCTCATTCTCATCCTCTGGGTGTCCAGCTGCCACTCTGGCTGCCAACCAGGCCCTCAGTGCCTTTTACAGCTCCTTCTTTCTAGTGAGGCCTTTAGAAGAGCACTTGAAATTCCCGCAGAACCTTTTGAGCTGAGGTACCATATAGGTTTCCGAACTCTCCTATTCAAACTCCAAATCTGCTGGGACAGCTGATGGCTCTCTAGACAGAGACATGGGATGTATGGCATTACGACGCGGTGTTTACACCGCGCTAACATTACAACGCAGGTATCACAACGCAAGTCGTTACAACGACTTGCGCTGTAGGTGCCTGACTTAGGAATAGTACGATTTCCTATTCCAACTCCAGCCTACGGAACAGTAGGGAAGGTGTGGGAATAGTAAATTTACTATTCCTTAGTCTCTAGCGCCATCCAGCGCAAGTCGTTGTAACGACTTGTGTTGTGATACCTGCGTTGTAATGGTAGCGCGGTGTAAACACCGCGTCGTAATGGATGTTCCCCAAGACATGATTGCCAAAACTCAGAAGGTTGTAACAAAAATGAAAATCAACAGTATGCTGGCACGTAGTGGTCTGAGATATGGCAGTAGTGTACACCAATCACTGTATGTAATGCACAAATACAAGTCCCATCCCACTGCTGCCACCAATGTTAGAAATGGGGTCTCTAGTTGACAGTGGTTTGAACCGACCCACAGTCTTAAATCAGAGTAAAGTAAATTACACACTAAGAAGGACCTGTGCTCACCCCCTTCATAGCTTGGCAAGAGCAGCCTGGCTTATCCACCGAGGCAATGTGAAGAGAATTTGCACACACACCCACCCACAGTAATACAGTGAATACACAAGAAAAGTACTCTACATCAGCTTAGAAAAAGAGCTAATATGTAACCAAGTAAAACAAGACCTAAACAACAAAAACCCAACATACACACATCAAGGTACGTAGTTTTCAATCTTAAATAAAGTTCAGGATCTTAGAAAACAATAGCTTCGATGGGGGCTATTGGGTTGTGTTTGAAAAGGGCAACTCCACAAATTCAAAATCAAAGATCATGTGTGGCGCAGGGGATATGAGGCATAGCGAAAGCATGTCATGCGTCGGTTTCTTACTGCTGGGCAGGGTCGTTGGCATGTTGGCAATCCGGGATGGTGCGTACCGCAAAGGAGGTGAGGCGTCACTGTAGCAAGTGAGGTGTCAGTTCCTGGAAGCGGTGCAGGTTCGGTGAGACGCTATTGCCCGGGGATGATGCGAGGCTCAGGTGAGGTGATGCATTGGTTGCAGGTGCTATACCTCAGTTCCTTACTGCTGTTCGGTATAGATGATGAAGTTGTCAGTCAAACCACAAGGTCTTGGTTTTGCGGCGTTGAGGTCAAACCATTAGCTGCGGCTTTGGAGTCAGAGTGGTACATCCCGGACATTGGTGATGCAGTTCTCGGGACTCCTGCAATGGTGGTTCTTCAGAGGCACTGTGGCCTTGTCGGGTTCTGCATTGTAAGTTATGGTTGTTGTGTCAAGCGGGGACCACGGCTTCGGTGCAGACAGCGGCATGACATCAAAGTTGCAGACAGACGCTGGATCCAAATTTGTTTGACATTGGGATCTTCTGGTAGTACTGAAGCTCCCTTCCAAGGATCTACGAACAGGATTTGGCACCATTCGGCAAGTAGGGCTCTCAGCAGAGGGGTCCAGGTGTTACAGGTAAACTATTTGATGGTCCTGAGACTTTCAACCGGAGGCAGGCTCAACTCAAGCCATTGGAGAAACATTTTAGAAAGCAGGATCTAGGAGCCAAGTCAAGTCCTTTCACTCCCAGGACAGATGCAGCAGGTTAACACGGCTAAACAAACAGCAATGTGGCAGTCCCTCCTGGCAGCTCAACAGCTCTTCTTCCTGGCAGAATGTCCTCAGTCCAGAAATGTTCTGAATATAGGGTTTTAGAGGACCAGCACGTATGCCTGTTTTGGCCTTTGAAGTAGGGAGACTTCAAAGAAAGGTCTTTGTAATGCACAAGACCCTGCCCTTCCTTGCCCTGGCTCCAGACACACTACAGGGAGTGGAGACTTTTTTTTGTGGGGACAGGCACAGCCCTATTCAGGTGAAAGTATCAGCTCCTCCCACCACTCTAGCTCAGGAAGGTTCATCAGACTGGTGATGGGACATCATGATATGCAGGGCACACCTCAGCTCCCTTTCTGTGTGATTGTTTAGAGTAAATTCACAAATCCCACTGTCATCCAACTCAGGTGTATATTCAAGGGACAGGCAGAGGCACCGTATGGTTAGCTAAGAAAATGCCAACTTTCTAAAAGTGGTGTTTTCAGACCTGCAATTTAAAAACCAACCACTTTTGAATTGTGAGTCCAGAGACACCAAACTCCAATTTTCTATTGGCTCCCAAATTGGAAGATACACTTCTAAGGTGTTACAAGGCAGCTCCAATGCTAACCTATGGCAGGGATACGCCTTGCTGTAGTGAAAAATTAATTTAGCAGTTTTTCACTACTAGGACATGCAAAACGTAAAAGGGGTGCCTTACATGTATTAAAAGGGAAGGTTTGGGCCTGTAAGTAGGTGGACTTGCCAGTTCGTCATGGCAGTTTAAAACAACAATCAGTGCTGCAGGCCCACTTGTATCATTTGATTTACAGGCCCTGGGCACACCTGCTGCCCTGTACAAGGAACTTACTAGTAAATCAAATATGCCAATCATCGAGAAACCAATTACTATCAGGTTTTAGACACAGAGCACTTGCACCTTAGCACTGGTCAGCAGTGGTAAAGTGCCCTGAGTCCTAAAGCCAACAAAAAAACAAAAACAAAATTTACCACACAGTCAAATATAGGAGGTCAGAAGCAAAAAGACAGGGGAAAACACACCAAAATATGTCAGGTCTAACAAATGTCAATGATGCAAATGGTCACAGTTGACGTTTTGGCCCTGTGAGGTAACAAATCAGTGGGCCTCCTCAGGACGGGCACGTCAGACTACTGTAACCAGAAAAGGTCTGTCACAAATTGTTCGACATCAGAACCAAAATATAAATGTTGCCCAGCGGCTCATTAAGAGCTAGGGTCAATATAAATCACTAAATGTGCCAGGAAACCCAAAATAGTCATCAGTTCCGAAAGTAGTAGCTTGCTGACACCGCACGCATCAGACAAGCATTTTTCAGTGAGAGCATCTACATTTCTCAGCAGGGCATTTACACTTGTATTGAGTAATAATAAAACTCCTCAGAAGGACTACTTATCTTTTTTGGGGAGTGGGGGGTAGCAGAATTTCTCAGGACTGCCATAACTTATTACTACTGTACCAGTACTTCTCAGCAGTGATGTCATACTTGCATTTAACAATATCAGTACTTCCAGCTGGGCTGCTATACTTTTCATGGACAGCGCCTACAATACTCCGCGGTGCTCACACTTATTAAAAAAGTCTAAAAAAAATCTCAAAGGTGCTATTATGTGTTTAATAGAACATTTCTAACAAATCTCAGCAGAGCTATATTTCAAACCCTAAACCCATGGGTATATATGATAGCATTGAATAAACTATCCATTCATATTGTCAATTATGGTGCAAGGATTTCAGATTTCAGATTCCTGATAGTCTTACATCATTGTCATTTTCGTGTGGGTGCAGCCAGAAGCAGCATTGAGACAATTTGTTGCAATCTGACATCCTCCTGTGAAGCCTGGAGTGTATTAATGTAGCACTGACCCTGCATGATGTTACAATGTTTGATAAAATCAGATGTAACTTTTGTTTTTTTGTAATATTAATTGTAATCCGTTTTGTAACCACTACGTCGTTTCTGCCAACATATCTTGTGTGGAAACTGATTTAAGTATTGCACTTTTACACGGTTTTCAACAACACCTTAAAGTTTGATTTGTCTACTATAATTTGGATGTGCCAAAACATGTGTTCATCTTTAGCCATAAAATAAATGTACTTATTTTCCCTCTATGTACCTCAAGTTTAAATTACACCCGTGCAAGTTACACTTTTTTCAGGACTGCATATACATTTTAAGCAAGACCCAATCACTCAGCGTGCTTTTAGTGCAGTGGTTAGATTGTAAAGAAATAAGTGCAGGTACCCAAATTTTCCTTAAGAGGCCGCCGCCCACTTCTATCACTGGCCCTGTCCACTTCCACCATTGGCCTCTCTCAAAGATGGGTGTAAAACCTGACCCGAGTTGTAACAGAGACCACCTTCCGCAAAAAAGGATCTGGGGATTCCCTATTCTATGCAAGTTTTTGGGAAACATCCTTTACAACGAAACTTTTACAACGCAGTGCTTTTACAACGCAGGTTTTAGAACGAAAACCATTACAACGCATTGCACTGGGGGGCGCTCTAGGATAGGGAATAGATTTAATTTACAATCCAACACCTTCCCTAGTGTCCACGGGGACTGGAGTTGGAATAGTAAATTAAACTATTCACTATCCAGCACCCCAAAGCGCTATGCGTTGTAAAGGTTTGCGTTGTAAAAACCGTGTTGAAACAGCATGCGTGGTAAAAGCATGCGTTGTAACGTCATACATCCCAAGTTTTTTTATACGGTTAGAATTGGAAAAGAGTCCCCTCTTGGGTCGTAGACAACAGACCCAGTTACACATCAGTGGGGCACATGTGCCCTTTGGTACTGTGTTGGTGCACCCGTTGGGTGACTGATAGCTACGCCCCATGTTCTGTGTGTCCCAGAACTGCTATTGCAAGTGATTTATTGTCAAGTAAGCTAACATTATACTTAATAAAACGGAATATGTGTAAAATGAATTGCTTGAAAAAGAAGAAGAAGAAGAAGAAGAAAAAGAAAAAGAAAAAGAAAGGTATCCCGAGCACTCAATTACACTAATGTTACTCAAATATAAGTTTTGGTGCCCTCGTCGTCGCACGTAGTCACACGCGTGCCTATCTGAATCAGTAACGAATGTTGAGGTTAGGTACACTAAAATGAATTGCTTAACATTATGCAAACTATGCCTTGGCTGATTCTTTTTTAAAGAGACAGTGATAAAATGTGATTATTGTGGTATGAAGCGATGAGACATTGCTGGTGCTGTTCATTCCTGTGGGATGTGTCATCTGCTACATTCAGTTACATCTTTGGTTACCATTTCTGAAAAGCATTGGCTGAAATAGGTTGTGCAGTGTACAAATGGTCACTGGCCACAGCATTGAATGTGCCAATATTTATTCAGAGCTCGTGGCTTTATATATATATATATATATATATATTTTTTTTTAATATGGCTTTAAATGAAGCCCGGTCCCCTGAATTAAGTGGCGGCATATGTACTGCATATGAAACACAATAAATACCTTTGGTAGAATGATGGACAGGAGGCTGCTACCAGGGCCGGATGGGCTGGGGAAATCGTAGCCCATCAAACCAGGAAATCAGCCTTGGGTAAATGGCATGCAATTTTTCTATGGCTGTATATTTACAGAAGCCATGTGACTAAATTTCATAAAAAATAACTCCTCTAGGGTTGTGTGATGGAACATGCATGCGTTTACTATGCATGCCGCTTCCACACAGTCTCAACAACGCAAGACTTAGCCACGCATATCCCTTTACGACGCATGCCTTTATAGAGAATTATGCTTTGTTAAGGCATGTTTGGTAAAGACATATCCGTGGTTAAGACTTGACAGGTAAGTCTTAAACCCCCCGGCCCCTCCCCCCGCCCTGAGTCTTAAAACCACCCACTCCCTCCTGGAACCAACCCCCAAGCCTTAAAATAATTCCCTGCCCCCAATCCTAAAAACTAGCCTGCCCTCCCCATAGCCCTAAAAACTACCCAACCCCCAGGGCCTTGAAAACGACCTGCCCTCCCCAAGCCCTAAAAAACTGCCTGACCCCCCCCAAGCCCTAAAAAAACTACCCTGACCCCTAAACGTACTAGGATCCCTGCCTCCCGCCTAAGCCTTACAATGGCCTAAATCCCCCGTCCTGACACCTAAAACGACCCCCTCCCTCCAAAAAACAACCCCCTCCCCCAGCCCTGAAAACTAACCCCAGCCCTAAAAACTACCCTGACCCCCTAGCTCTGAAAATTACTCCAACCCCCGATCCCTAAAAACAACCCCTCAACCTATACAACCTACTCTCCGCCGCACCAAAACCCGGCCCCAGCCCCACTTACTTCACTGAGTCTCGTCCCCTCCCGATCCTTCCTGCCTCCTCCAGCCAACAGCTAGACCACACACTGCCTTAACCACGCATATGCGTGGTTAAGGCAAGAGTGGTAGCACTTGCGAAGTTGGAACATTTGTGGCTTTCCCCACGTTGTTCTGACTGTTTTCCCTCCTTTATTGTTGGATACTGCCTTTGCAAAACACTTTTCCAGGAGTGCTACTCCAGTGCTTAATTTGTAAAGATATAAGTGCCAGGGCCCTCTTCGGGGGGCGACTTGCCCCTGCTAGCGCTGCTAATGACAGAACCAACACAACTGCTAAAAATCAAATCCTATAAGTCTAACAATTCAGACTATTCAGGGCCCCAAAAACTATAAGAATGGTGTGGGCAGCAAGTATTAGTCAATTTTATTGTATATTGAATTAATAAACAACTGTTGTTATGTTCCTCTCTAATTTATACAAACAGTACCACCATGTGGCAGGGTGTCATAAGTGCCAGTATTGACAATTAAGTGCAGGTGCTGTGCACCAGAAACCACTGGCCCAAATAAAGCACAATGTTAGTAGCATTGGCTCAGTTAAACTAAACCAAGACTGTTTGCAGAATGGTTTGATCTTGGATTTAAAGATTTAAGGCTGAGTTGAAGATACCATCCTGACATTGATTCATCTGGAATCCCATACCGGCCAACATTTGGGACCACATTGATGTGCGATTGGGAAACACATGGAGAAAAAAACATTTCCCAATGAACTCCCTTAATGGAGCAAATTCAATCTGGAGGAAGAGAATTTCGTAAAAAATTTTTTTTAGAGATTTTATCTTCAAAAAGCTGGTCTCTCTCACCATAATCAATAGTGATGTCAAGTATGTTATTGTGGTAATATAATGTAGTTGAACACCACTCTTTCTTCTAATAATAATATGACAGTTATCCGCGCACATACGTGATTTCCTGCTACTGAGACACAATGCTCCTGTGTGCACGGTCAGAATGTTTCGCCGATGCTCTTCAGAACGCAGTGTAAAACCTATGGCTTGTTAGACAACTTGTTCTGAAAGTTACTTACAAACCAATTCTCAGCTTGAGTCCGATAATTTAGCATTTTTCAGCAAAAAAAACCTTTTTTTTTTTTTTTAAGCTTTTTCTCACTTAAAATGTGCATGATTCAAATGCAAGACAAGGGGAAAAGTAATCTATCCTGATGTTTTCCAGCTCGCCCTCTTAAGTGTTACCAAATATTTGCATTTACGAAATTGTGCTGTAAAATATTTTTGAGGTAAACAAAAAAGTGATGGGTGGAAAGCTTGAATTAACCTCACCCAATTACAATTATTCAGAGCCTTGACCAGGTGTCATGAACCACCCACTTTAGCAGCTTCAGCTGAGCTTGTGTGCCAGAGGATAGTTGTATGTAAACTGAAATATTTAAATTGTTGTTTATTGCTCCTTTAGCTGATTAAAAGCTCACAAATACCTGCACGTGTAGTGGAAGTAAGGGAGGGCTGATGGTTGTTAGAAATGGAGGGAAGGATGGACGGATGTGGAGAAGCGGTAGTGTTGAGAGGGATTACTAGAGAAAAGATGGATGTACAGAACAAGAGATGAGTGCATGGATGAAGAGATTGATGGATGATGGGAAGAATGGCGAGAAGGATATATTAAGAAAGGTTTGACTGAGAGATTATTGCAAAGAAGAATGGGTGGCTAGAGAAAAGGATGAATGAACAGAACAGGCCTGGTGCAACAATCTTTTTTGGGACCCCCCCCCATTACCTACTCCTCTGATTCGCTCACTTCCTCTCAGCCAAAGTGCCCCTCGTCTTGCCATAGCCCCTCTATGACATACATTTCTATTGTTTTAAAGCACTGGTAAAGGCTGGCTTTACTAATCCACTCCGCTATCCACATGAAATGCAGATCTGTTCTTTGCAGCTGGCATATAAACACTCTGCGTTACTTTATGGCAAGTCAAAATAGCCACTAGACAGAACTCCTATCTCTCTCTTTAACAGGAAAATTAATCACAAGAGTTATCTTGGCATTTTTATTGCAGCCTGAAAGCTGGAGCCACGGAACTCTGCAGCAGGTGCTTTTAAATCGTAAGTTATTGTAAAACACATTGCCCCCATCCCCCCCCCACCCCAGGGCAGCGCCTCCTCCGGGTCAGCGCCCAATGCGGCCGCACCTGTCGCACTGCTCTAAAGCCGGCCCTGGGAGTGAACAAGAATGTAGTGAAGGATGTAAAAAAGGAAGGAAGAGGATGGAGAGATGAATGCAATGAAGAGTGGATAATCAGAAATTATTATGAATTGAGTGAAGGATGGAAGGAAGACAGATAATGGCGGGAAGTATGCCCGGATGGATGGGCGAAGTCAGGATATATGAATGCATGGGGAGAAGGAAGGGTGGGTGGATGGAGGAATGAAGGGAAATACAAGGATAGATAAAAGAATGGCAGATGAATAAAAAGAAAGAAGGATGGCAAAAAGGGTGGATGGAAGTAAAAAGATGGAACGATTGATGGATGAATAAAAGTACAAAAAGATGGAAAGAAGGAAGAAAAGCATGGTGGAAAGCCATCAGAAAGAAAGCTGGTTGGAAGGAAAGATAAATGGCTTAAAGAAGGAGGGCGAGAAGGATGGAAGGGATTTTCAGACATTCAGAATTCCCTCCTAGGAAGCAATGCTGCCAGTGTCTGCTTGCCTCGCTCACCCCCTCCGTGCCATTTTGGATACGGTTCCAAGTTGATGTATTGTATTATTACAGCTACTCCCTTGTTTCAGACAATTGTTTTGTTTGCCGATTATGCCATCTCAGACAGAAACCAGCTATATGTAAATCAGCCTTTGTTGTGCTCCATCTAGAACAGTCAAGCCAGGAACTGCTATGCCAAGTCCTCTTTGAACTGGAACACCAGCAACCTCAGACCAGTAGTTTTGACCTAAGTGGGCCTTGCCTTTACGTCGCAACTTGGTTCCAGGTGCACAGTGAGCATGGGATCTATGTCCATGCACACCCACTGCAACTAGAGCATCACACTGAGGCATACCTCTGTCTGGGATGGCACAGTGGGTGAAAAATGATGGATTGGAATGCTACCCAAGGCAATTTCCAGTGGTAAAGAATTTGCAAGCATTCCTCCCATCACCTTTTGTGTGTTTAATGTTACACTCTACGCGGCAGTGGGTATTCCTAGATGTGGGTTCTTTGCTCACTGTTCCACAGGATACATGGTATGCCAGGGGTCTCCTACAGGTTGAATGCAAGCTCCCAGAAGCTCACAGGCTACCACTGAGTAGATCACACATTATAATTGCCTGTCAGCAGGCTTGAGAATACATAGCTGTCCAACTAATAAGGCAGTTATTTAAAAAAACAAAGCCCGTGTCTGTGATGCTCAAAAGCTGACAATGCAGGATGATAGGATACTGCAGCCTGCCCTCTTCTGAAAAATAATTTCTTTACTTCTTGTTCTCCTTTTTACTAGCCTCTCCTTCCTTCGGCTTTTTTCCTTGTCTTCTATGTCTTTCTTTCCTTTCTCAATGTATCTCCCCTTTCTTGTTTTCCCTCTTTCTTCCCCCTTTCTTCATATCTGTTAATACTTCTGTCTTTCCCTTTTTCTTTCCTTCTCTCATTCTTTGTTGTGCATTATTTTCCAGTTTCTTTCCTTTATCTTCTTGTCTATATTTTACTCTTGCTGTTTTCTCTACTTTTTTTCTTTTTTCCCATTTCTACCTCGATTCTTTTCATTTTCATCCATTTTCCCCTTTGTTTCTTTCTTACTGTTTTCTTCTCTTTTTTCATTCTTTTTATTTCTTCTCTTTTTCTTGGCTGTGCTTTTTTTCCCTAATTTTTTCATCAACTTTTTCTCTCAATAATTATTTCCTGTGTTCTTTCATTCTTTCTTTTCTTGTCTCGTCCCATTTCTATGTTTCTCCATTTGTTTTTCCTTCCTCCCATCTTTCTTTATTTCACTACTTCTCTACTTCCTTTCTTTTGTCCTGTGTCTTTCTTTTTGTGCTGTTCTCTCTTTTTCCTTTCCTCCTTTCTTCCTTTCAGTCATATCTTATTTTTCTGTCTTCATTGTTCCTCCTTTGTTATTTTTTCTCTGTCTTTCTTGTTGTATTTACTTATTGTAATTTTTCCTTTCATTTTCTAATTTCTTCCTCCATTGTTATCCTTTACTACACACCTCTTCCTTTCTGTTTCTTGCTTTCTTTTTCTTCTACTCTTTATTACCTATTCTTTGCCTCATTTTTCCCTTCCTTCCTTTCCATCCTTTTCTTGTTTGCTTTTTCTTTTTCTTGCCTTCTTTCTATTCGCTCTCTCTTTCGTGCTCTTCCTTCTTTCTTTTTCTATTTCTTCCTTAGTCACTCTTTCTTCTTCTCCTTTCATTGTTTTCCTTTTCTTTCTTTGTTCTTTCTCTTTCTTTATCTTCTTAATTTCTCTCATTCTTCCTGCATCTTCTTTCTTTTGTCCCTTTATCTTTATTTGTCTGTCTTTTTCTCCTTTGTTCTTTCTTTCCCTGTCTTTCTCTTCTTCTTTCTTTCTAATTTTCTTTTATTTCTCTTGCCTTTTTCTCTTATTCTGCCATTATTTCCTTTTTGACTCTTTCTCTTCTCTCTTCCACTCCTTTTTCTCTCACATTCTCTGTCTCTCTTTCTTGCTCTCTTTTTATTTCTCTCTTTCAATGTCTCAAAAGCAAATGGAAAAAAATCATCCTCAGAGACACCAAATATAAACCTTTTCCAATACAGCTCCTCTGTCATTAATACTGCACACTCCCTGGACCAGGATTGAGGTACTCTAGGGACAGTGTTTAAGTTATTTGGCCTCTCTATACATTTATTGAATTCCTCTATTTATTAGGCAGTTGCTCACAACAGTTTTCAATGATCAGACGTACATACATGCCAATAGACCCAATTCAGACAGGAGACTCTTGACTTTCTAAGCCAAAAATGGCTTAATTATGGCTGTCTCCGGCCTGAAATGATTTCTGCTTCAATAGAAGTCAATAGGGCAGCAGCATTACAATAGAGGGGGGTTGAACCCATGCAGTCGCGGGGACCTGGGCGTTATATGGTAAATGTAAACGGGGGGTCCCCGCAAGGAGAAGGTGTTGGGTGAAACACACACACTAATACAATTATAAAGCAATCAATCAAGAATAAACAAAAAAGTTACTCATAAACACATGTTGTCATTTATTCAACAACACTACGTATAAATCAGTGAGGCATTACATTCAAATTAAACAGTAAAAAGCCCCAAGACAGGAGAGGGAAAGGGAGGAAGAAGGGTTGTGCTCAAAAGCGGTGAGGAAGTCAAGCGAAGTACACAGACTCAAAAGAAGTAAGTATTTACAATCTTCAAATCGTAATTGGAATTGTTCCCAAAAGCAAAAAGCCAACACAAGTTATGGCATATATTGTAAACACAATTGACATGGGGACATTCTACGGTCACATATATAGTTCAATATAATCCAGGGAATGTGCCGGAAGCCCCGAAGGAGAGAAGTCGTCGACGTTTCGACCCCTACACGTAGGCTAAATTAAGTCCTTTACCGGGGTCTTCATCAGGACAGGTGCAGTGGGAGAGGGGACGAAGTGGGGCTGTCCTATTTCAGATAAGAACGACGTTTCGACCCCTACACGTAGGCTAAATTAAGTCCTTTACCGGGGTCTTCATCAGGACAGGTGCAGTGGGAGAGGGGACGAAGTGGGGCCGTCCTATCTGTGAAATTAAAAACCCGTGTCAAATAAATGAATTCATTCGACACAACAGTCATCATCATATTACCCATAATTGGCATAAGGAAGTCAAAATAAACCATGGAGTCCGGGCCACAACGGACCTCAGGACTTGGACAACAAGAACAGAGTACGCAATTAGTCATGCTCTGGCTCAATGGTGTGAGTCATATTTACAGAGGGGAAATTTAACCAACAAGGATTGAAAAAGACATAGTGAGAAACACTCTACAAAAGGGGAACTCACTTCAGATAAGAACAATCAGACCGCTGGAGTCTGAAATCCGATTTATTAACTGTTCCAGAAAAAACTAGCTGCTCCAAGAAAACACCAACTCTAGGTTGAATAACAATAACATTGATGTTAGTCTGTAACTGAGAATAAATAAAACGCATATGTCGTGTTATACAGTACGATTACTAACTCACATTGGCTACCCAGGCACGAGGACACTGGTAATCAAGTATGGTGCCAGGTGTCGATCATCCTCGCTGGTTGATGCTGTTGGAAAATGTATAACCCTTATTAAAGATGGGCACGTGTGGTCAACTAAATAAGGTGCCGCAGCAATATAACTCTACCATCATACCTTTAAAAATTGCCGATATGGCCCTTGTATATATCTAGGTGAGGCCACGGAGGATTCAGTTGTAGTATTGTTACGTATTCATACGCTGTAACAAAAATGAGAACAAAACCAATTGGTACCGTGATCAAATGGAGGGGACAAACAAACCCCATTCAAAGGGCCGTGACATACCTCATGTGAAGATCTTTACTTAAATTCGTCCACGCTGAACTAAGCGGAACAGCCTGTTCAATTACATGCGGAATTCGCCATATTTCAGAGGTACCGAGTGCGTGTTGTGAATGAATCCTAAGAAAGACATAAATCGCAGATCAGCGAAACCCATCGGGGATATATTCCCGTTTGTCACAAGGCCATACTGTTGAGAGGCAACGCAGGGGATAATTACTTACAAACAGTCCAGAAGAGGCGAAGTCACGATAGTCTGACTCGTCTCTGCAAACTCCGCTGCAGCTACGCGGAGTTAGGGGCGGGGCCACTCATAGACCTCGATCATAGACATGGAAGAGTTATTTGAATGAGGGTCGCTATTATAGAAATGGCTCCGGACATTTAGCGCTATTCAATATCAATACTAAAATATCCTCGATCTTTCAAAGAAAAGCGGTTGGTAGTGGGGCCAGCAACAGATTTAGAACTATGCGATAGTCACCAATGACATGTATCAGAGGTAAATTAGTGTGCGAGAAATATGATTACTCAGGTAAGGCTCGTGCACTTCACAAACATGAGAGTGTAGACGAGCACACACATTGTGGACAGCGAAGGTAACATATCAGAGCATTCATTTCGGTTAAATTCGCATCAAATGACTCGTGCACCTCTCAAGCATGAGGGTGTAGACGAGTGCAGATTAGAGAGGCATAATGAACAAAATTGAAAAAACATCATCTTAAAGCTGCCAACTGTGCCAGACTACTGTCTTGTTCATTTAGCCCATTTTTAATCGAGTCCAAGAGAGACATCCATTTACATTCACGTAAATTCAGGACAGTGGCTAAGTTACCACCTCTCCTTCCTAGGGACACCTTTTCAATAACCAACCATTTTAAATCAGACACCACATGTCCGGCACTTTGCCAGTGATCTACCAAAGGGGCACCCAACACCTTGCATCGTAGTCTGCTACAGTGGGAAGAAATGCGGGACTTGATTTTTTGTTGCGTTTGTCCAACATAAACTTGATTACATGGGCATACTATAATGTAAATTACACTGCTTGTGTTGCAGTTAGTATGGTGTTTTAAGGTATAAACCCTATCGCCATGTGAGAAAGTCTTCGTCTAGATGGTGGTCTCACAGGCTGTGCATGTGCCACATCTGAAGTGTCTGATTACCGGTGGTAAGTTCCATAAGCTTGTGAGTGTGGGGGGACACTCAGGTTCCAAATACGAGTGTACCACCATGTCTCGAATATTCTTCGCCCTTTTGAAGGAATGGAGAGGAAGATGCGGTTGATCAATCTCTCCCGCTATCAGGGGCCAGTTCCTGTTAATGATTTGTTTCACTTCATTGCTTCTTGTTGTGAAAGTGGTGACACAAATCATTCGATTCTGCTCAGTTGGATCACGAGTTTCTGGATTCAGCAGGCTCTCCCGTGGGTTATACCACGCTCGTTTCCTAGCACGTCTTACCATGCGGGCGGGATAGCCACGTGATATGAGACGCTCATTAAGGATCTCAGATTCCTTGATGTAGTTGGCACGTGTCGAACAATTTCTCCTAATTCTGAGAAATTGGCCAATGGGTAAATTGTCTTTAAGACCTCTAGGATGATGACTCCCATACTGTAGCAGGGAGTTCCGCTCAGTCGGTTTCCTGAAGAGTGTAGTCTCCAGGTGGTCGTTCTCCACATAAATGGAAATATCCAAGAAAGGTATGGCTATATTGCTTGATTCCAAAGTGAATTGGATATGAGGATTCCGTTGGTTGAGCCATTCATGAAACTCTTTAAGTTGGTCATTATTGCCTTGCCAAATACATAGAACATCGTCAATATACCTGACCCATAGGGTCAGCATTATTGAAAACGGATTGTTGGGTGAGAAGACATGTTCTTGTTCAAAATGATCCATATAAATGATGGCTAGATTGGGAGCAAATGTAGCTCCCATGGCCACGCCCTTGGTCTGCACATAGAACTTTTCTTGGAAGATGAAAAAATGTTGTTTCATTGCAATACTTAATAGATCAATTATAAAGTCCGTTGGAACTTGGACAGGCGCCGGTCTTCTGTTTAATGCATCTCTCATTACATCCAAAGCATCCTGTTGAGGGATGCTGGTGTAGAGTGATATGATATCACATGTCACCAGGAGTGTTGTTCTAGGATCAAAAGGTCTTTCATCTATCAGTTGGATGACTTGGGAAGTGTCACAAAGATAGGCTCTGGTGTTGAGGGCAATGGGCTTTAGAAAAAAGTCAATGTATTTACACAATGGTTCCAGCATGGATCCGCAACCGGACACAATCGGACGTCCTGGGGGGGTTTCCAGATTTTTATGGACCTTGGGCAAGGTGTAAATTGTGGCCAATCTCGGGAATTTTTGGTTTAAGAATTTGAACTCTTGTTCACTTAAGAAACCTTCTTCCAAACCCTTCTGTGTGGTTGATGAAATTGTAAGGGCTAGCTCTCTTGATGGGTCATTGGACAGTTCTTGATAGCTGACCCCATCTGCCAGTTGTCTGTTGATTTCCTCCTTGTATTTAGACAGGTCCTGTACGACAATTGCCCCGCCCTTATCGGCGGGTTTGATGACCACTTCTTTGTTGGTGCACAAATCCGTCAATGCTCGTTTTTCATTCTTACTAAGGTTTAGTCTGACAAACTTTCTTTTGTCCAACGCTTGATCCACTGATTTGGTCACGATGTCCTCAAACGCCAGAATTCTAGGGCTCATTGCATACGTGGGTGGGAAGAAGGTGGATGGTTCTCTCAGGCCTGTAATAGATCCTTGTTGCCTGGTGGTTTGGTTACGAAAGAAATACCTCAATCGGATCTTTCTGAAGAATCTGTATAGTTCCGTTTTCAGCAGAAATTTATTAGCTGAGGCAGTGGGCACATAGGAAAGGCCTTTACTTAAAACCTTGATCTCATCAGCGTGTAGTTGATAAATAGAAATATTAATCACAGGATTAACAGTGGGACTGTTGTTGGAGAGTACATTAGAGTCCATGGTGGCTATTTCATTCACCATCTGTAGGTGTTTCTCCGGGTCGAGATCTCTCCGTGAGGTTCGGGGCGGAAGGTCACTTGTTTCTGTTGTTTGCCCCTGTTGCCGTCCCGTCCGGAATTTTGTTGCTGACCTCTCCTCTGACCTCTGGTCCAATTGGCTCCGCGTCCACGTGGGGGTCGCCATTGTCCCCGGCCCTGGTCAACCAACGGAATCCTCATATCCAATTCACTTTGGAATCAAGCAATATAGCCATACCTTTCTTGGATATTTCCATTTATGTGGAGAACGACCACCTGGAGACTACACTCTTCAGGAAACCGACTGAGCGGAACTCCCTGCTACAGTATGGGAGTCATCATCCTAGAGGTCTTAAAGACAATTTACCCATTGGCCAATTTCTCAGAATTAGGAGAAATTGTTCGACACGTGCCAACTACATCAAGGAATCTGAGATCCTTAATGAGCGTCTCATATCACGTGGCTATCCCGCCCGCATGGTAAGACGTGCTAGGAAACGAGCGTGGTATAACCCACGGGAGAGCCTGCTGAATCCAGAAACTCGTGATCCAACTGAGCAGAATCGAATGATTTGTGTCACCACTTTCACAACAAGAAGCAATGAAGTGAAACAAATCATTAACAGGAACTGGCCCCTGATAGCGGGAGAGATTGATCAACCGCATCTTCCTCTTCATTCCTTCAAAAGGGCGAAGAATATTCGAGACATGGTGGTACACTCGTATTTGGAACCTGAGTGTCCCCCCACACTCACAAGCTTATGGAACTTACCACCGGTAATCGGACACTTCAGATGTGGCACATGCACAGCCTGTGAGACCACCATCCAGACGAAGACTTTCTCACATGGCGATAGGGTTTATACCTTAAAACACCATACTAACTGCAACACAAGCAGTGTAATTTACATTATAGTATGCCCATGTAATCAAGTTTATGTTGGACAAACGCAACAAAAAATCAAGTCCCGCATTTCTTCCCACTGTAGCAGACTACGATGCAAGGTGTTGGGTGCCCCTTTGGTAGATCACTGGCAAAGTGCCGGACATGTGGTGTCTGATTTAAAATGGTTGGTTATTGAAAAGGTGTCCCTAGGAAGGAGAGGTGGTAACTTAGCCACTGTCCTGAATTTACGTGAATGTAAATGGATGTCTCTCTTGGACTCGATTAAAAATGGGCTAAATGAACAAGACAGTAGTCTGGCACAGTTGGCAGCTTTATGATGATGTTTTTTCAATTTTGTTCATTATGCCTCTCTAATCTGCACTCGTCTACACCCTCATGCTTGAGAGGTGCACGAGTCATTTGATGCAAATTTAACCGAAATGAATGCTCTGATATGTTACCTTCGCTGTCCACAATGTGTGTGCTCGTCTACACTCTCATGTTTGTGAAGTGCACGAGCCTTACCTGAGTAATCATATTTCTCGCACACTAATTTACCTCTGATACATGTCATTGGTGACTATCGCATAGTTCTAAATCTGTTGCTGGCCCCACTACCGACCGCTTTTCTTTGAAAGATCGAGGATATTTTAGTATTGATATTGAATAGCGCTAAATGTCCGGAGCCATTTCTATAATAGCGACCCTCATTCAAGTAACTCTTCCATGTCTATGATCGAGGTCTATGAGTGGCCCCGCCCCTAACTCCGCGTAGCTGCCGGCGGAGTTTGCAGAGACGAGTCAGACTATCGTGACTTCGCCTCTTCTGGACTGTTTGTAAGTAATTATCCCCTGCGTTGCCTCTCAACAGTATGGCCTTGTGACAAACAGGAATATATCCCCGATGGGTTTCGCTGATCTGCGATTTATGTCTTTCTTAGGATTCATTCACAACACGCACTCGGTACCTCTGAAATATGGCGAATTCCGCATGTAATTGAACAGGCTGTTCCGCTTAGTTCAGCGTGGACGAATTTAAGTAAAGATCTTCACATGAGGTATGTCACGGCCCTTTGAATGGGGTTTGTTTGTCCCCTCCATTTGATCACGGTACCAATTGGTTTTGTTCTCATTTTTGTTACAGCGTATGAATACGTAACAATACTATAACTGAATCCTCCGTGGCCTCACCTAGATATATACAAGGGCCATATCGGCAATTTTTAAAGGTATGATGGTAGAGTTATATTGCTGCGGCACCTTATTTAGTTGACCACACGAGCCCATCTTTAATAAGGGTTATACATTTTCCAACAGCATCAACCAGCGAGGATGATCGACACCTGGCACCATACTTGATTACCAGTGTCCTCGTGCCTGGGTAGCCAATGTGAGTTAGTAATCGTACTGTATAACACGACATATGCGTTTTATTTTTTCTCAGTTACAGACTAACATCAATGTTATTGTTATTCAACCTAGAGTTGGTGTTTTCTTGGAGCAGCTAGTTTTTCCTGGAACAGTTAATAAATCGGATTTCAGACTCCAGCGGTCTGATTGTTCTTATCTGAAGTGAGTTCCCCTTTTGTAGAGTGTTTCTCACTATGTCTTTTTCAATCCTTGTTGGTTAAATTTCCCCTCTGTAAATATGACTCACACCATTGAGCCAGAGCATGACTAATTGCGTACTCTGTTCTCGTTGTCCAAGTCCTGAGGTCCGTTGTGGCCCGGACTCCATGGTTTATTTTGACTTCCTTATGCCAATTATGGGTAATATGATGATGACTGTTGTGTCGAATGAATTCATTTATTTGACACGGGTTTTTAATTTCACAGATAGGACGGCCCCACTTCGTCCCCTCTCCCACTGCACCTGTCCTGATGAAGACCCCGGTAAAGGACTTAATTTAGCCTACGTGTAGGGGTCGAAACGTCGTTCTTATCTGAAATAGGACGGCCCCACTTCGTCCCCTCTCCCACTGCACCTGTCCTGATGAAGACCCCGGTAAAGGACTTAATTTAGCCTACGTGTAGGGGTCGAAACGTCGACGACTTCTCTCCTTCGGGGCTTCCGGCACATTCCCTGGATTATATTGAACTATATATGTGACCGTAGAATGTCCCCATGTCAATTGTGTTTACAATATATGCCATAACTTGTGTTGGCTTTTTGCTTTTGGGAACAATTCCAATTACGATTTGAAGATTGTAAATACTTACTTCTTTTGAGTCTGTGTACTTCGCTTGACTTCCTCACCGCTTTTGAGCACAACCCTTCTTCCTCCCTTTCCCTCTCCTGTCTTGGGGCTTTTTACTGTTTAATTTGAATGTAATGCCTCACTGATTTATACGTAGTGTTGTTGAATAAATGACAACATTTGTTTATGAGTAACTTTTTTGTTTATTCTTGATTGATTGCTTTATAATTGTATTAGTGTGTGTGTTTCACCCAACACCTTCTCCTTGCGGGGACCCCCCGTTTACATTTACCAAATAGGGCAGCAGCAGCCGGTGCAAGTAGGCGTGGTGGGGCAGGGAGCTGTGTAGGGATGTCGACAGACGACGGACTAGTGCAAATTAAATAAATAAATAACTCATATTCCGTCATCTGTCGACATCCCCCTCCCAGTGTCCCGCCTTGCCCCACCGCGCTTATCTGCACTGGCTGCTACTGTAATAGGGGAAATACATTATACAGATTCTTTTTTTTTCTCCCACTTTCCTCTTCTAAAAAACTGGCATATATGGATGTAGCTCAGACATGCCAACATTTTCAAAACTGAAAAGTGGGAGGTTTTGAAAAACAATCAGGAGAATGCATTTACCCCATTTACTTACATTGAACCAGAGGCCATCTCAGGCAGGAGACAGCTAAAAAAACATAAGCCATTTTTGGCTTCAAAATCCTGAGCATCTCGCCTGAATCGGGTCTGTTGCCATGTATGGCAGCTCTCAATCTAGAAAAGATTGGAGACCCCTGTGCCATGACAATACTGAGCTGCCTACTTCACGCGTGGATAGACAAGAAGAAGAGAGGACCGTTTCCTCCCCCTTTAATCATATTCAAAGAAAGACAAAGGTTCTCACTTCTACAAATGTTTACCTTTCCCTTTTAGCAGACACGGTGTGTTTATTCTCAGGCATTCACGTAATGTCTACGCAGGGAGACACACCAGCTGTCACATTTGAGAGGCTGAAGCTTTGCTTGTGGGCGTGGCCACTTCCAAACACAAGACATGTTAGAACCAGGCGAGAAATCACGGGGTTTATGAACTCCGAACAATGAAAACTCGAGGCTGTTGCCTTGTCTAAAAATGGCCGTCCCCTGAGGACTAGCTCCGCCCATGCGCAGTTTAGCTTTTCATGAAGGTGTGAAGGGGAGCGCGTGCATACCAAGCAGGCGGTGGCGTGTGTTGCTGGGCGGCTGCGCGCGCTGCCTGTGACGGGGGAGCGCGCGCTGCTGCTGCTGTCAGGACCGGTGCGCGCGCCGAGCTGCCCGCAGTCTGCTCCGCTCTCCTCCTCCGGTGCCTCTTAACCCTCTTAGCGCAGACAGCAGCAGCAGCGGGCGCAGCACCGGGCGGGCGGGCGGCGGCGGCGGCAGCAGACATGGACGGAGCCTCCTTCGGTGCCGGCCGGGCAGGCAGTGCCTTTCAGCCCATGGAGTTCCTGCGGGAGCCGCAGACCATCCTCAGGGTCACCTCTTGGGTAAGGGGAGATGATTTATTGGGGGGAAAGGTGGAGGTGCTGCATGGTCAGCTTGGACAGGATGGCAGGGTGTTGTGCACGGGGAGCGGGCCACGGCAGTGGAAGAAAGAGAAAAATATGGTATTGTATTGTAATTGCATTTATATAGCGCTTACTACCCCTGACGAGGCGTCGAAGCGCTTTTTCCAGAATACCACGGTCGTGCTGTAGATAGAGGGTACTGTGCAGTATGTACATTGGGCTCTGGGTAGATAAGAGGGTGTGTTTTATGGGGTGATCAGTGGGTAATGCTGTGCATGAGGAGGAGGGGGCGCCTAAAGCGTTATTCTGGACAGAAAGATGCTGTGAATATGGGACGATGTATACGGGAAGTGCTGGGAATTACAGATGCTGTATATGGGGTGAGGAATGCGATGCACGGGGGTTCCTCTGTGTGTGGGTTCTGTGAAAGGTGCATCGGTGGGTCTTGTAAGGGGGTTGCTGCTATGCAGGAAGGATTTTGAGGGTGGGCCATATGTATGGAGCGTTACATCCTGCCTATGGGGAGGGCGTGCGGGTTTTTGTATGTATGTGGAACATAAGGGAAGAGTGGTGCTGTCCGTGGTAGATACCTGTGTATGACGTACTACTGTGCAAACCCTAATGGGTGTTCGTGAGGGTAATAGGTGTGGGGACGCTGTGTTCGGGGAACTCCCCATCGAGGTTCAGCGCAGGAGGAGGGCATGCCGCTGTATGGCGGGATGTTGCACCTGCGCGTGCCGCGCATACGTACATGGGAAGCGAGATGGTGCCTAGGGGGTGGGGATTCTTTTCAAGGGGGGAGCTGTCCATGGTCGGGCTCCTGGAGGTTGGAGGGGATGCTATGCCTGAGTAATGTGGTGAATTGGATTGGATTGGAATACGGGCATTGGGGAGGGGTGTGTTTTATTAGGGGCATACCATATCGTCGGCGCAGTGGGTTCCGGGGTACTGCTGTGCAGTGGTCCTTGCTGGCTGTGGGGTGAACCCACCCAGTCCTGGCGCTGGCTCGGCGAGCAAGCTGTGGATGCATCTCGCGCTGGTATTACCGGGAAGGGGGGGGGGTCGCTATAGAGCTTGAGTGCTGGGTACCCATGGGCCTACTGCCCATTTCCTCGAGTTTTTGGGGATTCACCTCTCGCCACCATGAGCCCGTAGGACTGATGACCCTAGTGATCTGGGTGAGTTTGAGATGAGTGGAGGGTGACTAGAGTGTGTTTCTCACACCTGATACCGTATTTATGCATGGAGTATCTTCTCTAGCACTCTACCCCCTCCCCCCCCAGTATGGATAGCAGGGGGACCGAATTCAGCCCTGGCAAACATGTTCGAACTAAGCTTTCCCTGCTCTGTAGGAGGCTCCGACTGGGGTGGTGAGGGTTTCATGGTCGGGTCATGTCAGTCCATCTAGGTCTGGAAGCGGCGCCCTGGCCTGCAGCGTACCCGCAAAATGCAAGAGTGGCAGAACCCCCAACTCCACACTCCACTCATAATGTTTACCTGCTTGTGTGTAACTTGATGGGGATGTTGGTTTCGACTGCAGTGACCATTCCTCTTCACCCAATGAGGTGTTATGAGTGCAGGACATCTCTCGCTGCCACCCTTTCCTCTCTCACTGCCACCCTTTCCTCTTCATCTCTCACTGCCACCCTTTCCTCTTCATCTCTTACTGCCACCCTTTCCTCTTCATCTCTCACTGCCACCCTTTCCTCTCTCACTGCCACCCTTTCCTCTTCATCTCTCACTGCCACCCTTTCCTCTCTCACTGCCACCCTTTCCTCTTCATCTCTCACTGCCACCCTTTCCTCTCTCACTGCCACCCTTTCCTCTTCATCTCTCGCTGCCACCCTTTCCTCTCTCACTGCCACCCCTCCTTTCCTTTCTCACTTCCACCCTTTCCTCTACTTCTCTCATGCCACCCTTTCCTTTCCTCTTCATCTCTCACTGCCACCCTTTCCTTTCCTCTTCATCTCTCACTGCCACCCTTTCCTCTCTCACTGCCACCCTTTCCTCTTCATCTCTCACTGCCACCCTTTCCTCTTCATCTCTCACTGCCACCCTTTCCTCTTTATCTCTCACTGCCACCCTTTCCTCTTCATCTCTCACTGCCACCCTTTCCTCTTCATCTCTTACTGCCACCCTTTCCTCTTTATCTCTCACTGCCACCCTTTCCTTTCCTCTTCATCTCTCACTGCCACCCTTTCCTCTTCATCTCTCACTGCCACCCTTTCCTCTTCATCTCTCACTGCCACCCTTTCCTCTTCATCTCTCACTGCCACCCTTTCCTCTTTATCTCTCACTGCCACCCTTTCCTCTTCATCTCTCACTGCCACCCTTTCCTCTTTATCTCTTACTGCCACCCTTTCCTCTTTATCTCTCACTGCCACCCTTTCCTTTCCTCTTCATCTCTCACTGCCACCCTTTCCTCTCTCACTGCCACCCTTTCCTTTCCTCTTCATCTCTTACTGCCACCCTTTCCTCTTCATCTCTCACTGCCACCCTTTCCTTTCCTCTTCATCTCTCACTGCCACCCTTTCCTCTCTCACTGCCACCCTTTCCTCTTCATCTCTCACTGCCACCCTTTCCTCTTTATCTCTCACTGCCACCCTTTCCTCTTCATCTCTCACTGCCACCCTTTCCTCTTCATCTCTTACTGCCACCCTTTCCTCTTTATCTCTCACTGCCACCCTTTCCTCTTCATCTCTCACTGCCACCCTTTCCTCTCTCACTGCCACCCTTTCCTCTTCATCTCTCACTGCCACCCTTTCCTCTCTCACTGCCACCCTTTCCTCTTTATCTCTCACTGCCACCCTTTCCTCTCTCACTGCCACCCTTTCCTTTTCATCTCTCACTGCCACCCTTTCCTCTTTATCTCTCACTGCCACCCTTTCCTCTTCATCTCTCACTGCCACCCTTTCCTCTTCACCTCTTACTGCCACCCTTTCCTCTTATTCTCTCACTGCCACCCTTTCCTCTTCATCTCTCACTGCCACCCTTTCCTCTTTATCTCTCACTGCCACCCTTTCCTCTTCATCTCTCACTGCCACCCTTTCCTCTTCATCTCTTACTGCCACCCTTTCCTCTTTATCTCTCACTGCCACCCTTTCCTCTTCATCTCTCACTGCCACCCTTTCCTCTCTCACTGCCACCCTTTCCTCTTCATCTCTCGCTGCCACCCTTTCCTCTCTCACTGCCACCCTTTCCTCTTCATCTCTCACTGCCACCCTTTCCTCTTTATCTCTCACTGCCACCCTTTCCTCTTCATCTCTCACTGCCACCCTTTCCTCTTCATCTCTTACTGCCACCCTTTCCTCTTTATCTCTCACTGCCACCCTTTCCTCTTCATCTCTCACTGCCACCCTTTCCTCTCTCACTGCCACCCTTTCCTCTTCATCTCTCACTGCCACCCTTTCCTCTCTCACTGCCACCCTTTCCTCTTTATCTCTCACTGCCACCCTTTCCTCTCTCACTGCCACCCTTTCCTCTTCATCTCTCACTGCCACCCTTTCCTCTTTATCTCTCACTGCCACCCTTTCCTCTTCATCTCTCACTGCCACCCTTTCCTCTTCACCTCTTACTGCCACCCTTTCCTCTTATTCTCTCACTGCCACCCTTTCCTCTTCATCTCTCACTGCCACCCTTTCCTCTCTCACTGCCACCCTTTCCTCTCTCACTGCCACCCTTTCCTCTTCATCTCTCGCTGCCACCCTTTCCTCTCTCACTGCCACCCCTCCTTTCCTTTCTCACTTCCACCCTTTCCTCTACTTCTCTCACTGCCAACCTTTCCCCTTCACCTCATGAGGTATAATGGGTGCAGGACATCACTCACTCCCATCTCTCCTTCCAGTGCTTGTGCACTGAGCAGGGAAGAGGCGGGGCTTGAGGGGAAGCGGAAGTTCATCTCTCCGTTAGGAGGGTAGACGTTCTTCTTAACTTTCGATGTGCATGGCCGCCCGCCCCTCAGCTACTGTTTGTTGTGCAGTCCTTATGTACCCGTGCGGGTGCGGTACAGAGGCCTATTGCTCCCCCTCCTTGGAAGGACATGTGCTCCGAGTTTCAGACATTAACGTTCTCTCCCCAGGGCTCCTCTCTCTTGTCTCCAACTGATGCTAAGAATTTTCCATGTAGTGTAGGCATAAGGCAAAAGGGGGATTTCATTGGGGTGAATGGGCTGGGCCCATAAATTCTGGACCTGTTCTAGAGACACAATCCCATGGTTCTTTTTTCGCAGCGTGAAAGCATAGAGGGGAGGAAATTCGTCATTATTGCAATTAATTAACAAGGAATCCTTTGGACACATGGTAACCACAGATAACTACGTAAGGTTATTTAATTTATTACAAAGCCATAAATAATTGAATATGAAGATACCTGAAGATGAGTGTAAAAGTACATCGCAATTAGCATAAAGCCAAATCTGCGTATCCAATTGAGACGATGTAGCACAAACAAAACTAGTAATTCCAGAAACAGAATGCAAGGTATCAGAAAGCATGAGTCCAGGTTTCCCTGCATCGAGGGTTGATAAGTAAAAAGCATTAATCTATCACTACACTGACACTGAAGTGACATCCCTACTTAAGCATCTTCAGAAAGGAGGAATAAAATGTGTCACCTGTGGAGTCTTTTTAAGAAGTCTCCCCACAGTCAATGGGTCTTAAAAGCTACAGAGGCGGAGCTCGTTCTAAGATGCTCTCTCTCTGAGGGCAGAATAAGTGGGCACTTTCCCTACTCCCAACAGCACATATTGCAAGTATCTTTCCCAAGATTTATTTTGGGTCATGCAATCTGCTCTGGGTACAATCCTAAAGGTAGTTTTCCATGGGACATCAGTGTTCTTCTTTCGCAACAATTTTTCCTTGGTTCCCAGGCCTTCTCCTGCGTGAAGCACAATGACCTTTCTTCATTGACTCAAGCTATAGAATGTAGCTTTTTCTCTCCTTGACTGAATAGTAAAATAAAGACATTATTCCAGATAACAAAAGTGCTTCTTTCACCTGCAACACAAAACGTGAGAGAGAACAAATTCCAGAGCACACATGAATGAAATTCAGCTATTAATTCTAAAGCACGAGTTTCCAGGGAACTGTATTTCAGGCCTATAAGATTCAGCTAACATAAGAAAAATCACATGAGCTTTTACGAACTGCGTGGACAAATAAGGCACATTCAGTTAATGCATTCACCTACAATTAAAATGACACAACTAAATAAAAATGTTTAATACATGACTAATTATCAGTTTGCAACACAAGTTCTTCACATTAATGTCTTCTGCTAGTTACATTCACTTTCTATGTTAATTCTCCATTTTACCTTTCAGTCCTAAGCACACCACGTTTCGAGTTAATACATTTCAAATTCTAATGCGTCATGTTAATGCAGCAAAGGATTATATGCGGGTGTGCTCTACACGTGTGATTATAATTCACCCCTTCAATTTATATGCGATGTCCGCTACATCTGTTCCCCCTCTGATGACGTTGAGTCATCACAAAAAACGTTTATCCCTGTAGAGTAGACCGATCTAAACAGATGTCGTAGCTAGTCTCCTCTGTATGAACTCTTCCAACTGCTTCAAATTCTCATAATGACTGTCCTGCAGTCTTTCCACCCTTCTCTCTCTCTCCCTAAACGAATTCCCTATTTGTCTCGCCTTGCGCCATGTGTATGCCATTATCATATCTACGAAGATGATAACACAGACTACAACAATTATGACTGGCTTCAACATATATCCAATAATTCCCTTCCCTAGGCTAGCGAACCAACTTCCAACGACTCCAAATCCCTTTCCTATCTTACACCAAACTCCCTCAGACGCCAGATCATGTACTTCATGATGTATCTCAATGATGTTACTTACATATCCTCTCAGATCTTTACTTTTATCAGGGATATAAGTACAACACTGTTGGACCTTTAGCATCCAACAGACTCCGCCCTCCTTTGCTAATAACACATCTAACGCAAAATAGTTTTGCATCACCATCACCCTTATTAAAACCATTTCTCCATCTATGAGTAACAACGACTGAGCTGTGTTAACTGACAACTTATCCACAATGGTAGACAACTTCCTGATCTTGATGTCAGTTAGCACCACACCTAAACTTGGTATAATCGCTCCAAATATATCTCCCACAAATTCATCAGCACTCAGTCCACGCCTTCTCTATGGTTCGATTTTCCTTCCAAACCCTCCAAATCCTCCAGATGATATATCTTTGGAAGCACAACTGCCACATAACAAGTACCATACCAGTTGTTCGGAAGCCAAACATATGCATTCTTCCCACACACAAAATATACTCCTGGCACCACTTGTACTGCTACTTGCAAAAACATTTTCAAAGAACCATCGATTAGAACAATGTGATCACACACACTCCGTCCCACAAAAACATCATAACGACTCTGAACCTGTCGAATGCAAAGCTTGCCTTGTTGTTTCCAATCTGGAGCTATAGGAACATAGCTTCCTTTAGCCATGTGAGCTAACTCCTCCTTGGTCCATTCAAACTTTCCTTCCCTATTATTAAGCTTACCAGTTAAACCTCTATGCCTATCCTCTACTTGCTCTACAAATTTCTTTTCTATCTCTGTTAATATGCAGATTAAATTGTGTCTATGCAGTATCTAATGTTAGTGTGGGTACAAAATACTTTCCCATACTCTCTTCTTGCTTGTTATAGTCATATTTGTTCAGGTGTTTGTATACTGGTACTTCTGAGAGCACCACATCATAATTTGAGAAATAGCACTTGTAATGACCAGTTCCATTAAATATGCTAAGGAGCAAACTGCAACTAATACCATACGTCGGGCAAGTGATGATACCTAATCCCCTCCTCAACCGAGGCAGGCAATTGCATACACACATAACAGACACTCACATCCATAGTATTGACATGCTCGTAAAGCAACTTAGCATAAGCGTTCAACGTATAATCACCTTTAGACAAATCTACATGAAGAAAGTGACTAGTTTGTTCTATTGAACCTATATCCGATCCTAGTGTACCCTCCTTTAAGGCAGCGAATTTCCAGACTCCATTTTAAAGGTGGCTCGGATTGTAGCTGTAAGAAGATCAACACACAGAGTCTCTTTCCCCCGCCTGTTATTCGCGTGCAACACAAGTCTTTGAGTAACTCCTCAAGGAACTTGGAAAAAAGTTTTTTAACGGTCTTGGATACAATATTAATAATAAAGATAGCGAGTAACCCTTCAACCAAAAAGGGAACTGGGTAAATCACAATATTTGAACAAAAGTGTTCCCTTAGTAAGTACCTAGTTATCCGCTCAAATTGTTTATTTGACCTACTCTCTTTCCTCACACATTCCAGTGTCTCTTATTCAGACCTCATACCAATCATACTAGATTTTTCATAACACCTTTGATATAAGTAGAACCACAAAAGGCACTTGGCATAGTAGAAAATATTTAGCCTAACAATGCCAATTTATACATTATGTTAAATTTTATTAAAACATTTAAAAACACCTATCTTCATTGGTCAGTTGTAAATATTTGCCTCTCAATTTGTAGCAATACATCAGATATCTGCACTTAGAAGAAACTTTTACTATAATATCACACTTTGAGATACACAGTCATAATATTCAACATTTCATTAAAAACATATGTATATAATTTTAATAAAACCACAGAGGTTTATTGTCGACGCGTTTCGGTGGATCCTGCTTTCGCACCACCTTCCTCAGGACATTTAAAAAAACACACAATATTCTTTAAAAACTTTCGCAGATTCCCTGATAAACCATCCAAGGAGAATGCAGTCGGCTTCACCAGTAGTTATTTTTTGAGACCTCGTGTGAGATATTGGGTGTTTAAAATTACTCCCCGGTCATCCTATATTTCTGACGGTGTGGCTTTTTTTGTCAGCTCTTCACACAAATTATTCACCCGTTAGTATGTGGTGTTCTCCCTCCACTGTAGGAATTGATGCATGAATATTACAGCAATCTTGGAGCACCCCTCTTTTTTCTATATTGGGATTATTCAATTGTAACTGGGTTCCGCTCTCTAATTTCTTGCGGTAATGCTACGTTTTCTCCTGAATCGACGGTGAAATGGAACAAGACGCCACAGTCCCGGCACAAATTTAAATGCCGGGACGGTGCAGTCTTGTTCCTCTTCCCCGTCAAGTCAGGCAAAAACGTAGCGTTGCCACAAGAAATTAGAGAGCGGAACCCAGGTACAATTGAATAATCCCAATATAGAAAAAAGAAGGGTGCTCCAAGTTCGTGGTGATATTCATGCATCAATTCCTTCAGTGGAGGGAGAACACCACGTACTAACGGGTGAATAATTTGTGTGAAGAGCTGACAAGAAAAGCCACACCATCAGAAATATAGGATGACCGAGGAGTGATATAATTTTAAACACCCAATATCTCACACGAGGTCTCAAAAAAGAACTACTGGTGAAGCTGACTGCAGTCTCCTTGGATGGTTTATCAGGGAATCTGCAAAAGATTTTGTGTGTTTTTTTAACTGTCCTGAGGAAGGTGGTGCGAAAGCAGGATACACCGAAACACGTCGACAATAAACCTCTGTGGTTTTATTAAAATTATATACATATATGTTTTTTAATGAAATGTTGGATACAGTATTTACATGGCATAGAAGACTTCCCTAGCCCTCTTTATTCTTCTAAATGAAAAGTCCCTACTTTTATTCTTCTTCCACTCGGGCCTGGGTCATCTTCTTTCAAGCAATTCTTTTACAGTTCAATTTACATCCCTTATGAGATCAGAACAAATCTCCTCAAGGACTCGTTGTAATGATTCAACTTTCAAAGCTGCAATCTCTTGAGGAGACTGTGGAGCTCCGAAGCTCTGAAATTCATTGACTTCCAGAATCAGAGTCCACAAACCACTCAACCTTGGCGGAAAAGGCACAGTCAGTGACAGAATTGCATTAGCCTCGATTCCAGGAGCTCTCAGTAACATCTCGACAATCAGTTTGCGAACTTGGACCTCGCCCTCCCCGGCATTTGTATTAAGATGCGGCCACTTAGGAGAGGAATATCTCTGGCACAGCACTCTTGCTTTCCGAGACCTCCTAACACTTTCTGTGGCTTGCTCGGACTCACTCAGGTCAGACTCAGAAGATTCACTTATTGGTGCAAGTTCTCTTTCAGATGCAAGTTTCAGTTTCCTTCTTTTCTGTCTCACAGGCCTCGTTTCATCTGTGGCATCCTTCTTCCTTGACTGCACATGAACTATTTCCACACCAGTCTCTTCTGCTGAGTCAGACTCTATACATCTTGCAACATTACTAATCTCTCTGAGTCTATACCAGGGTCTTGTGTAGCTTGACCCCCTCAGCTCGCTCTGGTGGGTATCCAGCCTCTTCAGGAACCTCAACAGCTTGACTTGCCCTCTCCGGTGACCCCTCGGTTACGGCTGAGATTACTTCTGGGAGAGAAGCTGCTCCATCAGAGGGACCTGTGACTCTTTGGGTATATGAAGCAGGGATCCAGTTTGGTACTCCTCCACAATTCACAGCAGTATTGGTCACCAATATCACCTGATCTGGTCTTCGCCACTGAGTGTCAAGACAATTTTTCCTTACATGCTTTTGGACAAGCACCCAGTCACCTGGGCTTAGGTCGTGGCAAAGGTCCTTCAAAGTTGGTGCAATTGTCGCTTCAACCTGATGAGACACAGAATGAACCACATCAGCCAATCCTTTACAGTAGTCAAGGATCAAGTCATCTGTGATATTAATCAATGCAGGGGCTTGTACAGCATTCAAGTGCATCGCCCTTCTTAGCAAAGATTTCATGCGGAGATAATCCAGTTCTCCTGTCAGGAATGCTGCACAAACTCATCAGAACCAAGGGCAACACATCAGGCCATTTCAAAGATGTTGAAGCACACACTTTAGCTAGCCTTGCCTTTAAAGTCCCATTAATTTGCTCCACTATGCATGATGCTTCTGGCCTGTAGCTACTATGCAGTCTTTGATCCACACTCAAGGTGGTACACAGCAATTTCATGACTTCGCTATGGAAGTGTGTTCCTCTCTCCAACTCCACTGTAGTTGTAAATCCAAATCTAGGAATGAGTTCCCTCACCAATAATTTTGCTAAGTCCAATTGGATCCGTTTGAAGGGACCCTCTTGACCTGCAAATGTGACTCAGAGCAACAACTGTTCTCTTTCCAACATTCATCTGTTGGCTCGTGACACACCGATTACACACTGCTTCTGCAATCACAGGAAACCTTGAATTGAACCAAGTCTGCCTGAACAATCTCACCATTGCATCCCTTCCTATGTGAGCTGCTTTCTGAATCTCCCTGGCCATTGGGTTTAACAGATAATCCAGTAACACTGCCCTGCCATCAGTCGAGACCCGTATGTCACTTTCTCCCTTCCCACAACCTGCTCTGATCCAATCTGCTTGTTCTTGATCTATGGCTTCCATTTGCAAACACCTGACTTCATCCCATGTGTCTGCAAAAGCTAGCATCATGCTGAGTTCGGTTTTCTGTGTACTCTTGCCAACATATTCCCAATTAAAAATACATGCATGTGTAGCACAAAAACGAGCAACTTCATCAGCATATCGGTTCTCTGTTGTAACAAAGTCATCTCCCTTCCCATGGGCTGCGCACTTAACAACAGCCACTTCCTATGGTAACTGCAATGCTTCCAGCAATTGTCTCACATATTCCTCGTTCCTAATGGGAGAACCTGATGACGGTAGGATCCTCTCTGCGAGCATAGCTGTCCAAAGACATGAACCACACCAAAACCGTACTGGCTATCAATATAGATGGTGACTCGGATCTGCTCAGAGACAAGGCATGCACAGGTCAAAGCAATTATTTCTTCCTGTAATCCCTATAAACAAGCAGCTTCCACCCCCTCCAGAGGTGGTACATACAGCAAATGCTGCTCTCAAATAACCTTCATTGCCTCTCAAGCATGAATCAGCAACAAAAAGGACTTGATCAGGATCAGGCAATTGTTCTTCTACAAGGTCAGGTCTCGGCTTGGTGCAAAGCCCAGTAACGTCCAGACAGTCATGGTCTTGACAATCTTCCCCATTAGTATTTGGAACAGGTAACAAGGTAGGTGGATTTAACACAGAACAACGCTTCAAAGTGACATTTTCTGTGGCTAGCAACACCTGATCATGGGAAACATCCTTTACAACGCAACTTTTACCACGCAATGCTTTTACATCGCAACTTTTACAACGCAAACCATTACAACGCATTGCGCTGGGGGGCGCGCTAGGATAGGGAATAGATTTAATTTACTATCCAACACCTTCCCTACTATCCACGGGGACTGGAGTTGGAATAGTAAATTAAACTATTCACTATCCAGCACCCCAAAGCACTATGCGTTGTAAAGGCATGCGTTGTAAAACTTGCGATGTAAAAGCATGCGTGGTAAAAGCATGCGTTGTAATGTCATACATCCCCTGATCATATCTTGTCAGCCTGTTATTAGTCAAATGCTATGTTTTAGTTCTCATCATCAAGAGCTCAACTGAATGTGGTACATATACAGTAATTGGGTGACCCATCACAATCCTCTCACATCATTCAATACCTGTTGCAGCAACAGATTTGCGACATCTAGGCAACGCTGAAGCTACAGGATCTAAAGTAGCTGAGAAGTAGGCCACTGGTCTACGGGCACCTCCATGTGTCTGGATGAGTTCAGATAGAGCACAACCCTCACTTCATGACAGAATAATGAGAATGCTTTGTTGTAATCATGCATTCCTAAAACTGGAGTGCGACATAGGCACTCTCTCAACTCCAGGAAAACAAGCAAATAGTTGTTATCCGAAGGTACCAGATCACACAGACATCCTTGGGAGTCAGCATCTGCAAAGGCTTTTCCATCAAGGAGAAATTAGGGATCCATTGTCGGCAGTAGCCAACCGTTCCCAGAAACATCCTGATCTCTTTCTGGGTGGTAGGTGGATTCATTTTCATGATCGCCTCCACTCATTTTGGTGACATCTTCCTCTTGCCTCTCTTAATTTGATGACCCAAATACTGAACTTCGATCAGACAGTACTGAAGTTTGCTCGGAGACACCTTATATCCACTGCCAGCCAAATGGTTCAGTAAGGCGATAGTATCGTCCGTACAAGCCTCCCATGTTTTAGACGCAACGAGGAGGTTATCTATGTACTGGACTAGCACTGAGTTTCGGGGCAAAATTAATCCTCAAGGTTCTTTTTCAGTACCTGGTTGAATATGGATGGACATTCAGTATACCCTTGAGGGATACAACACCACATTGAGACACAATTCTCCAGACGGACAGCAAATAAAAATTGGCTTTCCTCGTGTAATGGGCTGGAGAAAAATGCCTGACAGCGGTCAATCACTGTGAACCATGCAGCCTCAAGGAATCTGAAATAGGATCACAGATGGATTCGGTACAACGGGTAACATGAAATCACAATGTTATTCACCTTTCTAAGGTCGTGAACAATGCGATTTTTCCTGCTCGGTTTCTGCAATCCCATGATAGGTGAATTGCATGGGCTTCCTATGATCGCCTTCAGAATGCCTTGCTCAATCATGCACTCAATTAAAGGTGTAATCCCTGCTACAGTTTCTGGGGTCAGGTTGTACTGAGGTGTTCCCGGGAATTCTGCATTAGGCATGATCTGTGTGCAGACTGGCTCAACTCCTCAAATCAGTCCAGTCTCCTCCCCTATGAAGTGCCACACCACTGTAGAGACAGTGTCTTTCAAGTCCAGCGGCATGTCCTCTACTGCCAGCAAGTGAAACATGGCTGTGTAATGATTCTGATTAGCCAAATTGAATGCAATGTCTTCATTATTAGTCTGCAATTCAATTCCCTTTGGTGTGCAGTAGATGGTACAATTCAATTTGTATAAAAGGTCACGCCCTCGCAAACAGACTGGACCAGAATCTCACACTACAAACTGATAGTGATCCTGAAAGGTTCTAATTTTCACTGGTACCTCGTCTGTCAAAGGGTTGGTCCTTCTTTTGTTAGCAACTCCTATAACTTGGATCGATGTTCCTGAGAGAGGTAGGTTTGGGCCTACTGCAGATCTCACAGTAGAACTGGTAGTGCCAGAATCAGTCAAGACTGTAGTTGGATGACTATCTACGTCTGCTTCTACGTAAGGCCCACTTTGGTCTACCTCTAAGACTGCGCCAAGTGTACAGTCTCCCTCCCCCCTCATCGCTGCAATACCTGGCATAACGCAGAGTCTTGTCCATGGACTTCTTTTGCCAGCAGATCGAATGTTGCTGGATCATGAGGGTAACATCCGGCCTCTGTCATGTCAAAAACTTTGAGACAAATTGGCTCATGGCTTTAGGGTCGAGAGTATCTAACCCGTTGAACTACTTAAAGGCTTGTAACAGCCTTTCATTACAAGCATGCGCTGACTCTTTAGGCTCCTGGGTCGTTTGATCTATCTTAACCCAATCGATATCTTGAGGAGCTATTTTGGACTTCAACCATGTGATCACCTGCTTGTACTTTTTCATAACGAACTACGAAGGACCATAAGTTACTGAATCCCTCTCTGGCTCAGCAGCCAGCCATTCAATAGCTATTTTGCATGCAGACCACAGATCACTAGGAACCACAATTCTGAACAAGGTATTTAAGTCAATCCACAACACCTTCAAGATCTTAACAAAGTGATCGACTTGCTTGTACCATTCAGCAGGCTTTTCCCTCAACCTGGGGAAATCATTTGTGAATGCAGCTAGGTCACCCATACTCCAAGAAACATGCACATGCCCTCCACTCAGTACCTCCCATAGTGGATATGCCTCAACCCTCGGTGTTCCCCCTCCTGGAGGTGGCATTTCCCCTGTTATCTTTCTCATACTCTTCTTCTTAGACCATCTTTCCTCCCACTTATCCAGCATACTCTAAGCCTTTATTCCTATAACCAACTCTCGGAAATGTGTCTTCAATCCTGTCACTCTCTTTTCCTCCAGCTCCTAGTCTCTGTAATGAAGCCTATGATTTCCCTGTAACATTTTCATTCCAGACAAGTCTACTCCATACCGCTGAGCTAACTCTGACAACTTCTCATGTGCTCATCTTACCTGCGGGTGACATCCTTTGCTACAAACAACAGGTCATAGGCTCTTAGGTCTCTATCCTTTCCAGAGGTAAATTTCCACTGACGATCGTATCTGCCTCAGCCTTCAGCCCCACCACTCGCTGCAGCCTTGATTATACCCTGACTTGACGTGTTATTCTGACCCTCTGTGTTATTGTTGTTGTGATCTCTCAACCAGGTTTCCAAATCTGAAACTTCTAAGACATGCTGATTACCAGCGGCTCCCCGACTTGTACTTTCTTCAGAGACTGCAACAATTGGTTTTCTCACTGGAGTTTCCCCCAGCCGTAGGTTTGAAATAGTGCTTGCCCTAGGTATATAGACCTTATAGTACTTGAACCAATGCGTGCCTCCGAAGGATCGGCAGTAGCTACTAAAGGGCTACTAGATCCTCTAGGCACCGGAGATGGACAATTCCTGCTCGTGCTCTCTACTCTTTCCAATCCAGTTCCTTCAACCTGTGTAGAATGTTGCTGACTAAGGTTTCCCACTAAACTTGGGTCATACCCAGGAACAACAGGACCAATAGACAGACAGACAGACAGACAATCACTTTTATTCGATTTTTGAAAATCATAAAAAGACACAGGATACAGTTCATAAATTACACACAAAATATAAAGCGACAATATGTACATAATATGTATACATAATGAATCATAAATCATGTCATCAGGGAAACTATTTTTAAAGTGACAAGTGCATAAACAAACGATATATACAATCCAAGAGTTTAAAAAGACTATTAAAACATTTTAAAACATCATCATATCTTGGTGTCTATTGTCTATTATAGATACACTTAAGATATTTCGTTTATAGTTAATCCATTGTTACCTTTGCTTCGCATTTTGTTAATACGTACTCCAGCTACTAAAAAATTAGCAACATGAAAAGTGACTTGTGCATTGTGCAAAAGTTGCAGAAATAAGAGCGCAGGCCTAACCTGAAAAAAGCCAGCCTCTCTAAGGATGGGAACAAGATATTTTCTTCTGATTTTATCGTAGTGATCACAGAACATAATAAAATGTAATGTGTCCTGGGGTGAAAAGTGATCACAGTCGCATGGCTTATTGTTATCAGGAGTATCCCATCTATAGTATGTGCCCAACAAAAAATTTATTAAATTCAAACAAAATCTGATTAAAAGAAAGCGGTGAAATGGTTTATTGACAAATACCAGGTATGGTTCTGGACCTGGAACAGTTTTAAGTGCAAAATTTCTTCTCACCGTTATTTTCTTTAATTCTATTTCTTCCCGCTCTGCTGTAAAAAAAAATTTCAGTGATGCCTTAATCGTTTTGACATCCTCCTTTTGGATGCCCTCAGGGGAGTTAAAGAGATCAATACGTCCCACCTGGGTTAACATTGTTTTTACGTACATCAACCATGGGATCTTTAAGGCTCCATCCATGCTTAATCAATCTTCAAGAATTTTATAATTTAATAAAATCTAATCATTTAACCAAGTTTTTAACCAGGAAATGACAGGAGCGGCTTTTATAACGTCTGAGACATACCCAACCCCCAGCTCTGAATGGATAGTAAAGGTGGGGGTGGACTGGGGAACAGTGAGTAATGATCTGAGAAACCTATTTTCTGCCCTCTGAATGAGGACTGGACTCGTATATCCCCAAATCGAGGCCCCATAGGTGGCGATCGCCATGCTTTTAGCGTTATACACTTTAAGAATGGCGTTCGTCGGTCTTGACCCCAATTTCCTAGCGAAATTCAAGATGGCTCCAGCAGATCTACTCACTGCATTAGATTTGACCTTATGTTGAGCACCCCAAGTGCCCTTATCATCGAATAGGACACCCAAATAAGTAAAAGAAGGAACCCTATGTACCTCCTTTCCTGTGCAAACAAGGGTTATGGGTTTCTTTTTTCTGCCATTGAGTCCCATGATCATAACATGAGATTTTTGCGTATTTATTTTTAGATCTAGGGAACTCATAAAATCCCCAAAAGAGGCCAATAACTTGTAAAGGGCTACACCTGTTCGTGCCAGGAGGACCGCGTCGTCCGCGTACAGGAGGACCGGAATATTAGTCTCTCATGCACGCGGAACGTCGGCCCCCAAAGCAGAAAGCACCGGCTCGAGTGTGTTTATATACAGTGTAAAGAGGAGAGGGGCAAGGATACATCCTTGCCTCACTCCTCTCTCAGAGCTAAAGGGTTTGGTACATCTACCATCCCTGGTAACTCTGACCGATGCCTCCAATCCTTGGTGCAGATCAGCCAGGAAGCCTACCAATGATTTTTCTATGCCTATTTCCAAAAAGACCCCCCCACAGCCTTGACCTGTTGACCAGGTCAAAGGCTGAGGAGAGATCCATAAATGCCATGTATAAGGCCCCTTTTTTAACTACGGTATATTTGCTGATGATCAGATGCAAATTGAGGCACTGATCTAGTGTGCTTCTTTTGGGCCTGAAACCATATTGTGCGTTAGATAGAATTCCCCTGCCCTCCAGCCAAGATGTTAACCTCCCCAAGATGACTCTGCCCAAGATTTTAATCGCAGAGTCAATGAGGGAAAAAGGTCTGTAGCAGGCAGGGTCACTCTTTAGGCCTTTTTAGGTTTTGACTGGCCATGCGCTTTGCGCATGTGCCAAAAAAACCTCTTGAGTTGTGTGTGTGGGTCGGGATACGCCCCCTCCTCCGATTGGCTAGCTCCATAAATGGAGGCTAGCCATTGGACGAGGGGCCTGTCCGTCAATGCCGGACCAGATTCGTGGGCGTTCCCGAGATTCTTTGGCTTTTGCCGACGTCACGCGACGTCAGCCAAAAGCCGGGAACGCCCCCGAATCTGTCCCGGCATTGAGCCGGCACCCGCCTTCCGATGCAGCATTTTCATTGTTACTATAAGCTTGTTTATTTTATACGTTTTAGCGTTGTGGACATTAAAAAGGACTGAAATGATGTACATATATGTGAATATCCGTTTTAGAGTTAGGTCCTTTGCTGGATGTGTTTTATTTCATGGGAGTAAAGTATACCGAATTCACGCTGGTTTCTCTTTATTTTAATGAGGCGAAAACAGACTAATTTGTGCGGTGATAAATGTCCCAGCGGCGAGCATGCTACTTTTTTTTATTTAATGACAGCCTCATTAGATGAAGTTATTTATTTAGAGCTTCCCATGTGTTACCTATTATAGGGCACCGACCCCCACTGTGAAACCACTAACTTTCCACTTTCCGACCAGAAAAGTGCACCCGGGATCACAGCATCGCCTAATTGTGCACTTCCCGCGGCAGCGAAAGGCCACGAGGCAGCAATATTGTGCTACTGAACACTGCCTGACCCGCTGGGCATTGACAAACATTGCATGCGTATTAACACGAGGAATAAAAAGGTCTGCTTACTACAGAACAAAGGGAATATTTCAAGTAGATAAACTTCCAAATAAGGTAGGAATCGTAAGCTGATAGTTAAAAAAAATTTTTATGCTGTCGCACTTTGAAACTTCCTGCTCACCTTTTAATAAAATTTCGTAACGAACATCAGGCAAACAAAGGAACCGAGAGTGGATTTTAAAGCGTGCAGATTCAGAGTCAGAGTGCAGATTCAGAGTCAGAGTGCAGATTCAGAGTCAGAGTGCAGATTCAGAGTCAGAGTGCAGATTCAGAGTGCGAGTGCAGAGTGCGAGTGCAGAGTGCGAGTGCAGAGTGCGAGTGCAGAGTGCAGAGTGCGAGTGCAGAGTGCGAGTGCAGAGTGCGAGTGCAGAGTGCAGACTGATAGTGCATACTGATAGTGCATACTGATAGTGCAGACTGATAGTGCAGACTGATAGTGCAGATTGAGAGTGCAGATTGAGAGTGCAGATTGAGAGTGCAGATTGAGAGTGCAGATTGAGAGTGCAGAGTGCAGATTGAGAGTGCAGAGTGCAGATTGAGAGTGCAGAGTGCAGATTGAGAGTGCAGATTGAGAGTGCAGATTGAGAGTGCAGAGTGCAGATTCAGAGTGCAGATTCAGAGTGCAGATTCAGAGTGCAGATTCAGAGTGCAGATTCAGAGTGTAGAGTGCAGATTCAGAGTGCAGATTGAGAGTGCAGATTGAGAGTGCAGATTGAGAGTGCAGAGTGCAGATTGAGAGTGCAGATTGAGAGTGCAGATTGAGAGTGCAGAGTGCAGATTCAGAGTGCAGATTCAGAGTGCAGGTTCAGAGTGCAGATTCAGAGTGCAGATTCAGAGTGCAGATTCAGAGTGCAGATTCAGAGTGCAGATTCAGAGTGCAGATTCAGAGTGTAGAGTGCAGATTCAGAGTGCAGATTCAGAGTGCAGATTCAGAGTGCAGATTCAGAGTGCAGATTCAGAGTGCAGAGTGCAGATGCAGAGTGCAGATGCAGAGTGCAGATTCAGAGTGCAGATTCAGAGTGCAGATTCAGAGTTCAGAGTGCAGATGCAGAGTGCAGATGCAGAGTGCAGATGCAGAGTGCAGATTCAGAGTGCAGAGTGCAGATTCAGAGTGCAGAGTGGAGATTCAGAGTGCAGAGTGGAGATTCAGAGTGCAGAGTGCAGATTCAGAGTGCAGATTCAGAGTGTAGAGTGCAGATGCAGAGTGCAGATGCAGAGTGCAGATGCAGAGTGCAGATGCAGAGTGCAGATTCAGAGTGCAGATTCAGAGTGCAGATTCAGAGTGTAGAGTGTAGATTCAGAGTGCAGATTCAGAGTGCAGATTCAGAGTGCAGAGTGCAGATTGAGAGTGCAGAGTGCAGATTGAGAGTGCAGATTGAGAGTGCAGAGTGCAGATTGAGAGTGCAGAGTGCAGATTGAGAGTGCAGAGTGCAGATTGAGAGTGCAGATTGAGAGTGCAGATTGAGAGTGCAGATTGAGAGTGCAGATTGAGAGTGCAGAGTGGAGATTCAGAGTGCAGATTCAGAGTGCAGAGTGGAGATTCAGAGTGCAGATTCAGAGTGCAGAGTGGAGATTCAGAGTGCAGATTCAGAGTGCAGAGTGCAGATTCAGAGTGCAGATTCAGAGTGCAGAGTGGAGATTCAGAGTGCAGATTCAGAGTGCAGAGTGGAGATTCAGAGTGCAGATTCAGAGTGCAGAGTGGAGATTCAGAGTGCAGATTCAGAGTGCAGAGTGGAGATTCAGAGTTCAGAGTGCAGAGTGCAGATTCAGAGTGCAGATTCAAGATTCAGAGTGCAGATTCAGAGTGCAGAGTGCAGATTCAGAGTGCAGATTCAAGATTCAGAGTGCAGATTCAAGATTCAGAGTGCAGATTCAGAGTGCAGAGTGCAGATTCAGAGTGCAGAGTGCAGAGTGCAGAGTCAGAGTGCAGAGTGCAGATTCAGAGTGCAGATTCAGAGTGCAGATTCAGAGTGCAGATTCAGCCCTGTGTGTGGTGAGGAGGGCCCCTCAGTGTTTCACATGCTTCTACGGAGGTTTAGGGACCTTGTTGCTTCACTGCTGATTGGGCTCTGAGACGACCATCCTGCCTAGTTACCTGTTGTGAATGGGTATAAACAATAAACGTCCGATTATGGTGCCGGTTGGACCTATCCCCCCCTCAAGAACACAAAGAACCTACTGACATTTTCTACCTGAAATAGACCATCTAATTTGGAAAGACCACCCTGTGTCCTTCCTGATTTTATTTTCACCCAGTCACTAATCTCAAACTTATACTCCTTTCTCTCCATGCTCACATTTGTCCCCTTGCCTCCTACACCATTTCAACCTTTCAGCCATGCATGGACCAATTTAGTACCAGGTAAGCATCACACATCTATTGAAATGGGGGTCGCAGTGTGTAGGGCTTGCAGTGTGTGGGGGGGGTCGCAGTGTGTGGGGGGGCTCTGTGTGGGTGTGTGTGGAGGGCTCCGTGTGGGTGTGTGTGTGGGGGGGCTTTGTGTGGCTGTGTGTGTGGGGGGCTCTGTGTGGGTGTGTGTGTGGGGGGCTCTGTGTGTGTGTGTGGGGGGGCTCTGTGTGTGTGTGGGGGGCTCTCTGTGGGTGTTTGTGTGTGTCATTTGCGAGAGATAAAGCTAGTTGCATTGTAAATGACAATGCCATTTATTTATGTTTTAAAAAAACACATAAATAAAAATAATGTCAAGAGCAATGCCAATAGCTCTAACTTTAACAAAGGCAAAACCATTGCATTGTAAATGCTTGTTTAAAAATTGGTACTATAATAGATGTAGCCCAGGACTGTGGAAACGTACCTGCCCTGGCGGCATTAAACACATTCGTCAGGATCCTAGCCCAGAATTTGGGTGCTACCTTGTACAGATCTGCCGGGACCCCATCCGGGCCCGGAGCCTCATTTTTAGATGTCTCATTTATAGCTTCTTCAATTTCCTCTGATTGGAAAACATCAATTAAATCAACATTGGGATGAGTCAGGTTATCCTGTGGTTGGACAGTTAAAGTCTGTCTTTAAATATTACCAAAGTGGGATAACCACAGGTCGTCAGGTATGACACACTCCACGGGATGACTATCTGCTCCTGAGAAGTATGGGTGGTTAATAACTTCCCAGAATTTGGAGCTATCCCGGAGGACCTCTGGTGATTGAAGATCCAACCATGCCTGTTCCTTAACGTCCTTCTTCCTGATGTAAATGGCCTGTTTGTACTCCTTCCTCAGTTGTATTATGGTGGATTTATTTCTTGGTGACTCTTTTAGTGCCTTTAACAGGGCAGTGTGAGCCCTTGAGCAGTTAGAATCAAACCACCGTCTAACTTTCTGTCCCCCAATTTTTATTTTCAGGGTTAAATCATTATTGACTTGTTGACATAGTCGGTTAAAAGCCTGTACGATGGTAATATTGGGGGAAAGAGAGTCCAGACAAATGCCTACCTCCTTTTCGACTTTTGTCAGGACTTCTTTTAAAAAACTAATCGGTGTTACATTAGACCATTTTAACCTTCTCCCCTTATCTTTAGGTATTAAATTTGTCACTGTTTGTACACCAGATTCTTTAGAATCTATAAAATCAATCAATCCGTCCTGTGGGACCAATAGTGACTAATACCGTAAGAGCTTCTGGCAACTATGAATTAGTGCTAAATACATTCTGCTCCATACCGGCTAAGGTGGGCACTCCTGCTCCCCCTACGCCTGCTGATATCCTCCCCAGAACTCCTGTGCGGTGACCCACTTGAGCTGGGGCACTTCCGCATTTCCTACACTAGCTGAGTCTCGTCCCCCATCTCTTGATTGTGGATTGTAAAGTGGCGGACGCTCAGACAATACCCATCCAACAGGCTGTCGTCAGTGTCACTACCATCGTTTCCATTTGCCTTTCTGCTGCTGTTCTGAGAATCTCCCTCTCCTACCAACATTGGGTACAACCTTTCTCCCTCAATAGTATCCACTCTCCATCTTTTAAACTGTGCGTCCCATTGTGCATTCTGGCATGCCCTCAAAGCTTTCCTCATCTTGCCTTGATATTTCTCCCTCTGCTTAGCATGTGCTGCACGCATCAATGCATCTAACGCCTCAAAATGTGTTGGTCTAGGCAAAGATCGCAGTGCAAACAATACTCCTCTCAACTGGTGCAGTACATCCAACCGGAATGAACCAAACGTGGGAATGACAATTCACCCTCCTTTTCAGTGATTTTATGCCAATTTTGAAGCCAAATTATAGTATGGAGCCCTACTTTTGTCATCATATAGTGTGCTTGATTATCCTCGGGTGGCACCTCTTTGCCCACTTGAGTCACAGCCCCTTGATCACCTCTGAAAAGATCTCGCAACACCCTAAAATAATGCATTATCTCAATTGCAACTTGTTAAATTTTACGATGGAACAATATTCTCTTCAACCACAACTTCCCGATGACAACCAACCAATCCCATTGCGGCGTTACACTAACTAACCTATCGCAGCGCGACACTCTCTGACGTCACATTCACTCCTCGCAGCGGCTCACCTTCCTTCACAATTTCTCTGTACACATTCAATCACACAATCGTCTTAAACTCTGTAATTGTCGGCCATCTAAAAGATCGCTAGAATTCAATCATCCAAGAACATTCACATGCGGTGACCCTCGACCTGCGCTGGTCACCTGAATCAGTATAGCTCACCTCTGTTCACAAGGTTTTACCAACGGATTCCCATACGTCCCATTCACACAAAATTGCCTGTCTTAAGTGGAACTGCCAATGACGTCACACGACAACTCCTCAATTTTTCGGTCAGGCAATCACAATCTCAATCTCTGTGTCTTCTCTAGCCTTTAATATATCCCGGAATTTTAGCCCACTTCGGGACCTGAAACTCAAATCTCAAACCTTGGACTTCCTCACCAACTCCACAAGACATCACACAATCAATTCATTCCCACACTCTAACACACTGCATACACCCTAATGATATTCACTCCTCCGCACGCTGGCAATCTCCCCACACCATCTAACTCCATCAGTCCCCGCCGGATTCCGTCGCTCTCCATTCTTGGTCATTCTCCCCTCGCTTTATTAGCTAACCATCCTACTCTGCTACCAACTGAAAGGGCCGGGCCCTAAGTTCTGGGCCTGTTCTAAAGAAACATTCTGATGGTTCTTTTTAGCTGCATGGAAGCGCGGAGGGGAGGAAACTTGCCATTAATGCCAATTAATTAACAAGAAATCCTTGGACACATAGTAACCACAGACAACTACATACGGTTATTTAATTTATTACAAAGCCAACAATAATTGGACTTAAAAAAGACACCTCAAGACGAGAGTGTAAATGCACATCGGAATTAGCATAAAGCCAAATCTACGTGTCCAATTGAGACAATGTAGCATAAACAAAACAATGAATTCCAGAAACAGAATGCAAAGTATCAGAAAACATGAGTCCAAGATTTCCTGTATCGAGGGTTGATCAATCAAAAGCATTAATGTATCCCTACATTAACACTGAAGTGACATCCCTACTCAAGCATCTTCAGAAAGGAGGAATAAAAGGTGTCAGCCTGTGGAGTTTTCCTTAGAAATCTCCCCACAGTCAATGGCTTCTTCTAAGATGCTCTCTCTCCGATGAAGTGGGCACTTTCCCTACTCCCAACAGCACATTATTGCAAGTATCTTTCTAAAGATTCAGTTCGGATCACGCCATCTGCTCTGGGTAAAACTCTAAAGGTAGTTTTCCATGGGGCATCTGTGTTTTTCTTTTGCAACCATTTGTCCTTGGTTCCCAGGCCTTCTCCTGTGTGAAGCACAATGATCATCCTTCATTGACTGAAGATTTACAAAGTAACGTCTTCTCTCCTTGCCTGACTAGTAAAACAAAGACATTATTCTAGCTAACAAAAGTGCTTCTTTCACTTGCAACATAAAACGTAAGAAAGAACAATTCCACAGCACACATGAAATGTAGCTATTAATTCTAAAGCGGGAGTTTCGAGGGAACTGTATTTCAGGCTTACAAGATGCAGCTAACATAAGAAACATCACATGCGCTTTCACAAACTGCATGGAAAAATAAGGCAAATTAATGCAATTACCTACAATTAAAATGACACAACTAAATAAGCATGTTTAATACATGAATAATTATTGGTTCACAACATGAGTACTTCACGTTAATGTCTTTTGCTAATTACATTCACATTCTAAATTAATTCTCCATATAACTTTTCAAAGGCTTAAGAACACCATGTTTCGAGTTAATACATTTCAAATTCTAACATGTTATTTTAATACACCAAAGGATTATTCGCAGGTGTGCTCTACCCGTGTGAATATAATGCACCCATACAATTTAAATGCGATTTCTGCTACACCAGGGGCAGTCCAGGCCCCTCCCGGAGCGTGGATGCCCCACTGTGCTAGACGCTCATTGGCTACGTCAGACCCTTCAGCATTATTCTTTTTCTGTGATTTGACAAGTTGCAACGTCAGCATGTACTAGGCTGGAGTTATTCCTCTCTCCCCCCCTCCCTAGGTGCAGAGATGTCCTGGGCTGCCCCATCCCCCTCTCGCCTTCCCTAGGTGCAGAGATGCCCTGGGCCCACCTCTGCTGTTCTTGCCGCCCTATCCTTTCCCTAACGCTTGACTGTCTCTTTTGGGATCATGACCTCAATGCTGCTGTTCCTCGTAGCAGTGGGAACTAAGGGACAAATATTGCCTGTATCTTGCCACCGCATGCCTCTATTCATGCCATTTGGTGAATTGAACTGCTTGTAATTGGGCTACAGACAGTACCCAGGCCACTCCTTTCGAGGACGGATGCCCAGGAGGCACAAAAATCCAATCAATCAATCAGTATTTGTTAAGTGCGACTACCCACCCATTCTCTGGGTCTCTGTCTGTCCTGGTGCAAGGGTGCGACCCCCTCCTCTCCTCCACACTCCATCCCACCCTCCTCTCTCTGACTCTCCTCTGCCTTTGCCTGCCCGTGTACCCATGGTGGCAGTAGCCAGATCGCTTGCACTCGAACCACTAGCGCCCCCTTTCCCTGCCCGTGGTTCCTTCAGGGTGCGAAGCCAGATGCCTGGCCAAGTCCTTTGCATGCACTTTCTGGGTGAAGACATCTTGCTGAGCATCCTGGCACAGTTTCATTCTTAAGATGAGCCTCTGCATGTAGCTTCCTGTGACACAAGGCACTGTGTTCCTGGATGTGACGCAGCAGTAGGCAGATGTTTTAAAAAAAAATATTATTAAAATATATTTATAGGCAGCCAGGTAATATAATCGGTTTACAATGTGATATACTTAAAACACCACCTCAGCTTCTTCATTCCTAAATTACATGTTCACAAGAAAGGAAGGCTTTTAATACATGTGATTGTGTACATACTGTGAAGAGGCCACCTCTCTGTCTCCACTATACTGTGCTTTACGACTGTGAATAGGCCTCCTTTCTGTCTCCACCATACTGTGCTTTACGAGTGGGAATAGGCTACCTCTCTGTCTCCACCATACTGTGCTTTACGAGTGGGAATAGGCCTCCTCTTTGTATTCACCATACTGTGCTTTACGACTGTGAATAGGCCTCCTCTCTGTCTCCACCATACTGAGCTTTACGACTGTTAATAGGCCACCTCTCTGTCTCCACCGTCTGTGTATAGGCCTCCTCCCTGTCTCCACCATACTGTGTTTACGGCTGTGAATAGGCCACCTCTCTGTCTCCACCAACTGTGTTTTACAACTGTGAATAGGCCACCTCTCTGTCTCCACCATACTGTGCTTTACGACTGTGAATAGGCCTACATTTCCAATTGTATTTATCCATATTTATTTTTGTTAATTTTACCTCTATATATCCATATTTATGTTGTGTTTAATGAAAACATAAATCTACAACTAGTATAGTTCCACTTTTATTGAACTGCATCGAAAGTGCACTCGCCTTCATGCCTGATTGGTTTTAGTGCTATATGAAGACATATGCCATGCATCCCTCATATGCAATACAATCATATGAAAACATCAGAATTGTAGCATAAACATGTGCATTTGCAGATAATTGGAGGTTAATTACAGAACCTTTTAAACTCCCCTATCTGTCTGTATGCAAAGCCATTTACCTGGAAGTCACAATCGAGTGCATTGAAATTAAAGCAAAAGAACACTTATATTTTTCCACATTTAAAAATAAATACAGGTGAAGAAAAGATGTTTCTGTGTGTGTGTATATGTAAAAAGCAGTAAAAACGAAAACCGGCAGCCTCATTTATAATAAGTCTCATATCTCAAACATTTTAATGTATTGAACAATTATACTATGCTGTGCTTGTGCTCACATTTATGTGAATAATGCACTCTCAACATATTTATTCGCTTTTGTAAATAGAGATGTTTTCATATAAATGCATTTTTCTTATATGTTTGTGTGGGTTCTTGTGTAAGTACACACTACCCAGGAGCCACTTTTCCTCTGATACATGTACACACCTATTAGTCTATAGGAAAACTAATTTTGATTTCCTAGTAACTTTGATGCAGCTTGTAAAATAGCTTTACATTGCCATAAGGGGTTCTGGTGAGATCACATATCACTTGACCAAAAGCAGAGATTAACTTTCAAGAAAGCAGTGTAGGACTATAGAACATGTCCTTTCTGGAGAAGGGAGAGATTGTTGAAGCTCTCCGTTGCAAGGTACAGCCAGCAATTGGCATTGAATCAGGCTTAGAATGATCATGAATACAATGTTGTGTTTTATGAACTTTTATGGGAATATCATTACAATTGCTATAGCTACGGCGAACTAACTGTGGGGGGCTGTGTTATTTTAGCTGGTCTAATTTTTAGGTCATTTGCTGATTTTGCACTTTGGCGTGTGTTAAATTCCCTTTTGCTGGCTTAACTCGTTCATAGCACTTTGCGCTCTAGTCGCTGCACGCAGGACTTCAAACACACTATTTAATGGCCACTGCCCGTAGGCGCAGCGGACGTGCCTAAGGCAAGCCCGTCTGCGCCCGTCAGCACAGCGGCCAGGGCCAGTTATGCTGCCCAACTGAATGAGGTGGTGGGTGAAAGGGTCGTACGGTCTGCGGCGTTCTTAAAAGCACTTCGGCTGTCTATGTGTCTACCCCAAGGTAGGATGGTTATAACGTGCTGCCTGGATTTTGTTTGCAAAACCTGTGGTTTTAGGCCGATTCTAGATCCCCCAGATAGGATTCCTCCTAGTTTGGCACCTAGGTCCCAGTGTTTTCAAGCTGCCCTTATTAACGTGAGATCTCTCAGGAAGCATCATGTGGATGTATTTGATTTGATATTGGATAACGGCTTAGATTTGTTTTGCTTATCACGGAGACCTGGTTAGACAACACTTCAAATCCAATTGCTGCACTTGCCACCCCAGTCGGCTTTAAGATCGCCTGTTTAGACCGGAAGGTTGGAAGGGGAGGGGGCGTTGCTATTGTGTATAGGGAAAAGTGGTCTCTCCACAAGGAGGACATCAACGTTTGGGGAGATAGTAAAGTGCTGGACTTTAGCATAACCTTTCTGCTCATTTTACGCTGGGGAACTCTCTTATTTATCATCCCTCAGGCCCGGCTAGCAATTTGCTCAATTCTTTTAGTGATGCCGTGGCGGAGCAGGGGTCTTCGCTTTTCGCATTACCTGGTCTTAGGAGATGTTAACCTCCATCTTGATCAGCCTGAGACTAGGGATTCCAGTGACTTTCTGTATTCGCTCAATTTGGCTCAACTTTCACAATGGGTTTGCCTTCCCACGCACCAGGGTGGCCATTTATTAGACCCCATCTGCTCTAACTTCCCCATTCAGGTGGACCAGCCCTTGCAGGTTTCTTGGTCAGACCACTTTCTCATCTGCTTTTCTTGGGATGTCCCGCAACAGACGGTGCCATAGCGGTCCAACCTGCCCCCATTGTTTCATAAAATTGATCCTCAGCAGTTTAACAGCGCTTTAGCTTCCTTGCGGCCCACTTGTCAGCAGGACCTGGAAGGATGCTTGTTGGGGTTTCCCGAATGGATCTCCAATTCGGTGACCGCACTTTCTCTATCGCGTGTATCTAGGCTCGCTAGAGATTCCCCCTCCAAACCCTGGTTCTCGCCTGAGCTCCAATTACTGAAACATGACTGTACGGTATTGGAGAGATTATGGCGTTCCAATAAACTATTGCCCACTGGGGAAGCATGCTCTTAGAACTAAACAAAATAATTATTATAGGGCGATTGTCGGAGCAAAAAAAAAAAGTTACTTTTCTTTGCGCATTGATCGGGGGAATAACAACCCGAAAGACATTGTTTCAATAGTGCAAAGTTTTGTGGCTCCCCGTGCCCAGGTTTGTTCGGCACCAATCTCTGAGACATGGTGCAATGTTCTTGCTAAGTTCTTCCTAGATAAGATTCAGGCTATCCAGGCGGCTTTTTCTGGCTGTTTCATGGGACCCTTTGTTCTTTCTACTCTTTCCGGATCCCCAGTTGGCCCTATCCATAAATTACATGATTTTCCTCCAGCAGAGCTGCCCAGTACCCTTAGAATTCTTAAGGGTCTGAAATCGGGCTTGCCTGCCGATCCGTGTGCGACTAGGCTGTTAGCCTCAGCCGCTGACAACATTAATTCTGAGGTCAACAATATTGTCAATATGTCCCTGTCAGAGGGCCGGGTGCCTGTTACCTGGAAGCAGGCTATGATTCTCCGCCTTCTAAAAAAGCCTTCACTAGACATTGTGTCCCCTGGAAATTACCGCCCAATCTCTCTTCTGCCAAGTTTAGCAAAGTATGTGAGAAGGTGGTTACGAGACAACTTACGGTTTTTGTTGAAGATGCTGGCCTGTTGCACCCAGCGCAGTCTGGCTTTCGAGCCTTTTATAGTAAAGAGGCTGCACTGATAGAGGTTTCGGAAGTTATCCAAGAGTGTCTGGATGCTGGCGGGAGGGCAGCTTTGAATATGCTGGACCTTTTCGGCAGCAATCAACACGGTGCCTCACTCCCTTCTTCTTGCTCGCCGTTCGGAGATTGGTATTGCCGGTTCTGCTTTAAGCTGGCTCACTTCTTTCTTGGCCGACCGGACGCAGCAGGTCTGGCTCCCACCTTGTGTCTCAGCATCACAGCCTGTGGTTACAGGCGTCCCGCAGGGGTCGTCTCCTAGCTCCTTGATATATTTAGCGGAGGAGTGTGGGGCTAAGGTGATTGCCTATGCGGATGACACTCAGCTGTTGTTTACCTGGGAGGGTGACGATGCAGAGGTTTTCTCCGCCTGGCACTGCCTGCTCTCGATATTTCGCTGGTTGGCTCAGGCCCAGTTGAAGTGTAATGAGGAGAAATCCGAAATACTTCTTTATGGTAAATTTCCGCCTAACTTAAGAGTTATTATGGCCCGCGGGGTTTCCTTTGCCCTGTCTGTCAGGCACTGCTGCAAAAATGCTGGGCGTTTGTTTTGAGGAGAACCTAACCTTTGCCACCCAGATTAAGAAACTGGCAGGGTCTTGTTTTGGCATTTTAAAAACTTTGAGGAAGTTTCTCCCTCTTCTCCCAAAGGATGCGAGGGAAACCGTGGTTCGGGCGTTGATCCTTTCTCTCCTGGACTATTCTAATGCATTGTATGTCGGGACCCCAGGCTATTTGGTGAAGAAGCTCCAGGTGGTGCAGAATTCTGCGGCCCGCCTCCTCCTGGATTTGCCCAGAAGGAGTAGTGTGCGCCTCTATTTGCGCACCTTGCATTGGCTTCCTATGGAGGTGCGGATTAAATTTAAGGTCTTGTCAATTGCCCATTCTGCCTTGTATGGCCGGGGACCCAGGTATTTGCAGAAGAGGTTTTCTTTGTATACGCCGTCAAGACAGTTGCGATCCGCTTCCCAATTGTTGGTTCAGATCGCCCGTTTTATCCGTCAAAGGCTTGGCGGTTGCTCCCTTGTTCGGAAAGTGGCTCTTGGCTGGAACGCACTGCCTTTGGCTATACGTAGCATTCAAGATACCTGGAATAAAAAAAAAAGCTGAAAACTTTCCTGTTTTAATTCTTCGAGCTACGATCTGTTTCAAGTTCGTGCCGGGACACTCTTTGGAGTAGCTGTGCGCGATACAAATACATTTAACAATGTTGATTACGCAATGGGCAATGTTAAAGCTCTGCAGAATGGTACAGGGCTGTCATTATGATAATGTAAACCATGTTTCACATGTAACCTAGAAATATTCTCCATATTTCCGACGACAGTTGAAATATTTTCCATATTTCTTGAGTCCCTGGAAAATATATTTTATAGCACTGTATTTTGAGCTATAAAATTATTTATCCATCTAGCCATCCATCTATATCCAAACAGCTGCCCTGCTGTTTCCAACTATATCCTCCTTTCGGGGCCAGAGTAGTTTTAAATAAGAACAAAGTCTTTGACGAAAATCACAACAAAGAACGAGCCAGCACTCCAGGAATTTTATCACAGATTAGTTTATTTTTATCAATGACTTGTTTATATATTATGAGAAGGACAATATGGAACTATACAGTAGATAGTGTTGCACTTGCAGTTTATTGCTTGGACAGTTGGGAATTGCATTTGTATATATGATTCACCAAGTGAGGCGTAAAAAACAGCATTTGCAGGTTATGTTGTTGATTTATTGAAGATTTAATCCAAAAAAATACTTGCCATTAAGTAAACATAAACTGAAAACCATTGTAACGGAGATTTTTTAGAAGGTTTTTTAAAAAAAAAAGAGTACTGCACTAGCACTTTATTGTTGATAGTTTATTCAATTATCTACATATGATTGCTAATATGTGGTCTAAAGGGACAAAAGCATTCAATTTAATCATAATATTTTCTCCTTTTTGAAATATGAGGATGAATTGTGATAATCCGTTGTTGGAAAAGCAAAACATGAGTCTGTTTTCAGTGGCACTAGACACTGCTAATCGTGGGTTTTAAATAGAGTGTGTAAAAGAACGCTCCGTGTGTGACCAAGGCAGTAATTACGAAACGCATTACAGCGGATCAATACAGCGCAAAACAAAAAGAATTTGAATTGAGTCGTTTACTTGCTGTTGGCGTCCGAACCCTATTGAGGAAATTGGAATTGGAGTGAATATTTATATATTTATATGTATATGTATAAATATATAGTATATTTACACTTACTATATATACTCAACTAGCAGCCCGTCCAGACGTTGTCCGGGTATGAATTGCTGCCGACCAGTAGTATATTGTTTTGTAGGATTTCGTTTTGATAGCATTTTTTATCTGTGACAGGCCTGTGAAACGCTCCGATTCACGGTGCACTGCTGATGCACTTAAGTGTGCGCGTTCAGTAGTGTGTGATCTCGAGTTTCCCTACTTTATTTTTCCTTGCAATATTATATAGCGCGAACTCGACAATATGGCATGAGCACAATTTACATTACAGAAGAACACATTCATTTGTGGTAGGCACGGGGAGACAAAGCGATTTGCCTGGAATCACAGGATGTTGAGCTGATGCCGAGATTCGAACGTAGCTCTCCAGCTCTAAAGTGCGCAATTCTAGAACTTGTGGCGGGAGGTGTGTCTAATAGTGTATGTCGGTGCTGGCCATCAATGAGAGAGACCTGTGCATGTTTCAAATCGGTGGTGAAAAAATATGAGTATGTTGCTGGAGATGTGGGCCGCCGTGCCACCAATGTACTTACCGGGGGAGGGTAAACACCCATTATTCCGCAACTTTCTTTCCGCATACCATCACTCCGCATACTTACATTACGAAAGTACCATGACTCTGCAATGCCATTATAACGCATGGCATTACATTTTATATGCTTTTACCACGCATACATTTACAACGAAATTCGTTGTAAATGCATGAATGGTAAAAGCATGTTTTTTTTTAATGTTTGGATAAGGTAAGTATGGGTATAGGGGTATATGTTTTGGGGTACTGAGGTATATGTTTTGGGGTGTTTGGGTATTTTAAGGGTTCAGGGCTAGGTTTGGCTTTTGGGGTATAGGGGTATTTTTAGGGTTAGGTTTGGGTTTTGGGGTACAGGGGTATTTTAAAGGTTCAGGGCTAGGTTTGGGTTTTGGGGTACATGGGTATTTTTAGGGTTCAGGGCTAGGTTTTGGGGTACAGGGATATTTTAGGGTTCAGGGGCTAGGTTTGGGTTTTGGGGTACAGGGTTATTTTTATGGTTTAGGGCTAGGTTTGGGTTTTGGGGTACAGGTGTATTTTTAGGGTTCAGGGGTAGGTTTGGGTTTTGGGGTACAGGGGTATTTTAAGGGTTCATGGCTAGGTTTGGGTTTTGGGGTACAGGGGTATTTTTAGGGTTCAGGGCTAGGTTTGGGTTTTGGGGTACAGGGGTATTTTTAGGGTTCAGGAGTAGGTTTGGGTTTTGAGGTACAGGGGTATTTATAGGGTTCAGGGCTAGGTTTGGGTTTTGGGATACAGGGGTATTTTTAGGGTTTAGGGATAGGCTTGGGTTTTGGGGTACAGGGTATATTTATAGGGTTAAGATGGGTTAGTGTTTAAGGGTGTTGGGGTGTTTTTAGGAGTAAGGGTGGGTTATGATTATGGGGTGCATGGGTATTTAAAGGGAGCAGGGTGGACACCCGGAGCTGGAATGTACAGAACCTGGGAAGAAAAAACAATGAAATATTGGGCACAACGCTCGCTTTTTTTTCCCGTAATCCCGCGCCCCGCACACGCCCACGCCCACAGCCCACGATATGAGACGTGGCATGAAGGGCGGAACGTACCACACGCCCCCAGCGTTTGTCACGCCCCCAGCACACGCCCACAGCACAACGCAGACACGCCCACAAGGGACTACTTTGCTGGCACGGTTCTTTTACCTTTTAAATGTATATGGTGGGCGTCTGCATAGCCTATGTCCTTCTGCTGCAACTGCCCTTTCCAACGCTGTATTGGGTGTTGTGATTGGTGCTGTGATTCCTGAGATTACCCGCCTCAAAGGTTTGGGCTCTCTCTTTATTATATTAGTATAGATATATATGATCTGGTCAATGCATTGAAAGTGTGCCATGCAGCTCCGTCAGGTGGCTTACATCACACTTTCAATATATTTTATTACTTTCATGAGCAAAATCCCAAAGCAGGATTTTCTTTTCAAAAATATTTTTTTTAAACTCACCATGGGAGTGTTTTGTATTCTCATGACGTGGGAGGGTAAAATGTTTTTACTTTAACTTAATACCACATTTTAGATGGTGATGTGTGAAAGTAAAAACTGACCATTTGTCTTCCCATTCTAAATAGGTCGGGCGGACAAATGACCAAAGCTCCGATGGCCCTTATTCCATTTGGACCGTTGAAAGAGTATGTCAGTGATGGAAACAGAGTATTCTTAAGTTCCTCCTGTTCTAAATGAGGCAGGCAGAACTTCAGTTTGGCGGGAGGGTACTGTTGCGCCGTTGTGATGGAGTCACCTCTCTGCCAAACTCGAAATCAGACCCTACGTTATTCAGTAAGAAAAAGCAAATTATGCAGCACAATATGACACATTCTTTAGCAGTATTTTTTCACTTTGTTGTTTGAACACCAATTCATACTGCTGGAGTAAAAGTTTAAAAAGTTTCACTTCGTTAGTACCAGGTTAAAACCAGAATACAGCGACCAGTAACTGGAAGGTGACCAATAAACCTTCATTTTTTATTAACTTTTAATCAATTTGAGCTAGAAACCATTTGTTTAAATCAAAATATGCAAAATATGCAGCAGATGAATTATTTGGTAAGCGCAGTAAATGCTTAATGATGTTCAACGCATCACAATGACACTTTCCGCAGCACAATGACACTTTCCGCAGCACAATGACACTTTCCGCAGCACAATGACACTTTCCCTGGACCTGGTCATGATGCCGTTCCCATCCATTGAACATTAATTAATGTGATGTACTAGGACAATAACATGGAATTTCCTTTAAACTGGTGAATGTATGTTTGCTAGCACTCATGTACCAAATCTCATTATATGGTGTATATATATATGCAGATGTGCAGAGTGTAATATGCTAGTTATTACCATTGTTAAGTGTGGAGAAGGTGCCATGTTCCCCCATTCCCCTTCATGTTGGTTTTTTATGCTGGTTTCTGTCTGGGCTGCTGATGTAAGGATGTTGAGTATTTAATTTTGGAACTTGCAGACAGAGTTGGGCCTTGGGCTGGGGTCCTTCTAGAACAGGTTCTCGATTACTTTGGATATGGTGGGCCGCTGCCTGCGATGTTGCGGATGAGCTTAAAACAGTGGAATGGAATGTGCAGAGAGTAGCTAGCAGTGGTTCACGTTGATGAACTTGTTTCCACTTATCACTTTTGAATTAAGTAACCTGGTTTCTAAGCCTGGCTTCAGCACTTGTCCAAAAATATTGTGTTTTGAGTCACATCGTTTACTCTCTGCCCCTGGGATTGTGGATATGTTTCACTATGTGCACTGTGCTGTGCAGGCATGTCCCAATTACATGTTCCTTTTCCCACACATCTGTCATTGATTTCTGAACAGCACCACAGCTCCTGCTGCACTGTCAAGATTCCCACTGCCCCACCCCCCTGAATTTACGCTGTAACAAGTGCCTAAAAATAATCCTGTGAATGCATTTTCTAGTGCACGACTCAGACTGTTGCCGCAAGAGCTCTGACTTGTTTTGGCAGGCGAGGGAACTGAGGCTGGGTGAGATAGTTATTTACACAAACTGAGACCACATGGTCAAGTTGGGGAGAGCGAGATTGAGACCGTGCAGAGTCCGGTTGAGAAGGCCACGCGTTTGGTGAGGTGGGATTGCGATCATGTCTGCCCAAGGGCCTCAGCTCACCCTCCCACTCAGTCCACAGAAGGCGAGAGGCAAGTCTAGTTAGTGCGCCCATTCAAACCCAGGCCTCTCTGCTGAGGGTGCCTTTTTCATCAATGCTCTCTGTGCAGCATTTCACATAGATACAAAACAGAGAGCTATTTCAATACTTTTCCCTTCAGTGAAAAAATAAAAATGCATTGGAACACTTGAAGATTTTTAAACAACAAATTGCAATGATGGACCCTTCCTAGAGTCAGCACCTGACTAACTTACGCCCAACGATAATTGATATCCCTTAAATTATTGAAGGGGATTGTGTGCACACCGAATGGCACCCATCATCACTGTGCCTATTCCCCTGGGGAATTTAAATGCAATGGAAAAACAACCGCAAAGGTGCACCACAACAAATAAAATAATAAGTGCAAAAAGTATTTGAGCACAATAAAGAAATATATCATGAAGAGATGTTGTTAGTCTTCTTTTAATCTTTATTTTTCAATTTGTGGTGAAACAGAAACAGCCGACGCGTTTCGTCCCAAGCCGGGACTTCTTCAGGGCTTTAAGTTTGATAATACGTCGCTTTTGAAGGCAGGATAATGTAAAGTGAACTGGAGTCCAAGGATAGTCTTCCCAGCAACTTTACTCCTGTTGTGTTTTATTTCTTAACAATGTCGAATTTAAGATATTTGGACTTAAAACATGCCAATCGGCGAAGATGGCGATGTTTATCAAATCTTCCTGAGTGGTGAGCACGGTCGCAGGGGGTGTTTCGCTGTAACGAGGGATGTGGATGGACGCCGGTCGTTTTATCAGGAACGACCTGCTGTATTACAGTGCCCACATCCGAATCTCATGGAGTAATAGGACCTCCTGTCCTCCATTAGATCTATAGATCACTCAGTAATTGACCAAAAAAGGTATACTATTAAGGTGGCAAGACCGTGCTCACCACTCAGGAAGATTTGATAAACATCGCCATCTTCGCCGATTGGCATGTTTTAAGTCCAAATATCTTAAATTCGACATTGTTAAGAAATAAAACACAACGGGAGTAAAGTTGCTGGGAAGACTATCCTTGGACTCCAGTTCACTTTACATTATCCTGCCTTCAAAAGCGACGTATTATCAAACTTAAAGCCCTGAAGAAGTCCCGGCTTGGGACGAAACGCGTCGGCTGTTTCTGTTTCACCACAAATTGAAAAATAAAGATTAAAAGAAGACTAACAACATCTCTTCATGATATATTTCTTTATTGTGCTCAAATACTTTTTGCACTTATTATTTTATTTGTTGTGGTGCACCTTTGCGGTTGTTTTTCCCTTGAAGATTTTTAATACAAATGATATTCCGCAAGAGATTGTTTACAACCAGTTTATTTAAAAGTCCTTTCTCAGTGCCTCCAGCGACGTGCCATCTCCTTAAGGCAAATAAAAAGGAACACGCAAGCCACTTGTATGTGCCTTGGGAGGCCCTGCCGCCTCTTTATCTCTTCCTCACACAAGCTGCACTTAAACATTCCCTGCTCTACCTTAAAGAACTGCATCCTCTACCCCTCAGTAAATCTGGGGTGTGGCACTACACTCACTTGTAAACCGGCTGTGCAGCACTACACTCACTTGTAAACCTGCTGTGCGGCACTGCACTCACTTATAAACTTGCTGTGCGGCACTACACTCATTTGTAAACCTGCGGTGCGGCATTACACTCACTTGTAAACATGCTGAGGGGCACCGCACTCGCTTGTAAACCTGCTATGCTGCACTACACTCACCTGTAAACATGCTGTGGGGCACTACACTCACTTGTAAACATGCTATGCTACGCTACACTCACTTGTAAACCTGCTGTGCGGCACTACACTCACTTGTAAACCTGCTATGCTGCGCTACACTCACCTGTAAACATGCTGTGGGGCTCTACACTCACTTGTAAACATGCTATGCGGCACCACACACACTTGTAAACCTGTTGTGCGGCACTACACTCACTTGTAAACCTGCTATGCTACGCTACACTCACTTGTAAACCTGCTGTGCGGCACTACACTCGCTTGTAAACCTGCTATGCTGCACTACACTCACCTGTAAACATGCTGTGGGGCACTACACTCACTTGTAAACATGCTATGCGGCACCACACACACTTGTAAACCTGTTGTGCGGCACTACACTCACTTGTAAACCTGCTATGCTAAGCTACACTCACTTGTAAACCTGCTATGCTGCGCTACACTCACTTGTAAACCTGCTGTGCGGCCCTACACTCACTGGTAAACCTGCTGTGCTACGCTACACTCACTTGTAAACCTGCTATGCTGCACTACACTCACTTGTAAACCTGCTGTGCGGCACTACACTCACTGGTAAACCTGCTGTGCTACGCTACACTCACTTGTAAACCTGCTATGCTGCGCTACACTCACTTGTAAACCTGCTGTGCAGCACTACACTCACTTGTAAACCTGTTGTATGCAGTACACTCACTTATATACTTGCTCTGTCGCATTGCACTGATGTGCGGCACTATACTCACTTGTAAACCTGCTATGATGCACTACACTCACTTGTAAACCTGCTGTGCGGCAGTACACTCAGCTGCCCCTGTACCATCTGAAACTCTCATTCCTGGTCCGAGTGTCCACATGAACTTTTAGCTATAAAGAGCTGTACAACTTAAAATGGGGAATAACCGTTCGGACACGGAAATGCATTGTTGAACTCTGCACATTCTTTCCTACTCCAAGGGAGTTAACCCTCCCATTTACCACCCGCTGAAACCCTCTGTTTCTAACATCTCATCCGTTAGGGGTCCTTTCCCTTCAGGCCAACCCTACAGCAAGCCAGCATCCCAGTAGCCCTCAGAATTCCAGCAGATTACTTGCTCTCACCCTACAGCACTGGACACCCTCACGTATCAGGCAGGTCTGACTCAGTCTCCTGAAGAAAACACAAATCCCCCCCTGCCCAAAGGCCACCAGCTCAACCTCTACTTGTAAGGAACTAAAAAGGGAAACCCGACACCCATAAGTTATAGTTTGCCAGTTTCTTCTGACTACACCGAGGTTTGCAGTCAGTGGCACGCTTATAAACTCCCCCTGATCCCCCCCTTACCTGAAAATAAAATAACAGTAGCTCGTCCAGGTTATAAATAGAATTGGTTCTGTTCTTTCATTAGAAACCTATGACAAGAGGACGTTAAAACTATCGTGTCTCCAGTTGACATATATGCACTTTGACGCTAGGACTGTCGTGTTATATTCGTCTTGAGAAAGACCCGCTGCGACCAACAAATTGGCGCCTAACAGGGTCGAAACGTCGACATTTCCCTACAGGCCCCATAACTCTAGAACTCCATCGAATTAAAAGAAATTAAAAGAGTTCAGGAAGTGTACACCAATGGAAGGCCTCTGTAAATCAAGAATATTGTAATTTTTGTATTGTATATTTTATCTGAATGTTTTAACTTTGTATATATTGACACGTGATCACTATTCACTGTTTTCACTGCTTTGCACTACACTGTAGATATTGACAGTCGTTATACAGAAAGTTTTTTTTTCAAAAGTATGACATATACAAAATATAAAGAGGATATATAGTCACTTAAAAGGCTTGTCTTGTCATTGACTGTAAGAAAGTGCTTCTTCTTTTTGTTCTCAGAGGGGGTTGAGCTGCTGTTGTTGTGTGTTTTCCAGTTTCAAACTAAAATGAACTTAGGTATTGTATGACAAAGGAATTGTTGTCCGCACCCGACAGAACCAATTTTGTTTGAACTACCAAGTACCCAGGTTCTGAGGGACACAGGGTTAACCCCGTTGTTTTCATAATCAGGTTATAAATAGGGCTATTGCCTCACTCAGGGTAATCTAATGCCAGGTGGAGTTTACACGCTTTAGAACAAGATCACGAGCTAAAAGAGAGTGAGTTCTGAAAGGAGTAAGTACATCTCTTGGCAGTCAGCAGTCACAACAGCAAGGACGGCATGTCAAGTATGCCGGCCGCATAATTTGGCACTTGACCAGGCCTGGTCAGCCGCGAGGCCTTGAGCCAAGTGGAAAGGGCAGCCAGAATTCTCAGAGGGCTGCAAGGCCATATAGTAGACGGATAGGCGCTACACAAATGCTGATAGCAACATTGTATTGTAATTGTGAATGCATTTATATAGTGCTTGCAGTGCCGGACTGGCCGTAGCGGGCACCGGGCAATCCCCCGGTGCGCCACACGGGTGGGGCCGGTTTGGGGCCCCTGGGGCCGTTTTTGTTACAGGGCCGTTTTTGTAACAAAATCAGCTGAAAACCGTCCCTGGCAAAGAGCTCGGTGGCACACCCAACCCCCCGGGGGGAGGGGGAGGGGCCGGCCGAGCACTTTGCCAGGGACAGTTTTGGTTCCCAGTCCGGCCCTGAGTGCTTGCTACCCCTGATGAGCCGTCGAAGCGCTTTTCGGCGAGTAGCGCGCTACTCCGGAACCCAAAAAGGATTAGTGGTAAATTGTATCGGGATTGTCCTGAGGTGCTGGCCAGACGTCATGTCGAGTGGCCGTACAGCTGCGCCAGCACGTGCCGAGCAAACGGGAACTGCGCGGTAAATCATGTTTAGTAGCTGTTGTGATGTTTGCTGTTGCCGCCATGGGACTGGCCTATTGGCATGGCCATTGGAATTATGCGATACTGTGGTCGCTGCTTTTTTCGCATAATTTTATATTTGCCACATAATCCATCATCTGCTCAATAATCTGCAGATTTAAACAACAATAGCATTTGATTTGAGTCCAGCTCAAACAGATCAAAAGTTACTAAAAAGGTGGTGACGTGTTTGCACACAGTTCAGAGCCCTTCGCAAAGGTTAACTGGTCAATTTTTAGTTGCTTATTTCTGGATTTGGTTGTTAAACTGGTACTAATGAAGTGAAATATTTGCCTAAACAGTAGTGTCATGTATAATATGTACAAAATAATCAAGTAACACTATCAGAAAATCTGCTGTATTATGCAGCGTAATTTGCCTTTTCTTGCCACATAATGTAGTCAACCCAGCCACGTAATTAGATGCTTCCCTGTCGCGTAGTTCCATTTGCCTTGCCTACAGTCTTTTAAAAAATTGCTTAAAACTCGTCTCTTTGCTTAGTCTGGTCGTGCTTTCAGTCCCCTGTACTCGCGCCGGGACACTCCTTGGAGTAGCTGTGCTGCGTTCGAAAATTAATTAACATAACATAACATAACAGGCAATGCCAAAAAAGGCTGGCTTGACATATAAGCGTGGGACTTTTTTTTGTCTGTTTAGGGGCCTGTTTATGGCCTCTTGGGCCGATTTTTACTGTTGATTGCCCTGATATTACAGCAAACATTATTTGCAGTATGTGCAAACGTATGCGGTCTCCCATCCCTTGCAAATCACCTATTCAATGTGTCCTTACAAGCGAAAAGTGCCCGGATTTACACATATGGGCCACTTTTTTTGAGCTATCTGGTTTGCTAATGGGGGCCACTTTTATTCTGGTTCCTGGCTTATTTTCTATCTGAGTCCGGCCTATTTATTAGGGGAGGGGTCTTGCAGGGGGGGGGGAGGTCATGCAGGGGGGTCACGCAAAGGGGGGCTATGCAGGGGGGTTAGTAATACCATTTTTTTTTAAAGAATGTACTTGATGCCGCTGACCACCTCTTGCCTCTTCTCCTCTTCCTGGACCCTGCAGCCCCTGGGACAGACCCGCTTCCAATCCCCGTGCTGCAGAGAAGCAGCACAGGGATTGGCCTGAGCGGGCTGGAAAGACGCTCCGCTCAGACCAGGGAGTCTGTGGGGTTTTTCCAGCCCGGCTGTTCAATGCAGCCGGCCTGGAGAGATCTAAGTGTGCATGTGTGTTTTGGCCGGCCTGATACAGCCGGACAAACACATATGTGCACTTAGGGAGTGCACATAGCCCTCTTCCTCCCTCCTCCCATGCCTCGGCCCTGCCCCTCCCTACAGTTTTGGGTCAGAACCGGCAAATAAAAATTAAAATGATGCTAGAACATAGTTTTATTTTTCATTTGCTGGCTCTGAGACAGGCAGTGGGGCAACGCTCCTCCGCCATTGCAGAGGAGCTGCCGCTGAACTCGATCTGTAAGGACTGGGACGAGGAGGATGGAGATGAGGGGGTAATGAGCCTGTTAGTTACCGGTAATCTTCATTACAATTCGTAGTCCTTCTTGACGTCCGAATGACACTGAGCGATAACCAATTATGATAATCTATGATAATGATTTATGACCCCGGCCTGAGAAGGTACCCAGGGGAGTTGTACAAATATGGCGTATGTCATGATTAATAAAAACTGCGGCCAACAACCACCACAAAAACAATGTCTGTTGGCTGTGTGTAGTTATCCATGTACATGGGTATAGTACAGTTCCGGGAATGGGGGCAGTGCGGCCGTTATGAGCCTGTTAGTTACCGGTAATCTTCATTACAATTCGTAGTCCTTCTTGTTGCGAAATCGCCTCAATCTGTAAGGACTGGGACGAGGAGGATGGTGATGAGGGAGTGATGCTTCCAGAGTCAAAGTTGTAGGATGCGGTAAATTCAGGCAGTAAGTCTTATTCAGCAGATTCTCTGACTTAGGACAAACTCTAACAACATGCATGTGAGCCATCCATGTTGCTAAAGTAAGAGTCCTCAGCAAACTTTCTTGAATAAAAGTGAACTCCGAGATAAAATGCACAATGAAATAAAGTCTAAAAGCACTAAAGTGTTATATCTGTCATATCATTCTTCTTCGGTTTCATCAGTTTTGAAAGCCTGGTTGTAAATACCGGGCCAGCTGCAGCACTCCGCACAGCGTTGCCAGTAAGCGGGTTTGCATGTTTGATTAGTTTTCGTCCGTCCCACTAAGTTGATTGTAGCTTAATGAATAACAATTAACTTATTGCGCCTCCTTTAAATGCATTATATGAAATTCTGCACGCCCTAATCCAGTTTATGCCTCAGTTTTTCATATCTAGGACAGCGATTCGTCCACGCTGATGTCATCTGACATCCTGCCGGAATGCTTCCGGGGTAAAGTGGAGACTGACGTAGGCCTGAGCAGCTGAGGGCCAGGCGGTGTTTGCACCAGCCAGCTGCCATATTCAAGCCTTTGCATAATACGCGATAGAGAGTCCGCCACTTCACGCCCAAGTGTCACCTTTGTTCAGTGAGACACTATATTATGTAGAAGAGCATGAAATGTAGATAAACAAAAAGAGAGAGGCCAAATCAGTCTCAGAATAGCCACTAAATTGGAGCGAGATAGAAAAGGATCACACACTCACTTTGGGTGAATAGGAAAGCCCTCACACACCGACCTGGTCAGTGTCATGCTTCATCATCGGGCCCCACCAAAGAGGCCGAGTGCCTCTTCGGTGTGCTACAACGCCAGAAAGACTGCGGAGCTGGTTGTGTGAAGAAGGGCGTGTTGTGAGGGTGAGTGAAATTAAAAGTGTCTGGAAGAGTATCAGGAATTTTTTTTTTTAATAGATGATCCCTAAGACACGTATTTACAAGTATTATGTGTCTGAATTTAGTTGCCAAGGTTTAGGAATGGTAAAATTCAGAGAAATACAATAAATCAGTCAGTCAACATGTTTCTGCCATTTAAGAGGCGTAAATTTACCAAGGCATTCATCAGGACTATACCCCGGCGGTATGGACTCTCTAATCGTCCACCCTAACCTAGGGACGTGAAAGTGAAAAAAAGGTGAAAAAAGTGCATAAAAAGGGAGAGCAAAGGCTCGATCCCAAAAAAAAAACCAAATTCAGGAGAGTTTCTGCACTTTAAAACGTGGCGCTACTTGCACCATGGGTCTCGGGAGGGGGGTTGGAGCGTGCCTGGCACATCGCCCTTGACGCTCACAGCCCGCTAAAAACCTAGGATCTGCCTCAGAACCGGACCCCGAAGAGCATGAAAAGCAGGTGTACACAAATAAAGACACAAAATGGACCCCAGTGGTGTCTTTCGCAATACTGAAGTTGGGGGCAGGATGGGGGAATATAAAAGAAAAAAAACCTAACTGAGTATGCGGCTGCCTTGGTTCTCTTCTCCAGCTCTCCTTGAGTCCCAGCATGCACTGGGGCACAAGCTTCTCTCCCAGTCCCGGCGCTGTGCTCCTGCTATGAGAGCGGTGGCAGGATTGGTCTGAGCGGCATGGTTTGCCGCTCCGACAGGGACTAGGCGCTTGTGACATTTCTCCAACCTGGCTATGCAACACAGCTGGGTTGGATAAACCTAAGTGCGCATGTCTGTTTGGCCGGCCGATGTGCACTTAGAGTGCGCCTACCACTCCTCCCTGCTATGCCTAGCCCCGCCCCTCCCTTCATTGCTGGCATCAGCTCAATCAGTCACCAGTCATTTTATTTTTGACTGGACCGCTGACTGACTGACCATTGGAGCGACGTTCCTCCACCAGTGGAGGAGCTGCCCCTGATGGACCCTCCTTTTAAGGCAGACCTAGAAGCAGCTTTAGGTGTCTCGCCAGCAGTTGCGGCCGTCATGACTCGCAGGGGGTGGGGGTATCATGTGGGGGAGGGGGTCTCACGCGGGGGAGGGGGGTAATTAAAAAAATTAAATAAACTTACCTTCCCGGATCCTGCGTCGTCTCTGCTCCTGACCTGCTCTCCTGCTGGAACAGGAAGCAGGCAGCCTCCCTCCCCTCCCCTAAGCCAATCACAACACTGCAATGGCAGTGTTGTCATTGGTCGAGACGGCGCCCAGCCATGCGCCTATGGGTAGGCCATATTCTCCATGTAGGCTGCATTGCAGACTACATGGAGAAAGGGCAGAGTGCGCAAGACTGCTTTGGGCGGCCCCAGAGGGCTGACCAAACAGTTAGCACCCTCAGCAGTGGGCAAACCACTCCTACCCTGCCCTAAAGCAGACCCGCCCATCCCCCAACCAACCCCTTCTACTTTCTCGCAAAGCAAGAAGCAGGAACATAAAATGGTAGTTTTACCATTTAGGAACATAAAATGGTAGTTTTACCATTTTATGTTTCTGCTTCTCGCACTGCGAGAAAACAGTGGGGTGACGCTCCTCCGCCCTAGTGGAGGAGCCGCCCCTGCTCACCAGTCTCATATAGTACAAAGAATACACAAAAATACATACATAGTGGGTCCTTGGGCCTGCCGTAAGATCCGGGCAACTCTGAGTGGCCCGGTGTTTCCGGACCTGAAATTTCTGGGTGCAGAAACACCACAGAGGTTTTTTACAGATGCGGATCAACATGGTGAAAAACAGGGACAGGGGCTGCAGGGAAGAGGCTCAGTCGCTTCCATGAAAGAGCCTACAATGCCCTCGCAGACCCCCCCCCCACACCCCACCCCCATCCAAATAGCAAAATTAAACTCCCCTAGAATCGGGGGACAACCAGGGCTTTAAGTGGGAAAAAACAACTGGGGGTGCTCTAAAAGGGGCGTGGCAAATTTCTTAAAGGGGTGTGGCCTATCCGAGTAGAGGCGTGGTCTAAATCAAGATAACTAGCATTGTGTTTAAGAAAATCATGAAGTCGCATCCAGCAAAGGATAATAAAATAGGCAAAAAAGTATATTTATTAAGTATAAACCATAAAATACCAAACACTTTAAAAAAACATGTAAAAATTATTTACATTACTTAGAAATCTATCGCAGGATTTCCCAAAACCCTTGAAGATATTCACTGTGTCTATTTTGCTGGGGTTTCTCACAACAATTTTCTTCAGCAGACCTTCTACCTTTTGCCAGCCAACTCTTTACATACAGCTTTGCGTCAAATGTTCCAAATGGAGGACCATTGAGTTTTACCCATAAGTATGAAGAAATGGTCTCTACAAAAAATGTATTAGAATGGTGGCTTTTACTCCACATATTGTTGTTAGGAGAAAATGCCAATTCAAGACTGGAGCAAACTTAACCATCACCAGAGAGAAATTCCACAGTAATCGGTGCAAATGTGCCCAAAGTTTGTGGAGCTGGCTTTAAGTGAGCACTTCCTTCCCATTTTTCTTTAATTATTCTCTTATTACACACTTGAGGGAAACTGTCTAATTTCAAGTAAGTGTTATTTGGTTTCCCAGTAGGAACTAAGCAATTTCGCTGAGACTGCATAGTTAACAGAGGCACTTGATGCTGACTAATGGTTTCCTTTAAGACTTTGATGTCATTTTTCAACAATATAAAATATGGTATAATTGAAGCATTCCACCCATCACTTTTCCCTCACTGAGAAACCCAAGTACAATGGATTTGTCAAATCACGTGTCGAAGCGAAGTTGCACATCAGCCTTATACCTGGTACCAGTCAGTGTGATTGTATATTCCCCATCTGTGTAGTGTCACTGTTTGATTTGGGGGGTCTCTAGTTGGCAGAGGTAAGTACCTTTGTCCAAATAGGGACCATTACTTCTAGTCAGGGTAAGGGGGTACACACTGTAGATAACCCCTGTTCGGTGTGCCGATGAGCAGGTTATTCCCCATTCCAGAGATTTAAACTTGTGATCCCCTTATCTCACGGGGACATGCTGGCCAGAATTGTTAATTGCAAGGAAGGTATCTCCCCCCACCCCCCGCAGAGATAAACTCATAACAAATACCTTACTGTTCTAGTTAAATTGTATGCGAAGCGTAATGTTTTAACTTATAAATTATTGCAAGCTTATGTTCGCCACATTTTATTTTTTTATTTTTGTTGCACATGCTCGCAATAAAACACATTAAAATAACCTTTGCGCCTGCATGTGAAAGCTTACCGCTTGGCTGTCCTAGTGTTTGGTGTTTGTCGTTGTGGTTATGTTTTAATACATCCCTTTTACAGTTCCCACTTTTATTTGCTTCTGGTTTCCTTTGGCATTCTGCCACTTGCACACTTTGCTTTAGAGTGGTGGTTTTGTTTTCTTTTCCCGTTTTTACGTGTTTTCTTCTATATATGTGTGTTTCTTTGCAAACACTACCTCTTTCCAGGTCGAATATTTCTCGGTTCTGCTTTTTGTGCCCCCGTGTCTTCTAGGGTGGGAGATTTACATTGATTGAGACAGTCTAGGCGTAGTCTTTAGCTATTTTGATTAAAGTGGAGCTTACAGGAAGGGAGGGGACTTTGTTAAATGACAGGAAGTGTTGTGAGGTAATGTGTAATGTGATGTGAGGCTTCTTCTTTTCTACATCTTGACACTAAGCATTTGAGTCAAACAGTGCAATATTTACATATGTATTTACTTTTGTGTGGGGTTTGGATTGAGACTTGCATTGCAGATGCCTGGGGGAATATGTTGGGCGAAGATTGCATATGTGCCCATAGTTTGAAATAAACCCTTCTCAAGAATCTTTATGTATCTTAACACATAGACATGGGCGTTACAGGAAACAGTTTTCAGGTTCTGTCTGGATCCTTATAAGGGGAGCTGTATATTTTCTTCAAAGTGTTTAAGGATGATGCAAATAGCCGGGGGAAGAGGAAGGCATTAGTGTGAGGATAAGGGTGGGTAAGGCTGTTCAGGGTGGACGAGTGCTTTAGAAATGACACTGCAGCTTAGTCCCTGTCAGAGAATCTCTGATATCAGTCTGCAAGAGATCAGGGGCGGCTCCTCCACTAAGGCGGAGGATCGTCTCCCCCCAGCTATTTGAGCAGTGCAAAAAAGAAAATGATAATAACAAGACGTTATTATCATTTTATTTTTATTTTTGGGACTGGAGCCAGGTTGGGGCGGGCAGGGCTGGGCTCACCGCTGTCAGAGTGAGGAGTAGTTTGCACTCCCTAAGTGCGCATGACTGTCCGGCCAAACGGTCATCTGCACTTAGCATGTTCTCCACCTTGCTGTGTTGCACAGCCCGGTGGAGAACATGCCCAGGCTCACGGGCACTGCCTGAGCGGCCAACCATCCCGCTCAGAACAATCACAACGCTGCTCGTGCAGCATCGTGATTGGCTGGTAGAGTCCTTGAGCCTGGGTGCTTCCTGTGCTGCTACTGCAGAGAGATGAGAACGAAGGTGAGGAATGAGGCGGCGAAGGCAGGTTTTGTTTATTTTTTTTAATCCATCATCCATCTTCTGCCTCACCACCCCCGTTCTGAAACAGCCGCCACTGCAAGAGAGGCAGGGCTCCTTCAATGACTTAAGCACACAACCTGGTTGGCAATCATAGTAGGTGAGCCTGGCACAGCAGGGTGTGCAGATCCTTGTTGAGGTACGCGTAACGTAAAAGAGAAGAAAGACTATTATTGGTCGTCCAGGAAAGTCTTGATCCTGACAGTGAGATGGCACAGACATGGGGATATGGATATGTGTCCCTCGGCCACAAAAGCATGGTGGTGGTAAACTTCCTGGCTGACAGATGTGCTGCAGATCTCCGGATGGTCCTGTGGTCAAAGCCATTGAAAATCAGTGGGCTTTTCCGGGGTCTAACACATATATCCCGTCACCATGGAAGAGCCGCTGACAGACCCTTGCTGCCCCTTTTGCTCGAATAGGCTGCCAGAAGCAAGCCCAGTCCTCCCTGGTCCAGCCCCAGATGGTCATTGGCGCCTACCAGGGACCATAAAGCAATGTTAAATCATTTTAACCAAAAATGGAAGCCTCACACTTACTTTGATTTTCTAGGAAGTTCATCTTCCCAGCTAAAATGGAAATTTTTGGAGGAACTAGAAATTCTGGCTTGAGATTTTCATGCCTAATCCTTGTAACAAGCGTAAAGGAATTACGAAAAAGGAAACAAAAGAAGAAAAACAACACTACGAATGATAATTGTGGTCTGTATTGGTCATATAGCAAGAACAACATTAATTTTGAGACCAAGGATTAGGCATGAATATCTCAAATGAGAATGTATAGTTCCTCCAAAAATGTTCATTTTATCTGTTAGATAAAGGAGCCACAAGAGAAGATTATCTACATTATAGGCATGTTGTAAGGATAGCATTACAAAAATCACTTTTAAGAATGATTGTTGAGGGCACGGGTGTTAATAAATAAAATATACAAATATGTTAAATAGATTAATGTAGAATTAAAATACAGAAAGGGGAGAGCTCCCAGCAAGGTATATGGAAACATACCGAGAACCCTATATAGAGACTGCATTGTTCCATTTGTGAAGAGTGTTGAGGCCCTCATTGACGGAGTTGCAACGTGTGATCCACCTACATTCACATCTGTGTAGCATGCGTGAGAAATCGCCCCCGCTGGGAGGAAGGGATGATTGATCTATCACTTGCCAGGTTAAGTCTGTCTCTGAATGATTCATGGCCATGAAGTGGGAGACCGGGGGTGCGTTTTCAACTTTATATCTTATCCGGCTCTTATGCTGGATGATACGTTGTTTGTCTCAAAAAAAGGAGAGGGATCCTCCTCACCAAAGGGACAGGACACCAAAATAACACTAAGTCAGACATAACTTCCCTTTGGGTTGTTTAAAAGCACACCATCATAGATACATTACATATTCATACACATCCAAAAATCACCAACGAGTATAACAGAAGCCAAAAACTACTACAAAAATTTTTTATTCAAAGGATCCTGTGTTTAAATTAGAAAGTTCAAAACACAATATAGACAACGAGCCAAAAGTTAGCACAACATATGTAAAATAGTCCTCATAACATTAAAAAAAATGGGAGAATGCAGTTGATGATAAAGTTTAAAATGTAAAACACAACAAGCACCAAACCAATGATCATTACAGGTTCAACACCTCATAATATACTACTGGTATTTTATCAATGGGAACCAATTCGATTTGGTGCTTATAAGTAGCGACACGTTTCAGTGGTATAAGCTGATCCGACCACCTGCTTCAGGCTTAATAAATCAATGTCTCCCAACACTTTCATCTATTATAAAAACATTATATAAAAAAACCTCACATGGTGCAGTCACATTCCCACATTTCCTTATGGGAACATATGTTACGGCCATAAACCAGCTGTAGTATATGCTCCCATAGGGAAATGTGAGGTTGTGTTAATCCCTGCACCATGTGGCAGGCACCTCAAGGTGCCTGCCACAGGGTGCAGGGATTAACAGGGCCCCAACCGTAGGCCGGAAGGGAAACCCTGCTAGAAACCGTGCATCGTAATCCAGATGACGTAAGCAGTTTCAATTCCAACTGGCTGTATCGTAATCAGACGGATGGAATTGAAACCAACGATGTTGATCTTAAAGCCGTAATCGGCCCCTTAATGTACACACAGCAGTCCTGTGGGACTCATTCAAGGTGGGAGACCTCTACGTGATTTAGAGGAATCCAATAATGAATAGCAAAAACATTTCTCCACACAAGAAATGTTTGCGTAACATTGGAGACCAGATAGAATATAAACAGACAACTCCTGTTTTTTCTGTCAGTTGCATACATTAGAAAGTATATATACTTGCAATTCACCTGCAGTCAAAGGTGAGCCAAGTGCATATGACACAGTGCTCAAACGTGAAACAATATTTACAATTCCCATGGGACTGCTGTGTGTATGTTACATGTTGACCCTAGTCCCAGTAGGCGTATAGGGTGGTCCTTGTGTTAGGTTTTTTTTCACACAGCATGCATGCATTCTACAAATTCTCCCTAAACAGTTTGGAGTCTTGCCCAGCACCATATTCACATGCCTGTCGTAGAAAAAGCATCACCTGGGAACATATTTAAAGGTGTCATGTAATGGAAGATGTCACAGTAGGTTTTACAAACCAATCAGAAGTCATCAAACCAAGGGACATTTCGGAGCAATTACTATTGTCACACGAGGGTGAAGAGTGGCACTCTGGTACGCACCCTAGAAGTTGGCGCACACACGCAGAGTGCACCATTTTTATTCTGAACAGTGGGAGTGTTGCAACAAACCATTTGTTGCCCACACCCTGTCCACACCTTCCCACACATCATTCCATTGGCCAGGTACTTGCTTCCTTGGGCTCATGCTGTCTTCCCAGCATCTCTCATCCTCATTCTCTATAAGCTCACCATGTAGCTGTAATACTGTATCTTCGGTCTTGGGTCATTGAATCTGATGATCTAAGTATGAGTAAGCAATGCACGTGTGCTATGAGAGTGACTGGGAAATGTTGGAGTTCAGAGGGAGATGTAGACATTAAGTAGAGAAGGCATGTTACACGTTAGTCACTGCACCACACACATACACACACACACTTATCCACCACAACTCAGAAGTACCTTGTAATTTGACCTCACCAAGATCACAAGAAGACACTGTTCTTCTTAAAACTATATACCTCTTCAGGACCAGGCTTACTACTCAATATCCCACTCCAGTCTGGTTTAAGGGGATACTTTGGACCCTTGCAAGACGCTACACTCCAAAGCGTCGCAGACAATACTTCAAGCTGGACAGTACCCAAACCAATCCCTACAAATGGAACTTTGAGCCATATTCACAATGTGCATTTCGTAGTACGTAAAGTAGTATTACTAATGCTTCTGCCTCTTCTCTTGTTTAAGTGTGGAGGACTCGGACACACTGCAGAGATCTCCACATACGTATGTGTATGTTTTTGTAGCGAATGTTGGGTGGACATAGAGGAATAGCTGTAAAATGGGACTACTTAGTATGGGAGGGGTTTAGAGAAACTTAAGATAGGTTTGGAAGGGGCATGCTAATGCAAAACAAACATCCACAAAAGAATAAGACAAGTGCGAATGACAAAGCACACTTCCAAAGTTACTACAGACCTAAAGTTGTCACAATAGGTGTAAATGTACCCCAGACATTGGAGTAAGTCAGGCACCACACATGGCCAACCACAGGTACTACAATGCACTCCAACAGAAATTAATGGAAGCAAGGAATTCAAATAACACCCCATACGAACTAATGCTAAATTAGTTTAAATTATTAACGTAAAACTTCAACGTTAAAAAATATACTTTGTTTTTAAATTCTTGTAAATGATCAAATTGTTTATATGTATATAAGTAATGTAAACATATTTTAATAGTAAACTTAATTTTAAAACTTTTAATTGAAGGTAATTGAAAATATTTTAAATGGAATAAATATAAAACATTTAAGCCTAGTTCACAGAATATTAAGTTAAAATAAAAATGCTAGCACCATTTTTTAAATTTTTTATTATTGCTTCAAAAAGAATCTTTATAAGTTTAATTAATGTATTTAAAATATTATATTTAATTTGAAGAGTTAATTTGCTGTAAAAAATATTTTTATTATTTCTAAGTTAACAATATATTCTAATTAATTTGCATTTCAATTTATATTGTACATTAAAATATTTTTCTTTTATTTTCAACATCTAATAATACAGTTGATTTAATTGCCTTGTACTTTGACCAAAGCCAGATCTCCCTCTCTGTGGCAGAGTTCTCTGCCCCAACAGCGGACATGTTTGCCAACTATATGGAACATAAACTACATTTGTAAAGTTACTTGCAGTAAGTTAATGGTTGTAAATACCATCATAGGAGGCACTGCTCCATCATTTGAGGATGTGGAGAAATACAAGTCTTCATGTAGGTGTAAATCTTCACTTGAAAATGGTGAACAGCAAAAAAGTTGAGTTACACCAAGGTGTACGCTTTAGTAGTAAATATGCACGTGAGTAAATGTACATGTGTACATTTTCCTTTGTGAATCAGATCCTTTGTGTCCAACCCTAGAGCCACATCTCCAGAAGTTCTAAGATGAATTGGAAGCAGAAATGTGCTGTTTAATCTTCAGCTCCTAGGGTACCTATTTAATAATGAGTCTTTAACCCCTCTAATTAAAGAAGCATGTGTTTATGTGTTAAAAATACTAATATGCTTAAAGAAAATTGGTGAAGATCAAGAAAAAATAGATTTCCTGCAGAGAGGCCGTGGGGCAAGGCAACATGAGGCCTCAGGAGGTATTAGATGCAAATATGTTTTTTTTTCTGAAAAGCAGCAAATGAACAGATCCAGCCCCAAAAAAACATGGCGGCAGCAAAAGTGCATGATTTCAAGAAACTGTGCTGCTGATAGGCCTAGGAGAGTAGCAGACGTGTAAGCAAACTTAAAGCCCTTTGTGACAGGGAGAGGATCTCCCATCCAGGCATGATTCTGCCAGGATGTGGCCTAACGGCTAGAGCTGTTGACCTTAAAGGTGGGGAACTGGATTCAAGTCTCAGCAGTGACGCTCAACATCCTGTGATTCTGGACAAATCACTTAATCTCCCTGTGTCTAACAAAAATGAACGTGTCCGTCTGTAGCGCAACTGGTGCTTATGTAAAGCTCTCTGATCCCTTCGGGTCATGTTTGGGCTATATTAAACTCCCAAAAATTGTTGAGATGAAAGTGGCCGAGGTTGACTGACCACCAGTGAAATCTGGAGATTCGGTGATAGGCTGGTCCCTCTGATAGGCAGGTAGAACTGGGGCGAAGTCGGGCATTGCATGTAGGGTGCTGACCAGCATAAAGACTGTGAGGCACAGGCCTGTTGTAAATTTCCATACTTCCCTGTGTGCCAGGCTATGTTTTGAAAGACGAATGTTAAACTCATTAGTTCATCAACCCCTTTGTTTTTTTAGACATACACAGAATCCTTATCTTTGTTCCACCCTCCGCTCCAAGCCCCTGATGTTTTGGTACTTGTTGATGGCAAAGAACCCAACATCCTTCTATAACCCCAAAAAAACCTTCAAAATATAAAACTAAAGTGAAATATTCCCCCAAATAACATGCAAAAAAATTGCTTTCATATTCCAAATTGGGATTAAATGTATTGTGAGATTTCGAGGGCACTGATTACCCCAAGCCCGTTTTCCCTTGACCAATAGAAGAAAAGCAGTGATGCCCCCAAACATGTCCCATTCATACCAGGCCTATTACAGTGCATGCGCAAGATAGTGCAACGACCCCCGTCAGCCTGATGCATCTGGGGACCGCGCATGCGCGAAAACAATTCTGAAAGATCCGTCCCAGTCCTTACAGAAGATGCCGCAGGCCTTTCCAGATTAAAGATGGCTGCTGCCAAACCAAGATTTTTTTTTTCCGGAGGATATAATTGTCAACCAGGCCTTGCCTTGGTGTTTGCATCTATGCGGCTTGCAAGCTGACGTGAACGTTCTAGAATCTTTAATTGTGTCCTCGGGGAACCCCCTAAGTTCTTTCATGATTCTTTCCACTGCTGAAAACCCCCTTGGGATGCGGCGGAGGAGCAGAGAGCGGTATAGTCAGAGCGTGCAGTGCTAATGCGGCGGATGCAAACGACTGGAACAGACGGCTGTTCTTTTCAGTTCTCTGTAAATGCTTCTTGTTGGATTTCAGTTTCTTAACAGCTCATTATACTACAGCGATGTCAGTGCCAGTGAGTTAAGTGCCTGAGTCAGTGACGATGAATGTAGATTAGAAGCCTCAGCTATGTATGGAACTGTGGAATTGTCATTCTCCAACACCAGGCAATCAGCTTACTTTGCATATAGCACAGGTAGAGAATAGACAGCAGCAGTACCATTCATAAACAGGATATTGACTAGGAGAATGTTAATGACATTGTGGGCTATAATTCACGAAGATAATTTACACTTATGAGTAATTTACTTGTGTAATTTGCTATTACACTTTTGAATACTGTAATGAAGTGGTTCCCCCAATGAGGACGCTGCAGCATCTAGAGTTTAACTCGTCTTTATTTATTACAGTTGCCCTAAAGAGCGCCGAGCCGCAGCTGCTCTCTGTCGGCTTTTTGCGCTTCTCAATGCGCGCTGCGCACGCAGCCCACAAGATGGCGGTCGCACGTCACGCCGGTACGTGACGTGCAACAACTAGACCGCCACTACATATCTCCCCTTTTTTCCCAAACAAACGATTAACTCACTGTCCGGCGTTCATAACAAAGTCTCGAAACCTTGCGGGCTTAATCACCGCCCTACCACTCCGTGTGAGTCTCAGGGGGTCAGGCGGGATCACTCTTTCCTGCGTCTCTTCACTCCTTCCTCCACTTTCAAGCGCGGTCGCGCCTCCATCTCGTCTGCTCATTCCCGCTTCACTAACTGTTCCCTGATCGCCATAGTCCATTCTCTCTCCTCGCTGTTCCCCTCTGCTCACCTCCAACTCTCCATTTGGTCGTTCTTGTTCCTGAGACCCTTCTTCTGCATCTTCTGGCTCTTCTCCACCTCGGTCCCATCCTTGCACTCTGTTGCATCTTGCCATGCGGTCTTGTGACCACACGTTGCCATCACTCAACAAAGCCGCTCTACCCATCACTTCCTTGACTTGCAGGGGTTTGCTGTATTTGCTCTCTCCTTTCCTCCTTAGCGTGGCCAGTGTTACTCGTACCCATTCCCCTTTCTCCAGCACTGTCTCTTTCACGTTTCTCCGTGTGTTGTAGTGTCTAGAGTAAATGGCTTGTGCTTTTTCCAGGTTAGCTCGCACTACCGCAGGGGACCATTCGCTTGTTATGATTTTGTCCTTCCACACGAGGTTGTCCCGGGTGAATGGTTCGCGTCCTCTCAGTATTTGAAAAGGGCTGTAACCTGTCCCTGTGGGGGTGATCCTGTATGCCCACACCATGCGTTCAATCTCTCTTTCCCAGTCCTTGTTGTTGGCGATAGCTGCCTGCACAGAGCCCATCACCACTCTGTTAAATCGCTCCACAAGTCCGTTCCCGGCCGGGTGGTATATGGACGTGTGCTTTGCTATAATCCCATTTCTTTGCATAAAGTTGCTCCATTTCTCTGATCTGAATTGGGGGCCATTGTCGCTTAGGATGGACTTCGGGATGCCTTCCCTCACAAAAGTGTCCGCCAGGAACTTTATGATGGTCTCTGTATCCATCGCCTCGTCAATTTTCAGCTCAGGCCATTTCGAGTACCTGTCCACCAAGACACATACGTACTTCTGGACACCATGCACATCCAGGATAGGGCCCAGTATATCCACTGACAACTCCTCCCACGGATTCCTTGGGGGGTCAAATTTACCAAGGGCTGGGCTGAGTGGTTTGAGCGTTTTGTCTGCCCCTTGGCACTGTGGACAGTCCCTGACGTGCCTCTCAGCTCTTGCGTCCATCCCTGGCCACCAGTAGTTTTGCTTGGCCCTCAGTTTCAGTTTTCCTATCCGCAAGTGTCCCTCGTGGAGCATGTCTAATAGTTTGGGGATGATTTCTGCTGGGGGGGTGACTTTCTCCCCTCTGTATACAAACACACCTAGGTCGTCCATCGACAACTCCTCTCTGACTTCGAAGAATGGGTTGAGGCCTCCACGGGTTAGTCTCTTATCAGGCCACCCCTTTGTGATGTATGATTTCACTTCCTCAAGGACCTGATCTTTCTCATAAGCCTGCCTCCATTCCTGATGCCCTATGGTTTTCTCTTGGTCTTCCATGAGTGCCACCATTTCTTCTGCTCCTGTTTGGTCCTCTCCACTCTGATCCATGGCCGCCGCTCTACTCAGGTAGTCTGCTACCCTGTTCCTACTGCCGGGGATGTGTTCCACGTCGTACCTAAATTCTAGCAGTTTGAGGGTCATCTTTGAGATCCGGGGCGTGGCACTTGCATGACCGCTGGATGTTAGTACCTTCAGCAAGGGTTTGTGATCTGTCCTTAACAAGAACCGTGTGCCCCACAAGAACTGCCTGAACCTGGTCATGGCCCATACGACCGCCAGCATCTCCTTCTCAATTACACTTTACTTCTTTTCAGTCTCACTGAGCGTGCGGGATGCAAAACTGATTGTTTCCATTGACCCTTGACCTCGATCTTGCATAAGGACGGCACCCAGCCCCTTGTCGCTGGCGTCCGTGGTTAGCACAGTGGTGCCTTGGGGATCATAGCCTTGGAGTGGAACTGCTCCAGCCACCTCTCTCTTGATGATTTCGAATTCACCTTGCGCTCCCTCCGACCAGCAGAATTCTGTGTTGTCTCGTGTCAGCTGCCTCATGTGATGGGTTTTGGATGCGAAGTGCTGCACAAACTTACTATAATATTCCGCCATTCCGAGGAACGATCGGACTTCTTCTTTGTTGGAAGGCGGCGGCGCCTCGCAGATGGCTCTCACATTGTCTGCTTTCGGGGTAACCCCTCGCACCCCTATCTCATGTCCCAGGTACGTCACGGACTCCATTCCTATTCGGCACTTGGTCCACTCGGCTGTGAGGCCCTTGCTCTCGAGGATCTTTAGCACCTTTCCTAGTTTGCTGTCGTGATCCGGTCTGTCACGTCCCATTACCAAGATGTCGTCCTGGAAATATTGGACTCCATCGGTGTCTTTAAACAGTTGGTGCATTAACTTTTGGAACACCGCAGCTGCCGAGGCGAGCCCGAACGGCATGCGGCGGAACTGGTAGCACCCGAATGGGGTGATGAAGGAAGTAAGTTTTCGGCTTTCCGGATGCAGGGCGATCTGGTGGTAGGCGGAGGTCAAGTCTATGGTGGAGTACCATTTGACCCCGCTGGTTCTGGCCAGCATTTCCTCGATCCGGGGCAAGGGGAACTTTTCCACCACTATGCTCTTGTTCAACTCGCGTAGGTCGACGCACAGCCTGATCTTCCCGCTTGGCTTCTTCACTACCACCAAGGGCGCGAGCCACTCCGCGCACGTGATGGGTTCGATGATCCCTTTCCTTTCCAGATCCTGCAGTTCTTCTTGCACTGCATCCCTCACCGCCAAAGGTACATTTCTCACTTTGTGGGCGACCGGTACTGCATCGTCCTTCAAGACTATCTTGTGCGTGAATTTCTCCATCCTTCCGACTGTGCCTCCGAACACCTTGGGGAACTCTTCCTTCCATTTGTCTAGGTCAGGCCAGGTTCCCGGTTCCGCGAGTAGTATCTGTTCCTTGCCCCCTGGGTCCAGCTTGATGCCTAAGTCGCCTTGGTCGAACCATCCTAGGACCGAGGGTCCTCTCTCAGATATGTACAGTTTGCAGAGCGCTGACCGGCCCCTGAACTCAAAATTTAATGGTCTGAATCCTGCCATAGGAATGCGGTCCCCATTGTACGTCACTGGGCGGATGTCCAACCTCTCCAGCTCCGGGCCTAGGTGTGGTGCGAAAGTCTCCTCCCACACCGCTCTTTGGATGATGGTGTAGGGTGAGCCGGTGTCAGCCACAACCTTTATCGGTATTCCGCCAATCAGCATCTCCAGGACCGGTTTCATCGTTCTCTTGCCGTCGACGTTCAATACCTGGACATCCACGCCTAGTACTTGATTTTCTATGTAAATGACGGTGACCACGTCTTCCTCTGCGCCCTCTTCTTGTTCTTCGCTGTCCTCTCCAACATACTTCACCATGCTCTTCGAGGTTTTCCTCCGACACACCTTCTCATAGTGGCCCACTATCCCGCAGTATAAACATTTGGCGCGGAATGCTGGGCACTTTCTGTCGTGCGCCTCATGCGACCAGCTCCCGCATCGATAGCATGGTTTCTTGCTGCTTCCCGCTTGTTTCCCTGGAGAGCCTGGGTTGCCTTGCCATTTGTTGGGCCCCTTCACCGCCGAACCCTTGTTCTTGTAGTCCCTGCGGGGCTCCTCCTCGTCTATCCTGTTCACCATGGCGTTGGGGGTTGTCTCTTTCCTCGTTGCTTCCGCACACCTGCGCGCCAGTTCTGCCCTTTTGACGATTACCATCACCTCCTTTAGGGTGGTGTCACCACTGGCCCACAACTTGTCCTGCACTGCTGTGCTCGTGGTATGCATCACCACCTGATCTTTGATGAACTCCTCTTACCAATTATCATACTTGCACGTGGACGCCAGTCTCTTCAAGGCCGCAACATATTCCTCTACTGTCTCTCCCGGGCGTTGTTTCCTTTGCTGGAAATTGAATCTGTCCACTGAAACACACACCGCCGGTCTGTAGTGCTCGTTCAGATCTTCGACGGCATGGGCATACACGTCCCCGTCGGTGCTTCCTCTTTCTTTTGGCACTAGGCTTTTGTAAATTCTCAGGCCTTCTGGGCCCAGGTTGAGCAATAATATGCGTTTCTTCCTCTTGGGATTGAATTGTTCTTCATTCTCATCCTCCAAGACTCCTATGAAATTATCAATGTATTCCCTCCAGTCCTCCCACTACATTAGCGGTTCTCCTGGTCTGGGCAGGAACTGCACCGGCACCATCGCATACCCCGCCTGCGCACTCATCTTCTTGCTCTTGATCGTGGGATGCATGCTCACTTGGCCTCTGGGACTTCCTGGTGTGTTGTCTCGCTCTTCCTTGCCTGTTTGAGCCTGGGGACTACCTTCGTCAGCCCCCTCGATCTTGCCTGGGGGATCCAGCGCGGTTCTCCCTGTCTGGTGGGTCGTCGCGTGCTCAGGTGCGCTTTGCTTGGCGTCTCTGGGGCTTGGGCTACCCCTTTGGGTCGATAATCACTTCCCTTGGCTGTGCTGAGCTCTGCCGCGCTCTTTAGGGTGTGGTACCTGTGTGGGGGCTGCTGGCCACTTCTCGACTGCCTGCTCCTCCTGGTACCGAGTTTCCCGTGGTCCTGTTCCTTGCTGCGTGCCCTCTGGCCACCGGTGGTTGCTGTTTCCTCGGTGGTCTGGTTGTCTGCAGGGGCAGGGGGTCTAGTATCCCAACCTCGTCGCCATTGTAATGAAGTGGTTCCCCCAATGACGACGCTGCAGCATCTAGAGTTTAACTCGTCTTTATTTATTACAGTTGCCCTAAAGAGCGCCGAGCCGCAGCTGCTCTCTGTCGGCTTTTCGCGCTTCTCAATGCGCGCTGCGCGCGCAGCCCACAAGATGGCGGTCGCACGTCACGTCGGTACGTGACGTGCAACAACTAGACTGCCACTACAAATACTTGTACTGCTTTGGGCTATTCACAAAATCCAAGCCCAAAGTTACATAGAAGTGTAGACTTACACATCTCCACCCCATGAAAAAGGGGTTAGGCCAAATTTATGAGTGTAAATTACTTCTGCCAGGAAAAACAGTACTAAGCTCAGCAGAACGCGGCCAACTACTGGTACTGCCATACCATCCCATGGAAAATAACGGAGGTAGGGACTTAAAATAAAACCGAGAGAAAATACTTTTACATTAAATTAAATTCGTTAAAATAATAAAAAATATAAATAAATTAATTTAATGTTAACATAAAAAAATACATATTCATTATTGTATTCTAAAATATTTTAACCTTTTCAAATTCAAAATGTAATTTTGGGTTACATTTTAATAAAATGTAGTTAAAATACTTTCAATTAATTTCATACACAATTTTTAAAAATTATTAATGCATATTTTTTCTTGTTTTAGGTGGGAATTTATTTTTTATTTTAAACTTAAGCAGAATAATTTGGACTTTAATATATTTAAAATAATTAAAGATTTATTTCAAAATTAAGTTAATAGTGCTGTAGCATATATTGATTTTCCATTTGTTCTACATTTAAAATATAAAATGAATTAACAGTAATATGTAATAAAAAAATTCCCTACCTTTTTCCAAGTTGAATAAAGTATTTAAATTGTCCCTGTACTTTACCATAGTGTGATCTTTGCCACTGGGGTGGAGATGTCCCATAGTGTTGTATTGGGAACTTTTCCTCACACTTTAAAATATGGAGATCTCCGCCTCGGTGGTGGAGCTCTCCCTTCCGTAAAGTATTGGAAAGTGTCCCCCTTACTTTACCATTGGTAAATCTCCATACAAGTGGTGGAGTTTTGCTTATATTAAAGTATAGGAAAAAGGTTTTTTTTAAAAGGTTACTAAACATGAAAGAATAGTGTACCAATATTTATGGAAATTCTTTTGCTATATTAATTTTAAATGAACTAAATAAAAAAAATACAGCTTTAATGCCATCATTGAAATCTACAATTTAATTTTTTTTGAATATATTAAATTTAAATAAAAATATTTTTCTGAACTTAGAATAAAAGGAAAAGTATTTCCACCTAACGTAAAAAATTAAATGTTACTTATATATGAATAATTATTAAAAGTGATCTATAGAATGTATTAAAATATATGTAAATATATTTGAATAACAATTTGTTACATTACTTTGCAATTACAAATTGCTAAAATAAATAATGTTTTATTCTTGTTAACATTAGATTACATTGTATGTTTTACTATTTGTAAATAATGTATTTTAATTTAACATTCTTTGCTTTGGGGTTATATTTTAAGCCCATATCTCCACAGATTTCTCTGAGAGGGTGTTGCAGTCACTCTAGATAGCCATGTGTGGTGGTAGACTTAATCCAGCTCTTATCTGGAGGAATTTACTGCTGTTTTGTGTGATTGGCATTGGCCTTGCTCTTCTGCGGCTGGGTGTCTGTCTCTTTCAAAGCCCCTCTCTAACTCCCCCTAAGCTCCTCCTTAGTCTTCCCGTATCCCCTGCCATTTAGTACTAAGTATACTCCTTTTTTAACAGCCACTTTCGGTGGACCCTTCCTCAATTTCTATTAAGTAGTATATTACATGTGTGAGGATCTCCCCATAGAAAAGATAGGGCACGTGGAGATGTACACTTGCAGGTTTGTGAATAACATTTTGTAGCACATTAGTAGCAGTAATGTAGTACTACTAAATGTACTACAAAATACTGTTGGTGAATAGGACCCATAATATCTACAATTGGCTACATAATAATTATGGAAATCTGAAGTTCAGCTTCAAAAGATTCTTGAGAACATTTCTTGTTGTGGCCAGTTGGATGTTTATTTCTTTATCTCTTGGTAGTCACTCACACAACTTTAAATGCTTTTATGTAGATCGGTGATTTATATCTCTGCTTTTTTCCCTTTCTTTCTTCCTTTGATACAAAGGCCAACATGTGCTTTTTCTCCAATAGCCAGAAATCTAGGGGCTTTTTCAGGGCTGAAAGTCACAGTGCAATAAATGAGTCACATATTTACATGTTTAAAGATCAGTGTGTGGGCACTTTCGAGCACTTGCAAAAGTACAACCAACATAACTCACTGGTAGAAATAGGGGTGAAAGAGCAGATGATTACCCTTTGCTGTGTAGTTAACATACTAAATTACAATTATAATTGGAGTAAAATTAATACCAGTTTTCTTTTGTATCTAAGGTGTTAATAAAATTGTCAAGTATTGAGCTTCATTATTTAAAAAATTAACAGTAGTAAAGATTATAAAAAAATGAATGTGTCATGCCTGTATTTAAGTTTAGTAAAGTAGTCAAGCAGATAATATTTGAGACAGCACTAAGGCTACATCACTACTTCCTTACAAAAGGAGACGAGGGGAAAGGGTCCATGAATAGGTACTGACTGAGACATGTTTCCCTTGATGACTGTGTGCCTAAAGGGAGATCTCCCTCCACTTCTTATGATGTCTAAACATATCTCACAATAAGTTATGAACGTACTTAAAAGAGGGCAATATATCCTCTTTGTATGTTCGATTTTTGTCCTGACCATCGGGGATAGGACTATTGATGGTACATAAAAAGAATAGATCTGAGGTATTAGATTAAGCCCTGAAGAAAGCCTTGGACCCCTAGAAGCCACATTTAGAAGGCTGAAACATGTCGGCTTTCTAAGGGTGGAGGGATACAATTTTACCCGATCTCTGGCGCTTATTAATAAAGGGCTACCCAGGTGACCTGAAGGTATTTGTATCTAGTAAGATACCTGATTAGAAAATATCCAGAGTGCTCCCTGGAAAACGGTTGTGCCCACCCGGGTTTATAGGGATCAGACTGAGTCCCAATGAGGAAACACACCACTAATAGAGGGGGTGAGGGTCTAACAAAAACAACCTGGAAGAGTCTTGTGTGGCTTCTCTTATTAGGGCCCATATACACTGTCGAATGGGGACTTATAGGAGACCTCTTGTGAATTAGTTAAACCTAAGAAAATAGTATCTTGTGTCCTAGTCATTGACAATTTTAAACCTTTTCCAAATTCGATTGTGAACTAAACAAATGATTCCAGTATATGGATATTTGTTTGGTGTATACATATTTTTGTGTATTGTTTTGGGGCTCAAATAATAGAAATTGCTTAGGCTGGGGGCCTTGGCTTCCAATAATGACTCAGTGGGGGTCCCGGATTCCAGGCGTCAACAGGATTCAAAAGGTTAAGAACCACTGGACTAAACCATTAAAACAATTTGTTTCTCTTGAAAGTTCCTTACCTGGTCATCCATTTAGCTTGCCATGTAGGATACAAAGAACGTTTTCCCCTCGCGCCTCTTCCTTTTCCAAACTATCTCCCACTGTTACTATCATCTTCCACCACTATCGAGGCACCCAACTCAAACTATATGAATTCCATTTACACTTTCCACCGATCTTCATCAAGGGATAAGTAAATCTTACTACATCTCCTGTATCACTCTTTCGACTATTTCACCACACCTAATAGAGACAGCACTGTTTTTATTCTAATCTTTGCTTCTATGAAACGTTTCCAACAGTAAAGCTCTATACTTGACAACTTCATTATTATTTTTAAAACATTATTTTTTATTACTTTTAATCTAAATATGTTTCCCCCAAATCGTAAAGTGTGATCACATCGTCTTATGCTCCCATTTTTCACGCAGTGTAGTGTTAGTTGGTTTTTCACGAGTGCTCACTAGTGCCCGCCACAGATCTTATAAACCTCTAAATATGTGAATCAGTTGATTCTATTGTTGCTTTAATCCTTGAAAAATCCCCGGGCATTTCGGCCATAAAGAGCGAGCAACAAAGGGAGAAAGAAAGAGAAAACGGGAAAGACATAGAGGAGGCTCTTTACAGGAACTGCCGTGTGAAATGATTACCACGATGTAAAAATACGAAGAAATAAACATCTACTGTCCTCACCAAAATGTTCTGGAGAGTCTTATGAAATTAACTTCATGGTTTTCGATAATTATTGTGAAACCAATTGTAGATGTTATGATATTAACAGGATACCAATGGCCATGATTATGAATTGGTGTATATAATGTCTGGGGTTCACTGGGTGCACCCCTAGTAGCAAAAATTGACGGAGTTGCACCAAATGTGGCTATTTGTAGGGGATACCAAATACCTGCACCCTTTTCTTTCTTATCATGTGCAAAGCCCCCATATAAGCCTCCTTCGCACATGGTGCAGGCACACATGACGCGGTAGCAGTGCAAGCCTCCCTCACATGCTGAACTGAGACACAAGAGACCGTGATAGTGCAAGCCTCCCTCACACCCTGATCAGAGGCACAAGATGCAGTGACCGTGCAAGCCTCCCTCACACATTGAACAGAGGCAAAAGAAACAGTAACAGTGCAAGCCTCCCTACCAAACTTAACAGTGACACAAGAGACAGTGCTGTATGAACAGAGACACAAAAGGCAGCAGTGGTGCAAGCCTCCCTAACACACTAGAGGCAAAAGAAACAGTAACAGTGCAAGCCTTCCTCACACAATAAACATAGACACGAGAGACAGTGGCGATGCAAGCCTCCCTCACACACTGAACAGAGGCAAAAGAAACCGTAACGGTGCAAGCCTCCCTACCAAACTTAACAGTGACACAAGAGACAGTGCTGTGTGAACAGAGACACAAAAGGCAGCAGCGGTGCAAGCCTCCCTAACACACTAGAGGCAAAAGAAACAGTAACAGTGCAAGCCTCCCTCACACACTGAACAGAGACACGAGAGACAGTGGCGATGCAAGCCTCCCTCACACACTAAACAGAGACACGAGAGACAATGGTGTGTGAACAGAGACACACGAGGCAGTGGTGTGTGAACAGAGACACAAGAGCCAGTGGTGTGTGAACAGAGGCAAAAGAAACAGTAACGGTGCAAGCCTCCCTCACACACTGAACTGAGGCACAAGAGACAGGGATGTGTGACCAGAGCCACAAGAGGCAGGGGTGTGTGAACAGAGACACAAGAAGCAGCGGTGATGCAAGCCTCCCTCACACTGAACTGAGACACAAGAGGCAGTGGCTGTGCAAGCCTCCCTCACACACTGAACAGAGACACAAGAGGCAGTGGTGTGTGACCAGAGACACAAGAGGCAGTGGTGTGTGACCAGAGACACAAGAGGCAGTGGTGTGTGACCAGAGACACAAGAGGCAGTGGTGTGTGAACAGAGACACAAGAGGCAGTGGTGATGCAAGACTCCCTCACACTGAACTGAGACACAAGAGGCAGTGGATGTGCAAGCCTCCCTCACACACTGAACAGAGACACAAGAGGCAGTGGTGTGTGAACAGAGACACAAGAAGCAGCGGTGATGCAAGCCTCCCTCACACTGAACTGAGACACAAGAGGCAGTGGCTGTGCAAGCCTCCCTCACACACTGAACTGAGACACAAGAGGCAGTGGTGTGTGACTAGAGACACAAGAGGCAGTGGCGTGTGACCAGAGACACAAGAGGCAGTGGTGTGTGACCAGAGACACAAGAGGCAGTGGTGTGTGAACAGAGACACAAGAGGCAGTGGTGATGCAAGCCTCCCTCACACTGAACTGAGACACAAGAGGCAGTGGCTGTGCAAGCCTCCCTCACACACTGAACAGAGACACAAGAGGCAGTGGTGTGTGAACAGACACAAGAAGCAGCGGTGATGCAAGCCTCCCTCACACTGAACTGAGACACAAGAGGCAGTGGCTGTGCAAGCCTCCCTCACACACTGAACAGAGACACAAGAGGCAGTGGTGTGTGACCAGAGACACAAGAGGCCGTGGTGTGTGACCAGAGACACAAGAGGCAGTGGTGTGTGACCAGAGACACAAGAGGCAGTGGTGTGTGACCAGAGACACAAGAGGCAGTGGTGTGTGAACAGAGACACAAGAGGCAGTGGTGATGCAAGCCTCCCTCACACTGAACTGAGACACAAGAGGCAGTGGCTGTGCAAGCCTCCCTCACACACTGAGCAGAGACACAAGAGGCAGTGGTGTGTGAACAGAGACACAAGAAGCAGCGGTGATGCAAGCCTCCCTCACACTGAACTGAGACACAAGAGGCAGTGGCTGTGCAAGCCTCCCTCACACACTGAACAGAGACACAAGAGGCCGTGGTGTGTGACCAGAGACACAAGAGGCAGTGGTGTGTGACCAGAGACCCAAGAGGCAGTGGTGTGTGACCAGAGACACAAGAGGCAGTGGTGTGTGAACAGAGACACAAGAGGCAGTGGTGATGCAAGCCTCCCTCACACTGAACTGAGACACAAGAGGCAGTGGCTGTGCAAGCCTCCCTCACACACTGAACAGAGACACAAGAGGCAGTGGTGTGTGAACAGAGACACAAGAGGCAGTGGTGATGCAAGCCTCCCTCACACTGAACTGAGACACAAGAGTCAGTGGCTGTGCAAGCCTCCCTCACACACTGAACTGAGACACAAGAGGCAGCGGTGTGTGACCAGAGACACAAGAGGCAGTGGTGTGTGACCAGAGACACAAGAGGCAGTGGTGTGTGAACAGAGACACAAGAGGCAGTGGTGATGCAAACTTCCATCACAACTGAACAGAGACCCAAGAGACAGCGGCAGTGCAAGTCTTCCTCACACATCGAACTGAGACACAAGAGGCAGTCACTGTGCAAGTTTCCCTCACAGACTGAACAGACACACAAGACAGTGGTGTGTGAACAGAAACACTAGAGGCAGTGGCCGTGCAAGCCTCCCTCACACACTGAACAGAGGCACAAGAGCCAGCTGTGGTGCAAGCCTCTCCCTCAGACACTGAACTGAGACACAAGAGACAACGGTGGTGCAAGCCGCCCTCACACACTGAACAGAGACACAAGAGAAAGCTGCAGTGCAAGCCTCTCCCACACGCTGAACTGAGACAGAAGAGGCAGTGACCATGCAAGCCTCTCCCACACGCTGAACACGGACACAAGAAGCAGTGCAAGCTTCCGTCACTCACTGAACAGGGACACAAGAGGCAGCATGTCGTGCAAGCTTCTTTTACTCACTGAACAGGGACACAAAAGGCAGCAGCCATTCAAGCCTCCCACATACAGAAAAAGGACACAAGGACAGCAGCGGTGCTAAATTTTCTCGCACACTGAACAGGGACACAAGAGACCGAAATGGTGTAAGCCTCGACCACACAATGCACACACAGAGCAGAAGCAAAGGCAGGACAAACTTCCCACACACAGTAAAGGCACATATTGAACAATAGTGAAAGGTTCCTCCAGGCACACCAGGGGCAGCCTGAGCACTGTCCAGATGGAACAAAAAACAGCCATGGACATCACAAAGAAAACTAGTGGCAAAACGTGCCTATCTGGGAACAACCCTGGAACTGTTCTATATACAGAATAAAGCAAATCAGGAGATTTTGTAGTTCTTTTATTTTTTTGTATCACTATTCTTTATCAAAAGATTTTGTTCCTTTTCAAAATTACATAAACAATGAACAAATTTCCCATTTCTTCACAAAAGTAGAAATTTAGTATCAATATCACTGTTTCAAACATCGACAGTTTTGTTATATAACAATATTAATAATAAAAAAATTTATATATGTTCACAAGAATGAAAGAAATATATACATTCAAAAGTAAAATCCCTCGGGTCACGCCCTCCTGTACTGTCTAGTTTTATGTTACACTCAGTACCTGGGTAACCCCCGGAGTATGTGTAAGTGGTTGCTGTTTGTCTTTTCCCATCCTGGTGGACTGCTCTTCCTTTTGAAAAAGATCTCCATGACGCCTTTCTTCAAGAAGTCTATTGCAAATTCACAAAGAGTTAAAGCCCAGTAGAGAGCAGCCGCTCTCTACTGGACACAGGTCATTTAGAGCTTGACTGAATGGTTCTTCCACCATAAATCAGCAGACATATGGTTCCAGCACACAGGCTGTCCACCTGCTTCATCCGAAGGTGGAGAAACTGTCGGGCTTCCACCGGAAGGGCCTCGGTCAGTTCTGCTTATGGAATCCTTGGACCTGGTGGTCCACCCACCATAGACCTACCTGGCCACAGTCGAGGTTGCCTTAACGCCACTCTATTTAGGGTGTTGAGACTATCACCCATTTTCATTACCCCGGGCTATCCGGCGAGACACGGGAGTACCAAGTATGAGGAATTGCATTGTTGCCTCCAGGCACAGGGAGAAAACTTCCTGCATGAAGGTGCAGGTACTTGGGGAGTTTGTTCTCGCAGAGCAAAATACTTTGCCGAGCCAACCCATCACACACGGTGTCCGCATGGCAAAGGATCAGTACTTTCAAGTGGAGCTGGGGGCAACACTGAAGGCCCAGAGAGCCCCACTGAAGGCACAGACCCCCTCCAGGCTGGTGAGATCTCTAAACTGGCAAGAAGTCTTCAACCTGGGGAAGATGGAGGGATCTCTAAGTCCTGAAAGTCTGCTTCCACCAGGGGATGCTAAACCTTCCATGAAGTGGTGGACTGCCTGCCAGCCATACCCTAAACGACCCCCTTGTGAGCTCCCTGAATACATCTCCTCTAAATCCTTCCAATGACACATATAAAATCATCACGCCTCCTGGGACACCTGCCCAGACACCTCCTAACATTGACTTTAAATCAACCTATTTTATTAATTCATGCATCCAGGGACTCTGATTTGCATGACAAACCTGCAACAACTTTTGTTCTGAAATTGTTGGAGTCGACAGCTTGCAAATTCATTCTTAAAATCCTGTTGAGCCCAAAGTTAGTCATGTCCCTGGACTCCCACGCTTTTTCTCACTCACTGTTTGTTGTTCCTCACACTTCTGCGAGATCCTGCTTCCTGCTTGAATATATTTGGAGCCCCAGATGCCAAGAAATGAATTTTGGAAGCGGTCCCTGCCATTAGAGGATAGTGCTTCTGGGCTGAGCTATGCATGCGATTGGTAACTTTCCGCTGTGTCTGCCTTTCAAAGTCTTTTTCTGCCCAGTGGCCTAATCACCTTATAACATGCCTAGCTGTTTGCAAAGTAATGCCAATATGTATGTTAGGTTTAACTCTTTTTTTGTTTTAACAAATCAAGTTAACACATATTCTCGCCTACATCTGTACCAGCGAGCGGTTCTTCAATATTTAGCTTCAGTTCCAGGAGTATGGCAGAGATCGGGAAAGAGAAGAAAGCAAAAGAAACGCCAGGGAGAAAGAGATAAACCACCTGGATTAACAAATGTCCTTGCACCCTAACTTGCTCGGCTCAACGCCCCATGGGTATCATGTATCTCACCTTTGGGTGTCATATTATTTCCCAACCTTTTCTCTGGGAGTCTCTCTCAACATTTGTCGTGCTTGCAGTTACCTCACTCAGTTTCATTTGTTACTCTCCCATCTCTTGTTATGTTATGTGTAATTGTAAAGCACACTATCACCAGCGAGGGTTTCCTGGCGACGAGCAGGTGTGAGTGCCCAGTCCTACCCATGGTAGGTTGGTTAATTGAACAAACAAGTCATCAGGTTCTTGCAGAATTTAAGAAGAGAGGAGTTGCTTGGTAAGTTGCTTGATTATCCCTGTGTAGAGGGTGTTCCCACAGTCCCACTTGCTGGTGACTAGGGCATGAGTGACAGTTTTTCTAGTGTTGCTTGGGAGCCATTTGAAGATCTTACTAAGCATCTTAAGGGTATAGAAGTGGGTTGCAGTGATTGCTTCAACTTGTGTGGTCCAGGTTGCTGTCAATGATTATTCAAAGGTTCCTGGCGTGGATTCTGAGTGTGGGGTGGATCCGAGTTCGGCCGGCCACCTGACAGTGTTTCGCGCACTCGGCGCTTGTATTTACATGCTGGGAACCCCTTTGGAACCCCATTGTCCTCTTCGAAGCGCCATCGCACCCACTGCAGTCTATTAGGTACTGCTTGGGTCGACGACTTCGGGCGCCATCTTGAGTGAGGCACGGAGCTGGCGAGCGGTCTAGTGCTCGGCCCCTCCTGCCCCACAGGCATAAAAACTTGCTGAATTCTCCACATTCAACGATTAACAGTTGAATGGGAAGGTCTTGAGGCGGAAGCCGGGACCCTGCGCTAGTGTGTGAAGAGATTTGATTGATTCTCCCTATTTTAATTTGCACTTGCACTTTAACTCGCTTTTAGCCTGACTTTGTTAAAATTTTAATCCAGTGTTTCGCGCACTCGGCGCTTGTATTTACATGCTGGGAACCCCTTTGGAACCCCATTGTCCTCCTCGAAGCGCCATCGCACCCACTGCAGACGATTAGGTACTGCTTGGTTCGACGACTTCGGGCGCCATCTTGAGTGAGACACGGAGCTGGCGAGCGGTCTAGTGCTCGGCCCCTCCTGCCCCACAGGCATAAATGGTTCCATGGCATCGGAAGCGCAGCGGACGAGCGCAGCGGGCGCGCCGGCGGCACGCCAAAGGCGAGCCCGTCTGCGCCCATCCGCGCCAGCTCCGTGCCTAGGGCCAGTCACGCTGCCGGTTTCCATTCCACTCATAGGCATTCCTGGTCTAGTTCCCAGCTGATGGCCTTGAACAAGGGAGCTTGCATTCCCCAGGCACGGTGCAATTTGTCTTCGCTTAACCCTCCCCATTTTAATTGTAAGCAATGTACCTTTTCTCTCACAATCAATAAATCACTCCCTCACTCCCCTACAAATAACCCTCCCACTCCACAACGATCCTACACGGCCGGCCTATTGAATTGCCGTTCTCTACCGCGTCACTCAAGTGACATATGGCTGCTACTCTCTTCCACGTCCTGCGATTTACTTTTTCTCACAGAGACGTGGATCAAGGACTCTTCTAGTCCAGATATTGCCCTGGCCACACCCCCGGGCTACCGCCTAACGGGAATTAGCCGCGAGGGAGGAAAGTCTGGTGGTGGAATTGCTGTCATTTTACAGAATCACTTAACTATCACCTCTAGGAAAATCCCCAATTTAGGACCCATAGAGGCACTTTATTTCTCCATCTCAGAAGCCTCCACTGCCATATTTTCAGATGCCCTGGTATATAGTCCCCCCAACACCCCCCAGCCTGCAATTGCCTCGCTACTGGCAGCCATTGCAGATCTGGCTCTTAAACACCCTCACTTCACTGTACTAGGTGATTTTAATCACCACGTCGACGTCCATGACTGTACACGTGCCAAAAATCTTCTAGATTCTATGCAAGGCTTGAATCTTACCCAATGGGTTAGTGGTCCTACACACTCTGCAGGGCACACCCTTGATCTAATTTTCTCCAATTGGTCTGACCTTTGTGTTCTCCCCCCTCTGCCCCTCACGTGGTCTGACCACTACTTGATCCCGTTTGAAGTATCTACGCCCAGACCGCCCAAGATGGTATCTACCATCAGAGAACAGGGCAGAAAGTGGCATAAAGTCACTTGTACGGCCCTGGAGCAAATATTCAGGAGCAGATCCGATCCTCCTGATGCTGATCTTAATGTAGTAGTACTACCTTTAATAAAGATCTCTCTGCTGCCATTGAGCAAATTGCCCCCACGCAAAACCTTTCCTCTTCAAGATCCAAAGCCTCAGCCCCATGGTTCTCCACGATACTACGGGAAAACAGAAGTAAATGCAAAAAACTGGAGCGTATATGGCGCAGATCTTACGACCCGGTGGCCAAAGCCCTTTATAGATCAGCTCTCAAAGAATTCCACAAACTCAAATGCACCGCCATGAAACAGCACTTTGCGGATAAAATTTAAAAAGCTGAAAACTCCACCAAGGCCCTTTTTAACATTGTCAAGGAGTTCGCTAACCCCTCTGCCTTGGCATGCCCTGTCACCCCTTGCCATTTGCTTAGCGAAGGCCTGTCTGACTTCTTTTACGAGAAAATCGTGAACAGTACGGCAACTATTCCACAGATTCCTACAGCAGCTACTTCAGTTCATGACACCATTTGTGCTGAAGCATTTACCTCATTTAAACCTTTGTCTGAAGAACATGCCTTGTCCTTGTTCCTGAAATGTAAATCCGGTTCTCCGCTCGATCCAGCCCCGGCTCAGATTTTGAATGAAATAGCTCCGCTTTTGATTAAACCTCTGCTAGAAATCTGGAACGCCTCCCTTCAATCGGGCTTCTTTCCCTCTGTGTGGAAACATGCGCTGTTGTTACCGATTGTTTTAAAAAACGGGTGCGGACCCATTATGTTTTAGCAATTACCGGCCCATCTCTCTTCTCCCTAAGCCAGCAAAAGTGCTAGAGAAGGCGGTACAAGAGCAATTGTCCGAATACTTGGAAACGAACCATCTGCTTCATGACACTCAGTCAGGATTCAGGCCGAATTTTAGCACTGAATCAGCTCTGCTGGAAGCAACTGAGTCAATTCGCGAATGTGTGGGTAGGGGAGAGGAGGCCATCTTGGTCCTCCTCGAATTATCCGCAGCATTCAATACCATCTCCCATGACATTTTGCTAAATCGCCTTCAGGAGGTGGGCATTGGAGGGATCCCGCTGGCCTGGGTGAAATCATTTTTGACGGGCAGATTCCAACAGGTCGCCCTTGGCTCTTTTGTTTCCACGGAGAAACCATTGATATGGGGGGTGCCGCAGGGATCTGCCCTTAGCCCCCTCCTATTCAATGTGTACCTGATGCCGCTGGCGAAGGTGGTCGAGTCCTGGGACGTCAGAGTGATCTTTTATGCTGATGACACTCAGCTTGTGTTCTCATTTAAAGATCACTCTGAAAGCTCTTTGGTTAATTTTCGCCAGTGCCTGGTTAACATCGCCTCCTGGATGTCCGTCAACAACTTAAAGCTGAATACTGATAAGACGGAGGTCTTATTTTTTAACCAGAAAACTCCTATCCCCCCAATATCTGGTGGCCAATTAAACTTAATCATCCCCCGGCATCAGTTCAAGCTGCCCATAATTTAGGTTTTCTATTGGACACAGCCCTTTTCTGCAAAACCCAAATCAATAAAGTCTCATCATCCTGCTTTGGAAAACTCTGAATGATTAAAAAAATCATCCCTTTTCTGCCACTTGAGTCCCGCAGAACAGTAGTCCATGCCCTAATAACGTCCCACCTGGACTACGCAAACAACCTGTATGTTGGGGCCCAGGTGTACCTCATCAATCGTTTGCAAACAGTGCAGAACTCAGCGGCCAGGCTGATTTGTAATATCCCTTATCGGCATTCGATTTCACCATATCTGGCCAAACTGCACTGGTTACCAGTGAGATACCGCATTCAGTTCAAGGCTTTGGTCCTCGCCTTTAGGGCTCTCAACGGCCGAGGCCCCGCATACCTAATGCACAGACTTAGGCCGAATTATGCGACACGGGATCTGAGATCCAACCATCTTCGTCTTATGTTCTGCCCACGATTCTGTCTGGCACGTACGGGTGGCAGAGCTTTTGCCGTGGCCACCTCCAGATTGTGGAATCTACTACCGGTGGAACTCAGATTCTTGACATCAGAGCCTCTGTTTCGTAGGAAACTGAAGACCTGGCTCTTTGCTTGTATCTAGCCTCATTGATCCTTTTCAGCTCATCCTTATGACCTTCCTATCCGCATGTTTTTAGCGCCGGGACACCCCCGTTGGAGGTAGCTGAGCGCTCTATAAATGTCTAAATAAATAAATAAATAATAAATGGAGCCACATGGTGAGGTGCTCTTGCCAAAGATCACTACTTCTGTCTTGTCGGGGTTGAGCTTGAGAGAGTTAGCTTTCATCCAGTTAGAAACTTCAGTCCTAGAGGCAGTGAACTTGTATCTTGTGCTGGAAGTCTTGTCCGAGAGGGAGAGTATGAGTTACGTGTTGTCTGTATAGGAGAGGATGTGGATGTTGTGTGCATGGATGCCATTGGTCAGAAGGATCGTGTATGCACTGAAGAGGGTGGGGCTGAGTGATGAACCTTGAGGCACTCCGCAGATGAATTTGCGTGCTTCAAAGAAATAAGGTGCAAAAACAACAGGTGATGGACAGAATGCAGAACAATGTCATACATTCACCCCAGTACAGAGATCTGGGCTTAAATCCATCGTTTTTTTGCACTCCACACCACCCCAGTTCAGACATGGCCATATGCAAATCAGCCTTGACCCTGTGCCTCATGGGAACAGTCCAGCCCGAACTGCCAAGCCATGTCTTTCCTGGACCGGAATCAAGCATCCTAGGACCGGTTTCTGGCTATCAGCCGTCATCAGCCAGGATAGCTTGACTCCAGTGGTGTGGAGAGCACGGGACTCACTTCTGAGCATACCCTTCCCACTCGGGGTGACAAATGCAAAAACAACAGTTGATGGACAGAATGCAGAACAATGTCATACATTCACCCCAGTACATAGATCTGGGCCTAAATCCATCGTTTTTTTGCACTCCACACCACTCCAGTTCAGACATGGCCATATGCTAATCAGCCTTGACCCTGTGTCTCATTTGAACAGTCCAGCCTGAACTGCCAAGCCATGTCTTCCCTGGACCGGAATCAAGCATCCTAGGACCGGTATCTGGCTATCAGCCGTCATCAGCCAGGATAGCTTGACTCTAGTGGTGTGGAGAGCACGGGACTCACGTCTGAGCATACCCTTCCCACTCGGGGTGACAAATGCAAAAACAACAGTTGATGGACAGAATGCAGAACAATGTCATACATTCACCCCAGTACATAGATCTGGGCCTAAATCCATCGTTTTTTTGCACTCCACACCACCCCAGTTCAGACATGGCCATATGCAAATCAGCCTTGACCCTGTGACTCATGGGAACAGTCCAGCCCGAACTGCCAAGCCATGTCTTCCCTGGACCGGAATCAAGCATCCTAGGACCGGTTTCTGGCTATCAGCCAAGATAGCTTGACCCCAGTGGTGTGGAGAGCACAAGACTCACATCTGAGCATACCCTTCCCACTCGGGGTGACAAATGCAAAAACAACAGTTGATGGACAGAATGCAGAACAATGTCATACATTCACCGCAGTACAGCGATCTTGGGCCTAAATCCATTGTTTTTTTGCACTCCACACCACCCCAGTTCAGACATGGCCATATGCAAATCAGCCTTGACCCTGTGCCTCATGGGAACAGTCCAGCCCGAACTGCCAAGCCATGTCTTCCCTGGACCGGAATCAAGCATCCTAGGACCGGTTTCTGGCTATTAGCCGTCATCAGCCAGGATAGCTTGACTCCAGTGGTGTGGAGAGCACGTGACTCACGTCTGAGCATACCCTTCCCACTCGGGGTAACAAATGCAAAAACAACAGTTGATGGACAGAATGCAGAACAATGTCATACATTCACCCCAGTACAGAGATCTGGGCCTAAATCCATCGTTTTTTTGCACTCCACACCACCCCAGTTCAGACATGGCCATATGCAAATCAGCCTTGACCCTGTGCCTCATGGAAACAGTCCAGCCCGAACTGCTAAGCCATGTCTTCCCTGGACCGGAATCAAGCATCCTAGGACCGGTTTCTGGCTATCAGCCGTCATCAGCCAGGATAGCTTGACTCCAGTTGTGTGGAGGGCACGGGACTTACGTCTGAGCATACCCTTCCCACTCGGGGTGACAAATGCAAAAACAACAGTTGATGGACAGAATGCAGAACAATGTCATACATTCACCCCAGTACAGAGATCTGGGCCTAAATCCATCGTTTTTTTGCACTCCACACCACCCCAGTTCAGACATGGCCATATGCAAATCAGCCTTGACCCTGTGCCTCATGGGAACAGTCCAGCCCGAACTGCCAAGCCATGTCTTCCCTGGACCGGAATCAAGCATCCTAGGACCGGTCCCAGGATGCTTGTTTCCGGGCCAGGGAAGACATGGCTTGGCAGCTCGGGCTGGACTGTTCCCATGAGGCACAGGGTCAGACTGATTTGCATATGGCCATGTCTGAACTGGGGTGGCTGAGTGAGCTAAAGAATGGTGATGGATTAAACTCAGATCAGTTGACTGGGGGTGAGTGTTTGATTTGCTCAAACGCTCCGTCCATCATCCCCTTTTGTATCGCTTTGTTCGCCCTAAGTGTGGCAGGGTATGCTCAGACGTGAGTCCCTTGCTCACTTGGCCACTGGATTCAAGATAGCCTGGCTGATGAGGATTATGAATCCGAAACTGGTCCCAGGATACTTGTTTCCGGTCCAGGGAAGACATGGCTTGGCAGCTCGGGCTGGACTGTTCCCATGAGGCACAGGGTCAGACTGATTTGTATATGGCCATGTCTGAACTGGGGTGGCTGAGTGAGCTAAAGAATGGTGATGGATTAAACCCATATCAGTTGACTGGGGGTGAGTGTTTGATTTGCTCAAACGCTCCGTCCATCATCCCCTTTTGTATCGCTTTGTTCGCTCTAAGTGTGGCAGGGTATGCTCAGACGTGAGTCCCTTGCTCACTTGGCCACTGGATTCAAGATAGCCTGGCTGATGAGGATTATGAATCCGAAACCGGTCCCAGGATGCTTGTTTCCGGTCCAGGGAAGACATGGCTTGGCAGCTCAGGCTGGACTGTTCCCATGAGGCACAGGGTCAGACTGATGTGCATATGGCCATGTCTGAACTGGGGTGGCTGAGTGAGCTAAAGAATGGTGATGGATTAAACCCAGATCAGTTGACTGGGGGTGAGTGTTTGATTTGCTCAAACGCTCCGTCCATCATCCCCTTTTGTATCGCTTTGTTCCCCCTAAGTGTGGCAGGGTATGCTCAGACGTGAGTCCCTTGCTCACTTGTCCACTGGATTCAAGATAGCTTGGCTGATGAGGATTATGAATCCGAAACCAGTCCCAGGATGCTTGTTTCCGGTCCAGGGAAGACATGGCTTGGCAGCTCGGGCTGGACTGTTCCTATGAGGCACAGGGTCAGACTGATTTGCATATGGCCATGTCTGAACTGGGGTGGCTGAGTGAGCTAAAGAATGGTGATGGATTAAACCCAGATCAGTTGACTGGGGGTGAGTGTTTGATTTGCTCAAACGCTCCGTCCATCATCCCCTTTTGTATCAAAGAAATAAGGTGCCAGGCTACAGTTAATAAGGAGCAGATCTAGAGGAGAGGTCCTGTAATGCCAATCTCGTGCAGGCTCCTGATGAGGATGGAGTGCGAGACAATGCCAAACTCTGCAGAGAAGTCCAGGAGAATGAGTGTTGAAGTGTCTCCTCCGTTAAGGATCATGCAGATGTCTGTGCTGGCAATGCATGCTGTTTATATATTGTGGTTGGGCCTGAATCCAGACTGCTTTGCAGTAAGTTGCTGGTGGTTTTTGAGGTGAGCGATGAAGAGTCGGTTGATTTGTTTCTCTAAGACCTTGGCCAGGTATGGTAAGAGGGAGATGGGTGTGTAGTTGGTGGTGGTTTCTTGAGTAGGGGCATGATGGTGGCATGTTTCCTGCTGTCCAGGACTGTAGCTGTGTCGATGAAGGCATTGAGGATGGATGTTAGAGCTTCACTGATCGGTAGAATCCTTTGGTGAAGGCGTGGGGGGTCATGGGTCAGATGGAGCCCCGAGTGAATGGTTTTCAGGGGAGCAGCGATTCTGATGGTGGTGGTGGTGGCAGACCATAAGGTCAGTGTTCATTCATCGACCTTGATAGGAAGTTGAATTGCGATGGTACCCGGGTCCTGTTGAGGGTCAAAGTTGTTGTATATAGTGATGATTTTGCTACAGAAGATTTCCGAGAGCTTGTTATAAAGGTCTTGTGAGGGGGTGATGTTGCTGGAGGTGGTAGGAGGAATGGTGAAATCTTTCATGGTGGCGAAGATTTCCTTGCTGCTGTTAGTACTGGCTTCAATACTATCTGGAAGAGATGTGCATTTGGTGTTCCTTATCTGCTGGTGGTGGTGTCTTAAGGCTTATTTGAAGTGGTCTTTCTCTGCATTGTCTTGACTTGTTCTCCACTTAAGCTCCAGTTGCTTGCAGTGGTGTTTCGTCTACCTGAGTCCTTCTGTGCACCAGCTGGCCTGTGGTCGGGCTCTTGTCATTGGGTTGAGCTCGAGGGAAGCCAGGGTGTCGGCGCATTCGATGATCCAGCTGTTGAGGTTCTTGATGGCTTTCGATAAGTTTCTGGTGTGCTCAGGCTGGTGTTCGGTGAGGGCAGAAGTCCACTCTTCTTCTTAGATGCTTTTCCAGCTCCGGTGGACAGATCCATTGGTGGTAGGTCTGTGGTATTAAGGGATGGGTATGCTGAAACTGATGAGGAAGTAATCTTCCCGATCAAAGTTGCTGGCTTGTCGACTGTGATGTTGATGATTGAGGAGAAACTCGGGTCCAGTAGGTGTCTGGCGTTGGTGGGTTCGGTAACATGCTGTGTGAGGCCAATGTTTCTGAGGTTTTGTTGATGGGCCGTAGAGCTTGGATTCGTGGGGTCTTCTAGGTGAAAGTTAAGGTCTCTGAGAAGGATGAAGATGCTAGCATTAATGATGAGGCGTGCCATGAACTCCATGATGTCCCTGGTGAAATTGGTGCGGTGCCTTCGTGGTTTGTTTTTGAATATTCCTATTAGGGAGACCAATGCTAATTTTTCCCAGGCTAGGATCTTCCATATCCTAGAAAAACAATCCTGCCAGGAAGGTATTTTGTCTTTCCCCATCTCACCAGTATTACAACAACTACTGCACCCAGTGCCATGCATATCTGTTTCTCCCGTAATGTTCTCAAAGTTCTGTGTCATTTATACCGTGCTCCCAGGATTATCCCACCCACATCCCCAGGGATATTTTCAACTGATACATTTTGTCAACTATCAAACTTCACGCATATACGTCAGTTCACGTAATTATGAGTAATTGTGCACACAAATCCCACTGCAGGAGGACAGGAGCATTAAATTTAGCTTCTTTGAGCATTTTGGACACGCGGGTGCATTTGAACCAAGAAAATAGTACAAAATGTTGCTTTACCCTCATCACATAAATCCACATAAGGTCACGTAATTTTGCTGTAATTTTGTGTAAGTGCGCTACAGGAAATTACGATAGTTACGCCCAGCCAAGTTTCTATGCCCATAAATATTCACACATTCGCCAACCTTACTGGCTCCAGATGTTGCTTTTATACTCATTTATACATATAAATGCCACAACACATTTTATTTCTCTGTCTATATTTTTTGTCAAAAACTAAAACTAGAAACCGGTTTTTAGTTGAACTCCCCATTCTATCACCAAGCATTCTAATCCAGTGTCTGAGGGCGTTTTGGTCATTAGCCTAGTCTGGGAGTCATTGGCAAAGAAAATGGGTCTTCTGCCGCCGCCTAAGTCCTTATTAAATGACATGCATAATTGGGGTGCGATAGGCCCCTCACACATCTGGATCATAGTGTCCCTGAACCTGCTGCACTATCTCGAAGTCCCATCATTATACTTCTCTTTCCTTTTGTCCTCCCAAACTCAATCTTTCTCTTCACTCATGCCCCAACTCTGCATCCCAGTTGCTCCCCCCTCTATCTCCTCCCCCCTTCTGTCTCTCACTCGTCCTTGTCCCCTTCCTTCATTCTCCCCCTGAATTCCTTGAATGTGGCCCCTTTCTTTGTTCTTCCCCTTTTGCTTGTTTTGATCTCTTTCTTCTTGTATTCCCATACTAGCAGCCCGTCCCGACGTTGTCCGGAGGCAATCAGGCTTGCTTACAGCCTCCCTGCGCTCCTGTCCGCTAAACTTCACCTTTCCTCCGGCAATCAGGCTTGATTACAGCCTCCCTGCGCTCCTGTCCGCTAAACTTCACCTTTCTTCCCCGCGCTCGTGTCGGCTGCAGTCGGCCAAACCCAGGCCCCCAACCACCTCCTCAGCCCATCGCGGGCGCCTCTCACCTACCTCAGCCCACAGCGCAGTTGGCAAAAGTTCACCGCTCCTCCCCAAGGTCCTGTGTGCTAAACTTCACCGCTCCTCCCCGCGCTCCTGTCCGCCAAACCCAGGCCCCCTACCACCTCCTCAGCCCACCGCGGGCGCCTCTCACCTACCTCAGCCCACAGCGCAGTCGACAAAAGTTCACCGCTCCTCCCCAAGGTCCTGTGTGCTAAACTCCGCGCTCCTGTCCGCCGCTCCTCCCCGCGCTCCTGTCCGCCACTCCTCCTAGCGCTCCTGTCCGCCGATCCTCCCCGGGCTCCTGATGATGTCATCACGCACGTCGTTAGCGCACACGGCCGGCGCTACTTCCAAGGGACTACTTTTTTTTAACGTATAGTTTTTTAAAGAACGTATATTTTTGGGTGGTATATAGCCTATGTCACTCTGCAGACCCTGACAATTCCAATGATGTATTGGGTGTTTGGATTGGCGCTGTGGTTCCTGAGTTTACCCGCCTCAAAGGTTCACAGTTCTCTCTTTATAATAGTAGTATAGAGCTCCTTCTCCTATTCTTTTTATCATCTTCCTTTCCCCCTTTTTATTTTTCACCCTTTCCTGTTCTTTTATAAATGTTCTCTCTCCTTTTCTGTTTCTTCCTTATTCTCTACTCTCTTCCACCCTCCCCATCCTCCAAAGAGTAAACACAGACCCAGGCCAGCTCTAATGCCTCGACCTTAAAAAATAAAATACAAACAGAGGCCCCAGTGCAGGACAGTCTAGGGCCTCTCTCACCTCTGGGACCCGGTGCCACTGCACTGGCTTCACCAGTGACAGCTACACCCCTAAATATGGCAGCAGACAAAGCGTAAAGGAAAATAAATATGAATTTCCCTTGCAAGTAGCCAACTCTTGCAACACTCCAATGGCCGTTTCAGTTACTGTTCCCAACTGAATAAACCCCTCTCATCCACTGAGCAGGAAGTTCTTGTTTTGGTGTTTGTAAATGGTGGGCAGTCACTAAAACTAACAGCCTGATTCACAAAGAGTATACTGTGATTTACTATTGTAGTATTCATTGGTTAGTTCTGAATTCCAAGTATAAAGAAAAGTAAAACAAGACTAATCCTGGATTTTGTTTAAAACAAATTGTATTCTTTTTCTTCAGTTATAGTACATGAAAAAGATGTTTACGGAATACCTTTTCTACACAGCAGGAATACACATATATACATGATGATGGCACAGATCCAATACACTCTTAACATAACAGAGTCTTGCATCGCAATAATAAACCCAACTCCTTGGGAAGACTAATCCTGGATAACTCCTGGAATTCAACAGTACACTAGGGGGTCGATTCCGATCCGGTAAAAAGCGCTCCGAATTGCCGTTCGGAGCGGTTTTCCCGTACGAATCGTACCCTGCAACGTCCCCCGTATGTACGACGAAGTACGATCCGTACCAGGAGCTGGACTCCGTACGAATCGTACAGGGACCGTACGAATCAAATCCCCGTACGAATCTCCCTCGGAACCCGCTGTACGCGACATCTGTATGGTTCACGGCTGCTTTTTCCGAACCAGCAAGTACGATTCGTGTTGGGTACGCACCGTACGACCCTTTTTCTACGGGAGCTGAAAACAGCGGTAAAAGCAGAGTTCGCCCCGAAACAGGTACGGAACGCCCCCCCCCCCCCCCGGGTACAGTGCGTACCCCCCATGATCACAGGGGTACGGTGCGTACCCCTGCAATCACGGGGTGTACGAACCGTACCACGCGATCTTGGGGTGTACGCACCGTACACGGGGGGCGTTCCGTACCTGTTTCGGGGCGAACTCTGGGTGTACGGTGCGTACCCCATGTCCGCTGGGAGTACGGTGCGTACCCCCCATGATCGCAGGGGTACGGTGCGTACCCCTGCGATCATGGAGGGGTACGCACTGTACCATGTGTATGTGAATGTGCGCTTTTCCGTACGAATCGCCCTTACCTGACGTGGACCGTACGAATTGCGTCCTGATACCCCGGTCCGGATCGTACTCGTCGAGTCGTACGGTGTGTGTACGAGTCGTACGGAAACGGCTCCGGATGAGAATCGTACGGACAAGAATTTTACCGGATCGGAATCGCCCCCTAGGACTACTATAAGGGTCAGTCACAGGTCTCAAAGCAAAACCTTCGAGTATCAGGCCCTAGTTGTATAAGGACTATGAATCTTCATGATTCATCTTGCTTGTGATCTTATTGGGGAACGCTTTCATTTACGATTTTGTGTAAAAGCAACTCAAGGTCCTTCTCAATCCAGGAAGCAAATTCTTTGGTTGTGGTTTCACGGTGTGAGCTAGTTCAATAGCTGCGAAGAAACCTTTTTTTGCAATCCACATAAACCAGCAAGTTTCACATGCGAACTAATGTTTGAATAAGTTTAGCCGCAAAAGATCAATACATTTATCTGTATCCTAGTGTGCGTATAAAGTTTCTATAAATTAATATGAACAGATAATAGTTACTATAACTATGATATATGATGATAAAATGATTACACGAACATCATAGGCGATGGGACTTGCTTTTCTTAAACATGCAGTGCCCGAGTTAATAGGTCTGGCTTTTTGTAAGTGTTGGGTAATAGTTAGGTCAATTTGTGACTGTTGCTCCCAGCTGTCCTAGAAAGTAAATACCTAATAAAACAAGTATTGGGCTAAAACAATAAGGAAGCTGGCAATAGAACCTCTTAGTTCAACAAATGTCATGAGCATATTTAAGCTGTACCTTCAAAGAACGACAGGAGTGACCGTGGAGGGCTTTAGGTAAAGGGTTCGTCCCTTTTGAAGTTCAATGAAAGTGCTTGAATGAAGGCTGCCAATGGCAATAGGTGAGAAATGAATACTGCAAATTGTTTAGCCAAGGCATGATTGACAAAGTCTCAAGCAAATGACTGACAGAGGCTGGTCAAAGAAAGCCAATGATTGAACAGGGTGGACCAAAACCAGCCCAATCCATATTGTGGGCAATAGGTCTTTTGACAGCTGTCATCCCAAAATCCTGAGACATGGTTGCACTTTTGCACTAATCACCTACCTGTTAGAAAAGCAGTGTATTACACAAGGTCACTCTGAGGACAGACACGTTCAGTAAAATGAGTTGAGTGCTTAGGTGACTTCAGATTTGATGCCAAGTTATGGCCTGAACCCAGCCTTACCATCGTTTAACAGCATGTTTTAGACATTCGGTTGTCACTATTTTCTCTGTCAACTTGGATATATAGGGTAAAAGAGAAATTGGTCTAAAATTGGCTGGACATTTGGAATTAAAGAGGGTTTCTTCAAAATTGGCATTACAATTGCATTTTTAAATGATGAAGGTACTGCCACTAAGTTAGTCATTAATAATGGTATTAAGCAACATAAGCTATTTCAAATCTACCTGCTTTTAGAAGCCATGCGGACAGACGATTAGCTAGAGCCGGAGGCAAGCCATCCATTTTTCGCATTCTGAAACCAGGAGGGGAATACATTTCCTTCATGAATCTGACATGGTTATTTTTAATAAGTTTTCTTCTGAATTCATCATGCTCCATGTTATCTCTCATATTGCCTACTCTCTCGTGGAAAAAAATAGAAAATGTACACATTAACGTTTGAGTTGGAGAGATTTATTTTTGAATAAAGGTGGGATTGGAAAGCGATTTCAGTGCATTGAATAGTTCTATTGCGGACACTTAAACCAAGAGATATTTTTTGTGAATTTGTCTTTTTTTGTCAGTTTGTTCAAATGGTTGTATTTTCTTCAAGCAGGTGGTTTTATCTTGCTGAGTATGTGATTTCTGCCAGATATTTTCTAAATGTTGGAGCTGTTTTATTAACGTTCAACTAAGGAGTGAACCATCGCAATGAATATATTTATATATTTATATATATATATATATATATATATATATATATATATATATATATATATATATATATATATATTTCACAGCATATTCTGACAAAGAGGTGATTTAATTAAGGGCCATCTTTAAAATGGAGTTGTATGCATTTGTCTTTGAATATTAGAGTTTTAAGTCATTAAATGTGCTGTTGTAGCTTTCTTCTCAGTGCATGCAGTCAATGTTTCTGTGGTTATGGATTTCCAGGGTAGTAAGCATTCATAGAAAGAGTTAATGTAATTCCTAGAAAATATTTATTCTTGCTTTTACACAGGCTGGCTGGAGTTATCAATATGTTAAATTTCATGAGGAAGTGGTCTGATCATGGTAAATCTTTTGATAAACTATATAGAATACTGTTAATCAGTCAGAAGATGAAATCTAATTGGTGACCTGCTGCATGGGTGTTGCCACAAAAGTGTTGACAGAAATCCACGTCTCTCTAGATGAATGTATTGGAGTTGCATTCTCCACAGATGTTAATGGCTCCTGTTATAGTGGCCTTATCACAAAGCACGTGCATGCGCATTTCAAAATCCTCAAACCAAAGTAGTATAATGCTTAAGATAGAATATAAACTTCTGGCTCCTTCTAACCAATGTCAATAAACAAAGTTCTAGTTCCTTTAATCTTGGCACATTCTATAGGTGTTATTTTAAGGAATTCATGTGAGATGATAACTACACCATTACCTTTTTGTAAACTTGATCAAAGCCACTGATTTTATAATTATCTTGCACCAGAACGTCTATTATAGAGTTACAGTTTTTGGGTAACTGTGTTTCTGTCAGGCAGATAGTTTGGAGGTGGTCTTTGTCTATTAAATTGACTCTAAAGCTCTACTGCCCACTGCAGAGGTCGGTGTTAATTGTAATCAGTTTCTTTAAAGGATGCTTCATTGGTGAGGGTTTGTGAAATTTAAATACGGGCAGACTCAATTCAGAGGGCGCACTAGCTGGTTTAGGTCAGAATCTGAATATTTATTGTATGATTTACACAAAACCATAATAAAATAATGAAATACCTTTCAATTAGAAATTCACAACAATGCCACATTTAAAATACACATTTCAAAATGTTAAGTTAAATAATTTCAATCAAACATTTTAGGTAACTGATTCACTAATAGAAATCTGTAATGCCTTTATTTCCTGAATAACATGATTAACATATTTGACAATCCTAGATATTAATTGAGGAGAGGAATTGTTCAAACAAACATCAACATCTCAGCTGAGAGTGTGCGCTTTGGCAGCCAGGAAGAATGATTTTAATAATGTGTCTTTTGTTAAGAAGACAAGAACATAAGCACAAAATGCGTGGTAAGCATTTGTTCCAGCTGCCGTAAAACCAGCAATTAGTTGAAATTCCTTTATTTGGATGATTGCCTTCCATGTCTTAACTCTAGCACATATGTTAACATTCACCTACGCCTGAGAAATTAGTGGTATGCATATTTCTTTAGGGAAATTGTTAAATAGGCCAGTGGTTTAATGTTTGTATCACTCTCATTAGTATATTTAGCAGTAGAGGACAGATGTTGAAAGTTCCACATCTTGTAAATATGATTCCAAGTACAAGTAATGACTTATGATGTGGTTAAAATCACATAGTTCAAACTAATCAAGTTACTGCTGTCCGGTGGTGGCTCTTGACATTTGAAAGTGGTGAGGCGTAAAGGTTTGGTATGACTTTTATGTAGTGAGCTTTGTAAGAAGACTTAATGGACAAAAGTGAGTTCCAGGCTGGGTCCTCCTCCAGAGAAAAATTGAAAAAAGATTGGCAAATGGTGCATTTTAAAGCAAATTAATTTAGTGATAGAGCAGAAGATTATAAAGCAGTGGGAATGTATAGTCTTGAAATATTAAACACATTAAACCTACCCTCTATCTTACTGCATTCATATGCTCAACAGCTACTGTAATGTGCAAATTGTACAACTTTAGTGTGCCCACCACTCTTCCCCTGCCCTGCTCTGTGAGCAGAGCAGCCCGCCCCCATGCTGCCGTAGCAGGAAGGATCAAATATAATGATAATAACCTCAAGTTATTATCATTTTATTTTTCCTTTTCTTCACTGCTGCAACGCAGTGGGTCGATGCTCCTCTGTCTTAGCGGAGAAGCCGCCATTGACTGTAAGCACATATCTCTCGCTTTGTGCTTGACTCAGATATTTGGATCAACTTCACAAGGGAACAAGAACTCTGGCCTGTTTGTCTTATTGATCAATTTCGCTGGAGAACAAATGCAGCAGCTCCGCTTCTAACGGGGCCAGGGATGTGCCTGGGGTGTCGCAGTGGGGGAGGTTAGCCTGGCAAGTGGTCTCAGCACAATATACATAACAGAAGATTAGCTTTCTAATACTTACCATTGCAGAGAACAAGGCATAAAAACACACATGCTTGCACTTTGCATCCACTCCTACCTGTGACGAATGGGAAAGGGCGAGATTTATGCCTGTGAATGACAGACGTCTGGAATCATGCAGGGATGATGTTTCCGTGCTCGAAACCTTCCGTCTCCTGCTTCAGAGCGAGGAGGGCAGGCAGCCTAGGACGGACAGCCCAGACTTAAACACATCGATTTTTTTAGAGATACGATCATCTCTCTAAATTAATTGGTCTATTTAATATTTGTACAAGAATGTGTAGGACTTTCAGGGAAGCGCAGCCCCAGAGCCCTATTGGAGAATTGCCCCTCCTGCCGTCAGTGACTTAGACAAGTGTTCCATGAGCATAAAGCACCTTTTTGGGATCAATGCTAGATGAAGCCCCAAATCTGAGGTGTAATTAAGTCATCACAGACCATTCTTGCCCTGATGCAGAATTTGTTAAAACGTGCCATATCTGCCCATCATTGCTTAATCAAGCCAAATTGCAGCCTGCGCCAACATTGCCCTAAAGAGACGGGTAAGGCAAATTTAAACATAAATAAAGAACATTGAGCTACATCCAATCTTTTTCCAAATATCCTTGGGAAGTCTTCAAAGGCATAAGCGAGGATAGGAAGAAATTGCCACTGAATAATGTTGAAAATACTTGTTTGGGTAACTGAACCTGAATCCTGAGAAGGGCGACATTTAGTGCACACGCCCTATGATGAAGATGTATTTGATGACATTTAATACTACTTTGACTGTCTAACCAGATGCCAAGATAGTTAGCGATTGATCAATAGGGGTATCGCCTAGATACTAGGTATATCAACTAACAGCCTGTTTACCAAAGACCATGACATTTGCTTATTAACATTAACTTCTAGTTTGCTATCTCCCTTAAATCTGATTAAGGAATTCACTGCCATTAAAGTGGAATATCAAATACTGCATACAGTAAAAATGTAGTTGAATTACTATGTGCCATGAAATTTAGTTGCAATATTTAAATAAGAAGCTAAGCACGTAGGGTATAGACTAAATAGAAGTGGGTGGAGGGTGCATCCTTAATTCGGGCCACAGTTGGTAAATATCTTTCAAAATGTGGGATTGACCTTCACCAGTTTGATCTGCAGCTATGTGTTTTTGTACAAAGACATAATGGCTGTGACTAGGATGTGCTTTATCCTCCAGTTGTTTAATTTAGACCAAAGGTTGTCTTCTACATCATATGCTGTCAAAGGCTGCCTTAATGTCCACAAGGGAAGCATAAAGTAGTGTGTGCTTGACATATGTTTTATTTGTGAACCATTATCCTTGAGGTTACAATGTTGTCCGAATTCCCACATTATGGACCAAGTCCGTTCCGAAAAGGTGAGATCAGACAATTCACATCCGACCATTCATGTAAGTCATTTAAGCGCAAACAATTTCAAAAATTTCACTTCAACATCTAAAAATTTGATTACTCGATAATTACCTAGCAAGACTGACTCACCTTTTATATAAGGGAACACAGAATCAAACCCCTTCATTTTTTTGGGATGCTGGAAGTTTCTATCTATAACCTACACAAGGAAGCCAAATTGGAAGACCAAAATTGATGTCAGATTTAATTAGGACAGTTGGCTGGCAATTTTTGCCTAGGACACCATTGGTTCGGCTGTCCGATATCACTTTGACTATTGATTTAATGAAAACTGATGCCATTTCATTAAAGAGTTGGACTGAGAATGATGTTATGATATGAGTTATTTTAGAATGTATATAACAGATACATGATGTACATTAGTGTGAGATTGTTGGGCATCCACATCAAGCTTGTGGACAATTTAGCAATTCTGCTGCAGTGAATAAACTTGAAAATGTTGATTTAGGGCTGAAGGACAAAACTTTTTTGTGGTCGCAAATAGGACAAATCGCTGGATAGACCCATTTGCGACCACAAAAAGCAATTTCTAATGTAAAAATCCAAATATGCGATTTGGTAACTTTTTACTGAACTGCTATTTGTTTTAGAGATTCTGTATTTGAAAGAGGCGGGGTTTGGAGCTTCCGAATTTGGTGTGGAATGTATGAATGTATTGCGACCGAATGACATTTTTACACTGACACCTCGAAGGAGGTGGTAACTAATTTGCAGATGGAAAAGTGTCCACAAGAGACCTCTTCTCCTTTGAGAATGTAAAGAAAATGATTTTTTAAGAGCAGGCAGTTGTCCCAGGGACCACTGCTTACTCCTAAGAATTGAAACTTCAAAGTTTCATGTTTTTTTTAAACCTGTTGGGTTTTTATTTAAGGAAAACCTGCTCCATTGTTTTATAAAGTTTGCTTTATTAAAAAGCAATAAGAAACATGGTGGTCTGCTGATCTCAGCATGCGGCCATCCCTGTGATCACAGCGATTCTTAATGGGTCTAAAACAACTGTGAATCGCATAACTCACTCTGGTCTAAATTGGAGTCTCTTCATAATGGGGACTGTGGCCCTCTAAGTGCTAACATATATTTGTGTTTCATGTAACAGATTAAAAATGTAAGTTTGTTTATCTATTACATGTTTTAGGACTTAAACGCATTTGGACCATAATTTATCTACCTCTCCGATAATAGTGACTAGAACATCTTATAGAAAGTAGAAATATGTGTTCTGGTTACCAACACCATTGAAACGTGTTCAAACAGAGAGTCTTCTGTAGGGATGTAAACTCCATAATGCGTACCTAGTCATCCAGTGTTGAGCAAAATAAAGTTCTCTTTGCCCATTCCTGCATGACTAACAGTCACCAATAAAAGGCATTCTAGAATATTTGTTTGAAGATGTCAGCTGCACGTTTGAGATCTGTTGTGACACGATTCACCTGGTACCCCCTTCAACGGAAACCCACACAAGGAGAGAAAAGTAATTATTATGAGGAGGAAAAATAGGTTAAATTATGTGTCTGTAAGGGATTCACATGTTTGGCCAAATTGTAAGCCTTTTTCCCCTGAGTGTTGTTCCTATTCAGTCTTAAAAATATATCCATACTTTTGGGGTTTTCTCACAAGCGTATAAAATATCCTGTGATTGTAAATGTAAATATATTTTCCAGAGTGCACCTAATTTGAAAATAATGCTTGCTGCTCTTGTATTTTATCTGTTTTAAAATTTGAGTTTTCAAATGTATGTACTGGATTTTGTAACGCTGGGGTTTTCATTATAGAGTAGGTTTGCGAGGTATCCCTTTTTAGTTCTGGGTTTTCATTGCACTGTCATTAAATTGACCTATTGCTAACAATATATATGGAGTGAGTTTCAGTCTGCAGCCTTCAAACCTTGGCTTTCTTCGACCAGCAAGATTTTGTCAATCAAGTCTTGGCTTAGCCCAATGGTGTCTTCATCCCCATCTAATACTATTGGTAGTATGGAAGCATCCTTCCACCGCCAAACTAATGCTTGTATTATACATGAGAAACTACATTACAGCTCAAGCCTTCTTTGACCACTCCCTCGGTCTCCATCTCATATGTCTGGCTCTAAAACACCAACATTAATTGTGTTAGAACATTAAACACAGACCTATCTGCTTTGCCAGTGCTTGGTGGAAAATGAATTAGTAAGCAGCCTAAAGCCCTGTTTACAACTGGGGCAAACAATTTCAGTATGTGCATTATCTTTAATTACCGCACATTTTGGATTCCTGAGTCATGCAGAGAATGTCTCAACGGTGGAAGGGCGTGATGAGATTGACACAGTCTTGGATTCATCATTCCTTGGTAAAAGGGTCAGACAGGCAGGGATAGGGAGGGGGTCACAACTAGCACATACGCCCAGATCAATTTTCATCTTGCCTTTACAGCCTGACTTGTGGCATCCCTCAAGGGTCTGCCTTGTCCTCAGTTAACATCCCTTGCACAAATAATTGCGAAAAATAGGTCTCCGGTTTCAGAGGATACTCAATTTAGGGTGGATACAATCATTTGACCACTGCCCATTTTACAGATGTAAAGGCTTGGGGCACCACTAAGGGCCTGATTATGAGTTTGGCGGACAGGTTACTCCATCACAAATGTGATGAATATCCTGTCCGCCGTATTATGAGTTCCATTATGTTCCATTGGATATAATGGAACTTGTAATACAGAGGATGAGATATCCGTCACGTTTGTGATGGAGTAACCTGTTCACCAAACTCGTAATCTTGCCCTAACTGTCTTTGTCTCAGTGCCGGCAAGACGGATATCCTCTTGATATGTTACGAACAACCTGCATCCGTGGGCTTTACTTGGCCTTCTGCGTTGGGTGTCCCCCCAGCTTTAATACACTCTGTCAGAATTTTGGGTCTCACATTTGATTCCAAGTTACATTTTGATCTACAGGTGCAGGCAACAGCAAAGACACCACAGTGCCATCTGTTCAATAGCTCACAAATCAGTTTTCTTTTCTGTTCCTCATCTTTAATTCAACTGAGTCATGCTGTGGTCCTCTCCAGACTGTTTCACTGTTCAGCTGGATGGCTGAATATTCCTCAGAAACAGATGGATATTATCCTCGCAGTACACAGTCCTGCACTCTGAATCATTTTTGGTCTTCAGAGAAGGAATCTTGTTTCCTGCTATGGTGCTCAGCTCGGTTAGCAGAGGGCTCCCAATTAGATCCAATTTAAAAGTTTGACTATTATGCGTGGTTTGGAAAGCTTTTCCTGACTTTGCTCTTTGCTGTTCATCAAATCACACTCCCCTTTCTCTCCCACTTGTGTCTCCACATTGCCTCCATCTATTCATGATCTCGTACATCCATCTATGCACTCAGTCACTTCCCCATTGACTGACCATGCTCCCTACAAATCCCCTTCTTTCACACGGCTCCAGTACCTGTGTCCCCATACACAGATGCCCTTGCACCCTTCATCCATACACACATCCAGCCATCCATTCATGATCTCACACATCCATCTATGCACTAAGTCATTTCCCCATTGACGGACCATGCTCTCTACACTACTGCTTATTTCACACGGCTCCTGTCCCCTTGTCCCCTTACACTTGCCTTGAACCCTTCATCAAGTCATTGACTCACCCATTAACCTAGCTACCTGTCCATGCTTGTTCATTCCTTCCTTCACTATACGTACCCCACCCACTGTCCCTTCTAGCAAACTTCTCTCCTCATCGCCCTCGTTTTTTTAGTATCACCACCTTATCTTTGCCCCCACACATTACCCCTGTCCCTACATTCATCTGTGTAGTCACCTAATTATTTTACCACCCAACCATGAGCTCATGTTTCCTTCCTTGCACTCAATTAGTCACCCATTCATCCACACATGAATGCACTCTGTACTCTATCCAGTTATTCAACCATGGAACCATTCTTGATCGTCGACTCATCCATCCACACGACCACGCACACGTGTACCTATAAGCCAGAAATATTGGCTTTGTTTGTTTTGAACATGTTGACACTTCTGCATCATTTCTTACATTAATACACACTTTTTTTTAAAATATCAAACATCGCTCCTAACCTACCATACCTACATACTTAACTAGCATATCTACATGCCTAATCTACCAAACTCACCTACAATATCTAAATTACCATCCTAACCTACCTTACCTGTAGTAATAGAGAAGTTTTAAGTAAGCTTATGGTACACTATTTGATTCAAACCATTTGTAATTCAAACTATTTGATTTCAACTAACCACTAGTTACCCACGTTGAGTGCTTGCTGTTTGGAGTTCAGTATGTTTCCTTCTTCATTAAACTATGGGCATATCTACTTGTGATGGGAGTGAGGGTGGAAATAAGAATATTTGTTGTGCTTTTTGACCGACTGATCTGTTCTTGGGGGTAGATGCAAACTCTCTGACATTTTCCTATTGGAACTCCAATGTTTTTTTCTTAGTTGTGCTCAAGATTAAACTGGATATTTCTTAAATTGGGAAGGCAGAACTACGGGCCTTGTTTTTCGAGTATGACAGGTCATCAGGGAGTGGTTGTCTTTGGTGGTTCTAGGCTGTGAGAATTTTAGTGTGGTTCTCTTCTGATGGCAGAACTGCAGGTTACGCCTCTAAAGTCACCGTGAAACTGCAGGGAGGTTATTGTTGGTCATGATAGGGTTTCAGGGGTTCTTACTTTGTGTCAGATGTATTTCTTTGGGCGAAGGTGAATAGACAGTTTTTACTGGGTCAATGTGAATCTGCAAACCTTTTTGTTTTAACTGGTTAGAAGTAGACGCTGCGGCTGGTTAGGTGAAAGTGGGACATAACCTGATTCTTTATTGATGCACTGAGCCTTGGATCTTCCCCATTGATCCATGCTGAACTCTAGCGGATTTAAGGAATCAGAACTTTTCCCCCTTAGCAAACTACTAGGGTCTGTTTTCAGATATGTCCTAGAGTCAGCTTTAGCGGTTTGGCCAGCCCTCATGTGTTCACAGAAAATTCATAATAAATATAAAGAAATATAAATCTATCTATCCATCTATCTATCTATCCATCTATCTATCTATCTATTTATTTATTTATTTATTTATTCAAAGTTTTATATAGCGCGAACAAGATCCTTACAGATATCAGAGCGCTTCACAAAGACAGGGTAGGGGCAGTAGGAATGAACAGAGATAATGGAAGCAGTATAATAGTCACTGACATGGTAGGATAATAATAACATACATAAAACATATCAATATACAAACAGGTAAACAAGTAATATAAGACGGCACCAGTCATTGATCCCACTACAGAGGTGTTCAGGTACACCTTGGGTGTGTGGATGGCTTATACCAATGTCTTAGTGTAGAGAGAACACTGAGTGGGGGCATCGGGAGAGTGAATCAGTAAGCCAAAGTGTATCATATATTGGTCGGTATTAAGAGAGTAGCGTAATAGTGTCCCCCATCAAGTAGAAGTATAGTGCCAAAGGACAATATCTATCTATCTATCTATCTATCTATCTATCTATCTATCTATCTATCTATCTACTCGCTCTCTCTCTCTCTCTCTCCCTCTATATATATATATATATATATATATATATATATATATATATATATATATATATATATATATATATATATATATATATATATATATATATATATATATATATATATATATATATATATATATATATCCAATCACAAGAGTTAGCCCCAATGGGAGAAACCACAAGGTAAGGAGTGGTTCAATCTTTTAATGAAGGCAGCTGCATACAGGTTACTGCGAGGGGACAGTTTATCAAATCATCCGCCCCACCAGACGCGTTTCGGGATTCTTCTCCCTTCATCAATGGCATGCAGCACAGCTAGAGACAGCGTTTCCGGCAACTTTTAACTTCCATTCAACCGGCCTCAGTGGGCGTGGCCGTTTGCACAGCCCCATGGTTGATGTAGTGCCGGATTAGTAATCTCAAGTGAGTCCGTCCCTTTAGCTGAGCAGTTTTTAGGCAAAATTAACACCAAGTGGTCGATACTCAGTCCCACTACAAGTACCTGACGTTTTCACCAGCTGTCCTCGAGAACTTTACCTCCCGTTTGCTCGTGACGCCCGGTGGCATCCTCACAGGTCCGTATCACCTACGGTGGGTTTCTCCCGCGGCTGGGCTCCAGCCGCTAGAAATCCAATCACAAGAGTTATCCCCAATGGGATAAACCACAAGGTAAGGAGTGGTTCAATCTTTTAATGAAGACAGCTGCATACAGGTTACTGCGAGGAGACAGTTTATCAAATCATCCGCCCCACCAGACGCGTTTCGGGATTCTTCTCCCTTCATCAATGGCATGCAGCACAGCTAGAGACAGCGTTTCCGGCAACTTTTAACTTCCATTCAACTGGCCTCAGTGGGCGTGGCCGTTTGCACAGCCCCATGGTTGATGTAGTGCCGGATTAGTAATCTCAAGTGAGTCCGTCCCTTTAGCTGAGCAGTTTGTAGGCAAAATTAACACCAAGTGGTCGATACTCAGTCCAATACAAGTACCTGATGTTTTCATCAGCTGTCCTCGAGAACTTTACCTCCCGTTTGCTCGTGACGCCCGGTGGCATCCTCATGGGTCCGTATCACCTACGGTGGGTTTCTCCCACTGTGCTGCATGCCATTGATGAAGGGAGAAGAATCCCGAAACGCGTCTGGTGGGGCGGATGATTTGATAAACTGTCACCTCGCAGTAACCTGTATGCAGCTGCCTTCATTAAAAGATTGAACCACTTCTTACCTTGTGGTTTCTCCCATTGGGGCTAACTCTTGTGATTGGATTTATTTATATATATATATATATATATATATATGACCAAGGCCTCTTGAAGGCTGAAACGCATCATGGTGGGCATGCAAAGCATTCAGTAAATCCACTTGCTCTTACAACTGGGTCGGATTTCGTCTGTTCCTGAGTCCTGTGATTTGGGATGGCGAAGTTTTCAGCATATATATCTATATATCTATCTATATATGTATGTATATATATATATATATATATATATATATATATATATATATATATGAAATCTTATGTATTTTTTGTATATATATGTAAGATTATGTAATTATATATATATATATATATATATATATATATATATATATATATATATATATATATATATATATATATAATATCATAAATACAGGAGCTTTTGGTCTTCTTCGTTGATTGATCTGATCAAGTGTCTTTTACATTTTGGTCTGCCCACCACAACATTTAGCATTGTCAACCCACTTCAGCATTTCATCTCTTTGCTATGACAAACGCCATTTTGCTTAGAAGGGATTGTAGTACAGAATCCCGAGGCTTGGATCTTGAGATGTACTAATATCATAGATAGAATATCAAGGGGCAAACTATTGAAAAGTAAATGCAGAATATATATATATATATATACTCAAGTTACACATAATATTCAGGGACAGATGGCATTCCCTCTTTGGAACAGTGGTGGTAAATTTTTTGCTACAGTGTGACACTGGACTATCAGTGCTTATTTTGAGCTGGTGGTATCCGGTGCTCAGCACCGGCACTTAATCAAAACCAGTACTCTTTATGGGCACATGTTAAGGACACATTCATTAGGAATGGTGATTTGCCCAGAATCTCAGAATGTTGAGCTGATGTCGGACTCGAACCTGGTTCGCCAGCTCTAAAGTCAGTAGCTCAAGCTGTTATGCCACATCTTCTCCCCACTTTTATGGGGTTTTTTTTGGGCTGGCTCTAACAGGAGAAATGGGCTGGTGCAAACTGCCTCCTGTCAAGAGCCCCTGTACTTATTTTTTTACAAATCAACCACTGTACAGTACAGTATGCGGAGAGCTATTCTCCTTGATATACACCAAAATAAAAAAAACGACTAAAAGCCAGCAGTGTTACTTATATATAGACACACGCACACATCTTCCCCCCCCTCTCTCGTGCACAAGCACACACAGGCATGAACAGTACCAAAAAGAGACCATGCACAAACTTTTGTTAAGCTGCTGGAGACAAGTAGAATGCCAGGAGGCTGCAAAAGGGCAGGTATATTAATAAACTCAAAAGGGCAAAATAAGTCACCCCAGAAATTACTGTCCAGAGCGAGTAATAAAAGACATTTTACAGGATCAATATGAGTTTGTGTTAAGTGAATCATGTCAAGCTAATGTTATTTCCCTCTTCCAAGAAACTACAAGTAAGTTGAACCAGGAGATGCCGTATGCGCGGTCTTCCTCAATTTTCTTAAAATATCAATAGGATGCAACATGAAAAAACAATAAGTGAACCTCTAGGGATTGGAATGGACATGCATATTATGTTCTGAATTCCTGATGGTTCAAAAAACCACAGTCCAACAGGAAGGGTACATTTAAGAGCTTTACACTGCGAATAGCAGGGTTTGCTGGACTACAAATTCTACAGATGGATCAAACATCTTTCTGCCCACAGGACTTCCACGTCCCAAGAGCAGCAGCCCCGGTTGAGGAGACATTCTCTGTTCCAGATGCATATTGCGATACTTCGATTCCTTGTAGTTATAATCCATAGTGACTGTAAGACATAATGCAGGGTACTGATTAGTGTGTAAGCAGGAACTAGCTTTAAGAATTGACCTATCTGAGCGATCACATACTTTCTTAACGAGTTGGAGCTAGGATATCAATTGTTGATCCAGAAAAACCAGTGTCCATGCCAGATCTTCAGCATGTCAACACAAGTTACATTTGCCAAAGATGAAGTAGTAGCACGGATCCAGCTATGTTAGAGATAATCAAGAAAGGAGTGCCAGCAAGGGACTTCTTTTGAGTTAATTATTTATCGGAATAATGATTCTGTGTTAAAACTAATCACAGAAAAATGTGAGGAATCAATCACGTATTGAGATCATTGAATTGGGGAATGCTATTATTTAAAACATTCAATCAAATAATTTGAGAAACTGCTCTACATAGTTTATCAAATTATTTGATTGAATGTTTTAAATAATAGCATTCCCCAATTCAATGATCTCAATACTTGATTGATTCCTCACATTTTTCTGTGATTAGTTTTAACACAGAATCATTATTCTGATAAATAATTAACTCAAAAGAAGTCCCTTGCTGGCACTCCTTTCTTGATTATTTACATTGACCCAAGCTCGCAAGGGTTTATTGGGTTTCCCACCCTTTTGCCAAATGTTAGAGATGAGGCTTATTGTGAACTACTATCTTAGAGATAAGGCTTATTGTCAACTGGTGTCCAAATGTCCATAATATGTGCAACCAACGTGTGAAAAGGAGACCCTGGAACATAAAATCTTGAGAGTTGTGGACTGTAAAAGTGCATGGTTTCTTTTCAACAGTCTGGTATACCATCGAAAAATCCCTCAACAGCCAGGGAGACTCGCTCTGATGGTAGTACCCCAAGTGGCTTTGCGTGCTACGTTCTCTCAGCTACTTTGTTCTTTCTGGGTCTGGAGAATGGCAAATTTGTTGTGGAGGACCATGGGAAGCTGCTGGTCTTTTAGTAGAGCTGATTGTGACGCCATAACTGGAATGTCAGGGGAGTAACCCAGCACACATTATAGACTGTAGAGGATCCACCAGCCAGTTCTGCACCATGGATCGTCCTCATCACTTGTCCTCAAGCCGCCCACTCCTTTAAAGTGGGCTGCACCATTTGTGGGTTGGGTCGGCCCTGGAACTAAACATGTCTGCTGGGGCACTGCATGCAGCACCAGGCCTTGAAAAATCATAACAATCTTACTAGACTAGTGACTTAAATAATCTACTCGACCTATTTGTAGTGCTCTTGACTCATAAATTGGTTTCATATGATGTGATAGTCTGCAAATAATTTTATTCCTTGAGCCGCCATTTTCTTCATTATCACATGTGAGAGATCCTTCAAATGTGCGAGTTCTGCATGCCTGCTGCACAAAAAACTCTTGTATGATTTAGTAGACTAACCTTTTTTTCCATATATAATACAAATCTAGCCACATATAGGATACACATTACCCCTTACTTGCCTCTTAGTTCATTAACAGCCTTTTTATAAGGGCTAGGGCAGGAATGTTTTTCAAATCATGTTTAAAAACTATCACTTTTGATACATACATAACTAAAGTATGAAGTGATTGCACACTGTCATTTGTAATCAGCAGATTTTACATTGAAATGGCCACAAACTTTCCCATCGATGTGGCTTTACTGATAAAACTATATAGTGTACAAACATTGTTTGGAAATAGCGTTTCTGGAAATATCTGTCATTTGCACACCACCAAGTAAAGTGTTCTGGTTTGTTTTGATCCGATATAACTCTATAATATTTTTAAATATTTGTAGTATTAATTTACAAGCTATTTATTTAAATATCATGTGTTAGAGAAAAATAACTGACATCTTTAGACAGCTCACTTGACAAAAACCTTTAAATCTAGTGAGAGAAAAATAAACCTTATTTTCCAAGCAGCAATTAGTTCAAAGACAAACTGACTTTTGACCTCTTTCCTTGAACAGACAGCAAATGTGTCAAGATAAAATCAAGATTGAATGGCATCTTTATTGCTCATCCAGCTTTCTGAATGAACAGAACACCTGTTTCTTTGCAGCCTAGCTTTACTCACCAGATGGGACTAGTAGGTGCTAAAAATACCTCGACCTGATAAAGTTTTACTTGCAATTGTGAGTGGGCGAGTGGATTTTTAAAGGCCTGAGCTCCTCCCACCACTAGGGTTGGACTTTACATGCCTTCATCTGAACCATGCCCATCACACCATCTGATATTTCAAATGACCAGGGGGCATGGATCATTGTGTAGTCATGTATCTATGGGCCTGATTCACAGAATTAACTTAAGACTCTATCCTAATCTTACTACTATTTTGGTATTCACAGAATGCACTTACTACTTTTGGCATTCACAGAATGAACTTACTACTTTTGGTATTCACAGAAGTAAGGATTTTGTCTTAAGTCTGTCTTAAGTCTGTCTTAATAAGTTTGTCTGAAGACAAACTTAAGACAAAATCCTAACTTCTGTGAATACCAAAAGTAGTAAGTGCATTCTGTGAATACCAAAATAGTAGTAAATTTAGGATTGAGTCTTAAGTTCATTCTGTGAATCGGGCCCTATGTGTTTTAGTTGTGGGGGATCCATAAGTTTATTCTCCGAGTTGTCTTTGTTATTTCTTCACTAAGGCGCTGATATATATCATGGTGAAAGGCATGCCGTTCCGCCATAGGGACGGAGTAAATTAATCCACCCACATGGCGAAGTGGCCACCCGCCTAATTTATAAATGACTGCCAAGCAGGCGGTTATTTATAAAAGCATTGCCAGGAACAGCTGTCACCACGGTTCCTGTCAATGCATTGTACTCTGTGCTACGGGGCTGCGTCAGTAGGTCGCAGCCCTGTAACACACAGTAGTCTTTTTTTTCTTTACGTAAAGAAAATCTTAAAACGAGATTTTCATTTTGTAAAGAAGAAGAGTAATGTTCCCTCGCAATGGATGGGGAGAGCAATATTACGATATTACTGTTCATCACTGCCAGGTTTTGTCTGGTGGTGAAGAACAGCTTAAAATGGCTACATGTCTCCTTAGTACCGCCTTGTCTTTATTTGCAACCTCCCATTAGGACTGGCCCTTTTACTTCTTTTGTTACACAGTATGTCTCATTTAGTCTGTAAGCACTATTTTCTTTAAAGAGTTTCTCCTACTGCTGGAACTGCATGCTTTCCTGCAACATTCAGTGCACCATGCATGCTTTCACTTCCCAAGCAGCCTCGGGCAATGGTGGCGGCTTATTTGATATTAAATAGGCCTCACATTTACAAGAGTTTCAGCTATTGGCATTGTAAATGACAATGCCTTTTATTTATGTGTTAGTTATCAAAACAGATAAATAAAAGGCATAGTCGTTTACATTGCCGGTAGCTTAAACTCACGCAAACGCTGTTACTGTGGTAATCTCTCAATTAACCAGAGAGCTTGCTACCTTGTGGCAGACTGTCACTAGCGCCAGTGTTGACAATTAAGTGCTGGTGCAGAGAACCAGAAACCAGCGGCTCAAATTAAGCAGTGGTGGTTGTGTCAAGGCAGCCAACCCTGCTGTGAAAGGAGCCCCCAAATTTGCAGCCTACCGATGAAATACCAGAGCACCCTTAGCTAAATGCACAATGCACATCAGCAATTACACCAAGGTAGGGAATGCAGCAACATCATTCCTCATACTGATTAGCCCCCACTTATTTTTCAGACTTGTTCTCTGCTTCTCCGATTCAATGGAGGGTGTCTAGAAGTGGCTGGTTGGTGTAAGAAGTTAGCCTGCCATATGATGTCCTCTAGTTCTAGTGGGCACCTTGCACCAGTCTTATCGACCCTTATTGATGGTGGTTGTAAAGTCAACCGTATAGAAAGTTATCCTAGGGGTAGCAGTGACAAGCAGTCTTCAGGCTAAGACTTCAGAGAGCGAATTAAGCGAGTTGTTTTACCAATTATAATCCCTTGAGTACCAAATGAAAGCACACCACACAAGGTATATATCAAATATATATGTATTTATTCTAAACACAACCCCTCTGCACTCTTTATGAGGTCAGAGGTAAAAGTACAATACAAGTTACTTAATTAGCATACAATAAGTTGCACAGTATATGTTTTTCCCTAGGGGCCTCACAAACCATATACTGAAATAGTGGTATAAGAACCACGTGAGAATTAGAAAGCAGGCCTGGGGCCTGTGGAATCGCTGGGGCTACTCTAAACAACCAAAGGTTAGGATGTAGGAGGCCCACGGGAGACGCGTGCAGTGACTAAATACAGACGCAGGTTACCATTGACTTTCTATGGGAAACGATCAAATTACAAATTTACAATTTAAGGACACTTCTAAATAAACTACGATGGAACACTTTTGGACTTAGACACTAGGAGGGCCAATACCCTCGAGACTACCAGAGTACTCGTGTTACCTCACCCACGGAAGCCGGGTGCATAGGTCTCTTTTGGTGTTGGGTTTCGTCGTTGATTTCAATGGAGATCTGCAAAGAAGTGCTGCAGGCGACCAGAGGAAAAGTGTCCGGGTGGATCGAAGATCTGTAGAACCTGAAAGCAAAAGGGACAGAGTCTGGGTAACTTGCCAGTGACCAGGGCGGTGATAGGAAGATGCCACCAGATGTCGGGTGATTTCAGGTGAGAAGGTGAAGCTTGTCTCTTCAGCCACGAGGACCAGGAGGTGTCGACGACGACCAGGAGCTGGATTTGAGCTGTCCCACGAAGGATCTAGTTGACTGTGGTGTCGGTATCTGGATTGGACCCAACAAGCCTTGGCAAACGCAACCCATGCAGGAAGTCGAGATGGGCTTCGGTGCAGACCAGCAAGGTCTGAGGAGCTTCTCCTTTGCAGGGAAGTTGGAGCAAGCCTGGAGCAACCAGGAAAGCAAGTTAGATTCAAAGGAAAGTCTTCGGGGGCTCATTAGTCAACGGGCAAGGAACCGCAAAGACGCGTCGAGCTGAAATGCAAAAGCGGGGCCCACGGGTCACTCGTGGATTGGGGGCCTCTAAGCTTCGGTGCAAATGGTGCTCGGGTCTGGGGCTTCAAGCACCTCAATGCACAACTTCGAGATACCTCGTGAAGTAGGTGCAGCTTGCAAAATGCAGGATGTCCAGGAGTTCCAGTCCCACGTCTCTCGTGTCCGCCACGGGTCTCAGCTTTGCTGTGAGCGAAGGTCGGGGTCAGAGATGTCTGGAAGTCCGTGTCCTGTGTCACAGATTCTTCGGGATCCGGCGGGAGCCTCGAAAATGCAGACCGGCAAAGTTGCTGTTGGTGCCTGTTTGAACAGGGTGGTCACTCCTTGACCACAAGGGAGATATCTTCCGTCTTCCAGTCGAAATGAAATGTCGAAGGTCCAGGATATATGTTTCAGAGTTTCGTCCAGGGTAATCTAAAGTCCTAGGGACTGGGTTCCTATACTTATACTAAGTTTAGGGGCTGGACTACATTTAAAGTCCCTCCTATGGATGGACCTGGGAAGGGGGTGGTTACACCACTTTCCCTTTGTCCAATTTCGCGCCAGAGCTGGGGCAGAGTGCCCCAGCAACCGGTTTGAACTGGGAAATGAATGGAGCACCTTGTGTGCCCCAGGCAGTGTCTGGAAAGCATTCACTGAATGCAGCCCTCCCTGCCCCAATACACTAAAGCCTGTCTGGACAGGAAACCTATTGTCCAGGCCTCCCCTGCCGGAGTTTCGCCTAGCAGCAGGAGGGCAGGCTCGTGTCTGTGGCAGCAGCTTCCATTTTGTGATGCTGAGGCTCTGTTTAACTTTAACCGGGTTTACCAGTAACTACGTGTCTTCTCCCTCTAGAAGGGCGGAATGCTACCCCCACCGCCAGAACTGGCGGGGGGTGGGGGGGTAGTATCCCAAAGTGTTTGACACCTTACACAACATGTTTTGATAAAGCCAAACCAAAGTTAGCATTAACCGCGAGGATTATAATGCACTTAAGAGTATATGGTATGGCCCTCCAGGGTTGTCAAGGCCTGCCATAGGAGTGACTTATAGGAGTATATGTGTCTATATGTATAGGTATACTATATCTAAGTAAGGGGTGATTACACCACCTTACCCAGGCTGTGTGAACAGACCTGTGGTGTCAGTTTGGAAGGCAAACCGGGGTGGCACAATAAATGCTGCAGTCCCTGGTAGGCCTAGGGTGCACCTATGCCCTGGGTACCTATGGTACACTATACAGGGGCTCACAAGGGTGACCCACTAACCAATCTGGTATGTACCTAAAGTACATGTTATCAATTTGGAGAGAGCTATGTTAACAACAAGGACCCCCTGATACGGATAGTTATCCTGGGACAGGGTAAACAATATATGTGAAATAACAATCCCAGGCATATATTAGAGCAATAACCAATAGATTTAAACAAAACAAACTAGTACAGTTTTAGGACATATACATTTTTAATTTGATTAAAAAGGATTCAATAAAAAACAGTGCATTGATCAAAATTGATAAAAGATTCTATAATGATACATGTGTATTCACAAGGAAATTTAATTAAAAAGGAGGTCAGGTGGCATCCGGTCGACGCGTTTCGACATAAACTATGCCTTCATCGGGACTTAAACCATCCAATTTCTGTAAAAAAGATTATAACAATAGTTTACTTATTACACCTTCTATCCTTAAATGATATAACTGAACTAGTTCTAGTTTGTTACAACATTCTATTGGTATAAACATTCGCAATAATGATGTACCGCCTTATATACAGATATTTTACACCTATGCATATACAGATTTCCATACCCAAGCCACATTTTAATATGTACGGGCAAACACGGAGATGTGATACTCAGAGTTCAATTATTTGGCAAAATACAAAAGTTAACACATTTTGTCAACGACATTCTTGTATATCATTCCTTGTTCTAGCAATACTGCCAGGTTAATCAGATCTAATGGTTCAATTGGTGGTTGTCATCCAATTGCCTAGTCCATCTAAGCATTTCAATAGCTTTGTGTTTGCTTAAGGCTTTTACTAAAACACGGTTCCTTATTATTTCTTAAGTACAGGGAGAATTATAAAATAGAGAAAATAGGAGAAAAGATAGGAAAGGTAGGAAAATAGAGAAATTCCGTATTTGTTACACTATTTCAGTTAGGATCCCTATTTTAGAAAATTGGTGTCTTAATTATAAGCATCAGTTTACTATGATTTTATGGAGACAACTTTTCCTACGATTCAAATGCATACGTTTCAATTTCTTACCTTAGGTAAGAAATTGAAACGTATGCATTAAGCAAACACAAAGCTATTGAAATGCTTAGATGGACTAGGCAATTGGATGACAACCACCAATTGAACCATTAGATCTGATTAACCTGGCAGTATTGCTTGAACAAGGAAATGATATACAAGAATGTCGTTGACAAAATGTGTTAACTTTTGTATTTTGCCAAATAATTGAACTCTGAGTATCACATCTCCGTGTTTGCCCGTACATATTAAAATGTGGCTTGGGTATGGAAATCTGTATATGCATAGGTGTAAAATATCTGTATATAAGGCGGTACATCATTATTGCGAATGTTTATACCAATAGAATGTTGTAACAAACTAGAACTAGTTCAGTTATATCATTTAAGGATAGAAGGTGTAATAAGTAAACTATTGTTATAATCTTTTTTACAGAAATTGGATGGTTTAAGTCCCGATGAAGGCATAGTTTATGTCGAAACGCGTCGACCGGATGCCACCTGACCTCCTTTTTAATTAAATTTCCTTGTGAATACACATGTATCATTATAGAAACTTTTATCAATTTTGATCAATGCACTGTTTTTTATTGAATCCTTTTTAATCAAATTAAAAATGTATATGTCCTAAAACTGTACTAGTTTGTTTTGTTTAAATCTATTGGTTATTGCTCTAATATATGCCTGGGATTGTTATTTCACATATATCAATTTGGAGAGAGAACAGCTAGGCTGAGGGGCTGATTAGCAGGACCACAGCCAGACTAAAGTCGAAAAACCAGAGAATCACAGCAAAAAGTGGGGGTAACCATAGGAAGCGACCCTACTCTCCTACAGTTGGCGCTATACAAAATTAATAGATGGGTGACGTATCCATGGTTCTGTAGTCTGAGATGCGCTCTTATTCATAGACGTTGCCCTAGGACCTCTAGGCATCATTTTGCCTTGATGGAGATAGGATACACCAATAATTTGGTGCAGTTACTCTTATTTGCCAATAGAGTCGATTCTGGTGGGAGAATCCCGACTTTTGAAGCAAATAAGGCTTTATCTTGGATGTCCCTAGCCTGAAATTGCCCCTGCTTCAACAGAAGTCAACAGGAGAAATATATTCTCCTGATTATTTTTTTTTTTGTTAAATCTCCTCCTTTCCTATTCTGACATGTTGGCATGTATACTGGATTCCATGTGTGCACATATATTTAAATATATTATGTATTTTTGAATGATGCTTGTTTTTGTTTTTCTCTTTCTGTGTGCCAACCAACGACACGGGTGGCAATGCGTAAGCTGCTTGCTGAAATACCTGTTCCCTGTGGTTAGTGTGCTGCCCATCCCATCTTAGGCCCCTCACCACCAGTAAACGAGCAGCCGTCACGTCTCTGCCCAGTGCCCACGCCTTTGCTCCCGGCCCTGCTTTGTTTAACAAGTGCAGAGAACACGGCGCACAAGCAAATGTTATCCAGCTCCCCACTGGCACGACGGAAGCGAAAGCAACAAAAACAGCGGCTCGGTGCACTGCAGCGGAGGGCAGGTGGGGGCAGCTGATGCAATCTTTCCGGGAACGCACGCGCTACCCGAGCCGGCACCTCAGGCGAATAACATTCGGCGGAACTTAATAAAAAGCCAAAGCAAAGAGCGCGCCCCCGCCCCGCGCGCCCGTCTGCCAGCCCGTGCGTCTGGGCGCCAGGGAGTGGGCTGGGAGCGCGGCTGGCGCTGCCGGCTCGGGGCCTGTTTGCACACACCGAGCACGCCTTTTCCCGCCATTTCACCAACATGGCAGATAGCAGCCTGCGCACACAAAGCGAGTGCGCGTGATGGCGAGGCATATGAAGGGAGGGAGGGCTGTCACTGTCGGCCGTCTGTAGTCATTAAAAGGTTGTTAGTCGAATATTCTGGGACTGTGACGTCGAATTGGTGGTAATGTCATTAGCAGAGCGTGTATGGCTGACAGCTTGGGAATCATAGCAGCAGAAGCAAGAAATATATATTTTACGTGTAAAGTAGCAAGGACGCCACAGGCCCTGGTGGAAGCAAGGAAAATGGCGCGTTTGACTGTTGTTGAGGTAGTAACATGCAGCATTATCATTGTTCAATGTGTCCTTCATGATTCTGGGCCCTGGTGCCACTGCACCTATTGCACCAATGGTAGCTACGTCCCTGTTATAAGTGCACTCTTTAAAACAAACATATCTCACGATAACTAACATGTATTCGGCCGCTGTTATTACAAAAAGTAAATAGTTTAGTTGTTGCTTGGCCCACTTGGAAACTTCTGTTACCTTCAGATAGGGCTAGAAATCGTCACCGCATTTGAAATTTGTATACGTTTCAACCATCCCCAAATCATGCTAATTTGGAAGCTGCCTCCCTTTTTGTGCTAATTTTTTTTACCCTCCAACAGGCAAGCTTCCACCCTCATACTTCAGTGGGATCACTTTAAACCTGTTCCTCACCCTCCCCAAAAATGTTTTCATCTCTGTTAATTTTTAATGGACTCACCCTCCAAAACCACTCAGTCTCACCCTCCTCCTTTGAAGACTCAAAAGGTCGCGAGGGGTGAGGTTGTGTGGTGTGTCTGCCATGCACCACCTCCCATACCCTTTTAAACACAGAGCCTGTCTGGGGCCTGGCACTGTGTTTACTCTTGAGTGATGGTGGCAGGATGGGGGAAGAGAGGGTAAAGACAAAATGGAGAAAAAAAACAGGAAAATAATGAGAAAATGCAAAAGTGAGAAAGTGAGAAAGGTAGCAGAGGAAAAAGTGAAAGAAAGGAAGAAGAAAACGAGGTCAAGCAAAAGGTTATAGGAAACAGTTAAAATGGAGGTGCAGTAGGCCCCTCAAATCCCTGTGCCCTGGTCCCATTACACCTACAGCACTATTGATACCCATACCCTTATTTTCCTTCCTAAAATCTACTCAACTTGATATTCAGTTATTTTATTTTTGCCACCCCGTTAGCACTGAAACCTTTGCAACAAATGTTATTACCATGCCAGCACCAGGATGCATAGCCTCTAGTGTCACCGGAGCGTCACTTTTTATGACACTCTAGTGGTGCTGTGTGCCTGCCCATATTTACAAGGCAATGCAAAGGCGCTCTGTGTGGCTTTTCATGGCCTTGTAATTACTGCCCCTTTTCACGCATCACTTTACGTTAAAGGGGCGTGCAGTGGTTGTTGCTGTGGTCATTCCAGCGCAACACCCATTGCTTTTTTTAACACAAAATCCTGCGCACTCAAACAGAGTCTCAATAGTAATGTAACAGTAAATAAGATTGCATAAAAGAGAAATTCTTTAAGTCCAGCGCCGTTTTCATGGAGGTTCATATATCTCTCCTTTTTATTAGATCATCAAAAGGCAATAATATACAGCCAGCCGACACGTGTTTCGTTGTAGGCCTGTACATACACAGAGACTATAACTCTTCAGGGCTCAATAGCTGAAACATCAATACTTGGGCCCAGTTCCGGTGATAATTCCAACCCGGAAGGGTAACCCTTGTCGTGTGACACGCCAAATAGTCCTCACCGCTACGTGTAAAAAAAACTCAATCCAATGCGTACATATCAATCCATAAAGTTCCAAAGTTCAAATTAAGTCGACTCGTATTCCATTAGTAAAATTCCAATTTAAGACCGTAACCACTGGTGTATGTGGTATGGAATCCTGTAGGCACAATCCAGGGGCGCAACTAGGTCTTCATTTCGGGGGGGGCTAACATGGCAAAAGAAGGGGCGTGGCTAATGTTAATCAATGGGGCGGAGCTAAAATGGTAGATAATCAGGATCGGTTAATGCTCCCTCACACCTTAAAACCCATACCCGCCCTGAACCCTAAAATTACCCCCGGCACCCCAAAACCCATACCCATCCTGATCCCTAAAATTATCCCCCCCTGGCACCCCAAAACCCATACTCACCCCACACCCTAAAATTACCCCCTGGCACCCCAAAACCCATTACCACCCTGAACCCTAAAATCACCCCCCTGGAGCCCCAAAGCCCATACCCGCCCTGAACCCTTAAATTACCCCTGGCACCCCAAAACCCATACCCACCCTAAAATTACCCCTGGCACCCCAAAACCCATACCGCAGTGATCCCTAAAGTTACACCCTTGCCCCCCAAAACCCATACTCACCCTGAATCTTAAAATTACCCCTGGCACCCCAGAAACCATACCCATGCTGAACCATAAATTCCCCCCTTGCCCCCCAAAACCCATACCCACCCTGAACCTTAAAATTACCCCAGGCACCCCAAAACCCATACCCATGCAGAGCCATAAATTCCCCTCTGGCACCCCATAACCCATACCCACCCTGAACCCTAAAATAGCCACCTGACATCCCAAAACCCACACCTGCCCTAAACCCTAAAATTACCCTTGGCACTATAAAACACATACCCACGCTGAACCCTAAAATTAATCCCATGTCACCCCAAAACCCACACCCACCCTGAACCCTAAAAGTATCCGCCCCCCTGGCACCCCAAAACCCATACCCATCCTGATACCTAAAATTATCCCCCCCCCCGGCACCCCAAAACCCATACCCACCCCACACCCTAAAATTACCCCCTGGCACCCCAAAACCCATTACCACCCTGAACCTTAAATTACCCCTGGCACCCCAGAAACCATACCCATGCTGAACCATAAATTCCCTCATTGCCCTCCAAAACCCACACCTACCCTAAACCCTAAAATTACCCCTGGCACTATAAAACACATACCCACGCTGAACCCTAAAATTAATCCCATGGCACCCCAAAACCCACACCCACCCTGAACCCTAAAAGTATCCGCCCCCCTGGCACCCCAAAACCCATACCCATCCTGATACCTAAAATTATCCCCCCCCCGGCACCCCAAAACCCATACCCACCCCACACCCTAAAATTACCCCCTGGCACCCCAAAACCCATTACCACCCTGAACCTTAAATTACCCCTGGCACCCCAGAAACCATACCCATGCTGAACCATAAATTCCCTCATTGCCCTCCAAAACCCACACCTACCCTAAACCCTAAAATTACCCCTGGCACTATAAAACACATACCCACGCTGAACCCTAAAATTAATCCCATGGCACCCCAAAACCCACACCCACCCTGAACCCTAAAAGTATCCCCCCACCCCGGCACCCCAAAACCCATACCCACCCCACACCCTAAAATTACCCTCTGGCACCCAAAAACCCATACCCATGCTGAACCATAAATTCCCCCGGCACCCCATAACCCATACCCACCCTGAACCCTAAAATTGCCCGCTGACACCCCAAAACCCACACCTTCCCTGAACCCTAAAATTACCCCTGGCACACCAAAACACATACCCACGCTGAACCCTGAAATGACCACTGGCACCACAAAACCCATACCCACCCTAAACCCTAAAATTGCCCCCTGGAACCCCAAAACCCATACCCGCTCAGAACCCTAAAATTAACCCCTGGCACCCCAATTTGTAACCCACCATGAACCATAAAATTACTCACTGGCTCCCTAAAACCCACACCCACTCTGAACTCTAAAGTTACCCACTAGCACCCCCAAAAAAAAAAAAAACACTACAAACTTACATTACAGTTGCATATTTGGAGGGGACTGTCCTCTTTGACGTTTCTATGCATGTAAGTCAAGAACAACATTCACAGTAACCTAGATATGCAGGCAGTAGGTAATGCTGTGCTGAAAAATGCTTTAAAGTTACTGGAACTTACATAAAAAACTGCTGCCTGCTCCTCTGATACTATACTGTGGAGTCGGGCTGATCAGCAGCACTGCGTCCTGGCATCCAGCCCCTCGAAGGTCTCAGAGTAGATAGGTCTCCTGGATTCTCCTTGCCTGGGTCCCCTCTGCTTCTTCGCTGCCTCCCTTGGATGCGAAAATACAAAGATCCATGGCCCTGTTCACCATTTATCTGGTGAGCAGTGCGGTGGATGTGAATTCCATCCAAGTGCAAAGACAGCAGGGTGAAAGGGATGGCCAGTGCAGGTGATGCTTTTCCTTTGAAAATTCATTTCTGCTGGTGTCTTAGCCCAGGGTTTGCTGTCTGTGCACTTGTATGGAATACACATCCTTACAAGTGCACAGACAGCACACCCTGGGCTATGACGCCAGCAGAAATTCCCATACAAAAGAAAAGCGTCACCTGCACTGGCCATGCCTTCCCCCCTGCTGTGCACTTCACACCCCATACTTATAACCCATCAAGTGCTTAGGTGAAATCCCTGCCTTCAGGCAAGGATTTCACCTCGGCGGCGACACTCTAAAGGCAATCAATAGGTGAGGGCAGGGGGCGTTCACTCGAGGAAACTGTTCAGAGACTGGCTGTCTGCTCGGGCTGCTGGGCCTCTCAGAATGCATAATAAAAATCACATTCTCGGCTCCGATGCGCAGCGTTAGTTAGTGATTTCAGTGCGTGTCATCTTAGCCCGGGCAGAGGAGGCGACGGGGGGGGGCTGAAGCCCGGTGAGCCCAATGGGTGTTGCGCGCCTGGCACAATCGCCCTCGCTCTACTGGCGTCCAAAACCCGGAAGTGAACCCATTGCTTTTTGACACTACCCCAGATTAAGGATCTGCAAATCTAAGGCAGCGCCAAAAACTAACGCCAATGAAAAGCAGGAGTTAAAAGTGGCGCAACGAGGAGAAACTCTTTTATTTCTCCTTGTTTTTTGCTCTTTCTATGTGTGCTGCATGCAGCACACAGAGAAGAAGCAAAGTGCCTTTAATGATTGTCCCTTCCGGCACACAATTAATCATCCCTGCAATGTAGGCACCCTTGTACCAAGGCGCAAAGGTGTCTGCATTGGCGCTAGGCAGCTTTTTTAGCGCTGACGCAAGGGAAAACACAGGGGTGTGCCGAATTCTTGTGAATACGGTGCATCCCTGCATTTTTTTAAATGACGCAGGATACTTTGAGACAGGAAGGCATAGAATGCCTCGGTGCCATCAGGCAGGGGGTAGCATACTCTTGCCAGCAGATGTTTAAAGGTCAGTAGCAGCAGAAAGGCTGAAGCTTTTACAAATGGTAATGGCAGTTGTTGGTGACGCACAGGGTCAGACTATGACAGAAAATAGACGTGGGCACCAACATGAAAAAGGGTCCCCCATTAGTGAATCAGATACCTAAAAGAAAGTGGCACAAGGTTGCTAATTGAGGCAGTTTTGAACTTGTAAAGACATCTGCATAGCTGTTTTGCAAGGTTTGGGAGACTGCATGCATTTGTGCTCGCTGCAGGCCAAATTTTTGGTAATGTCAGGGAAATCAACATTAAAAATCAACCTAGCAGACCATATAACAGGCCCACACGCAGCCAAAGCACCAGACCAGCCCAGCCGTTCTGTCATTGCCAGATGGACATGCGGGACTGCCCAGCACTGGTGCTGTACCTCAATTGTGGCGCTAGTGTAATATTTAATGCTCCAAATGGTATTCTGGCGCCCTCTTGTACCCCTGCGTCCTTGTCCGCTGTCTAAGTGCTTTAATGCCGCCCTGGCCTTGCAGATAAGCATTCTTTTTCAAAGGTCATAAGTCATGACCTTCCTGTTTCATGAGACAGAAGCTGTACTGAGCTGCTATCGGTGGAGTAACATTGGATAAGCAGTTCTGTATTGAACCATTGAGAAGTTGCAGAAATTGGCAGCCTATATGGCAAATTTTCATTTCCACCCAACAAAATTTAACAATGTAGGCCACGTGTTCAATCATTTGTTATCAAGGCTGCCACCGGCCCATGTGTAAAATAGTTCCCCTGCACATCGACATGTAAAATATCTACAAAGATTAATGAATAAATAAAAAAAAAGAAGAAAAGGTCAATAACAGCTCCAGGGGTGAATCAAGGCCGTAGGCTGGGAGATGTCATCTGCGCTGGAAATTAGCCTGACAAGAAATCATTGGCTCATTAAGGGAAGGGCAGAGAGCTTGGAACTGCAGTTAGGTCACTGTTTGCGCTGGGCTGTGTCTCCGTCTGTAGTGTACCATTTAACAGTGAATAAAACACATTTCACCAGGCTTAATTAATTCAGCAAACAGAAACATGTGTACAAAGGATTAGCAAGGTTGCATCCTCAGCTGGCAGCGAAGTGGGTTAGAGCACAGCTCTCTCTCCCGTCCAATGGCAATCTGCCTTTCTCCCACCCCCTTCACTTCTGAATCGTGAATGGATGAGTGCCCTCCGGAAGTGACAACAGTAGTACATCCCCTCAAACTTAAAGGGGCATCTGGTGAATGATGTCACAGTAGGTTGAAAAACGCAATAAAGACATAATCAAACAAAGCAACGTTCTGGAATGGCTATTGTTATGGATTGTCTGGGATGCGAGACTGAGTAAAGAGAACTGTTTTTTACTGTACCTGGATGTCCACTTTAAGACAAAAACATGGAGGCCTTTCTAGAGGCTGACATTTACATGAGGTTGGGAAACTTAAGGTTCCGGACTGGGAGAACTTGGTGGGAAGCATGGTGAAATGGGTAAATAGGAGGCACAGGCGCTAGGACGCGAGTGCTTTTCTGTGGTTCCTTCATCTTCTGACGACACTTGATGTCGAGCTGTGTTAAGCAGTCAGAAAATGTTACGAGGTCTGAGTGATAGTGTTACCTCCTTCTCTCAACACTGTAAACATAGAACCACAGATAGACAGATCAGGGTAAAAGGGTGAGTCAGGGCTCTGATTCCTTCCATTTTAGTTAACATATGATCACCTTGGCCGAGGAACGAAGATAAAACTCTCCTTCCCATATAGGATTCCATCTTCTTCATATGAACCTGCTATGCCTTTTCACTTGGAGAAGTTTGCTTTCTGTCTTCTTTCTTGAGAGCAGTTTGGCCAACAACTTCCCAGTGCTGCTGTCTGAAGTGCTTTTTCATCACTCAATGTTTGGCAGAGTACCTGAGATTGTCTTGTTCGTGAGTTTGGTGACTAGCATGGCATTCTTTGGTGGTTTTGCCTGTTAAGGTTTGATGATGCCTGTACTTAGGGCCATGCTGGAGTACTATTTATTTGTTTAAAGCCCATGCAGGGGTTGGAAGTTCTCAAATTGGATTTCGTTTAATGTAGGACCAGTGTCCTATTTGACAACCTCGGCGCACCAAGGTGCATGAGATCTTGTCGATGGCGTTGACGATGACATCAGCACGTGCTGGGAACAGTCACGACTTGAGGGGAACAGTTGTCCTCATGCCTAAGGAGAAGGGGGTATTCATACAGAATGGCTACTTCTTCCCAAATGTTCAGTAGCATCAGCGAGGTTTGCTGATGCTTGGAAGAAGCGGGCTTGTCGGGGCTTTGACACTTATGACAGCTTCCTAATCTTTTCCTAGCAAGTTAATCGAGGAAAGAGAATCAGGCTTTCTTTCTTTCTCAAAAGCTATTTGGCTACAGTCCCCTGAAGGTCCTGGTGGATAAGACCTGCCGTGTGTTCTGTCTGAGATTTTTGAATAACTAGCCGAAATTCCATCAGAATCAAACCTTTCCAGTAGCAGCCCTGTGGAAAGGGCAGGGGGTGAGGTGCTAGCAAGAAGCACTGCTCCCGCTTTTGTTACAGGGGGCCGATATTGCCGCACTGCTGCAAAACTGGCCCCACTGGTGCAAAACCAGCCCCCACCCCTCAGTCCCACTGGGAAAATGCCTGGTGCCTGCTATGGCCTGTCTGGCCCTGGGTACTGGTAATTTGTTTGTGCCGCATTAATAGGGATTATAGGAGTGACCCTTAGGTTCCACTGAGAAATGAGGACTTAGCTTGGTACCCACCAGGAGACTCTACTTGCTATAGTTAAGAGGAGTTTCAGGTTGAAATAACACAGATTTGCAAACATACTGTGGTTCTAAAAATTCCAATGCGTCTGGTATCTTCCGTACATGGAAAGGTCCCATCGAAAATAAAGGCCTTTAGTTATTAGTACTTGGGTCGTAGGTGGCAGTTCCTACTTTAACTTCAGCCAAAAATGTTGAAATGCCTTCAGCGAGTGTCCGTGGTCGAGGGTCGGGGGCTCTCTACTTTGTATCATACAGATGAGGTCAGACAGAGCCCTACTGTTGGTTACTACATTGTGGCTTCAATGAAGTCTGGTTTTGGTTTGCCACTTGCTGGCGTTACTTGGTAACTTAACACATGTATTTCTCTGCAATCGAGGGTCAATATCTGATATATGTCAGGGGAAACCTTCAGAAAAAGCCAGTGGATTCTTCCTCTCGCTGCACACAATGTGCAAATGGTATTACTGAATCTAAAATCAGTCTGCTCAATGCTGTGTGGCGGTTATATGTCGTTGCATCAAATTCCATTGCAACGCATGCCTTTACCACGCATGCGTTACAACGGAATTCGTTTTCTACGCATAACCTTTACCACTAATATTCCTTTACCACGCATAAATTAACAAGTTTTTCGTTGTTAATTTATGCATGGTGAGGGCATATTCTTGTTAAAGGTTACACCTCTCCCCTTACACGTCCCCAGCCTCTACTCCTTATAAATACCCATGCCCTTAACCCTTTTTTTATTTTATTACATTTCCCGTTACCTTTTTAACTCGTCTCCTCTCCATCTTCTTGGTTACGTCAGCCGTACGTTGTAAAGAGGAAGCGGAAGTTTAATTCAGTTTCCTCTTTAACGACTCTGATTGCTTGATCTTCGGCACTTCAGGTTAGTTATTTTTTTTGGGGGGGGCCCAACCCCTCTTTCTTAATCCCACACTTTTTTAGTTTTTGGGGGGGAGACCCCCCAAACCCCCTTTTTTTTCTTTCATTTACCACACATACCTTGCGTGGTAAAGCCTCTCGTTGTTACCACGCATGCATGGTAAAGATTTTTTGTGGAAACGGCCGTGTTGTAGATGCCATTTCCCCTGTGTGGCATTTTGGCTTTGAATTTGGCAAAGATAGTAACTGGTAGGTCTAGTAGTCATTGACAGTAGTGAAAGCCTTGGATATATGAACAGGTGAAAATGCTTGCAGACCCAGACCCATATTCACAAAGGTTTAGCATCAGGTTATCCCATAGGTATTATTATACAGAGTTTATATAGCACTAACTTGATCCGAATCGGGTATCAGAGCGCTTTACATAGCACCAGTTGCATTACATGAGGACACATTCATTTATGCTAGGCACAAGGAGATTAAGTGATTTGCCCAGAATCACTGGATGTTCAGCGTCATTGCCGAGACTCAAACCCAGTTCCCCAGATTCAAGGTCGACTGCCCTAGCTGTTAGGCCAACTCCTCTCCCCAAGCGTTCGTTTGCATGGTAAAGCAACTCAAAGGGATAGAAAGAGACAAATTATTTTGCCATACAACAAAGTCTATAAACAGAGGATTAGCAAAGTGCCATCCGGTCAGAGCTGTAAAATGACAAAGGCATTTTATCACTCCAGGCACAGCATTACAGCTTTGAATTGGTAAAATAGCAGGGTAAGACATATAGAGATCTGCTGGAACTTGTTTTAGACAGCAATGAAAGAGGGTCTCTCATTCTCAGTGTCAGTCTCAAATCAGTGTAGGTGGGTTCAACGCAGAAGGATGCTTAAGGATTCTGGGAGTTGTTCTTGGAGTAGTGAGGGTGGCATTTATATTGGAACAATGGAGGTTTACTATCAGGTTGTCTGCTGCTTTTTTCTCCACCATGATAGACAAAGGCGTGCAGGGTTTAGAACCTATTTGTAATGGAGGGTATATTCAAAAAGTTCAAGGATGGCTATGATTTATATAACGCCCATTCGTTCAATAATTTGCAGATACACAATTAAACATTAATAGATGAGATAACGTATTTTATATATATTCAAACACATTATTAACATAAGCTAATGCTGGATCTAGGATTGGAATTCACTTGGCAAATATTTGCTGGTCATCTTTTTGTTTGTTGCTGTATTAGGGTTTTAAGCTGGTACTAAGGATATTAAACCTTTACCCAACAGTGTTAACATGTGTAAAAAATGACGAAATAAAGAAGTGATACTACCATAGAGTGTGCCAAGTCAAGTCAAGTCAGAATTTATATAGCGCACTACATACCCAGAGGGTCTCAAGGCGCTTGAGGAAGGGGGGGGGGGTTTATTTATCGAATATCCAGGTTTTTAGCTGTTTTCTGAAGGCTAGGTGGTTTTGAGTAAGGCGGAGGTGTATGGGAAGGGAATTCCAGGTTTTGGCCGCTAAGTAGGAGAAGGATCTTCCCCCCATGGTGGCTTTGTGGATGCGCGGGACGGCGGCGAGGGCTTGGTTGGACGACCGCAGCTGGCGGGTGGGGGTGTAAAAGGAAAGGCGCGTGTTGAGGCAATCCGGTCCAAGTTCGTAGAGGGCTTTGTGTGCGTGGGTGAGGAGACGGAACGTTATCCTTTTGTTGACGGGGAGCCAGTGCAGGTCTTTCAGGTGACCGGAGATGTGGTCTTTGCGAGGGATGTCTAGTATGAGTCTGGCTGAAGCATTTTGGATGCGTTGGAGTTTTTTCTGCAGTTTTGCGGTGGTACCGGCGTAAAGGGTGTTTCCGTAGTCTAGATGGCTAGTAATCAGTGCGTGGGTGACCGTTTTTCTTGTTTCGATGGGGATCCAGCGAAATGTTTTTTTGAGCATGCGTAGGATGTTGAAGCATGATGATGAGACGGCGTTGACTTGTCTGGTCATCGAGAGTGAGGAGTCCAGGACGATGCCCAGGTTCCGTGCGTGGTCAGTCGGTATGGGGGCTTTTCCTAGGGTCGTTGGCCACCAAGAGTCGTCCCAGGCGGAAGGGGATGTACCTAAGATGAGGACTTCCGTTTTGTCCGAGTTCAGTTTCAGACGGCTGTGCTTCATCCATTCGGCTACTTCTTTCCTCCCTTCATGTAGGTTGGTTTTGGCGGTGTTTGGGTCTTTGGTGAGTGAGAGGATCAGCTGTGTGTCATCAGCGTAGGAGATGATGTTGAGGTTGTGTTGACGTGCGATGGTTGCGAGGGGGCTCATGTAGACGTTGAAGAGGGTGGGGCTGAGTGATGATCCTTGCGGGACGCCGCAGATGACTGCGGAGGCCTCTGATTTAAAAGGGGGGAGGCGGACTCTCTGAGTTCTTCCAGCGAGGAACGAGATGATCCAGTCCAATGCTTTTCCTTGAACTCCGATGTTTCTGAGGCGTTGTATCAGGGTGCTATGGCAGACTGTGTCGAAGGCTGCAGAGAGGTCAAGGAGGATGAGGGCGACTGTGTCTCCGTTGTCCAGTAGAGTTCGGATGTCGTCTGTTGCTGCGATGAGGGCGGTCTCGGTGCTGTGTTTGGTTCGGAAGCCAGATTGTGAGGAGTCGAGTGATTTGTAGGTTTCGAGGAAGGCGGCGAGTTGATTGTTGATGGCTTTCTCAATGACTTTGGCAGGGAATGGGAGGAGCGAGATGGGGCAGTTGTTTTTGAGTTCGGTGGGGTCAGCTGTGGGTTTCTTCAGAAGGGCGCTGAGTTCGGCGTGTTTCCAGCTTTCTGGGAATGTGGCGGAGTTGAGGGAGCAGTTGATGACGTCTCGGAGATGGGGTGCGATAATGGAGTCTGCTTTGTTGAAGATGTGATGGGGGCATGGGTCTGTAGGGGATCCTGAATGGATGGAGTTCATCAGGTGAATGGTGTCTTCTGTGGTGATTGGGTTCCAGTCAAAAAGGTTATTCAGAAGAGGCACGGGTTCGGAGATGAGAGGGGTGGACTGGTTTACGGGTTGGTTGTTAAAGCTGTTATGAATGTCGGCGATTTTGTCATGAAAGAATGAGGCGAGGGAGTCGCAGAGGACTTGAGAGGGGGTGATGTCGTTGGAGCTGGCGGTAGGGTTAGTGAATTCTTTGATGATGTTGAAAAGTTCCTTGCTGTTGCGAGCGTTGTTGTCTAGTCGGTCTTTGAGTGCTGATTTCTTGGCTGTCCGGATTAGTTGGTGGTGTTTGCGGGTGGCGTTTTTGAAGACGGCTAGGGTGGTAATGTTTGGGTCTTTTTTCCAAGTTTTCTCAAGGGAGCGACAGAGCTTCTTGGATTTCTTAAGGTCATCGTTAAACCAGGGGGCGTTCTTGCTTCCTTGCTTGATTTGATGTTTTTTCAGGGGTGCTAGTTTGTCAGCGGTTTGGGTTAGCCATTGTGTGAGCTTGATAGCGGCTTGGTTAGGGTTCGTTGAATAGGCAGGGGGTTTATGAAGAAGCGATGAGGAGATCTGGTCAATGGTGATTTTGTTCCAATTTCTTCGCAAAGTTGGTTGAGGGTGGTTGTGGTTCGTGGTCTTGTTGTAAATGAAGTGGACGCAGCTGTGGTCCGTCCAGTGTAGGGGTGTGGTGTGAGTGAAGGAGATATGCTTGCTGGAAGTGAAGATAGGGTCGAGTGTGTGTCCTGCGTGATGTGTGGGGGTGTTGACAAGTTGTTTGAGTCCGAGATTGGCGAGATTGTCCAGAAGGGTGGTAGTGTTACTGTCGATGCTTTTTTCCAGATGGAAATTGAGGTCTCCCAGTAAGATGTATTCTTCCGAGGGGAGGGCGTGTGGGGTGATGAAGTCAGTGATGTCTTCGCTGAATTTTGTACGGGGTCCTGGTGGCCTGTAGAGGAGGGTGCCTCTGAGTGTGGTCTTGGGGTCGGTGTGGATCTGGAAGTGAAGGTGTTCGGCGATGGCGAGGTTGTCTTCAGAGCTGGTTGAGATGTGGATGGTGTTCTTGTGGACGATGGCGATGCCTCCTCCTATTTGGATGGTGCGGTCCTTACGGATGATCTTGTAGCCGTCCGAAATGGCTATGGTGATGTCTGGAGCTGAGGAGGCATTCATCCAGGTTTCTGTTAGGAAGGCGATGTCCGGAGAAAAGGTGTCGAGTAGATTCCAAAGGTCGATGGCGTGTTTGTGAACCGAGCGGGTGTTGAGAAGAATGCAGTTAAGGTGGTTGGTGTTGGATCTCTGTTTGGTGTTTGAGGGTTTGGTGTGGGTCTTGATGCAGGAGAATTTGCAGGAGTGGCAGGTGAAGGGTCCATGGGTGTGTCCTGGTGCTGCTTGGGCGCAGGTAGGGAGTCGGCCGGGGTTCAGTGATAGGAGGGTGGGGGCTTCGTAAGTGATGCGGGAGGGGTGGGTGATGCGGGGACCAAGGGGTCTGGCGCTAGGCGCGGTCCAGGCGCGGACGGGCGTAGACGGGCTTACCATTGGCGCACCTTCGGCGCGGCCGTTGCGCGTGGACACTGCGCGTTGGTTCATCTGTCTGAAATGGAGAGTGGAGGGGGGCGGAGCGTGGGAGGGTCGGCTGGGAGGCGGGAGCGGGGAGGAGACACGGGCCACAAGTAAACACCACAACCAAATTGCAGAAATCGAAACCGGGGCACAGCCGGAGTGCGAGCAGAGGTACAGTAGCACAGAAAACACAAAAACACTTTTAGGCTGTTTTAAAAATCGCCGCAATGCAAGGCCAATGATCAATAATAGAAATGAAATCCTAACGATACCAGGCGCTATGTGCAATTCAGGCGCTGTATCAGGGCAGGCAGCGCTGTATCGGGGCAGGCAGCGCTGTATCGGGGCAGGCAGCGCTGTATCAGGGCAGGCAGCGCTGTATCAGGGCAGGCAGCGCTGTATCAGGGCAGGCAGGCGATGAGGTCAGCAAGGATCAAGGCGTTGGTAGGTTAGGCAGAGAGCGAGGGGAGCGACCGCTATGGAGCATAGTTTGCAGTATCCTACCACATAATTAGGTCAACCCTGCCACATAATTTGACCCTCTCCTGTCGTATAATTCCATCCCTGACCATAGTTAATGGAATTGTACATAGTTTTCTGTTATAACATATTTATAACCCACTAAAGATATAGTTAGATACATGGATGAATAAGTGAGTGAATGCAAACATGCTCAAGAAAACTAGTCGCCGATAGGTGTAGTGAACATGTGTTTTAAGAAGAGTTTGTGAATTGAGAGCTAGGTCTTCAGAAATGTCACAGTAGGTGACCGCTCTCTAATTGTAACATTTTTATAATCCATTAAAGATTTAGTTGAATACATGGTTGAATGAATGAATGAAAACACACTCATGAAAATGAGAATGTTTGGTGCTGTGAATCTGTTTATAAAATATTTGTGAATAAACAAACTGGAACTCACTGGAACTTTTTTAATAACTGCAGGCGGTTTAAAACATACAACATTTAGGAAGTCCGTGTTTTGGTCCAGTAGTAGAGCTTTGTATAGGGGAATGATCCACATTCGGGTTTCATGGCACCTGAACATCAAATCTTCTTTTGCTATCAATAAATCAATCAATGGTATTTTGAAGCGCATGCTACCACCCGTAATGGGTCTCAAGGCACTGAGGGAAGATGGGTGGTGGGGGGGGGGGCTGCAGATCCTGGAGGGTCACTGAGTTCCATTGAAGAGCCAGGTCTTGAGGTCCTATAGGAGTCTGCCGAAGGTGCAGAGGGAAGGAGTTCCATGCCCTGGCATGCCCTAGTGCCTCTAAAGGAGAGAATAGCTGGCAGACTTGGCAGCTGTTCTGAAGAGGAGCATATCGGTTTGTGTTTCATGTAGGTGCAATTGGATCTGTGGTTGATGTTATGTTATATAGGCTTATATAGTGCACGGCTGACCCAGCCAAGGGGCGTCCCGGCGCTTGCTGTTCGTACCTGGGGTGGGGGGGGGTGGGGGGGGACTGCTGCTGACGTAAACTGCAGATGACATAACATAACTAACAGAAGAGGTGGGGCTTTATGGCTTTTCTGAAGGATAGGAGATCTTTCAGTCCACGTATCTGGGCTGGAAGTTTATTCCAGAGCTTTGCTGCTAGGTATCTGAATGAACGACCGCCCATCCGAGCTAATTTAATGCGGGGGACAGTGGCCAGGTTCTGTCCCTCCGACTGTAAAGTGCGTCGAGGAATATAAGATGAAAGAAGTGGGCACAGCATGGGGGGAGGCAGATTTCAGGATTTTAAAAGCGAGGCATAAGGTTTTAAAGTGAATCCTCTTTTCTACCGGGAGCCAGTGTAGTTTCATAAGGGTATTTGTTACAGACTTGTGGCGGGGGAGGCCCGTCAGAGCTCTCGCAGCGGCATTTTGGACTCGCTGCATTCTAGATTTCTCTGCTACGTTAGTCCCTAGCAGCAGGGAACTAGCGTAGTCCAGCCGTGAGAGAATGGCTGACTGTACCACCAGTTGGCGAGTTTGGTGATCAAAATATTTTAAGATAGGCCTTAGGTTTTGTAAAATCCCGAAGCAGGTGGCCGCCACTTTTTTCGTTTGATGGGTAAAGTTCAAGGCAGAGTCCACCCATACTCCTAAGTTTTTTACAACATTTTTGGGCACAGGTGGTTGTCCCAGAGTCTCATGCCACCAGTTATTCCCCCAGGCCGTTGTATCTTTACCTACCAGCAAGACCTCCGTCTTGCCGGCGTTGAGTTGAAGGTAGTTTGATGTCATCCAGCTAGTGATGTCGGCGAGAGTCTGTTTAAAATTCTGCGCACTCAGGCCGCTCTCGTCTTTCAGTGCCACCACCAACTGGGTATCGTCGGTGTAGGACACTGGTGACAACACGCGTTTCCTAGCTACCTCTGCCAGAGGTTGAACGTAAACATTAAACAAGGTGGGGCTGAGGGCAGACACCTGGGGCACTCCCTGTTCAATGGGACATTCTTTGGAGAGGTACGGCGGGATGGAGACCCTAAAGGATCTATCTGACAGAAAAGCCTTGAGCCAGCTAAGGGCTTGACCTGATACCCCTGCTTCCTCCAGCCTGAACATCAGCACCTTGTGTGAAACCGTGTCGAAGGCAGCACTGAGATATAAAAGGATCAGTGCTGCCGTTCCTCCTGAGTCTAGTATAGTCCGAAGATGTTCTATCACACTCAGGAGGGCTGTTTCGGTGCTGTGCCCGGACCAGAAGCCATGTTGGGACCTGTCTAGAATGGAATTAGACACCAGAAAATTGGTCAAGGTGAATTCACATGGGCTTCCGCCACATTGGCTGGCCAAGGAAGTAGTGATATGGGCCTGAAATTTTCGGGTAGGTTAGGGTCCAGCGTGGGTTTCTTTATGATGGGGAGACCCATGCTTGCTTCCAACTGGCGGGAATACTGGCCGTAAGGAAGGACAGGTTTATAATGTCTCTAAGGGGGCCTAGTACTGTCTCGTCTGCTTCTCTGAATTGTTCAGGTTTAAGGGGGTCTGCAGATGAGCCTGATTTAATTTTATTACAGAGTATCAGAAAGTTTTCTTGGCTAAGTGCTGGAATGGTGGAAAGTTTGGGCCTATTCGGGTCAGCTGTGGGAGTGAGTTGTAAAGTGGCCGGAAAGGCGTTATAGATTTTCTGGATTTTGTCCATGAAAAAAGAAGCCAAGTTGTCGCATAATGCGGGTGAGGTGATGGGGTTGTCTACAGTTTTTTTTGGCACTGAGCTCTTTCAATATTCTAAAAATAGTTTTGGATGCATTCTGGCTATTGTTAATCTCTGTAGCGTAGTATGCTGCTCGTATCCTACATATGTTACGGTGATAGCTTTTTTGTGACTGGACATACAGGGTCTTGAGTGTGGGATCATAGTCCCTTCTCCATCTACGTTCCTCTTTTTTTAACTCCTTTCTTTGTAAGGTGAGCTCGTCATTAAACCATGGGGTGGATTCATGAGATCGTGCCTTGATCCACTTCGCTGGTATCAACGTATCTAAGGCCCTGTTAATCCAGTCGCAAAATCTATCATACCCTAAATTAGGGTCCTCACTAGGTGTAGGAGGATCAGAAGTGAGGAGTGCGTGGAATTCCTCAAGACGGAGCTTTCTCCATGGTCTTTTCCGAACCTGCTGGGCGGGATTTATGTGCGGGTCGCCCCCGATGGACAGTATCATAGTCACTAAACAGTGGTCTGTCCAGGTCATGGGGATAGGCGATTCTACGATCGTATTGGTCAGGTTAGAGAAGATCGCGTCTAGGAGATGTCCGCCACTGTGAGTGGAGCCGCTCACAAGTTAGCAAAGCTGTAGGGCGGCTAAGTCAGCTATCAGAGTGTTGATCTTGTGGTCAGTGGTAATATCAAAATGGATATTCAAATCCCCTACATTAGTGAAATTAGCAGTTCCAATAACCAAAGAGCACACATTCTCAAGGAGTGATGTTATGAAGTTCGTGTCTACTCCCGGGGGTCTGTAGATCAGAAGACCCACAAGGGTAAGTTGGGAGTTAATTTTGATGTTGTATCGGGCGCATTCGCAGTCTTCAATTTCTAACCTCGTGAATGTGCAGGTGAAGTGGGATTTTACCATCATCGCTATCCCACCACCCCTAGTGTGTCTATTTAGGGTGTACGTAGTGTATCCATTGGGGGTAGCTAGATTGATAACTGAGTCCATTTCATCTTGTAGCCAAGTTTCTGTTAGGAATAAAATGACTAGGGTGTGGTTGGAAAGTAGTTCGTGAATTTCCAGGTGATGTTTCTGCATGGACCTTACATTCAGTTGGCCCACCCTAATTTGTTGTCGATTAGCTTTGGTGAGAGGCGGTGGCAGGGAGGGTGTTGGCAGGGAAAAGCCACAAGGGCAGGTAAGGCGAGCTTTGCTCCGTGAAAGGTTGAGTTTAGTACATTCACCTTTCAGACATTTGAGAGTTAGTAGTAAGTCTTGCCTAGAATACATAAGTTCACCTTTCCTAGTTTCACCAGGGGCCCTGGCGAGAGGCGACAAACAGGCACGGACGGGTGCAGACAGGCAGGACTCTGGCGCGACTCCGGCGCAGGTCCGGCGCGTCCGCTGCTCCCGTCCGCTGCGCGAAGCCATCTACGTCCCTTTTATACTTAGCGCTGGACTGAGCCAAGCGCTTCCTCCCTATCCAAAATGGCCGCTGTAAAATGATCATCGGGACCGACCGACTCAGCCCCTCAATCGGCTGCGAACTGGCCCAAAATGCGGGAATGACGAGGGAAATGAAGCACAATGCGCTCCTAAATCGAGGCAAAGTGCAAGTGAAGTTAAGTTTAAAATAATGTTAAAATATTGTTAAAAAGCGAGAATTCCGTGGCACAATAGGGAGAGGGTAGAGGAAAGCAGTATAATCATGTCGAGAAAAGACTAGTCTGTTCATTGGTACTGTGAGGCAGGTGATCATGGGAAGATTATTTGGCAATGAACTTACAATTGATTTTATCACAAATAATCAACACCCACTGTACAGTCCTTTGAAAAAATGATTGTACATTTCATATAATCAAGGTTACACAATTCACAGACTCCATTCCGGTTTGTAAAAAAAAAAAAATTGTAATCCTTTATTTAATGTTCTTCTTTTTCGCATATTTTTCTTCAATGTTGCCTATTTACCAAACACGTTTCGTCTCTTCTCAGAGACTTTTTTAGGGCTTTCCAATGTCCTTACTCAGTGCTTATCATGTGTGGGTAAAAACCTTTCATATGGAGTGCGAGCTCTTTTTGTTCAATTTGTCTTTTATTTATGTCTGTCCTATTCCTATGGTTCAATCGGAGAAGTTGCCATCAATAAATCATGTTCCTGCCCATGTTGGCATCAGAATCCAAGTCACTATTTTGTACATCCAACGTGGTATAGCAAACATCAATTTCTTACAATTGATTTTCTGGTTTCAAAGGCTAGTTAGTCTCCTTAGTCTTGACGGGTCACTAGCCGGAGTAAAGAAAGCTGATAATTGGGTGGCTCGCGACAAAAAGCCAAAATCTAGTTAAACTGCTTACATACTATAGAACCGGTCTGACCTACTATGTCTTACTAATACACACATGTCTAGCATCCTGCCAAAGGCCAGGCAAAATGTGTGCTATCTTACGGCTGAAATCGAAGTGCCAAATGTAAGGGTTCTGGGGTGGTGGCCCCATTAGTCTACCTAAACCTTCCCACAGAAACCAAAAGCTAGGAAATGAAATAAACAAAATTGTGTGTTTGATGCACAGGATCTGTAATTATTAATTAATTCATTGATACTTTTGGACTGTATGTAGCCCCTACTGCTCATGTCCATACTTCATAGCTCATCTTTAAAATGTATAAGCAAGACATTATATTAGTAATGTGACTTGGGAAGAAAGAGAATGTTTTACATTGCAGGTCTCCCTACTGGATCCCTGAACAAGGCTAAATTAACTTTAGGCTTTCTTGCTGGATGTTCAGATGTAAAAATAACATAGATAGAGAGACAGATAAACAGACAGTTAGATAGATGTTCACTGAGAGAACTATTCCCTTTAATATCAGTAATAACTCAGTGTGAAGACCTAAAGCTTGAAATTGTTAGAATGCTTTTCGGGAAGCATTCTAAAAGATTTTGTTTTTGAAATGTGGAATATTGATTAATAATGTTGTCTTATTCTTTGTTGCCAGTATCTGTTGGCCATGAAAATACTCAGTGTTATTATATCACCGTATGTCAGGCTTTAAATGTATTCTCCTTGAGTCAGATGCAATACCTATAGACGAGGGTCTCTACGGAGACAGGTAGATTTTAACAACATGTTTAACTCGAAACATAGGAGATAAAACAATATTAGGATATTCCACCGATTTAAGGCAGAAGTTTCTAAACTAAAAAGGGAAAAAATAATTTTGATTGATGTTGCAGGAGTCCTATACAAGATTGTTTGTACTATGTCATAGTCTTCAGCAGGGTTGTACGACGGTACAACACAGGTAAATACATTGCATGCCTTTGCCACACATTGTTTATCATGCATGTTTTTACCGTGAATATGCATTTTCAACGCTTGCCAATACCACGCATTGCTTTTAGATTTAAAAACAATGTATTTGTGTGGGGAGACCCCCCACAATCCCCAACTTACCTTAAATGCGTGGTATATGCATGGATTGTAAATGCATATTCGCGGTAAAAATATGTGTGCTAAAAAATGCGTGGTAAAGGCACAACGAGGTAAAAACCTCGTTGTAAAGGCTGTTTCCCCTTCAGCAGAGTGCACAGTATTCCAGTGTTATAATATTGACACCTGCACTCTTCACCGTCTTAGCTTGAAGAGAGGAGCAAGTGTAAAAAGAGAATTATTGCAGCAGTTATTCTGACCGACAACCACTGGCTTACAGGTTTGACTGTTTACATGTTGTCAGTGTTTGCAAGTAAATCATTAGCTCTGTGATAGCGAATTCGACTGATCCATATTTAAGTGTATTGATACTAAATTAGCCTCCTTCCATACCTATTTACTATAATTGATGACTCTCTTGCGTCAGCTCCATTATGAGATTCTTAGATAATGTATAATTCACAGTTATATCACTCAGTTGCCTCGGTACCTCCTAAAATATGTTTATATGGTCATTATGTCAAAAACCTGCCTTTGTCAGCTGACTTTTGAACATTTTTTTAAATATTTGTCAAGCTCTGATTATTATTACGTTTTATTTATATAGTGTTTTGTGAAAGCAGGAACCCCGAAAAAGAAAAGGGCCAGCAAAGTAGAAACAGATCCAAGGCCCAGATGTAGGTAATAGCAATTTACCGAATGGTAAATACCGAATTTTACCGATTCAGTATTTACAATTTGGTAATTGCTATGTAGGTAAATAATTCGGTAAAAATACCGAATCTGTAAGATTCGGTAATTACCGATTCGGTAATTACCGAATCGGTATCTGCCATTGATTCCTATGGGCCTTGAAGCCCATAGGATTCAATAGCAAATACCGATTCGGTAATTACCGAATCGGTAAAATTACCGATTTTACAAGGGGGACAGGGTGTCACTTTGACACCCTGTTGCACCCCTGTTTCGGGCTTGTGTGCCATGTGACACACATACATACCCTTAGGGCATGTCTGTGGTGTACATGCACAGATGTGCATGTACACTGGAATTCGTTATTTACCATGCAATAATATTCCATGGTAAATAACAATTCGGTAAGGGCCTGTGGCACTGATTACAGTGCCACCTACATATTGATTTACAGAATCGGTAAATTTACCGATTCGGTATTTTACCGATTCTGTAAATGTACCGAATCGGTAAATATACCGATTCGGTAAATAAAATGCCCCCTACATGTCAATTCCCAAATACCGGTCGGTAACGGCCGAAATCGGCCGTTACCGACCGGTAATTGGCGAGCTACATCTGGCCCCAAGTTTATTAACAGTCAACAGAAAGTCCATCCACTCCTCTCTCCAGCCTGCCATCAACTCCTAACCAGTTGAATGATAACATTCTAAACTAACAGGCAGGCAGGAGACTGGAATGCTCTTTTATATAATAACGTTGAGTCACGGTAAGAATTAAAGGAGAGACATCACATAAATAAATACACCACAATACCCAAATATCACACTTTTCATCCAGATTAACAAAATGTGTTGAATGGCATTACAGCAGTACATTGCTTACAGTGTACATGGAGTAATAATGGAAATGGCTCATTTATGAATTAGGTTCAGCAGAGGAAAAGAATGTTTCTTTATTTGGGTTTTGTAAATAATCAAAGGCGGCACATGGTGAATATGTCTATGGACACCCTGGTGTGGGTGGCAGGAGGAGAATTATAGAAATGTAAGTAAATGGGAAGAGGATTGAGATTGTTAGGAATGGTGGGAGCAGGAGGGAGCTACTGAACATGTTGAATTTTGACCATATATTGCATGAGCGATGGAGAACTGCAATCCAGCCCCATCCATGCAACATGACAGTTTGTTACGTTGGGGAGTGTTTTAAGAACAATTATAACATTGGAATGTTGAGTGTTCCATTGAAAACAATTGAGTTCTCCAGCCTTCTAATGGCATCAACATTCCAATGTTTAACAAAGGCCTCATGGAGCCCGATGGGATTTCAACCGCCTCGGGCTCTGTGAGGCCTTTCTTTTACAAATTACAACATTCTGCCTTCTAGCGGCAGAATGCTTTATGGCCTTAGAGCCCTCCGTAGCGGGCTGTACCGGACATTAAAGGCCCACTCCCTTGTTAAAGGCCCTCGTACGAGCCAAACGCTGGAGTGGGCCTTTAATGGCCGGTAAAGCCCGCTGCAGCGGGCTCTATGGCTATATTATCCAAACAATTTTTGTGGATTGATATGCAGTCCTGAAGAAGTAGGAGCACTATTTTTCTGCATAAGCAAGTCATGTTTGTGAGGGTAAAACAAGAGTATGTTGCTCTTTCAGCTCTGCTCACCAGTTTGAGGATTGAGCATCCTTCCAATCCTGGAATCGGCCACTTGTCCTTCAGACTCGATAAAGCTTTCCTTGTGGTGTCTGGCCAGACAAGCTTTGTTAGCAGAAGGCAGATTGGAGATCTTTTAGGATGTTATTGGTGCCTGCATGGTGTTCCTGAAAAATGTTTGAAGGCGTGGCTAGATGCGTTAGGGTAATCGCTCCATATAGCCAGGTTGATCTAGAATCTTCACAGGTTGTTTATAACATTAATCTTGTTTTTTTTAAAGTGGAATTACAATGCAAGCTTTGTATCAAGTTTGCCATCACTCATTGTTAGAAGAAAAGGAAAGATTGTTGTTTAGAAATCCAATTTCACTAAAGGTCAGTGGTGAATGAGATCAATTCGCAGTCAGTTCTCTTTGGGTCTTTGCGCTGTAGCTGTCTAGGGTGGTCTGTCCCCTTCTTCTGTGGCATTCGTCTTTGGATCTCAGGGACTCTTTCGAAGAGCGGTTCTATGCAGTTGTCCAGCTGAAGCACTCAGTGCTTTCAAGTAATCATTTGTTTTGTGGCTGTTTTCACTAATACTCCTTCAGTGGAAACCAGAGTGCTTAAATGATTAAATGTTTATTTAGATTTTAATAAGCTATCCTGCCTGATTCATTAATACCAGTCTATTGTTAGGTTCCAAGTAATTCACCCTATCCCTTAGGAGAATCACTAAATCCCCCAACCTACCTAGAAGTGGTCTTCACCTCCTTTCTAAGCTGCAGAATGTTTGCATCACATCTGCTTTTGAAGAGGCGGTGCCTAATGTGAGCCGATGGTTGCATGTGGGGCCTACTGGCACTCATGTTTGGGGATCAGCACTTATTTTCCCTCAATAAACATGGAGCCATAGCAACAGAGATCAAAACCCAAAAGGTGGGAAGAAGGAGGAAGAAAAAGGCAGAAAAACAGTGACAAAGGGAGAAAACAGGGATGAGAAAGAGTCTTCAAGGGTAAGATGTAGGGGAAGGGAGTGCCTTGTGGTAAAGAGGCATGAGGTGGAATCAAGACTAGGCAGCCTTGATATTCGTAACCCGACAATCAACAGCATCATCTCCTGGCTTCTGAGCAAAACATTGGTCACCGGCACTTATTACTTTACACACTAAGCACTGAAAGGGGGCATGTTTCTTACCCTGGAAGCATAGATGTTGAAGGTAGGTATTTTGTTTTTTTCTTTTTAGTATATGTTTTTTGAGTATCCCGTCTCGGTGTATCCTAGCTTCTGATGTGGCTTTGTCCATATGAGGAAGTTAATTTCTTTGCCAGTTACCCTGGAACACCGGCTTGGTGGCCTTTATAGGATGCATATAAACTTTTAGTTTTGAGGGACAAATGGTGCATCCCTGAAGAGTGCCATCTGAAGAAACACAATCAGGCCACAGTGCATAGCATATCAATGGTCCAAGAGGACGAGCTTGGATAAATATAACTGCAGAAAAAAAGAAACAAGAACACAGTGCAATGAGTCTCTCTTTTTTTCCTTTGTGCAGATTTTTGCCATTGTGGTGTTCGGCTCCATAGTGAATGAAGGCTATGTAAACCACGGAAACCCTGAGCTGCACTGCGTCTTCAACAAGAACGAGAGCGCCTGCAACTATGGAATCACCATCGGCCTCATTGCCTTCCTCGCCTGCGTCTTCTTCCTTGTTGTGGACATTTACTTCCCACAAATCAGCAGCGTGAAGGACCGAAAGCGCGTGGTACTCCTGGACATGGCCTTCTCAGGTAAGTCATGCAGAGCGCATTGGGCGGGTTCAGATATTGAGATGTTCATTTACATATGATCATAACTGCTGGAGAGAGGTATATCACCTGTGATTTATCCGAGGACTCCAGCTGGCAAAAATTGCTGAAATTCCCTGGTGTAACTCTGGGAGTGAATGAGAAATTACCGGGGGACTCAGACCCAGAGCATACTATATATAACCCAGGCATACTAACGTGCGCGTAAGCTGGCAACCATCAGGAACAAATGATAAAATTAGAAAGACGTACAGAATTACAGTTGGCAAATCAATATACAACCTTTTTGCAATAAAAAAAGTAGACAGTCTTACTGCCTTTGTAATAACTTTTCATAATAAACAGGCCAGACCGGTGAAATCTGGCACAAATTAACATTTCCATGCACGATCAAGCCTATAGCTGTTATCTTTGGCTTGTCACCATAACCACCTCAGGCCTACAGTACTGAACGTAAGCTTTCCCACAGGGCAACCATAAGGCATACAGTCATAAAATTGCAAATTGATATGCAATTACAGCTGGTAAAGCAAAACACTCTCTCTACAGGGTTTAACAAGTATTGTTAAACCCTTGTCCCTTGCCTACTAAAAAATTCTATGAGATTTCATGTAACACAAACATGTCTGTAGGCTTTAATTAACAGTAATAACAATCCACCCTCATATGCCTGTTCATTTTAATATATGCTAACATATACTTTTCATAATCAATATCCCCGTCAATAAACGATCAGGCCTATGACTTTTTCATTGGCTTGTCCACATACTGAAGCTTACTGTACTGAGCTTAAGCTTTCCACAAGGCAACCATCATATATAAAGTCGTAAAACAAATGTACACAAATTAACAGTTGAGAAAGCAAAATACTATCTCTCCTAAGAGAGCCTAACAAGGATTTAAATTATTGCATTTATTCTGTCCCCACAGCTTGTTCGGGTGGATCATCAAAACCAAAATCCTTTGTTACTATGGCAATCTTTGAAATTCTAAGTAACAAAATGTCTGCCTACAGGATTGAGCACTGTGTAAAATAAATCCATCGTTTAACCCTATTGTCTTCAAAACATGCTTTTCACAATACTTAGGCCAGGCCTAATGTTATTTTCAATAAGTTTAATAATAAACATATCAGACCTATAAAAACTGGCATGGTGTTTCCCATAATACGTATAAAGCCTTTACCACGGTCTTTACACTTTATCCATCCCTGCCCTATTCAAATGCACATAAACTGGCAACTATCATGCATACCATTATAAAATTACAAATATGTGGAAAATACAGCTTGCAAAACAATATACAATCCTTCTCAGCGGTGCCTAGGCGTACTGGCTGCAAAAACTTTTTTCACTATTAATAAGCTAGACCCGCTGCATTTGTAATAACTTTTCATAATAACCAGATCAGACATATGGTATCAAACATAATGTTTTCCAGTGCACCAATCAGGTCTCTAGCTTGTCATTATAACCAACTGGGGCCTACAGTTTTGTAACAAAATACTTGTGTATAGCCTGCATGGCTTTAAAATGTTTTTCACAATTAATAAGCTAGGCCAGCTGTGTTTGTCATAACTTAATAATAAGCAGATTAGATTAGAACATAATATTTCCCAGTGCGCCAATCAGGCCTATAGTTTTTCACCATAACCAACACAGGCCTACAGTTTTGGGCAAACACCTTTCCCACAAGCCAACCATCAGACACACGGTCATAAAATGTGAAAGATTTACAAATTGACACTTGGCTAAGCAAAATGCGATCTCTCCTAAGAGGGCCTAACAAAGTTTCTCACAGAGCGACCTTCTATATCCACTATTTGTCATATGGGGTAGCCAACAAGAAAACCATTGTCTACTACTGCAATCTATGAGATTCCATTAATCAAAATATCTATCTGTAGGTTTTAATATAGCGTGATAACAATCCACACTTAAATGCCTATTGACTGTAATATGTGGTTTTCGCAATAAATATGTCACGCCTAGTCTCTTTATCATAGCATTTCATTTTAAACAGATCAGACCATGATCATTGACTTGGCATCATAACCAACTCAGTCCTGCTGTATCAAGTATAAGCTTTTCCACAAGCCAAAAGTGCAATACAAGCAGTTTCTTTAGTGGAAGAACACAACTTTGCCAAGATAAAATCTTGTTACTTGGTGAAACCTATGTATGGGTGAAGCCTAAACTCCTCCTTTTTGTTAATCACTTAAGGTCGATAACAATAGCATTGTCAAGCCAGAACTAAAACTCCTTGTAGATAGTTTAGCCGTGGACATCCCAGACTTCTCCTAAACTCAAAAATGCACTCTGAAGTGTAAATGTAATGATGGAAGGGAAGGGTGCTGGGAATGCCTGCAATATATTCATCATGACTGCCTTCACCCCATTGGTGATGCTGCCAGAGAAAAACAAACACCGTAAATGATCTGGTTACTTAAGACATTTTGACAGCATTACAATGTCATGTGGTCGTGGACCTTGGTCAGCGTACTCGATAATTCTCGCTTCGGTGCTTACTCTAATCAGGGGTTCCACTCGGCAACTCTGGGCATTAGCTTGCCTAATCTCCACAACGGCCCCACCAATTCCGGGGATGCCTGGCTCCACCTTGGGGACTCCCAGCAAGGGACCATCCCACAGGGAAAGCCAGGACGGGTTCCCCAGAGTTATACAGCGCCAGGAGACCTATGGACGGGTAGCAGTGCGCTTTACAAGCTCAAAAACATTTACAAAAAACATGTGTGTGCCCCTGAAAGTTCAAGTTTAGGCAGACATAATGCTGCGGTCTCAGGCAGCTGGGTGCATAAACAAAATAATTGCAGCTGCATGAAATGGAAGCACTTTTTTCTGTGGAAGTACATAACTTCTGCCCAACCGAGACAATGTACCCTTGGCACATGTGGGGTGCAGCCAAAACCCCACACTGTCTTACTTGTGAACTCTCTTTTTTAGGTTGATCACATTATATCTTCCGAAAGCTATGCTGTCATACGAGGCCTAAAAAACAATGGACATATTTTACCCCCAAAGAGTGGAAAAACAGAAAGCCCTTTTGGCATGCATGTCCTTGAACATAACATTCCACAAAGCTCTTTCTAGATGAAAGTCATTTTACTAACACAATTGCTCACAGAAAGCAATAAAAAATTAACAGTGTATAGACTCTCTACTAACCAAACATAACCAAAGACCAACAAAGCAAAAGACTTTATCAAACTATGCTCCCTACTGTTTAATAGACGGTCTTATCAACTAGCTCCACAGGAAAGAGCGTCAGGATAGTAAATGTGCCACAATGCTATAACAATGGCCATTCACACTAAATAAAAGCAAATCACATTGTGTGGTTTACCCTACGCGCTTGATAGTGTAGGATTGGCTGTCTGAGGTTTTAATGGAAAATGTTGCTCAACTCGCTAGTCACTTTTCTAAATGCAAACCGTATCAATTGAGCATTACACATGCAGGAAATTAGGGGGATCCAGTAGGATGCTGGATCCAGAAGCTTTTATTGAGCCGAATCCGGATTGGCCCCAAAGAAATATGCTGAATTTGTCCTGATGTAATTTGGCGACACCGGGACACATTCAGCAGCACCTGCACTTTGTCTGCTTTCTGTTCTGAGCAGCAAGAGGATTTCTTATTTTCACTTCCAGCTGGGCCAAAAACAAAGGTCTGACTTAAAGGTCCATCAGCCCTCCTTTACTTTGAGTGTCACCCTAGTTCGGAGCTATCTGGAGCCTAACAACTATATGCCAATTCAATAGAGGCAAACAAAGGCACACAGCTTCTTATCACTTGAATGAATGAATGAATGAAGGCATGTATAAAGAGCAAACAGTCACCCGAGGGGTATCTTGGTGCTAAAATCTGATAACATAGAAAAACTTATACAACCACAGCTGACAATGTAAAGGAACAAAGGGAAGAAACACATCTGTGTGAGTTGGGAGAAAAGCCAGGTTTTCAGAAGCTTTGTGAAGGCATCAATGTTAGGAGCTACTTTAACAATGCAAAGAAGGTCGTTCCAAGCCATTGACCCAAGAACAGAGATAGTGTGCCACCTCTGGCTTGTAACCTAAACTTTGGGATCCTTAACAATTTGTTATTAGCCCCCAATCTTAACTCTCTGTAAAGGTAATACCTCACAAAATGCTCTAAGATAAACGTAGGTCCAGTTTTTGTAAACAATAAATAAGAATTTCATTAAAATCTGGTTTTCCACGGGAAGCCAGTGAAGAAGCTGTAGACCCTCGGTAGCAGAACTAATGTGAGGGAGTTTAAGGGTCAGTCTGATGAACCCCATTTTGAACCACCTGAATCTTCTTAATTATATATTTAGACAAACCGAAATAAAGACTATTACAGTAGTTAAGTTTTAAAGTGATCAAGGGGTGAACAACCGTCTTTCTCGCTGAGAATGGAAGAAAAGCAAATAACTTTTTAGGGGACTTCATAACAGAACAAAGATCCCGGAGACCGAATTGACCTGTTGGTGGAAGTATAGATCATTATCAAACTTAACACCTGTATTCCTTGCTACCTTGGTAGGTGGAGGAGGGTTATCAAGTTTTTCCGGCCACCAGTCTGAGGCCGAAAACTGGTTATTAGATGCAAAACAGAGAATTTCCGTTTTCTCTGCATTGCATTTTTTTAAATTCATGGTAATCTACCTAACCACTTCAGAGAAACAAGTTTTAAAGTTTAGTTCAGAGGTGGAAGAGTTCTTATCAAGAGCCAGAATCAATGGGGTATCGTCAGCATAAGACAAAACGAAGATCTCAAAAGATTTGATAAGAACTATTAGGGCTAGGGTTAAGGGATTAGCCCTCAGGGACGTCATATTTGAACAATCATTCCTTAGATTTAAAAGGCCCATCGTGACCACCTGCCTCCTATTTTCTAAGAAAGAGTGAAACCACCTCCAGGCACGGCCACCAATACCTATGTCATGCAACCGTTGAAGAAAGGTATTGTGACAAATCATGTCAAAAGCTGCCAACATATGCAAAAGAATCAGCACCACACGTTTTCCCCTATCTAGAATAAACTTGAAAGATTCTGAAACTTCCAGAAGTTTCAGATTTTGTAGAATAGTTGGGTTTAAACCCAGCTTGAATTCCACAAGTTGGTGATTGACCATTTTCTCCAAAACTTGAGCAGAGATATTGTTCTAAAATTAAACAGGATCGTTGTATCATCATTAGATTTTTGAGTAATGGTTTAGCAAAGGTAGTTTCCAATTATCAGGAACAAAAGCAGAGAAAAGAGATTGATTGGTATACATTTAAAGATCAGATTATTGACCTCAGTAACCTTTTTTTATGGCACAAGGAGGACAAGAGTCTGACAGAGATCCTGAATTTCAATTACTAATAGCCTGTTCACCGTGCACCAAAGGTATCAAGCTGAAATCTGTAAGAGAAGGTGTCATAGAACAGTCCAAGGGGACCCTTTTAGCTGCACCTTCTGAGTTACATTACGAGTGAAACTAGCACAGATGGTTTCGATCTTCTGATCAAAAAAGTCTGCCAGCTTGTAAAACAATTCTTGTGAAGGATCGAGAACAGGTGTACAGATTTGGGGCTGAAGAAAGTCTTTGGAGATATAGGAATTGCATGATAATCATTTATTGCTGCTTCTATCTTAGCAGCAAAGCACATTCTCTTAACTTCTAGAATGGATTTATGATATCTTTTTAAGGCAGTCTGATACATCTCTCTATCTGAGTATGTAGCCCTCCAAGGGTGCTCTAACTGTCTAGAGCCAAGTCAAGAGAGGTGAAAGGAAGGGGCTTGAGCGAACTCACTTCTTCCGATGACTGAGCCCTTGAGGCAGATTAAAACAGTTTAGGATCTCTGGTTACATCTCCCGTAAGAGAAGGAGAAGAACAAGCAGCTGTTGAAGGAAGCAGGTGGCATGTCATTTAACCCAAAGACAATGCATAGGATTCATCCTTTCGATGGATCGACTCCTAGATCTGACCAGATTCTATGCGAGAGTTAATAGGACAAACTTATGGTCTGTCGATGTCTGAACCTTAGAATCACTGACCTGAAGGGACTGCAGGTTAGTGAAAACTAGATCCAGCGTATGGCCGGCTTGCTGTTTCGAGCCGGTTACCAATTGAACAAGATTAAGGGTCATTAACTGATCGATAGGAATCCTGGCTGCAACATTCTTTGCATCATGAAGATTACAATTAAGGTCACCTAAAATGGTAAAGTTTGAATATTGAAGCAAAAAGGGAGCCATGGGCTCTAGCACTGAATCCGAAATTGATAATAGGGACCAGGAGGACAATAATTCAAAATACCGGAAAAGGCATCTTGCTGTGAAAACTTCAGGCAGAAATCCAGGCTTTCTGCTTCTTCTGATTTATCAACATGAAACACCGATCACTCCAAGGTATTGCGAAAAACAGCAGCTAAGCCCCCTTCCCTATTTCCTTTTCTGTCGGCACAATGTATAGTGTAGCCCACAGGAATCCCCAAAGCTATATCTGGATTGCAGCATTCCTTTAAACAAGTTTCAGTAAGAAAGAGAAAATCTAGATTTTGGCCTGCCAACAAATTATGCATAATATATCCAGGGCGTGTTTAGGAAGTGACCTAACATTCATAGGTCTCTCCTGTAAGTTCTCCTGCAGTTGTGACACTAGCCCGAGTTAACACCCTGACCCATGTCATTAATTGAGAACACGTCTTACTGTATACAATTGATGGCTTGCAATTTACAAAGAAGAGGCTGCGGCACAAGGATACCACGCACAACACATACAAGGGTTGCTTGGTATTCAAACCTTTGTGGTGCTCGAGTCTAGAGGACCAGCAATCTTTGTTTCCAAAACCAGGAGACAAATCTCCATCAGATTCAAAGGAAATGTGACTCCGCACCTAGGCCAACGCTTTTCGTCCAATAGGACATCTTCAGGGATCGTTCAATGTATATCCTTGGAATTTCTACAGAAAGTTCCACACTCAAAAGTCAAAAGCGCTAGATAGTGCACTGTTTCAATAATCTATATATACGCTAAAAGTTCTTGCAAACCAATCTAAAAAAGTTACTCAAACGTCCGTGGGAATTACCATACCCCACGCCTCACAGGTTCTGACATTGAACCATTTTGCTTGCTTTCATCAAGACCCCATCCATCAATGGATTATTAAATCTTTATTTAAATATTGATTTTATAACTTAGAAGTTGATGTCTGGTTACTCTCTTGTCATCGAGTTTCTTCTACTCTTGGATCAGTTTGTTGTAACATTTAGCGTATATACAGAATATTGAAACAGCTCACCTTTTAGCACTTTTGAGTGGAGAACTTTCAGTTGAAATTCCAAGGCTATACATTGAACGAGTCCTGAAGAAGTTCTATTGGACCAAACACTTTGGATACAGCAAAAATCCAAGAAGAATGAATGAATAAGGCTTCTCTTTTTTATTAAGAAAAATATTCTGGGAGTCTGTGCAATTTGATGTTCGGTTACTGCTGTTATTAACAAAGTTGTTACTAACAAAAAATTGTTGGGGTGTGGATGCTGAGTCACATTTTCTTACAATTGATGGCTCGTTTACAGAAGGAACAGGATAAAGGTCCCACAACCTTTCACAAGTACTTAAGAGAAACTACGTTTAGGAGGCAAGTGCATGACTTTGTCCAGCCCTTGAAATATACATGTACTGTACATATATCAGATCTATCGTTTGCAGGAGTAATTACACAAATCATTTATATAGCACTTACTAATCTATTTTTTAGGTCTCGCTGGTGTTAGCAGCGCATAGCGCTGCTCCAGCGAAAGACCTATTGTGGTGGGTTTCCTGGGAATGGCTGAGAGGGGTGGTTACGCGCATTACCTCGGCAATTTGATCGCGAGGACGCGCTTCTGCTGGCCAGCTGACTCTCCTGGGCGCTCGCGCTCACACACACGCTCACACACACACACGCGGGCTTACACACACACACATGCGCACACACACACACGCGCACACAGCATACACACACGCTCACACACACACACGCACCCCCCCAACCTACTCACGGGCTCACGCGCACAGACACACAGTCACACGCGCGCATCCACACACTCGAAGTGCCCATCGCCTGTCTCGCAAGCCTGATGCACAAAAAAAGTGTTTTCACGTCCCCCTACTCACTGGGCTGACTCAGGACTCCCCCGCTGCTCTCCAGGCCGGTCTTTCTTTTTCAGGTGTGCAGGGTCAGCGGCTCAGGCTCGGCTCTCCATGAGCACGGGAGCCCCGCAGGCTCACATGCTCACGCGCAGGAGCGCGGGGTAGGCTCCAGTCTGCTTGCTGTCTTCTTGAGGCCCCGCCCCCGTCCCAACATAGGTTGCCTGGCTTCCTAGCCGGGCTGGTGATTTCCTCAAGACGATGGCAGACGACGGTGCGGTGCACTTCCCCTAGGGAACTGCACTGCAGAGCAAATGGCTGCCTAAGAACATCGGTCTGTCGGATCGGAGACTAAGAACAGCAGTCCAGAAAGAGCCTCGTAAGGAAAAGGGGTCAAAAAGGAAGTTCAATGCATCGGAACAGCAACAGCAACCGATGGCCCTGAAACAAAGACACCAAAAGCAAGTACTGGATGGAAAATCAAGATACATACGGAGAGTGCTGGGTAGAGCGGCAAGATGGCCATCAAGACAAGCAGAATCGAAAGTGAAACCGCAACACGGAGGGATAAAAGTGCAATAACATGTGACACTGCCAGCACCAGCAAGTACCGATAAACTGTGCCGGAAGCCAGGATAGCACTCTGCCTAACCCTAATAACAACGAGTTGGACAACATATGCTGACACTGATGAGCAGCTGCAAGCAAGAAGGTCACGGCGTCAGCGACAGTCTAGCGTTGGGATAGAGGCTGCCGGCTCCCCCTATTCGGTCTGGAAAACCCCCAAAATCATGCATGGGTAATTACGTGATACAGACCAAGGAAGGGGCGTGAAGCGGCCTGGGGGAGCACAAAGGTTTCTGGCGCGTTGGGAGGCACAGGGAGATTCAGTGAACTGAAAGCATCACCGTGCGCTGGTAAGCAAAGAGCTAAGAAAAGAAGCTGTGAGGGATGGGAGGTGTTGTGGAGGGCACTCGCAGATTAAGTGAACTGAATGCAGAGTTGTGCGCTGGCGAGGAGAGGGCTAAAGAAAAAGTAGCGCTAGAGGAGGCATGGCGTGTGCTGTGTATGGATGGTAGTGGTTTGTTAGCCTTTCTATCGCCAGAGATTGCCACTGCTCTTTAGAACTGTGAGCTGGCTGGTGCCACATTGAATAAATAGGGTGTAGGGAGCAGCGAGCCCCAACTGCACCCCTGGGCCTGGCTTGCTGCTCACTGCAGTGTACACCTGCCTCTTGCCACGTAACAGCTGGGAACCGGGCTGTGGGGCTGCACCGCAGGGGACATCGCGGACCAAGTGGCGGAGAGCCCCCGGCCGGAACAAGCGCATAATTGTTGAAAAAGCCCTCCCACCAGCTGCTGCGTGTGAGGGCACCGGCTCTGGTCTTCCTTTACCCGCCAGAGGCGGGCGGGTAAAAGTCGAGGCTAGCCTGTGATCAATAGTTGCTCCCGAGCTTCGGGGAGAGAATGCGAGCAGGCCCCAGTATCGGCAGAGGGCAGGAGCAAGCGCTCCGGAGTCGGCCCGCCGCGGGAGAGGCGCCAAGGCCGAACGGCGAGGTACTGGCCATCTGTATTTCAGCGACGTGGGCACACACGCGAGCCTCTATTCGACGGGGGCATAGAAGATAAAGAGAAATAGCACAGAACAGCTGGTGCATACCTGATACATTATATATATGGACATGTGTTACTTGGACACAATTACAAGTTCTAGCGGGTCAACACAACCTTTCACCCTTCACGTGTGGGTAAGGTGAGGTCCTATAGCTCCAAGAGCCAGGTTGAGATGAAAGTGCGCTTTAAAAACGTGTCTCCGTGTCGTGTATGTATATTATAGTGTTACAACGGGAGTTTGCCCTGTCCTTAACCTAGGGTATCTGTTTACATGTTCTGCACACATTCTGTGGCATAGCGTTGGATGGCGCAGCAGGTGCAGTGACAACAAGGCACAAAGATATCAGATACTGTACCCCAATAATGGCTGGATTTTAGTACCTGACGGGGGCATTTTCCGTGCTTGCATTGAGGCAAGTGCCACACCTACAATCCCACCGTGTGGAGCACCTTAAGTGGCACAGTTGAGTATCCAGAAAACACATCTGTTCTCCCCTAAGGTGCCCCCTCTGTGCTGCAGCTTCTTGGCTGGGTTTGGTGCCTTCTCCAAAGACCGCTTACAGTATCCACCCCCTGTTGTGAGGGAGCGGACTGTCACAGACTCGGTTGCCTCGCTCCCGCCTGACAGCAGAGCAAGCCCGGGAGGCCGTTTTATGCCTCCCTACATGAGGACTGGATGTCAGCGGCTCGCCCCGACCGAGCCTGCTGCGGCTCGGGAGGGAATGTACCATGGGGATAGTAGAAGCACCATGTCCCTCTGCCACCAGCGTGAGGAAACGTATAAGATCACATGTCACATGAGCGATGTTCTTGCGGGAAACAAACTGTCCTAATCCTAGCCAGAGGCTTAGCTATCATTCACAAGAAGGTGTGAGGTACTGTGATGACCTGCGAAGCACCATATTACTGTACCGCAATGTTCCTAAAAGCGAGTCACACTAAACAAGCATGTTGGCTTTTAAAATACAACACAGTGTGTTTCTGTCTTCCAGACAGAATACCACACGAATACATGATAAAAATGCTATCTCCCTTACTCTTATCTATCGCCCTCACTCTATCTATCTATCGCCCTCACTCTATCTATCTATCGCCCTCACTCTATCTATCGCCCTCACTCTATCTATCGCCCTCACTCTATCTATCGCCCTCACTCTATCGCCCTCACTCTATCTATCGCCCTCAGTCTATCTATCGCCCTCACTCTATCTATCTATCGCCCTCACTCTATCTATCGCCCTCACTCTATCTATCTATCGCCCTCACTCTATCTATCTATCGCCCTCACTCTATCTATCTATCGCCCTCACTCTATCTATCGCCCTCACTCTATCTATCGCCCTCACTCTATCTATCGCCCTCAGTCTATCTATCGCTCTCACTCTATCTATCGCCCTCAGTCTATCTATCGCTCTCAGTCTATCTATCGCCCTCACTCTATCTATCTATCGCCCTCACTCTATCTATCGCCCTCACTCTATCTCTCTATCGCCCTCACTCTATCTTACTATCTCCCTCACTCTCTCTATCTATCGCCCTCACTCTATCTAGCTCTCTATCGCCCTCACTCTATCTATCTATCTATCGCCATCACTCTATCTATCTATCGCCCTCACTCTATCTATCTATCGCCCTCTATCTATCTAAGTATCGCCCTCACTCTATCTATCTATCTGTCTATCTATCGCACTCACTCTATCTATCTATCGTATCACCACAGCATCACTCAGCACCACCACAGCATCACTCAGGGGCACCACAACATCACTATGCGCTACCACAGCATCACTGAACGCCACAGCATCACTCGTTGCCACCACAACATCACTCGTCGCCACCACAACATCGCTCGTCGCCACCACAACATCAACCTGTGCAACCATTTAACAACAACTGGTTCAAATATCAAATTCTTTCCGGTGTTTGTGGCCTGCATTGTGCTTTGGTTGGGTCCAGGCTTTGTGCTCGAATTTAAGTTTTTTTTCTTTAGCATACAGTGTTTCTCCCAGTGTTCTTTCCTTGAAATGCAGAGGGCAGTGTTGATCTCCCTGGGCAGATGCTGGAGTTTCGGATCTCCTCCGCTTTGTGTGTTTTGGTCCTGCTTTTATAGGGGGTCTGCCTTCAACTGGGGGGTGGGTCAGTGGGTCTGGTTAAGATTCTGTTTGCATATAAGCAGTTTGGTCTGTTTTCTCCTCTGGGGATACAGGGGTGGTCTGCTTGGGGCATGCTGCTTCCATGGCTGGGGTGCAGGGTGCTTCTTTGCTGGATGTGTGTCGGATTGCCTCTTCGGCAGGTCCTTCTCCTTTGGATTTCATTGTGAGGTGGTCCAGGGTCTGGTGAGTCCAGATTTATTGGGTCCCTTGGTGTTGCCTTTTGTGTTGTGGACTGTATTTTGCCAGTAGCTTAAACTTGTGTTTACATTTTCTGTGCAGTTGTCCTTGCCCACTTATTGGCTTGGGTACATCTCACTAAGTGAGTCATCACAATGAGGAGGACAAAGGCGTAATGCTGCAATTACTTACCGGTAATAGCATTACTCTGACTCCTTCTCTCACCGTGATGACTCAGGCCTTCCCTCCCGCGCTTTTCGTATTGCCCAACTGTTTAGTGAATGGGCTTGGTACGGAACAGGAAGTAAGGGTGGGGGAGCGAGAGAAGGACTCCGAGTAATGCTATTACCGGTAAGTAATCACAGCATTAAAGCTAGGAGAGTTTGCAAAAGTTTGTTATTGTAAAAATGGGTCGTTTTTGTAAAACGTTTGGGAAGCACTGCTCTATGCTACTTTATGAGTCAAAACTGGGATTATACAAAACACAGATCTCTCCAGCAAGTGCATTATCAACAAAGCTATCTTACCATTATTAGCTGCTGGGCACGCAAAAATCTCTGTAGCAGGTGCCTTACCCGCATAAAATATTTTAAAATGCAGCTTCTTTATGATCAATTACGATTTCGTGTCTCATTTGCCTTGTCCACTTTTTAACAACAAGGGACCCCAATTCAGTCAGGCAGGGACCTCGGGGAACAATTTTATGGAAACAACAGTGGTCCCATGCATATGTAATAAAACACAACCAATAAATATAGACAAAATCGCTTCTATATTTTCAGAAGGACATGTCCAGCCGGACAGAGGTCTTTCAGGTTTACTTAATAAACAAGATTCGTCAGAAAATAGAAGTTAGGAATACCTTCCACAGTACCCCTATGTGGTACACAAGCCTGTGCCCAACACTCACGGGGACGCCAGGGAAACACTCCATGACCGAAGCAATCGGCTTGCCCTGGCGTCGTCCGGTTACGATCGCGTATACTGGCTAACCTGACGCCACACTGTGGGCGACTGGTCCGGGCATCGAGAAGTATTGATCTATCTGTGCCCTAACGCGCACTGCCTCGGCAAAATTGAGGTTTAGTGTAAAGGCAAAGTATTTAATTGTCCTGATGATGGTTCCTATGATTCCTTAATGGAACCGAAACGCCGTCGACTTGCTCATGCACCCGATACAAATCTGATTGATTGATTTTATGTAATGGTGCAGCTTGATATTTTCTGTGTAATTTGTATGTAAACAGAAAAACGTTTGTTTTGCCTTGAACCTTTCCTGTTTTCTCCAACTGTAATCACCCCGTGAGTGTTGGGCACAGGCTTGTGTACCACATAGGGGTACTGTGGAAGGTATTCCTAACTTCTATTTTCTGACGAATCTTGTTTATTAAGTAAACCTGAAAGACCTCTGTCCGGCTGGACATGTCCTTCTGAAAATATAGAAGCGATTTCGTCTATATTTATTGGTTGTGTTTTATTTCATTCGTTTTTTTGCCATAGAGTGAAAAAAAAAAAACATATAAATTGACTGTAAGACTCCGCTTTTCATGACTCCACCCCCTTTACGCTGCGTCACCTTGACCAGCGATGTCTTAACACCTTCGCTGCGGAGGCTATTCCGCCGCAGCGCTAAGGGGGCGGGGCGGCCGCGCGGCGCGCCCATGCTGATGACGGAACCTCTCCGTCACCAGCCTCGGTTGAGCTGTGCTCATGACGGAGCGGTTCCGTCATGGCCCCGCCCGCTCAATGGAATGCCCAGCGCAGGCGTCGAATCCGCGCCGCGGGCCATGACGGAACCGCTCCGTCATCAGCACAGGGCCACCGCAGCTGATGACGGAGCGGTTCCGTCATCAGCATCGAAGGAGTTAACATGGGCACCGGGGCCCCACGAATCTAGGGGCTCCAAGGCAGACCAGAATTTAACACCAATTTTACGTTAAACATTTTTATTCCTGTGAGTGGTTGTCAGTGCACTGCTTTGCCTGGTGGCCTATAATGCTGTTAAGAAGCCCTGGCCTTGACACCGAGTTTTTGGGTTCCCCGAGTATTTTCAGTTCCATCTCGGGCTGTGACTCATTTCACACACTGGCACCGCCGCTCTGAGCTTGCCTTCCTTTAGAGTGCTGATGGAAACACCTTTCCATAGCAGACGCTCCTCTGCGTGGGCCGCGTGACGTGGGGAGGCGCACAGACCCCAGTTGCACGGGTTTTTTCTACAAATGGAGAAAAGCGGTTCGGGACTCTGCAAACACACCCACCGAGGCTGTGAATGTATACACGGCTGAGCTCTGTTTGCACAGACGGGCCGAGTGTGGGTGGATGCTTCGCCAACAGCAGCATCCGCGTGCTGACAGGCTGAGTGGGCCGCGGGGGGAGAGGTTTTAATAAGCCTACCCCCTGCCTGGCGCGTGGTAGTAAGAATATTTGTATTTCAGTGGGTGGGGGTTGCCCTGCTCCTGTGGACATGATCAGTTGCTATCATAACTTGCGAACATATTTTTTATTCACACCTTCAGTTTGTCGTTTTTTGGAGCGCCAGGCATAATGCTATATATTATGTTACGTTGTGTTAAGTTATTAAGGGTATAATCCAAGCACCTGCGGAGAGGGGGGTGGGCTGCCCAACCCTTCAGGAGCCCCCAGATCCTTCAAGGGGGCTCCGTTAGGTCTCAAGGCCAATTAATATCTGTTATGGGAGACTCTGGGGCCCCTCTTCATTTTATATTGGGGGGGGGGGGCTATCATTTTACATCACACCACTGTATGTTGTGTTATGCTATGTTATTTTACACACAATGTTACGTTACGTTAAGTTATTAGTGCATTACGCAAACCCCTGCGGTGTGTGTGTGTGTGTGTGTGTGTGGGGGGGGGGGGGGTTCCTGCCCAGGAGCCCCCAAATCCTTCAAGGGGGCTGTTAGGTCTCAAGGCCAATGATTATCTGTGTTATGTCAGACTCTGGGGCCACTCCACGTTTTTTTTTACGGGGGACCTTTCATTTTACATTACACTACTGTATGTTATGTTACATGATGTTACGTTATGTTACCCAGAATTGTTTTGCCTAAATAAACGTGTGCTAGGAATCTGGGTCTCATTTATGAGAAATGACCCATCGCTGCGTGAAAGCAGCGATGCGTCACTTCTCAGTGCGCACTCCTTGCGACATTCCTGATGCGTCATATTTGATGTATGACGCATCATGTCGCAAGGAGTTACAGATACATCAGTATTTCTGACGTATCTTTAAGCGCAAAAGTGGCGCATTGCTGGAGTGTGTCACAAAAGTGACGCAACTCCAGCAATGTGTCCTTTCACATGGGGCAAGCCCCATGTGAAACGGCCTGCGTCAGTCTTACGCCTGCTGTGAGGCAGGCGCAAGATTTTGACGCAACGGCGTCCTAAAAGTGATGCAGTGAAATCTCATAGATTTCACTGCGTCACTTCTACGACCCTTCCTTGCGTCAATGCGCCCCCCTTGCATACATTATACCTGGCGCAGGTATAATGTGGCGCAGGGGTTTACAAAGTGATACATCTACCTAGATGCGTCACTTTGTAAATATGGCGCAACAAGGTGCATTTTTTACGACACGGGTGCGTCACAAAAAGTGACGCACCGGCAGCGTAAAAGTGACGCAAGGCCTCATAAATGAGGCCCCTGATTCCTAGGTATGCGTTCTCTGTGAATGATATACTTTTTCTGTTGGTACACCATTTACAGAGAAAATTTGTTTCAACGGAGACATCTGGTATATGATCATCAATATAGTTTATTCATATTGTTTGTTCGCTTCTTTTCCGCACAATATGTCAAAAGCCCTTGACTGCATGATTTATTGCCAATTTGGTCAATGTCGAAAGAATGGCATTATCAGCATTTTTTCATAACCTAGCCTTGGAGCAACATGGTTCATATTTGTAAATATGCTTCAAATCAGTTATGTAAAGATTAATTGGGTTGGTGCTAGTACACATTGTTGTCGAACCCCAGGTTGTCGAACTCCAGCATTTAGGCCAAAAGTGTTGTTACACTCACCTTTCCTCCCGTATCGGACTTTTTGGCTACAAGTCGTTGTTCTCCAGTACCTTGTAACTTCACAGCTGCCCACAACAGCTTCCTGTCAAATAAGTCCCAGGCAGAAAAGCTGGGTATGCAGCAACTTTCTTGATTTGATTTGATTATACTTTAAGCCAATTAAGTGGAGGCCCATGGCTTGTTTAGTAGGAATTTAACCCTGCCTGAACCTGGGTTGTGTATATATCTCCCAATGTGATCCTCCAACTCCGTGCGCTCTGCTACTGGTGCCTGCTTGGAGGCCGGACCATGGCCCAATTTCAACAATTGTCACACCAGGGACGCGGCACTCAGGATTTGGATGTTTTCAGCTTAATTTTATTAACCTTCAAAGCTCGAACCGACGTGTTTCAGCCTAACCTCAGCTTTGTTCACGTGAACAAAGCAGAGGTTAGGCTGAAACGCGTTGGTTCGAGCTTTGAAGGTTAATACAATTAAGCTGAAAACATCCAAATCCTGAGTGCCGCGTCCCTGGTGTGACTATATATATATATATATATATATATATATATATATATTTTTTTTTTTTCCAACCCCAGCCAGCTGTGAGATCTTGCGATAATTTGCAGCGTCTGTCTGAGTAATTGCCTTACAATGATGGCCGAATGTTATGATTGAGGGCAGTAAGAAGATATAGCCACTGCATTTAACACATTAGACAATATTGGGTCAAATCTCTACTGATGACCAGCAAATGTCAACCAGGACTCTTTCGGTCCTGGTAGTTTATTAGCTTTTGCTTATGGATGGCATTCTTGTTTGAGGCGAGTTCTGTACCCCTGATTTCCAATCAGTGGATTGTAGATTCTTCTGCTCTAAACACAGAGCCACTTACTGTAGTTGGGTTAGCAATTGGGAACTTTAAGAAGAAGGACTTACTGGAATCGCCCTCCTTGCCATGATGCGTGATACAGAATGATTCAACCATTCGTTGGCCCGACTCCTGGTTCCAAGCACGCAATCTCATCTCTACATCCTCATGAGGCCCGTTCGCAACATCTCGTGTTGTCCTGCTCTGCTTTAGCCTTCTTTACTTCCTCCTAAAGTCTGTCTAGGCCTTCTTTCTTCTTCGTTTTGATGAAATGCTTCTCTGCCTTTCTGTCACATATTAGGGCTTATTTATAGAGTTGCCTTAGCATCCTAGCTAGCTCCTTTCCCTTCTGCAAACTAGGTCGTCATGTTTTGTCTGTTGTTTATGCCATGTTCAATGATTTTGGGGTGTGCTTCCCTCTGTGGTGTTGTTAAGTATGGGAATATTGTTTTCAGGAGTGGGTGAGTGAGGGTATCGCCTTGCTGAGCGAGTGGTCTAACCAGCTCACAAGCATGTGCTTTATTCAGGAGAGTAGAAGGAGTCCATGTGCCTGCCTGTGTTAGGCTCCTTGGTGCCAGTGCTACAAATGACTTGAAGGATATGGACTTCCAATTGCAGCAGTAGGAGGGTCTGTTCTAGTTCTCATCGTGCACAGGCCAGTGAATAAATGGCTGGGTGGATGAAGGGATGAAGAGCTGTGCCTGTTCAGAATGTTTTGTTATATTGGTGCTTTAGTTAGTCCATGCAGGGGTAAGAGTCCAAAGTGTGGGCCCGATTCATAGAACTAACTTAAGACAAAATCCTAAACTTACTACCATTTTGGTATTCACAGAAGGCACTTACTCATTTTGGTATTCACAGAAGGCACTTAGGGCCATATGTATCAAGATACCCATTTGCGATTCTCAAATAGCAATTTTTAAGAAATCGCTATTTGAGAATCGCAAATGGGTATGTTTGTACAAAATTGCTTTTTTTTGCGATTCCTTAGAATTCCTTAATTGCGATTAGCAAATTGCGAATCGCAATTAAGGAATACTTTCCCATTCATTTCTATGGGCCAGGAGGCCCATAGGAATGAATGGGAAGTTATTCTCAATTTGCGATTCGCAATTTGCTAATCGCAAATGAGAATAATTTCAAGGGTGCAGGGGTGTCCAAAGGACACTCTGTTGCACCCCTGAAATATGCATGGGTGCACATGTGGAGCACATACATGCCCTAAGGGCATGTATGTGCGTCACATGTCACTTTGAAAAATGCAAAAATGTGCATTTTTCAAGGAATTCGCAACTTACCACCTACCACCAACTAGAAGTTGGTGGTAATTTGCGATTCCTTAAGGGCATATTGCTAATTTTTTTTGTTACATACATTGCATTTAAGGAATCGCAAAATTTGCGATTCCTTAAATGCAATTGCAAAATAAGGAATCGCAAATTTTGCGATTCCTTATTTTGCTTCATACATTCCATTTAGCAAATTCGCATTCGCAAAGGACGAAATTCTGCGAATTTCGGCCTTTGCGATTGCGAATTTGCATGATACATATGGCCCTTACTCATTTCGGTATTCACAGAAGTTAGGAGTCCTAACTTTAGGACTCCTAAATGCCTTCTGTGAATACCGAAAGTCTTAAAGTTAGGATTTTTCTCTTCTCAGTTTAGGAGTAGTAAAGTGAGAACAATCCTAACTTGAAGACTTTCGGTATTCACAGAAAGCATTTTGGAGTCCTAAAGTTAAGACTCCTAACTTCTGTGAATACCAAAATGAGTAAGTGCCTTCTGTGAATACCAAAATGGTAGTACGTTTAGGATTTTGTCTTAAGCTAGTTCTGTGAATCGGGCCCTAAGAGTGGTGCTCTACAATGCTCTCACCAGTGTTTTGTCCAGAGAAGGACTCCTCAAAGCAGGATCCCAGGGGCAGATGGAGAGTTTGATAGATGGGCACTTGACCTCACTTGAGCCTCTTATTATGCCCTGCAGTCACCTTGTTTCCCAGCACTTGGATTGGAATGGCTTGTGCCTTTACCTTGGGTGTGTCAAGTGGCAGAAAGCGCCATGGTCTACACTGGGATGATAGCCCTTCTCAAAATTAGCACACAGTTCTCTGAGATGCTTCAGGGTTGGAGAGATAGGTAGCCTGAGAAGACCTGAATGACACTGAGAGCTAGGCCAAGATTCTGCAATCCAGGCTTTGCCTTGTGAGAAACCAAAAGGGCCTAGACTCATTGTTTCCCTTCATGAATGTTTATATGCGGACGATTCATATTTATTTCACAAGACTTGGATGGAGTGCATTCCCCTTAAAGGATCCAACATTTTTCCTTTTTTCTGGGGGAGAGTGCAACCCCGAGGCGTGACACAAAATTATAGTGCCTTCTGCAGAATGTGATGAGGGGCCCCTGAGTCACCCATATCTCATAAATATTTATTGGTCATGAAGGGTTGGGGGCCCCTCTACACCACAGTGTAAAACCTCAATAGCTGGCTGCATTATAAAACTCGTGGGGGTTTGTGTGTAAGAAAAAGCCTAAAGAAGAGGGGTGTTATAAATTGGGATTCTGGTTGAGGGGTTTAAACCCTACTCAAGCAGGAACCACAATCCTTTTCTGTGTGAATTCACAGGCAAACCCCAAATTAACCTGTGCTCAACCCTCTGGTAGTTTAACACAGAGCAGTACGGCTTATCACAGAGGCATTGTGTAAATTATTTATGCATCACTACAAATAGTAATAAAGTGAAAATACTAGACAAGAAAAATCCCAGACCGATTTAGAAAAATAGAGTAAGTATGAATAAATAATCAAGACCAAAACAACAAAAATCCAATCTTTAAAACCGGGTATATGCAAGTTCAAAGATTTATGTGAAAATAGCGCTAAAAAGTACCAAGCGCCAACTGTGCTTATCTGTTTGCGCTGGCCTAGGACACAATCACAAGTTCAAGCTGACCGCTATGGAGCGTGGGCCAACTACAGGTACCCAATGAGGCCCATTGAACAAGAGTAACTTAAAGCCTGGTTGCGAAGAGATGTGGAGTCCTGGGTCGAGGATGCACCATGCAGTAGAGATGATGTTAGGGCTGGGTTGGGATATGTGTCGCCCAGCGGCGGTTCCGACGGGCTGCATTGGGTGAGGCTTTGTCGTTTTGTAGAGGTGCATCACCTCTGATGGCTGAAGCTAAACCATGGTGTCTGGGAAGTTTTTGTAGCAGAGAAGATGAGTCCGCTCCGAGTGCGATGGGTCAGGCAGCAAAGGTGATGCTCCGGTTCTACAGGAGATGCCCTGTGGAAGAGATGCAGTGGTTCTTCTGGGTCCACAGATGGATTGGCAGGTCACCTTCAGGCCTACTTCCGAGGGTCGAGAACTTGGGTGGCACCACTTGGGAGGCAGAAGTCACACATGACAATCCAGGTGCTAAGTTCAAGGTTTTTGGAAGCCTTTTATGTCCCTGAGGCTTCTGGAGGCCAAAGTATGCAAAATGTGGCCTCACCCTCAAGACACTGGATATCTTATCTTGTTGTGACAAAGGTGCGGGATTGTTTAAACTTTTCCAATGCCCAGCTCGTGTGTAATCCACTTATATGCTACACTCGCTGTGTCATTCTTAAAAAGTGTGTAAAAATAAAAAAGTCACTACCATCCAGACAACCCACTATACATACAGTGAAAAATATGTGGGAGGAGAGAGAGAGTCCCTCGCGGTAGAACCGCCAATAGGGTTGCTGGTTGACAATTACCAGTATACCCAATTATCATCATAGGTAACTCTCTCTCTTATAGTGGAAAAGAAATGAGAAAAAAAGAAAGAAAAAGACTAAACAACAGATAACAGTGCTTTTTCTCCACTCAACTTCAGTTTGTGTGGGGGGCGGCCTCCTTTCTTTCCCCCTGGGCTCCCATTATATTGGCGCTTCTGGAGGCCAGCCATAGCCATTAGAGTCACTTTGGGGTCCTTAGTTTAGAGATGCATGTCCAGTCCTTCTTACCCTGGCAAGAGGGCAACAGGTCAGCAGGTCAGGGCAACAGCCCTTCAGAGCAGCAGTCCAGCAGAGTGGCAGTCCTTTCAGCAGCACAACAGTCCTTCCTGGTAGAGTCCAGAAGTGTACTGAAGAGTTGGGGTCTGACATCCGATATTTATACCTGGTGCCCACATTGGAGTCTAGAAAGCTTCTAGAGAGAGATTTTGAGGGAGGCTTAAGTGTCTGGCATCCCCGTCCCTCCTGTTCTGGTCCCAGCTTGTCTGGCGTCACAAAAGAACAGTGTCAAACCTTTTGTGAGAGTGCTCAGGCAAGTGCAAGTGTGGCAGGTGATAGCTCATCCTTCCTATTAACTCAGAGGGGCCCATCCTGTCAGTAGCTCATCTCACTGTCTGAGAGCACTACACAAAGACCAACTGCCAGCCAGCAACAAATAGTTAGGACAAGAAAAGGGAAACTTTCTGAAAGTGGAATTTTCGGAATAGTGATAAAAAATCAGATATTACCATTAAAGAGGGCTTTTAATTGCAATTCTTTAGACACCAAACTTGACCAGTCACCTGCTCCCAATTCGAAGTTATAGCTCATTAAATGTAATAAGGTAACCCAGTGTTATCCTATAGGAGAGGTAGGCCTTACAGTAGTAAAAAATGAACTTGGGAGTTTTTCACTACTAGGTGATGTCCTACATTTAAAATACACTGCACTGGGCTGTTCAAGGCCCACTCTAGGGGTGACTTTTTTGAATTAAAAAAGAAGTATTCGGCCTGGCAAAAAGTTTACTTTGCCACTTCGAAATATCAATTTAAAACTGCACACAGAGGCTGCAATGGTAGACCGGAGACATGTTTAAGGGGCTACTTAAGTGGGTGGCACAATAAATGCTGCAGGCCCACTAGTTTGCATTTAATTTACAGGTACTGAGCACATGTAGCACCACTTTACTAGGGACATATAAGTAAATTAAATAGGCCTATTGGGTGTAAAACAATTGTACCATGTTTAAAGGAGTAAGCACAAGAACTTTAGCACTGGTTCGCAGTGTTAAAGTGTGCAGAGTCCTAAAAGCCAACAAAAATGTGTTCAGAAAACAGGAAGGTGAAGGCAAAACGTTTGGGAATGACCCTGCAGAAAGGGCCAAGTCCAGCAAGGGGGATACAAAAGATAGAGGGAGATGGCATGGATGAGAGATTTGGAAGATATCAAAGTAGAGTTGGAGTCATGGATTGGTGGGAGGTGAAGCAGAATGAACGAAAGGCAGCACTGAATTTTGAGGCGGTATTGTGGGAGGGAGTGAACAGAAATGGATTCGACACTGATGTTGGTATACAACACAAAACATGCCATGTGTGCGGTCGCAGTCTGCTTGTTCTGGATCTGAGTTACACAGAGGAAGAACAAAAGTGAACAATAAAGGGAGTGGTATGTGTCTCTGCTTCCAGAGTGAGGGTCTCAAGGCGCTGGGGGCTGCTGATCCGTCTGGGTGTGGCTCTTCAGTTGAAGATTCTGGTCTTGAGGACCTTCCTGAATTGTGTCAACGACGCAGATTGCCTAAGGTGGAAGGGCTGGGTGTTCCAGGTCTTGGCGGCGAGGTAGGAGATGGATTTTGATCCGGTTCTGGTCTTGTGGATCCGTGGGACGGAGGCCAGGGCGAGTTGGGCGGAGCGGAGTTGTCTGCCGAGTGTGTGGAAGGCAAGGAGGTGGTTCAGATATTCTGGTCCTTCGTCGTGGAGAGCTTTGTAGGAATTTGTGAGGAGCTTGAAGGTGATTCTCTTGTTGAAATGGAGCCAGTGGTATTGTCGGAGGTGTTGTGTCACGTGGCTGTGGCTGCTGGATGTCAAGGACCAGTCTGGCTGGATGTACTGTAGTTTCCTGAGCTGTTTCTGGAGTGAAGCATCAAGTAGAGTGCATTGCCATAGTCCAGTCTACTGGTGATGAGTGCGTGGGTGACCGTCTTTCTGGATTCTGTGGGGAGCCATCTGAAATTCTTTTGAAGCAGAGCGTGTGGAAACAGGATGAGGATACTGCATTGATTTGGCGGTTCATTGAGAGCGAGGAGTCCAGTATGATGCCAAGGTTGCGTGCGTGGTCTGTAGGGTGGGGAGGGGTTCCTAGTGCGGCAGGCCACCAAGAGTCATCCCAGGCTGAGGGGGTGGGGTCCCAGGATGAGTACTTCGGTTTTGTCTGAGTTGAGCTAGAGGCAGCTGTCTTGCATCCAGGTAGTGACTGCCTTCATTCTGTTGTGAAAGTTGATTCTGGCGGTTGAGGGTTTGTTGATGAGGGAGATGATCAGCTGGGTGTCAACGTCGTAGGAGGCCATGTTGAGTCCGTGGCTTCTGATGATGGCTACGAGGGGAGCCATGTAGATGTTGAAGGGGGTGAGACTCAGGGAGGAGCCCGGGGGCAGTCTGCAGCTGTTTTTTGTGGGTTCTGAGAGGAACGGGGGTAGTCTCACTTGCTGTGTTCGGCCGGTCAGGAAGGAGTGGATCCAGTCCAATGCCTTATCGGACGATACCTGTCAGCCTTGGAGTCTTGTGATTAGGATGCGGCGGGAGACGGTGTTGAAGGCGGCCGAGAGGTCGATTAGAATGAGGACTGCGGTTTCTCCCCAGTCAAGGAGGGAGCGGATGTCGTCGGTGGCAGCAAGGAGGGCTATTTCCTCAGAAGATGATAAGCTCTCTTTCATCAACTTTCATCAACTTTCATCAGGAGTTGCAGAGAATAGAAGAGGGAGATTTTGAGGGAGGCTTAAGTGAGCGATGGAAGAAAGTACGGGATGACTAGAAGGTAGAGCACAGTGGATGGATTCTGGCAGTGAGCAAGTAACGAACGAACTGTCAATGGGAAAGAGAGTAGTGCATGAAGGGAGCAATGGCTGAAGGGGGAGGTCAGTAGAAGGATTTATGAAGGGAGAAGGGCTAAATTGTTGGAATACAACAAAAGAAGAGAGGGGAAGAGAGTGGATTTGATCAGTAAAGGGAGCGAGAATGGCAGTGAGGCGGAAATGGAGTGGTGGGAATGATATGCTGATCACATCTGAGTCACCCACAGAGCACTGTGTCAGACAGCACAATCTAATGTGTCAGTTCCATAAATGAGTTGCTTTGTAGGATTGAGAGCATCATATCTCTAGTGAGACCCATTCCCACCAGCAAGTGGATTTATCACATTGCTCAAGTACTCTGAGATATTGACCCATGTTCCCTCTTGCCGGGTACCCAAGGCATCCATTAATTCCCCATAAATACAACATGCTGCTATTCTATGTTGCTCATTACGCAGCCCGGTACTCCCAGCGGAACAATATGGCTGACAACATTAACTCACTGCAAGTGCTCGTGTCAGGCATTGACGATTCCTTTGCGCCTTATTGATTTAGAACAGTGCATTCTACTGCTTCAACATGCAGAATATATGATCAATTCATTTTACACATTTTTTATGAACGTAGGGCATTCATTTATGAGGAGGGATTGACAGTGCAAAGCATCTCCTCTGTGCATGATCTTCCTGTCAACTTTATGATGTGTTTCAAATTGAGTTTTACGAGATACAAAAATGTTAAGGACGTAATTTAACACAGGCTTATGTGAAATTCAGTCTTAAGACACAGGGATCTGTGAAATTGTGAGGTCGTAGTATGGGAGTGCTTGGTGACAATATTTTTTTCATCAAGGTAAGTGGATGTTGAGGTTAGGATAGAAAATACACACTTATACAGTAAAAGAATTGTAGTCAGTCATTTAAATAAACCAATATTTGGATCTTGAAATATCTTTTAAAGTGTTCTCAATTTTAAAAATGCCCCTAATCTGTCTACATTATGTTCATTGTAGGAAGCTGGCTTTCTATATTGTGTACCATAACGAGGTGCACTGTGTAGAGAGTCCAGGTATTCCTTACTAGTGCACAGGGGCTTGATTTAACAATCCCAAGGTGCTCTATTTGTGGTTGTGTTTGAGCAGCCTTAGGCTTATCAGAGGGGATTGTTAGGCATCTGTTGCATACAGAAACAATAAATGAGACACACTCAATAAGGAAATGTGACACCAATTTAGAAAGATAACCTATTGTCCACCTACAATAGGTTTCCTGGAATTGTTGTGGAAGAGGTCATGTGCAGCCTCCTCCCAGTGGGGAAGTTGACGCTGAGATAGCTGGACTCCTCTTTGAACAGTCCACAGTCTTATCTTTATCGGTGCAGTCCTTGACTGTGGTCCGAGGTGCCGCAAGGGCTCGTCCCACCTTGGGTACGAGGACAAAACAATGAAATGACAAAGTGATGTGTGCACCAGTCCGAAAAGTGAGAGAAAGCCCCATATTACTGAGCACAACTGTGTTTTTAATTACGAAAACACAATAGAATACTTATTCCATTAAATATGATTTGTAACACCTACCTCATTACTATTATGAGATAGGTCAAACTGAGAACACCTGCAATTTGGAATTTTGTGGACCAGCACATTCGTATATAGGTCGATTGGTAAAATACTGTGGGATTTGCAAAAAGTCGGTGCCTCAAGTTCAACCACTTTTTGCGAATCCTATCTTAGTTCATTTTGCCCCAGGGCCCTAAAGTGAGTAATATGTCTACTGGATTGGCCAAGCTCTCTTTGTTCCTTCAGAACAATGTGGGTGCTACCTTCTAAGATGTGGAAGGCAACCACTTGATTATTTTGAAACGCTATTGCCTTTTTGGTCCTGTGGCTCTTTTGGGGAGACATTTTCCTTCCCATCCTTTCTCTACCTTTGGTTGATCCAGGTTGGAGCGTAAGATTTTGGCTTTGGTTGAAACGCCTTCCTTTTTCCCATTTCACCTGTTACTGTGCTGAAGTTAGAGCACTGCAGCCGCGTCCGCCCATAGTGCTGGGGTCTTCCTGTTGTAGGGTTTGCTTGTGTGGGCTGATGTTTGCCTCTTGCTCAATGTTGATGATTTTTGATACTTTCACAAGTATTTAGGAAGTGAGAGGGAGTATTACTGAGTTCCCTTTACCCATTGTACTGATAGTCCTGGGTAACCCTTAATACAGATGACTCACCAGCATTCACTACATTCATGTGGGCGGACGTTATCTTCTTTCTGTATGGAGAGTGAATACCAGGAATTTGGAATCCAGCTTCTGTAAATGGGGCATGGAGTCTGGGCATGAATGTGCTGCCCTGGGGCTTTTTGGCTAGGCATAGATTATCTCTGGAGAAGAATCTGGAGGGAGCAGTAATGGGATAACCTGTACGACAGCTGTTATCATAAGTAACTTTCACTTTTCCAAATATATTTTCTAAAATCATTTTTCTTGTAAACAGGTATCCCTGTTTTCTCCACCGGTGCACCTCTTCAGCCGGCATCACTGGTTGTGTGTTTGATTAGTACTAAGAAGCAGACACTCTTATTAGTCCTCATATTGGGTGTACTCTAAGTTCACAATATAGATGTAGTAAACAGTGTTAAATTCTGGTTGTTGTTCCTGAACACCCTTTATCCCATAACCTCCACAAAATGAATCACATTCAGAAGCTGGCAGGGCAGAAAGTATATTCACTGCACCCTGTCACAACAGGGCAAACTGTACATAGAACAACAGCTTTATAGATAGCAGCGTGCAACCACACATAAAGTGAGCATCTAAACAGTAACTCAGAACACAAGCCCTAGTGGCTCATATACACGCTAGTGAGGTAACCGCATTCTCTGCGGCACCACTCCCCATTACCATTATAGCTGCGAGAAGTGCTCAACAGCGACTGGAGAAGGCAGTTAGTAAGTGGTGAAGCAGCAAGTGATATTGTAAACCTATGTCAGTCCACTTCTTCCCTGTCTGTTTTAGGTCCACCAAAGTACTGAACTCTGCCTATGGTCACCAATAGAGTAACTGTTGGTCGCTTCGCATCCAGGAGCCTCGCGAGGACATCAAGCTGTTGGGTCCCTCTGAGTTTGGTCCTTTCTGTTGGACTATGGCACCTGGTGTAACAGGATCTGACCACCCAGGGAGGCCATCAGACCCTTGCCACTCTTATTGAAACTGGCAGAGCAGGGGTCCCTTTTGGTTGCGCTACAGGCAGTGATCATGAGCGCTGAAACCTCACATCCTGAGGACTCCTCTCAACTAACACCAACTAGAAAACTCAACTCTGTAGTAAACTGCCATGCGCATTCAGCCAGCCATGCAGAAGAACGCTTCTCCTAATCCGCCCAACCATCCTGAAGCCCATTACATCATCAACTTTACATCACCCTTCCTTCCTGGAGAAGATACAGTGTTACAGCTTTCACAGGCATCACTCTTATGCACATTCACATACACCCGCAGGAAGGGTGGGTCTATATATCCTTTCTATCATCTGTTTGCTGTTATAATTAATAGCTTTTTGGGATTACTCAACAAAGTCCATGGAAACCCCTCAACTATGGATTGCTTTGGTGGTGCACAGAAAAGACTCACGCTTCAGCCATGCAAACTGCATTTTCTACTGAGTGTATTAGTCACGGTCTCTCTTCGTCAACATGCTTATAAAGTAGGCTATAAGTGTAACAAATCTCCAGTGTGGCGTTTGCTGTCTGGTGCAGCGCCAACGATAAACACTAATTATCCTTTGTTTCCCAGTTAGAGCAGGGCAGACCCATTGATCGCATACTGATTAGATCGGGCTATCCACACTTATTGTGAATTAATTAACTGGCGGGTTTGATACAGAAGCCTGGCATCAAAATAGCATAGGCTGTCGCTGAACACGTTGGGTGCTTGGCAGGCTTTGGGCAAAACACAGAGTTGTGTTTTATGCGTAAATTGGCTGGAAAAGCCACGTCTTTGCCGACTTGTCGCATATTCACTGAATGCTGCTGAAAGATTCTTCAATATTATTTGTCTACCCCAATATCAAATATAATGAGGTGTCTCAAAGTGATGCCCTTCATGGTGCACTGTTGTTATTGAGATGGTCATTACTAAGGTGGGATTTAACACACCATGACTTGTTTTCTGTGCAGTGCTTCATACCACACGTAAAGCATTGTAAAGTATGTGGTTTTACCATTAACAGTCTCTACAGGGTGGAAGGCTATGTTGACCTTGGCAGGATTCACGCTTGCGACTGACAGGTCACTCGTATCTCAGCAGCGGGTGTTTAACTCACAGTATTTTTAAGGAGTTCACTCGGCTAAAGGCCAATATGCTTATGTTCTTGAATACTGGGAATAGGCCAGATTAATTAAATGATCATTCACTAGCCCTCTTCTGCCATTTACATGTTATGGATTATTCTTGGCTAGACTTGTAGAAAAGGTGATCTACATTCAAATGCTAGAGTTAGTTGAAAAAAAATCACATCTTTTCTAATGTACTGGTTGGTTTCTGCTCTTGCCGAGGGACGGAATTTATACTTACTTCATGGAGCTGAGAACAGAGGCTGATTCTAGTGGAGTAACTGCGTGGATCCCACAAGACTTCTCTTCTGCATCTCGCACTGCCCATCACCCAACTATTGACCAGGCTCCTGAATGTGGCTATTAATGACAACGACCTTTAATGGATCTCATTAGCCTCACACACACAAAAAATTATAACGTCTGGCTACTGGTGTTCCAAAAAACTCCTCCATCTCACACCTTCTCTTCAACATCTACCTTATCCTTCTGACTGGATTGATTCCCCACCTTGGTCTCACTTGTTTTGATTACACGAATGACACGCAGCTCATGTTCAGGTTCCAGAACCTCGATGGCTCCATACCCTCTAGGATTGTACCCATCGTAATCAAAGCTACGATTGGATGACAGCTAAATACCTTAAACTCAATCCAAACAAAACAGAATACATCAGATTTAGAAGCTGACCACCAAAGCAAGAGCGCAAAGCCTTGAGTGCAGTTTTAAGAAAGATGGCTAAAGGAAGCATTATAGACACATACCTTTCTTTGGAACTCTTAAATACATTCCTTCATGAAATCTTTGTGAATATGCTCAGAACCTCTAAACAGATTTTCCAATATCTATATTTTCCTCAGAGTTCGAGCCATAGCCACTCTTGTACTGCCTCACCGGAAGTGTGCAGTTTGCCTAGAAGCACTTATATTTCTCGTAAACATTTTAAAGTGAGTGTAAAACTCAAATGTCTTAAATGCTGAGATCATATTATCCTATTCCTCTTGACTCTGAACTGCATACGTCGGGTTCTTTCCAGGTCCTATAATTAACGCACCGAGTGCTGCAATTAATCAAATCAAGATTCCACCATCAAAAAATTCAAATCCACTGCCTTAGACCCTGCCTCTGTCAACAAATGATGCTAGTCTAGCAAACATTTTTCTTTCAAAGCAACTTCTTTATCCAAGGCGGGAGTTTCTACCAACATTCATTCTAACCCAAGACTAGTTCTACCCCTACTGCCTTAATAGATCCGTGACATGGTGAGGATAAAAAGCAACTCTACATTTGACCTCTGTGGCATTAAAAAAGAAGTTGTTTCAATATAGGTTGAAGCGTGTGTGAGAATATGCATTGATTAAGAAAATGTCTATTATATATATATATATATATATATATATATATCATAGAAAAAGGGTCCAAAATTGAAGATGCACTCAGGACAGGCTGACTCCGACACCACAACAAAATCTTTATTGAGCTGGACCAGCAGCATTATCAGGAAATTCATATCACGCCCTACGCGTTTCGGAGCTTTGTGCTCCTTGTTCACAGGCTAAGTGAGGCGGCAAAACAAGCACCAGCGTCATCTGTTGTTTAAATACCGCCCTTGATGGGTTCATCAGACAGCCTCCTGGGATTTGTAGTGCTTGGAATCACTCCAATTGGATTTTGCCAGTCAAACATGATTAAATGTATATTAGGCAATTCCATGGGCCCCCTATAAGGTCCCCAGTCCATGTACTGCCCTCCTGTACCTCTGTGACGCTTGGCGTGAATCCGCAACCACAGTCCACATTTTCATCTTGTGGCGGTGCAACTACCCGACCTGGACAGGCCAGAATACATCATACAAAAAGAGCCCAAAATTTCCTGTTAATGCCTGTCCTGAGTGCATCTTCAATTTTAACTAAATGGCCTACAGTAATCATGACACGGTTCAAACAATAACGTTATAATTTGGTGTGTAAACCCTCTTCGATTCCGTGTGCCTGAGTAAGGTTTGTGCTCGAAACGTGTAGTGTTCAGCAGTACTGAGAGATAAATGCAGTATTGCGTATCGATTGCAACACATGCTAATAAAATCTTGAAAGTTCCTGAAACTCCAAAGCAATGAAGATATTTTGGGGGAAAATGCTCAATTTGCACTGTGAAAATATTAAAAAATGTTAGTGGAGGAGTGGGACAAACTTTTTAAGTTTGATTAATGAGCCTCCGTGATGGCCTTGGTTGTCCAAGAATGTGTGTGGTTGAAAAGAACCCTGATTTAGGGGTGTGTTCATTGTGACACCACCCCGAATTAGGAGTGTGTACTCTTATACATCAAGTGCAAGTCCTACTGTTTCCCATCCCATTCTTGAAGTGGAGCACCAGGAGCATGCAGCACATTGACTTTGGCAAGCACATCATTCGTGCCTAATGCAAGAATCATTTCTTCAACACAGCCTTCTCCTTTTCAACCAAGTTACAGGAGTGACAGTTCCCTGACAGGGTTTCAGGCTAACCCCATACTGGACCTTTACCCATAATCAATCTAAAAGGGAATCATTTACATAGTCAATAGTAAACCTTATTTATGCCTTGGCTCCAAGCCTCCTGAATCTCAATTGAATACCCCAGTAGCATGCTATCTTGAATGTTGATATTTGAGGTGCAGTGTTATTCGATTAATTGTGAGATTTCTGACCTGAAGGGAAACAACCATTACAACGCATGCGTTACAATGCATGCCATTACCCCGCATGTTGTTACAACGCGAAAGGCTTGCTGCAGGGGGTAGAAGGTGTTGGATTTAACTCCAACACGTTCCCTACTGTTGCACTCACTGGAGATGGAATAGTATTGACAGCAAGTCGGGGTAAAGGTATGCGTTGTAACGGCATGCAAGGTAATGGCATGCGTTGTAACGTCCTACAACCGATCTGAAGTATAAAAATATTGTTGGTGGCTTGTGTCATCCTTCTGAGGTCAGTGAAACTTTCTAAAATGTGAAATATGTGTGGTTCTTCCGAAAGGTATTGTAGTTCTGTTTCTCAGCACAGGTGTAGCATCCCTCTCGTCTGTGATGCTATCTTTTGGTTTGTATATCTATGTGTTCAACTCTCTTCTAACTGTGATAAAAGATAGAGACATCTGCTTGGTCCATTGCTGCTCTTACTGACAATGACATCACAGTGGAAAATAAGTGAATCAATTAATAACAGTATATATTTAACATGATTCATGATTTAAAAGCTCTCCTTGGTGATTACTGTAGAAGATTTTTATGTTTCAATTTATTGTGCATCATTAACAAGGTGCAGACTGCATTTTCACACTCGACTTCATGCGTATACACTGATATAGTTATGTGGCTTTTGAAACATATTTCCTTTTGATGTGTAGAAGTGAGTTTTTTTTATGTATGCTAACCAGGTCACAAATTAGATACAGGCACCATCTTGAAACTCATGCTTTCCCCCTCCCACCTTCTTGCCCCACATACTTTACAGTACCAGTCAGGGACACATGTATTGGTTTCCTCTCTTGTTATTCTGCTCCAAACATCTAACAAGGTCCTTCCGTTGGTTCACAGTCCCTAGCCATTCACATAACACGTTATTCTTCATGTATCTAGATTTGTTCTAGCATCTCCAGACAACATCAGCATAGAGGGTGCTGAAAATAGTCTATTTAGTGGGATATGATTAGGTGTTAAGGAAATGTAACATTTTTTTTTCATGTGCTTTGATTTTCTGATGAAATGTTACATTTGCTCACACCAATGTGAGTCTGCCGATTCAGTAATTTCATATTCAGAAATAGAAACATCTCGATTTTGGGAAGATGGGAGAGGTTTTAGAGAAGAGTTTTCTGTTCTTCTAGGGGTGCTGTCCGTTACTCTCTTGATTTTGCTGCCTACTTGCGACTTAAAATAATTCCTGTTTTTGCATTCTCTGTATAACCGTGCTTTGAGAGCCTTCATGTCATTGCCTCTGTACCGCTTTATTTTTTAATTCTGAAATAAAACCTTTTAATTTTGTTCATTGATCTAGTACTCGATTGCTCATTTACTTAATAAATTGTGTTTTCACTGTCTCTGATCCGGTAAATGTGGGAACTCTAGTTGAGGTAAATTTTGAGGTGTCTAAAATCTTTGCACTTCCCCTTCTCCCACACCAAAAGTGTAGAACAACCTCAATTGGGAAGTGTTGTTGACCACAACCCTTCTGTGTGCAGGCATTACCGATGGTACATGTCATGGTATGCACCAGGATTTAATTACATCCACTGCATGCTGTATGCTTATGTCCTGGTTTCTAGTACACAGGAACACCCACTTTTGTCTTTCAATGTTACAGGATTCTGGGCTTTCCTGTGGTTTGTCAGCTTCTGCTTCCTGGCTAACCAGTGGCAGCGTTCGGAGTCCAACGCCAGCACAGCGCAGGGAGGCGACGCAGCCAGGGCGGCCATCGCCTTCTCTTTCTTTTCCATCCTCTCCTGGGTAAGTACATTGTCTGATATGTCTAGCCTCTCCTGCAAGGAGACATTGGGAAGCAATGGGAGGGAGGGGGGCTAAGCCTTTCTACAAGGCGTACATGTCCCTTTCATCGATAAGTTGCATCTATATTATGGTGACTGCTCCTTTTTCAAATTGGTCAAAGAGAGAGAGATGGTGTGTATATATTGAGTTAAGTCCATGACACCACGTGCGAGTAATATTCTTGAACAAGAGACTTTTTTTGTCTGTGTGGGTGGCAAGACATCAGTTACTTTTTACTGTGGGGAGGTGTGGTGGAATGCTAAGAGTAGTTTGGGTGGGGGCAGGATACCAACAATGCTTTTTTAAATTTATTTGAATGTGAGTGGTTAGTTTGACCAGAGCGCGTTGACAGAAGGTAGCAGGGAGGGGACAGGTGTGTAGTACATGGCTTCCATATAACTCCTCCATTTGTGAACAGAAGGTTGAGTTAAAATGGAAGGGATACATAATATAAAATTGTAGATTGTGTAACTGTGGATAAAGGGTTAAAGGGGATGTCTTTGAATTTGGAGATAGTTGTAAGTGACATAATGGACAACTCATGCTTTGCTCTCTATTCAGTGTCACAGGGAACTCCTTGATAAAGAACATCCCTGTTGTTCATAGATTCCCACCTATAATTGTATGACCACTATTATAAGTGGGCCTTATGGGGCTGATGTATGTATGTATTATCATTTTTAGAGTCCAATGGTTACTCCAACGGAGTGTCCCCGTGCTGATCCCACTCTAACCAGTAACCTGAGCTACACTACCAAAAGAAGAGGCACACCATTAAAGTTGTCTGAAGAACCAAGTTTTTAGCTTCTTCCAAAAGATTATTTCAGACTGTTCCTGCCTCAGGTCTACCGGAAGTGAGTTCCACAATTTTGGCAAAAACTTTAAAAGATATTCTTTCCCTCATCGGGAGCCAATGCAGTCTTCTCAAGGCAGTGACCATAGAAGTGAATCTGGGGATGTTAAGCAACATCCTTGCCGTAATAGTCTGAACACGTTCCAGAGCTCTCATTTTACCTTGGGTAAACTCAAGGTAGAGCACATTACAATAGTCCAGTCTGGACACCAAGAGAGTGTGGACCACAGTTTTTTTTGTCTACATCAGACTGCAGTCCCAAGAACTTGTGCAGCATCTTTAAGATGCCAAAACAAGCCCCCGTAAGGTTGACAATCTGGTCATCAAATAACAGGTTATAGGCAAACCAAATTCCTGTCCCAACACATCCGGCCACTATGCTGGAGACCAGATGGAGTGCTGGTTCCCACAATCAGAACTTCTGTTTTTCCAGCATTTAAGTTTCAGACAACTGTGGTCCATGCATTCAGCCAGTTAAGCCTACCGCGCAGGTCCTAAAGTTGCCTGCAGAAAGTCCTTTATTCTGTGCTAGAGAGAGGCATAACTGGGTGTCATCGGCATAATACACGGTTTTGACACTAAAAGGATCCACCACATTCAACAGAGGATGCATATATAAATTAAACTGGATTGGACTAAGGAACGAACCCTTGGCACCCCCTAACGTAAGGATAAGATCTCCGAAGCAAAAGACTGATGGCTCACTTGAAAGGTACAGGTTTTGGAGGAAGTTGGCCACCCATGTTAAGGCTACACCTCTGACACCTACACCCCACAACCACTCAAGAAGAAAGCTGTGGGACACGGTGTCGAAGGCCACACTTAAGTCCAATAGGACCAATGCAGCTGTCCTGCCCTTATCAGCCATGAGTATCAGGGAGGCAGAAGCAAGCATCTGTGCTGATTCAGTGCTATAATGGGGCAAATTGAGTCTCTTGCAGAAGCTTTTTCCTCTCCATATGTTCCATCAATTGCTGGTTGACATGATTTTCTGCTATCTTCGAAAAAATTCGGAAGCAAAGCTATAGGTCTGAAATTTTCTCTTTTACCCGGATCTAAAGAAGGTTTTTTTAGAAGAAGAATAACTGTTGCATGTTTCCACTTAGAGGGAAACTGGCCAGTAGTAAAAAATTGATTGAGCAAGTCACGCAGAACAGGTAGAATTAGCTCCATGCCATAAGCCAGTCTAGTAGGTGGAGCACTGGCCAGGGGAGAGCCTAATTTGATTTTAAGAACAAAAGGATGAAGCTCTGCGATAGAGAGGGCATTTAACCTAAAAGAATCCCTCAAAGAGTTAGATGGCAAAGACCATTGGGATACGAGGCAGAGATTCTCTGGCTTCTACCAGAAATGACGTATAGATCATATCTATTTTGTCAGACACATTGATTACAAGTTTCTACTGAAATAGTGGCAACTGCAGAAACACACTCCAGAGAAGAAAGAGATATTCCTATCCTAAAGATCTCCTGTGGAGAGTCCCTTGGAGAGCTCGATCTTCTAGGCAACAAGCTGGCTTCAAGTATGCCGAATTACAGCATGGTAGTCTTGTAAAGACTTCTGATAAATATCTTTACCTGCAATATTATAGTTTTTCCTCAAAGGCGTTCAAGCTGTTTACAATATTTCTTCTTTAGATGTAGCTCCTCTATGTACCTCTCTGCTGAGGGGTTCAAACGAACTTAACGACCTTTTTTTCTGGAGCAATGTCATTCAAAGCCTTGCGGATCCAGGAATCCACCTGGAGATTAGCTAGATGGGTCTCTTCTTCAGCGAGGGACATTTGGATTGAAGGCTTGCAGTAATAGTAGAAGCAATAACCCCGAACCGGTTCCTAGTGTTAATGGTGCTGATCTACTACAAAAGGGGTGGTCAGAACATTCATAGAGACCAAAATGGGAAGAACATAATGAGGTATTTGCTAAAGCTACTATGTACCATTACCCATGTTCAGAATCAAACCAGAATTCACGCTACGCCTTTTTTGGGGCCTCTTCTCTCAATAAATGTAAGAAGGTTTGAACTGTTGAAATCTGTTAGGGGAATACAACAGGAGTGCAATGATCATTACAAAGTTTTGAACATTGAGCAAAAAATCCTGTTTCAATGTTATAGAAATTTCACCCGCTACTTGTAATCAGGGCGAGTATGATGTGAATCCACCGGGGTCTCCAGCGATGCCGATGGCTCAAAATCTCACCCCAAACAACAAAGCTTTACAAATGTAGGTGAACAACTTGTTACATCTAACTCAATCATTATTATTTTTAATTAAAATAAATACAGCCATGCAGTGGAATACCTAATACCAGCCCAAATTACCGCTCCAGTATCATTGATCACAACGCATCAGATCGACCTTCCCGGTGGACCCGCTTCTCATAGCTCCCATTAAGATGCAGTTGGTTTGGGGGACGAACACTGCACTTTAAGGCTCCAGCTCTTGGAGCACCCTGCTTTAGCGCTAAGTTGGAGTTTAGAAAATTAAACGCTTAGGGCTAGATGTAGGTAATTGTAAATTACCGATATGAAAATACCGAATTTTACCGATTCGGTATTTTCTAATCAGTAATTGCTATGTAGATAATAAATCGGTAAAAATTACCAAATCGTTAAGATTCGGTAATTACCAAATCGGTATTTACCGATTCGGTAATTGACATTCATACCTATGGGGCTTAGGCCCATAGGAATGAATGTCAATTACCGAATCGGTAAATACCGATTCGGTAAAATAGGGAAAGAGTCAAGGGTGGCAGGGAGTCACTTTGACACCCTGTTGCACCCCTGATTAGTGCTTGTGTGCACATGTGGCTCACATACATGCCCTAAGGGCATGTATGTCTGCCACATGGCACAGTTGAAAATGCATTGAATGCATTTTCTAAGGCATTCCTTATTTACCACCAACTAATAGTTGGTGGTAAATAACGAATGCTTAAAGCACATGAGCACTGTTTAAAGTGCTTCCTACATGCCATTTACCGAATCGGTAAATACCGAATCGGTAAATGATGATTCGGTAAACACCGAATCGGTAAATACCGATTCTGTATTTACCGAATCTGTAAATTGGCCCCCTACATAACAAAAGCCTATTACCGGTCGGTAACGGCCGATTTCGGCCGTTACCGACCGGTAATGACCTTCCTACATCCTACTTACAGAAACAGTAATAAGTCGCCCAGGCACAATATTTAGCTTTTGGCACACTCCACGTCCAGTAATTAAAAAAACATTTTTTGGCAAGGTGTGCCTTTCTGAGGCATCAGACCTACCCATGTCCTCCATCAAGTATAAAGATTTTGATCTGATTTAAAGTTTGGTAGCAGTTGAAAACTTTCCTTTTTTTGCAGAGAAAATGTAAAACAGGATGATCTTTTACTCACAGGTTTTCCTCTGCCATACAGAAAATTCCATAGGTGGGTTTGCCTCCGTACATAGCAATTATCACAAAATTGGAATGATTCCCATTACCACCAAAAATTAAATTAGTCTCTTTGACTCATTGCTAAATTTCTCTTGTTGCTCCTTCATTTCTTACCTCCCGCCTTGCATCACAAGTACTTTGAAGCAATTGGCTGCGTCAGGGCTAAGCAACAATAATAAACACAATGAAAAATAAACAGTCAAAAGAGAGTGAAATAGGAGTGGGTTGGAAAGGGCTGCCAGAATCTCTACTGGACATTTCATTTTCCACCTTGATGTGAAGGGTTTGTCCTAATTTTGCATAGTTTGTACTATGTGTTCTAGGATCTTCTATTAAACATTGCCTGTGTGCGTTTCTTTTAGATCTGGGTTCTGACAGCGCAGCTATCCAACAGACCTAATGCGTACAATTTACATAGAATGGACTTTAACTCTTTCCTTACCACAACCCTTCTTTTGACCAGCCTGTTCCAGCCTTTGGCTTGAGAATTATCTGTCTCCTCTTAGCTCAGCCCAGTGGAGTATTCATCTCTCACCAAGTGCTATTGGCTATTGAGGGTATCCCTCTGCCTCTATTTACATACTCGCATTATTCTATATAAGGTACTATTTTACAACTGTAATCCACTTTATTTGGAAATGAAACAGTAACAAGAGTTTATCTAAGGCACAGAAGCCTTCAGTATAGTCCACTTTTCATGTCTTGTTTTGATGTGATGCACTTATGCTGCAATAGTTAGCACTAATTAAACTCAGAACTGTTGGTTTAGCCAATGCTTGTTATGTTTTTCTCACTAAACGGTAGGCATGTTCCAGAGCAACATTTTCGAACGCCAGCAATGCAAGTCATACATTATAATAAACAGAAGATAAAGGTTTTCCACTTTTGAAGTGGGACCATTTGCTGGATAGAATGCCCTCCGCTGATGCATGTAATGTTGCGAACCGTCTGGAAGACAGTCAAAATATTTCCTATTTGCACCTGTTCTCTAGCTGTGTCGTCAGCCTATCCACAGTGGGATGTTTCTAAATAGAATTAGAATTTTATTTTAGGAAGGTCCCAGATAAAGACACCATCTGGCATCTTAACGTTGGGAAGGAGGGTTCAGAAATAGGCGGCTTGCAAGGGACTTCTGCTGGCGTAGTGTTCTCGGAAGGTGCATTTGTCAATGTTCTTTTCCAGGAGTTGCTAGCACCTGGTGGTCTAGGGGCTGTGAAAAGCAGGAACCCAGGCGCCTCGTGCGTAAAGCCAGGCCATCAAGAAAGGTTTTGTGTGCTCGATGCACTAGATAAGTGTGCACTGTGACACACAAAGGGGCTTATTTACAAGCCTTTTGCGCCACTTTTGCGTAATTTTAACATGGGAAAAGTGACATACGGTTGGCGCAAGGGGCTTGTAAATAAGCCTCAAAATATTTTACCAAGCATACTTTTGAAATCTGATGCACATTGTGCCCTAGACGTCGTTTGGGGGTTGCCAAGTGTAGAATCTGGAATCCCCGGCTTGGTCTTTACTACCTCTAGGCAGGGAGAGGTGGTAAAAAGGGGCTTAAAGAACCCTATTCATTTTCAGTAGTTTCCACTCCTTGTTCTGCCCCTAACGCCTCAGCAATAGGTACTTCCTCTTTGAGTGGCTAAGAGTTGACAAGGGGCCAAACCATTGATGTCATCAGCAGTCAAATGGTGCATGCAGCCACTATTGCTACCCGTGCCATTTTAATGCATCGGTATACATGCCGGTGCCACAAATGAGTAGGGGAGGTAGTAGGATAAGGGTTAGCCACATCACCTACCTACCCTAGTAACTACAAACTCCACAAAAGATATAAGAGCTGCTCTAGGGTTTGGCCGAAAGGTTTCTCCGTCACAAAAGTGACAGAGTACCCTCTACGCCAAACTGAAGGTCCTCTGTCTGATTTGCAGACGGGGGGATCTTTTTGTGTCATAGATGGAGGCTACTCTGTCTCTGCCAATAACATATTCCTTACTCCGTTGAGCCGTTGGAAGTTTGGCCATTTGACTGCCTGTCTGATTTAGAGTGAGTGGTCGAATCACCAGTTTTTACCTTCACATACCGCCATCAAAAACTTGGCGGTAGGTGAATGGAAAATCTTTCAAATGACCCCCAATCCCTCGTGGAAAACTTGCATGGTTGAGGGATCATTAGTCTTTTTCTTTTCAAAAAGAAAATCCTGCTTTGGAGTTTTGGTTTTGAAAATAAAAAAAACTCATTGGAAGTGTGACCATGGGAACCATCATGTTGATGGAGCCGTACAGCACACTTTCAATACATTGACAGGAACTGCCATGACTGTGGTTTCTGCCAGTCGTCAGAGATGTCCGCTAGGCGGCAAACATCTCTAAATTCAGAGTGGAGTTACTTCGAACCCTAGATCAGGCCCATAGTCAACAAAAGTAGAACAAAAGTGAGTTAGATACTTTGATCCAATATCCAGAAAGCCCCTACTAGAAACCACTATCATGCAGATGCATCAAAGAAAATACCGGGAGCAAACGGGCAGATTCCCAGAATCTGGCCGTTTGCTCCCGGTATTTTTGCATTTGCTCCCGGTATTTTTGCATTTGGGATGCATCATCCCAAATGCAGAAATCGTAATTTGAGGAATCTCTAAATAGCGATTCCTTAAATTGCTCTTGCATTTAAGGAATCCCAAAATGAGATTCCTTAAATGCAATGCATGAAACCCAAAAAAATAGCGAATTCGCTAATAGGGGGAGCAAATTACCATGAAGTTGAACTTCGTGGTAATTTGCTAAAACTTTGAAAAATGCACTTTTGTGCATTTTTCAAAGTTACATGTTGCGCACACACATGCCCTTAGGGCTTGTGTGTGTGTAACATTTGTGCACAGGTCCATTTCAGGGGTGCAACAGGGTGTCCTTTGGACACCCTGGCACCCTTGAAATAGCGGAACATTAGCGATTCTGTAATAGCTAATCGCTAATAAGGAATGGCTTTCCCATTCATTCCTAGGCCCATAGGAATGAATGGGAAAGCCATTCCTTATTAGCGATTAGCTATTATCCGAATTGCAAATAAGGAATCTGTAGGAATCGCTAATAACATTGCGATTCCTACATGCATCCCGTTTTGCGAGTCTTTAATAGCGATTCCTTAAAATAAGCTATTAAGGACTCGCAAAACATAACTTTGATGCATCTGCCAGTATGTGGTTTTAAAAAGACTCCCACATATTTTTGTGGCATGCTTCATCATTTAGTCCTTTTTCCAGAATGACCATGCCTCTGCATGGGCTCAACCTATAAGGGAGCTCTTTACATTTCCAGCCTTAGGGATATTGCAAAGAAAGTATGGTTGAAATTACCTAGGAAGCTGCCCAAATAATACCTTCATTGGTGAGGTCCTCTGGTAAGATTAAAAAATGGGGTGAAGCATAGAGATGATAATTATTCTGGCTCATATTGGATCAAAGTGTCTAACTCACTTTCATTCCACTTTTGTTGGCTATATGTTTTGTGCTTTTATAGGCACATCCTGTTGCACCATATTCTCATGCTAATTTAAGTTTAACTTACCAACTTGTGTGTCAGTGTCATTCAGAACTCTGCGCCGACCTGCAACATAACTTGTCTGTTTTTTTGTAGCAATAGTTAGTTCATTTCAAAATGTTTTTGTGTGACAGTACTCGAAATCCCCAAATAAAAACTCTCAGCTAATTGTTATTCATTAGTGGCCCATCTTTGTAATAAGTATTTGCGGATCAAGAGTTTCTTGCAGAAGATCTTGGAAAAACAATCCACTCCAGTGGAAACCTGTAAGCTTGTGATGTCATTACACAAACCAGTACATCATATTATTTTCAGAGAAATGAGGAGCTGTATTCTTTTCTTCTGAATGCATGCCTGTTTCTTTTCAGACATTTAATAGCCAAAGATGATTAGCTGAGTATTTGCTACGGAAGGTTTTTGAAATGTTTGAAACTATAGATTCTGTAAGGTTCCAATGATGTACTACACAAAGGTGTTTTGGCGCGTGGTCGTTCACAACACTCCTTTTAGTGCCTAATCGAGGTACTTTCTTTTGCTGATAAACTTTCCTCCGTGATTTACAGACCGCTGAGGTCTTTGAGCCAGATGAACTGAAGGACATTTTAGATTCCTCTGAGGCATCAGATCAGGATGCCAGCTTGAAGGGACATTGCACTGATGTCAGTCTTACAGCTCAACCGAATGCAAAACCAAAGAACAGACTGACCCAGAGATACTCAGCTAGGGAGGAACTTCACCAGGTGGTTAAAGCTGTCACCAAGGAAAGGGACAAGTCACACTACCCTCTGAAGTCTATGGTCACACGTGGTGGCCCTCCGGATCAATCTGAACTACATGTTTCCCGAACGGTTTCCCCATCATCCTCCCACAGTCCTGCCTGTTTCTTCTGTCCCTCGCCTGCTCCTTATTCAACACTGAAGTGTTCAGCTGGCTGCCTGGTTACCTCCCTGCATCAGACGTTTACTCCTGTTAGTAGAGTAGCTCTAAACCTACACATAGCAAACCACTGCTTATTATATCATTGACTATGAACGGCATGACACATTTTATTTAAAAGATGAAAGTTCTACACTGTCTTAAAACTAAAAAGGCAGACGGAACCCTTTGTATTTGGGTGGCATCCCATTTGGGATGCACAGCTAGGGCCCTTAATACTAACTCCCTGGATGTTCAGTGCGTGCTGTTGGAATGGTCGAACCGTACACAACTCGCGCTGATAAATGTATACTCCAGACCGGTGGGCATAACAAGGTCATCGCCCACCTTTGATGAGCTCTCCCTATTTTTGCCCACATTACCTAAGGGTGCTAGGATTCTGCTGGGGGGAGATTTTAATTGTCAGTTTGAGCCGCTAACTCTGGCTATGGAGGGAGCACTTCTGGAGGAGGATGACCAGTGGGGAATTCCGCAACTAGTTGGCCCTCCAGCTAAGCCATGGACTCCCCTAGCAACACAAATTCTGGCACTTACTCTCAATAATTCTTTGAGGGCTTGTAATGGCCGATTTAGGAGTGACATCCCTTCACAACCTACTTTTAATAAATCCGGGCAGGAGTCCCACTTGGATTACATCCTTGTTCAGACCTTGGACTGGAACAAGGTCTCTGACTTTGAAGTAGTCCAAAGAAGAGACAGCGACCACAACGCGCTGATTCTCTCGCTGGTTTCGCCCAGTGGTCCTACGGATGATCAGCCGGTTGAGGCACCCCCAGATCATAATCTAATTTTAACTAACGATAGGCGTAGAGTTCGATGGACTAAGCTCCTGGATAACCCTGCCCATATCTCCGAGCTTTATGCACGGATCCTTCCTACATTCGAATGTGTAGGGGCCCTTATTAATCAATCCTCTTCAGAAGATCTATTCCCCAAGTTGAGTACCCTCCATATGGATTTGGTGGATACCCTTGTGGAACTTTTAAATCCAATTGCGAGGAAAGGGCCCCGTAGGGGGCAAAGACCTCCATGGTTTAATTCAGCTTGCAGGAAGGCAAAGGTCAAACTGCTCGCTGCATTGAAGCACCCCAGGGATACGGAGATAATTAAGGCGAGGAGGGCGGAGCTGAGGCAAGCCATCCACCTTGCAAAGGTGGATTGGGATTATTCCAATTGGGAAAATATGTTGGCCTCCCTTCAGGCTAGAGACGCTCGTAAATGTTGGCAGATAGTGAGAACAGGGTCTGCAGAGCCGACTCAAGCTGTGGAGGCCAACATAGCGGCTTCGGTGTGGGAAGATCACTTCCATAGTCTTTACGAAGAGGTTGGCCCGGGCCTGCACAAGCCCCAAGTTGGGTCACTATCTGAATATCTTTTATTCCCTGGTGGGTTAACTGCGCAAGTTTCAAATTTGGGAGGCGCTGAACCATTGCTATTTTCACTAGGGGAGGTCTTTGACGCAATATCCAAACTCTCATCAGGAAAAGCCCCCGGATTAGATAAAATCCCGGGTGATCTATTTAAGCAGGGGAGAGGGGTTGGCCTAACGGCTAAGGCGCTCGACCTCGGAAACTTGGTTCGAGTCTCGGTAACGACGCCAAAAACCCCCTGGGATTCTGGGCAAATCACTTAATCTCCCCGTGCCTAAAAAAAATGAAAGTGTGTCCTCATGTAACGTAACTGGTGCTATGTAAAGCGCTCTGATAACTGATTCGGTTCGGTTCAAGTTCGCGCTATATAAAACTCTAAAAAAAAAAAAAAAAAAAGCACCAACCTGGGGTTTGGGCTCCCTATTTGTTAGTAGTTTTTAATGCAATCCTTGGGGGAATGGCGGTCCCCAGTACTTGGCTGGGAGCAGAGATTGTACCTATCTTCAAGAAGGGCTCTCCTCTGCTCCCAGCCAACTACAGGCCAATCAGCCTCATTGATGTTTCACAAAAAGTTTTTGCGAGGCTGATCCTCGACCGCCTGCAGGAATGGATGACGGACCACTCAATTTTAAGCACATTCCAGGCGGGGTTTAGGAGTAAGGTGTCAACCACGGATCAAATCTTTCGGATGGCCCTTCTCTTTTGGAAGACGGTGCGGGTGGAAGGGGGTACATTGTATACCGTCTTTGTCGACCTCCGCGCAGCGTTTGACCTGGTTCCGCGGAGCAAACTTTGGACGGTACTTGCCAAACTTGGCATCCCCCCCGCTCTCCTAGACATCATTGTTCGCTTACATACACATAATTATGCACAGGTTAGGTGCGGGAGGATGGGTTGCCTCTCTAAAAGATTTCTCGTTGGCAGAGGGGTAAGGCAGGGCTGTGTATTAGCACCGACCCTGTTCTGCCTCTTTGTCAACGGGGTAATCGATTTTTTAAATAATGTCACCAACACAGATGCTCCTAGGCTCGGCGGCAGCAGGGTGCCCGCAATTATGTTTGCGGATGACACCCTGCTGCTGTCGAAATCCCCTATGGGGATTCAGCGCATCCTGGAGGGGTTTGAGGCATTCTGTGGAGAGCATGGTCTCGAAATAAACGCCATGAAAACAAAGTATATGATCTTCAATCCCCCTAAAAAAACACAACCTAATCCATCTATAGGCCGGAATAGATTAGAAAGAGTCTTTACGTTTGAGTACCTGGGCGTGACCATCAATGATAAACTGGAATGGGGTGATCACCAGGCTAAGTCCCAGCTCAGATTGGCTCAACTAACAGGGGGAATAATTCGGCTAGTAAATTCCAACAGATCTTCTGTCAGGCCGCTAGCCGCCTCGTTGGAGATCTATAGACTCCAGGCCAGAGGAGCGATCCTCCACGGTAGTGAACTCTGGGGATATGCATGTAAAAAAGAGTTGGTCATTCTAGAAAACAAGTTTCTTAGACAACTCCTAAAATTACCGGTAAGTACACCACTGCTGCCTCTTAGGCTGGACCTGGGCCTGAAGCCCTTGGACGAAGTGGTGGGTGTAAAACCTCTAACTTTTTGGAGAAGATTGTGGTCCACTCCTGAGTTAGCCAATTATAGGCAGGAATTGCAGGAAGTTCTTGCTCTTCCTGCTACAGAGAACATCCCGTGGTTCAAATACATAAAAACTGAATCTGCCCGGCTGGGCCTACCGTCCCTGTGGAGTGATCCTGAAGTGGCATGCCAGGCTTTGTCCCGTAAACATCTGGTGGCAACCTTTTATGCATTTAACCTGGCATCCCATACACAGGGTACACGTCCAGACTCTTTGGCTAACATTTTTCTCAGGGTGAAAGACTCCTATAAGTTTGAGTCAGTCTTCGATGATATCTTTCCAAATCTGGCCAGGAAGTTATATCTCCAATGGCGGTACAGTACTCTTCCGCTAAGAGCATTTACCAGTAAATGGAAGCAGCAGTCCCTGGAAAACTGTCCTGGTTGCAATTGTAGGCTCGAAGATGAACTGCATCTAGTCTTCTTTGTCCCGCCTACACTGCGGCCAGAAGGTTTTGGGTAATCCCTTTATGTAAAAATTTAGGGTTTCGTAAATGCCCTGAGGCCTTCAGAATTCTCAAAACTGACTTATCAAAAGCAACTGTTTTCACAATGGCTAAATTTCTAGAAGCAGCATGGCACAAGAGATTGCTCTTAATTCCCAGGGTACTATATTTCTGAGCCTCTGTATGTGCTATTTTGTGCAAAAATTCTGTGTTAGGTTACTATATAGTAGTGGTTTACTGGATTGTTATATAGAATAGGTGACGCATTCTCCCTTTGTACTTATGTGCTATTTCGCTATTGATGTAACAATGATGTTGATTCTGTTTGTATCAATTTTATGCTTACCTTTTATGGCAAAAATGCCGAAATAAAGATTAATGAATGAAAAAGGCAGATGTAGCCATTGTTTAGGAGGCACGCCTCTCCCTCACCAAATCAGAAAAGCTTAGGTAGGGTTGGGTAAGCAGGGTGGTAAATAGGTGGTGTTTAGCCGCCACCTGCACAAAAAAGTGTGACGTGGTGATCCTCCATTGGAAGTCTCTCCTGTATACAATGATCAATACTTGGTCAGTCCCAGACGGCAGGTATGTTTTTTTTAAAGCTAAGGAATGCTGTAAGGACTTAGATTCTGAGGTCAGTTTCTACTCCAGACTGCAATAGATTGGGATTCCTTTCTTGCCTGTCCAGACTCTTTCAAATTTGACAAAACCTAGGGTGTTGTGGGAGGAGACTGGAACTGGCTGCTAACCTAGTTTTTGACAGATCTGGAATTATAAACAAATGTAATCACTCTAACAGACCCATTTTGTGTGTTTTAATGTCCACCTTATGCTGACTGAATGACCAATCATAGTCTAGTAGAGCCCTCTGACAAATATTCATGCATCTTTCCCCTATACATAGCAGGGCATCATTTACTGACTACTTTGAAGTACATGGTCCTTTTTTACAGTTCATTTCTGACTGTGGCATACTTGCAAGAGGTATTTAGATCATTCCCGTTTATTAGTGGACATTGATGTGGACACATATCATGCATACTGGAGGACAAAAGGCAGTCAAGGATAGACCCTGAAGGCAAAAGAACCCTAGATTTGCATGTGAGTGTGAATAATGAAAATTAAAAACTGCCCTGGTGTTTTGGATGGCAGGTAAGGTGACCTGGTGTGGCCTGTTAATGTGTGACTCGCAAATTCGAATGAAGGAGTCACAATTTTACCAATCTAGATTGGAGGGCTCTATCACAATCCCTAACCACTGAGTTCAAACATGACCCATCACCTGACCTTTGACTTACATTTATGTGCTTTTATGACTGTATTATATAGCAGCCGAATAAAGCTTTCCTTGACTTGACATTAGAAACTGAAAAATGTGCTATTAACATGCTTTTTACCTCGGCCGCAGAGAAAGCATTGATAAAGATGAAATGGAAATACTAAAAAAGAGGTCAGACATCTTGTTTTCTAAATTCAACATGGGAAGCACAACTATCTATATCCCCTATCTGAAACAGTTCAGGGTACCTACTGACACATTCAGTGGTCATCTCTGAGACCTTGCCTTCCTTCTATTTTTCTTTTCAGTTTTATATAGCACACTCTGAACCCAAAGGTATTGGGCACTTTACATAAGCACCAGTTATGTTACACAAGGACACATTCATTTTTGGTAGACACAAAGAGATTAAGTGATTTGCCCAGAATCACAAGATGTTGAGCTGACACTGAGGCTCGAACCTGGTTTTCCAGCTCCAAAGTCAGCAACTCAGGCCATTAGGCTGATTGAATCACGTGGAAATTATGTTTTGGGGCCGTTTAACTGCCCTGTTTGAATGCTGAAAAGTGGGCTTCCTAGAGGGTTAGATCACTAGCCACAGCCCTTTCTGATATTCCTAGTGTAGATCTCCTAATAAAGAACAGTTCCCTGGTGAATTCTGTAAATTCTGCACGACTCAACTGGTCCCAATATTATATGATACTTTCAGGCTGAGAAGTCCGTCTCTTTATGCGCAATCTCTAATGAGGGCATCATGCACCAGGAAGGCAAACACCAGACGGAATGCGGGAGCTATTGACTAGCTCATTGTTCGATGCTTATTTGAAGATTGTAGCTAAGATCTTGGTGTCTATACAAGAGGGCATCAGAAATTGACCGCTCCTCTGGGAATCATCGGAGAACTCTGATGCATCTGCTGTGAAGAGCCGAGGGCCTGAAGGAAGACCATCTCCCTTGATGGCGAAAAGGCTGTTGACTGAGTTGAATGGGGATGAATTTTCCGAATGATGAATAGATTTTGCTTTGGAAAAGATTTCATCTCCAACGGTAAATGTCTGTATTCTTGCCTGACAATGCAGCTGTGAAGATATTTTGTCCTGCCTTATATTGAAGAGGCATGAGAGAAAGTGAATCCCTGATGCCACTTTGCTCCCTGCTTACACTGGCTTCCTCTGTCCACAACAATCTGGAATTTGACCCACATCCTTAGTCCTGCTGAACCTGCTAAGTCCTACCGACATGGTGATTATTCACTCATGACTATCTCTGCCCCAATACCTCCTTATTGGCTTTAATACCCTTCTCACAATTCTCTGGGTGCAAAATTAACTGGAAAAAGTTTGAGAAAACCTGCCATGCCAGCTTCATAACAGGTGAATTCTAAAAGGCCAGTAGTATTTGGGAATTCTCATCAACTGAGGACTTCATAGAAAGGTTGTGGGCAATTTTGTCCCCTGATGGCTAAGACCCAAGATGAATTTGCCAAGCGCACACTGCTGCACCAGTCAATGTGTATGGGTGGTGAGGATGGTGGCATTTCATAGATTTATTAGGTCTTCCACGGCTGATTTATCAGTCAATACTAACCTGAATTTACTCTAATATCAATTTGCTTGTATGCGGAGGATTGAAACCCTTACTTATCCCTGATAAACTTCATAGGCCAGCAGGACCTTTAGAGCTTTTCTTGCCACATTTGAGATCTTAATATTTGGCTCATCAATAGTCACAGCTGGCTTACTTGATGTCCAAGACAAAGCATAGTTGGTTGATATTAAGAGCAATCTACTTCCGAGCAAGCAAGGGCTGACTATGCTGTGCAGCAGCAATTCTCTACTGACCATGTTCATCAATCCTGTTCTTAATGTCAGTGTGTAAACAGCTTTAGGTTGACGAATGGCTACATTTGTGTACCGCTCTTTGATGAATCCCATAGGGTTCACTATGGCTGTTGCAAATCTCCTTTGCCAGAACGCTTACAGTTAGTCTGTCCCTGAAAGCAACTTAACCAAGTGCATAGGTTTCTTTATTCATTGGTGACACTATCACAAGCAAATCACAACCCCCAAAGCTGAGTGCCTGCCAAGGCTCCCAGATCCAAATGCATTTAATTAGTGTGTCTCCTTTTAGGACCTTGTCGCTATGATTGTGCCTACTTTACGTATGAATATTACCTCCTTTTTGCAGTATCTCCCCATCCATCCCATTCAGGCTGTCTGGTACGGAAGTGTGTTTATACACCCATAAGCATTACCAGGTGACCTGCTTTATGGTTCTGCTGTCTGTTTTTATCTTGCGTAATGTTTTGCCACTGTCTTACAAGCCCCTTAAAAACATAAGATGGTATGCATTACCTGTTGTCAGTCTGTACTCTGTAATATTGATTACTATTGTATTTATGGATGTATAACTGGCACTGTTAATAAAAAATTGATGAAACGAAGGTTACATCAAACCTCTGAATTTCAAAATGTGCATGTATTTGGTGCGCGTTCTCGAAGTGCTTTTCGAATGATTTAGAAAAAATAATGTCTGTATTCTATTGTGACATATTCAAATATGCTACAGATATGCACAATCATTTTCAAGCTCTTAACCCCCATACATGACTTTGGACGCCTGTGCCATAGGTGCAACCAAACTTGGGGGAGGGGCGTTGGAGACCCAGGGTACAGGATTATTCACAAACATCACCTCATCCTTGTTGGTCTCCCTCAGCTTTCTGATAGCCATGGTCTTCAGTTTGTCTCTGGAGGCTAAGTCCTGCTTTGGTGATTCAGTGGTGCTGACCTCTGTACAAGCAGATCGCTTTGATCCTTATGGAACTCCCTCTCATGCAAGAGATCAAGGCTTGTGGGTCCTAATATGGACCCTGATACAGAGTGTGATGGTAAAAGTCAGTGGAGGCAGAAGAGTTACATTCCACTAGAAAGCATTTCGCAGCTGCGGTGAGGGCACTGCATGCCCGTTCGGTAGGACCTCGACTTCACTCCTAGGCAATGCAGTCGCGTATGCTTCAGTGGCATCATCTGCTCGTCCAAAGAAACATTGCATCTTTGGAGAGATACCAGCTGAGACATAGACATATTTGCGCCTAGTGAAAGCATCACTCTGCACTATTGATATCCAAGACTCTTGACAATATGTACAGTGCAACCAAAAAAAGAGTACAGTCTGGAAATCATCCTGACCATTAAGTGGTAGTAAATAAGTGTGTTTGAAGGGAATGATACTTTGCTCCCAAATTAAGTATACAATGTTATCCTATCCTTTTGTAAAACGCTATATACATCAAGTGTATTGCCGTGATCTACTTTCCTTAACACATTTTGAACTATCCCTCAACCTATTGTAACGTCCTCCACAAACCACTCCTTTGAACATATTGTTTGTAAATATCAGAAATAAACAAAAATCATACAGACACGACCAGGCCTGGGAACAGAACTGGTTATTATCTCAGCCACTCAGGACCTTCAAATGATTGTTGCCAGCGGTGGTTCTGCGGTAGCGGGGTAACCCGGCAATCCTCAATTTTATTACCAGACTTGCAATCAGAAGGAATTTTGGGACCCAACTCAATGCCAAGTTTAAGAGCCTGTGGACCATGACTATGATTGTGTTTGGTTAACATTACAATGACTTTTGTAGTGTTATGTGTTTCATCTGCTGTAATTATCTGTTAATGTCGGTTGTACCGAGGTAGCTAGAAGGGCAGCTGGAGGAGTCCTGTTAGCTGATGGGGTACTCAAATAAGGACTCACTTGTTTGGATAATTCCTGGCCTGTGTGGTGGTCACCTCTTCATTTTTCTTTCTGACCCAACTTAGTGCCAAGCACAAGAGTTTTGCATGATGGATTGGTACAGTGCCTTCTTCTGTTATACAGCTTAAAGATCAGCTGACTGTTGAAGTCTGCGCTCTCCCCGGGCCGTTAATCCTAAAAAAGCTCCCATAATTTCAGGAGAGCCCAAGGTATTCCATCTTTCTAATGACCCCAACATGGCTGTATCAGTTCTGGCACTTGGAGCTCCTACACATACACCATCAATATGTCATTAGACTCCTTTAGACAATTCCAGGTTATTTATCCGCCCTTTAAGTGCCTCAAGTTCAGGCTGCACTGTTCCCTTGGGAGCAGAGTCAAGACTGATTTGCATATGGCTGGGTCCAAACTGGAATGGCATGGCAAGAAAAAATGATTGATTTAACCCAGATCTTTGACTGGGGGTGATTGTTTGATTTGTTCAGCTTAAGTGGGATCGGTATGCCCAGACACGGGTCCCGTGCTAGCTATGCCATCAGAATCAGGCTAGCCTGGCTGATGAGGGGTGATACACTGAAACCAGTCTCAGGATGCTTGTTTCCAGTCCGGGGAGGACCCGGCCTGGCAGTTTGGGCTGGACTGTTCCCATGGGGAGCAGCGTCAAGACTGATTTGCTTATGGCTGGGTCTAAACTGGCATGGCATGGCGGGCAAAAAAACAATGGATTTAGGCCCAGATCTCTGTGCTGGAGTGAATGTTTGACATTGTTCAAAATTTCGACCGTCAATTGTTTTTTTTTCAATTTGAGTCTGGGCCTCTCTTTGGACAGCGCCTGTGAGAGATACTTCATGGGGGGTCAGTAAAATTGGAAATTACTGAGATCTTGTCTGAACGTTGGCAAGAACAACCAACCACCAAACATTCTGTGTGTATGTTTAATATCCTTTTCTGGATATTTAACCAACCTGTACTTCTTTGATACACACAAGGCCTATTTGGTAGCACTTGGCACCAACAGAAACAAGCCAGAAGACTCAAACAAGGGAATTCAGTGCCATCTGATTGGTCTCTCATCTTTTCTCCCGTGGTAAGACTTCCTTCAAAAAGGTGATTTGTGATCCAATTCTCTCCTGTCTATTTGACAAGTGTTGAAGCTTAAGCCTCCTTGAAGCTCAGATTGCCCCCAAGGAAGATGAGCTTTCTTTTTGGCCATCACCTCTGCACAGATTATTAGTTAGCATGTATTCTTTATTCCCCCCAAAGTCGACAACATTGTTCATCAAGCCGACATTGTCCTATAGCGTAGTCAATCTTATTAGGGAAAGATATATTCTGTACCGTTTCTTTTTCCCTCGGTCCTCCTCAGGTGAAAAAGTGTTGTCCAATATCAATGTGAGGAAACTCTGGCCTACTACAGTAATTTGTGAGATTCCACAGTAGAAAATACCTGGCTTTACCGCAGTGCAATAGTAATCCACACCTACATGTTAAATGGCTGTGCTATATGCTTTTCACAGTAAATAAGTTGGGCCTACTCTTTTTGCCGTAACTTTTCACAAAACACAGATCAGACACATCATACATATGACATCAAGCATAACGCTTCCCAAACAACCTGTAACAGATCTATAAGCCTAATCATTGGGTTGGCGGCATAACTAATTTAGGCCTACTGTATTGAGCATAAGCTTTCCCACAAGACAACCATTGGGCATAGAATCATAAAATTGCAAAAATGTACTACATTACTGCTGGCCAAACAATATTAACCCCTCCTAAAAGAGCATAACACGAATTACCACAATGCAAATCTTCAACACCCAGGAGTTTGGCAGAGTGGTAATCAGACTGGCGCTAAAGCTCTTTCCCAATAGTGTAATCTGTGAGATTCAAAACAGTGAAATACTTTTGTGCAGTTTGTCACACAGCCTACTCCCTCTGTCATAACCTTTTCCTAGTGAACAAACAGATCATCTCACATATGGCATCATTGACTTGTCACGGTAACCAGTTCAAACTACTGTATTGACCATATACTTTCCAACAAGACTTAAAGTGCAGTGCAAGCACTATTTGTCAGGGGAGGCAGACATCTTCTACACAATCAAATGATTTGGTAAAGGAAATCCTCATTTAGGTGAAGCACACTCTCCTCTCTTGTTTCTCATCAAAGAATGTTTATTTCGGATATAACAATTGATAAAACACAATACAACAAGTTACAAAGTTCAAAGTTAGAAATATAAAAACAATTAATATAGTTCAAAGCAATAAATACCAGCCAATGACATTCAAGTGCCAGTGCCTTAATCATAGGAGTAACACGTAGGAACCAGAACCAGAACAGCACAGAGTACTAAAAAATGTCTGTAAGTAATAACAAAGGAACCACTAAAAGTATTAAAAACAGCATCCAGCAAAGATAAAGGTGGAGTACACCTATAATAAACAAAGCTAATATCAATAAAAAGAAGAAAACAAAATATACCATTAAGGCATACTAATGCTTCATCGCTTTAGCAATAGGGATACGAATAAGCCAAGCAGCATGCAAAAATGTTGTAATTGCAACAAAAATCACCTTTCTAGAGTTAGAGTGTAGAGTGCGTAGTGCAGGCGCATAGTGATGGAAACCCACAAGTTTACACACAGTTTTTGCCCATTTTTTGCGTGTCCTAGCATAGGTAGGGCAAAAAAGGCAAAATAATGAAGTTTCTTCTGCTAGGTTACAAGAAGGGCACTTGGCAAACTACAATACCTCACGCCCCATTTCTCAGAAAAACTATTCACCGGCAGATCCCCGTACCTCCATTTTAAATAAAGTTGCAATGGGGTAGATCCTGGGAGGATATCAAAGAACAATTCATAGGCAGGGGAGATCTTTATATCTAAGAAAAGGTCTGTCAGGCTCCTCGCTTTAACACATTTCAGTTCCCTCAGCCACAGATGCTCCTTTAATCCATCTTTAATCAAGGAGAGAGGAACGAGCTTGGCTGTGTCCAGATTATCCTAAAAAGATGGCAGGCCTAGCTCATACAGCACAGACTTAATGCAGGCAAACCAGGCAATCTTCTCACAACCCGGAGATTTTAGAAGTGCCTTAATCAATACTGTATAGGTTTCCAACTCATCTGTGGACCAAAGTCTATACCAATACATCATAGATCAAGACATGGTGTGGTGATTGATTGGGCGGATGCACGTGTGCAAAAGTTGGGGAGACTGGGGGCGCTCTGTGAGAGATTAAGGATACTCCTCACAAATCTTATTTTCTTTTTTACAAATGTCATCGATCCTAGCGTGTTCCCACAATTCTGCACCATAAAAAGCTGTACTTTTTGCTTTAAGATTATAGATCTCCACCACTGGTACAAGAGAGAATACATGGGCTTTCTTGCACAATTTGAGCACATCACCAGCTTCTTGTTGGAGCTTCAATGCACACTTTCTGGTATGCATAAACCAGTTCATTCTGTGGGTTGTTAGACAATCCCCCAGATAAAGAAACTCCTGCATTTGTTCAAGAAGGACACCTTTCACCAAGATTTTTTCTCTGATAGTTTTGTAGGGGTTAAACGCCTTAAATTTAGTTGAATTGACGTTGAACTCAAGGCCTCTGGCGCTGCAAAAATTCAAAAAGCAATCAACAACTGACTGCAGGCCACGCTGGGTTTTGGAGATTAAAAGCATGCCATCTGCAAAAAGCAACCTCAAAATTTTGTGAGGGCCTAGTTTAGGTGCGTAATTTCCAGGAAAGTCAAGGACTTGAAATAAATCATTGATATAAAGCGTTAACAGTGTCGTGGCGAGCACACAGCTTTCTGTCTACCCTTCCCATAACTTCTAAGCTCTGAATAACCTCTTGCTTCTTATATTTCTCCTTCTCTAGGCCATCTCTTAAGACACTATGGGGCGTATGTACAAGTCCCTATCACCACGGAAACATCACTTTTAGTGATGTTTCCGTGGCGTTAGGAGCTTCGCCTTATTTTTAACGCTGCATTGTAAATACGGCCCCCTTTCACAGTATGCTTAGCGTGAAAGGGGTGGGCTGTGGGTGTTGCGGTGGGCGTTCCACCGCAACACCCATTAGTTTTTGACGCTGCCCCCTATGGACAAGTGCAGCGTAAACATGGGGCAGCACCAAAAATTAAGAAAGCGTAAAACCTGGTCTCAAACAGGCGCAGCGAGGAGAACTGTTTTATTTCGCCTCGTTTTTGCTTTTTCCATGTGTGCTGCCTTGTGCAGCACACATGGAAAAAGCAAAACGCCTTGTATTGTTTATGTATAGGAAGGTGACCCTTCCTGCACATAAACAACCCTTAAAAGAAAATTACATTTTTTTATTTCCATGTGTGCTGCATGAAGCAGCACACATGAAAGTGACAGAATGGCATTCCTAGGATTGTTTATGTGCAAGAACGGTCACCTTCCTACATATAAACAATCCTCCCCTGCACACAGACATCCTTGCATTATTGTACAAGGGTGCCTACGTTGGCGCTACACTGCTAAATGTAGCACCATCGCAGGGGGAAACGCAAGGCTGCACCATATCCTCATTAATATGGTGCAGCCTTGCGTTTCTGAAGTGGTGGAGTGAGGCGTTAAGCCATCGCCGCTAACGCCGCACTCTGCCTAATCCTTGTACATATCCCCCTTATCTTTGACCTAGACAAATGCCTCTTACCATCCCTCTTAAAATTATTCACTTCTCTGTGTTAAATTCACCTGTTTTGTTCTAATTCGCTAACTTTGTACAAAATTCTGTGAACTTCCCGGAATCATGATGATCGGAAATGATTTAAACTTACTCCTCAATGTGAAAATAGATTCAGTTTATTAATTACTGAGTAGGCAGGTGAAATGTGTTAAACAAATAAACCACTACAACAACATTTGCCTGCAAGTGTTGAAAGGCAGATTTATTATTTACGTGTAAAGCACTTAAGATTGTCAATATCTTGCAAGTTTCAAAAGACAAATGTTTGTTTTACTTTTGAGGCACATAGGATCGTCAATATCTTGCTTTTGTTGAAGGGCAGATTTTTAAATGACGTTTGGAGCACATAGGATATTCAATGGCTTGCAAGGGTTAGATCATTCCACTGAGGTACAGCCAGATATTAGAACAGAGGGCCTTTTCCAGTTTTCCTGATGTTGAATGTTGCACATGGCATGGTATAGCGGGTCTTGGCAAAAAAGCGGGCTGAGGCCAATAATGACACAAAGGACCGCACAAAATATGTCAGACCTTGTACCAATACAAAATGTTCAAAATGTGTTCAATATACCATACCAGGCTTTCTGACGTCCACCCAACACCGTAGCTCAGTGGTTCCGACCACAGTATTACGATGTGACTGCCCATAGGGCGGTCGCATACCTCCATTTGTCAATGAAAGCTTGTGGGGCGGGCGGAAAAGGCCTGCCGCACAAGCTTCCATTGACAAATGGAGATTTGTAAACATCCCTACACCGGGTGGCAGGCACGGCCCCCAGGCCAATTTCTTAGGGTAAGGGGGCCCTGCTAGGGGCCCCCAATGTCACTTTACGGCAGCTTTTCCATGTCGGAAAGGCCGACATGGAATGGCTGTCGGAAACCAACATCATAATTCGGTGGCGGAGTCACCGTCATTAAGGGATTATGCGGTCTGTCTGATGCACCGATGGGCTCCTTGAGCCTGTTGGAACCACGTTGGAATCCCCCCACAGGTTTAACTCAGACCGCCGTCATCCTAATTCGGCGGTCAGACTGTAAACCTACCATGTCGGGCGGAAAGCCTCCGACCACTGGTTGGAGGCTTTCCGCCCTACATCGTAATTAGGCCCTTCGTTTTTTGTGTTTTTAGGTTTTAGAAACCTATAGAGCCAGTTGGAAGAGCTGCTAGATGCCTAACGAGTCATCAGGGCTAGGGATATGCCCCTGGTCTGAAAGCCACAAGCGCTGGATGTGACCGATAGAATTCTTACAGTTAGATACTCGGTTGTACAAAATGTTCTGGTTGGCGCACAGGCTTTAAGTGTTCGGTTTGTGCTATTGTATCGTGCTCCTGTGGTATCACTCTCTCCCCCTTGGAGTGTTGTACATGAAGAATTTGAAGCGTCCTCTGTGTAGGGGACGACCCACTGGGCACAACTTTTTACCGCTTATATGCATGTAACATTTGAAAAAAATGTTTGATCCAATCAAGGTGAAATTTTCATATGTTGTATATTTATTCGAAGATAATTGTTGTCACTAACTTCATAATTAAATTCGTATTGACAGTATTCACATAATTTTATAATCCATAACTTCTTTCAAAAAACTTTCCCGATGCATTTCGTGCACTTAGTGCACTTCTTCAGGGGAATCTAAACGTAAAAGATCAAATGAACTCAGTATGAGGATAGGATCCTATAGTGCATGTAGATAAACATTTTCCAATTTAAACATTTTTTTTATAAGAATGCAATCTGTTATCAAAAATAAAGACTTAAGGGGTTCAAATAATGATCAGCATAACGGGCAAGGATAAAGGTATGAATTACCAAAGTGTGATGAGTTACCAAAGTGAAATGTAAAGGACATGATAGATAGTTAACCGATATACGTGAGATCACATAAACGCGTGCATTTACTCTGTTAAGTACATCGCGCTGTAACGCGATTGAGAATGTGCATAAAAAAGTGCTAGAGTCAGGTTTCTTACCGTTAAATCATGCAAATGGAGTGCTAAAAGGTGTCTCTCGTGCTCTGACCGGGTTCCGAAAACGAGCTCGCAGTTCATCCGTGATGGGTATGTTTGGAGATAAATATAGGACTAAAGGGTGATGATTCAAAGTGGGCGCCATCTTGAAGTGGTGGAATGCATGCATTAGTGTGTTTAAACGGGTATCTGTGTTGATTCGCAATAAGAACTATCTTAAAGGGTGACAAAATACTCGTGTCAAATCTCTTACTTATAATTCATGAGTAAAGAACGCTAGCTGGTGTCTTCCGTATTATGGCGGGGTTCCATAATGGAACCTGCAGTTCATCCGTGATGAGTGTGGTAGGAAATCAGTATAAGACTAAAGGGTCATGATTCAAAGTGAACGCCATCTTAAAATGGTAAAATGCGTGCATTAAAGTGTTGAATCACCCTTTAAGATAGTTCTTATAGCGAATCAACACAGATACCCGTTTAAACACACTAATGCATGCATTCCACCACTTCAAGATGGCGCCCACTTTGAATCATCACCCTTTAGTCCTATATTTATCTCCAAACATACCCATCACGGATGAACTGCGGGCTCGTTTTCGGAACCCGGTCAGAACACGAGAGACACCTTTTAGCACTCCATTTGCATGATTTAACGGTAAGAAACCTGACTCGAGCACTTTTTTATGCACATTCTCAATCGCGTTACAGCGCGATGTACTTAACAGAGTAAATGCACGCGTTTATGTGATCTCACGTATATCGGTTAACTATCTATCATGTCCTTTACATTTCACTTTGGTAACTCATCACACTTTGGTAATTCATACCTTTATCCTTGCCCGTTATGCTGATCATTATTTGAACCCCTTAAGTCTTTATTTTTGATAACAGATTGCATTCTTGTAAAAAAAAATGTTTAAATTGGAAAATGTTTATCTACATGCACTATAGGATCCTATCCTCATACTGACTTCATTTGATCTTTTACCTTTAGATTCCCCTGAAAAGTGCACTAAGTGCACGAAATGCATCAGGAACGTTTTTTGAAAGAAGTTATGGATTATAAAATTATGTGAATACTGTCAATACGAATTTAATTATGAAGTTAATGACAACAATTATCTTCGATTAAATATACAACATATGAAAATTTCACCTTGATTGGATCAAACATTTTTTTCAAATGTTACACGCATATAAGCGGTAAAAAGTTGTGCCCAGTGGGTCGTCCCCTACACAAAGGACGCTTCACATTCTTCAGATACTCGGTTGTGCCTGGGCTTTTGATGTTTAATCTATGCAAGACCATCTCCCTATCGCTGGAATTCAGATAAGTCGTTACTTTAGCTGGAGTCAGAGGGAGATCTAATTATCAGAATGATTGATATGTCTTCATAATTCATGAAAGAGCATCCACATGACTGGAGAATAGCACCGAAGGGGCAGGGATACTCATAAAAAAAGTAAGGATAGGGCCAAACCTTGTGGTACTCCACAAGAACTTCCTAAAGATCTGGATACTAACAAAAGGAGATGACACTGTATTCTGTCCAAGAGGAACAATCCCTATAAGGTGATATCTCTTATTCTCCATTCGTCAAGTTGGGTTCACAGAATGGCATGACTGACCGTCTGTAGGTCCTGCAGGACCAGGGAACTGATGTCGCCATCTTGTTAGGCTGCAACAGTCCTCCAGTCCTTGGTCTGGGCAGATCCCCTTCCTGAAGCGGCTCAAGAACAGCTATGGCATCATTCAAAGATTGCATTGAATGTATTACCACCTTTTACCACACTTAGCTCAGTTAGTTCCAGTTCACACAAAGTAATTTACTTGGAAATGCAGATTTTAAACACTGGCTAATTGTTTTCAGTATATATTTTTATCCACTGTGATTAACACTTTCATTTTTTTGTGATGCATTCATGTGAAAAGTGCCTTTTGTTTTAACTGCTTTTGTTTCAGAATCCTTTTATGTACACACAGGAAGGTTTCTGTGGTTACTTGTTGCACTTTTACTAACGTGTCAGAAAATGGTGCAAATGTTGCCCACTTTACAAATTTGTAACTTTGGAATCCAAGTTCACCGTGCAGAATAACTTCTTCTTGAATGGCTACCCAAATCCAGCAATCTCGGTTAAATGCCATACTTTGTACAGCCACACTCTAAAATGTGTGGGTTCTGCTGCAACTTAAAGGATGGAGATATGTAAATTAAGTGCTGTGATCTGTATTCTTCTCAATGGTTTGGTATTCTGATTGAGTTGGGTATTTTGATAGGCATTGCAGTGATTCTGCTTCATAGGACCTTGAATTACAATAGGTAGGATGCTCCATTTTGCCTTTCTCATTAGATTTTCTTCTCTCCTTTTCCCTTCAGGTTGGCCTCGCGATCAAGGCAATGCAGAGATACCGCCTGGGCACCGATATGAGTCTCTTTGCTACAGATACTTTTGACACCACTGGCACCTCAGGTTACCCCGGATACCCAACTGGCAGCGGCGTGGAGACCACCGAAACATACCAGAGCCCACCCTTTACTGAAACACTGGACACAAGCCCAAAAGGCTACCAGTTGCCCGCCTACTAAAGGACAGAGTTCACGAAAGGTCGTGGACGCGAGAGATGAAGTGTATTTATGATGCAGTGCAGTTTACTGGATGGTTACAAGTGTATTAAGTGCTATTCCCTTCATGTGGCAAATGGGTTCTGAGTTCCTTGCAGTTAGTTAGTTAAACAGTGAACTCTGTTCAGTGGTATTGGTTTCCTGTATGTCAACCTGTGGAGGATTATTTTTTAAACTCGGTGTTCCCTCTAGGCATTAAGGAAATGGATAATTGCCGGCAAATGAAATAAGAAGGCATTTGGTCTTGAAGGATCACTCAACTTTCTTCGAACGGTACTGCGAGATCTGCGATTTTCTCTGTACAGCGCCATAGGGAAATAAGGATATTTCCTCGGAGACCTACCGCCTACATTCCTTATTCTCAAATTGTGGTCTTCCCTTTGACACTCCCGTGTCCTGAGACTTCGCAAAAGATCAATCTGTCTCTTCACACCAGACACATCATACAATCTTGGAATACAAAATAGTATCACATTCTAGAATTGGAAGCTTGTTTTGATGCAGCACTTGGTGTCCTTGCTTGATGAGGTGTGGCACTTTATATTTAGATATTAGATGATATTATTACCCAGGTCAGTTGAGTTAAGTTTGAAGTGCTTCCCCCGTGAGTTCAACGCAGACTCCGCAATTGATGCGCTAATCCTCAGCTATTTTCAGCTAGAATATGCATCAGTAAGAGAGTCAGTCATCAAGTATATTCCTGGCATTAAATTGCAAGAGAAATTGAAATTTGTGGCACTTTTCTCTTGAATTCCGAGTGGGTCCCAAATACATATATTGATACTTTCAATGTGAATATAAAAAAAACTTTTAATTTAAAAGATTTTCTGGTGTGAAATATGCTGTATATTGAAAACATACTTAACTAAAGATACCACTTTGAAAGTCTCAGTCTCTGTATTGGCCATGGTCTGACTCTTAATGAGGAGTATTCATTGAAACTAACATTTTGGGAAATCACAAATGTTAAATGTTAATAGACTTGGAAAGGTGTCCATAGTTTGGTATCTGAGCATTTAAGACAAGGGTGGACCGGCATACTTTATTTTAATAATAAATATTGAGACTGGCCAAAGTTGTGCCAATGCTAAATTTTTTCCCTGAGTGATGATGGAAGGAGTATAGGTTGCCATTGCTGAAACACCCCTTTAAGTCTGCTGTATGTAATTTACATCAGGAGAGAGACGTGTTATAGAGATTCTGCTCCTGACTCTGGAACCGACGTGGGTTTTAATGCCTGTTCTACTTCTTAATAAATATTTTGTGATTCTGGGAAAATCACCATATGAACATGTGGCCTAGTTCTGCCCTGTATCAACGTTAGGACCACGGAGAAACCGGTTCGAAAATAGTTTTAGGTGCTATTAGGATGATGATTTCTTTGCACAGCCACCTCAACTAGAATAGAAGTCATACACCAAAAATGTGTTTTTCCAACTTTGTATAGTATCCGTATACAGTACAGGTGTTGTCTCAGAATGATCATCTTAATACGATCAGTCACTAAGATCGGATGACACACACAATTCCACATCAGACATCCAAGGCGTACTAAAGGATTTCATGTAAAAACAAATTCTATTAGCTACTTTTAGAAAAAACAGCTCATGTATGTGTGTTGCAATAAGGTCTTGTGAGACAGGTGCCAGGGGTTAGGATTTGAGAGCCAAAGCGCCCTTCTTCAGGTCTTTAAAGCCGCAGGCACTGCTTGACGAATGCTGGGGTTACACAACTGGAGCGCCAATATTTTGGCCAATGTCTGCACATCTCAGCAGACGCAGGTGGTACCCACATGTCTTTTCTAAACCTAGCCAATCACTGAGTGGCCTAGTTAGTGAGTAACACATTTATCCAGATAATTGAAATATCCAAAATGATGTTATATGAGGGAGGCAAAAGTGTCTTCTAAGTGGACACTACTGCACTTTTGTCTTTCTTTAAAAGGGCAGGCTAATTGCAAAACATGCAGTCCATTATTGTATATTAAAAAATCTACGCCGCTCCCTATGGACAACCATAAATACCGATGGTATGGGGAGCCCATCCTGAGTGCTGCACAGGAAGTAGAAAAGTTCTCCAAAGATTTCCTTTGCAGGTTCTTCATTGTGCTGTTTGCCCACTACGCACAACCAATGGCTAAAATGCATCACATAAGCTCACCTTTCCAACAGCAGCAGAATCAAAACAGGTACAAGAGAGACATCTGCGGATCAAAAATTACATGTAAAATATACATCCTCAAGCGCGTAACAGGAAATGATTGATCTATGGCTGCAAGAACCAAGCACGTTTTGAGGTGGTAAATTTAAACCCAAAGCAATACTGCACTTTGAGGGAACACTGGCACTTTCAGTAGCACAGAGACCTAAGTTAAAGTGTAATCAATTTAACAGTTTTGCTTAAATTGATTGTATCTATGGGATAATGTTTGTTGAGTACTTTGTATCCTTTTCTCTCTAATTTATTTACTGTATCTATCTATCTATATATATAACGGTTTAAAACCCCTTTTCTGTAATGATAGAGGACCAAGTGATGTGTGAATGCTAGAATCAGTTCAGATCTGTGCTGTAAAATGTCTCTAATAATACAACAGGAATGTAACCACAGGATTCCGACAATGTATTACTTCACTGGATCACGGCAGAGATTTGTAAACTTTCTATATTATGTCTTCACCAGATCGGCCACTGCACAGTGTTGGTCACAATGGACGTGTCTTTCGAATGTCATCTTGATTGGTACACTACTATTCTGTCCTTGTCCACGTACTTGCTTGTGAGTGAGTAGATTTTAATTACGTGGCTCCTCTCTGTAGAAGTTGCCAGAGGAGATATCGTAGGACATGTGAAAATGAGTTGGATCTCTGCTTTCGATTGTACTTGACAATGCTCTACGCAACGTGTGGTAGCCACCTTTGTGCTCCTATGCTTTTTCTCTTCTCCCTAGCTTGCTCTCCTGGCTCTTAGAAGACAAAAAAATTGGATGGATTATGAGACGCTATCGCACCAACGTCCTCCCACTCTTCAGACTTCATCTGTCCCGTGTACACTTCCCTTGGCCACTTCCCCCACCCTCCACCCATTCCAGGGCTTGTTGTAGTTGTAGGGAGTTATAGCATTCACTTGAGGCTAGTGCAAGAAGGTTTGCCGCCTTTGGTTAAAAAAACACTTGCAGCACAAAAGCAACATTTGTTGCTTGTAGCGTAATGTGGTGTTAGCTTGCCGACAGACGGCAAAGGCTTAGATGGCATAGGCTTGCCATATATCATGCCTTGTTACAGCAATGACTGTATTTCACTAACATCCAAGCAGAACTCTTGTGCTCCTCAGAACTTCACCCATACTTTGCAGTGCTTCTTTTTTTAACTCCTTAAACACTGCTCAGCATCCATATATCCGCATTGCCATGTTGGTGGTTATGTACGCGAATGCATTATATTATGACAGTGTTGTATCCCATCTCAACAGTGCCTTGTTTGCCATTAGTAACAGTGTGGCACATTTTACTCCATTGGTAGAGAATGCAGGATCCATCTCTGCAGGTTTTTGCTAACCACCCACCAAAAATGTAATTCTTCCTCCGTAATAATATGTGAAAAAAAATGATATTCCACCCGAATGTTCTTACGGTTCGAGGAACGTTGCATGACTTGCAAAAACTACAACAATTTAGCAATGCATGGACAACTTGAAGGTTCTTTGTCACTGAAGAGAACATCTTCATCAGTCACTTGCAGCAACGTCAATCATGAGTCGTTTCGATGATTCTACTGAGGGGGGGGTAACAAGCTTGATGCATTTCTTACCAGTGCATTAATGTTGGCTAGCCGTGATGAACAATTCAAGTATACAGGGCAGCGTGTCTAAAATATATGACCAGGAGGGCCAGATCCACACCAAATATTTCGGATAAGCACACACTATGCAGATGTGTTTCATATAGCTCCATTATATCTTAATTTGTCTGTTGTGGATAGCTAGATAGTGTGGCTTGGAGCTAGCACCCCTGGACCTACCTTGGTCACCCGATTTTAGGGTTCATTGCAAACTCTTCACTTGAGAGGTCTCACATGGGTTTAGCTGCCACATTGCTAGAATTGGATTGTAAGTTGGTCTATGCACAATGTTCTCCATGAACCAATGTAAAAAGATGCATCAACTTATTTGCCCTACAATATGTTTGCCAATAGTTTTGTCCATGCACATTAATTTGCCCATGCGCTGTGTGATGTTTTCGTTGGTTGTTATGATGGATTTCTGTAGTTCATGTGCTGCACTGATATCATTCATGCCACCACTTGCCAATAGAGACAAAGCCAATGAGGTTTAGTTTATTGTGACACATTTCAAAACATGCATGCACCTTAGATGTGGTGAGTGTGATGCTTTGTAGATTTTGTAAAAATAAATATTTGTATCACCCATTTGGCGAATGATATCCAATAATATTGATGCCGTGGATGCCTAGGACGCCATCTATCACCTCAAAAATAGGCGTTTGATATTAACACGATTTAAGGCATTGGAAACATTCTATTTCACCCATAATTGTATTTTTTGCAGCCACCCAGAATTCTGGTGTTTTTTTTTGTTCTGAGAATATCACCATAGGGTTTTTTTTGGTTGAGCCTGTTATAGTGCTACAGATTTGAATGCAATTAGTTAGATGGGATGGAGAACACAAAATGTGCCCCTCCCCAGTGGTTATAAAAATGGCTATCCTGGTGGAGTTAAATCTTACCATTGAGGTACAAAGTGAAAAGCCTGCTTTTTCCAATTAGGGTTACTGAGGTGGGTCCTTCACATTTTGACAGTCAGCCCCACGTGTCCATTTGTCCATCGCTTCATCTCCTGTCAACCACATTACAGGAATACTACTTCTCTGTTTCCGCCGAGCTGGACTTTCTCAAGCTTGTCCGAAACACGTCAAGTATGCCCCTGAATCACATTTCTTCAGGCTTATGCTAACTCATTGGCTTGCAGTCCACGAGTGCATTATGTGTTATACATAGAGCACACATAACGGCTTTAACAAAGTTCCTGGTGAGTTAAATTACTCAGACCTTCCGTTTCAGAGTCTGAGCTCCTGCTCTGTAAAATTGTTGGTGTTCCGACCTTCTGTCAACCAAGACATCCCAAGACCAGTACGAAGACCTCTCTATGAGTGCCGGTGGCATACCTCCGGAATTCTCTGCCACTCGTGTTTGTAATGTGATTACAGATCAAGCCTGGATCGTATAGTCCATCTTCAGTTTTTACAAAGCAACAAGACTCCACACCAAGGGTTAGAGCTCTTCGAAACAGGCAATTCACGTCATATAACCAAAATAGACATTTCCAGAGAACAGCCGTATTGTTTCTTCATACAGGTCATTGGTCTAGGGCAGGGTTCTCCAAAGCTGGTCCTGGAGGGCCGGTTCCATGGCAGATTTTTAAGAAAACTAACTACATTTATATAAATGGGAATATGCAAACAAATCTGGCATGGACCGACTTTGGCGAACTCTGGTCTAGGGTGTAGGTGGGAGAGGTTTGCATCTCAAAACCATATTTTGTAGCGGTTATCAAAGAAGCCCCAGGCTCTATGGACTGTTGGATGGATAGCCTTTTGCGTCACCTGGCTGGTGCCTTTTGTAGCAGACGATGCCCACTTTATCTCGTGGACTCACCTTTGCGACTGTCTAATTAGGAATGATGCAGCCCCCACTTTGTTCTGCTGCTCATTACATTAAAAGTCCATCTGCATCATTTGGACATGCTTAACATCCCCTATCGTCATTTGACTTGAATTCAACATTCGCCACGCGTAGCAGGGTGGCCACGGTTCCAATGCCACAAAGACTCTGGAGCCTTGCGACATACCTGCATGACCTCTCCAAGTGGTCATTGCATCTACTCTTACGCCTTGAAGCTTATGAATGATTTACCGTGGCACAGGCAATGTGTGTGGTTGTGCTGTTTTTCGCCTTCTACCACTGTAAACTTTGGATGCAAAGAGGAAACCTGCATAGCTCCAATTCTCAGACAAATTGCCCAGTGGCTGATACAATCGTGAGCAAGAAGGACATATTAAGGGCCAAAATACAACGGGAGAGCAAATCCTGAGTTGCAATTGTGCATCCGCTATGTACTGTTTGCACTGTGCTCTACTTAATAGATGCACAACAGACCCCAGATTCCAATTTGCACTCCTAACAAGGGAGAACCAAGTGCAAATGGTACATTTCCAAGTAGGCAGGCCGAGAAACAGCCAATTTGCACTACTTGCCTTCGCACTTCACACATGGTATGATCTGGTGAAAATCTCAGGGGCCACTATACCCCTGATGTGTGATCCCATGACAGGCTAAACTCCTTTTTTGGTCACATACTCCTGTTTGAACATGAAACAAAATAAGAGACTCGCCTTTAATCAGTGTCGACTTCTATTATTCTGCGCCCAGATGACCCTTGACCCCAAGCAAATCACTTCTGGAAGCTGGGAGCCCCCACCTCATCAATTTATATGACTTGAAACCTCAAACAAAACACAAAAAACTGACAAAGAAATAAACATCAAAGAAGTACAAACATTTTATTTAGCGCACAAACAAAATTCAAAATTGTAATCTGAATGGGAAAGTTGGACCTTTTTTGAAAATGTACTTTCATTTCTAAAAGATGAAGTGATAGGCTAGGCTATAGCAAATTACTTTGTTTTTGTTGTTCTAATGCATGCTCTTCTTTTGTCAATACTTACCAGTGCTTTGATTGAGGCCAGCAATTGTCCCTAGTAAACTCTGTTCCTTGTACTTGCGGTGCTCACACAAATCAAGGTGTTACCAACTCACTTTGTAGGCTCAAGTCTCAAATGCCATCATATTCACAGAGCGTTTTATTACGTTCACATTATCTTTTTATGTATATTTATATACACTTTATTCATTTGCTAAAATTTCATTTTATAAACATTGGTGAACCGCCTGAGTAGCTGTCACAGACCCCCAGGGGTCCTGTCTAGTGGCGGGTCTGGTGGATTACTGGACTAATGTGTCCACTTTAGGGGCTTGTGTTTGACCTCATGGTCCCAGGTTAAAATCCTGGTGGGTCCACTCAGCCTTTCATCCTTCTAAGGTCGATAAAATGAGTACTATTGATTTGGTTAACACTAAACATCTGTTATTCAGCGCCAAGTTGCCCATGGGTGAACGTGCGCTTTACAAATGCACATTATGCTATGTTTATGTAATTTGCCTGATTTACATATGTTACACATAGGAATACCAGGAAATAATCCTCTTGCCCATTATGTGCCATGGGGTTAATTTGTCATTAGGATGGCTGTGGGTCCGATCCCACAGCCGTTTCCTCTGGCACCTCACATTACATCCCCTTCGAATGAAATAGTTGGTAGAGGAGAGGATCGTCTTGGGCAACGCAAAGCATTTTTGCCAGTGCAGCCCGTCAACTTCTGGCACAAAGTTGCTTCTGTCCCAGAAAGTTGATCACTGGTGCATCTTGCCCTTCTTTGAGTTGCACACCATAGATGAGTGCAGCCAGCGCCTTAATTAAAAAAGTATTGAAAAAAATATATATATTTGGAACAAAAATAAACAACTTTGGCTTGGCATAATTTACCTTAGCTTAGATTTACTAGTCTGATAGCAGTTATGCTTGGGTGCTAGAGCCAAGTCGTGGAAATGGTAAGTTATAATACTCAAATTTCAAACTTCTTTTCCAAACTGTTTAAATGAACATTTCAAACTAAATGTTTTCAAACTAAAATGTTCAAACTATGTAAAACTATTTGCCCAAGACCTGCCTAAACCTAACTTGCCACCTGTTTGCAAACTAAATCGTTGAACGAGTAAAGTGACCAAGCACCACCCAACCAGTCGACTAACTCATGCTAATACATTAAACCCGCGCTCATTTTTAGGTTAGTTTTTGACATATTTGCCATTGTTGTGCCCCCTTTTTCTGCACTGCATGCCTCTCTCACCTCCTCATAATGATTGTGTTCTACGTAGATTTGTTGGAAGTACACACTTTGTTGTATTTGAGCTCCTTTTAGCCACTATGCAGTGCCATTGAGGACATCCTAGTTGTAATCTTCTATGCCCAGTGCAGGCCAGCACAGCTGCAAATGTGGTAGACACATGGACAGCAGTACAGAAGCTTAGAAGAATTGATCAAGTTTCAGAGTTTACTTACCACCATCAAATCTAGCCACCTTGAACTGTCCTTTGAGCTTCAGTTCTTCCAATTATGCCTGGGCAGAGTTCTGCTCCGTGGAACTCCACGAAGTGCCGAAAAGATTCCACAGCGCTCTGCAGAGTTCCACGAGTGGCGAAGTGTGGTAAGTCGCACTGCTTGCACTGACTTTTAGCACCTGGAGTTTGTCCCGCTCTGTAAAGCCAGATCAAAAAGCACTAAGTGTCGCGCCAGAGGGCGGTGCTTCTTTCTGCTGCTCGAGTAGATAATTTTCGTGAACAACAGCTTCCTCAATGTAAGCAGCAGTTTTTTTAACCAGAGCAGTCGCGACTGCCTACGTTGAGAAATCGCGCCTGGATGAGGTCTATCGCACGATTTTTCTCACTGCGCTCAGCAACTTCATGCTGGCGAGCCGCATGAGAGAAAATACTCTGCTCCGCGACCTCCACCAGCAGAGTGGATTTTTTTTGCCCAACCCTACTTCCAATGTCCTCTAACTGGTGTGTTTGCAGCCCAACTTTGTGATCTTAGTCAGTTTTTAGACCACAGCACGTTCCTGCTGATTCTTTCCCCTTGCCCCCATGTAGTATCGCTTTATATAAGAGCAAAAATACTGCCAATCTGTTCTATAACATGAAGAAAAGCCTCAACAAATCAAAAGATTTATAATAGCAAAACTATACCAAATCTAGTTTGCAGGGCTTTACAGATACCTCTTGGAAACTAGAATAAACCGGTTACAAAAACTATAGATAAAAACAATTTAAAAAATGGTTGCAGTTGTTCGTGAACGTATGTGCATTGTAGTGTGCAGGATGAACTGTCTGAAACAAAGTGAAATGTTTACATTCTTTTTTGTATATGTATATAAATATATAAATATATATGCTATCACCAGAAAAGAACAACCTGTGATTGTGTATTTTCAGTAATGTCTGTGCCCAACTGCAACTTTGTTTTCAATAAAGATTAAAAAAAAGGGAATAAAAGTGCATTGGAAAAAAAATTGAAAGAAATTGCCGTTCTCCTTTAAACTATGTTACTTTTTTACGCAGCAAGAGTGAGATACTTTGTTTTGCATTAGAAAACGGGATTGAACAACGCAATCCTTCTTTTGCTCTAAGATATTAAATCATAACGTTTCCAAGGTAATAGTGTGTGTTACAAAAACAAGTCGACAATTCTTTTTCAGTCACTTGTAAGGAAACACTACCACCTAGTGGCCATGTAAAGTGATGTGCGGTTATTTTCACTTATTCCTGTTTGGAAAGTTTTTCACAGCTATCACTGATCTTCAGGCACTGCCACCGTCTTTCGAAAATCCCAAAGTACAGATGTGGTCGTAATCTCCAACATTAATGCCTCTGTAAGCAGCATATGCAAGGTAAGGATCACAGCCCAGCCTACTTTATTTCTCACTAGGCCTCAACTAGTGAGGAAGCATATCTGGGCAATGTGGGTCTGCAGGCCAGACCACTCATTAGAAATGCAAGGCGATGCTACCAATAAGGGTGGAACGTTTACCCTTAATCAGGGTAAGGCCCTGATTACTAAGCCTCTTGCCAGGTTTGCATGACTCTGGTATCGCAAACCCGATGCCAAGTGTTATGCTGGTATTTACTAACCAGTGCAATTCAGGATTGACATTGTATAGTTTCCCAAAGTAACACAGCTTTGCATTATTTTGCGTGAAGGGTGTGTTCCATGAGTGGGCCATAGCTGTTCTCATGCAACCATGGGTTTTCACACAAATCCCTATCTACAAACATCCGCACACCTCCTCGAAGATGGTGTAACAAGGAGAAATGTTTTTATCTTTCCTAGCTTCTCCTCCATGTTTGCTCTATTGTGTAGTGCACACACAAGCAGGAAAAGTGTTAACCCATAGTTTTTGTACTGGAAGGGTTCCTTTCCAGTATAAAAACAACTCTTTACAGAGCGCACACACCCTTGCACTATGGCACTAGAGTATTTGCACTACTGCACAGTAACGTAAAGTGCGTCAGTGCAGGGATCGAGAGAGAGGAAAACAGTGCCAACTCACCGTAGATTTGGCGCTGTACTGTTTTCCCTTTCTCACAACGCAGCACAGTAACTTTAGCTGCGCGATTTTTTCATAAATCTGGGCCTGTCTCTTTAGAAGATGGGCACAAAAACTGTCTTGACATCAGTAAGGACTACTGATTTATTCCTAGACTTTGGAGACGACAGACCATTGGCAGCGGACATGAAGATCACAGTGACAAAGTAGCAACTAGGGGCCCGATGTAGGAAGCCTAATACCGGTCGTTACCGGCCGAAATTACTGAATTTAGTCCGTTACCGACCGGTAATAGGCTTTTCTGATGTTGGGGCCTAATCTAAGGATTAGGTAATTTACCGAATCGGTAATTTAAGGAATCGGTAACTTATTGAATTCTTAAATACCGATTCGGTAAATTACCGAATTCCTAATGTAGTGAGCACTTAAATGAGTGCTTTTCCCATGTTAGGATTCGTTATTTACCACGAACTACAAGTGGGTGGTAAATAACGAAAATCTCGATTCGGCAATTCCTATGGGCCTCCAGGCCCATAGGAATGAAAGGTAAATACCGAATCTTAACGATTCGGTAATGCTTACCGAATTTTTCCCTACATAGCATTTACCGATTCTAAAATACCTAATCAGTAAAATTCGGTATTTTAGAATCGGTAAATGTCCCTCACCTACATCTGGCCCCAAGAGACTAATGAACAAAGCGATTTAGTTCACTTTCCTGATCAGATGGTGCTGGAAGTGCTGAGCATTTGCCACAAGTACAAGTGTCAGAGTCTTTGCAAAGTCAGTGCTCCTAAACTCCTTTAGAAACCTCTAGCCCAGTTTAATGGTGCTTGGAGGAAACCGCTGCTGATTTCTTTGGCCCAATCCCCTCTGGTCAGTGCCTGCTGGTTGGCATGGATGAATACTCCATGTTTCTTGAAGTTTTTCAAGTGACCAGCACAGCAGCGCATGCATTAATCGCCACACTGAGCAGGATATTTTCAACATAAGTAATATTTGGTACTAAACTGAGCACTGAAAGAGATTGGGAGTAATATGCAAGATTTGTGTTCAGCATGTGTGGTGTTCTTGCAATTCTCACACATCAAAGAGGGAACAAAGACAGGGAAAGAGGGTACCTCAGTCTCCAACATGAAAGTTCAAAAAACACAAAAGTGGGTTGCCTAAAAATTCTACATGGAAAAGAAAAGAGTTGAGAGATAGAATGCCTGCGTTTTTTTTTTTTTTTTTAACAGACTCCCACCCACAAATCGCTATGTGGCATGCTTCATTATCGAGTCATCGCTCAGTACATGTTTTTGCTGGCAGATGGGCTCAACCCCGCTTAGGCAAACAGAAGTTTGTGCAGGATCCAAGCTGCTGGAGATATACATACATACATGCATACATACATGCATACATACCTACATACATATATATATATATATATATATATATATATATATATATATATGTATGTAGGTATGTATGTATGTGTTTATATATCTATAAATCTATTTAATGTTGTTTCCGTACATTCAAGATTAGTGATGATCTGACTGGGAATTGTATTCTTGGTCAGTTAAGCCTGATCTGATGCAGTCAGGATCTGTGGCTAAGATAAAGGACCTCATTTTTCTTACCTTGTGTGTCAGGAGTCTTCACAGTTGTGACGAGTGGGCGTAAGAGCACCTTAACACGACAAATAAAGGTTTTTGTACATCACCTTCAAGGTGGCAGTCAGGGGTACTGGAACCCTGCTATAGCATGGCTATTCTTCATTGGATTTCTCTATCGATCTATATCATTGAGTTGCAGATGGCCCTCCCTGTTATCTTCGATAACCATCTTCAATTTCGAGTGCCGCCTCCGAAGTACTTTAATCCTCTGATGTTGCGAGCATGCACGTGAGACACTGCGTGCAGATTTACAAGCCCCTTGCGCTGCCAGTGACGCACTGGTAGCGCATTTCTCTGCCCAATATTTACAAGGACAGGAAAAGCCACCCTGCGTAGCTTTTCCTGTCCATGTAAATACAGCCCCTTTACATGCAGCACTTTGCATAAAAGGGGGGGTTCCATGGGTGTTGCTGTGTGTGTTCCCACGCAACACCCATGGAACCAGACACATTTCCAGTTTTACGAGGAATCATAAACCTGGTAATGCGTCAGTATGCTCCTCGGTTTTTCCCACTTTCAGTGCGTGCTGCATAACAATTTTTTTCTAAACATAATATGAATAACGACACAAGATCAATTGAGTAACAGTCTCCTTTATTTTCGTTCTTTTAATGCTTTCTGCACACATATGTAATTGTCTACCAAATATTACCTGTTGGGATATTGTTATTTGTTTTGCATTCCACAGTATGCATTGAAAGAGGATGTGAGAAGTTGGCCTGATAGGTGATGTTTCCAATTCTGGAACCACCTGTTATCAGACCAAACAATCCCTTATGGTGTCAGGTTGTAAGTCAACCTTGTTAGACAAGCTATCCTAGGGGTAGCATGGACTAAGCAGCCTAAAGGCTTAACTTAAGAGGTCGTGTTAAGCGAGCTGTTTTACCACATACAATCCTGTAATATCAAATGAAAGGACACCACACAAGTATATATTATAAAAATATATGTGTTTATTACTAAAAACAATCCCCACTACTCTTTATGAATAAAGGGGCACAAGCGTTAAATCAAAAGCACAGTTTAAACATACAAGTTGCACAATTATGGATGAGGGCGGGTGGCCACTCAAACCATATACTAAACAAGTGGTATAAGAGATACCAATCGAACAGTGGTTAGGCCTAGGGCCTAGGGAATCGCTGGGAGCAGTCAGGACAAGCAGTGCTGAAGTCGGGAGAGGCCCACGGGATTCGGGAGCAGTGCGGAAAGCGCACGCATGCACCAATGTTAACCAATGGTGCGTAAGAGTTACAAAGTTAAAGTTTAAGGACACTTCCGCTGAACCTAGAGGAACAAAACTTAAGACACAGATCCTAGAGATGTGTACCAGTGTGGGAACACCGGCGGAGCAAAGTTACCTCACCCACAGGAAGCGGGTGCACAGGGTCGAAGTTGAGTCGGGTTTCGTCACGCAGGCTCTTGGTGCTTGAAGCTGAAAGGGCTGCAGGCGGGGTGAAAGAGAAGTGTCCGGTGGAGTCCAAGGGTGGACTCGAGTCGAAAAGTACCTGAAAGCAGAGGGGACAGAGTCTGGGTCACTCAGCAGTGACCAGGGTGGAACCAGGACGGAACCAGGCAATGTCGGGCGCAATCAGGTCGCTGTCGAGGTGCTTCTCTCCGCTGTCACGTGGGCTCTGGGGCATCTACGACGTCCAGGAGCAGGTCACGATCTGTCCCACGCAGGCTCTCGCCGTCGGCGCTGTCGGCTTCAAGATTGGAGCAAACAACACTTGGCAAAAGCAATCCACGCGGAACTGGGAGATTGCTTCTCACTCGAACCAGGAGGGTCAGAGTGGGGGCTCCTTTTCAGGGGAGCTGGTGCAAATCTGGAGCAACCAGATTCACAAGTCGATTTCAAGTTTTCGTCGGCGCAGGGGCCACTAGCCGGCTGGCAAGTGACCGGGCCAACGCGTTGAGCCAAAAGAAGCAGAGGGGCCCCACGCAGCACTCGTCGAGTGTGCAGGGCTGAACTTCGGTGCAAGTGTGGCTCAGGGTTGGGGCTTCTCAAACCCCGGTGTACAGCTTCGAGGGTCACTCGTGGGCTGCACGGTCAGCGTCTCGTGGTCAATTCAAGATGGCGTGCCCCACGCTTCCGGTCGCCTCCACGGGTCCCAGCTCTGCAGGGACTGTGGATCGGGCTGTTGGAAAGCAGGCAAGCTTGATCTCGTCGATCTCTGTCGCTCGAGTTCCGGCGGGAACTGCAACAAAGGAGACGTTGATAGCTGGATGGTGCCTGTTTGCACAGGGTGGTCACTCCTTGACCACAAGGGAGATTCTTCGGGCTTCTACGTCGAGTAGGATGTCGAAGGGTCCAGAATTTCGTTTCTTATGTTTCTTCAGGATAATCTGAAGTGTCTTGGCACTGCTCCCACTCTTATTCGAATTTGGGGGGCTGGATTACCTGCTAGGTCCCCTCCTATGGGTGGGACCCAGGAAGTGGGTGGATACACCCCCTTCCTTTGATCCAGGCCGCCCTGGCACGAGGGCTGGAGTGCCCCAGAACCGGTTTGGCCGGATTATGCAAGGGGCAGCCTTGTGCTCCCCATGCAGTGTCTGGTTTCTTTCAAACCTCCCTGCTACAATCCACTATCTCCTGTCTGAGGGGGTGTAACACCTCCCTGCAACAGGAAACCCTTTTTCCAGGCCCCATTTGGCTGAGTTTCGGTCAGCTTCAGGGGGTCAGACTCTTGTCTGTGGCAGAGGCATCCATTTTGTGGATCTAAGGTCCTTTTAGAAATTAACCGCATTTAAGTAAAGTAACATGTCTTACCCCTCTAGAGGGGTGGAATGCTATCCCCGTCGCCAGAACTGGCGAGGGGATAGTATTCCAAATCGTATGACACCTTACACGACATGTTTTGATAAAGCCAAACCAGAGTTGCTATATAACCGCGAGGATTATAAGGCACTTAAGAGTATATGGTATGGCGTTATCCTGAAACAGCTTAGGGAGTTGTTCCCGACAGCTGCAGACAGGCTCAGCTCATGCTAGAGCTCCATCTCACATTAAACCACGCACTCTGCCTCCAGGATTGATGAGGCCTTCCATAGGAGTGGCTCACAGGTTTATATGTGTCCAGATATAGGTTTAGATATAGGTATACTATACCTAAGTAAGGGGTGATTACACCACCTTACCCCAGCTGAGTGATCAGCCAGTTGTGTCAATTTAAGAACCAGCCAGGGGTGGCAAAAGATATGCTGCAGCCCCTGGTAGGCCTTGGTGGCCCCTATGCCCTGGGCACCTATAGTGCATTATACAGGGGCTGACAAGGAGTCCATTTCCAATTGTGGTATGTACCTAGGGTACATGGAATCCATTTTACAGAGAGAGCAGATGGCCTGGGGCCCTGATTAGCAGGGAACCAGGTCAACTAAGTCAAAAAACCAGCTAAACACAGGCAAAAAAATCTGGGGTAACCATAGTCAGGTAGCCACCTTCCTACACAACCCCCCCCAAACGAAAGGAGATAAGGCTATCCTTGGCCAGGTAAGCCTATATTGCCTGAGTGGCCATATAAGGAAGTACCTGCACTAGCATGGGTACCCCCTGTCTCATGGTCCACTAAGCAGTCCCTCACCCTTGGGGTATTAGAGGGTCTCCACCATAGGGAATCACTACCTTGGGTGTGTTTATGCAAAGTTAAAGGCTGGTTTGGATATGGAGTATTGAAGTGAGGCTCTACTAATTTAGGGCTTAGCTTCCTCCAATTATCTTCCACCATGTGTGCCTTTCTTTCTTTAACTGAGTTGCACTGTGCTCTCAGGGTCAACCTCTGGCTACCTAAAGCTGGAGGCTGGGTCCCTCTGTTTGGCTTGCTGGAGGGACAGTTCAGGTTTGGGCCCCTTGGGTCCCAGGTTTGGCTGTGCCCAACAGAATCCACCTGTGGGAGGTCCCTAACTGTTTTTAAGGGGGCTCCCTCAGGAGTTTTTAAAGTTTTCACCTCACTAGGGCTACTAGTTTTGGTGCCCCTAATCTGTTGATGGGGGTGCTTTATTTGGCAGGGGACCCTCTGGGTCTTACTGTCCTCCTTGTCCTCTGCAGCCCTGGGCTGAGTAAGGCAAGGTAGAGAGGGGCAGGTTACCTGCTCCAGACTGGGTCCCACCTGAGAAGGGTCCACCGCCATCAGAGGCTCTGTCAGGCCAGGCCTAACAACCTCTGGGGCAGTTCCTTCATCAGGGGTAAGATCAGTTCCCTGAGGAGGCTGATCCTGTCCTAAAGTCTGGTGAGGGGGAGATTTCTCTTCCTCCTCCATGCTCTCAGTTTGTGTGGAGTTATCCATCATTTCAGGCTTCACAACGCACATATCAGTTTGAGTTGGGGCTGTGGCCATCACAGCCCCACCAACCTTTTCAGGAGGAGACTCAGTTTGGGTTTCTGCTGTTATCATAACAGCTTTGCTATTCTGTTCAGGAAGAGCTTTTGCTAAAGATGGGGCAGAGAGTTTCTCAGCCCTACCAACCTTTTCAGGAAGGACATCTTGGATTGGGGCTGTAGCCATTACAGCCCCACTAACCTTTCCATTGGAATTTACCATTCTAGAATGGATTTCCTGTTCAACCTCAGCCCAGGCTGAGATTTCCAAATCATTACCAAGTAGGCAGTCTACAGGCAAGTTTGATGACACTGCCACTCTCTTTGGGCCAATGACACCTCTCCAGCTGAGACTTACTACTGCCATGGGATGATTTGTTTTGATGCCATCAATGTTTGTTACCTGGTATGTGGCACCAGGTAAAAGTTGCTTAGAGGGGACTATACCATCAGCCACCATGGTGATGCTAGCCCCTGTGTCTCTAAAAGCTTCAACTTTCAAACCATTGATGATGGGCTCTTGTCTATACTTGCTCAAGGTATTTGGGCAATCAGAGAAGTTGGCAAACCCCATGCCAGTCTCATAAACAAGATCATTGGGTGATGGGGACCTGGATAGGCCAGGGTCCACCTGAGCTCCAAAAGTAAACCCACCCAGATTCCTGGGTGTGCTCCCACTTCCTGGGGGATTACTGCTGACAGTAACAGGAGGTGGTGGAGCTGGCTTTGGAGGTATATTCTCTTTATTGTTATTCTTGGGACAACAGTTGTCTGTTTTGTAATGCCCAACCTGTTTACAGGCATAACAATAAGGCTTTTTCTCAGTTGAAGAAGTGTCTTGGGACCCACCCCCATTCTTGGAGTTTTGGGGCCCTGGGGAAGTCTTTTCTTTATTTTTATCCCCACCCTTATCTTGAGGCTTGGTAGACTCCTTCTTCTGGTTACTGTCCTGATTCTTAGGCCTAATCCTGGTTCTGACCCACTTGTCTGCCTTCTTTCCCAATTCTTGGGGAGAGGTCAGATCAGAGTCCACCAGGTGCTGGTGTAAGAGCTGGTTCTGACAATTACTTAGGATCTGCTCCCTCATAATCAAATTATACAATCCTATAAAGTCATGTACTTTGCTGCCATGTAGCCAACCCTCCAGAGCCTTAGTTGCACAATCAACAAAATCAGTCCAGTCCTGAGTCTGTGTCTTCTGGGTGTCTCTGAACTTCAACCTGTACTGTTCAGTGGTTAAGCCAAACCCATCTATCAGAACACTCTTCAGGACTTAGTAATTGTTTGCATCCTCATGTCTAACAGTGAGGAGCTTATCTCTCCCTTTCTCTGAAAAGGAGTACCATAAGATTGCTGCCCACTGTTCCTCAGGAACCTGCTGTACCATGCAGGCTCTCTCAAGAGCAGTTATCCACTTGTGGATGTCATCCCCTTCCTTGTAGGGGGGCACAATCTTTGTCAGGTTTCTACTATCATAGGACCTGGGTTTCTCTTTAGGAATATTGCTGCCACCAGTGGCATCTAAGCCACACAATTTTTGCTCTCTTGCCAAGGCAAGTCTAGCTTGAGCCAGGGCTACCTCCTCCCTCTCTATCTGGAGTTTGACAGCTCTCATCCTGGCCTTATGCTCTAGCTTTTGAGAAGCAGTCATGCCTCTCTGAGATTCTCTTGAGGCACTAGAAATATGAGAGTCCCCTGAGGGAGATCTCACTCTTCTGTTGCCTGGGAGAATGACATGGTTGGATCTGGGGAGGTGCTGGCCCTCTCCATTTCCCAGTAGGTCTAAGTTGGCCTGGTTAAGCCTGGCAACTTGGACTTGGCTACCCCTCTGATCCTGATTCTCTGGGTCCTCTACATCTGAGTCGTCCTCCTCCTCTTCTTCTTCCTCTTCTTCTTCCTCCTCTGGAGTGGTATCAGTTACAGTGGGGTTCACTCCTTCTCCTGATTCTAAGGGAGCTTCATTTCCCTTCTCTAAGTCATCCTGCTCTAGAATGGCTATCAGGATAGGACAGGTGGGACTTCTGCCCCTTTTTAACCCTCTTGATATGCACAAGGCAATCAAGTCCTTTCGGGTTAGTTTGTCATAGCTGGAAGTTGCCTTGGTAAGGTCAACTGTTACAGGAGCAGACCCTGAGGCTTTTCCTGTGTCAGACATGACTCTAGTGTGGTGTAAGTGATGCACCTACCTACACTAAGTGTTTCCCTACTGTACCTTGCTAGTGAGTTGTAGTCAGGGTGTGCTAATCCCTTTTATCTACAACTACTAAGTTCAGTAGAACTTAAGTATGCTAAGCTTTTGATTTTATATGTACCTAGAGGTACTTGATGTGATCTTTCAATTTGATAAAAGATTGCAATGGTAAAACAACAGCAAGCTCAAATCCGCACCGCTGCTCACCAATGTGAGAAGTTGGCCTGATAGGTGATGTTTCCAATTCTGGAACCACCTGTTATCAGACCAAACAATCCCTTATGGTGTCAGGTTGTAAGTCAACCTTGTTAGACAAGCTATCCTAGGGGTAGCATGGACTAAGCAGCCTAAAGGCTTAACTTAAGAGGTCGTGTTAAGCGAGCTGTTTTACCACATACAATCCTGTAATATCAAATGAAAGGACACCACACAAGTATATATTATAAAAATATATGTGTTTATTACTAAAAACAATCCCCAGTACTCTTTATGAATAAAGGGGCACAAGCGTTAAATCAAAAGCACAGTTTAAACATACAAGTTGCACAATTATGGATGAGGGCGGGTGGCCACTCAAACCATATACTAAACAAGTGGTATAAGAGATACCAATCGAACAGTGGTTAGGCCTAGGGCATCGCTGGGAGCAGTCAGGACAAGCAGTGCTGAAGTCGGGAGAGGCCCACGGGATTCGGGAGCAGTGCGGAAAGCGCACGCATGCACCAATGTTAACCAATGGTGCGTAAAAGTTACAAAGTTAAAGTTTAAGGACACTTCCGCTGAACCTAGAGGAACAAAACTTAAGACACAGACCCTAGAGATGTGTACCAGTGTGGGAACACCGGCGGAGCAAAGTTACCTCACCCACAGGAAGCGGGTGCACAGGGTCGAAGTTGAGTCGGGTTTCGTCACGCAGGCTCTTGGTGCTTGAAGCTGAAAGGGCTGCAGGCGGGGTGAAAGAGAAGTGTCCGGTGGAGTCCAAGGGTGGACTCGAGTCGAAAAGTACCTGAAAGCAGAGGGGACAGAGTCTGGGTCACTCAGCAGTGACCAGGGTGGAACCAGGACGGAACCAGGCAATGTCGGGCGCAATCAGGTTGCTGTCGAGGTGCTTCTCTCCGCTGTCACGTGGGCTCTGGGGCATCTACGACGTCCAGGAGCAGGTCACGATCTGTCCCACGCAGGCTCTCGCCGTCGGCGCTGTCGGCTTCAAGATTGGAGCAAACAACACTTGGCAAAAGCAATCCACGCGGAACTGGGAGATTGCTTCTCACTCGAACCAGGAGGGTCAGAGTGGGGGCTCCTTTTCAGGGGAGCTGGTGCAAATCTGGAGCAACCAGATTCACAAGTCGATTTCAAGTTTTCGTCGGCACAGGGGCCACTAGCCGGCTGGCAAGTGACCGGGCCAACGCGTTGAGCCAAAAGAAGCAGAAGGGCCCCACGCAGCACTCGTCGAGTGTGGAGGGCTGAACTTCGGTGCAAGTGTGGCTCAGGGTTGGGGCTTCTCAAACCCCGGTGTACAGCTTCGAGGGTCACTCGTGGGCTGCACGGTCAGCGTCTCGTGGTCAATTCAAGATGGCGTGCCCCACGCTTCCGGTCGCCTCCACGGGTCCCAGCTCTGCAGGGACTGTGGATCGGGCTGTTGGAAAGCAGGCAAGCTTGATCTCGTCGATCTCTGTCGCTCGAGTTCCGGCGGGAACTGCAACAAAGGAGACGTCGATAGCTGGATGGTGCCTGTTTGCACAGGGTGGTCACTCCTTGACCACAAGGGAGATTCTTCGGGCTTCTACGTCGAGTAGGATGTCGAAGGGTCCAGAATTTCGTTTCTTATGTTTCTTCAGGATAATCTGAAGTGTCTTGGCACTGCTCCCACTCTTATTCGAATTTTGGGGGCTGGATTACCTGCTAGGTCCCCTCCTATGGGTGGGACCCAGGAAGTGGGTGGATACACCCCCTTCCTTTGATCCAGGCCGCCCTGGCACGAGGGCTGGAGTGCCCCAGAACCGGTTTGGCCGGATTATGCAAGGGGCAGCCTTGTGCTCCCCATGCAGTGTCTGGTTTCTTTCAAACCTCCCTGCTACAATCCACTATCTCCTGTCTGAGGGGGTGTAACACCTCCCTGCAACAGGAAACCCTTTGTCCAGGCCCCATTTGGCTGAGTTTCGGTCAGCTTCAGGGGGTCAGACTCTTGTCTGTGGCAGAGGCATCCATTTTGTGGATCTAAGGTCCTTTTAGAAATTAACCGCATTTAAGTAAAGTAACATGTCTTACCCCTCTAGAGGGGTGGAATGCTATCCCCGTCGCCAGAACTGGCGAGGGGATAGTATTCCAAATCGTATGACACCTTACACGACATGTTTTGATAAAGCCAAACCAGAGTTGCTATATAACCGCGAGGATTATAAGGCACTTAAGAGTATATGGTATGGCGTTATCCTGAAACAGCTTAGGGAGTTGTTCCCGACAGCTGCAGACAGGCTCAGCTCATGCTAGAGCTCCATCTCACATTAAACCACGCACTCTGCCTCCAGGACTGATGAGGCCTTCCATAGGAGTGGCTCACAGGTTTATATGTGTCCAGATATAGGTTTAGATATAGGTATACTATACCTAAGTAAGGGGTGATTACACCACCTTACCCCAGCTGAGTGATCAGCCAGTTGTGTCAATTTAAGAACCAGCCAGGGGTGGCAAAAGATATGCTGCAGCCCCTGGTAGGCCTTGGTGGCCCCTATGCCCTGGGCACCTATAGTGCATTATACAGGGGCTGACAAGGAGTCCATTTCCAATTGTGGTATGTACCTAGGGTACATGGAATCCATTTTACAGAGAGAGCAGATGGCCTGGGGCCCTGATTAGCAGGGAACCAGGTCAACTAAGTCAAAAAACCAGCTAAACACAGGCAAAAAAATCTGGGGTAACCATAGTCAGGTAGCCACCTTCCTACAGAGGAAAATGCCTGTAGGGATTGTTTTTGTGCAGGAAGGTGCTACTTCCTGCACAAAAACAATCTCTCCATGACGCAGGCATCCTTATACCATGGTGCAAGGGTGCCTGCGCCAGCGCATGGCAGCGGTTTGTGCGCCAGCGCAGGGGAGAGCACAGGAATGCAATATATCATTGTAAATATGTTGCATTCCTGTGCTCTGAAAGTGCCGCAGCTTGGCTCAGACAAAGGGCTTTCGGTGCCGCCCTGCGGCACTTTCTTGTAAATCTGCCCCTTCATATTCTTCACCTTTTGAATCTTCACAGGTGCCATACTGGACCTGGAACTTTTTCATAGCAATAGCTCCCCCACACCACTAGGTGTAATCACTGGACTTCGCAGCGACCCTGTACCTCAATCAAGTGATGTCGCATAATTGTATGTAGGAGCCAGCCACCCCACCATGATTACATCAGTTTACCTTAAACTTTTATGCACTTTCAGATGCAGATGACAACATAAAAAAATTTGGAACAATTACTGTTTGAAATCTAATTTTGGTTCTCTTTAGAATCTTAAAAGCCCACTCCACAGAATGGGGAGGAGGGAGGGAAGTGAGTATTATGTAGTTAAGAGTATCCACCAGAAAGAGCGTTAACCAAAGGTAAGTAACTTGTTCTTCCAATGCATAGTCTAACCGCAGATACCAAAGCAGTACACTCCATAAGGTGGAGAGTCGAAACAGTGGAATTTCAATGGGAGGCACAGAATGACCGAATGGGCAAAAGGACCCTCCTTGAAACTTGATTAAGCAGAAAGTAATGTCTACTGAAGGTGCATGTGAAGACCCATTTAGATACTTGGCTGAAGTCCAACAGCAGAACACCTCTTGCCTAGGGAGTTGTGGGGGCCTTGGCACTGCTGAAATGGGCCGAAGGCCCTTGTTTTGGCCAGAAAATAATATGGATTTATGGTCAGGACAGCAGACCTAGACAAGGTTTTTTCAGCATTTCCTTTCTGTTCTAAGCGCTGGCAAAGCTGAGAAAAGCTGGTCATCCACGGGATGCTCTTTCGCACTTGATGCACAAGCAAAGAGCACCGTTAGGGACTGGGAAAGTCTCTCCTCCCCTGTAGAGTGAGGCAGAGCGGAAAAAAACAGGGAGATTGATGGACTGCCCCACCCGAAAGGACGCCCCTCTTTTGATGAAAACAAAATGCGACTCCAGAGCAATAATTTAACCAAGGAAAGGGTGTTAAACGGAGGTTGCAATGACAGCACCTGCAGATAATTAACAGTGCCCCAAAGCAATTACAGAGAAAACCCCTGATAGTCAATTAACTCTGAGAAAACTAGGCATGGGCTCGAAGGAAGTGCACATTAAGAATTTATGGACCAAATTAAGGTCCCTTTGGGGCATAATGAAGGGTGAAGGTAGGAATTATGCATGTGAGCCTATTAAGACATGAATCTCAATGAGTAACTTCAGTCGCTAAAATTAATCAGGCAAACACAAAAATGCTGAATGGGCCAACAAATAACCACTAACATTGTCCACTGCAAAGTCTAAATGGGCAGGAGATATAACAAAACATCCAACAGTTTAGCATGCAGGTGATCTTGGTCTCTGCAACAGGCCACAAACTAAACCCATTAACCGGAATAGAAAATGCTGCTTACCCTGCAAGTATCTGTTTTTACCCTGTAGTGCTGTAGATACATATGCTTAGCATACTACTGCCATCTAGTCTAGGGCTTGGACGTTTGCAAGTTATTTTCTTCAAAGAAGCATCCAGAATCATGAAATGTGTTGTGACTCCTCCTCATGGTGTGCACTGTGCATGGCCACCAACTCTATGTTCGATGGTTTTTTACACAGCACGAGTGTAGGTATGGTGCGTCAAGCACAATGTGAAGTGGAACAGAGTAAGAGACCTGCAGAAGACACAGGCTTCCAGGGAGGAGTGTGGGTGCATGTGAATCAGCAGCACTGCACACGACAAACAGATGCTTACCGGGTAAGTAGCATTTTCCGTTCGTCGCATGTGTAGCTGTGGATACACATGCTTAGCACAGATTTTAAAGCAGTGCCCTCCAGAGGTGGTGGCTAACTTGTGGATAATGCAGATGTCTGAAGCCCATTGCTTAACACAGTCTGCCCACCATGGCCTGAAGTCAGATTAAGATGTCCACAAGGTAGTGCTGGGTGTTGACCAAGTAGCTGCCTTAAAAATATCCGTTAGAGGAATGTTTCCAAGAAAGGCTACGGTTGCCCCTTCCTTACAAGAGGAGTGCACGTTGGGTGGAGCAGGTAGAAACCTCTTTTCTTTATGGTAGCAGGTTGGGATACATTTGACCATCCACCCAGCATTTCATGCCTTGGAGTTGGGATGCCCTCTATGAGAGTTTCCATAAATCTGATCAGTTCTTTATTGATTTTGCAAAGGCTTGAACTTGTCAATGCAGTATATAAAAGCTCTTTTGACGTAATGTGTAGTCTCTTTCCACGACCGATTCCGGTTGCCGAAAAAGGACTTGGAGCTCAATGGTTTGGTTAATGTGGAAGAGTGATACCACCAGGAACATAGGACTGGATCCAAGAACAACCCTGTTCTTATGGGCCTGTATAAAGGGCTCTTGTAGGGTAAGCACTTGCAGTTTGCTAATGTGTCTCAGTGAGGTAGTTGCTACCAGTAAGGCCGCCTTCCAGGAGAGGAAAAGAAGGGGGCATACATGCAGAAGGTCAAAGGGTGGTGGCATAAACCTTGTGAGGACTACAGGGAGATTCCACATGGGAGGGGGAGGCACGCTAGGGGGTATAATCCTCTTGAGACACTGTAAAGACCTTACCAACTTAAATTTTAAAGAGAGGTAAATGTTTCCTATCCTGTATGTAGGCTGCAACTGCAGCTAAGAGTTGGCAGATGGAGTTGTAGGCAAGGCCAGCTTTTTAAAATGGCAGAGGTAGCTGATAATATCTTGGATGGTAGGTTCTAGAGAGTTCAGGTTCTTGAAATACAGTGATTAACAAACCTTTCCCATTTCGCAGCGTAACAAGTCGTCGTGTGCCGTTGAGCATCTTCAAGATAGACATAAATTCATGGGGAAGGTTGAAGTAACCAAATTCTAGGACTACAAGTGCCAGACTGAAAGGTAGCATTTTCTGTGTCCTGGATGACTGTCTCGACCTTGCCTCTGTTTGAGGAGGTCCAGCCTGAACGGGAGCCTCTTGTGATGGCTGATCAACATCTCTAGGAGAGTGGGGTACTAGGGTTGTCTGGCTCAGGTTGGAGCAATGCGAATGAGCATCAGTGATGTTTGCCTCCACTACCTCACCACATTGTCCAAAAGCAGAGGAGAGCGTGTGCAGCTTTGTTTTTGTAGGTAGTACATGGCAGTCAGGTCTGTCTGGATGAGGTCTACCTTACACTAAAAGATTTGGAGGAAGGCTTTCAGAGCTAATTGAATGTGTAGGAGCTCCAGGTAGTTGATGTGGTGACCCTGTTGTTGACAGAGCCACGTTGACAGCGATTCTGTAAAAGTGTGAGAGAGGCGTCTATGGTATTGGTTTGTGAAAGGCCGCCTGCCTTGCAACAAATTGTTGCTGTTCCACCTCAGCAGAGACCAGTATACACTGGCCTGTATCAATACTAAATCTTTCCAATGACCATCTGCTTGGTAGCACTGCACACCAAGGCAGGCTTTTAGGGGGCGCTTATGAAGCCTTGCATGGGGACCCTGGTGATACGCAAAGGCATCATAGCTGGAAGACGCATGACCGTTCTTACCATGAGATGACGATTAAGCTGAAAAAGCTTTAACAGTTGTTGAATGGCTGTCACTCTGGTTGAGCTATGCTTTCCCCGTGATTGCATCCAACACAGAGGCTAGAAATGGTTGCATCTACAGAGGCTGTAGGTGGGACGTGGTGGAGTTTATAGAGAACGCCTGGCTGTAGAGCAGACACACCAGTTTCTGTGTGTGGGTTAGCCACTGCAATCTGCTGTCACTCTTGATCAGCCAATAATTGAGGGAGGGAAAAATGGGAATGCCCTCCCTTTGCAGGTGCACAGTCACCATTGATAGGCACTTTGTAAATACCCTTGGAGTCCCCAAAAGGAAGTACTTTGAATTGGTAGTGTTGTCTACTTACCACAACATGAAGGTGCTGCTCATCGGCAGCACCTTCATGTTGTGGTAAGTAGACAACACTACCAATTCAAAGTACTTCCTTTTGGGGACTTCAAGGGTGTTTACAACGTGCCTATCAATGGTGACTGTGGATAGGTATATGCAAGTAGGCATCCTTGAGATCCTGCACCGTAATGCAATAGCCCTCCTGAAGGAGGTGATGATATCGCGCAGAGTTGTCATGCCAAAATGTTCTGATAGGATGTGGCGGTTGGGAGGCCTGAGGTCGCGGACTGGTCTGGAGGACCTGTCCTTTTTAGGGATCGAAAGTAGAATAAACACCGCTCCCATGATGCTGTGGAGGAACTCTCTCTATGTCACCCTTCTTTAGGAAGACCGTACACTTCTCTCTTCATGTATGGAGCGGTGTTTTATTTTGGCTTAGAGCATTTGTACAGGATGGGATGTTGGGAGAGGTGGTGTGTAGTTCAAGTCACTAGACCTGTTGGACCACTGCTGGAACCCACTGGTTGGACGTGGTTTATTCCCAAAGACAGGAGTGCAGGTGCTCAGGTGTGGCTGATTTTTCTCCACTCCGGGATGCGGTTTACAAAAGAAGTTCTCATGGGAAGTGACTTCCAGCACCCCATAGACTTCACTGTGTCTATATCGTTCTTTATTTTCTCATAACATCTCATCAACCTGTGGCCGAAAAGGTGCTCCCCGTCAAACAGGAGCTTGAGGAGTTGCTGATGCACCAGGGCTTGAATCCGGTAATACGGAGTCAGGTACGGCGTCTAAAGAATATGCTGGTATTAATGGCTCTACAAGCTGTATCAGCGGTATCTAGCATAGCGAATTCGGCTATTAGCCATGACATTGCATTTGACACTATTTCCTCCCCCTCGTTTTCTGTACTCCTCTGAGAGATGTTTAACAAGTTCCTACAACTTCTCCCAGTGGGTCCTTCCATATCTAGACAGGAGTGCAAAGAACGGACTATTTGTCAATGTTTTGTGGCCCCCACTGCATCAATCTTTTTGCTCTGTCCTTGCCCAAAGAAGGCACACCTCCAGTGGCCTGGGCAGACACTCATGGGGTGGCGTGGACCACTTGAACGTCAGGAGGAACCTGGCCTTTGATCTACCCAAGATCACTAGGGCGGGGTTTGATCTTTTTCTCGACCACTGGAGTCACTACACTGGCCATGACAGGCTCTTGAAGTTGTCCAGAGCAGAGTCTGACATGGGCAAGAATGGGATGGTACGCTCTGATATGGAGTCATGAAAACCGTTGCCCTCTTGGAGGCATACATGTGCACCTTGAGAAAGACTGCGGCTCTTTACATCACCTAATGATACGCTGTGGTGTCATCAGGGGATGAGGCCCTTAATGGTTAGGCTGAATCAGGATCGCCTGGGAGGTCTACATTATATCACCACAGGGAGCATCAGTGGGACCTGGACTGAAGTGATGGTCATAAGGTTCAAAAGGGCCAAATGGACTGCATGGACTTCTCCTTGGGAAACTGTGGTGGAGAGAATGGGGGTGTTATGTTTGAGTGTGGTGGTGGTGGAGGCATAGTGAAGGTGGAAGTAAAGGTGGGCTTTGTGGTAGAGGAAGAGGACTCGTGGCTTTATCCTTCCGGTTGTTCGGTGCCGGCTTAGGGGAGGGAGGCTTGAAAGACTGTTCCTACTGGAAGGCCTTTCTCTTTCAAGAATGGGGTTCTATAGGCACTGGTGGGGAAAGTTTTGTTGACATAGTGCCTGTATAGGAGTGGATGAATAGAAGAGTCTGCCTGGTATCCGCAGATTTTTGAGGATTGGGGCATAGACCTCCTTGGATGATAGCACTTAGGTCAGCTTCGACTTACGTATCAACTAAGGCAGGCATGGGGGAAAGTTTCAGAGACAACAGAGTATTATGCAAATACATAGGTGGAGCCTTATGTGCAAGCTTTAAGTGAGAACGATGGTTCTCAGCGCCCTTGGAGTAGATTGGGCTCGATGGTCGATGGGTGCAGACACTCTTAGGAGGAGGCTTGCTCAGCTCAGGAGCCCTTTCCCAGTGCTGACCGAAGGCAGCTGGGCCATTAGCTTCTTCTTTGTTTGCATCCATGCTCGGGGCTTGACACCAGACTCTTTCAGTAGTGGTTCTGTATCTTGGCGTGGGGTTTATTTTGGGGCCCTGGTTTGGTGGGATTGGCCCCATACGGCCGATGGCATACTCACAACCCTAGGCATGGTCTGATGTAAGGGTCCCTATCTGGCATCACCTCAACCATATCCATCTCCTCATGGTCCATTGTGCTCGAAGACAGTGTGTCTGGACTGGGTGTCACCTGGGTGGCCTGTTCTTCAAGGCCAGGGGGATCTTTCCCCCCAAAAATGTATGGGGTCTTCGAGGAGCTCTCTTGGTACATCCTCAGGCCTGCCTAGCATCATTCTCTCTGGTACTGTTTCTCTTCCTGGATCTGTAGCTAAGGCAAGGCCAGACACACTGGAGGCACGTGATGGGCAGGCAACAGGCACAAGTTACACACTGTGCTGGTCCGCCCTAAGGTATTTTGAATTGAATTGGAAAGGTGCCCATTTCATCACTCAGGCAGCGTTCTCTGGTGCCTAAGGACTGGAGATGGGGTGCAACGCCCTTGATGTCCGGGGCATTGATGATGGTATTTGGTGTTGCTGAAGGTAATCAAGCCTCGGGAAGATGATACAATGGGATTGAAAAGGAACGGAACAGATCCAACGAGACATGCTCAGAGCAAGACAAACTCCAAGCCCATTCTATATATTGGCAGGCAGAAGAAAACAATCCAAAATGGATTTGGTGCCCATGACCGGTGCACACCAAGAGGAGTCATAACACATCTTGTTACTTGAGAGTCTTCATCGAAGAAAAATAACATGCAAACGTATAAGCCCAACTCTATATTGCAGGAGTATGCTAAGCATGTGTCTCTACAGTCACGCATACTATAAACAAATAAATTTGGTATATGGGCACCAAGCCTCAAGGGTAACTTCCTCTACCTCAGCATGTAAATCAGATCTACTATGTTGGTACCAGCCAATCTCCGTGCATGGAGTTATAGGTTGTGGAGATTAGGGTAGGACCTTGTTCTCCCCAAGAGATCGCCCGATCGTTGAACACCTACCCTGGTTCAACAGACTGTGGTATATCTCTTAGCCTAATCTCGAGCTATGTGTATGTCTTCAGCCTAGCCCTGCCTGGTCCTCTAAACTCGAGGCAGTAGAGGTGAGGAAGCATACAAAGAAGCCGTCTTCTCACTAGAGGAGAAATGTGTTTCCCGGGTAACATCTTGGAGGAAACTACAATGAGTAATAATCATGAGTGTGCATTGATGGCTGTGTTACTAAGATCCAACAGGGCATGTACAACATGGCGAAGATGCTTTGAACCAACTCTGGATGAAGAAGCCATTGTGGTCTGTCAACTGATGTCTGCAGAGATGTTTGGTCCTGTTGTTCAGCAAGCCTAACAAAGGATTTGCTGTTAGGATGAGCTCTTGATGATCAAGCAATTTCTGGTCTTAATGCATCAGAGCACAGGATTTGTAAACCCACTTTGTCCTGCCTGCTGGATAACCACATGGTGGCAATGTTGTCTGTTAACACTGGGACCAGCTTCCCCTTGATGGCTAGATGCCTTCAGATGCCAACCAAATGGTGTGAAACTCCAGCAGGTTGATTTAGAGCCACTGCTTTGTCAGTGACCAAAGGCCCCTGATCGCCAGCTCGCTCAGATGCCCGTCTGAATCCCGGGAACCAACAAACGTCATTCGTGTGAGCTCTGGGTAAGCGAGTGAGAATAGTCTGCTGCAGGTCTGATTGGTGTCTCTCAGCCAACATGGAAAATCCTGGGCTGGCTCCTCCCAAATAAGAATACTGTCTGAAAGGTAGCCCCAGTACTAAGCGCACTGCAGACAGTGAGTCCACTGGAAAGCCTGCATGGGTAAACAGGCATTAGGATCAGCAGGAGGCAGAACATTTTAAAAGCCTCAGAACTGCCACCACCAGAACCCAAGATTGAGCCAGAAATACCAGGAACCAACCCTGGACCTGCCAGACTCACTGTGGGTGTGGAAAGGACTTAAATGCCACTGTATACATATCCAGTATGGTTCCTATGAACACAATTATATGCAGAGGCTACAGATTTAATTTAGCATGTTAATGGAAAGTCCCAGGAATGACAAAAGGGTGAGTGTTGTCTGTAGGTGGTCCTAGGAGGTCTGTGGTGAGCAAGTCTTCAGCAGCCAGTGGTCGCGGTATGGGAATACATATAAACCCCAACCTGCAAAGATGGGCTAGGACCCCTGACCGTCCTTCGTAAACACCAGAGGGGCAGAAGTGAGGTCGAAGGGTTGAACGACCCCACCACAACCTGCAGGAATAGTGTCTGTTGGAGTTCAGAGCGAGAACATGCAAGTACACTTTCTGAAATTGCTGACGTCATAGAGGCCCCTGGATTAAGGGTGGAAAAAACCTCTGGGCTAAAGTCAACATCTTGAACTTGTCGTTTTGAAGTGCACCGAAATATGAGGTCCAGAATCGGCCCTAGTCCACCATTTTTAAGGCACCAAATAAAAGTAACGGGAGTAGGACCACCTGCCCTTCTCCACCGCCAGGGCTCTCCCTACGGCCCCTCTGGACAGTAGTGACAGAACGTTCTGCACAAGGATGGAGACATGACCTGCTAAATCTACACAAAAACATGGAGTGGGGGAATTGGAGTTGGAGAGCGGGGGAATTCGTAATGGAGAGATTAACTTTGTTGAACTATCTGCACACCCACTGGTTCTAGTGTGCTGGCCGGGCAGCACAAAATAAATTCTGCCCCCATCCAACACTTACTGTGGTGTGGGGTAATCATGGTAGGTCGCCTACAGCTGCAGCAGTGGAGGAAGAAGTGTTAAAGGAAGCGTTCAAGGCCTTTGGCCACGCCGCCACCACCACATTCGTCTGCCCCACAAAAGGGCTGTTGTAAGGGCTGATTTTGGCCAAGGTGAAACCCCAAGAATATCCTCTGAATTTTCAGTACTGTTGGTGGAATTGATGGGCTGGTAATAGCAAGCCCAAAAAGCGGCCGAAAGATGCATTTGAAGTGCTTTAATTAAGAATCAGCTTTCTCTCCAAAAATCAGGAGCCATCAAATAGCCTGTCTATAAGAAGTGCCTTCTCACCCCCCAAAAATATTCTAGTGTGCATCTATGCATGACGCCTGATCACAACACTGGTGCCCATGCCGCAGCCAGCATAGACCATTGTGTCCAGGCTGGTCCTTAAGAGGTATTTTGCTGCTTCCAGTCCGTCTTGCATAATCTGATCTAGGGTGTTCCTGAATTCAACAGGGATTGCTAAGCAAAATACTGCTGTATTACAAAGTGCACCTCTGTAATGTCCCAACAGTCATGGATCTCTAGGCCAAGCAGTCGGAAGAGAACACCCTCTCCCAAATGTGTCAGTTAGTTTAGAATCTGTATGGTGGGGAGGGAGGGGTTGCTTTGCGGTTCAGCTTGCTAGTGGAAGTCTGAACTACCATGGTCCTGAGAGTTGACTGCAGAGTCAAACAGGCCCAATTTCCAGGGGCGAGCCTATGCTGAAGTTGAGCATGGCTTAGACAAGTCGCCATGAAGGTTTCTACAGTAATCAAGCACCACCCTGGTCATATTTTCTCCTTGCTTTAGTATGGTTGAAACTACATGAACTGTAACCTCCAGCAGATTCCAGTCCCATGACCATCCACCTAGAATCTCCCCACCATCCAATTCCAATAGCCTCATCCCTTACATTACGGGATGTTGCATATTCTGAAATGTCTGCACACATATCCCTCTTTTAATATACAGAACAAAATAACAAGCATTTACAATGCAATGGTTTTGCCTTTGTTAAAGTTAGAGCTATTGGCATTGCTCTTGACATTATTTTTATTTATGTTTTTTTTTTAACATAAATAAATGGCATTGTCATTTACAATGCCACTAGCTTTATCTCTCGCAAATGACACCCACAAACACCCACAGAGAGCCCCCCCAAACACACAGAGCCCCCCCACACACACACCCACACAGAGCCCCCCACACACACAGCCACACAGAGCCCCCCACACACACAGCCACACAGAGCCCCCCACACACACAGCCACACAAAGCCCCCCACACACACCCACACAGAGCCCTCCACACACACCCACACAGAGCCCCCCCACACACCTTCTGGCCCATTATTTTTTCTCCTCATCAAAATAACTGCCACGCCCCTTTCTTTGTTCTGAAAATGGTAGATAGCAAGCCATTTCAAATCTAGGGGCCTGTGGCCTAAAAAGAACTTTCTGAGGGCATGGAAAGAACAGCAGCCTCCCTTTTCATGGATGAGCATCCCCTAGCTCGGTTCTTATGCTCCACCTGTCTTTCTTTGATACTTCCTCCATTCTTTCCATAGTGTCAACAGTGGGTCAATATGCTTTGTCCTTTCTTTCCATAGCATCATGGCCGCAGTTGGATTCGATACCAAGTCCCCTCTTTCCATTGCTATCATAAACAGTCTGTCTCGATTCCTCCTCTTTTCGTTCAATAGCTTTCAAAGACTGTCTGGGAAAACGCGTGCTCTAAATGTAAGACTGGAGGCAAATAATATCTAGAGGCAAATAATATCTAGAGGCAAATAATATCTGGAGGCACTCGCATCATGCACACTCCCAGACTTGCTTGTGCATGTTTTTTTTGTAAAACAGATAAACAAATGGCTTTGTCGTTGACTAGTAAATAGCTTTATAGTTACGAAATGTGAGACCTATTGCATTTGCACTTATACACACATATAGGTATATGTACACAGAGCTATACACACACACACACAGAGCTCCTCCTCTACACACATTGACAGGCTTTGTATACACAGCTACACACACACACAGCTACAGACATGCACAGTTATACAGACAGACACAGTTCCACCCACACACACACACACACACACACACACACACACACACACACACACACACACACACACACACACACACACACACACACACACACACACACACACACACACACACACACACACACACACACACACACACACACAGTATTGTACATACATAGCATCACACACACATAGCATTACACACAGACAGCATCACTCTGCTCCTGGACACATATCTGCACACATACACAGCTACAGACACACACAGCCACACATTGCTACACACATACACGGGGTGCGGGGGCTTAAAGACAGATAAATAACAGTTCAGGTGGGGGTGTTCGGAAGATGCGAAGGATGGACGCACCTTGTCAGAAACTGACAAAGAAATACACAATTAACGCTTTTTGCCAGGAAACACAGCATGGCTAACGAGGGGTCATGTTGTAGAATTAGATTTTGACAAATATGTCACAAAAAGACTAAACATAACCAGTATTTTCGCCGATTATTCTACATGGTTTTGATGAAGCTTGTTCGTGGAAAAATTACAGCTCTTAAAAAAAAAAAGGTACTTTAAGAGCTATGTCCTGCTTTTGGTGCACGCCACAATTTGTGAGCTAGTTTGTTTTTTCCAGACCCAAACTACTGAAAGCGTACCCCTTTAATGCATTTTGTTGGACTCTTTATTATTTTTTTCGTGCAAATGAACACTCGCCCTGCAGATTGGTTTAGTATTGGCTTTAGGTGAATGCGAACGAGGTAGGTGGGGTGCAATATGAACATAAAACAGGTATGTCGCGGGCATGATGGGAATCGGATGTATAACTAACCCGCAAATATTCATGCACTGGCATTCGTCATAGCGCTTAGACGAGACGAGGCGCTTTCAAAGTGGACAAGTAAATATTGGGCACTAAAACGTCACAGAAGCGATTCCAAACTTTCAGTAGCGCTTCCCACGCATCCACCCCCTGCCCCGAACCAGAGCTTCATCAACAACTAGAAGGGATCTCGAATCAGAAAGCGCTATATGCCATCTTTAATTCATTGTGCCCCCCCACCCCCCTGCAAATTTGAACTTTAGTGAGCGAGCCTGACTTCCCACGGAGGCGCACTGATGAACAAGTTACTTACCTTCGGTAACGATATATCTGTAAGAAACAGTAGTTAGTATTAGATTCCTTACCTTAGAATATCCCCAGGCGTCAGTCTGGATCCGGAAACTTTTGCGTAGCAGTACCCCTGCGCATCGGTAGGCGTCGTCTGCAGGCGTCCCCTGCGGCTCCGCGTCCGTCGTCGGCGTCGTGCGCCGTGATGACGTCGCTGGAGTATATAGACGCCGCCTCCGCGCGCTGACGTCAGTTCTTTGCACACAGCTTTTCCGCGCCAGAACACGCAGAGCCATGTGAGAACCAACACTGGTGCCATTTGAAACTAGGGCCCTGAAAGGGATGTCCTTAACCCTAGGTATCAGTTCGCAGAACGGGGAGGATGGGTGGGGCGGTAAGGAATCTAATACTAACTACTGTTTCTTACAGATATATCGTTACCGAAGGTAAGTAACTTGTTCATCTGAAAGAAACAGGTTAGTATTAGATTCCTTACCTTAGAATAGATACCCCAGCAATACCAACCCCGGTGGTGGGTCTGCGAACCAATACAAACCTACACCAGAAAATCCTGGAGGACCGAACGGCCAAAGAAGCCATCCCTCCGGACTTGACTGTCCAGGCAGTAGTGCCTCGCAAAGGTGTGCAGCGAGGCCCACGTAGCCGCCTGGCAAATGTCCTGCAAGGGGACTCCCCGGCCCAGGGCAGTAGTAGCCGCCGTGGCCCGAGTGGAATGGGCTCTCAGCCCAACAGGAGGCTCCTTCCGAGCCAAAGAGTAGCATGCTTTGATGCACAGGACGACCCACCGAGAGATGGTGCGTTTCTGTACCGCCCTTCCCTTCTTCTCACCCACGTAGCCAACAAACAGTTGGTCATCCACCCGGAACTGGCGTGTGCGATCCATATAAAATGAAAGCGCACGTTTTGGGTCCAGACGATGGAGCCGCTCTTCATCTTTTGAAGGATGCGGAGGCGGGAAGAAGGAGGGTAAGGTGATGGACTGCCCGATGTGAAAAGCAGAAACTACTTTGGGCAGGAAAGAAGGCCTAGTCCTAAGAACCACCTTGTCAGGATGGACGGACATGAAAGGAGGTTTGACAGAAAGAGCCTGGAGCTCACTCACTCTCCTGGCAGAGGTGATGGCAACCAGGAAGGCCGTCTTAAGAGTGAGAAGACGGAGAGGACAGGAATGAAGCGGCTCAAAGGGAGTACACATCAAGAATGTCAGAACCAGATTCAAGTCCCACTGAGGCATCACGAACGGAACAGGTGGATACATGTGCGTGATGCCTTTCAAGAACCTCAGTACAATAGGGGACTTGAATAAAGATGGCTGATCAGGTAGCCTTAAGAAGGCGGAAAGGGCAGAAAGGTAGCCCTTGATAGTGCCCAGAGCAGAGCCCTGCTGGGCAAGAGAAAGAAGGAAGAGGAGAACCTCGGAAAGAGGGGCAGAAAGGGGATCCACAGCCTTTGCTGTGCACCATGCCACAAATCTGTTCCACCGGCAGGCGTATACCGACTTTGTGGAGGGACGCCTGGCTGCCAGAATCACATCACAGACTTCAGGAGGCAAGTCGAATGGCCTCAACTGTCGCCGCTCAATCTCCACGCATGGAGGTGGAGGCTGGACAGGTTCGGGTGGAGGACCGTCCCCTGCTGCTGCAACAGAAGGTCCTCCTGAAGGGGCAGGCGGATCGAGGGACCGACTGACATGCTGAGTAGCTCGGGATACCAGTATCTTCGAGCCCAGTCCGGAACCACAAGGATAACTTGGGCCTGGTCGCGCCTGATCTTCTTCAGCACTCTGGGCAGAAGTGGTATAGGCGGAAAGGCGTACAACAGACCGCAGCTCCACTCGCGCCGAAAGGCGTCGCCGAGCGAGCGCCGTCTTGGAAACTCCAACGCGCAGAACTGATGACATTGCGCGTTCTCTTCTGTGGCGAATAGATCTAACCAAGGCTCTCCCCATTGCTGAAAGAGGCCGTTCGCCACGTCCGAGTTCAGACGCCATTCGTGATCCACCGAGCACCGACGGCTGAGTTCGTCCGCCCTGGCGTTCAGAGAACCTGCCAGGTGTTGAACCGTCAGAGTCACGCCCTGACGTTCCAGCCATTGCCAGAGGCGCAGAGCCTCCTGGCAAAGGGTCCACGACCCCACTCCGCCTTGTTTGTTGCAGTACCACATGGCGGTGGTGTTGTCCGTGAACACCTGCACTACACTCCCGTTGACAAAGGGGAGGAATGCCTTCAGTGCTAGGCGAATCGCCCGCAGCTCCAACAGGTTGATATGGAGCCGGGACTCCGCCGGAGACCAGATGCCTCTGATCTCCGCCTCTCCCAAGTGGCCACCCCAGCCCTGGAGGGACGCGTCCGTCACAACTACGTGCTCCGGTTGGGGAAGGGAGAGGGATCTGCCTCTGACCCAATCGCGGTCCGAAAGCCACCACTGCAACTGTCTCGCAGTGCCCTCCGAGATCAGGACATGGTCGGATAGGTTGCCCTGATGCTGGGCCCACTGAAACTTCAGGTCCCACTGCAGAGCCCGCATCCGCCACCTGGCGTGATGCACCAGTAGGATGCAGGAGGCCATCAGCCCCAGAAGCCGCAGCGTCAACCTGACCGAAACCCGGGATAACGGCTGAAAGATGGGACTCAGAGCCTGAATATCCTGGACCCGCCGTTCCGGAGGATAAACCCGAAACTGCGCCGAGTCGAGAACCGCTCCGATGAAAAGGAGCTTTTGAGAGGGACACAGGTGTGATTTCGGCACATTGATGGAAAACCCCAGCTCGTGCAGGAGGTCTGCCGTCATCTGAAGGTGGTGGACGACTGTTTGGGGCGAGCCCGCCTTCAACAACCAGTCGTCGAGGTAGGGGAAGACTGAAACCCCTAACCGGCGCAGATGAGCTGCGACCACCGCCATCACTTTCGTGAACACCCGTGGGGCGCTGGTAAGGCCGAATGGGAGCACAATAAACTGAAAGTGCTCCTGGCCTACCGTGAACCGCAGGTAACGCCGGTGGGCCGGCAGGACGGGGATGTGAAAATACGCATCCTGCAAGTCCAACGCTACCATCCAGTCTTGTGGGTCTAGAGCAGCCAAGACCTGAGCCAAAGTCAACATCTTGAACTTCTCCTTCCGGAGGAAGCCGTTGACGTTCCTGAGGTCCAAGATAGGACGGAGGCCTCCTTTGTCCTTCTTGGGCACCAGAAAGTAGTGGGAGTAGCAACCACACCCTACTTCTGGCCCAGGAACGCGCTCGATGGCCCCCTTGGCCAAGAGGGCCGTAACTTCCTCCTGCAGAAGTGTCAAGTGGTCCTCCGACACACGGTGGTTCTGCGGTGGCATGGCTGGAGGAGTGGACTCGAAGGGGAGGGAGTAGCCCCTTCGGACGAGCTGCAGCACCCACCTGTCCGATGTAGTCGCGCGCCAGCGGGAGTGGTGATGGCGAACCCTGCCACCCACTGGCGTCACGTGAGCCCGAAAGCTCGGACTAGGAAGACTTGGAGGCTGCAGCGGGGGGAGGTGTGGACTGACCTCGCCGCTGCCCTCTACCGCCACCACGGCGGAATCCACGGCCGCCACCGCGCTGGGGAGCGTTCTGCGGCGCGTGGCTGGCAGCACGTGTGGGACCGCCCCTTCCTTGGCCACGAAAGGGGCGAAACGAACCCGTCTGCTGGCGCTGGGTCGAAGGACCCAAGGACTTGGCCGTGACCCAGGAGTCCTTGAAGCGCTCAAGCGCGTTGTCCGCCTTGTCACCGAACAGGCGACTGCCATCAAATGGCATGTCCATGAGGGCATTCTGGACGTCCGGCGAGAAGTTGGCAGATCTCAGCCAAGCATGGCGACGAATCGCCACCGTCGTGGACATAGCCCGTCCCAGCGAGTCGGTTGTGTCAAGACCACACCTGATCGAGTACCTCGCCGCGTCCCGGCCTTCAACCAAGGCCTGGTTGAGCTTGTCCCGCACTTCCTGCGGGCATTGCGGCAAACACTCCGCGACCGTATCCCACAGGGAGTGGGTGTAGCGGCCCAAGAGGCACGCGGTATTACAAGACCGCAGTCCAGCGCTCAAAGACGAAAAGACCTTTTTGCCAAATTGGTCATATCGCTTCAATTCCCGATCGGGCGGAGCCGACGGGAATGCGGACTGTGAAGTGGAGGCCTGGATCACCAGACTCTCCGGGGAGGGATGGGTGGAGAGGAAGGCAGGGTCGTCCGAGCACGGACGGTGACGCCTGGCAACGTTCCGGTCAACCGGTGCACCGGAAGCGGGCCTGGACCAGGTGCCCAAAAGGACATCCGTCAGGGCCTCATTAAACGGCAGCAGAGGCTCCTGAGGGCATGACTGCGGTTTAAACACTTCGGTCAGAATGTTAGGTTTGACCTTAGCGACGGGGAGCTCAAGGCGCAAGGCCTTGGCAGCCCTCATCAGGACCACCGAATAGGCAGCCCCCGCCTCTGACGCCACAGGGGAAGGCGAGACAAACCCAGGGTTGGGCGACTCGTCCAGACCACTGGCATCACCCAAGTCACCTACCCAGTCCACGTCATACTGGCAGGCACGGGATAAAGGGTCTTCAGACCCCTCCCAACCCTCTCCATACTCGTCCACATCGCCGTAGTCTGGGTCGACGATATAGACTGGCTCCTCGGAGCCAATGTGCTCCAACGGCGCCGGACTCGGCGTCGGACGATGCCGGTCCGACTCCGCGTCAGGAGTCAGAGAGGGAATGGGGGTGGCGCCGCGCGGCGCCGGGGACCTTACGCCGGCCGGAACCGACGGCGGAGCCACGGCGTCGCACGGGGGCGGCACCACGGGTTGGCCCAATGGAATCGGCGCCGGAGAGGCCGGTAGACCAGCCGGCGACGAACCTGAGGGACCCAGCGGCGCCGGGGCCGGAGCCGCCGGCGGCGTCGGGGCAGGAGCACCCGAACCGCTCGGGCCCCCAGACGGGACCGACGGGCCCGCAGGCGCCGTAGGCCCCGCCGGAGGAGACATCGCCCTCATAGCCATGAGGAACTCCTCAATCTCCTCGCGCGACGCGCCTTCCCCAGGGACCGACGGGTATGGGGCAGACGGCGTCGGCGGGGCCGTGGGGGTGGGGCCACCCGAACCCCCGGCCGCATCACGCGGGCGTCGGGGGGAGTCGGGGGAGCGATGACGACGCCCCGACTTCTTTGGACGCTTACCTGACGAACCGGAGGAATGGCGGCGACTCCCGGAGCGCTCATGGCGGCTCCGCGATCGCTCCCTCGACCGCTCCCTCGACCTCCGACCGGACCGGGACCGCTCTCGAAGCGGGGCCGACACTCGGAGCTCGAGCAGCTTGCGGGACCGCTCCCGTCTAGCTTTACTAGTCAAGGCCCGGCAGTCGACGCAGGACTCCACGTCGTGGTCCGCGCCCAGACACCGGAGGCAGAGTCGATGGTGGTCGGAGACCGACATCAGGCGGTCGCACCCGTCGCAACTCTTGAAACCGGGCATCCTACCGGCACCGTAGAAAGAATTAGGAATTATCAAAAACTTGGTCAAAAGACCGGAGTACTGCTCTTCGGATCTGCGCTAACTGGCGCGGAAAAAAGAAGAACTGACGTCAGCGCGCGGAGGCGGCGTCTATATACTCCAGCGACGTCATCACGGCGCATGACGCCGACGACGGACGCGGAGCCGCAGGGGACGCCTGCAGACGACGCCTACCGACGCGCAGGGGTACTGCTAAGCAAAAGTTTCCGGATCCAGACTGACGCCTGGGGATATTCTAAGGTAAGGAATCTAATACTAACCTGTTTCTTTCAGATGTGTACATTTCCTTCTCTTTCCCTTCTTCCATTATTTTTTCTGTAAGTCCTTTTTCCTGTCCCGTCAGTTTGTCCCCATCTCATTGTGCGTGCCTTCCCTTGGCACGTTTTTCCCTTCTTTGCACCCTCGCGCAATGTATCAAGAACAAGTTTGCATTGTTGCTTTAATCTCCGTCTCCTCGCTTGGCTTCTGTGCCCCCATACCCAGGTCAAAAGTTAAGGGTCCTATTAACATTTTTTCCTGCCCCAGTAGCCCCTTGAAGTTAATTTAAGGGGTCTACAATGCTACCCGATCAGGCAAAGACTTCGATTTTTTGGGGGGGGTCCCATTTTCGAGACCCCCCTCGTACAGCCCGATTTCAGCCGCACCTTCGGTTTCCTGGAAGCGCGGGAGTCTTGAAAACAAATCGCTCGGGCTAAGATGGGCAGGTCCGACGAAAAGTGTGGATTCTGCGCCGACCATGGGGGAAGGGGGGGGGGCGGAAAGGCAAAGGCCTTCGACCTTGGCTGGAAGCCCTGCGTGGGTCTGACTCTGTATAAAGCCCTATAAACCAATTTTTCCCTCCTTTGGACTGGGAAGGGGGGGGGTGCTCTATTTTAAGTGGCTAAATTCTAAAAAGTTTAGCTTTTTGGAACTCGGTCTTCACTTTTGAGCCGATCCAAATCATTTTACTCAAGTTTGCAGCTTTAATATAGTGCTTTATGCTGGATGTCTGCCTCTGAGCGCTTCAGGTTTCGCAGATAAATGAAATAGGGGCAGGGACGTGCCGAGGAGCAAACTTCGGCATAACATTTAACCGACTGACCTGGTTCTCTGTGCAATTTAAAAAAAATAAAAAAAATTTAAACACAAGGATGGCATGTCATTTCTCCGCGGAACCCTGCTGAAAATAATCAAAACTAAAGGGCAGCTTTAGGGTCAATGCGTTAGACCACCACCCTCCTACTGCCCTCACATGTCGCAGAATTTTGCATTCCCTTTATTTCGCACAGGTTTAATATCTGTAGGGGCCCCACCCCTGATTGACCTAAAACAAGTCAGACAATGAAAAATGCAGATTCAATGACGATGTACTTTATGTTAAAGGGTGCAGCTGAACCGGGGTGCAGAGGCCTCTAATGGCGTAATGCCACGAACCCGTGGCGGTGCTGGCAAAACCCGCACAGCGCAGAGAAGCCACAATCGTGGCACCATGCATTATGCAGTAAATAAATTGCCTGGGGCGTTTCAAAGGAGTGTACTCCATGGAGAGAACCTTCTGACCTAAACGGGTAAAAGCGCTTTTCGTTTAGCACTGTGCCAATGATTGCACTGAATATTATGGCCATCAGCTGCCACTGACGTCAGCCGCCAATTTGCTTCTAGCGCCTACTACAGGGGCGTAACGTTTCCAAAGCACTTCCAGTTTTAGTGGACACGCCAACAGACGCCGAGGGGCATGGATTTCTTTACTTTAAGGTAAATTCCTGTATGTTACCAACACCAAAAAGCTAGATTGGGGCAGGAATCCAACGCCCCTTGCACCAGTGAACGTCATCAGGCGTTTGCCGCCGGTTGGCCACATCTCCCGTTGTTACCAATGTGAAGGAGGAGCTACTGAGCGGCCGCTGGGTGTGTTCAACAGCATTTTTTAAACACGTTTATGGATTGGGCTTCTTGGCGCTAGGAGTTCACAAAAATTGCCCATAGAGGATTTTACGCCATTAAAAGACCCAGTAAGCGCCTCTACTCCATTGACTCCATTCAACACAGTTGACTAGGAACCTCCGAAATTGTGTACCCACCCACCACGCCCCAACCCCCGCGCCAAACACCCATTGTTCTAGCGTCATTTTGCAGACGTTTAGCGCTATACCTGTGAAGCCGGGTACAAGCAGGTCACAGCGCTACAAGACAGGAAAGGCCTCCCTCCTGGTAAGTTTGTTTTGGCGGTATTTGTTAGAACACCGGCTACAGGCTGGCGGTATATGAAGATTAGCTGCAATAATCTGCGTTTAACTGGTCAGCCAAAACGGTAGTGCACTATCTCAACATAATGCACATTAAATTGTTGCCAGTAGATCATCAACAATATTTAGCGCAATTAAATAAACGCCTTTAGGTTTTAACGCCACTATATTAAAATGCAGCTGTGACCTATTCATGGGCTACAGCACGTACAAGCGTGCCATGCTTGAACCACAGTTTGGAAGACAATACCACACAACCTGGGGACACACTAAACCAGCAAACAAGTTCCATTCGCAAGATTTCATAGCGCCTCGACAGTGCATCCTGCAGCCAACGAGCTTGGCAGCTGCAAGGGCCGAGTGCGCACGCGCCAAACTCCGTTGATCCCAAAAGCCATCAGGAAAAAAACCTCCGGAAGGTTAGTCTTTCACATTTTACCCAGGGGCACCACATTTATTAAAAGTTATTGCAGCCTGTACAAAAAAAGTTTGTGTGCACCACATCGATCAGATTTTTTACATGTTAGCGAGTATTTACATAGGGCAAGATAAAAATGAAACAGTTCTCACAATATGGGGGTAGTAAGGGAGGGTGGGCACAACTGAACCGAACGGCCAGCGGGAGGGAGCGGGAAAGGAACGGCCAGCGGGAGGGGGGGGGGCGGGAAAGGAACCGACAGCGGGAGGGGGGACAGGAAAGGAAAGAAACCACTCACCTGGACTTCCTCGGCCGGCGGTCGGCCGCCAAATGGCCCAAACAAACCTCGACGAGCCCAAAAAAAAGCCCCGCCCACCGCTGCATGACGTGGCCAAAAGAGAAAAATTCTCGGGAACGCCCCCGAATCTGGTCCGGCCTTGACGGACAGATCCGGCTCCCAATGGCTAGCCTCCATTTATGGAGCTAGCCAATGGGAGGAGGGGGCGAGGAGGGGGCGGATACCCGACCCCACAGAGCAAAACATAAGATTTTGCTAGCGCATGCGTACTTCGTACGCATTGCCAAGGCAAAACCTAAAAATGACAAACAATGTTCTATTGCACGGCATGAATTATTCTGCAGGGTACAAGTAAAATTCAGATGCTAACAGTGCAACAGGAAAACAAAGAATGTTGATGATATTCGAAATCATCCTATATAACATAAGAGAATAAAAAAAAATGAGGAAATAAATCCTCACTTCACTATTCTCGTGCCACTGACCTTACATACATTTCCCATAACTCCACTCTCTCCCATTATCCAACTGTACAATTGATTTGTATCACCTTCCGTGATTGGAAAAACTTGCTATCGCTTTTTCTCATGAAACCTGCTTTCCTTACAACCACTCAATCTCCAATCTCCACCTCCAGATTTTTCACACCTTTCCGTTTGTCATGATTAGCTTTGTTACAGTTCTGCAAATCAGACACTTTCAACCTAATTTCCTCACTGTCCACCCACACCTAATTCTTCACTTGTAACTACATAGGAGATTCCTTAGATGCAGGTGCCCTACCCTTCAGGGCTAAGAATGGAGATACACCAGTCACAGAATGAGGCGTCACCCTATGGGGCCATACCATCTTTTCTAATTTGTCCCTCCATGCCAACCCATTTGCAAGGCACAATTGAATGTTATCCATGATAATACAGTTTACTCTTTCCACTAATCCATTGGTCTGTGGCCGGAACAATGCCACATGGTCATGATGCCTGATAACCAACTTCACGAAAAACTGTCATTGCTGTGGAAACCAACTGCACTCCATTATCTGTAACCAACACTTTAGGTATTACCTCTTCTAAGAACACCTCGCTTAAGAACCTCACAACATTACTCATAGTCATCTGCTCCATGTATCTAAACACAAACCACTTGCTGTGGTAATCCACCAAAACAGCCACGAAATGATCACTTCTCCCTAGCCTTTCTATGGGTCCCCAAAAATCCACAGCCAGTTTCCCCCCATAGCCGAGCCAGGAGATCCATACATCCCACGGGTGGCTGCCTAACCACTTTGACCTTATCACTATTGCTGCCGGCATAGCAATCCTGAACCACATTAACCACTGCTCTATCCATTCCTGGCCACCAGAAAAATTGCCTTAACCTACTTTTAGTTGAATTCCTCCCCAAATGCCACTCGTGCACAATCCTAATCTATCTCGCCCTCAACGCACTGGGTAGAACGATATGATCTCTCCTTAATATTGTATCTCCCCAAATGCTGAGCTCATTCTTCAGCACCATGTATGGTTTCACATTCTCATTTAACTGATTAAATTCTTGCCTATCCCATACTGTAAACATGGTCAGTTCCTCGTACTCCTTGTCAATCTCTATAGCCTCTCTCCACTATCCCTGTCCGAGGGCAAATTTCTCATTCAACACAAAGCACTTAGCTTTCCATCTCCTAAGTAAAATAAATATCCTCCACGGGCATTTGTGATAGGCAATCAGCATTTACATTCCTTTTGCCTCTTACATATCAAATAACAAAATTATAATCTATCTCAAAAATCCGAGCAGTCACACTTCCTTCCAAACCCCAGCCACACTTGAAAACGTGTACTTGAGGTTTGTGATCAGTTTTGAGAACAAATTGCAAACCCCACAAATAATATCTGAAGTGGTTCATTCCCCAACAACAGGCTAGCTCCTTTTTCTCAATGGCAGAATAAGATTTTTCTGCACCCTGTAGTTGTCGGGATGTAAATCCAATTCTAATTTCCCCCTTTTTTAGCTTTCTGGGTCAAAACTGCCCCAAGGCCTATGATACTAGCATCCGTTGTTACAATAGTTTTCCTACTAGTGTCGAAATTATCCAATGTTGGTGCATGAGCAAGTGTATTGGTAAATGCAGCTTCACACTCTGGAACCCATTCAAACACACTTCCTTTCTTTAACAGTACACTCATAGGTTCAACCACATCTGCAAAATTAGACACAAATTTTGAGCAATACTCGGCAAGTCCCAGAAAGATTTAATTGTTCTTTGTTAGTGGGCTGCAGAACATTCTTAATAGCGTTAATAAAGTTGTTTTATGGTCTTTTCCATTCGCTGACACTTCATGTCCCAAATAATTTACCTATTCCAACCTCAATTGATAATAGACACTTCTTTTTTATGGTTAGTCCATGACTAGCCATTTTCTCCAGTATTTGCTCCAACAACATATCATGTTCTTCAAATGATTTTCCCACCACCATGATATCATCCTGGAAACATAATACCTTCTGTATACCGTGAAAAATATTTTGCATAATCCTCTGGAAGACAGCAGAGGCAGACCCAAAACCAAATTGAATTCTGCGATATCGGTACGCCCCTATTGGTGTAATAAAAGTAGTCAAAGGGTGAGGTTCTGGATGTAAGTTCACATGGTGGTACAACACTGCTGCCATATCCAGCTGGTGTGGAAAGACAAAAACTGACGTCAGCGTGCCGGCTATATAAACAGCGCAACGTCACGACGATGAATCAAACAAGTTCAAGTTCAAGTTCGGACATTTGTATAGCGCACTACTCACCCAGAGGGTCTCAAGGCGCTAGGGGGAGGGGTACATTATTTGTCGAATAGCCAGGTTTTGAGCTCTTTTCTGAAGGAGATGTGGTTCTGAGTAAGGCGGAGGTGGGTGGGGAGTGAGTTCCAGGTCTTGGCAGCCAGGAAGGAGAAGGATCTGCCACCCATGGTGGACTTCCGGATGCGCGGGACTGCGGCGAGGGCTTGATTGGACGATCTTAGTTGACGGGTGGGTTTGTAGAAGGACAGTCGAGTGTTGAGGCATTCGGGTCCTAGGTTGTAGAGGGCCTTGTGTGCGTGGGTGAGAAGGCGGAATGTAATTCTTTTGCTGACGGTAAGCCAGTGGAGGTCTTTTAGATGTCCGGTGATGTGATCTTGGCGTGGGATGTCTAGTATGAGTCTAGCTGACGCGTTTTGGATGCGCTGGAGTTTTTTCTGTAATTTTGTTGTGATTCCGGCGTAAAGTGTGTTACCATAATCTAGTCGACTCGTGACCAGAGCGTGGGTGACAGTCTTTCTTGTTTCGAGGGGGATCTTTTTGAGAATGCGAAGTACGTTGAAGCAGGAGGATGAGACAGCGTTGACTTGTCTGGACATCGAGAGAGAGGAGTCTAGGATGAAGCCAAGGTTACGTGCGTGGTCTGTGGGTGTGGGTGCTGTGCCCAGAGCGGAAGGCCACCAAGAGTCGTCCCAAGCTGAGGGGGAGGATCCTAGTATGAGCACCTCCGTTTTGTCTGAGTTGAGTTTTAGGCGGCTCTGTTTCATCCATTCAGCCACTTCTTTCATGCCTTCGTGAAGATTGGTTTTGGCGGTGTTGGGGTCTTTGGTGAGGGAAAGGATTAGCTGGGTATCATCGGCGTAAGAGATGATGTTAAGGTTGTGTTGACGCGCGATGGAGGCAAGAGGACTCATGTAGACGTTGAAGAGGGTGGGGCTGAGTGAGGATCCTTGAGGTACGCCACAGATGACTTCAGTGGCCTCTGAGTTGAATGGGGGAAGTCGGACTCTTTGAGTTCTCCCAGCGAGGAATGAGATGATCCAGTCCAAGGCTTTTCCTTGTGTACCGATGTTGTTGAGGCGTTGTATAAGGGTGCTGTGGCAGACTGTGTCAAAAGCGGCGGAAAGGTCGAGTAGGATGAGGGCCACTGTTTCTCCGTTGTCCAGGAGTGATCGGATGTCGTCGGTCGCTGCAATGAGGGCGGTTTCGGTGCTGTGTTTGGCTCGAAACCCGGATTGAGATGGATCAAGGGAGTTGTTGGATTCAAGGAAGGCGGCGATCTGGCTGGTGACGGCTTTCTCTATGACTTTGGCCGGGAATGGGAGGAGGGATATGGGTCGGTAGTTTTTAAGTTCAGAAGGGTCAGCTGTGGGTTTCTTCAGGAGGGCGCTGAGTTCGGCGTGTTTCCAGCTTTCTGGGAAGGTGGCGGAGTTGAAAGAGCAGTTGATGACATCGCGGAGATGGGGTGCAATGATGGAGTCATCTTTGTTGAAGATGTGGTGGGGGCAGGGGTCAGAAGGCGAGCCAGAGTGGATTGAGTTCATGAGGCAAATGGTGTCTTCAGTGGTGATTGGGTTCCAGGCGTTGAGGTTGTTAGTTAGTGGAGTAGGATCTGAAGGGGGTGGAGAGGGTTGATCGCTGGGAGAGTTCTTGAAGCTGTTGTGGATGTCGGCGATTTTGTTGTAGAAAAAGGAGGATAACGCGTCGCAGAGGTCTTGGGAGGGGGTGATGTCGTTAGATGCTGCGATGGGGTTGGTGAATTCTTTGACGATGTTGAAGAGTTCCTTGCTGTTATGAGTGTTGTTGTCGAGACGATCCTTGAATGCTGATTTCTTGGCGGATCGAATCAGTTGGTGGTGTTTGCGAGTGGCTGTCTTGAGGGAGACCATGTTGTCCGAAGTTGGGTTTTTTCTCCATATCTTCTCCAAGGTGCGGCAGAGTTTCTTGGATTTTTTTAGTTCATCGTTGAACCAGGGGGCCTTTTTGCTGGCTGATTTCATCTGGTGCTTTTTCAGGGGTGCTAATTCGTCAGCACTGTGGGTAATCCATTGCTTGAGGTTGGTGGCCGCTTGGTCTGGGTCCATTGAGATGGTGGGAGGGTTTTGGTTGAGTGATGTGAGGAGTTGGTCGGTGGTGATTTTGTTCCCGTTTCTCCGAGGAATAGGTTGTGGACGGTTGTGGGTCAGGGAGCTTTTGTAGCTGAAGTGAACACAGTTGTGGTCCGTCCAATGGAGAGCTGTGGTGCGATCGAAGGAGATGTGCTTGCTGGAGGTGAAGATTGGGTCGAGCGTATGTCCGGCTATATGGGTGGGGGTGTCAACAAGTTGTTTGAGTCCGAGATTGGCCAGGTTGTCCAGAAGGGTGGTGGTGTTGCTGTCGTGTTTGTTTTCAAGGTGGTAATTGAGGTCTCCTAGAAGAATATAGTTCTCGGAGGCGAGGGCGTGTAGGCTGACGAAGTCCGTGATGTCATCGCTGAATAGAGTGCGGGTGCCTGGAGGCCTGTAAATGAGGGTGCCTCTGAGTGTGGTACTAGGGTCGGTGTGGATCTGAAAGTGGAGATGTTCGGCGGTTGTGAGATTGTCGTCGGAGCTAGTCGTGATTTTGATGGTGTTCCTATGAATGATGGCGATGCCTCCTCCTGTCTGAATGGTGCGGTCTTTGCGGATAATCTTGTAAGAGTCCGGTATGGCTATGGCGATGTCGGGTGCTGAGGATGTGTTCATCCATGTTTCTGTGAGGAAGGCGATGTCCGGTGACGCAGTGTCGAGTAGGTCCCAGAGTTCCGTTGCGTGTCTGTGGACTGAGCGGGTGTTAAGAAGTATGCATTTCAGGCGGTCAGAGTCGGTGCTTTGTACGGAGGGAGTGGATTTGGTGAGGGTTCTGGAGCAGTTGAGCTTGCAGGGGAGGCAGGCGAAAGGGCTGTGGGTACGTCCAGGGAAGGCGATGCAGCAATGAGGTGTGCGCCCTGGGTTGAGGGCGAGGAGAGTTGCGGCATCATAAGTGACTCTAGTGGGTTGGGAGTGGCGGGGACCAGGGGTCCTGGTGCTGGGCGCGGTCCAGGCGCGGACGGGCGTAGACGGGCTTACCTTTGGCGCACCTTCGGCGCGACTGGGGCGCGATCGCTGCGCGTGAACGCTGCGCGCAAATACATCTGACATATATGGATAGAGGAGGGGGGAGGGGCGAGGGAGGGTCAGCTGGGAGGCGGGGCGGGCTGTGGAGGAGGTGCTCCGAGGCAACAACAACAAAGATGGCGGCCCGAGAGTAAACTTGAGGTAGGCAGGGTCAACAAATGGACATCAAAGGCTGCACAACAATCAGGCAATGCGGCGTGCAGTACAGATAAACACAGTACAATAACAACACAAATGATGCGGGCGTCAATCAGAGCGCAGCGTTAATTATAATCAAAGAGATGCAAATGTCGATTTCAGTAGATAGAGGCACTTGCGCTATAGCGCTCTGCAGTAAGGAGGCGCTATGCAGATCGTAGCAGTGCGAGAGGAGGAGGCAGGGAGCGCGGGTACAATACCAGGCAGGAGCTGTGGTGAGGGAGCGACCGCTTCTGAAAGCGCCAGAGGGGTCACAGCGCTTACGGGGCTGGGAGCGGGATGTGTAGTCCGTGGGAGGGAGGGTCAGCTGGGAGGCGGGGCGGGCTGTGGAGGAGGTGCTCCGAGGCAACAACAACAAAGATGGCGGCCGAGAGTAAACTCGAGGTAGGCAGGGTCAACAAATGGACATCAAAGGCTGCACAACAATCAGGCAATGCGGCGTGCAGTACAGATAAACACAGTACAATAACAACACAAATAATGCGGGCGTCAATCAGAGCGCAGCGTTAATTATAATCAAAGAGATGCAAATGTCGATTTCAGTAGATAGAGGCACTCGCGCTATAGCGCTATGCAGTAAGGAGGCGCTATGCAGATCGTAGCAATGCGAGAGTAGGAGGCAGGGAGCGCGGGTACGATACCAGGCAGGAGCTGTGGTGAGGGAGCGACCGCTTCTGAAAGCGCCAGAGGGGTCACACCTACGAGATCACATGGAATCGACCAACGCTACCCAAATGGCGCGCAGGGGTACTGCTATCAAAAATCTTCCAGATCCAGCCTGACGCCTGGAAGTTCAAAGGTAAAGAATCTGCGGCTAGATGTCTCTATCAGATACACTATCACCACCCACCATGCTCAGCATCTCCCCTATGTTGGGTAATGGCTGCCTGTCCACCAATATATTTCTATTGAGATTACTCAAATCAAGGCATATCTGAATTTTCTTTCCTTCCTTTGGAGCAACAACAATAGGAAGGCTGTGATGTTTGAAAAGAAAATTTCACAGGCACACTTTTTGGGGGAAAATGCAATTCTTCTTTCGGTGAAAACCAACAAAGTTGGGAACGGTCCTCTGGATCTGAATCAAGGAAGGGGAAATTAAATAAGAGCTGTGCTGGTGCTTATATATGGCTCCAAACCGCCTCTTCCACAGATGGAGCAAAATTGCTGCAGAGCCCAATAGCACCACTGACAGGCACGCAGTTGTTTTGGATCTAGTCTGGTACTTGGAAAAATCCAAAAGGTGAGGAATCTGTATTTATAAGTATCCATCCAAAGGCTGAAAAGCCATCCTCGTCCTCCTGAACATGGAGCTAAACATGGTGCTGGGCAGCCACTGTAACCATTACAGGAGGGTGAGCTGAAGTATCATCAGGTGGGGAGGTATTAACCTGGTCGAATTCAAAGAAAAAGACGCCCTGCATATCTACCCCATAATGATCCCATGCATCCACCCGCTGCTCTATGAGTACTGTGTCCTCATACAGACGCACCTGCTCAATTAGGTGCTCTGGCACCGAATCCAAATACGAAGAATGGACTGAATGTGCTAGTAATGTCTGTGTAGAAGCATGAGATGGGATTGCGCCTGTCCTACATTTCTTCGGAAGCAGGAAAAGCCCGGACCTCTTCTGATCTGGTTTCACTCGTCAGTGCTTTTTTTTTTAACCTGGTTGTGTTGGCTGCAGGGACCGTACAACATGTCCAGTATGTGGATCACAGTAAATTATCCTCTGCCTTGCAGTTGGTTGAGGTGAAGTCTGAAGGGCAAGGCCTCCTTTTATAGGATCTGTGTTCGGGGTTAAATGAGAAGCAGGCACATTTTCGACTCTCATTGTCTTATTTCTGAGCTTCTTCGATGGCATCAAACACTTTATTTACTACTGTAGGCTATGCATAGTGCAGAGTTTCTTTTAGTGCCAGCATGTCTAGCAAGGCATGGTTATCTTGAGGGCCATTCCTTGTCATGTTGGTGTCACTCTTTTTGAGGTAGATCCCCAGAGAGAAGATACTCTTTGGGGGTGTACTTATAAGGTTTGGAGTGTTTTTTCCTGGACCTCTGTGTCGGGTCCAACCAACATGATGTTGTCTTAATCATGGGGGTACAAGAGGGGGGGGGGGGGTGATGGACGGAGCATCTGAACCAATCAAACACTGCAAATCAGTCTGACCCTGTGCCTCATGGGGACAGTCCAGCCCGAGCTGCCAAGCCATGCCTTCCCTGGACCGGAAACAAGCTTCCTAGGACCGGTTACTGGCATTTCAGCAGTCTTCAGCCAGGCTTGCTTGAATCCAGTGGCAAAGTGAGCAAGGGACTCACGTCTGAGCATACCCTGCCAACTTATGGCGAACAAAGCGGAACAAAAGGGGGTGGTGCTGGACGGAGCATCTGAACCAATCAAACATTCACACCCAGTCAACAGATCTGGGTTTTAATCCATCACCGTTCTTTAGCCCACTCTGCCACCCCAGTTCAGACATGGCCATATGCAAATCAGTCTGACCCTGTGCCTCATGGGAACAGTCCAGCCCGAACTGCCAAGCCATGCCTTCCCTGGACCGGAAACAAGCTTCCTAGGACCGGTTTCTGGCATTTCAGCCGTCTTCAGCCAGGCTTGCTTGAATCCAGTGGCAAAGTGAGCAAGGGACTCACGTCTGAGCATACCCTGCCAACTTATGGCGAACAAAGCGGTACAAAAGGGGGTGGTGATGGACGGAGCATCTGAACCAATTACACACTCACACCCAGTCAAAAGATCTGGGTTTAATCCATCACCGTTCTTTAGCCCACTCTGCCACCCCAGTTCAAAATATTGAATCCATGCCCCGCAACAGTGGAACAACTGAAACACACAAGTCCACGGACAGGGAAAAAAATCATTCCCAGGTGGAGTGTAAGTTCTGGTGCATTGTGGGATGCAGGGAAGGTACCACCAGACGCATAAAAAACCTACTTCTTTAAAGAAAAACAACTTGTAACGTTCTACACTCAACAGGAGGCAGACGCAGAGTGCAAAGCATGTGATCTACAGCTACACTGAAAACAGATTATACTCTCAGCTTTGCCACAGCATGTGAATTTCTGGAGATAGTCCAGGTGGAAGATTATGGGTCTTGTAAGAGGAACACCTGGAGTTGGAATCTTACACAATTCTTAGCCACTCCCAATACTAAAAAAGTTTGTGTTTATTTTGGCCCCTCTTTAATTTGATGTACTACACTTTCACAAATAATAGTGGGCAGCAGCGAGGAGGGGCAGATGACCACCTTTCCACTGGGTTGTACTATGATGGAAATGCTGCTTTGGTTGTTGAAAACCAATGGTGTTGCCATATGAGGGAGACGCCCTTGGTCATGGTAAGGATTCTGATGTGGTCTGAAATTAGGCATTAGGAAATCTTTCTTCTACTAGCCCACAACTTTTATTGTGGCGGTATCCACCTTCCTAAGATATACCTTGTCAATATTAAAATCAAAATTCATAAACACCTGTAAAGGAAAGGCTCACATGTTTTTTGTTTGTTGAACATTTCATCTGCAGCCATAAGGGTACGGAGACTCGATGTCCGTGATCGCGTTTTCGGAAGTCTAGCACATACAATGCCACCTTAACAATTAAGTTTTACACCTGCAAAAACATGTTCATTCTCTCCCGAAAGGTCAGTCTTTGCTCTATGGAAAGATCAAATATGTGTAATGAGCTTCAAACAGATATTTCATATTGCCCCACAAGCGTAGACACTGCTGCGGCTCTCATGAAATGGCAGATGCCCAACCAACCTATATTGCTGCTTACCAAGTCAATCTTTTTGCTCACCTTGTCGGAAACTGTTGAGAACAACACTGATGAGGGTATCGTTTCCTCACAAATTGAGTGGGTGGGTGTGTGTTAAAGTGAAAAAGTCTGTATGTACATGCAAGGCCTCAAGAAAAAGGGATCTTGCTGTCCTGGCCTCTATTTCATTTGCAAGTGTGGAGTACAAGCCTTTTAATTTAGAGGTTTAAGCTATTTTGACGGTAGGTGTCCACTATTCAAGAATATGTATGAAGAGTGAGTGGGGTTTGTAAGGAACACAAAGATCCAATTATCTCCACTAATGTGAAATAAAAAACAAAATACGTAATGCTCCTGCTCCTCTGTGCTGAAGTCATATTATAATGTCAAAACCTTAGGCATAGAGGCATTTGTGCACACAAATATTAAGTTCACATTACTTCGTTTTAGTTCTCTTGTACACCAACCCAAACATTATTGGGTAGAGCCACCATGTTTTGTAATCTCATAATTGAGTAATTATACCATAAAAATATTTTTTTTAACCCCTTGCATGCGGCCGCGATTCTGCAGCAAAATCGCAAGTGGGCGGGTTCATGACAGCCCCCAGCCGTCATCAGCACACGAGCACCGCGGTGCATGACGGACGGGGGCTGTCATCAGCATGCAAGGGGTTGAACAAACACTCCGGGGCTGAGATGGATGCACAATCTGATGGGAGGCCTACAAGGCTACCCTACGGGGGTGTCATCATTTCTGATGAGGTGGGGGCGAGAAGGGAGTGGTCCTGCTGCTGTCCAGAACTAGAACAGGACCATACAGACTTGGAGGCAAAATATAATTTAGCATCATCTGCTTCTAAAAGGCGGAGCATCTTGACTAAAACGGAAGAACTCCATTCCTAGGTCATGGAAGAGGTCAAAAGGGAGCATATTGCCAAGCAAAAACTGATTTATGAGCTGGGGATATGGCAGGGAAACTTCTGGCACGGCTAGGTTTGGGTGACCAGGAACGGAGTCATATTGGTGGCATTATTGCACCGAATGGGTCAACGGTCATGGGTAATGAGGCCGTAGCTGACATGATAGCCAATTATATTTCGAATTTTTATGATAGTCATTTGAAGTCCGGGAGTCGGAAGTGGGGAAATTTGCAATGGAGTGTCTCTGTCGGCGGTTAGAGAGAACTGCGGCTCTAGAGTTAGAGGACAATCTCACTGGAAAGGAAATATTCCTGGCACTCATGCAGCTTCATGCTGGCGGGACCCTAGGCCAGAATGGACTTCCAGCAGAATTTTAAAATAAATGGCTTGGAGGAATGCAGGCCCCTTACACAAGATGTATCTAGCAGTCTATAGAGGGGAGGACCTGTCAAGAGATCTCCACACAGTCACTATTCTGATTCCTAAGGCTGGTGAGTCCGAAGACCAATGAGGCTCATATAGACCAATCTGTCTCCTAAATGATAATACAAAAGTTCTGGCCAAGGCCCTGGCGAACAAAATGCAGGGAGTTATTCAAGATTTCATCCACCGAGACCAGAATCGATTTATCTCACACAGGTCGACCAAACTGTAGGTCCTATACTTAAACAATGGTATAGCGGCGGGAATAGGATGGGATCCCCCTGGCAATCGCATCCCTAGACGTGTATAAGGCATATGACTATATACCGTTTCCTTTTTTGTTTGGCATTATGGAAAAGAAGGGTTTTGGGCCCCGATGTCTATGGTGTATCTGCCTTCTGTATAATCAGGCCAAGCTTAAGGTAAATGGGGTTATCACCAGGGAATTCCCCATCCGGAATGGAACGAGACAGGGACGCCACCTCTCACTGATGTTGCTTGCTATAGCGAAGAGGCACTAGCTGAGTGGATCAGGGTGGACGACCAGGTGTGGGGCTGGGAGAAATAGTAACTATTTAAGGCACTTACACGGGCAGAGGATTAACCGGGAGAGATTCCTGATCTTCCATAATAGGTGGTGGTCGGCGGGGCGCTATTGCCCCTGCCGCTGAAGGTGGAACCCCTGCACTTTAAATACCTGGGAATTTGGGTTCCCATAGAGTGGTATGCATTACACAGACAATATTGACCCCCTCTTGTGGCGATTGCAGGCAGATATAAAACCCTGGAGGGCCCTATCACCATCGCTTACGGAGAGGGCAGCATTGTTCAAGATGATTGCGTTACCTAGGTTTACCTATATCTTGCAGAATAGCCCCTTTGCGATCCCAGACACCTTCAAAGCTACGGATACAATGTTGAGGTATTTCCTCTGGTTGGACAGCCTGGCATGAATTGCGATTTTCACACTGTGAAGATCGGTCTTTGAGGGGGTATTGCGCTCCCAAATACTCAGAAATATTATGAAGCAGCACAGGTGCATATAGTCAACGGGTGCGCATATGCTCCACTGATGGATCCTGTGTATCGGATGGACACAGAGGTGCTGGGACAGAGGGGTTACCTTCATGTGCTTTATGGGGGACAGACACCATCAAACGCCCCCGCCCCCTCCCCCCGGCAACAGTCACATCAGTTTGGCGCAATCTGACAAGAGAGATGTTGTGGGAAAGGTGATTGACACCACATACCCTGCTATGGGTGGGTACAAGGCTTCACCTCGTACCGGACTAACCAGGGATTAAAAAAATGGGACTTGATTGGCCTAGAGGTCAGCGGAGAGCCAGCAGAGAGCCACGATCCGCCGCGAGCACTGCAGGACAGACCGCCAAGGAGGAGGAGGGAAAGTTCCTGTGCTCCGCTGTCCCGGTTTCCCGGTTTCGAGGCGGTTTGAGGCGTTCTTGGAGCGTTTTGAAGCCGGGGTGAGCCTGCGAACTCTGTGAACCCTCTGCTCTCCAGAGCTGCTTCGTGTTTCGTGCTCGCTCTGAGCCCCTCCCCGCCCGAGACTCTGTGCGAGTGTTTTTCACACAAAAACACATTAAATCACGGCAAAACGCAGGAGCAGCTGGGGGCACAATCTCGGAGCAGGGAGCTGTGCCGTGCCGTGCTGCCAGGGTCGAGTGAGCCCCCCTCTCTTCTCGTGGGGCGCAGGTTACGGATCACGGGGCACGGGGCACAGGCACGGGACACAGGCATCGACACGGAGCCGAGGAGCCTTTCCTAAAAGAGTCTTTTAAAAACACAAAGACACAGCCACGAACTACAGACGGCCAGTGAGTTAGTGTGTCCGGCAGTTTGCGGAAAGCTGTGCTAGAAGCAGAGGCATCGTCAGCGGCAGCATCGAGGCGGCAAGCGGCAAGTAATAAGTCACTTCTAACTCTGACTCCTAGTCCTCACTGCCTCAACTGCTTCGGAGTCTGCGAAAACCGAGAGGCGGAGGCGGAGAGGTCGTGAGGCTGCAGTGAGGCTGCAGTAAAAGGCCAGCTTCTGTTTTGACCCGTCCCGACCGCTCCACGCACGGATCCGCCTGTCGGTCTGCCTGCTTGCTCAGTGCCCGGAGCCGCTGAGGAGCGGTGTGCCCGAGGCTCGAGGTGCAGGGAGGGCGGTGTTTGGTGTTTGGTGCCCAAACGCTTGCTGGGGGGGCAGGCGAAAAGTGAGCAAACAGCAGAGCAACCCAGCCGCCATTTGTCATTGTTGCTGATTGAAGCTCATTTGTCTTTCATCCTTGCCGCCCCTGCTGCCTCTCCCCCACCCCCCACCATTTCGGGAAGTTTAGGGAGAGAGGGAGAGAGGCCGACCAAGGACAGGCCCAGGAAGAAGCACGAGCGCGGCTGCCGGTAGAGGCAGGTGCTAAGTAAGAGCCCGGGGGGGCAGCCTAGGCCACTCTGACTAGGTCAGACTGGCTGGAGGCACCCCCTGAGTGCTCCGCTCGTATGTAAAAAACCGTCCCTTCGGACTTCCATTCTTCGCCCACCCCCATTCCAACCATTCAAACCAGAAGCCATTCAGCTCCTTTCACCCAGATTCTACGCCAGCCGTAACTTCAAAGTACCGAGCAGGACAAAAATGCGCTCAGGTACCAAACGTCAGGCCTCATTATATAAAGCACCACGCAGCAAAAAGCCAAAGAAGTCAGACGCACCAAAGCAAGCGCAAGCAACCCCACTTTTAGTTGCTCTGCGGCAAAGGGGGCGTGACAGCGACGGTGAGGGGAGTAGAAAGTCAGTAAGTCCCACTCAGCCTCAACCTAGCCCAGGCCATTTACCAGGATCACAACCAAAGATTAATACATTTTTCTTTTTAAAAGACCCCGTCTCAGCTCTGTGGTCATCAACAAGGGAATCAAGGAACTTACCAAGTCCTATTCAACCAGACAAGACGACAATTCATAGTCATCCAGGAACCTTAAACTGTGGCAAATCACTGATGGATCATATTCAAACCTTAGAATCCTCTATTCAACATCAACCGGCGTCATAAATCGAGCAACTGCCCAGAGCTATTAAAAAAACTGAACTTATCCAGATAACGATTCACAACCCCAGTTCCCCACCAAAAAAACTCAAAACAATCAAGACTGGGCAAAATCTTGTCCTGCCCTCATCTATATCTCCGGGTCAGGATTCACTGGAAGCGCTTTTTAACGTCTTCAACAACAAGTCGAATATGGGGGACCACAACAATCCCCAAATTACTCCTGGACTCAGTCAACCAACGGCACACTCAACTAAGAGATTTACGAGAACGAACGTCCAGCCAGTCTCCCCGTCTGGCTACCATCCTCCTATCTTGGGCACTGCGTCATCGCTTCCGGTTCCAAATCAATCCTTGCAAGAACTGTATTTAGATTTAAACTATGACCAAATGGTACTGGACCAAAACCGGAGCCCAGTGGCATCTACGCCTCAAAAAACTGTCGCTTCAAGCTCAAACCACAGAATTCTGATTGACGACAGCTCTGGAAATAATAGCTTCCGGATTGCTGTGAAGTCGGCTCGCGGCCATTGTGCACGCCTAGTAGGAATCTGCTCGACTGGAGAGCAAAGCAGCATTCTCTGCTACTGAAAGAGTGCGGAGTTTATTGCGCTGCCCCACGAGACCCAAATCTATTATATCTGTGGCATGGGCGAAATATAGAGACGGATTCCAGTTTGCCCGTCAACAGGATACGGAGGCACTGGACCACCTCGCTGCAAGGGAGCAATTCGCGCTCCGCAAGGTTGAGGCTTACCGAGTCCTCACGGAGACATTGTGCACTTTTGCTCACTCCAACTCGGCACAACAGAGTAATCCTTGCGCCATAAGGCTTATGACAAAAGTTCTTACAGGCAATAAATTAGAAAGTCCTGATGATGATCCCAGTTCTATAGGAGCCGGGGGATCGAAACGCCGTCGACACTTTTTTGACAATTCTGTAACCTGTCTATTATGCAAAATTTGTTACAGTTATTGTTTGTCCTTAATTGCGTGTGAATGTTACCAATGATGCAAGGGACATTTGGCTCCCATGTTCTTTTTGCCTGAACTTCTTTGCTTTCTCTTTGTTTATCCTTATCTTTCTTTCCTCGAACTCTGTTCGAATGTACTTTGGATAGGTGCAGGCTTGTACCCTATCAATTCCTAAATCAGACCTCATGGTCACTGTATATACTTTTTACACTTGTAATTAAAATTCAGGCCCGGCTGGGCACTGAAAATCTTTGAGATATAGTTCTTATTGGAGTCTATATGTGATATTGTACTGAAAAATTCCTTTTTCTAAGGACCATTGTTTTCCTGAATAAAATACTGGAAATAATAGCAGCCAACAAAAAAAATCAACACTGTCGCACATATCAATCTCTTCAACTAATACAACCCCACAACGGGTAGACCAAAAAAAGAGCTATTGTAGTCAAGTGCCCACTGCTCCCTGGGGGAACACCTTGATTAGCACCTTGGACCAGGCCATAAAGGCCCTCAACTTTCAATCAGACAAGATGGAGGTTCAAATTGACCTGATAAACGTCATCGCAGAGCATATCGCCCAACTTAGCTCGAAAACAGACGCTATTATTACTCTTCTGACAAACAAAAAAATCACGGTTACTCCCCTTCCAAAACATGCCCAAATTAACAAAAGTTCTATTATTCCTCTGTCAAGTTGTGGCTGTGGGAGCATCATTGAGAAGCTGGCATCGCTCCCTGCAATTTTGAAAGATATTTTGGGGGCAGTCAAAAAAGGTAATAGAGAGGTAAGGAGATTGCTGCTTATTGACCCCTGAGGCTTGAGCCGGGTGGTTGCATTATTTTAAAGCTTCTGAGACATATTTGTTGTGCATTTTCCTTTGTGTCCGTTCACCCCCTCTGCATTAGCGCTCGGATTCTAGCGCTGCGCTTTTGCCTCATTCACCGATCTTAGGGGGAATGGACTTACTCAATTTTTAATTTCCACTCACTGCACTCTGCCTTGTGTTGGCAGTTTTAATTTCCTCTTTCCTGCAGGGACTGGCCGACTGTAAGGCCAATATTCCTCGGGTCCCGGGCTGAGTGATTCAGCGGCGGCCATTTGGGGTAGGGCTCCCTCTCCTGGCGCTCTAGTCGCCACTATATAAACATATGGACATGATTCCGCGCAGCGGACGCGTTCAGCGGGCGCGCCGTATTCGCGCCGGAGTCAAGCCAGAGTCCAGCCCGTCAGCGCCCGTCCGCGACCGAACGGGGCTCGGGGCCGGACCCCCTGGTTCATCTGCAACCCTCGTCATGATGGGAACTCACAGGTACAGCTCACACTATACCAAACAAGAATTATTATCTCTATGCCCGAAACTAAAAGATAGCTGCTACCATACTTTACAGGCTGACTCTCTACCTCTCTTCTGTGAGGCCTGCAATTACACTTCTCAATTCGTGAAGAGGGAAAAGTGGGAGACAGCTAAGTTAAAAATGTCGCTACTAAACTGTAGATCTATGAAGAAACACAAAACAGAGATACATGATTTACTGACGGAGAGCTGTCCTGATGTGCAGTTTCTTACCGAGACGTGGCTAGACGAAGCTACGTCGCCTGAAGCTCTCGAAGCCATTCCTCCAGGTTACTGCCTACTCAGATTAGATAGACCGAGACAGAGAGGTGGGGGGTTAGCCCTTATCTATAAGTCAGATTTCGAATGTACCTTACTGAAGGCTATGCTACCAAACAGCGAGAGTGGTTTCTTTACAATAAAAGCAGGACCTAAAAACGTCATTAACAGACTACTAATATACCGCCCGCCCGGAGGGGCAGCCCAGTTCGGTGACCAGCTTACAGAATTGATAACCCAGCCGGCACTTCGATACAGAACATTTCTAATTTTGGGTGACTTAAACCTTCACTTTGAAAATACGGAATGTGGGGAGGCACAGGCTGTGGCTGTAGCATTGAAATCCCTAGAGCTTAACCTACAATCTAGATCCTCCTCGCACCAACTAGGGCATCTTCTGGACCCTATCTTTGCTAATTGGGAGGGTGTCAAGGTCTCCTCCCCGATCAGAACGATTTGGTCTGATCACTTTATCATTCCGTTCGAAATAGAAGGTATCCCCTCAGAAACTAGAATTAACAAACCTTTACCCCAGAAGCGCCAAGACTGGAAAAAATTAAAGCAAGAGACATTCAAACTTGCCCTACTTGAGAAACCCCGCCCCCTAGCAATACTCTGCAGGAGGCGTGGAGCAGTTACGAAAAATGGGTGTCCAATGCGTTGGATATGGTAGCACCCTGGACACTCAAACCTCCCGCAAGACAGACTAAAACTGCCCCCTGGTTCTCTGAAGAACTCAAAGTAGCCAAAGCCAAATGCAAAAAATTGGAACGATGCTGGAGGAAAAGCTACAATCCAGAATGCAAGTCACATTATAGAACAGAACTAAAAAAATATCATAAACTCGTGAGATTAGCGAAAGGTGCCCTCCTTAAGAGTAGAATAGAATCGGCCAACAACCCCACTAAAGAACTCTTTGCCATTTATAAAGAGCTAACGGTCCCGTCCAGACTCGAAATCCAAGACACCTACTCCAGCGAGCTATGTGACTCCATAGCTGACTATTTTGTTGGCAAGGTCGACAAAATCCATGCCACTTTCACAGACGACGTTGATTCCTCGAGTAAACATGTAGAAGCAAGAGACAACTCTACCGTGAAACCTCGTCTGACATGCTTTAAAGTACCCGAGAGACAGGAACTGCTGAACATTGCTAACAGCATACAGTCTGGTTCCCCCTGTGACGTGAGTCCCCCCCAATCGCTGTAAGGGTGTCTTGGAGAGTATGATCGATCAGATTACTCTTATCGTCACTCTTTCCTTCCAAGAATGCCATGTGCTCAATGCATGGAAAACAGCCCAGGTTATCCCTTTGAAAAAAAAAACCAATGTCCACATGTCCCAACTTCAAAATCTTCGTCCCATCTCCCTTCTGTACGAAAATAGTGGAAAAGGTGGTAAATGGGCAACTCATGAAATATTTGGAGGAGGAATCCCTCCTCCACCCCACACAATCGGGATTCAGAGCCGGCTACTCTACGGAGTCAGCCGTCCTCTATTCCACGGAGTGCCTTAGACAGATGGTAGATGAAGGACAGACAGCAGCGTTGGTTCTATTAGATCTCAGTGCAGCTTTTGACACCGTGCTGCACACAACGCTGCTGTCCCGCCTCTCAGATATGGGAGTGGAGGGATCTGCTCATGCCTGGATAAAATCTTTCCTGGCTAATAGGAGTTTTCAGATGCATTGTCCCCCTTTCAAATCCTCCCCCCCGGAAGCTGAGCCATGGGGTTCCACAGGGCTCTGGTCTGAGCCCTACCTTGTTCAATCTTTATATGGAACCCCTGGCTCACATAGTTGAAGCTTTTGGGGTGGATATTGTCAGTTATGCTGACGATACCCAACTGATGATCAAGCTCACGCTCGACCACATGGAAGATGCCACTAACTTTTCCAATTGCCTGTCATCAGTGGCAACATGGATGAACAACAACTGTTTGCGCCTGAAAGGCGAAAAAACAGAACTCCTGGTTGTTGGTAAATACCCCTCTGCCTGGTCGCACATGTGGTGGCCCACTGAGCTGGGCAATCTTCCCTTTCCCACGGACTCTGTCAGAAATCTTGGAGTGATGCTTGACTCAGATCTCTCTTTCAAGTCTCACGTCAGTAAAGTGACAGGTAGGTGTTTCAGCATACTGAAAACCCTCCGTAAGGTCCTGGACCTCCTCCCCATTAACGCCAGAAAGACACTTGTCCATGCCTTAGTCACACCCCACCTTGAGTATGGAAATGCCCTGCTCTTAGGTTTAAGTAAAAAAGGCCTGCACCAACTTCAGTGCGTACAAAACGCTGCTGCCCGCCTGGTACTTAACCTGCCTCGCAGAACATCTGGGAAGACTGCTCTAGCGAAGCTTCACTGGCTTCCAGTCAAGGAACGAATTAAATTCAAAGCTTTATGCTTTGCGCACCGCATCGCCCAGGGCAAAGGCCCATGCTATCTGCAAAAGCTCCTCACAATTCACCGCCCCACCCGGAATCTGAGGTCGACCGGAGCGATGTTGTTTAAACCCCCCAGCATCAGTACAGCCAGGATGGGTGGCTGTTCTTTCAGGTATCTGGCTCCTAAACACTGGAACGAACTTCCGCTTGACCTCCGAATGGAACCTTCAGAAACCAGATTCCGTGCAAAACTTAAAACGCTCCCGTTTCCAGTCATCTAATTTACTTTCTTTTCTTTGACCTTGGCCTCTTTCTCTCTTACATCTGCCTCCTGAGAATTAGTAGCAATCTAGCGCGGGGACACACTGTTCTTAGTGTAGCCAGGCGCTCTAGAAATGTTTTTTTTATTATTATTATTATTATTATTATTAATAATCAGAAGTCTTTATTAGACTCACCAGGAGAAAATCACAACATGGGGAAATCAAGCATCTTAATCGCTCCCCCTACAGCACACAAGAGCCCAGAAGGGGACAGGGATCCCGCATTGTCACACCATTCAATGGTTTGTCACAAAGCTTTTCCAATCATAGGCACAGAAAAATTCGACCTCCAGCCCCTCGAAAACCAGACGAAAAAGCAAAGAAAAAAAGCGAGGAAAGCTAGGTCTAAATTAAAAAGCAACCAAAGGATTACCATCGACAACTTCCTCACAAAACCTGTGTCCGTCTTGCCAAAAGAATTAGGATCAGCAAACATCTCCTCAAACATCGTCACTAATTTATTGGCAGGCCATAACTTATCACAGGAAAAAGTTTCGTCCAAAAAACCAAAACAGGGGTCGCAGCCCGGTGGCCCAGATCATTCGTTAATTGAAGAGCTGAGCAAGTCCCATGATGCAATGACTGCTTGTACAAACTTAATTTCAGCCCCAACCCCCGCACTAGAAACAACATCAATGATAAAAAGTCATCACTCCTCCTCAAAAATCAGGCAGAAACCTGTACAAGGAAATCTAATAACTCTCGAGGACGGTTCACCAAAAAAAAATCACCCACTAGAGCCACCACCAACGAGCACCAACGGACCTATAACACAGCGCATGATGCATCGAAGCAGCGATCAAACTCTCGCTCAGGCAAAATACGACCTGACTCCTATAAAAATAACAAGAACTGGGATCGACCGAGAGTGCATAAAACAAAATCCAATGGCCCCAGCAGGAACAATTCAATACAAAACTTGAACCAATAAATTACAAAGGATTAACTCTCCGATTATAATAACAAAAACCGGGCAAAATCGTAACTGCATAGTTCGGTCAAGCCCCGTTATTCAATTTAACGACAACCACATGCTACGAACTGCCCCTTCTCCTGCAAGGGGTACCACTGACAAGGGCATCATAGGAAACGTGATTCAAAAAACAAAAAAATTTGTCTCTGTAAATCAGTCTGACTACATAGTTCCATGCTCGCAAGACCCGTCAATTACCCCAATTGCAGAATTAGAACCCATCCTGACTTTCACTCCCGAATACGAGTCAAAGGGCCGGCACGATATCTTAAATAGAGGAAATTTGTTAAGACTATTTGGTCTTGTTCCCGAGTTGAGAGGAATATCTTCGCAAGACCTAGTCTCAGTTGAGTTCGGTCCAAAAATTGATGACCCAAATATCGAAGTCTCTGTGACCACCTGGGCTTCCAAGGAGATAGCAGTAAAGATCTTCGAAAATAAACGCCCATTCGAACACTGGGGCATAACCATCATGCAACATATGCGCCCGAGATACCCTTTCCCGCTTGCAAAAAGTATACAGAACATAAACAGAGAGGAGCCATCTAACTGCAGACAGATCTCATGTCTCCAGGGTGCCAGTTTGGCCAGAGTAGCCCAAGAAGTGGGTGGACTCGACGTACACCTAACGCATCCTCATATCGGCGGGCCCCCCACACAGGATTGGTCATGGATCCCGTTAACCCTTAACCAAAAGTACTCCTAAAAAATATGAACAACTAGCTCAACGTATATGGTGCAAATCTACATCTAAGGATAGGGCTAACATGTCTAAAATAGGCATCTGCAGTTGGAATATTCACGGGTTCAGCAGTATGGATCAAGACAGTGAGAGACAACTTTTCTTCCATAAATACGACATCCTTTTATTACAAGAGACTTGGAACCTAATACCCCCCGCCATTCCTGGCTTCACCGAACACCATATCCTTGCCGAGAGAAAGTCCAGGTTTGGCCATCCGAGTGGAGGACTATCCACATATATCTCGCAGAGATTAAATTGGGAGTCGGAATCACAGGACGTTGGATTAAACTGGGTTCAGGTAACCAAGATCTCCATAAAATCTCGACTCCAACTGCTATTAATAAATATTTATATTCATCCTGATAAACCTAAAAAAAAAAAGAGAAACTGGCCCTCCTTATCACTCTCATAAAAACACTTCAGAAATCAAACTCTCAAAGTTTGTTGATACTATCAGGCGACTTCAACTCTAATTTAAATTATGAAGACCTAAACACACATACCCCAAGGCAAAAATCTCGGGGAAAGCTTAATCCATCAACCTTAAAGCAACTGTCAACGCTGGGGTTAACAATTTTAAAACCCGCAACAACTGGTGCAATTTTAGCACCCCCAACGTATTTGAGTGGCAAGTCATCGTCAACCATTGACTTTACTTTAATTAGTAATAGCCTGCTTGACTCAGTAGCAGACTACGAAATCACAACACGATCTGAAAGCGATCACTTTCCACAAATTACTTGGATCAACATAGGGGTGTTGGAGTCTGACCAGTTGACTGTCCTCTCTGATCAGTCAGAGAAGTTTAACTCACGAAAATTGTGTTGGAGGGGCAGTGGAACGAAAGCCATCTATGAAACCGCAAGCAATTTCTTTTCTCAATATGAAAATGATCAAAACGAAGACTTGGTTTCAATCTGGATAAAATTGTTAGACAAATTGTCTCTCAAACACTCGGTTCTAACCGCGCCGTATCAAGGACCACTAGTCCCACGGGAACCCTGGTTTAATACCAAACTAAGGCAGGAAAAGAGAAAAATAGCCCAGGCACAACGGATGGCACTAAGGAACAACACTCTGGCCTCCACATCAAACTACCTTCTTGTTAAGAGCATGAGAAACAACTACCGCAAAATGTTGTGGAAAGCCAAGACAGATTATAAGGAAGAGATGTGGGCAAAACTGCTAACAGCCAGCAAAAAGCAAAATTCAAGGGACTTCTGGGGCATTGTAAATAAACTAAACACTGCGGACCTAACAACTCAGGACCCAGGCATTAGTAAACAAACCTGGGAATTACACGTAAAAAATCTCTATCGTAAAAGGGAACCTTCAGTTTCAGAAAATCAGCACCGCTCTACCACAACAACAATATTAAGCTACTTGAAAGGACCGACAGATAACCTATCAACCCATCTAGACATAGAAAGGTTCAACAATCTGGGGATTGAGCTGGAATTGTTTTCCTGCGACAGAGTTAAAAGGTGCATTAACCATCTTAAATCCGAAGGCGCTCCAGGGCCCAATGGCATACCCAACGCAGTATACAAACATAACGCTAAGTTTTGGGCACTCCATCTTTCTGCCTTGTTTAATCAAGTCTTTGCCTGCAAGAAGCAGCCACCATCATGGAACGGTAACATCATCCACCCAATCTTCAAGAAGGGTGACAGGAGTACTCCACTGAATTATCGGCTGATATCTTTAATCGATGTGGAAGCTAAATTATATGCTTCTTGTATTTTGGAGGAGATCCAGGAATGGGCAAATACGAACAACTTAATTCCAAGCTACCAAACAGGCTTCAGAAAAGGGACAGGGACTATAACAAATCTCACAGCTCTTGCGCTCTTGATGGAAAGAACCAAAACGAACAACAAACGGTTATATGGCTGCTTCATTGACATTAAAGCGGCTTTTGACCGAGTCACTAGGGGGAGGCTTTGGAAAAAACTCAACGAGTGGGGGCTACCAAAAAATGTCCTCCACGTTGTCAAGCTCCTTTATACAGACACCTGGGCAAGGGTCAAACAAGGGCACGGTTCAAGCCTTACGTCCAAAATTCCAGCGGAGGATGGACTGAAACAGGGTTGCGTCCTGGCCCCATGTTTATTTAACTTATACCTGGCCGACCTAGGAAAAAAACTCAGCCAAATTGTAAGTCACGCTCCGAAGCTTGGTAACACCCCAGTGCCTATCAACCAGTTTGCAGATGATATTGTTCTTTTAAGCGGAACCCCAATTGGACTGCAAAGACTGATAAATGCCCTATATCTCTATTTGAATGAAGAACATCTAGAATTAAATAGAGAAAAAACAAAAGTAATACGTCTTATAGAGCGAAAGCCCATTAAATTTAGCTGGACATTTAACCATCTAGCCATTGGGGTACAGCCACAATATCGGTATTTGGGGGTCACCATAGCCAACGACAACTCAAAAAAAGAGCACTCTGCAGTGTTAAAAGCCAAATCCCAGACGCTAATTTTCGGATATAGGCGACTCCTTCAAAAACTGGGTGGTCCAAACTACACTCATCTGTTAAAAGTAATGGCCGCTCAGATTTTACCTACATTATCGTATGGTCTTGTTACATGGCTTGGAGGGGAGGCCGGTTTATTAAACACCTTACAAACTAAAATCTATAAAGTTGTATTTAAAGTACCGAAATGCGCCTCGCCAGCCCAGGTGCGATTAGAATTTGGCCTTCAAAATCAAATTTTTAGGTCCAAGTCAAGGTTTGTTCAATTCTGCCACAAACTCCGCGCTGCTGTACCAGGCTCATTAAACCACCTCTGTTGGCAGGAAATCAATTTTGACTCCACCCAGCCCTGGGCCACCCATCTGCAGACTTGCCTTTCAGACCTTGGATTGCTCGAAGTTTGGAGTAAAAAAAGTGATCAGGCTACTTTCTGCAAAATTGCAAATTCAAACGCCAAAATAAAGTCATTATTGGAAGACAAACAAACATTGATCCAAAAAGATTCTCATTGATTTCCGTATGGGCCTTCACGAGTCCAAGGATCTAAGACCCTCTTGGAAACCCCATGATGCTTGCCCAAAATGCAGACTCTGTGGTTACCAAAACGAATCTTTAATCCATTTGTTTTGTGTGTGCCCGGCCCTCATGGTGGCTAGAAGAAAATTTTTGCGGGATATCCTAATCAAACTGAACATAAGAACATGTCGCCAAGCGGTCATAATCTGGCTGGGAGGTTCATCGCCAATTCTGACTTGCAGGGGTCTCAAATTTATGATAGAGACTGGGAAGCAGCTGCAGATCTGTGTATGATCCTTTAAAACATTGCCTGAGGTTCACTCTTTATGTATTATCCCCCATGCTCATTCCATAAACCTCTACGTAATCAGTGGGGGGGTCTGACGTACAGTTTAAGTTTTAATTGTTTTTAACTTTGATATCAACCGTTGCTTCGATTTTTAATGTAAATTGTATTGCGGACATCCGCTAATTGTACTTTTTCTAATTGTAAGGATTTTCTTATCAAAATATCATCATAGCGAGCCCTTAAAAGACCCTTCTCTTTTCCTCCCTCTCATTTTTTGGCTGCTATGAATTGTCTAATCATCAATGAATGCTCCTTAAGTTACTGAAATAGGATACCCACAAATATTACTATATACACGCAACATGCTATTCTCTGTCATGTCGCCCTATACCCTATCTTTAAATCTCCGTTTTAAGACATGTGTCTTTTTGGACTAAGACAGATCGTGTAAGGAAATGACATGAATAAAGATGAACAATGGAAATTAATATTGTTTTATAAATCTGTAAACTAGAAACTGGACTAACTGGCTGCAAAAATTAAAATTCTTGATGTTAAAAATCTTTTTTTAACTGTATAACTATGTTATTGTGTAATTTTACAAATATGTAATCTATATATATTTTCACTTTATAGAATTTGTGTGGCTACTCCAGGAAGAAGGCGCTGGCCGCCGAAACGCGCGTAGAGACCCATTTTTCGCCACTTATCTACTATAGATAAACATATTTTTAACTTGTGTTTTCATTTGTTCATGTATAATAATTTTTTAGCAAAATAATTTGTTGTGTGAAATTTTAACCTTTAAGATTGTGTTATACTAATGATTTGCTAAAACTGTGTAACTGCTAAATAAAAAGCTCAAGTCTTTTAGTCAGCCTTAGCCAATTGTTTATTTATTTTCACTATTAATGTGTTCTAGACATTAGTTGCCTAGGTTGTTGCTTTTCAAATGTATTAATTTCCCTGACCTAGGAACTATAAGATCCATATACTCAGGGGGTCCTTGTTAAATACACGTCAGGATTTTTATTAATTCAACAATAAAATATTCTGATTCTGATTGGCCTTTTAGCTCAGGAGGACACGTGGAATGCTAAAGGGATGGTTCCATTTGCACACTAGCAGGCGGATTTTGATATGGTCACCTCCCAAGGATTTAAATTCTTGCAATTAAGACATGCCCTGCAGCCATGCTCCATAGGGACGAGGAAACTAAGGAAGACTCCCGATTGAAACTACGACTTTTAGACGGCAGCTTGGATGCCAAGGCCATCTCTCTTACGTATGCTACACTGACGAGAAATGCACAGGGGGAGCTAACACGCTTACCTGAACGATGGCAGGGCGATATAGGGGAGCTAGAAGATGAGGCCGGGCAAGGGGTGGGGGGTGGGGGGGCATCATAGCCAATTTTCACCTCATTCAATTGGGTGTAAAAAAGTCAGCCCATAACGCACCGGATGCCCAGGCTGCTGGTGCAGGGCGACTCTTAGTTCCCATCTTGAATAATTACCAAATAAAGAGACGGGCGCTGAAGGCAGGAAAACAAGAACAGAGTTTATTTCTCATGAGGAGAGCATGTCATTTGGGACACTCGCATAGTGTCTTCGGGAGGTGCTCTAACAAGTTTCTCTGAGGCTTCGTCTTTTATACACAGGTTTATGGCACACACATTCTTCATTACAATCAAGACATTGTGAAGTGTGAAGATATTCCAACATGTGGCTACAGTAGGGGCCCTTATCCTCCATACAATAGGAGGGGGCTGTCACGCAGCTGAGTGTTCTGCTGATTCCTTTGGAATGTGTGCGCCTGATCGAATCTCAGGGGGTGGGGTGGTCATGATCAATAGTGGCTACTTTCAAGAGAGGCGAGTGCATACAGTAGTGGGCAATAAACTGTATCCTCAGGCTAAGGGATGACCAGCGGTCCATGTGGACAATTAGGTTCAGAGGAAGAGGTCATCAAAGGAGGGGTATTCATGGAGGGAAAGGAGGTGTTGGTCAGGCGCGGGGTGTGATTCTCAGAGGCAGAGTCATAGGGGAGGGCTCATGGCTTGTGCATGTGAGAGCGGGGGCGGTCAGGGTGCATGGGGGAAGCTTGCAGGGTCAGGGAAGGGGCGCTGGTGATCGATCGCAAACTGAGAGACCATGGTACCTAAAATGGCTGTCGTGTACGTGTGTGCATGGGTCTATGCTAGCGGGATAACACAGTCAGTGTTTTTAGCGATATCTGTTCTGCTTACAAGGGGTACTGTGAACACAAATGAACGCCGCTTATGTACATACACATTGCTATTTTCAACAGTCGCCGCTTTTTACATAAGCAAGTTCAATTTCTACATAGTCGATGCGATAGGCAGAATGCAATACATGTTAATTTACATTTGTTGGTTCTTCATACAAGCCTAGAGATCGGCATAATATTTAGTCGATGCAGAATCAAGGAAAAATGTTCCGACACATTATAAAATCAAGTTCACATTTTCTCTCCAGTGACATCAACATACAGGGAAAACTAACCACATGAGTGACCGATGCAAACATTTTAAAAGGCAATACAAAATGGTTGAGGGAGGGATTCAATTCGATCCAAGCAATTAGTCAAGGGGTAAGTAGAAAGTTCTGGAAAGGGGGAGGGTCTTTGTCGCAATGTCTTTTAACAGAGTCCGTCTTCTTTTGTTGGCGCTGCTGAGCACCGGCGGTGGAGCTATAGGTCCAGCTCGGATTCATCCTTACACGTTGCAGGGTGCGATCAGTCCTCTGCTGTTAGATCACAGTCCTGTTTCCTAACTTATCTTCTTAGGGGTGCCTCAAGCTGGGCACCTGCATGTCTTTTCTTTTTCCGTGGCAAAACCTCATTCTATAGTCAAAAGTTTATGCGAAAAGGGTGAGTTTGTTGGATAATCAAGGGAAGAGAGGGCGGAGCGGGGCCAGATCTTTGAACACACCAAGGGACCAAGGGAGCAAAGGACAACGAGCAGGCATGCCCAACAGTCGGACTCAAAAGGGGACGGGGGACTTCAGGCACGAGTGGGTCAGCGAGTCGAGGGCTTCAAGGCAGCCCTTCATTCCTCCATCTGCTGAGTTTGAAAGTTATGCCTCGTCCCGCGTCTCGTTGCTCTGCGGCTCCACCTTTGGTCGTCACACGTGCTCCATGATCTGTGGCCAGGCTGTGCGTTACGTCCAGCTCCTCTCCTCCGGTGATTGTATCTTTGAATGGGTAGAAAACAAGTTTTAGAAAAACTGGCAGGAGAAGACATTTATACATCTCAATTCCGTCCCCAATCCTATGTAGGTGGGGAAAAAGTTCATCGGTCACAGTCAGAAGTCGTCACTTATGGAGTCTGCAGAAGGGCATTGCTTATTGAATTCATAGACCTGCTTAGCGTTCATTCGCGACATATGATAAGAGAAGTTGGACTTTTATACACAGTGTATTACGTCAAATTCAAAATCGAGTCCTTATGTGGAGACTCGTCCTTCCCTTTAACCCAAGTATCGACCATCTTACATCTCCCTTCGGGGTCGGCTAACTCTTGCAAGCAGGGGCGTTATCGTCATGAAGAAGGGGGAAGGGGCAGATGTTAAACATGGCTTTCCTGGGAAATGACCGTTAATCAAGGTCATCAATTACGTTTCGTGGGTAGCTGACATGAGGCTAGGGTTAATCGGGGGCGCGTGGGTGCTTTGGACAGAGAGCTGGGGTCGATCGGGAGAAGTGGGGTACTCTGGACATCCGCACTTAGGTGCAGGGGGGTGGGGCAATCGGGGCATTGGGGATCGCATTTCTAACAAACTGAGAAACAGAAGACCATTGACGTTATAGTTCCCTTATAAAAGGCCAGATTAGGGGACGTCCGTCGTCTTACCTGTCCTTTCCTTCATTACCACCTCGGGTTCTATCGTTTTGCAGAAAGGAGAGGTAGTAATATGGCAAGTCACAATCGTTTTGGTCAATTTTGCTGAACACCTTTGCGTTCGAGGAAACCCAATTATGTCTTGTGCCGGAGGGGCACAACGTCACCAGACACGAAAAGAGGGAACAGGGGGCTTTTTGGGGGGGGGGGGGGGGGAGAGAAAGAGAGAGAGAGAGAGAAAGAGAGAAAGAGAGAGAGAGAGAGAGAGAGAGAGAGAGAGAGAGAGAGAGAGAGAGAGAGAGAGAGAGAGAGAGAGAGAGAGAGAGAGAGAGAGAGAGAGAGAGACCGCACCCTAAATGGTCCATTCGGTACACGTATGACATGGAAAGAGAAAGAGAGAGAGAGAGAGACGTGTACAATAATGGGCCATTCAGTGCGCGCACAACACAGAAAAATCTTTAATAAGAATGTCGGTGCACAAATACGGGCCTACAACCCCGTGGGCCGGCCACGGAGCAGGCTGGAACTGTAGATGTGGGGATACTTTATTAGTGGAAAACTTTAATGGAGTCGGTGGTCGTTTATTACATAATAACAAGTGCGAAAAGTGCAATAAAATCATGTCGAGACTTCAGTGTGAGCGAGTGTCATAAGTGTTGGGCTTCCAATTTTCAATAATCATGATGCGTCAAACTTAACAACAATTCATTGTCCGAATGTTCAATTAATACCCATCTGATGTCAATTTACCGTCTGAACACATAACCAGTACCCATCCAATATCAATTCTTTGTCCGAACATATAACCAGTACCCATCCCATATCAATTCATTTCCCGAACTGACAGTACACATCCTGAATCAATTAATTGTCCGAACATATAATCAGTACACATCCTATATCAATTCATGTGGTTAAAAAACCCTTCATACATATCTCATGACACCAGGGCTGAACAATCGGGGTACAACAAGGAGTTGAAAGTTTCATTTGCATCAGCGCCATTTTGGGTGCGGTCAGGCAGAACCAGGCATAGTCTAAATCTCTACTAACTCGTGGTTGGCCCAGAGCTTCTTTTGGTAGTCCAAAAGTTCCGTTAAAGGGCAAAAGAAAGGATCGGCGGTCTGAACTATCAGTCAAAAAGGGGAGGGAGGCAACAATGTTACTACCGGGTCATACTGTGTTTTCACCGGAACTGATCCGAACTGTAGTCTGCAGGATTCTAGTCATTCAAACTGAGGCTGGCGCCAGCATGGGAGCGCCGTCGTCCTGCGGCTACATTTCCATCGTTTCGTGGGCAATCATGGCAGTCATTCCCCATCGGGGGTATCTGAGGGGGTCGGGGACTCCCGCGGCTCCTCTAGAATCTTCAAGGTCGTGGAGAACTATGATGGTGGAGTCAACAGGTGACCGGGCCATTCCTTCATGCTGGGCCCGCTCTTGTAAAGTAGACCGCCATTTTGAGAGTTCGGCACCTACCGGCGATCGCGGGGTCAAATGAGCGGACGGGCTCCAACCTGCCGGGCGAGGTGTTGCAGCATCGCCACAGTGGATGAACCCTTTTCCGGGTGCGTGGAGCGTCGCTGCACCGCAAGAGTGGACGAACCCTTTGCCGGGTGCGAGGTGCGTTGAGGGCGCAGCTGGGGAGCCTCCACCTGAGGAGGTGGGAGAGGCTCGTTCGCGCCGCCTCTCCCTCCCGGTGCACCCCACGGCGCCTCGCTTGACATTTGTTATGGCCGGACCAGGCGATGAGGACGGGGGGGGGGGTCGGAGGCATGTGCAAGACATCCCCCCCAGAGTTGTCGCAGCCATTATAAAAGAAAGAAGTGGCGCCTGGCATATTTTCGGCCCGGGCCTCCGGTCGATGGGACAGACCTTGGCGCGTGGCGACTTTCCTGGGCCTTTCGTGTAGTGGCCTCTCCACTCCCAGGCCCTCCATGGATGCTGGTCCAGACTGGGAGAGAGAGGGGGGGGTCGAGGACACGGACATTCCCCCCCTGCAACTCTCCAGGGTTGTCGTAGCAGCTACCGCAGCCGGATCCCGTCGGCCTCGGCCTTTTATGATCTCCGGCCGACGGTTGGCAGCAGGACCCGCCCTACATGTGTTGCTGGGCGTAGCCATAAACCTGTTGCACTTTGGAAGTTTCCAGAATGGGGGCGGATGTCTGCTGCTTTGTATCTTTCTCAGGTTGCCGTTATTGGGGCGTGGCAGGCGGTGGGACAGACATGTTTGGGGCAGTGAGGGGCGATGAAGCCTCGTTGCCTCATGGCCGTCGCAATATCAAGCTTGGCTTCTCTTATCATTTTCAGGTTTCTTATTACGGGCTTATTTCTAACGTTTCTTGTTTCTAGGACAATAATAGGTTTTCTCATTAAGTATTGTTATCGTTTCCTTGTTTGTTATTTAATAAAAAGTTCATCAGTGGCCTACTGATTTCGTTTTCCTATTCCTTTCTTTCCAGGTTGTTTCATGCTAAAGTTTCTGTTAACAGGATACAGTGATCACTTCGTTATTATGGCATATGTCCTTTTCACTAGGGGTGCTCTCTGGTCGGGCCAGATGACCTACCTCTAGTAAATGGTCCGGGTGAAACTGGCGTATCAATCAGTGGGGAGTAGATAGGCATGACAGATTACAACGGGGGACAAAGGTCCGCATTACCTACCCTTCACTACTTGCAAAGATTTTTCCTACGTTATTTGCAAACAGGGAATACCTCCAAGAAAAGAACCAATTTCCAAACAGTCAATGTTCGGACAAACAATCAATCAATGAGGAACGAAATAGGTACGACGGGTTAAAAGCTTGCGTTACCTATTCTTCACTATCTGCAAAGGGAGAGAGAATATTCCTATTCTTCCCGTTTGCAGGCAGAGAAGATCCTTAAGAGAACCAACTTCGAACAATTCAATGCTCGATTCAAACAATCAATCAATGGGGAGAAAAATAGGTATGACGGATTACAATGGGGACAAAAGTCTGCATTACCTATCCTTCACTATCTGCAAAGACTAAACAGAGTATGGCGACTCTGTGCTTGTTTGCAAATAGAGAATCTCTCAGAGACAATAAAGTGAGTAATACTAGTATTTTCAAACAATCAAGCAATCAATTTCGCAATTTGTCGTGTGTCACGACCTTACCCGGACCGGACCATGTGGACAGTTCTTCGCCTTCCTTTTTCCAGCGCCCGATCGTTCTCTTTTCTCCATGTTTTTACCGCAGAAGTCCTGTGGGATTCCAGTCAGGACAATAGGTCACTTGAGAGAGGTCCGTTCGGAATCGGTGAAGTTCATTTCAATCGGCAGCCGGACGAGGGCCCTCTCAAGGCAGGTATACTCCAATCATTTGGATGTTCACCCCATCGTCTGGACCTCTCTTACCGGACCTTATGTCGCTGTTGGGCCCCGCGTTGGGACGCCATTTGTAAAAAAGTCAGCCCATAACGCACCGGATGCCCAGGCTGCTGGTGCAGGGCGACTCTTAGTTCCCATCTTGAATAATTACCAAATAAAGAGACGGGCGCTGAAGGCAGGAAAACAAGAACAGAGTTTATTTCTCATGAGGAGAGCATGTCATTTGGGACACTCGCATAGTGTCTTCGGGAGGTGCTCTAACAAGTTTCTCTGAGGCTTCGTCTTTTATACACAGGTTTATGGCACACACATTCTTCATTACAATCAAGACATTGTGAAGTGTGAAGATATTCCAACACGTGGCTACAGTAGGGGCCCTTATCCTCCATATAATAGGAGGGGGCTGTCACGCAGCTGAGTGTTCTGCTGATTCCTTTGGAATGTGTGCGCCTGATCGAATCTCAGGGGGTGGGGTGGTCATGATCAATAGTGGCTACTTTCAAGAGAGGCGAGTGCATACAGTAGTGGGCAATAAACTGTATCCTCAGGCTAAGGGATGACCAGCGGTCCATGTGGACAATTAGGTTCAGAGGAAGAAGTCATCAAAGGAGGGGTATTCATGGAGGGAAAGGAGGTGTTGGTCAGGCGTGGGGTGTGATTCTCAGAGGCAGAGTCATAGGGGAGGGCTCATGACTTGTGCATGTGAGAGCGGGGGCGGTCAGGGTGCATGGGGGAAGCTTGCAGGGTCAGGGAAGGGGCGCTGGTGATCGATCGCAAACTGAGAGACCATGGTACCTAAAATGGCTGTCGTGTACGTGTGTGCATGGGTCTATGCTAGCGGGATAACACAGTCAGTGTTTTTAGCGATATCTGTTCTGCTTACAACAAGGGGTACTGTGAACACAAATGAACGCCGCTTATGTACATACACATTGCTATTTTCAACATGGGAATTCAGCACATGACATATTATACCCACATCCTGCTACACAAGCTAAGTAGGATAACGGGTGATTGTTGCCTCCAGAGTGGACAGCGGGGTGCCTTCTTTTACACACTGTGGGGTTGCCCGAAAGTTCAGCCCTTCTGAGAGGAGTGACGACGTCCCTGGCAGAGGTGGTAGGAGCATTCTAGCCCTATCTGCATTGAGGGTATTGCTGGGGTCTGGGCAGACTTTGAGGTTACCTCTTACACTTAGCTATTAATCAATGTGGGGTAAGTCATAGCTAAGAGATATATTGCCAGACACCGGGGTAGCTGTCACTTCCCGAGACTAGTCGAAGCAATGAAACTGTGCAGGATCAGGGATAAAATGGTCTATGAGAGTCGGGGATGCCTGCATAAAATGAAAAAATATGGGGGACCAGGACAGTATGTGGGAAGCGCACGGTACATGGAGAAGGGGGGTGAGGGGGGAAGAAGCGATATGCCCTTCAGTTCAATGCAGGTCAGGGAGGAGCCCTGTTGTGACTACGGGGAGGGGGGGGGGGGGGAGGCTATATTGTGGTACCAATAATCTGTGTGTGAGAGGGGGTAGATTAGAGGGAGGAGGTTGTGTTCCGGTTGCTCTATGATGGCTGCTGTGTTAGCTTTGCTTTCTTTGCCAAGTGTATTAAATTTGCCTATAAATATAATAAAATGTTATATATATACACACACACATATATACATTCTATATATATATATATGTTTACTCCTCCAAGACAAGCACTTTACAAGCTGACAATAAATTATATGTGAAATGACACGGAGTCGACTTTCCATTTTCTTGGAGGAGTAAGCATACGTTGGACCGAGTTTCGGAGGTCCCTCAACGTCGACGCACCTTTCAATTTGGAGGTGGTGGGTTGCCGAAGCAAACTTGAAACACACATAGATATATATATATACATATTTATATATATATATATCATGTTACTTACCCAGTAAGCATCTGTTCTTGGCATGAAAAGCTGAGGATTCACATGCTATGCATACTTCAGCCATCCAGTGTTGGGTCTCGATGTTTGCAAGTTTTTTTTTTCAAAGAAGTCTTTCCAGTCACGAGGTAAGGTGACTCCTCCTTTCGGGGATAGTGCGCAGGGGCATCAACTCCATTGTTAGATTGTTTTCCCGCAAGAGGGTGTGAATGGAGTAATGAGTATGGTACGGAGATGTCCATGTGTATGTAATGTAAATAATGAAAACTGAAACTACAGGTGTTCTGGGAGGGTGCATGTGAATCTACAGCTCTACATGCCAAGAACAGATGCTTACTGGGTAAATAACATAATCCGTTCGAGGCATGTGTGCCATAGATACACATGCTTTGCATAGACTATATAGCAGTATTCTCTCAAAGCAGTTGCTAACCAGTAGATGTTGCAGTGGTCTGAAAAAAATGTCTTTAGCACTTCTTGCCCTACATTGGCTTGTTGGCGTGCTAACCCATCCACACAATAGTGTTTGGTAAATGTGTGTGATGTAGACCATGTTGCTGCCTTACAAATGTCAGCTATAGGAATGTTACCTAAAAAGGCCATAGATGCCCCTATTTTATTTATAAAGTTTTATTTAGAACGAACAATACCCGTGAGGGTATCGGAGCGCTTTACAAATGATCGGAAGAAAGAAACAGGAAGAGCAAACAACAACATAATCAAGAGAGGTACAGAATGTAGTTGCTCACAAATTGAAGAAAGATACCACCACAGGACAAAGCCGACAAGACATGAGACAATAGCCAACATTCTAATAATAATCATGGGTGGTATAAACAGTGATTAGTGTTCTGGGATTTTCCATTCCAAACTTACATTGGAAAGATGAAAATATCAAAATTCAATGTTATGGAAGTTAAAAGCTTTTAACGGTATATGCCCTTAACCATAGATGCAATACCCATAATCCCATCGGCTTCCTGCAGCCTTTAAAATGTGTAATACTATAGAGTTACAATTCAGTGTTCCAGACTACATTTGTCCCCTCTACTGGGCCTTGCAGTGCTGGATCAGGTTTGAGAGTCCCAGGAGATGCATGGGAATGGGCTCATAAGAAGGGCCAGACTAGGATCGCAAACATGTATATATGTAAAAAGAAAAAAGAAAAAAAGAATTATTTAACAAAGGGAGATATATAGTGTCTAGTGTGCACTTGTAAAGCAGGACCCTTCTGGTCCCAAAGGACGCCATAGAAATTACAAAGTGTTGGGGTATGTCTCGGTGTGGGTAAATAAAGTTTATGATGCAGTGCAAGTTAGTTCACGTTTGCACTCCAAATTGTGAGAGTGGAATGTGCTCTAGGGGGTATAGATAAAGGTCTTTTAGCTTTTGCATAGCACGTTTGAATGAATTTAGCAATCCATCTTGAAATACCAGATTTAGAGATAGGCCATCCTTTGGGAGGTGGATCAAATTAAAAAAACAGTTGCTTTGCGCAAATGTTTTGTCCTTTCAGTATAGAACAGGCTTTTCTGACATCAAGTGTGTGAAGAGATCGTTCTGCTACAGAATAAGATTGAGGGAAGAACACAGGTAACTCAACTGGTTGATATGAAAAACAGAAACTACTTTAGGGAGGAACTTTGGATTGTTGCGAAGAACTACCCTATCTTTAAGAAGCTGAAAGAAGAGTTCTTCCAAGGTTAATGCCTGCAACTCACCAACTCTCCTTGGTGAAGTGATTGCAATGAGGAAGGCAACCTTCCATGAAAGTAACTGTGAAGGACATTTATGTAATGGTTCAAAGGGCGGACCCGTACATCTTGTAAGTACAATGTTAAGATTCCACGTCGGTGCTGGAGGTATTCTGGGTGGTGTTACTCTCTTTAAGCCCTCCATAAAGGCTTTAATGACAAGAACTTTCAACAAAGATAAATGCTGTCTGTTGTGTAAGCTAGTTTAGTTTGCTGTAATTGCAACATGTAACAATGTTTTGAAGAGAAGCATCTAGAGGATTAATTTTGTTGTTGTTACAATAGACAACACATCGTTTCCACTTTGTTGCATAACAAGCTCTAGTAGTAGACCTTCTTGCTTTTATTAGGATAGTAATACAGTCTGGTGGCAAGTTTAAATATCCAAACTATATAACTTGAGAATCCAAATTGCTAAATTGAGCTTCTTGGGATTTGGATGCCTGATTTCTCCATGGTTCTGAGTGAGAAGAATTGGGGGGAGATGCAGCTTTTGATTTGGAACTACTGACAGCTCCAACAGGTTGCTACACCACGGTTGGGGGGCACATGTGGGAGCTGCCAAAATCAGTGTGAGGGATGTTTGCCTAAGCTTCCGAATCAGAAATGGAAGGATTGGGAGAGGCGGAAAAGGGTAGGAAAATATCCCTGACCAGTGTGTCCATAGGGCATTGCCTTTGGAGAGAGGGTGTGGGAACCTGGATGCAAAGTTTGGGCATTTTGCGTTGCCCACTGTGGCAAACAGATCTATAAGTGGAAATCCCCATTGTTGAAAGTATGGAAGGAGAACTTGGGGATGAAGTTCCTACTTGTGTATTTGGTGCCTTCTTCTGCTGAGGAGGTCGGCAACCTGATGGTTTACTCCTGGAAGGTGTTCTACCAGAAGATGAATCCTGTGATGGATTGCCCAGCTCCAAGTGCTCGGAGAGAGGTGTGACAGTTAGAGAGAGTTCACCCCACCCCACACCCCCCTTGGTTTTTAGGTCTCACCTAGTGTTGGAGCGCGGCTTGAAGCCTCGCCCAGGATTTGCATTGGCTGGCGTCCACATTTATGCTAAATGCTGGCTCTTGATTTTAAATGAGGCTTCTTTGTTACCGCCCTGTCTCCTTCTGGGAAGGCCCATCCGGACTCCATCTTTTACTTGCGGCGTTACACGGTGGGCTTTATCTGGTGGGCGAGCACTCTTTTTAAAATGTACACGGACGGGCACAATGGCGGCTGCAGCGATATGGGACACTTCGCTCGTTTTTTTTTAAAGTTTAAGACCGAGCACGGCGTCGCTTTTGGGACACCGCGCTCGGTTTATTTTTTAAACTGTACGACTGAGCGCGGTGCCCGCTTCTGGGACACCGCACAAGCTGCTACAAACTCTACAGTGCTCTGCGGTGAAGGACAGACTGGCCTCAGTCTTTCAGTGCTCAGTGGAGGGTGGAGTACGAGCATGCAGTGCGGATAGGACATTTTTAGAATATGTTCCACGGCACCAGTGTGTGCCAGGTGCACCATTTACAGTAAAACAGCCCAAGAGACTCATACAGTAATCTAGAAAGAAGAAACCAATGAAGAGAAAGCTTAAAAAATTGAGGTTTATTGTCACAGCTCTGATCACCTGTGTAGAAGGAGTACAGGCCTCCTGTTACCCACACCAGGAGAGTGCCACAATGCTACACCCGCTGGTGTATTGGAAGGAAAATGCTACTTACCAGTATGCATCTGTTCTTGGCATGTAGAACTGCAGAGTTGTACACTGTGCATTAGATCGCCACCTGGTGTTGGGCTGGGATGATTGCAGGTTGTTGTCTTTTTGGAAGAAGTCTTTGTTAGTCCCGATAGGTGACTCCTCCCTTGGACAATACTCCAAGAAGCGAACACGTCCGGGCAGCTTTCTGGTTTCACAACAGATCCCCGAAGTGCCTCCAAACCCAGGCATTTCGGGAGCTGCAAATCATTCTCAGACAGCTTTTGACATCTTCGGGCTTACCGCACAAATCTCCTTCTCTGCGAAATGTCTCCTTTGATGGCCCACTCCAGCCCCCATAACACACTTACATCCCGCGAGGCACCTCGTGCAGCAGCTACATCAGCTTTCCCTTTGCCAATAACATGCAGCTTTTAAAAACCAAGCGTTTGCAATGCAATAGGTCGCGCATTTATGAGAGTTTAAGCTATTGGCATTGTAAATGAGAATGCCTTTTATTTAGGTTTTAAAAAACCAAACCAGAAACTAAAGGCATTGTCATTTACAATGCCAATAGCTCAAACTCGCGTAAATGCGAGCCCTTTTGCATTGCAAATGCTTGCTGTATATAGATGTCATGTTGTCCGTGAGAACTAGGACAACTTTGCCTATCGGATGAGACTGAAAAGCTTTTAATGCTAGAAATACTGATAGAAGCTATAGATAGGTGATGTGGAGATGTTTTTGCTTGTTGTCCCAGAGACCTTGGATTGTGTAATTGTGGAGATAGGCATCCCAACCTGTGAGAGATGTGCCTGCTATTAGCACGATCTGTAGAAGAGGGTGAATGTAGGGCCGCCCTTTTGATACATTTTGTGGGATCCACCACTGCGGAGAGCAATGGGTGCAGCTGTCTACCAACACAAGATTGGTTAATTGACCCGGTGATTGATTCCACTGACGTGCTAAGCATTCTTGTAGAGGACCCATGTGTAGTCTTGCAAGGGGCACTATTGCAATGCATGACGCCATCATTTATAGCAGTTGCCTGAAAGTTTGGCTGGCAAGGTTTGGTTGGCCTGAAACTGTAGCAACAGAGTTTGAATGTTGTGAATTCTGGCTGCAGTGGGAGAGTATAGAGGTGTGCGAGTGTTGAGAGGGCTCCTAGATAAGATTTTATCTGTGAAGGCTGCATGTGAGACTTTTGCGCATTGACCGTGAAACCCAATTGGTGGAGTAGGTCCAGCGTGATCAGAGTCTGTTGCAGACATTTGTGGGGCGTGCTGGCTTTGATGGGCCAGTCGTCTAGGTACAGGAAGACGTGAGATGAGCTGCCACTGCTGCGAGGCATTTGGTAAAGACTCTGGGAGCAGTAGTACTTTAAAATGGTAATGTTTGCCTGCTATCACAAATCTGAGATATTTGCGATGAGCTGGATGAATTGGAATGTGAAGTATGCATCTTTTAAGTCTAGTGTGGACATAAAATCGCCTTGCTGTAAAAGTGGAAGCGAGGTTGAAGCGTTACCATATGGAAGTGCTCTGACAGCATGTATTAGTTTAACATTCTGAGATCTGGATTTGGTCTTAACGAGCCATCCTTTTCGGGGATTAGAAAATAGAGAGAGTAACCCCCTGAACCTTGGTACTGTAGTGGAACTGGTTCTATGGCACCCTTTAGAAAGAGCGATTGCACTTCTTGCTTGAGTAACTGTAAGTGGTCTGGCGACAGTTTGTGAGAGCGACGTGGAATGTTTGGCGGATTAGTGGTAAGCTCAAGGCAATAACCACGCTGGATAAGGCTAATTACCCATTTGTCGGTTGTTATAAATTGCCAAATGGGGAGAAACTGTTGAAGTCTTCCGCCGACAGGTGTTAAGTAATTGGAGGTAAGTGTGGGTAAGTCAGAGTTTATTTGGGAAAGGGGTGTTAAGGGGTGTGGCGCATATACCCCTACCTTTGGAATGATTTCCTCTATATCCTCCTCTATAGAAACCTCTAAAGAAAGAGTACTGGGTGTTGCCTTTGTAAGAAGAAGCATTTGAGTCTGAGGGTACAGTTTTAGACCCTCCCCGATAAAAGAAGCGGCAAAAGGAGCCTCTATTTGAAGGAGACAGGAGCACTCCCACGGATTTTGCCACTTCAGTTTCTTTTTTCATTTTCTCAAGAGCCTGATCGACCTAAGGACCAAAAAGATGTCCTTGTCAAAGGGGGTGTTTAGGATGAACTGTTGAACTTCGGCTTTAAACCCGGAAATCCAAAGCCACCCATGCCTTCTAAGGAGAATGCTGGTATTAACCTCTCTAGCTGTGGTGTCAGCACTTCTAATTTTAGACCTATTTCTTTATTACCAATATTTTCTGAGATTTTAGAAAAGCATGTGAATCGTTCTTTAACCGATTTTGTCATTTCCCAAGATCTGCTACCCCCGTCAGTCAGGTTTCAGGTTAGGTTTCTCGACAGAGACGACCCTTTTAGGAGTTACAGAAAATATTCGCCTCATGCTGGACAAAGGCGAAACGGTGGCACTGGTACTTTTAGACTTGAGTGCCGCATTTGATACGGTATCACATACTGTATTAATGCGGACACTACATTCATTAGGTATCAGAGGCCCGCTTTAAATTGGCTTAAATCTCTGTTAAAGGACCAAACTTTTCAAGTCTTTTCCCGCTCAGCCTGCTCGGATATCCAAGTCTTCAAGCATGGAGTGCCACAGGGCTCTATATTAAGTCCATTATTATTTAACCTATATATGAGCCCTCTAGCTAAGGTGGTGGAAGAAACCGGTTTAAAAATGTACTCTTATGCGGACGACTCTCAGCTGCTTTTTTCACTTTCCTCAGGAAATAATGACAACCCTTCCACACTCAAATGTGGGCTGATGAAAATTGCAGGATGGATGCAAGAAAATTTTCTCAAACTAAACGGTGAGAAAACCGAAGTGATGGTCTTGGGAAAGAACAAGGAATTATGGGGCCCTCAACATTGGCCACCAGAAATGGGCCTGCTTCTGGTTCCAGTGATACAGGGCACGTAATTTGGGCATCATTATTGATGACTCCCTGACTATGCATCAACAAGCAGTTAAAACGTCTGCTACATGTTTTGCCATTTTAAAATGGCTAAAGAAGATCTGCTGGATGCTGCCAGAATCGACCAAGAAGACTGTAATCAATGCCTTGATCACTTCAAGGCTTGATTATGGCAAAGAAAGCCACGATTCTTAGACTACAGACAGTCCAAAATGCAGCAATTAGGCTGTTATGTAAAATCCCCAGTACTACTACTACTTCCAAATACATCCGAGATCTTCATTGGCTAAAAATTGAAAATCGAATTAAATTTAAATCACTTTGCTTTTTGCACAAAATTGCCACAAAAAAATTCCCTAAATATCTCCAAGCTTGGGAACACCCATACTGCCCCTCTCGTGCTCTGCGATCTGTCACAGCGAAGGATTTTGTAATTCCCAAAGTCAGACTGTCACGCATGGGTGGAAAATTCTTCTCCTTCTTGGGACCCACATTGTGGAATTCTATGCCTATCATAGCAAATAATTTGACTAATTACATGAGCTTTAGGAAAGCCTTAAAGACCTGGCTCTTTAACATCTAAGCAGCACTTGTACTGTAGCATCAAAGAACCATCTCATGAATGCGCCGGGAAACCCTTTGTGGGTAGCTGTTTGCGCTCTATAAATGTAAAAATAATAATAATAATAATCTAGAGAACACCTAATGGAAGAGTTGGAAATTAACTTGCCCTCCTGAACCGATTCTTGAGCCTTAGCCTTATGTTCTTCCAGGAGATATTGGAGCAGTTGATCCATTTCATCCCAGTGTGCCCTGTCGTACCTAGCTAGTAGGCCCTTTGTATTAGCGATTCGCCAGTGGTTTGCGGGTATAGGTTTCCCTGAAGCATCCATGAGCTTAGATTCTTTGTCTGGGGGTGGTGCATCACCAGAAGTTTGAGAATTAGCTCTTTTGCTAGCAATAGACACTACCAGGGAGTCAAGAGGCAGTTGACCTTTGATAAAGACACGGTCAGATGGTTTATATTTTTTATCGTCTCTAGGAGTCAAAATGTGCGCTCGCACTGGGTCTTTGTAGATGTCATGTGCATGCCTCATCATGCCTTTCAGCATAGGGAGTGTGTGGCTTGACATGTGTGTGTGTACCCAAGTGTTTCAAGTAAAACAGTCCTCTTCTAATGACTCTTTATGTAACATTATCCCATGATACTCTGCTGCTCTAGCAATGAATTCCTGATAAGCCACATTATCTTCAGGTGGGGATGGCTTTGCAGGGTAAAGATCTTGTTCAGTGTCTAATGGAGGGTCAATGGTGTAATCGTTCTATGTGTCTACAGGAGATTTAATATCTTTCTCATCTATATCATCCCCTCCAGGCTGTGAAAGTGGGGATCCCTGAGGTGTAATGTGTAAAGGATCTATATGAGGAGAAGAGGGTCAAGGTGGAGGGGATGGCGGGGTAGGATAAGCAGGGCTGGTAGCCATGTCCTTTTTCAAAGGAATCTTATAGTGAAATTCTTTAGAAGGACGCTTGTGTTTAAGTGCAGATTTAGCATGAATATGTCCTGTATCAGGATCCCAATTTGGGATGAACAATGTCTAATTTTGGGTCAGACAGCTCAGAGCGACTGTCTTGATTTAGGCACCTAAAGTTTGGGTGCTGAAATGGGTTTGCTTTGGGAAGCAGAAGATTTAGGCTCAGAAGCGTGCTTCAGTTTCGGCATGGAGGGTATCCGCTCCAAACCAGGTTTGGTCTTCTAACCAGGAAGTTTCAGATACGAAGAGGATTTCAGCCAACTCGGTCCCAAGCCAGAAGGTTTGACTATGTGTTTTGGTGCCGAGCTGGAAGACGGGGCATCAGAAACATCGTCTCCATGCCGACCTTGGCCAGAAGGCAGAGGTAGTGTCGAAGCCTTATATTTTTTGGTGTGTGTTTAGGGGGCAAAGGATCTTCGCTACTCACGGCACCCAGTCCCAGTGGCACGTCTTCTGACCCCAGATCTATTTCGAGCTCCGAATCAGACTCTGGAACGGAGAAGACCTCTTCTTCTTCGGCCGCTGAAGGCTCGACCTCTTCATGCTCGGACTCTTCATTGAAGATATCCGGAGTGTGCTCTATACTTTGGTCTTGGATTTCACAACGTCTAGCCCGACGATCGTGAAGTTTCTTTTTGGACCGAAACTATTTACAAGCGTCGCAGTCTTCATCTTTGTGCTCCGGAGACGAGCTCAAGTTACACACTTGAGGTGAGTAGGTGCGAGGGTACTTAGCATGGCACAGAGGACAGAATTTAAACTGAGTCTGTTCCATCGACTGAAGACTGGACCAACGTGGTTAGGCCTGAAGGCCGCCCACAAAGTTTACCATCGACAGCCAATGATTCGCTGACCAAGACTATACGTGGAGAAGTGGAAAATGCGTACGAAACAATACAGTCGAGGGTAGAGTGGATGCGCACCGAGGGGAACCTGAAGAACGGTTTCGAAACGGAGCGCAGCAATACACGTCTGAACCCGATGGCGGAAAAAAAAACCAATGGAGTCGATGCACATGCGCACTATCACCGAAAGGAGGAGTCACCATACCTTGTGACTGGAAAGACTTCTTTGAAGAAAAACAACTTCTAAACATCCGGACCCAACACTAGATGGCAGCAGTATGCAAAGCATGTGTATCTACAGCACACATGCCACGAACATACATATAACATACAAGATGTATATAATCTAAATGTGTTCCTATATGTATCCTGATCGCACCCAGACCCTCATCTTAACTCATTACATAGCCATGTGGCTATGCAACACATGTAAAAATGGTTACAGAAATATTTGTGTAGGTGTTTATGGCCACTGGATTCTCTCTTGCACCCCTTAAAAATCTATACACATAGGGAAAAAAGCGGTCTTCTTTGTGATATTTGAAATATAAGTTGTCTGAGCTTCAAATGGCATTGCTCTGAGGTTTATGGTATATAAAACTGTAAAAAATTAGTGCAAAATTGTCTGACCCTTTTGCGGACTGACATTCTGAGCAACTTGGCAGACCCTTCATGTGACCTTTTATGGACTACCTAGACGTTTTAGCCTTCTCAGGTTTGTTTTATTCAAATGGCATTTTATTGCAATGAAATACTGTAAAACGTACTCTATTTCATATTATGCCTTTGCACTGTGACCATAGCTGCCAAGGTTTCAGATTGCTTATGTGTGACATTTTCATAATTTTACTGTAAATATGAGTGGCATTCAACGACTATGAGTGACACTTTCTCTGGAGCAAAATCAAGCAATAACCACAAGGAAAACATATAAATATCAGAAATTACACCAATTTGAGCAACAAGAAACTTTTGGAATATCTTAAAACTGCTGCAAACCACTAGAATTGGAAGGGCACAAACTAAATAAAAATCAGTAACTCACAGCTAATCCTCATAAAATAGAGTTTTGAGCATAAGCGTGGTTCATATTCTTTTGGGAAAACTGTCACTCAATAAAAGCTGCTCTTGCCCCAGCACTCCATCATTCACCAGAGCTATCTTGACATTTGTATTAGTTGCATGAAAACTCCTGGGCACACGAAGAATTCAGCTCCACTAACGTTGATTTTAACTTCATGTTATTGAAACAGATCTCATGATATATGTGCTTCTCTAATCACTGCAGCAAGGCTGACACAGAAAGTGTTTTTGGCCGGGCCAGTCTGGGTGGGGGGCCATGGGCTGCAGCTACAGTGTGGTGGTAGGGGTCTGACGCGCCGGCCTGGGCAGGACTGCTTGTGATTTTCTTGGCCTTGTACCTTCTGCAACAGGCCGTTTCAATGACGGTGCTCAGAAAAAGGCTTTTCATGTTTTCACTGGTTGCTGTCCGCCCGCTTCCAGATTCACCTTTACTCCCTTGCGTGCCCCAGCTCGTCAGTTGGGCGCCATTAATTAGTGAAGTCTAATGCCCCTAAATATGGTAAATAAATGTGCAGCCCGCCCAGCGCACTTATTGAGCAGGCTCAACTGTAGATAACAGTCACGACGCTATGAATTTAAAAAATATTATCCTAAAGAATGATAAATACCTGTCTATGAGTGACACGCACTCAGAGCAAGCCACCAGTGTATTAAGGGCTAGCCGCCACGACTTCTCTGGCACCGAACCCCGATGCAGGGACTCACGGGTGGCATGAAAGCCAGCCGCCGCGCACACAGTCGGTTGGGTGAGGTCCGGCGGACTCGCTCGGCATGCTGCATGATCAAAGGCACCAACGAATCGGGGCACAACACTACTAACAGTGCGACTGAGTTAGCTGCCCAACGCTAACTGCCGCCAAGAAAACATAACTGCCGCTCACTCACACGTGACGTGGCGGCCCGCCCAAAAGAACACAGCCTCGACGGGGTGAGGGAGGAGAGGGGGGGGGGGTCAGGTGACCTCAGGCCTGGTAGTGAGTAATAACTCACAAAGTGACAGCCGAGCCACGGGCGTTGGGAAAATCAATGGAGCCAGCACGGAGCACAATAGAGCGATACATTGAGGCAGACAATGCACACGGTCATCATTGTTTCCGAGCCTGCTGGTGGCAGCGCCCGGGCCGGCAAGTCTGCAGAAAGCAGCAGAGCGGCGCACAGATGTTACAGGCGCAGGCGCACTGGCAGCCGGCTTAGAAAGTTTCAGCGCTGATAAAGCAGAGTGAGACGGTCGCCTTAAAATGCGTGACAATGCATTTCAGTGCGGTGATGCAGAACACCGCACTGAAATGCGTTAGCGTCACGTTTGATGCGTGATACTTGACAGGCATGTGTGACCTGTATTTTATTGTGAACTTAATATTTATCTGTTCACTTGTATGGTTCCCTTGAACCAAATAAAGATGTATTACTGACTGAGTACAATATTTGTTGTCTATTAGAGCTTTTACTGTACCCTTCAAAGAGGACAAACCTGGTATTGTTGTTTTGATTTTCTAACCTAAAAAATGCAAATATCATTCAGACTGACCATTCATTGCAGCGTTCATCAATGAAAGATGAACTCTCCGAGGGGCTCATGTTCCACTTTGTTAACACAGGCATGTGATTGAAATCGAAAGCATTAAACAGACAAAGAGTGATGCTCAGCAAGATTTAATGTTTGGATACACTTTGGGGGAGCCTGTGCTGGTTTAAACTGTGCCATCCTTGTGAACGGACAATGGCAGCTCTTTTAAATTAAATTACATGGTAATCAAATGTTCTATACAGAAAAGAAATGGCAGAATACTTTACACTACAAGCAGAGTGCAGGAAGAATTAGGCTAAGCAACAAAAAGGTTAATTTCATTTTTGTGTTGCACTGTGCCATCCTGTATTTCCGGGGTGGTCACAGTTTATTGGTGCAATATTTGTGGACAAATTATTAAATTAGAAATATAATTTTAAATCCCTAGCTGCCAAATCTGATTCTTGCTTTAACACTTCCCTGTGCCTCCATGAGGCAGTGTTTAATTAAGCATGGTGGCATAACAAGCATTTTTTTTAATCTTGTTGAGCACATGACAACCTTTACCCCCCTCTGCTTGGGGCTCTATCTTTCAAGGGTCAAGTAGCAACTGCCCTCTTGGGTGCCCTCCCCTCTGATTATCGATCATTTCTGTGCACCTGGATTCAACATCTTACTAGAATCAAATACTGTTCCTCCTCTCCCCACCAGACACCAATAGGTGCGTCTCTACCTACTGCGCTAGCATGTGCCTGGATACAAGTGCAAACATTAGTTTGGTGGCAGCCTAGTGTGTTTAGCTGATGATCCTGCTGATTGCTTGCAAAGATGGAAAGTCATCGTCCTCAATGTGCAGGGTTTTGTGCGCTGCAGTGTCCTGCTGGGACAGTACTTGCTTGCAGGTGGGACAGGTGTAGCAGTCAAGTTGGTAAGTGTTGGAATTATTCTGCCACACATTCTTCTTATTCTTCTTCTGTTTGTTGGATCCTTGCTTTTCTTCGATGAGAAAGTCATGGTGGGCAGAGAGCAGCTCTTGTTGCTTGCCATTATCAGGAAGGAGAACCAACAACTCATTAAAGATTCTCATGAAATTGTCTCCTAATAGTTCACGGCAGCACTTGTAATACTTTGGGGCATCAATCAGACCCTAACATAAGAAGAAAAAAAGAAAAAGAGTTTGCTCGAGTTAGTTCTCCCACAGTTGCAATTCTTCTGAACATCAATTTGTACAGAGTAAAAACTCATTTAAACCTTTGCTATCTGCCTGAGGGCAAAAACATTAACTTTTAAGCTCTAAATAACAAACCGGCTGGTAGTTGTACTGGCATGTTCCTTGTATACAGACAATGGTATTGCAATCAGCCAAATTCTACAGGATAACACATCCCCCCTCACGTATTCTTAATTAAAATGTGATTACTTATCTAGAATTCTATATCCCTGTCCTTCAGTCCTTTATGCTTCCGCAAGCAGATCCAATTGTTAATATCTTACAGGATGCAGTAGTCGGGACAGGCACAAATCAAAAAGCGTGTCTGTACAGTGACTAGTTACCCGGACATATTCATCCTTAAACCCTGCCCCATATTCAACAACTAACTACGGTGCTAGGAGTTTGGAGGTTTATGTCTTGTAAAGGTACAAAATACTGAACGTCAAAATACTATTTTCTAGTTTTTTTTAAAAAAAGATTAGGAAACCATCCTTAGAAAAAACAAACTAAAACCTTTCCAAATTGAACAATATATCAACCCTGTTTGTAATGAAACTGCAATCTTTGCCTCAGTGTGTCATAATGTTTCCAGATATATGCCTAACTGGCTAAACCCCTAACATATAGAAACCTTCTTTTAAAAAGAATTCCCCATCTACGTTAGCTTCTTGGCACTACTGATATAAGTTTTTGAAATTCTTTGCATTATGCTGTAGTGACCACCTATTGTACGAGCAACCTGCTCTATGATTACCGTGGCACCTATCTGCTGGTGCAGCAACCATTATAGATAAATAACAAATATCAGTACTAACAGCAATAGACAAAAAAAGCAACCATGATATTGCAGAGGCAAAAAGGAAGAAACATTTCATCATAGAGCTATATATAAATGTATGGTACAGAAAAAATATTTTAATTCTCAAAGCAATAATTGAATAGGTTTAGTAATCAATTTAAGTAGAACATTTATATTCAGGTAACACAAATAGTCTAAAGACAAATCATTAAAAATATAACTTCTGTGAAACATGTTAAACATTTTTTCGTGGCACAAAGAATCACAAAGACTGCTTATTTTGCGTTAAAGAGTGATAAACACTTAATATAACAAACTTTTAGTCAACATAGTTTCTAAATTGTGGGGTGATGAAATTGGCTTTTAAAGATTACAGCAGTCCTTATTTTCACAGAGCTATTCACCGGCTAATGCTTAAGTGAACACCAGGCACTGGATTAACATATACAATGGCTACTAGGGTGTTTAGTTAAGCTTATTACACCATGCATTTGAGAATAAAATATTGCACCCAAGACAGCAAATTTTAAAAGGGTTTTGTAAAAAACACTCACAAGCAATGCACCACACAAGGCACATTATTAAAACTAACTACAACATGCACCTTACACCACACCTTTTACATCCGGTCCACACACCCACACAAACAAGGATCTCACACCACAAATATACGTGCAAAAGCGTAAAACACAGACATACAACAAGTGTGCTTTCAGTATACAAATGTGGATCACACATCACATTAGCATATCTGCCACAGCTTCTGCATCAACTGACCTACCTGTCTGAACTTTCCAGAGTGTGTTTTGAACTCATTGAATTTAGACTCATCGCTCTGAAGGTACTCCTTAATTAATTGAATCAGTTGAATGTTCCTCTGCTGGAAATGATCAGGAACAAGATAAGATCCTGTAGTAAAGAGCGGCCTGAAATGTAATAAAGAAAATACATTTTATTGATTGGAGCGGATCTCAAGTCTTGCAACACAACTGGATTACGGAGGCTATGCTCGAATGTCTGCACATCTACCCCTAGTTTTCATTAGTTAGCGAGAAAAACACATTATAAAGGATATCCAGTCTTGTGGTGCTTTCATGGCACCCAACACCCAGCCACCTTAAGGGTGAATCTACTACACAGCACATCAGTACAGTGTAATACAGTAAATCACAAAAAGAGCACCGAAGCACACACGTTTCATTTACTATAATCAAAAAAATTGTCTTGGTTTCCAAGCAAATTCCCAGTTGTTGATTGAAGTCTCAACAAATTTCTTACGAAAATCTTGTTTATTGCAGGAGCACTTCTCAAGACATCAATAATTACAATTGCATTTGGATTATAGTCACTGAAATGTGTGTGCTATGGTGCTCTTTTTTAAAAATCTCTAGTCTTGTTCAAATGCACAAGTTACTACTTGTGTTGCAATATATCTGTAAGAGACATTAGTTAGTGATAGATTCCTTACCTTAGAATATCCCCAGGCGTCAGACTGGATCCGGAAAATTTTGCGTAGCAATACCCCTGCGCGCCGGCAGGCGTCGTCGCGGCTCCGCGTCCGTCATCATTAGCGCCAGAATTACGTCGTCGGAGTACTTAGACACCGCCCTCGCGCGCTGACGTCAGTTCTGATACACAGCTTTTATGCGCCAGATACGCAGAGCCATGATAGAACCAACACTGGTGCCATGAAACTAGGGCCCTGAAAGGGGATGACCTTAAACCTAGATATCGGTTCACAGAACGGGGAGGATGGGTGGGTCGGTAAGGAATCCATCACTAACTAATGCCTCTTACAGATATATCGTTACACAAGTAGTAACTTGTGCATCTGAAAGAGACACGTTACTGATAGATTCCTCACCTTAGAATAGGTACCCCAGCAATACTAACCCCGGTAGTGGGTCTGCGAACCAATAATCACACCAGAAAGTCCTGGAGGACGGAACGGCCAAAGAAGCCATTCCTCCGGACTTGGCTGTCCAGGCGGTAGTGTCTTGCAAACGTGTGCAGCGAGGCCCACGTAGCTGCCTGACAAATGTCCTGCAAGGGCACTCCTCGGCCCAGGGCAGTCATAGTCGCCGTGGACCGAGTGGAATGAGCCCTCAGCCCAACAGGAGGTTCCTTCTTAGCCAAGGAGTAACACGCCTGGATGCACAAGATGATCCACCGAGAGATGGTCTGCTTGTGCACCGCCCGTCCCTTCTTAGCGCCCACGTATCCAACAAAGAGTTGGTCATCCACCCGGAACTGGCGTGTGCGATCAAGATAGTAAGAGAGCGCACGTTTTGGGTCAAGACGGTGGAGCCTCTCTTCCTCTTTCGAGGGATGCGGAGGCGGAAAGAAGGTGGGCATGGTGATGGACTGCCCGATGTGGAAGGCTGTGACTACCTTGGGCAGGAAAGAGGGTCTTGTCTGCAACACAACCTTGTCCGGATGGACAACGAGGAAAGGAGGTGTGGAAGAAAGAGCCTGGAGCTCACTCACTCTCCTGGCAGAGGTGATGGCAACCAGGAAAGCAGTCTTCAAAGTAAGAAGACGGAGAGGACAGTTATGGAGCGGCTCAAAGGGAGCACACATTAGATAAGTAAGTACAAGGTTCAAGTCCCACTGGGGCATCACGAAAGGAACAGGAGGAAACATGTGTGTGATGCCCTTCCAAAACCTATTTACAATTGGGGACTTGAACAAGGATGGCTGATCAGGTAGCCTTAAGAAGGCGGAAAGGGCAGAAAGGTAGCCCTTGATAGAGTCCAGAGCAGAGCCCTGCTGGGCAAGAGAAAGAAGGAAGAGGAGAACCTCAGAAAGGGGGGCAGAGAGTGGATCCACAGCCCTTGCTGTGCACCATGCCACAAATCTGTTCCACCTGCAGGCGTATATCGACTTTGTGGAGGGATGCCTGGCTGCCAGAATGACATTACAGACTTCATGAGGCAAGTCAAATGGCCTCAACTGGCGTCGCTCAATCTCCAAGCTTGTAGGTGGAGACTAGACAGGTTCGGGTGGAGGACCGTCCCCTGCTGCTGCGACAGAAGGTCCTCCTGAAGAGGCAGACGAATCAGGGGATCGACAGACATGCTGAGTAGCTTTGGATACCAATATCTTCGTGCCCAGTCCGGAGCCACAAGGATAACCTGGGCCGGTCGCGCCTGATCTTCTTCAGCACTCTGGGCAGAAGTGGTATAGGCGGAAAGGCGTACAATAGACCGCAAATCCACTCGCGACGAAAAGCGTCTCCGAGCAAGTGCCGCCTTGGAAATTCCAATGCGCAGAACTGATGACATTGCGCGTTCTCTTCTGTGGCGAATAGATCTAACTCACTGCTGAAAGAGACCTTGCGCCACTTCCGAGTTCAGACGCCATTCGTGATCCATCATCCATCATGCACTGACGGCTGAGTTCGTCCGCCCTGGCGTACAGAGAACCTGCCAGGTGTTGAACCACCAGGGTCACGCCCTGATGTTCCAGCCACTGCCAGAGGCGCAGAGCCTCCTGGCATAGGGTCCACGACCCCACCCTGCCCTGTTTGTTGCAGTACCACATGGCGGTGGTGTTGTCCGTGAACACCTGCACTACACTCCCCCTGACAGAGGGGAGGAATGCCTTCAGTGCAAGTCGGCTCGCCCGCAGCTCCAGAAGGTTGATGTGGAGCTGGGGCTCCGCCGGAGACCAGAGGCCTCTGATCTCCGCCTCTCCCATGTGGCCCCTCCAGCCCTGGAGGGACTCGTCCGTCCCAACTACGTGCTCCGGTTGGGGTAGGGAGAGGGATCTGCCACTGACCCAATTGCGGTCCGTGAGCCACCACTGCAACTGTCTTGCAGTGCCCTCCGAGATCAAGACATGGTCGGACAAGTTGCCCTGATGCTGGGCCCACTGAAACTTCAGGTCCCACTGCGGAGCCCGCATCCGTCACCGGGCGTGATGCACCAGAAGGATGCAGGAGGCCATCAGCCCCAGAAGCCGCATCGTCAACCTGACCGAGACTCGGGATAAAGGCTGAAAGATCGGAATCAGAGCCTGAATATCCCAAACTCGCTGTTCGGGAGGATAAACCCGAAACTGCGCCGAGTCTAGAACCGCTCCAATGAAGAGGAGCTTCTGAGAGGGACACAGGTGTGACTTCGGCACATTGATGAAGAACCCCAGCAGGTGCAGGAGAACGGCCGTAGTCTGGAGGTGGCTGACGAATTTCTGGGGCGAGCCCGCCTTCAACAACCAGTCGTCGAGGTTGGGGAAGATTGACACCCCTAACCTGCGCAGATGAGCTGCGACAACCGCCATCACTTTCGTTAACACCCGTGGGGCGCTGGTAAGGCCGAAGGGGAGCACGGTAAACTGAAAGTGCTCGTGGCCTACCGTGAACCGCAGGTAACGGCGGTGGGCCGGCAGGACGGGGATGTGAAAATAAGCGTCCTGCAAGTCCAACGCTACTACTCAGTCTCCGGGGTCCAGGGCAGCTAAGACCTGAGCCAAAGTCAGCATCTTGAACTTCTCCTTCCAAAGGAAGCCGTTGATGTTCCGTAGGTCCAAGATAGGGCGTAGGCTCCCTTTGCCCTTCTTGGGTACCAGAAAGTAGTGAGAGTAACAACCACACCCTACTTCTGGCCCAGGAACGCGCTCGATGGCCCCCTTGGCCAAGAGGGCCGTGACTTCCTCTTGCAGAAGTTGCAAGTGATCCCCGACACGCGGCGGAATTGCGGTGGCATGGCTGGAGGGGTTGCCTCGAAAGGGAGGGAGTAGCCCCTTCGTACAATTTGCAGCACCCACCTGTCCGACGTGACAGTGCGCCAGTGGAAGAGGTGATGGCGAACCCTGCCCCACTGGCGTCACATGGATCTGAAAGCACGAACTAGGAGGGTTTTGAGGCGGGTGCTGCATGGGAAGGTGTGGACTGGCCTCGCCGTTGTCCCCGACCGCCGCCACGGCGGTTTCCACGGCCGCCACCGCGCTGTGGAGCATTCTGCGGTGCGTGGCTGGCAGCACGTGTGGGAGCGCCCCTTCCGTGGCCACGAACGGAGCGAAAGGCACCCGTTTGCTGGCGTGGGGCCGAGAGGCCCGAGGACTTGGCCGTAGCCCTGGAGTCCTTAAAACGCTCAAGCGCATGGTCAACTTTGTCGCCAAAGAGGCGACGGCCATCAAACGGCATGTCCAGAAGTGTGGCCTGGACATCGGCCGAAAAGTTGGCGGACCTCAACCAGGCGTGGCGTCGAACCGCCACAGTCGTTGCCATCGCTCTGCCCAGTGAGTCCATGGTATCCAGCCCACACCGGATGGAATAGCGCGCTGCATCTCGACCCTCCGCAATGGCTTGGGCGAGTTTAGCCCGGGCCTCCTCCGGACATTGTTGCAGCACGTCCGCGACCGTGTCCCACAGGGTGTGGGTGTAGCAGCCCAAGAGGCATGCGGTATTGACTGACCGCAGTCCCAATCTCAGGGACGAGAACACTTTCTTTCCGAATTGCTCGTACCTCTTGGATTCCCAATCGGGCAGAGCCGACGGGAATGCGGTCTGGGAAGTGGAGGCCTGGATGACCAGGCTCTCGGGGTGGGAAGGGTCCCCCAGGGCCGGGCAGTAGCGTCTGGCCACGTTCCTATCCACAGGCTGACCTGTAGCGGGCTTGGACCAAGTGCCCACAAGAACGTCACACAAGGCCTCATTAAACGGCAGCAGAGGCTCAGTGGAGCTTGCCTGCGGTTTAAGGACCTCAGTCAGGAGGTTAGTCCTCACGGCCGCGACGGGGAGCGTCAGCCCAAGGCCTTGGCCGCCTGCGTCAACACTACACTGTAGGCAGCTCCCTTCTCCGTACCCACAGTGGGAGGGGAGACAAATCCAGTGTCTGGCGAAGTGTCAACTCCACTGGCCTCCCCAAGCTCATATTTCCAGTCCTGTTGAGACTGGCACTCCTATGCCAGAGGGTCCACAGACCCCTCCCAATCACCCTCGTCACCCATCTCCTGTAGTTCAGGGTCAACAGATGGGTCCGGTTCGTGGAAATAAAACTCTCCATACGATGTCGAGAGCGGCGCCGGAACCGAATCGAGGGCAGGATTGGGGACAGCGCCCGTAAGCGGCGCCGGTCGCGACACCCGCAGAGCCGGCGCCGGTGAGGTCGACCGGCGACGACCCGGATCCGGAACCGGACCCAGCAAGGGCCTGCGGCGCCGGGACCGAAGTCGCCGACGGCGCCGGGGTCAGAGCACCCGACGGCATCGGAGCCGAAGCACCCGACCCGCTAGGCCCTCCAGCAGGGACCGTTGGGCCCGAAGGCACCACAGAACCCGGCAGAGGAGGGAGGGACCTCATGGCCATGAGGTACCGCTCTACCTCCTCTGGCGTCGCACCGTGCCCAGGGACCGGAAGGAGTGGGGCAAGTGGCGACGTCCGCGACTCCGTCGGAGCCGCGTGGGTGGTGTCACCCGAGCCACCAGCCGCGTCGCGCGAGCGTCGGAAGAACGATGACGTCTCTCCGACCTCTCATGCCTCTTACCTGACGATCCTGAAGACCGATGCCGACTCTCGGAGCTACGAGGGTTCCGACCCCGCGACCGGTCCCTCGACCTCCTGTGGGACCGGGACCTGGAGCGGCACCGGGCCGACTGCTGGAGCTCCAGTCGCTTGCGGGACCGCTCCCGCCTAGCCTTGGACGTCAGGGCCCGGCAGTCGGAGCAGGTGCGGTCGTAGTGGTCGAGGCCTAGACACTGAAGACACCGGCAATGGGGGTCGGTAACCGACATCGGTCGGCTGCACTAGGAACAGGGTTTGAACCTGGGCATCCCTACCGGCACCGTAGGAGTCGGAGACTCGAGTAGAGAAAAGATCAAAAAGATCAAAAAGTTGAGTCAAAAAATTACTACGGGGTAGAGCTTCTCCGGATCTGCGCTAGCTGGCACGGAAAAAAGAAGAACTGACGTCAGCGCGCGAGGGCGGCGTCTAAGTACTCCGACGACATCATTCCGGCGCTAACGACGCCGACGACAGACGCGGACGACGCCTGCCGGCGCGCAGAGGTATTGCTACGCAAAATTTTCTGGATCCAGTCTGACGCCTGGGGATATTCTAAGGTAAGGAATCTATCACTTACGTGTCTCTTTCAGATGTGGGAGTTACCCGTCACTCTACCCATTAAAAAAAATTCCAAGTCTGAACTGTGTATCCCCATATCCACCGAAACCTCCAAAGCCATTACTTCGACCATGATCCATCATGATATCCCAAAACAACGCGACACTTTCGCTATACTTACTTGGAATTTGTTTACAAGTACCATCTCGCCCACAATACTTATGGTACTCTAAGATTTTGAGACAATAAACACTTACCTACAGACAGTGCTTAATTTGTTGGGGCCCTCATCAGGAGCCCATGCAACTTGCACTACTCGCCCCTGCCAATAAGAGTTCCAACACAACTACTAACCATCACACTCCTACATGTGTGACTAACAATGCAGACTGTTCGACACCCCCAAAGCTATAAAATAAGCTTGGGTGACTAGTATTAGCCCTTTTAAATGTACACTGAATTAATAAACAAGTGTAGTTGTGTTCAACTGTAAATTAGACCAACACCGCCACCATGTGGCAGACTGCCATAAGCGCCGGTAATGGCAATTAAGTGCCAGTGCTGAGCATCGGAAACCACTGGCTCAAATTAAGAAATGCCTACAGTCAGCATGACAATCAACTGAAACTATAGTAAGACTTGGAAGCGTACCACTTCATCTTCTCTCCAATGCAAATATATTATTTGTACTGCCAACAAAGTCATCTCACCTGGAAAGTAAAATGCGGTTATAAATTCTGCAGCTGAAAAGGAACTTGTCTCTCCAGGCATGGCAAGCGTGAGAATAGCCCCGAAAGCCTGGACACTCCATTTTACGTCCTGGTCATGGCTACTCCTGGGCCTATATAACTGGTGTTAGTCACATTCTTACAAATGTACTTGCTCATCTAAGGTACTGTAAATCTTATACGCAGTGACCTCGTACATATGTGCGTGTATAATTCTGTTAGGGTAAGTCTTTGTAAGGCACGTAGCTCTTGACTTCTAGGGTCTGTATGACTTCTGTTACTGTAAACACTGTGGGCAGGATGCCACAGTTCACCCCTGGATAACAAAGGGTAGGGAGCTTTATCTCTTCAGTTTGAGTGCATGGCTTTTATTACTGAAACGTAAGCTGATTACACTGTCCTCTAAACCTTATGAATTATGTTAGAATTCACTCTACAAGGGTTTTAATCAATGCTTATGGTACTTGATATTTTAGGTAACTGCCTTGCCCACTGATGCAAGAAATGGGTTACTCATCTGTAACAATAGTTTTGTTACTCTATATTAACAAGCTGTGCATTATTTTGCCATATGGTGGTTGAATCATCTGGACAACTTCTATACCAGTTTTCCTGTGGGCATCGATCTTAGGAAGAGTTGTTATGACTCACTAAGATGTTAAAAGACACACAGATGATGGACGGAATGCAGAGCAAATCAAACATTCTCCCCCAGTCAATAGACCTGGGTTAAATCCATCGTTCTTTTGCTCACTATGTCATCCCAGTTTAGACCCAGCCATATGCAAATCAGTCTTGACCCCGTGACTCAAGGGAAAAGTCCAGACCAAACTGCCAAGCCAGGTCCTCCCTGGACGGGAACAGGCATACTGGGACCGGTTTCAGGGCATCACCCCTCATCAGCCAGGCTAGCTTGAATCCAGTGGCACAGTAAGTCTGGGGCCCAAGTCTGGGCATACCCAGTGCACTTGAATGCAAAAGACACACAGATGATGGACGGAATGCAGAGCAAATCAAACACTCCCCCAGTCAATAGATCTGGGTTAAATCCTTCGTTCTTTTGCTCACTATGCCACTCCAGATTAGACACAGCCATATGCAAATCAGTCTTGATCCTGTGCCTCATGGAAACAATCCAGACTGAGCTGCCAAGCCAGTGGCACAGTAATCCCGGGACCCACGTCTTGGCATACCCAGCGCACTTAGGGCGAGAAAGCAAAAGACAAACAAGATGTTAGGCACAAGCCGACAATGCCATAGCACATTGTCACCATCTTCAGAATCTTAAATGTCCTGTTTTTTTTATGTTTCCCTGTAGTATGCTCTGGGTTATTTACATTTATTAACAAGATTAGGATCTTCTCCCCCAATTAACTCCTTTGTTCATGGGAAGGTGTAAAGATCACGTGAATCGCCTCTAGATATGTATTGCACAACAATTATATAGCAGTGTGTACTGTTGTTGAAGAAAGGGGGTGAAGTATGGTTTGTTGGAAACAAAGGTTTTAACATCTGCTATCCCACGAAGGTCTCCCTTCTGGAGTGTACACCCACACACTACTGTTTGGTAAAATGTGTACTAATGCCCAAAGTTGCTGCCATACACATGTAGTGCAATAGGGCATTGGCAGAGCATGTTAGTGTGGCTTCTTTTTTCCTTGTAAAATGTGCCCTTAGGCTTCCCTCCGAATGTTCTTTCTGCTAGGGAGTAGCACAGTTTTATTGCTTGGACTATCCATTTGAAACATCTCCCTTGCAGATTGACAATCTTTTTGCCTGTGCAACACAGAGTTGATGTGTCTTTCTTAACCCTTTTCATGCTCATGACGAGCTCAGCTCGTCATGCAGTACACTGCTTGTGTGCTCATGACGAGCTGAGCTTGTCATGAACAATGGGAAAGAAGGATCTGCAGCACAGCATAGAAATATTTCATGTGGTTAATGTCTTCTGTATGTATAACACAACTGCCTTAACATCTAGTGGGTGGAATGCTTTTTCAGCTGCTTCTCTGGTTGTTGAAAATACATGGGAGGATTGATAGAGTGGTCTACACAAAAAAGTTTTTTTAAAACACCTTGGGAAAAGCATGAGTTGGTTTGCATCACCACATTATCCTTGTGAAATTCAAGGTATGGTGCTCGAATGGGTAAAGCCTGTAGTTCAATCACTCAATGTAGGGATGTGATTGCTGTGAGAAAAGCTGTTAGTGCGAGAGTGACTGAACTTTCTGCACAAGGATGGAGTAGTGACCTGCTAAAGTCTGCACAAAAAATGTGGGGCGAGCCTGTGGTGCTGAAGTTGAGCATGGCTTAGACAAGTGGCCATCAAGGTTTCGGTTAGGGAGTGGTGAACAGACAGTAAAGCATCCTAGGCAGCAGGCTCAGACTGCAAGATTTAGGTCTGTAACTCTGCCTTAGCTGAAGGTCCAACAATTCTGCTGCTCTTCAGGCTACTACTGCAAAAAAGGCACTATATTTTAGTGTAGGTGCCCGATGGAAGCCCAACTGTGTCCGGTGAAGTACCCAGGCCACTGGCATGCTGCATATCCAGCTGCATGCCAGAATCAGCATAATGAGGAGGGAGCAAATTGTCTGCTTCTTGTCATACCCGATATTTTTAAACCCTTCAACAGTGTCAGAATCTAATCTGAATGATCAAGCTGGTGTCAAAGGAAAGGCTTGGGATTTTCCAAAACAGAGGAGATGTTCTATGGTAATCTTATAGTGAGACATAAGCCTGCCCATGCAGCTCTAGATTGGTACTGGGTATATACGGTGCAAGTGCCTGTGGAGTCGGTGCTGCCCCCATGACAGTCAGACCAACACGATCACGGACGCACAAGTAGAGGCAGGTGCCTGGGCTAGCAGGGAGCGGAGTCCAAATCGGGTCAGACTTCGCCAGGGTTGGACCAGCTGGTGCAAGTCCAACCGGGCCCCTTCAGTTACCTGGAGGAGAAAAGCAATCCAGAGCGAACTGACACTGCCCTCAACAGTTGCACTATGGCCTTATTAAAGGCCTCTTTCAGCTGTGGGGTTGACGACAGCTGAGGGAACTCAAGGAGTGCCCAAATAAGCCTCGAAACAGGATTGGAGTCAGAACCTTGGCATTCCAACTGCTCAACTCCTCCAGAGAGTCGGAGTGGCGGGACGGGGATAAGGCACACTTGAACTTCTACAGCTGACTTTAAGAATTGGGACAAATGATTTTTCCATCAATTGGGGGTGGAAGTGACTGCTGTGGATATATTCTCTATGTTCCTTCTAAAAAGGATCAACTGGGTAGTAAAACATTTTTTCTGAATAGTTTCCCTAATGTATACAACTATGGTTTATAGGGGCACTCTGACATATAGCAGTTAATAGTTTAGCAAATGCATTAGATATCTACCAATAAAAGTTTGTTTATCAATTTCCCCTAGATTTGTTGACATTTAACCCCCTATTTCAAAAGGTGTCCTACCCATTGCACAGAGCTCACGCATGGTTAGTTTTCTAGCCTCTTTTGATCTCTTACATTCTTTAGGTAAAAGCAAATTACCACATTGTGTCTACAAAGGCCATGACGGTAGGTTGAGTTTGGCTGTGTCTAGATGACAATACTTTTCCTGGTGTTTTGCTAGATGATTTGGGTAGCTTGGAACTTTTACTACTGCATTTCAAACCATTACATTAAGTGAAAGTATAATATCTGCTATATTCACTGTTGGTGACCGAGAATAATTGGCATGTGTGTCTGTGCACTGGTGGATCGTACCAGTAGTACTGGCAGAAAGGCAGAAATATTCTGCAGGGGGTTGCAAACAGTGTACTCATCCTGGCCTGGGGTTGTGGCTATTCGGATGTGAAATCCTGGGATTTTTTATTCTGTAGCCTTACAGTTAGAGCGGTCGACCTCAAAGCTGAGGAACTGGGTTCAAGTCTCAGCAACGACGCTCAACATCCTGTGATTCTGGGCAAATCACTTAATCTCCATGTGCCTAACAAAAATGAATGTATCTGTCTGTAAAGAATCTGGTGCTCTTGTAAAGCGCTCCGATACCCAAAGTCTCGGGTCTAGTTCAAGCTGTAGAAAACTCTATAGAAAATATCTTTTTTTAAAAGAACCATCTATTTCAGGTATGGCCCAAGTATTGAACACTTTAACCATTTCCTGGTAAACATTTGTGTGTTATTCCTCCTTGCCTACTCAGCTCATCGACTTCTGCATTTTGTTATCCTGGTAGGTGAATCGGCACAAGCTGGCCAAATGTCAAATGTTCCTGGTGTAGCTTCAAGAGGATTCGTCCCCTCCCGCAGATAGGGGGAGGTAGACACTGGTGTGGTATATGTGCACAGTTTTCTCTGACTTCTGTCTATGGTAAACCCTGGCATCCAGAACTACATTTTAAATTAACCCCAACCTGAGTGTACTGCAGAGAGTATTGGGTCTTTGAACGGTCTATCATATTCTCTTGTGACAACCATTGCAGTTCCTTTTGAAAGTTGCTTAGCATAGTCATCATGGCAAACATCTTTATTATTTTTTAAAGCAAACCTTGAAACCTACCCAAAAACAAGGTCTGTATGCCTTGGTGCTTGCTATTCTGGCACTGTTAGAAAGAGTTTCTCTTTATTTGACAGTCGTCTAGGTATGGGTACACTTGTATCATTAGGCATCTTACGTGTGCCACCAACACTGCTACACAATCTGTGAACATCATTAGTACTGACTTTATCCCAAAAGGTAGTACACTCAATTCATAGTCCGTGTCCATCAGTTCAAACCGGAGACGTCTGTAATGCTCTTTGCTCACTGGGTTGAAAAAGTGGCATCCTTGAGATCTATTGTTGCTAGGCGCTATCCTTCCAACATTGGGCAAACCTCTTTCATTTAGTGTTCATGTGAATCTGTTTAAGGTTCTCAGATCCAAACATTGACAAGATTAAATGCGGAATGAAAACACGAAAACAAGAGTAAATGCTTTTGTTGTGTTCCTCTTTTGTTACCTTTTCTATAGTATCTTTCATTAAACAAAATTCTACTTCATGAAGAACATTCATGTTTTTTTATATGATGTTTCTTTTTGGTGTTGGAAGTGAGATCTAATGATTGGAACTAATTTTTCGAATATTACTTTCTGACATTCCTACAGAAAATCATATGGTCAGCCTCAAACTGAACTCTCGTGATCGAGAGCATATTGAATAGGAAAAATGATTTGCTTGACCACTAGCTCTAGAGGATTCGTCTTTGCTCTTTCCTTTGAAATAACTGCCTGTGTCATGCCACTATGTTGCTCCCTGCTGACCTCTTGCATGTCCAGTTTGAAACATTTGCTGATAGAAAAAGGAAGACCTTGACTTCCCCTTCTTAAACTCCCTCTGGCTTATAGGACAGCCATGGTTCTGATGTCAGACACCTTTTACGTTTGACAGTGTCAAAGAGAGTATTCAACTATCTTGCCTCACAAAGTTTCAGTGATAAGAGTGTTAATTTAGCTTTTACCTCAGTCATGGCAGAGAATCTCCGGTTCCATGCCTGACTACAAGGGGGCATTTCAGTGAACATTTGTCATCTCATAATGTCTGCAGTGATGAGAGATAATTTTAAGTAGGTCATAGGGATGACTTTCTTTTCTTGTACCACAACGGGCCCTCTTCTTGTATTTCTCTGGCAGGCACTGAATAAACTCAGCAGTCTTGTTCTATTGCTGGTGCCAATATCTAATGAGGAGTGCAACTCATTTAGCAATCCTCCACTGAATTGATGGTACCTCTTCCATCTTTCCACCGAAAGCAACTAGCCTCTTGTAGTCCTCATCAAGAAGAGAGGGTGGGGGAAGTGGATGCAAGCCGATTTGCCCTGTTGCGTGCCGTGAGGACAAAGAGTGGGTATGTTGAGTCTGTTATATGCTGGAGACGGAGGGCACGGCGAATATTTTTACTCTACACTATGGTTCAACGCCTTAGAACAAGTTGGTTCGTCAAAGGCTTCCCTAACTTGTTGATTACACAAGGTAACACTTTGAAGTATTGATATCTCCCCTGTAGAGCATGCAATATTTCCAGAAGGCAATGGGACTCTTCTCATTTTTATTCTAGCTGTAACCTACAGGTCTCAGCTACTATCGCGATAGGGGCAGGGTACAGTGACTACAAAGGCAGAGAGGGACGCTTTGGTGGAATATGCACCAATCCCCTTTAATGGTGAATCTACTCTATGTCCTGCCACTTGCTCCCTTCCTGTATGCTTGCGCAGGGCAGTTATATGGATTCCTCAGAGTGACTCTGCTCTTCCTACTGTGGCTCAGGAGATGTTGGTAGGATAAAGTCTTCCACTTACTTGTCAAGTTTTTCCCCAGTTGCTAAAGGCCATCCTTGGAAGGTATTTTGTACAAGCTCAGAATCAAGCCTAACGCTTATCAAGTTGTTTTCCCTCTTTTCGCAGTGGATATCCTTTTCTTTAGTTTTCAAGCCGATCGTTAGTACACTCCTATTAACACATACAGCCCCCTTGTCATTTTTGCTTTCCTCAAATATTTATTTTTTCTGTCTGCTGAACTTTTTTTAGACCTAGAATTTGGCGACGTGGTTATCTGTGAAAAGGTTTTTGGCATCCAGTGGATCTTTGTTTTAGACCGACTCACATAATTCCAACTCCGTCAGTTTTGATTCTTCGATGACAGACCCCTTACTGGTCTCCCTGAGCTTCTTTGGTGTCGTCAACTATGTTGAAGTCCACATCCTCTAACAACCCCAAATCCTTCTGGGAGTATTGCTTGACTTGTGTCATGGCGTAATGATCTCCCACTGCTTTTCTCAACATTTTTGAGTCTTTGGCTGACAACTGGCACATGTTTAACACCCTTCGGACTTATGATCGCTGGGTAAGCATAAGTAGCACACTTCATGCATGCCCTTTCAAGTCAACTGCAGGTTGTGATATCCACTTATCACTCCCAATAGACACCGACCAATCTGAGCCCGATTCAGACTATACATTTTCCAACCCCCATGGTAAAGTCGCCCAAGAAAAATACCTGTGTTCAAGTTGTGTTCTTGTCACCGAACTTGAGCACATTTGTGCTTGGACTTTTTGGTCATTTTCTTGATATCTATTGCAACTTAATTATCTTCTTTAATGTTACTTCTGAGCCTCGATGTCATCCTGCAAATCCTAACAGTTGTTGCCACAGATCTCCCAAAGTTGCTTCCAAAATCAACAGCAGAAAAAAATAATCTGAAGAAGGCTACAATGTGTTGGGGCACTGCAGACCTGTGATCAACATCATATTGAGCTACATGAGGACTGTAAGGGTGTAGGAAAGTGTTACTGGCCCAAACACTACATGGCAGAATAAGGCACATCATGTGAACCAGAAAGAGATACAGGCTCCATTGAATTGAGTTACAGTAACATTTGTTGTGGAGGGGAAATTGAGTGATGGGTTCCAGGACTCCCTGAAAGAGTGTGGCATTTTTTTTTCATTGTATATGAAGAAGCTTGTGCCATACCTTGGCGCCTATGTGGACTGTGAATCATTAAGTTCTGAGAGGAAGCATGGTCTATTACCCAGAACCGCCGTAACTATGCACTTGGAAGTAGCTTCAGTATGAGCACCTCTTTAACTGGTGCTGGAGTTAAGTGGGACAGGAAATCCGAATACTGCCTCAAACTACTGTAACTACAGACTACTTTAAATTCAACAATTTCCCATTCATAACTATCGAAGGTCGCAAGAATGCAGCTCTTGCGAGCTGAGCTAGCATATGTCAATGCGCAACTTACTCTTTTGGGCTTGTGACCACTGGCTCTGGGACAATAGTCGCAGGTTGGATGTTAGAGAAACCCGGTGGCGGTTTGTTGACTGGTGCCGATAATCCCGGTGGTGGTGGAGGACGTGATGCTAAGCCAGCCACAGTGGAAAATCCTAGAAGTAAAATCAATTAGAGGTCTACTCTGAGAAAAGCAATTTGTAGTATCAATGCATTTATTACTGTTGCATGCCATGCAGCCTAAACCAACATCTACCGACTACTGCAACTAAGTTGCTACTTTCCTTCTAGAAGACCAGTGGACACCAAAAACCCATCCCTGCCTTAAACGGAGGAGATTCATATTGTGTGCAAGTAGCTGGAAGGAAGCAGAGTACACACAAGAACCAAGAAAAGCAACAAATAAAAGTAAAAGCGCTAAGAGCATAAATTGAGTTAATTGAGCATCCACCAAGAAGCACAGACATATCCCACGTTCCCCCGCCCCCTAACTTTATTTTGGGTTTTATTGGGGATGTTGGGGGGGAAGGGGAGAGGTGCACACAGGTATGCAACACATTTCAAATTAATAAAGACACATTTTTGACCCTATTTAAACAGAAAATAGGCTGTTAACTGCATCTCTGCCATAAACAATTTTGAGCTAATACCCGCCCATTACTCCCCAAGAATCCCCCCTCTGGCTCGATTGTAAATGTCTTCATTTAGGGTCCCCTTCGGGCCTCGGGTTCTGCGATGCCTGTTCGATAGTCAGTCTCTGGGCTGGATATCTCGCATATGCCAGAGACACGGAAAGGTGCGGATATTGTCATTTGGGTACCCTCCACCCTTTGGTCTAGATTCATGTAAGTGTCAAAAGGGTGCCATGTTTTCTCAAATTTTGGAACCTTGTCTCTGAGGGGTGCTTCTCCATGGAGTAGATCGACCACACCTTCCTCCAGCATATATTAAGAGTAGGTGCTGATTGTTGTTTCCATAACTGGGCGATGGTTAAGCGGTCGGCTAGGAGAAGATGGGGGAATAATTTCCCAATGGGGGATAGTCATGGTGTACAGTCATTGCTCTTCTGGATCTACCAGGAGGGTAAGGAACAAGTCGTGCGGCAAGTTAATGTTGGTAATAACCCGTATTGCGACAACTACTTCCTCCCAGAAGGTCTGGACTCTCAGGCATGACTACCAAACATGTAGGTGTGCGCTCAGTTCCCGACAACCCTTCCAACATGGCTCGGGACTGCATAACATCTAATGGAGATGTGCCAGGGTGAAGTACCATCTTGTTAACAGTTTATAATCGTTCTCTTCGTGGCATATACACATGGAAGACCTTGTGGCCCTTGACTAGATAGCTCTCCATGATCACAAATCATTTATAAAACATCATCATCTTTGAACTTTCACATCAACACACTGTATTTGGTCAACAGGTGCAGAGATTATGATAAAGCTGGCAACATAGAAAGTCACAACAACTTTAGACACCTATACACTTAACGTTATTTCATGCTACAATCGAGAAAACTGCTTTGAGCATTTGGCAATAATCTGGTATTAAAAAAAACTTTGCTTCCCTTTAACTAAATATGGAACTGAAGGATAGTTTCAGTAAAGACTACATGAATTATGGATTATTGGTTTTCCAAAAATTAGTAGATTTGATTAACAAATCAGGAGTATTTGGTCTGAACGCTAAAGACCTTCACTTCAAGGAAGGTGAAGTTGGTTCAGAACTCTCCGATGAGAGACACTTCCCTTTGCCAAAACAAGATGCCCGATTCAACACTGACCATTTAACATGCTTGCTAATAAGGCCTTCTAGAATTTTATCCCCACTGCATTAGTGCCATGGCACCCTCGTTGTTAAGGCATTTTCACCAAAGAGGTATCAAGATAGGAAGCATGGGCCGAGATGGAGGAAAAATGAACTGAGTTTAGTTGCCTGTCACCAAAAACTTCCTTAATGCCTCAAAGCAGAACCAAGAGTGCTAAAAAATCCAAAATCTGGAAGACTTCTTAGACTCATTAACATCTACCACCATACCACAGCTGCCCTGACATCTATCAGGTGGCTGTCGTCATCCTACTTGTTAGACGGGGACCCTGAGGGTCGGCCGGATACCGAGGGAGAGATCCCCGAGGGGGACCGTCTCCGGCGATCGTACAGACAAGTTACCTCCCTCCCCACAAACAGGCACCACACCAGGTTGAGTTCAAGGTTTTATATAAGGTTCTTAAGGCAAGGATATCAGCGATACAGGATATCTTGGACCCGGGGGTCCTCTCACTTCTAGTCTCTGTAGGGAAAGGGGGTAGCGGGACAGTCTTGGTACCGGATCGGTACAGGTAGTGGTCAACGGCGAGCTCACAATCCTCGAGCTGGAGTGTCTGTGGATCGGGCCGCGGCAGCGCCAGCAGGCCAAGGTGATAGTCTCACAAAGCAGAGGGCCGCGGCAGCGCCAGCAGGCCAAGTCGATGGTTTCACGAGGCAGAGGGCCGCGGCAGCGCCAGCAGGCCAAGACGATGGTTTCACGAGGCAGAGGGCCGCGGCAGCGCCAGCAGGCCAAGACGATGGTTTCACGAGGCAGAGGGCCGCGGCAGCGCCAGCAGGCCAAGACGATGGTTTCACGAGGCAGAGGGCCGCGGCAGCGCCAGCAGGCCAAGACGATGGTTTCACGAGGCAGAGGGCCGCGGCAGCGCCAGCAGGCCAAGTCACGGATGAGTTCTTCTCGGGTCTCTCGACTCCAGGATACAACTGCCTTCCTGGTCTGGCCCTGCCCCAGTTATAGGTCTGGTCCCCTTTGATGTCCGGACCCTCGCGCCTGGGGGCCGGGAGGTCCGGGATGAGGGAGTCCAGACACCCAGCAGGGGGGTGGAGCCAGCGCCCAGGCGGCCTGGGGTGATCGACACCTGGCGGAGGAGAGCCGTTGACGATTCCTTCTCCCATTGACTCGCCAAGTGGTCACTCTGCCTCCTGGGAGGATGGTGGGGCCGGCCGGGCCCGGGGTTAGGGTCGAGTTGAGGCCACGCGGCCTCGTGCTGCAGTGCCCCAAGATGGCGGCCGGGTCGATGTCGTGGGGTAGATGGTGACCCGGGCCAGCTGGGTCCGGAGCTGGTGTCTTGTAGTGGAGGGATTGCAGGGTACTTCGGGTGGTCGTTTGTGGACTCTGGCTGGGGATGCAGGGAGAGCCAGGGTCCAGGTCCTACTGCGGGGAGGGGGGGCAGCCCGACCATGCGGCCTGTCCAACATGCGTCCCCCCCAGCTGAAGGCGGGGAGAGTCAGCCATCTTCCTGGGGACTCTCCTCGCTGAGGCGGAAAAAGCGTGACAGGCCGTCGGCGTTGGCGTGGTCCTGGCCTGGACGATGTTCCACCGTGAAGTCCATCCCCTGCAGGGAGATGGACCAGCGCAACAGCTTCGGGTTCTCCCCCCGCATTTGCATCAGCCATTGCAGGGGTCGGTGGTCTGTTTGCACCCGGAAGTGGGTGCCGAAGAGGTATGGCCGGAGCTTCTTGAGTGCCCAGACTACGGCGAAGGCCTCCCTCTCAATGGTGCTCCAGCGCTGTTCTCGGGGCAAGAGGCGTCTGCTGATGAAGACCACCGGATGGTCGACCCCTTCGGTGTTGGGTTGGGAGAGGACGGCCCCCACACCATGATCGGAGGCGTCCGTCTGCACAATGAATTCCCGGCTGTAGTCGGGAGCCTGGAGCACGGGGGCCGTGCACATGGCGGTCTTTAGCTTCTCGAAGGCTGATTGGCAGTCCGGGGTCCAGTTGACGGTTTTGGGGCTCTTTTTGGAGGTGAGCTCTGTGAGGGGCCCCACGATGCTGCCATAGTCCTTCACGAACCGCCGGTAGTATCCGGTGAGCCCCAGGAAGGCCCGGACCTCCGTTTGGCTCGTAGGGGGTTGCCAGGCCTGGATGGCAGCAATCTTGAGTTGGAGAGGGGCCACCAGCCCGCTTCCCACTTGGTGTCCCAGGTAGGTCACGGACCCTTGGCCAACTTGGCACTTGCTGGCCTTGATGGTGAGCCCGGCTTGCTGGAGGGCGTGTAGAACCTCCCGCAGGTGGCGGAGGTGGTCGGTCCACTGGTGGCTGTACACAGCAATGTCGTCCAGGTAGGCGGCGCTGAAGTCTTCCAGGCCCGCCAGTACCTGGTTTACCAGCCGTTGGAACGTTGCCGGGGCGTTTTTCATGCCGAAGGGCATGACTTTAAAGTGGTAGTGCCCGTCTGGGGTAGAGAAGGCGGATCGTTCTTGGGCCCTAGGGGTGAGGCCGATCTGCCAGTAACCCGCTGTTAGGTCGAAGATGCTCAGGTAGCGGGCGGCCCCCATCCGGTCAATTAGCTCGTCTGCCCGGGGGATGGGATGAGCGTCGGTCCGGGTAACTGCATTCAGCCCTCGATAGTCCACGCAGAACCGGAGCTCAGGGGCAACGCCCGGGGCAGCTGCCTTGGGAACCAGGACGACCGGGCTCGCCCAGGGACTGTCTGAGGGTTCGATCACTCCTAGGGTCAGCATCTTGGACACCTCGGTCTGGATGCAGGCTCGTACCCGGTCTGGTACGCGGTATGCTCGGTGTCGAATAGGAGGGCTGTCCCCGGTGTCCACATCGTGGAGGCACCAGGGGGTGACTCCGGGGGTGAGGGAGAACAGGGAGGTGAACTGCCTCAGGAGCGTTTGGCAGTCTTGGCGTTGCTCCGGGGACAGGGCCTCGGAGAGCTGGACCCCTTCCACTGAGCCATCCTGCTCGAGGGCCCTCAGTAAGTCCGGAAGGGGTTCGGAGTCTTCTTCTGTCCCAGTATCGGTAGCCATCAGGAGGCTGAGTTCGGATCGCACAAAATGGGGTTTGAGCCTGTTGGCATGGAGGACCCGTAGGGGGTTCCGGGCAGTCTCCATGTCGATTAAATAGGTGACGGGCCCCTTGCGTTCGATTACCTTGAAGGGCCCGGACCATCTGTCTTGGAGGGCACAGGGCTCAACCGGGGACATCACCCAGACCTGTTGTCCAGGTTCGAACTCAATGGAGGACGTGTGCTGATCGTACCACCTCTTCATGTCCTCCTGACTGGCCTCGAGGTTGGCTTTGGCGGTGTCTCGGAACCGCCGGGTCTGGTTGCGGAGAGCCAGGAGATACCGGTAGATGTCCGGGGGAGTTTTCTGGGGAGGCTGCTCCCAACCTTCCTTGACTAGGCTGAGGGGGCCCCGGACGGGGTGCCCGTACAGTAGTTCAAAGGGGCTGAAGCCGAGGGACTTCTGCGGGACCTCCCGATAGGCAAACAGGAGGCATGGAAGTAGTACGTCCCACTGGCGTCGAAGGGGTTCTTCTAGACCCATAATCATCCCCTTGAGGGTGCGGTTGAATCTCTCGACCAGTCCGTTTCCTTGCGGGTGATAGGGGGTCGTGAATTTGTAGGTGACCCCGCATTGCTGCCAGAGGGACTTCATATATCTGGAGATAAAGTTCGTGCCCCTGTCACTGACGACCTCCCGGGGGAACCCCACCCGGGAGAAGATCCCCATCAGGGCCCGGCCCACCACGGGGGCCGTCACAGTCCGAAGAGGGATGGCCTCGGGATAGCGGGTGGCGTGGTCTACAAGGACCAGGATGAACCGGTGTCCTTGGGCTGTTCGAGGGTCGAGGGGCCCCACAATGTCTATTCCCACTCGTTCAAACGGGGTGGTGACGACAGGAAAGGGTTGTAATGGTGCTTTGATTTTTCGGCCACTTTTTCCGCTGGCCTGGCAGGTGGGGCAGGCCTTGCAGTGGTTGGTGACATCCTTCCGCATGTGGGGCCAGAAAAAATGGGTCACCAGGCGGTCGTAGGTTTTATCCTGCCCCAGGTGTCCGGCAAGGGGGACATCGTGGGCTAAGTTCAGGAGGAAGTCTCGGAAGCGAAGGGGCACCACCAGCACCCGACTGGCCCCTAGTTCTGCAATTTTCTGCTCGCTGTAGAGCAGGTCTTGGTCCCAGTAGATCCAGTGGGCCCCCGAGGTATCCCCGGTGCTCTGGGCCAGGGCTTGCTGCCGGAGTCCTTCGAGAGAAGGACAGGTTTTTTGCTCGGCCCGGAATTGTTCCTGCGTGGGGCCTCCCTCCTGCCGCCATTGTGCCAGGTCAGGGACGTCCCGAAGCTGGTCGGGTCCTTCTTCGGTTTGGGTCCAGGGAATGGCTTCTGGGGCGGCCTCCTCTGGGATGAGCGCGGGAGGAGGTTCTGGCCACTCGGGCTCTTCTGGGCTGGGGACCGCGCGGGCGGTCATGGACCGGGTCGTGACGCAGACCCATTCGGGGAGGCCAAGCATCCCCAGGTGCTCCCTCCGTTCGACAGCTGCCCAGGGAGAGCTTTCAAGGTCGTTTCCTAGGAGGCAGTCCACGGGGGCATCATCGCGGACAGTTACTTTTAACATCCCTGTTACTCCTCCCCACTCGAAGGGGACGCAGGCCATGTGGCATAGGCTTTCGGAGTTGTCGGCTGATCGAACAGGGCAAAGAATGTTCGGCAAGATTTGGTCTGGAGTGACGAGGTGGCGTCGGACCGCCGTTACACTGGCCCCGGTGTCGCGGAGGGCTTCCGCCCGGCGACCATTGATGTTAACCCATTGACCGTACTTCTGTGTGTTGGCGGGAAGGGGGGCCCGCGGAATCATGTCTCTCTCCCCTAAGCAGACCAGTGCCATGGCGGCGGGTGCCCATTCCGAGGGATCGGTCTCGTACTCCTCTTGGTCTTCCGGGATTATTTCTTCCCCTAGGGCCGCCGCTGCAACTTGGCGGGGAGTCGTGTTCGGATTCTTTGGGCAGTTGGGATCACTGGCGTAGTGGCCGGGTCGCTGGCACCTGTGGCACGTAATGTTGGCCCGGAAACCGGCCCGGACGGCAGGGCTTCCCCGGCCAACCGGGGTCGAGGGGTTTCTGGGGGGTGACGAGGGGCCGGGGTCTCTCCCCCGACCCTGACTTCCTCCTCCCCCTCGGGGGCGATACGATCTGGATACTTCGCTGGGTGCGCTCCGGCCAACTCGGGTGCTTTCCCACCGGTCGGCTTCGGCGGCGAGTTGTCGAGGGTCGGTTAGCTTGCTGTCCAGGAGGTGTTGCCGGAGCTCCACGAAGCAGTTGTTCGACAGGTGTTCCCATATGATAAGGTCAAAGAGTTGTTCGTAGGTGGTTACTTTGTTGCCCTTGATCCACCCCTCGAAGGCTCGGCTAAAAAAGTTCACGTACTCCACCCAAGTTGTACCCGGAATCCGTTTGCAGTCGCGGAACCGTTGGCGGTACATCTCAGGTGTGAGCCCGTATCGAGTGAGGAGGGCGGCCTTCATGTGGTCGTAGGAGGTCATTAGCTGGTCCGGGAGTTGCAGCAGGGCGTCCCGCCCTTCGTTGACAAACCTCCCCCATAATCCGGCTCCCCAATCGCTTCGGGGAATCCGGTGGGAGGTCATTGCCACCTCATAGGCTTTAAACCACTGCTGTATATCATCGTTCTTGTGGTATTCCCGGATGACATCTTTGGGGATGTGAACCTTGGGTTCGGTCGAGGCAGACGGGGTCGGTCGTTCGGGGAGCCCGAGGTCTTTATTCTGTTTCTGGATCTCCAGTGCTTTGAGATTGCGCTCATGTTCGTACTCTAGTCTCTTTTCCTCTAGCTCCCTCTGTCTTTGCTTGTCTTCCCGCTCTTCCCTGAGCCGTAAGTGTTCCAGGGTTATTTTTTGTTCTGCCAGCTTGAGTTCCCCATCCAAGCGAAGTCGGGCAAGTTCTAATTCGTGGAGTCTGGTTTTTTCTCTTTCTCGGATCTCTTCCAGGGAGAGATCCGCTCTTTCTTTAGTTGGTGCGGGGCTCGTTTCGGTTGTTTGTGTTCGGGGTACGGCCGTACCCGTTTCTGCCCAAGCTTCTAGGGCTCGTTTGAAGTCTTCCTTTGTGCTAAGACCTGTGGTTGGAAGTCCAAGTTCTATGCAATATTGCTTCAGTTCCCGGTGGTTGTAGTCTTCCAATTTTTCCATCTGAAATTTTTCCGTTGTTCCGCTCTCTATTGACATGGTTGTTGTGTGTGGTGGGGCGAGTGACTTTCTGTACGATTATGCGTAGGTTCGGATCCCGTCGCTGGCCACCAATGTTAGACGGGGACCCTGAGGGTCGGCCGGATACCGAGGGAGAGATCCCCGAGGGGGACCGTCTCCGGCGATCGTACAGACAAGTTACCTCCCTCCCCACAAACAGGCACCACACCAGGTTGAGTTCAAGGTTTTATATAAGGTTCTTAAGGCAAGGATATCAGCGATACAGGATATCTTGGACCCGGGGGTCCTCTCACTTCTAGTCTCTGTAGGGAAAGGGGGTAGCGGGACAGTCTTGGTACCGGATCGGTACAGGTAGTGGTCAACGGCGAGCTCACAATCCTCAAGCTGGAGTGTCTGTGGATCGGGCCGCGGCAGCGCCAGCAGGCCAAGGTGATAGTCTCACAAAGCAGAGGGCCGCGGCAGCGCCAGCAGGCCAAGTCGATGGTTTCACGAGGCAGAGGGCCGCGGCAGCGCCAGCAGGCCAAGACGATGGTTTCACGAGGCAGAGGGCCGCGGCAGCGCCAGCAGGCCAAGACGATGGTTTCACGAGGCAGAGGGCCGCGGCAGCGCCAGCAGGCCAAGACGATGGTTTCACGAGGCAGAGGGCCGCGGCAGCGCCAGCAGGCCAAGACGATGGTTTCACGAGGCAGAGGGCCGCGGCAGCGCCAGCAGGCCAAGTCACGGATGAGTTCTTCTTGGGTCTCTCGACTCCAGGATACAACTGCCTTCCTGGTCTGGCCCTGCCCCAGTTATAGGTCTGGTCCCCTTTGATGTCCGGACCCTCGCGCCTGGGGGCCGGGAGGTCCGGGATGAGGGAGTCCAGACACCCAGCAGGGGGGTGGAGCCAGCGCCCAGGCGGCCTGGGGTGATCGACACCTGGCGGAGGAGAGCCGTTGACGATTCCTTCTCCCATTGACTCGCCAAGTGGTCACTCTGCCTCCTGGGAGGATGGTGGGGCCGGCCGGGCCCGGGGTTAGGGTCGAGTTGAGGCCACGCGGCCTCGTGCTGCAGTGCCCCAAGATGGCGGCCGGGTCGATGTCGTGGGGTAGATGGTGACCCGGGCCAGCTGGGTCCGGAGCTGGTGTCTTGTAGTGGAGGGATTGCAGGGTACTTCGGGTGGTCGTTTGTGGACTCTGGCTGGGGATGCAGGGAGAGCCAGGGTCCAGGTCCTACTGCGGGGAGGGGGGGCAGCCCGACCATGCGGCCTGTCCAACACTACTCATGCAAAACCTGAAGCTTAAGAGACTCACATACAAAGACCCAACATCATTGTGGAATCTTAGACTATGGACAAATCTAGATCCCCAATTGTTAGAAATGGGGTTTCTGGTTGGCTAGGGTATACACCTAAGCCAGGCAGAACCCACCACTATTTCGGGTAAGGGAGTTACACACCCAAGATAACCCCGAGGGGGGGAGGGGGGAGGGGGAGAGGGAGAGAGAGAGGGAGAGAGAGAAAGACACAATGTTATATCAAAAATATTCTTTGTATTGTACATAGAAACACATTAGACCATAACTCCCTTTGTAGCATGAAAAGCACGTTGGAACACATGGCCTAAATTGCTGCGCCACTAGGCGCTTGTCATAAAGAAAGCATGTAGAGACACATCAGGCCACTATTACATGACTTTCTGTGCCACTAGGCACTGGTCATCACAATGCATATAAACCCTATGTCACCTTGCCAACTAGGCAATTATTAAAATCATATCAGTCCACAACAGTAAATACTGGTAAGGCTGAACATGTCATGAACACATAAAAAGTGCCTTACACCATCACTGGACTTATTATATAATTCTAATATACATAATTTCATCAGGACATGAAAATGCCGTGGTTTAGGTTATACATAAATCATAATCACTCTGTCACCTTCAGGATACACATCACTTCTGCGCTTCTCTCCAGGTTTGCTCCTCCATGATCCTAACACTAGCCTGAGCAGGATCTGGACCCCCTGTTGAGAATCGCCGCCCATCATGCTCCCTTAAATCAATCTGTTGGTGCCCCCAAAGGGTTGTGCTCCAGCACCAGTGCACTTGCGCTACTGTGCTTGAGGCTTGAGCCTCAGCAGCCGGGACCCCGTGCGGTCGCGTTCGTTGGTCTGCAACAATAGGGGCTTTCTCTGCGTTGGCTCTCGCTGGCAGCCATGTCCTTGGCCACACAAAGAATTTTGTAGGAGAAAATAATAGTGCTAAACATGCACTTCACAGCCCTTACATCAGGGCCCTCACCAAGCGCTCACCACTCACAGGGCAACATTGGAAGCGATTTTCCCGTGCTGGAGCACCCGTTAAACAGTGCTCCCAGGAGCCTCTCAGTATACCAGGAAACAAAGCTCTCCCCACATGCTTTCTGCAGCACACTCAATTGGATTTCAGCCAAATAAAGCGCGCACCACGCGCTTGTTAATTCCTTCAGCGCTTCCTCAGCGGGGGATTAAAGATCCAGGGCTTCTACAGACTTTCTTTAATTGGAAGAAAGAAAAAGGTGAGGAACAGTCCAGTCCTTCTTTGAAGTCTTTTATTTCCCTGAGCCTTCTAACAGGAGGCAAGCACAAACAAGCCGTTGGAGATTCTTCCCAAGCAGGATAACACAGCACGGTCAAAAGAGTCAGCCCTTTCCCTCCAGCACAGACAGAAGCAGCAATGCAGGCTAACCCCACACAACACACAGTAAAGGGGCAGTACTCCTTCTTACAGTTCTTCTTCTTGGTGGGTTCCTCTTGTTCTTTGAAATAATCTAAAGTACTGGGGTTTTAGGTGTAATACTTATACCCCAAAATGTCTTTGTTCTCTTTGTGGCAAAGGTCGCTGAACCCAGTCTAAATCAGTTCTGTATTCACCGGTGCAGCATGACCACAGGGGGCGGAGACAGGATTGTGCAAAAGGAGACACAGCTTCTTCCGGTGTAACCACAACTCCTCCCACTTCTCTAAATGCAGACCAGATCTACTCAGGCCTGCAATAAGTCACGCAGGCAAGGCAGGGCACACCTCAACCAACCCCACAGGTTTGGGCCTGGCAAGTGGGTGCACTTGTCAGGACAACATGGTAGTTCACAACTGCGAGCGCAGATACTACAGTGGTAGGTCCGAGATTCATTTACAGGGCTACTCATGTGGGTGCTGCAAGCCCACTAGTAGCATTTGATTTACAGGCCCTGGCACACACTGTACACTTTACTAGGGACTTACCTGTAAATCAAATATGCCAATCATGGATAACCAATCATCATCACAATTTATACAGAGTCCATATGCACTTTAGCACTGGTATGCAGTTGTAAAGTGCACAGAATCCTATAACCAACGAAAGCAGGGTCAGAAAAATAAAAGGGAAAAAGTTTGGGGATGAACCTGGCAAAAGGGCCAGGTCAACACCAGTTAAGAACCAAATTGGCGAAATAGGAAACCATAATCATACTGTTGCCCAGTTGAAATATCAAATTCTTGAACAAATACCATTGACCCACGACAACAAAAAAACTCTGTTGAAAAGGGAGAACTTTTGGATCCGGTACATGGCGACCATGCAGCCGCACGGGCTCAATGATCGTATGGAGTTTTTGTGTTATTTGTGAATTATCCCTGTGTTATCTACCCTTTTTCTGTATGTTGTCGTTTTTCTTGTTTATTTCTATTTTCTTGCTTAGCTGTTTTAACCTTTATCCTCTGTTTTACGTTGTTTCACATTTCCATTCAACTGTTTTTGTTCTACATCTGCCTGGGAGTTTGTTCACTAGTCCAAGATGGCGCTCATCCTGGACGTCTTATTGTCCATCTTTTATGTTTATGTAACGTTGTTTTATCTTGCTGTACACTCGCGCGCTCACATTTGTTAACCCGATGTCTAATGTGGTTTGACGCTGACCGCGTTCTGCTGTAAGTACCTCCTGGTGGGGACGTTTGTTTAACATGCGGGCGAGAATTGTAGGCACTGCGTTTATGAACTGCGCGTTAATCACACCGAGGTGCAGTTGAGCTCTGTTTTAATTTTAGTATCACGCATTCATTCACATGCTCTGTATACGCTTTGGGTTGTACTAGATATAGGAAGTTTGGGCTTTCGGCGGCTCCTTTTGGAGTTTTAAGATCTTGAGGTATGCTGCAACCTTCACATGTTTGGTGTTTTGGCTTTCTACTTTGGTGACACATGTATCTTGGCAAGTCGGGTTCTTTCACGTTATTTCACCCCATGTTTCATTTTTTCCACACACAGTCTGGATAATTCAGCATTTTCATACTTGCAGTATTATTTATTTTAACCAGAATTAGACCTGATGATGGTATTTCCTTTGTTTGTAGAGCTATCCCCTGAGGAAGGGCTACGGTTCAGCCCGAAATGCATTGGGATTATTGAATATTGAGAACTACTTTTGTGGATGATATATATTACCAATATCTGGAACATGATGAATTATACATGGAGCATAATGTATATTCATTAAAGAATGAAGAATCAATGAATCTTGTGGATTGAACTTTATATGAAGTGTATTTCAAAACTTTAGACCTTGTGTCATGTTCAAGCTGTGCACTGGGGAGCCTACCTCTCATCAGGGGTAGCTTTGTAATAGAAATAGGAAACCAAACAGAAGTTGCAAACTGACTTGGTTGGGATCGTTTAGGTCCTACATCTTGGGACTTCCTCTTACAGAGTCACCTAGGGTGAACTGAAGCTCTTGGTTTGTTAGACGTACTGTTGATGGGGAAAGGAAATGGAGAGTAAAATTTGGTGTGACATACCTCGCCCACCCTTATATGTTACCCTACACCACAATGTATGGGTTATTGCCACTAAATTGAGGCTGCGTTCTCAAAGGCCTTTGGAATATGTGAAAGTGCTATATCCAGTTTTGGCAACAGAAGAATATAAGTGCTAATATATTTCAGTCCTAAAAACTCTTTTAGCCTTTATCCAAAAGACCCACCCTTTGGAGTCAGTACTGAATAAACCGAATGAGGTCATAAATGGTTGGGACAGTGATCAGCAGGAACTAAATATAGGACTTAAGTGGATTTAATGATTCATCCTTCAATTATTAAAAAATAAATGTGCCATGGCAGTTCGCATTAGGTATGGCGAATATGGGCAATTCCTGATGGTAGATGCACATTTCCCAAGTTAAAGATAATCAATACAATGCTAGTAGGGGGGTCTGCTTACGCACCCAATGATAGAAAGCTGCCCTTCTCTGTCTTGTCCAGGCTACGCTACTAAATTAATTCAGGCAAACCCATGTGATAATATGGGGTGACTGGAATCTGGCAAATGACCTTTTGCTGGATAAGCCAGGCCCCACCGATTACTGTAAAGACAATGACAGAGGAATACTGTGCAATATTATGTCTGACCATGGCCTAGTGCATACATGGGAGATAGCTACACCCTGGGGATCAGGAATTTACCATTCGGTCTCCAGCACACGGCACAACCTCATGTACTGACTAATTTCTTGTTCACCTTTGACTGCTTCTGACAGTCTATGTAATATTGTAGAGGGCAGCAACTTAAAACTTATTTGACCCATGCATCTCCTCACCTTCTGTCCCCATGCTATGGAGCATGCATACGGATTGAGCGGCGCCCGCCCAACAAAGCTACCCTTAAGTCGCAGATTCGTCACTACCCAAACACTTATGAGGACTCAAATCTCTGTGCAACTGTTGTGGGTAACTGGGCAAGCCTATGAGGCTCTGTACAGCTCTGACCAGAACAGAATGCAGATCAGTATGAAGGATCCTTTTAGCTGGGCTGTTTTACCTTCGGATGGCAGAGCTTGACTGGAGGGTAAAGTTACTTTTAAGGAGATCTAGGTGGCCATACCTGACCTCCTTACCAGGAAATCTACACTGGAGGAAGGCTGCGCTGGTGAGTTGCTGAAAATTGGCTGCATTTAATGAACGGCAATGGTGTATAAGGCATTTAAAGAAGATGTGTGGCCCAAATAAAGCCATAATAATACTAGTTTCATAAGAGGGGACGGGCATTCTGGAGTGCAATACTTTTCAATCACCCTGAACAATGTGGGCATCAAGATACTGAGTAAAGTGTTAGCCAAGAGTCTACCCAATGTAATGCCTGTACTACTACATGATCTGCAGGTAGGTTTCATGTAGAGCGGGATATCAAGAAACTATTTCCGATCTTTATCCACTTGCTTTAGGAAATAAGAAGCATCCAAGCCCCATCACAGCCATCCTAGATTGCCTGTGAAAGAACAGGGCGAAGGTCTTCCGGAACAACATGGAGGACTCATGCCACTGAGTCTCAAAGTGCATGAGATCGAGGGCCCAGCAAACAGGAGGCGTTGATCAACCGCAGTGGCAAACTAAGTAGAATAATCATTTCCTGAAATTCTCCACACTCTGAGTTCCTGTCAGGGGGCGTTGTAGGGAAACTGTTGGGGTTGTCTGGCTAGTGGAATCTTGCACCACCAGACTCTCCGAAGAGGGCTACTATGAAAAAAAGGCGGCCACCTGGAACGGGACGCTGGCGCCTGGCAATTGGTCGATTAACTGGAGGGCTGGTTCAGGGATTATCCCAAGGCCCTAGGCAGATATTCATCAAGGCCTAATTGAGCACGAGAAAAGGCGGACAGGCAATATGGCCAGGATGTAGGACTACCATCAGAACATTTGTTTTCACCTCCATGGTGGAAAGGTGCAGGTCAAGGACTTCAGCCATACTATGCAGATTTTTCCATAGCCAGGCCAAGAGGAGAGAAAACGGCTGTCTCCGTGGAAGTATACAGCTGACTAGATTCCTGAAAGTCCTCATACCAATTACCATAAGCATAGAGCTGAGCGAACTCCTCATCCTGGTCATTATGTTATTTGAGTCTTGATATAGAGAATGACTCTTCACTGTAGGGACAGCTCGACGCATAATTGGTAGGTAGATAGAGTAGAGAGAGCATTAAAACCACTAGGTTTTAATGTGTTTTTTAAAATTTCAAATAGACTTGGGCCCGCAAGGATGAAATGAGGAAGCTTTTTTCAATGGAGCGGACCAAGATAAGAAAAGGCTCCGTCCCCATGTTTAGCAGTCTGGATACGAATGGGACATAAAGACTGATCGCGTGCAAGCAACTTTCTGTTTGGAAGGTTAGGTCTACGGCTATTATGAAGAAATTTTGGACCAGAGCCTAACACGGATTTATGGGTCCGGCAGAATAGTTTGAACCGTACTCTCTTGAGGATGGGCAGCCAATGTGGTGCTCGGAGTGAGGGGCCTGACTGGGTCCTTGTAGGAAGTTAGTTTACCATACGGGTTGCAGTGTTTTGGACAACTAGCAGTTTTGATAAAAGACAAGGATCAGGGCGTTGCCGCAATTCAAGCGGCTGATGATCAGAGCTTGGAAGAGTGTTTTCCGTGAGCTCAACAGATGCCACTGAATGACTTTCTAGAGGAGACGCATAGTACCAAAACTGGATCAATATATGGAGGTGATCTGGTCCCGTATTGATAGTTGGTCATCTAGGAGTTTCTAGCGGTTCTACTGGCCAAAGGGGGTGGGGACAAGTCCTGCTGGCCACCAATCCTCCATCCAATAGAGCTGAGCTTTACCAAACAAAAGAATCTCGGTCTTGCCCCCATTAAATTGAAGACAGTTGAGATCCAGATGGTAATCTCTCTCGTAGGTGATAAATCTTGGTTTGACATTCTTAATGTCATGCCCAAATAAAAAGACTAACTGTGTGTCGTCTGCGTACAAAAAGGTCTCACACCCAAAGAACTTAACTAGTTGGGATAAGGGGACTACGTAGAGGTTAAAAAAATGAGGGGTTCAAGTAGGAGCCCTGTGGAACTCGCTTGTACAGCGGAATGGTGCTGGAGTGGAATGTACCCATAGAAACTGTTTGACCCCATCTTCAAGGAAATCCACCAACCAGTTGAGGGCAGACCCCTGGATATCCATCTGCTGGAGACACTGCACCAGGATGGAATACAAAATGTTATCAAACACACCTGACAAATCAAGCAGAACCAGCATGGCAGGATGTCCAGCATCTAGGGATAGCCTAATAGTGTCAACTACTGCAAGTAGAGCAGTCTCGGTGCTGTAGGTTGGTCGGAAGCCTGACAGAGATGTGCAGCAAACTGTTGCTCTCTAAGTAGGCCAAGAGCGGTTTGTTGACATGGGTCTCCAAAAACCTTTCCCAAAAAAGGGAGGAGAGATATGGGGCAGTAATTGGTTGGGTTATAAGTTATTAGAGTCTGTTCCAAAAAGACAATGTAAAGATTGCTGCCTGCTTTGTGGTAAAGCAAGTGCAGAAACCGCGTTCGGATTTTGTTGCGACGTTGGACAAAGTTGGACTGGCACGGAGTCAGCGTCTGAGGGGACAATCGAGACTACCTCATAGGGCAGCAAAGTGGGCATCGGTGTACCCGCTCCTGGAGTGGTCATGTGACTCAGAGGGTCCAGCTAACGCAGAGGGCAAACCCGCCAGCGGTAATCCCAGTTGTAGGCCTCTCCACACAATGGGGCCCAGAGGGAGTTAGCGATCCGAAGAGCCAGGGCAAAGCTGCACGGAACTCTTTGATCTGTAGCAGCATGGCTGGAGGTCACCGAAACTCAGATTGTGTCGGAACCAGCTGCGGCTTTGGGAGCGGGAACAGGACTGTTGGTGCCACCCACTCACTTCATCAAGGAAGTGGGAATGGCATGAAGGAGCAGAACTTTGCTTCAACTTTGTTTTTTATGCTTACCGGAGGATTTGAAGCATGATAAAGATCGGCCTCTTGAGTGGCTCCATCAACTACGGAAGTGGGACTGGGATCGATCTATGGAATTAGAAAAGGATTTTGAGCAGTTAGAGTGCTGCATCTTCTTGAGCTTCGCGACCAAGTTTTGTATTGGATTCCCTGATGGCCACAGGGTTCATCAACGTGCAGTCTCCACAGGTCTTGATGTTGTGGCTCGATCCAAGACATCACAGGCAAACCTGGTAGGAATCTGTTCCTGAACTCTGTGACAGTCCTAACAGGGTTTAAAACCGGTCGACTTGGGGATGACACCCCTTGCACACTGAGAAATTTGGGGAAAAAATAAAATAAGAATCGCAAAACTGTCTTTGAGAGATTAGAGACGCTTCGGATTTGAGCGTTGAGGTGTAGAAGGAAAGGAACTGATGTCAGCACGAAAGAGTAGTGCCTATATAGGACCTGTACATCACATCCAGAGCGAAACAGGGTCAGGACAGTCACATGGCGCCACCTTCTGGCACACAGAGGTACTGTGGAAAGGTTTCCGGTTCCAGTCTGCTGCCTAGGTAATATTCAAAAGGTGAGGACTATGAAGTTAGAAGTCTCTGTCAGGAAAATTACTTTAGAAGTTTTTCACTGTTTGAACATGTAAAAGTTAAACACACATACCCTACTTAAATTAGAATGCACCCTGCACGTTGAGCCTTTAGAGCCTACCTTAGGGGTGACTTATATAAAATAGAAGATTTATACCTGGTAAAATGTTTTTATCGACAGGTCGAAATCGCAGTTTAAAACTGCATTACAGCCTTTAGTGGCAGGCCTTTTACATGTTTTAAAGGCTACTATAGTGGGTGGCAGAATAAGTGCTACAGCCCACTAGTAGTATTTAATTGGCAGGCCCTGGGTACAGGTAGAACCACTTTACTAGGGACTTACAAGTAAATTAAATGTGTCAATTAAATGTAGTCTAATTTCACCAAGTGTGAAAGGACAGCACAAGCACTTATGCACTTGTTAGCAGTGGTAAAGTACACAGAATCCTTGTGCCAACAAAAACGGATTCAGCAATCAGGAAGGATTAAGGCAAAAAGTTTGGGAGAATATATGCTAAGGGTGTAAGGTCTTTACAATTCTTTTCCAGGTATTTCTGGTGCAAAACCCTCAATGGTTAGTGTGTGGGAGCAGGCTAAACCTGTTTGTTGTACGATGCATTTAACCTTTTAACCGCGGTGAAAATTCCACCGCAGTGCGGGCGAAATTAAAGGTGGGCGGGTTCGCACAAGCCCACCATGACGTCAGACGGCCAGGGGCCGTCCGACGCATCCAATGGGTTAAAACGCGTGACTTGTCATATTCCTCTTGCACTATGTCATTCTCACATTTATTATATTGAAAATATTAACTCCTTTAAAAAGAATAATCTAATTTGAGAGTTCTTATGAGTTGTCAAATAATACTTACCTTAACATAAGGCATGAAGAAAATAAACATAGCTGTTAGCTGTACAATACAATATGCCCAAATATACAGTGTAGTTTCCGACCTTATATTGCCTTTGGTGCTCAACTGAAATCCTTTATGATTCAGACTAATTATCTCAGCGAGCCACAAATGTAAAAAAACTAAAACACACAATGTATATGAAGTACATCTGAATTTTTTAGGCGTTTTACAACTGTCCCAATTAAAAGTACCCCCTCTCTATGATCCCCTGATTTCCTTTATCTAGCCTCAACTAGACTCTTTATATGTATAACACATTATTTGTTTATGATTCTGCTGCACTAGAAATGTTCTCTACAAACCACCACATGACTCTCTAGCTGTGCTACATCAAATATGTTAAAACAGAAAGTCCCATTTCCAATTCTTCTTATGCTCAATATAAAAGGGAACAATTTGAGCAGCTCATTTATAAACAAAAGTCTCTCCATACTAAGGAAATATTAGGGGCAAGATCTTACCTGGAGGAGGCATTCGTGGTGGGACATAATTTCCCAAAGCTGGGAAGTCTTCGTCAGCCAATGAACACAAACTTGGAATGGATGGCTTTTTAAGACCAGGTGGTTCCTTGGACACATTGGTCTTCTCAAAAGGTTCTCTCTTTGTATGCCCATTCACTACCATATTTGAAGCATCACTCAAGACTGAATTTGCAGGCGGGGTAGGTGTACGCTCAACATGTATAGTGTTTTCCTTTACAGAGGAGTTTGTGGTCACTTTGTTGGAAGTAGGCACTGGGGAGGGTATGCCTTGACGGTCAGAACCCATCCGCTTTTTCTTGCCCACTTTGGCAACAGTGTGAGAAGAAGGTGCTGCAAGAAGTGAGGAGATGTCCATCATTGTCGGTGCATTTCGGAATTCTTGTGCAGTAATTCCTCCATCATCATCTTCATCAGAAAAGGATGCTTTGCTACTGGCTTTATTGCTTGCTTTGCTGCTGGGCATACTGGCCTTTTTGGCTGGTGGATTTAATTGTGTACTGCTCTGTGTTTTGGGCTTTACTCCCTTTTTGGTGGAGCTACTGGCCCATGCAGAGGGGGCAGACGAAACAGTTTTACTAAAAGGGTTTGATTTTGAAACAAGAGCTGGAAAGTCGTCTTCTTCAAACTTAGTTTGTCTTGCATTTACATAGGTAGGTAGTGGTCTTGCAGAGGCAGATGCCCCAGAGGTCGTAGTAGCTGCTGTTAGGCTTGGAAAATCTTCTTCTTTCAGCTTTGCTGTCTCTGGCTTAGCAGGGCTGTGATCATCAAGAGAATAATAACATGTAAGTAGGTTTAAAACCACCACAAATGGCAACAAACAACTTTTTAATAAGTGTGCTGATGAAAACCTGTAGGTTTAATTACCCATAGATGAGACTAACATAAAACATAACCCAACATTTTGCTCCATTTTGTAGGTCTGACATCTGTATTTTTAGGACTCTGACAGCTGTATCAATCAAGAACAAGATGAACCAACTGCAGAGAAACCATATACATGAGAAAAAAAACTTACCTGGAACAAGAATGTATTTCTAAAGGGGCACCCAATTTTCGAGTTAAGCACATATTTATCAGCTAATTGTCTTTCCAGTTACGCTTTTTGACACTGCAAATTCTACTCCACAAATATAATACTGCGTTACCATTCTGGCTTGTATCAGGTTTTATAATATGAAAGCCAACAGATGCTTTTCAGTTGTTCTAGAGCAAGTTCTGACAGAAGGCAATGCACTATTTCCACTAACAACTAGAGAACCATAGTTATCTGCAAGTCAGATGATCCGTGTGACTAACATTGGTATGGTAACTGACAAAACCCAGTGGTTTAGAGTGAGAAGGTTGGTCTTCAAAAAGTACTTCTTACAGTGATGTTTCAGTATTCAGTGCCTTCCGCCTTGTAGATTAAGTCTGCTTTATGTGCTATATCAAGCAATGATGCAGCAGGCTTCTCAGTAAAAAAAAAATAACCTTCATGATGATGTGATTCTGGCATTACTTTTTGTTCTTCCTTCTTCCCAACTGGTTGAGAATTGTCTGGGCCAAAGACAGAGCTAAGAAAGCTTCCCAAAAGAATACTGAAGGTTTCAATTCATTTAAAGGTGACCCAGCATAAGCAGGATTCACTCCCATCCCACCCATGCAACAGCAAACCAACCCACTCAATTGCTGTTTTTTCTGGCATGCAATTTGGCTCCATGGCATAGTCTCACAAGTCTGGGTGAATGCTGTATCACAGTGAAAATAAAGAATACTTACAAGGTCCACAAAGTAAATAATTTTCCAACGTGTCAACCTGCTTTCCTTTTTGACTTCTAAGGTCAAAGGCCAAAACTGCTGAGTGTAGAAAACTGAACATGCCCAATGACACTACAGACGCATATTTTCAGTAGAGCTTCCTGGCCAGACCTGCAAATTGTCCCAAGAAAATTATGCTTATAGAAAGCCTACGCAGTGGGCCACGTTGCTGCCCTTTAAAAATGTAATGGGTATGCGATGGGCAGGTCTTTGAAGTCAACAATTTTACATCTCCTTTCCGGTACAACGTGCATGAACTCTCTCACGAGAGACATTCCTCCTAGCAATAGTGGGTTTAGCAACTTTGCTGCCAGAGGAAAGACCACCATAGGTAATGATGAATACATTGTTTAAATCATGAAAGGAATGTGTTCTAAGAGAGATATTTGATGTTCTGATAACAAAATGATAGGTCTGCTCAACGCACAAGTGGTATAGAACAGAAGCAGCATGAAATATTTACCCTTAAATAAAACTCTGGATATAAAAGGCAGAAATATGTTCCTAACAGCCTACATGATCTTAAAGAGTTAATAGAAAGCTATTTAGAGGAATGAACCTGAAATTATATGATCCTATTCTTCCAGGTTAACACAACTGTTTCATTAAACAATGGGCTAGAATGGTTTATGCGCATGAGGCTGTACTCAAATTTGAGGAGCAGGATTCTAAAGGATACAGATGCAACACTCCAGCAACATGTTGTTTAATTGTGTCAGGTTTCAGTGATAGATAAAATATAATTATAGATCTTTGTTAGATTCATATGATTTTAAAAAGCATCAGTATATCCTTGCGGGTGCACGTTACAAATACACATTAACATTAGCATATACTTTAATAGTGCTTCCTGGTGGAATTATTCCAAGCAGTGCAGTCTGTGGCAACATTTCATTTAGGGTGCTCAACTGAGCATATACCAGTTTTCAGAGAACCATGAAACTGATACGGTGAGATAAGCAATCAACCCTTCCTGCTGAACCTTGGAAGCGTCAGGCAGTTGCTGTGCAACTTAGACAAGGTTCCACAAACAAAACTTTTCAGGCAAAAAAGGAGGAATCCACATCAATTGAAATGTTCAAACTCGTAATTTTCTGGAACGTCAAGTGTATGAGGTGAATTGGTGAAAAGCATACAGAAGGTGTACAAGAGGAATTGGTGGAAAGCATCTTATAATGAGGTTCCCCTACCCCAAAGTAGGAGCCAAACATGGAGCAAGGACTGCTGCCCTGAGTGACAGGACAATACCTGGAATAGCCCATATCTCGGAAATTGTTAGTACGCTGAATGATTGTTCATGGACATGACTGCAAAAGAGGATTTGCAAGGTGACACAGGCAATAAGAACTAGTCGTCACATACTCTATTGTTGGCTTTAAAAATTGCAGTACAACTGACTCTTAGGATTTGAACAACCTTTCCCCAGATGCAAGATCGGAGAACACGAGGACCAGTACATTGGCCTTGAGTTGTAGGTGATTGATATGAAGAGTCTTGCACTCAACACAACTTCATTTAAACGGTTTAGACAATATACAGCACCACACATCAAAATAGAATATCATCATGACCACAGTGATGTGAGGTAATGGAACCTGTAAGGAGAGCACTTAAGAAGGAATTAATCCAGAGTCCATAGCTGAAAACTCTCTAAACTAAAGCTGGGAAAAGAAACTTGTGTGACTAAGACATCAGTGACAGATCCCAGTTTAGAGAAAGAAGTTGTGTGAAGAGTCCTCCTTACAAATCTTGCTCAGCCACAATATGAATGCCTAAGACCACGTAGCATAGCTGACTCTAGAACTAATAGGCCATTCTTACTGTATGTGTGGAGAAGAGCTAAATTGCTCAACTCAAAATCCCACAGGTCTGATTTAGAGCTTGGTGGAAGGTAACTCAGTCTCAAAAGTAACGGATATCGAGCCCACATTATTGCAAGTGCCATGCAACATAATGAACTTGTAATAAGGAAGACAGCTATCCCTAACGTTTGTAATGGAGTAACCCATTCACAAAACTCTAAATCGGGCCTACAATCTTCACTGGATGAAAAAATATGTGCCCTGAAGATGAGGCTGCTAATGTCCATATGAACTGAATTAATTTTATTAGAGAAAATGAAATATATGCTGATGGATATAAAGTGTAGTTCCTGAAGGAATTGCTCTGGAGAACGGATGATGAGCTACTTCTTGAAAAAGATAGGGATGGGTTTTGCTTAGCAGAAGTTCCTTTTCATTCTGGGAACTTGTTTGGCCCCAAAAGACCAGCATCTCTATTAGTAGCATTAGCATCCAATGGAAAACCTCAGATAGACGATGCACTTCAGCTTCCGCTCAATCAGGATCTAGCCTTTCGCTATTAGCCATTCGCTATTATGTCAGGAACGTGAGCATCTACTGGAGATCTCATTACTTGTCACTGCTTCATGGGGGTCCTTTTCCCTCCTCCCTTCAAATAGCTAGGTCTTGGTTGTAAAACATTGAGCTGACTCACAAGGGTTATCACACAGGGGAGTACACCACCTGTTACTTCTTTGAAGAAAGCTCTTATTGGCAGGCTGGAGTAAATATTGGCAGCTATGCATCTAGAAAAGGAAGCGATGTTCGACATGTGCCAGCCACTGAGATTTCTGCATCGTGGAGGGAACTGTGCAACTTGTTAAAGACATTCCCTGACACAAAACCAATTCCAAAACATCTTGACGGCTCACAGAGTAGCAACTTTCAGCAAAAGAAAGAGCAACATCTTGCTACTTGGTACAATGACTGGATACGCTGATTTGGGACTCTTAGTGTGTGGTAGCCGCACATACATCACATTTAGATGGTGTAGAATTTAATCTGACTTATTCACAAAAACGACTGCTTTGCTGAGACAATACTGAACTCATGATAACAGTGATTGTCGAGGAAGCTTGGCTTTCAATCCAGACAGTGAGGAATTTCAGTTATGTCATTTTTCAATATCGGACGATTTTATGAGAGCACTCCTAAAGAAAAGACTTTGTTTGGGGATTCAATAACCAATCTGAGCACATTTGAGACATGGATGTAAGGACCTCAACATATGCACTGTATTCCAAGGGCACTAAATCTCACAAAACCACAGAGAGACTAAGGAAGAATCCCACAAACAGCACAGAGCGATACGTGTAGTCCGCTCCTCAAAGATTCAACAGCAGCGATTAGGATTAAAAAAACAGTACTTAAAGATTTAAATGTAATAACTTTGGTCATTTTTTTACCCTCAAAACATTGACAGGTGAGAGTTGGTAACAGGTTTTCGATCTAAATCTTACTGTGCAAACAGAAGAGTTCAACCATAAATGCACATACATACATTGTGATCAGTGTTCAAACTGTGGAGGAAGTTAGGTCTTAATTTGAGCGGAGTTTTAAAAGCTAGAAACAAAAAAATGAATACCAACAAGTCAATTATATACGAATCTTCCAGATTACAGCACAATGTTTTTTTTAAAAATATTTTTTTATCGCGGAGCAAAAGAAAGGAATTGAAAAATAAACAGCTACAATCGTCAAATAAGTTGTTAATTACAAAAATAAATCAATTGCCCTTAAGATTTCATTCGAAGCCCTAAAATTACCACATATTACACCATAATTCATTAATTATAATTGCCCATCGTTATCAGCATTGGGCAATTCCTATCTCCCCACCAAATAAAATTCTGTATCAATACCCCACCTGATACCAGACTGAGACTCAAGGCTCCCTTCTGGCTACCCAGTTAGCAACAGCTGTCCAGATCATAGCTTCCCAAGTCCTCGCTAATTTTCCCTTACATCAATATAACTTCTCTTCAAGATGATATAATGACAAAAGTCTGGCAGGCCACTGAAAAGAGGGTTCTGGATTCAGCAAATCCATGGCAATACAAATACGAGCAACTACCATGGCAACAAAAATCAGATAGTTTCCCCTTATCCTTAGTGTACTAAAAGTCCTAGCAACATCAGCTGCGGTCAAACCTGTGCAGACGGTGTAGCGCTAAAAATTAATGAACCCCTTGCTTAAAAGTCCCTAGCTTTACACAATAAAAAAATGTATGCACAATATTAGCCTCCCTTGCTCCACATCGCGGACAATTGGAGTGAGGTATTTTTTCCTCAACTGCACAACCTAGAGGGGATATAATGTAGGTGCTATATAGTTCTACAATGTTGGCTCTTCAATCTTGCCGAAAGTAAGATCTCTCAACCTAAAGGCAGTGATTGCTGAAAAAAGATGTTACTAAAATTAACTGCTAACCCCCTGGCCCAATTCTCTACTTGCACTTCGTGATCATTCATGATTAGGTCAGTTAGTAATTTATAGGTTGTCCTGATGTTCACAGTTCCAGAATGGCTCAATAATTGAAACAATCGGTACCTGTTCTAAGGAAAATTTGCTTATCAAATTTTGAGAAAAGGTCCCTGATTTGCAGATACTTAGCAAAAAGAACTACATTTGGTCAACCCAAACTTCTACTGTAGGTCCCTATAAGAGTAAATTTGATCCGCATCAAATATTTTGCCTAGTCTCGATATTCCCGCTTGCTCACAGATGGTACAGTTTTTATCATGACACACAGATGTAAAGAGGAGAGATCGCCATAATGGAATATAATAATTATATAGCGCACTACCCAACATCCCCTTAGGTCGCCCCCATACCTACAGCCAACATCCAAGAGCTAAAGCTGCTTCTTCTGTCAGAAATGATAGTTTTGTTTGCATCACTTAAAATTGGGGCTAGTCTATGAATTCACTGAAAAAGAAGTTGTTCAAGGGATTGGAGTCCAAAAACCGCGCAAAGTTGCTAGACTGAACACATTTTCAACAGACGTCTACTGGAATATTCTAAACCTATGGTCAACTGTATTAGAAAGGTTGTTTAATATCTGGTCCTATGAGGAGATACCACTTTTGGAGGGGAGTACCACTCTAGAGAATCACCGGAGAACTATCGACCAATTTCACTGCTCAATTGAATGGGAAAAGTCTTTGGTATATTGTTACTAACACGTCTAGGCTAGTGGTTGCAAGAAAAAGACCTAATATCTCTATTCCTAGCGGGCTTTAGGACAGGCCAGAGTACAGAGGATCAAATAATGAGATTAACGCACAAGTTACTACTTGTGTAACGATATATCTGTAAGAGACATTAGTTAGTGATAGATTCCTTACCTTAGAATATCCCCAGGCGTCAGACTGGATCCGGACATTTTTTGCGTAGCAGTACCCTTGCGCGTCGGTAGGCGTCGTCTGCGGCTCCGCGTCCGTCGGCGGCGTCGTGATGACGCCGCCTCCGCGTGCTGACGTCAGTTCTTAAACACAGCTTTTCCGCGCCAGAAGCGCTGAGCCATGTTAAAAACCAACACTGGTGCCATTGAAACTAGGGCCCTGATAGGGGATGACCTTAACCCTAGATATTGGTTCGCAGAACGGGGAGGATGGGTGGGTCGGTAAGGAATCTATCACTAACTATTGTCTCTTACAGATATATCGTTACACCAGTAGTAACTTGTGCATCTGAAAGAGACACGTTAGTGATAGATTCCTTACCTTAGAATAGATACCCCAGCAATACCAACCCCGGTGGTGGGTCTGCGAACCAATAATCACACCAGAAAGTCCTGGAGGACAGAACGGCCAAAGAAGCCATCCCTCCGGACTTGACTGTCCAGGCAGTAGTGTCTTGCAAACGTGTGCAGCGAGGCCCACGTAGCCGCCTGGCAAATGTCCTGCAAGGGCACTCCCCGGCCCAGGGAAGTTGTAGTCGCCGTGGCCCGGGTGGAATGAGCCCGCAATCCAACAGGGGGCTCCTTTTTAGCCAAGGAGTAACATGCCTGGATACACAAGATGATCCACCGAGAGATGGTCCGCTTGTGCACCGCTTTTCCCTTCTTAGCGCCCACGTAACCAACAAAGAGTTGGTCATCCACCCGGAACTGGCGTGTGCGATCCAAGTAGAATAAAAGCGCACGTTTTGGGCCCAAACGGTGGAGCCGCTCTTCCTCTTTAGAGGGATGCGGTGGCGGAAAGAAGGTGGGCAAGGTGATAGACTGCCCGATATGGAAGGCCGTGACAACCTTGGGCAGGAAAGATGGCTTAGTACGCAACACAACCTTGTCCGGATGGACAGAAAGGAAAGGGGGTGTACATGAAAGAGCCTGGAGCTCACTCACTCTCCTGGCAGAGGTGATGGCAACCAGGAAAGCAGTCTTCAAAGTAAGAAGACGGAGAGGACAGTTGTGAAGTGGCTCAAAGGGAGCGCACATCAGAAACGTAAGAAACAGGTTCAAGTCCCACTGAGGCATCACAAACGGAACAGGAGGGAACATGTGTGTGATGCCCTTTAGAAAACGAGTTACAATAGGGGATTTGAACAAAGAAGGTTGATCAGGCAGCCTTAGAAAGGCTGAAAGGTAGCCCTTGATGGTGCCCAGAGCAAAGCCCTGCTAGGCAAGAGAAAGAAGGAAGAGAAGAACCTCAGAAAGAGGGGCAGCAAGAGGATCCACTGCCTCTTTGGGAAGCCTGAGGCGAACCAATGGATAAGATCAACAGCTCGTGATACCAGACCCTCCAAGCCCAATCCGAAGCTACAACAATGACTTGGGCCTGATCATTCCTGATCTTCTTGAGAACTCTGGGCAGGAGTGGTATTGGCAGAAAGGCATAGGAGGCTGGAGCTCCACTCAAGACAAAAAGTGTCTCCGAGCGAGAGTCCCCAACAGAACGGCTGACATTGTGTGTGTTTGGAAGTGAACAGATCTAACAAAGGATCTCCCTACTGATGAAAGGTACCTTGAACCACTTCCAGGTAGAGATGCCATTTGAGATCTGCTGGGCATCATCAGATGAGCTCATCTGCTCTAGTGTTAAGAGAGCCCGCTAGTTGCTGGGAAATGCCCTAATGTTTCTGCCACCCCCAGTGGTGCAGAGCCTCTCAAAAGGTCAATGACCCCACCTGACCTGAAAGGCTTTCAATGGCAAGCGAATCCCCGAAGCCGCAACAGGTTTATGTGAAGCTCGGACTCCGACGGAGACCAGAGTCCTCTGATCTCCACCTCTCCCATATGGTCACCCCAGCCCAGAAGGAATGCATGTGTCACTACAGTCAACTGTGGTTGGATAAGGGAGAGAGTTCTGCCACTGACCCAATCACGGTTTGTTAGCCATCACTGCAGGTCTTTTGCAGTTCCCTCCGAGATCTGGACCATGTCGGAGAGCTTCCCCTGTTGCTGCGCCCACTGGGTGTTCAGGTCACACTGCACAGCCCGCATATGCCAGCAGGCTTGTGTCCCCAGCAGGATACAGGAGGCCATGAGGCCCAACAGCCTCTGAGTCAGTCTCATCATAATCCAGGACAGAGGATGAAACATCGGTATCATAGCCTGAATATCCTCAACTCAGCGTTTGGGAGGATAGGCTCGAAACTGCACTTCACAGAACAGCCAAGATAAAAGGGAGAATCTGGGAGGGAGTCAAGTGTGACTTCGGCATGTCGATAGTGAACCCCAGCAAGTGCAGGAGGTTCACCGTAGTCTGAAGGTGGGTGACAACTGCCTGGGGCAAGCCCACCATCAACATTCAGTCGTAGAAGTTGGGGAAGACTGAAATCCCAGACCTCCGAAGATAAGCTGGGACCATCACCTCAGTAAACACCAGAGGGGGCTTTTAAGGCCGAAAGGGAACACTGTAAACTTAAAGCCCTCTTGGCCTACCATGTACTGCAGGTAACATCTGTGGGCAGGCAGGATGGAGATGTGGAAATAAGCGTACTGCAAGTCCAATGCTACCAATTGAGTTTCCCGGATCTAGGGCAGAGAAAACTTCAATGAGCCTGAGCAATTTGAATTTCTCCTTCTCCAAGAAGAGGTTGAAAAGGAGCAGATCTAAGACCAGAACGTAGCAGGAATAGCAACCACAACCTACTTCTGATGCAGGCACCCTCTCTATGGCTCCTTTGGAAAAGAGAGCCTGCACTTCTTGATAGAGCAATGAGAGACAGTGCTTTGTCAGCAGATCGTAAGTGGGTGGCGTGGGTGGAGTGGGTGGAGGGGGTGTCACAAACAGGAGGGAGTAGCCCCTTTAGATTATCTGCAGTACCCAACAGTCTGATGTTGCTGACCACCAGCTGGGGAGGTGATGGCGTAACCTGCATCCTGCTGGGTGCCCATGATATTCTGAAGACAGACTAAAGAGGCTTAAAGGCAGCAGCTTCCGGAGGGGGGAGCTTAAGTGGTCTGATTTGACCACTGGCTGCCAGTCCGACGTGGTTTCTGGGACCCATGCCCACAAAAAGGTTGGGAAGCCTGCTAGCCATGGCAGCTGGAAGCATATGGGCACTGTTTGGGACCCCTTCTGTAGCCCCAAAAGGGACAGAAGTTGGATTGGGGTTGACAAGGGATCAAAGGCAAGGACCTGGCCGTAGCCCTGCTATCCTTGAAAAGCCCCAGCAGCAAGAACCAGTCAAAGGGCATGTCTATGAGAGAAGACTGGACATCTCTTGAAAAGCCAGACGTGGCGCTACCATGCCACATATGATGAAATCGCTCTACCTAGCTAGTTGGTTGTGGCAAGTTCACACCTGATGAAAAACGTTGCTTCATCTCTCCCATCAGCAACAGCCTGAGACAGTAATGGACGGGCCTCCTTTGGGACCATAGGCAGCACTTGAGCAACCAAAACTCATAGTGTATGAGAATAACGGCCCAATAGGCACTCTGTGTTCACTGAGCACAGTGCCATGCTGGATGATGAGGACTTTCAATTAATGAAGGTTTTCAGCCCCTTGGATTCCCTATCCAGTGGGGTGTTAGGGAACACGCCAGGGTGAATGAGGGGTGAGGAGGCTTGGACCACCAAGCTTTCCAGATTGGGGTACTGGGTAAGGCAACGAGGATACCCAGGAGAGGTAACATGGGGGCGGGTATTTGTCCTATTCACAGGAGCCTTTGACTAGGCACCAAGCAGGACATCCCTAAGGGCTTCACTGAATGGAAGTAAGGGTTCTGAGGAGGAGACTTCCGGTTGAAGCACCTCCGTCAAGACGTTAGTCTCGAAAGCCACTGATAGGTTAAGGTCCAGGACATCAGCCAGCGTGCACACCACCAAAGCAAAAGAGGCTCCCGGCGCCATAGCCACAGTAAGAGGGAAAACCAGGCCAATGTCAGATGAGGTGTCCAATCCACTAGCCTCACCCAGCTCCTCATACCAGTTGTCCTCTTCAACTAGATCTTCTTCACAAGGGTCCATAGACCCCTCCAAAACGTTGCCCTCACCAGGGCATGCCATTAAATAAGGCACTGGCTCTGCTCCGGAAAGGATGTCCTCGGTCTGCGTGTTACGATGCCCATCCGGCTCCATATCGAAATCAAGAAAGACGATCAATCAAACTGGATTTGTACAGCGCTGCTCATCACCTGTGAGGGTATCCAGGAGCTTGAGGAGTTGCTACAGGGGACTCAGTTGAACGGCCTGGTATTTAATACTTTAGAGAATGAGATCAAGGAGGATCAGATCAGTCCGTGAAGTGGGAGGTCGATCTGGGACTGTGCAAGGAACTAGGAGAAGGAGCGACCTCTACTGTTGCAGCAGCAGATGCAGGGGGTGTGGGCGAGGCAGAGTGAGGCGGACTGCAGGTGTCTGGAAAAAAGGTGGAATTTCAGTTGGTGGTTGATGTACGCTGGTCCCTGGTTGGGAGGGCTTTGAAGGTGTGGATCAGCTTCTTAAACTGGCATCACTTCTGAATGGTGAGCCAGTGAAGCTTCTTGAGGTGGGGAAGGGGGAAAAGGGGGTGACTCTGGTCCATTTGGTGAGGTCGAGGATGAGTCTGTCTACTGAGTTCTGTATAGTTTGCAGTCTCTTGACGAGGTGTGAGGTGATTCCTACGTAGAGTCCGTTGCTGTAGTCCAATCGGCTGGTGACAAGGCCTTGAATGATGGTGCGTCTGCTACAGAAGGCGAGCCACATGAAAATCTTGTGGAGCATGCAGAGGGCGAGGAAGCAGGTGGATGATACAGTGTTAATCTGTCTATCCATGGTGAGCTTACTGTCCAGGATGAAGCTGAGGTTGCAGGCGTGGTCAATCGGACTGGGTGAGTGTCCTAGTTCGGGAGGCCATCAGGCTTCATTCCAAGGGGAGGCGTAATTCCCGGAGATCCGCACTTCTGTCTTGTCTGTGTTGAGTTGTAGGCAGATATCTCTCATCCAGTCGGCAATGTTCGTCATGCATCCGCGGAAATTGGACACCGTGGTGGAGGGGTCTTTTGATAGAAAAAAGAGGAGATTGGTATCGTCGGAGTAAGATAGGATGCTCAGTCCGTGTGATATGATGACGTTGGACAAGGGAGTCATGTAGGTGTTGGAACAGGGTAGGGCTGAGGGATGAACCTTGAGGGATGCCGCAGATGGTATTCTTGGGTTCTGAGTTGAAGGGAAGAAGGTAGTTTCTCTGGGTTCTTCTGGTGAGGAAAGAGGCGATCCATTTGAAGGTGTCTCCTTGGATTCCGATGTTGTGAAGCCTTTTGCTCAGGGAGTGGTGTGATACTGTGTTGATTGCTGCCGAGAGGTCGAGGAGGATCAGTGCTGCTGTTTTTCATTGGTAGAGAAAGGATCTGATGTAACCTGTGGCTGAAATTAGGGCGGTTTCGATGCTGTGGTTATTGCAGAATTCAGAATGGGTGTTGCTCTCCAGGTGTTCTGAGAGTTGGCGGTTGGATGGCTTTCGAGGACTTTGGCGGGAAAGGGCAACAGCGAGATGGGGCTGTAGTTCTTCTTGGGCTAAGCGGATGGTTTCTTGAGTAGGGTCTGGACTTCTGCTCATTTTTATTCTTGGGGATAGTGGCTGTGGTGATGGATGCTTTGAGGATGACGGGGAGTTCGCTGCTGATCGTCTTGCTTCAGAGGTTGATGATGTGGTGGGGGCAAGGATCCATGGGTGCTCCTGAGTGGACGGAGTTCAAGATGGCTGTGGAGTCGTGCTTGGTGAGCTGGACCCAGGTGGTGAGCAGGCGGTCGTGTTCCTTGTTCGAGGGGGCAAGGTGGTTGAGGATGTCGCTGGGCTGGGGTTCGAAGTTTCTGTAGATGGCGGAGATCTTGTTGTGAAAGAAGTCCACCAGGAAGCTGCAGAGTTCCAATGAAGGGCATGATGATATTTAAGGTGGTTGCAGGCCTGGAGCACTCTCGGGCGATTTTGAAGAGTTCCATACTGTGGTTGGAGCTTGCTTCAATGCGGTCAGACAGGGCCTTTTTCAGGAGTTGGTGATATAGGAAGAGAGCAGTTTTTAATGTTGTTGTACGAGTTACTTACCTTCGGTAACGATGTATCTGGTAGAGATGATTCTAGCCGCAGATTCCTTAACGTAAAATTATCCCCAGACGTGAGCCTGGATCCAGATCAAATTTTGCCACAGCATCCCTGCGTGCTGGGGGTACGGCATCACGCGACTCCACCCAGGCGTTGTCCGCGTACGTGACGTCAGTGAGGTCACATAAGCCCCACCCCGGCGCGCCTACGTCAGTTTTCTTCTGAGAACTTTTCCATGCCACAACGCGGAGCCATCGGACAAAACTGTGAGAGTATGGGAACAGTGTGCGAAAGAGCAGAAAAATTAGAAAAGGGAATGGTGACGAACAACACCATAAGCAGTGTCAACACTGCAGTACCCAAAGGCAGGGAAAAGAAGAAGAAAGACCAGCGCACATCCCTGTGCCGCCACCCTGCCAGTACGTAGACAGCCCCTCCCATGAAGACAAGGATCATATGTAAAATGCCATAACAACATGTAGCAGGACTACAACCCCAAACAAGAACAACAAAGGGGAACCAGTCCAAGACAAACAAGGGACGACAAACCTCCAAGGCAACCCCATCACAGAGTGTAACAACCCTACAAAGGGCAAAGGCACAGCCACATGACCCCAACCCAGAGGATAGCAGAGGGGCCAGAACCCTTAGTAACAAAAGGGGAGAGGGAAGAGATTGAAGGCAAGCCCCAATCCTGGAGCAACCAGAGCAGAAGGGCACAGGAGTACCTATAACCCCATCCTTCAAAGTGCCAAAAGAGGAGTACAGGAACAAGAAACAAGACTAATCATCCCGTCAAAAGAGAAAAAGAATGCACTCACAGGAGACATAGCCACTCACCGAGAGGCGTGTCCATTCGACCAAGCCAAAGGTCCTCGCAGAACGGGGAGGAAGGGCAGGCCGTGAAGGAATCTTCAGCTAGAATCGTCTCTACCAGATATATCGTTACCGAAGGTAAGTAACCCGTACATCTGATAGAGACCACTAGCCGCAGATTACTTAACGTAGAATAGATACCCTAGCCATGCTGTGGTATCCTCCACTGTAGGTATCTCCCATGTTTATCTCTGACTCAGTGTTCCAGTATGGAATGGAGTTACTTAGAATGCTGTGTCTTGGTAACAAACCATTTGTCAGCTGGACTCTGGAGGATGAGGTCCTTAGATTGAAACCTTCATTAAAACTTCAACCTTTTCAACCTCAACTTGTCTCTTCGTTATTCACAAGAGGATACTACATTTTGGCGACGAGGATGGGATACGAACCCACGCGAGAGACAATGGGGTGCAGTTCACCTCTACACTTGTAGAAAGGTTCTTGAGTGAGAGGAGCATTGTTCACAAGCGTGCTGCAGTTTATCATCCAGAAAGCAACGGTGTTGTTGAGAGATTCATTAAAGTTCTCAAGGAAGCGATGCAGTTAGCCCTTGTTTCTAAAAGTTGTTGGGAAGAGGCTATAGAAAAGAAAGTCTGTGAATACAGATTCACTGCTCACTCTTCCACTGGTGTTACTCCGTTCATCTTATTCAAAGGTAGATCTGCCTGTACCCCTCTCAAACCTTCTTGGGTTTTAGGTAAACTTGGTCAAACTGGTGGCTCGTGCGATAACACACGTGACTCTACCTCTTGGAAGGAGAAAGAGTTAGAAAAGATGGTTAGAAGAAAGTGTGAGTATGATGAAAGAAAAGCTGTAAAAAAAACTGTTGTGTGTGTGGGGGATGTAGTAAGGATCAAACTACCTGAAAGGAAATTTGGAGTCTCAAAATTTAGTAAACCTGTAAAAGTTATAAAAGTTTTGGGGAATGCCATCAGAACTCAAGATCACAAAGTTTGGAATCTCAGCAGGGTTGTTGTCTGTCGTTCTAATAGTTCCATTCAAGAAACTAATTCTTCTTCTTCCTTACCTTCTTCTAGTGGAGTAGTGAGGAGGTCCACGAGGATGAGAGTTAGCTCTTCACGCTTGAAAGGATTTGTTGCTTCCTAAATTAAGAGGCTAATCTCCTCCCTTGTATTTTTCTCCCTTATATTTTACTTTTGCCTATTCCTTGTATTTTATGTCGTGGTTGTCTTGTTGATGGGAGGGAGGTGCTGTGGTATCCTCCACTGTAGTTATCTCCCATGTTTATCTCTGACTCAGTGTTCCAGTATGGAATGGAGTTACTTAGAATGCTGTGTCTTGGTAACAAACCATTTGTCAGCTGGACTCTGGAGAATGAGGTCCTTAGATTGAAACCTTCATTAAAACTTCAGCCTTTTCAACCTCAACTTGTCTCTTCGTTATTCACAAGAGGATACTACACATACCCACGGGGAAGGAGGGTCTACGAGAGGACCCCACCAGCCTGGACAAAACAGAGGGTCCCAAAGTGGACTAGTCCAACGGACAGAGCGAGGAGCCCTGTCCCCCCAGGCAAGGGGAACCCCTACAAGCAGAACACCACCAACCCCAAGGGGGATGGGGAAGAAGAAAACAAGAAAGAAGAGGAAGCCCGTACACACTCAGCAGAGGAAACAAGGGCAAGACAAGAGAAGGCCGAAGAACCCCACGCCCATACAAGGCAACAGAACCTCCATCCAATGCCAAGACAAGGAAGAGGAAGAAGATCAACCTAGAGACTCCAAGGAGACAAGGGAAAAAGAAGGCAATCCCCCTTATCGGGAACACACTCCGCAAAGAGGGCAGCTGAGCCCACCACAGCCAGAAGGCAATAGACCAGACAGAACGGCGCCGACAGCAATAAAGCAGGCGTAAGCCGAAAGAGTAGCCCATGGCACCCAGGAAGACCGGGCAGGCCGCGTCTGAAAGAGGGAGGAACACAAAATCCATCTCAGACCCCAGTACAGTGAACAGGAAGGTGAAGAAGGGCCCGGGAACACCTCAGGGAGGGGTCCGCACATACGACTCAAAAAGAGGGAGAACCAGGGCCACTACACCAGGCCGCAGACAGCAGGTGAAACCAGGCGAATAGCGCAGCGACCCCGGAGAAGGACACCCCGGGCCGCCACCAAAGGCATTCCAAACCAACAATAAGGGAATTGCCCCTGCAATGTACTTAAACGCCATGAGAGCAGAGGTCTAAAGGCGACCACAACTCCCAAGCACAGAACATGCTATATAGCAGCTACCACTACCCCACATAGGGTATTGTAAGTCCCAAGACATGGGAACCCTCTTAGGAATAAACTTCCGCAGCAGAGGACAACAGAAAGATCCGCAGGAAAAAACCCCCGCAGAAGGCTTGACAAGCAGCCAAAGAGAAAAACAGAAGGCCTAATCTCAGGGTCAACCTGGTGTAGATAACCCAAAGCAAAAAACACACAGTCAAGGAGGACCGGACAGCAGCCAACAGAACCACAGTCCCAACAAAGAGGACACGAATGCACATGAAGCACACAAATCACACAACTGGGATGAAAAGCCCTAACGAAAGAACAGCTCCCAAAAACCAGATCAACTCACAGGTCACTGAGGGGGAGAAGAAGGAGGAGGAAGCCGAAGCCCTACCTAGAACCTATGGATGGCCGAGTCTGCCGGGGCGAGGAACAAAAGAGTGCCATCGAAGGGAAGATCTACCAGCCGTTCCCGAACATTTTCCAGGAACACACTGTCCCGAAGCCAAGCATGGCGGCGAAGGGCAACCGAAGAAGCCATGGCATGACCAAGCACCTCCGAGATGTCCAGAGCGGAGCGAAAAATAAACGTCGCCAGCTCCCGGCCATCTAATGCATGGTGCCGCAAATCAACATCAGCACCCTCCAGAGAAGCTGCAGATCCAAGGGACTCCATCGAGTCCCACAAGCAAGAGGTGGCCCTAGCCAACACACAAAGTGTTAAGGGCTCGCAAAGCAGCACTGGTCGAAGCGAATATATTGCGCCCCCAAGAATCCAGCCAGCGGGCCTCCCGTGATGGTGGCGACAACAGCGACGGCAGGGAGGGAAAGGCAGTCCGCAAAGGGGGCTACTGGCAGAGGGGTGGAGGGAAAGACACACCGGGTCATGTGGTGCTGGAAGGTGCCGGTGCAGAAGGTGTTGGGGCACCGGATCCACCGTGGCGGGCGCCCCCAGGCCACCATCAGAGAAGAATGGAGTGAACCCTCAAAGGGGAGCAGCAGCTCCCTACCACCAGAGACCTGGTCGAGAACTTAGAGAAGATGATCCGCAGGAAAATGGGCAGTCAGATCACCCATGCGCAAAATTCCCACAGCCATAGAAACAGCGCGAGCGAAGGCCGCACGCGCCTCGTAGGGCCCCACGGTGGGGAAAGCAGCTCCTCTGTGGACGACGGTTGCAAGTTAAGGCAGCCATCCTCTAAGCCAATCGGAGTGGGGAAGAGCCAGGTCAGGAAAGGGGGGGAAGAGGTGCCGAGTGGGGGACCTGAGGTTCCTCCGGCGAAAATCGCGGCCGCGGCAAGGAGCCATCCTTTGATGATGTCGGGGTAAAAAGCCACGACGCGGCGGCCCGTCTCCGGCGAGGATGACACCAGCAGGCACCCAACCTCCCGGGAAGAGGGGGTGTCCGAAGACGAGTCCACGACTTGACGCATGTCCAGTGCTGTAGAGTCCGCAACCTGAAGCAGGACGTTGTCGTCGTCCAGCGCCAAAGGAGACGCCGGACAGGCCTCCGCCACATCACGTGGTGCAGGAGACCGGGGCTGGACCGGAGCCGAGGCGACTAAGGGACAGCGTCAACTCAACCTCCGACGAGGCAGCCTCCTGCTATGAGGGATGAGAGGGACCCGGGGAGTGACAAGGAGTCCCCCGCCAGCCTCGACCCAAGAGGAGACGAGAGGGGCCCGCCGACCCCCATGGCGGCGTCAAGGCAGACTCGACCTCCGACGAGACAGCCGCCGGCGTGGAGGGACGAGAGGGGCCCGGGCAGGGACGAGGGGTCCCCCGTCAGCTCCGACCCATGATGGGACGAGGGGGTCCACCGACCCCTGTGGCGCCGCCAGCGCCAGCAGCTGCCGGTGCCGTAGGGGCGTCACCTCGGCCTTTGACAAGATCACAGCCTGTCCATAGGGGCGAGGGGAAGCGACCCGAGCCCCAGCGACCTCCCGTGACACAACATGGACTCCCACAGGAGTTTGCGGCGAAGCAGGGGCGCCGTGGTCCGAAGGAGGGACCTTGAAGGGCCGCACTCCTACGGCACCATATCTTCCGAGCCTGGATCCGAACCAGCGACGCCACGGAGGGCCCCGCACAATGCAAGGGATCTGCTGACGTCCCAGGAGGAGAAGGAGAAGCCAGCGAGGCCTGCAAAACCGCCGCATATGTCTCCATCTGGGCTCTCGACGCCCCCTCACCGGGAAACGGTGGATAGGGGGATGATACGCGGGCCGCATCACCCGCGGAGAGCCCACGCCCCCAACAAGCTGGAAACCCGCCCTCGGGGACAAACTGCGACACTTACCGACAGGTGAGAGACGCTCTTGCAGCTTAGGAGAGGGATGAGGACGACGACGGCGGCTTCGGAAACCTTCCGCAGAAGATGATCGAGGCGATGAAGCCGATCTGGACATGCAAGCCGAAAGGAGTTTCATCCGGCGCTCCCGCCGCGACATAAGCTTCAACTGCGTGCACCCCTCGCAATCAGAGGAGTCGTGATGTTCCCTCAAGCACCACATGAGGTGAGGGTCCGTCGCAGACATCAGGCGTCCACAAGACGAGCACGTCTGAAAGCCCGAAGGCATCCGCACACTGTTCCCACAAACACACGCAGTAGCGAAAGGGAAAGGCCTAAAGAGGCCCGGAGCACGAACCGGATCCGTGTTACAAGCGGAAAAGGAAAAAACTGACGTAGGTGCGACACGGTGGGACTTATGTGACCTCGATGACATCACACACAACGCCTGGGCGGAGTCACGTGATGCCGTACCCCCAGCGCGCATGGATGCTGTGGCAAAAAAAATTCCGGATCCAGTCTCACGCCTGGGGATAATTCTACGTTAAGGAATCTGTGGCTAGTAGTCTCTGTCAGAGTCAGATGGCACTATGCTGGTTTGCCATTTTCTTTAGAGTCACTTGCAGATGAGCTTCATGGTTCTTAGTTCTGCTGTGTACCAGCTGGCTTGCTTGGCGGACCTCTTGGGTTTGCTGGGGCGACGGTCAGTGCAGTTTGTCATCCAGGCAGAGAATTCTTGACTTCCTGTTCTCAGTTTGTTGAGATGAGAAGGAGGAAGGTGTTGAGGGCGTTGATCCATTGGCTCTCTGAGATCTTGGTCCAGCTATGGTGCGAGGTACTAGGCGGCTTGGGAACGGTGCTGAGGGGGTCCTGCGATGGTGAGGTGGATGAAGGTGTGGTCAGCCAAGGTGAGCTCTGTGACATGGAAGTACTGTCGCTGGCCTTGAAGATTGGGTCGAGTGTGTATCCTGCGATGTTTGTAGGGATAGTGCCCAGATGGGTGAGGCAGGTGTTGCTCATGCTTTCCAGGAGGTTGGCAGTATTGGGGTTGTTGAGAAGAAAATTGAGGTAGCTGAGGAAGACATAATTTTCCGAGTCCAAGGAGTGGGAAGAAATGAAATCGGGAATGGTGGTGCAGAAACTGGCGCGCAGTTCTGGAGGCTGTAGGAGAGGGAGCTTCTGTTGGTGGTTTTCCTGTGGGTTCGGAGCTGGAATCTGAGATGCTCCATGATCAGGGTGACGTCGTCTGTGATGGTGGTGCAGTGGATGGTCTCCAAGTGGATGATGGCGATTCCACCCCGAGCTTGTTGATGAAGTCTCGGTGTATGATCTTGTAGCCATTGGGCATGGCCGAGGCGATTTCAGGTGCGGATGCTGGGTTCAGCCAGGTCTCTGAGAGGAAGATGGCATTGGGTTGAATGAGGCGATAGTGTATCAGATCTCGATGTAGTGCTTGCCGAGGGATCCTACGTTGAGCAGGAGGAAGTGGAGATGGTCAGGGGCTGGCACGGTAGCATGGTGGTGGTTGCCCGGCATGCTGGAGCTTTGATGTTGCAGGAGAAAGGGCAGTGCTGGCAGGAAAAAGGTACAACCATGGAGCGGGAAGAGATGCAGCAGCAGTTGTAGGGGAGTCCAGGGCTTGGAGCTCTGAGGCGGTGTACCTTCGCGTGGTGGCAGGGGATGGTGCCATCTAGGAGCAGTGGTGGGGCTGTCACCACTGGAGAGGTTGCTGAGTTAAGTATCAGTCTTGCCTGTGCATCCGCTCTGGATCCAATAAGGGATCCTTGGGGCCCGACAGGTGCAGAGGGCAAATCCGCTGTTGTGGTCCATGTAGGGGCCCTTCCAGCATCCATGGGGTCAGGTAGCAAAGAGATGAGGCCAATGGCCTCATAAAATTCCTTCAGGCAGAGCGGGGATCACTCTAGGGAAATCTGGGAAGCATGGAGTGGACCTAGGTTCATGCCCCGCCGACTAACTGGGATTGGAGTGCGATGCCGTCTCGTCAGATTACTTCAACGGACGCGGGGAAGTTGAAGAGTGCTCAACTGCTTCAACTTCTTGTGCGACTTCCCTGATGACTTGGAGTACAACGAGGAACAATGGGAGGGGCTCCGCAAATGGACCCAGGACCTGCCACGCGAACAGGACCTCGAAAGTCGCGGAGTCAACCGGGTGCGGAGGAGCTTGAAGAATCGCTCCCTCAGCAACTTTGGGTGCATGATACAGCAGTCCTTATACACCTTGGAGTCGTGTCCCAGCTCAGGCACCACAAACACCAATGGCGGGAGTGGTTGTCTGTCACCGACCAGCCAGTTTCTTTGGTGACATCCTCATACCAGGAGATGAAATGTCACAAAAAAGATTGTCAAAAAGTGAAAGAAGGCTAGTCAAAGAGTGACTGAGGGGTAGCTCAATCCGGATCAGTGCTATCTGGTGTGCAAAGGAAACAACTGGTGTCAACACACAGAGGTGGCACCTATATAGATACTGCATACGTCACTACCAATGCAGACAACGCCGAGCAGAATGACACCACTTACCAGTGTACAGGGATACTGCTCAAAAATCTTCAGAATCCAGTCTGAAGCCTGGGGATATTCAAAGATGAGGAATCTGCTGCTGCTAGAAGTCTATCAGATAAAGGGCAAGGACATCAGGCCGCAGGGTTGGCGCCACATTGCTCCGATGTAATATTTGGGGTAGTACCCAACAGAGAGAAAGAACTGAACGCCATCTATCAGTGTAGGAGATCTACTGCAAAGTTTACAGATCCAGTCTGGCACCTGGAGATAATCAAAAGATGAGGAATCTGCAGGTAGAAGTATCTTTCAAAAGCTGACTTTACAAAGGCCAGGGTTTGTCCTCCGAAATCTCCAAGAAGACAGGTACCACTGAAAGAAGGGATATTAGAGACTAGTATCTCCATTATAAGCAACACTTATGTTTAAGTGTCTCCAGTGGAATGTTGAATTTATCACCAAAATACGAAATGGGGTGATGTCATTCACTTGTAAGATCATGGACTGTGAACCTGTTAGAGAGATGGGTGTATATGAGGATCTAGAGTCCAAGGAACGATAAGGAGATGGTGAACAGATTCTTCTACACTTCCTTCGTGTGGATGAAGACTCTGAACCAATCAAATGAGATAGAGTTGCTTTAGGATGAGGAATGCCATCAGGAAAACTAGTTAGCAAATAAACATTTCTAACGCAAGTAAGTGCAGGGCCCAAGGTAGGTCAAAATACAGAGCGTAGAATAGCACAAAGCATTCACAGCTACAACCAAGGAGAATTCATAGAGGACAAGCCCTAAGTATGCACTCTGACTTTGTTGTTCGTAATCTCATTTAGACAACACAAGGAAATCTTTATGTACATGATAGAGGACTTGTTAATTTATAAGCAGTAGTTTTAAAATTATAATACAATAAGTTCTGAACAATGATCTGATGAACAACTGACATTAAGACACTTCAACAAGGTCTTTGATAACACTTACCGTACATTTCCCCAATTTCAGTTAAAATGTTAAACACATCTTTATCATTACACATATCAATGAAGTTCATGTTTGGATGTTTCACAGGAAGTACAGCCTCAGCAGAAACCTATGAATAAGTTGCTGCTTGAAGAATACGTAAGCTCTCATCTGCTCATTACATACCATTGAACAGGAACAATAATTGGATAGCCGAAGGCTGGAAAATCCTGTAGGTTTAGGGCGTCAATTTCAACTGACAGCTGTGCCACTTCCTTTAAACCTTGCAATGAAAAATAATTTGAAAATAAATCTCTGGTTGTGCCATTCACACAAAACATTCTAATCGCACTATTAAGTTCAGCCTTCACTTTGACAACGTTTACATTTTAATGATAAGTATCACTAATGACCATCAGATAGATATGTAACATTACTACGTCAAATGCAGACTAGAAATCAACGTTAAAAATCAACTATATTGACGGGCAGCAATTAGATCAAACATTCTGCAGAACAGTAGCACACTGGTTATATGAAGAAATGTTTTGAAGAATGCAGTACACAATAAATCAACGATATACGAATACATGGATAAAGCCAGGAATGAAACTAGGCCGGGTCCATGATATGTTAAACTTTATGCTAGCAGTGTTCAGAGGATTACTTAAACAGTAAGAGATTTAAGGCACTAACCAATGGAGAACAGGCATTTGCAATGCATAGGAGTTTGAGCAATTGGCATTGCTAAATAATGCAACACCAATAGCTCAAACTTTAATAATGCGAGACCTATTGCATTGCAATGCAATAGGTGTCGCATTCGTGATTGTTTAAGCTACTGGCATTGTTAATGGCAATGCCTTTTATTTATCCGTTTTGATAATTCACATATAAATAAACGCAATGTTCTTTACAGTGCCAATAGCTCAAGCTTTTGTAAATGCAAGACCTATTTAATTTCAAAGAAGTGGCCGCCATTGTCCCGGACATCTTGGGAAGTGAAAGCGCGCATGGCACGCTGGATGTTGCCGGAAAGTATGTTGTACCTGCAGTAGGAGAAACTCATGAAATAAAATAGTGCTTACAGACTAAATAAGACATACTGTGTAACAACAGAAATAAAAGGACCAGTCCACATGGGAGGTTACAAATTAAGACAAGGCAGTACTAAGGAGGGACTAACAAGCCTATTAACGAATCAAAAGCCAGCATTTACAAATGACAATGAAACAAGCCAATGAAAAATATGGGGAGAGTGAGCGGAGCTTCAACTCCATACTCAAATACAGCTTGCCTCACAGAGCAGTGCATGTGCTGCCCAGGCTCAACCTAAATAGCACTACGGAAGCATTGCTGGTTCTCTTATGAATTCTATACTAGAATATGGTGTGCATGTTGTGAGGATTAGCATAGGGTGAGATCCCAAGTCTACAATATCTGCAAAATATGGTAGCAATATTCTCAATGAATTTGTGGACGTTTAAAGCTTTAAAGCAGACTTAGGGCTTCTTCATTGGTTGTGGTGACAAAGGCATTACCTCCATGACATTCTAATGACGGGAGTGAAAAGTTACCCTTCTGCTGCACTTGGAAGGCGCTGGCCTGTCACAAATCAGATTTTCTACTAACAGAGGCAGGTGGGGAGTCCCAGGAAAAGTCACGGTCCTGTTTGGTCTTCTTGGCTCATATCCATTGGAGGTCTTGGGCCCACTCTGGGTAGAAATGGAGTTGTGAACGGAAGGAGGTCCTGGGGTGAGCTTCGAACCCTGCACCAGTTTGGGGGTGTTCTCTGCCACCCCTGTGCAGTGGGCTTCATAGGCACCGAGTTCAGCGCTCCCGGAAGTAGTCCTGGTTGCTCTGGAGACAGGTGCTGGATGCAGGCCCGTGGTACCCCTCTGCCCTGGCATGCCTTGGGCCTTTCGTGCCTATTCCGCGCTCGCCCCTCTGTCCAAACTTCCACACAGCGGGAGGACAGCGGACCCACGCCGCACACCCCAGTAATACAATAAGCCTCTCCGGCTTAACCCCCAGCTCGCCGGAGACAAGGGGTAGTTTCCGGGGAAACTCGTGGGTTTTCTTAAGTATCCTGTAGTAGTGACGGAGAGGGGGCAGCGGGGACTGGGGTTGACTGCTCGGCAGTTGGTGGAAAGAGGGGATCATTTCCCAGCCGAGAAAGAGCGCGAACAAGAGCCTCTTCTACAGAAGAGAGGGGATGGGAATTTGGGGAAGATACTAGCTGTGAGTCAACTTGTCACTGACAAAGATGCCCAAGGGCGCACCGTGCATTAGAGGTTACACGGTATAGCCTAGGTCAACTTTACAGTTCTGCTCATCGGACATGGTCACTCTGTGCTCGACCTCACAGATGCAAGGCAGCAGGAGGGGGGGGCGTTACTGCAAACTTACTGAACAAGGAACTTCTTTTGATTTCAGACTAAATATCGTACTATTCTTCATTCACTCAAGGTGTGCCTCTTCTCATGGGGCAAAATATGCAGCGCTTTCATGTTTACAAGAATACAGGCATGCCTACTCACACGCAGGGCTTTAAGTGGGCCGGGCCCTTAAAAGCAGGTGCAGAGACGGGTCCCTATCGGGCTTTTCCAGTTTTTCCCTCATCCTTGGGGTGAAAACAAAATCTAAATTCTGCGGCAGTACTACTGCTCAAGGCCTTTGATGTAACTTCAAAAAGACTCGTTTTAGTACTTTCACAGTTTGATCATTTCAGAACTGAAGCATTTTCAATATTATATACGACAAAGCCGTAGTTGTTGCTTATTTATCAGATGCGTCTAAAAACCATTGACAAAACCGTTAGTTCTGGCTTGTTGTAGATGTAATGTTACTTGTGTTTTATATCTGGAGGCAATGACAGAAGCAGAAAAATACAGTCGGGAGCCACATTATGCTGAGCACAGACTTAAGTTCAGTTTTTTAAGCAATCACCTTAATTACATCGGTCACGCCCCTTTACCCCCCCACCCCACACAGTTTTTTCATCCCACTTAAAGCCACACTGACACGTAGGCTGCCCCCTCTTTCATCCGCAGAATAGTTTAGGCATAAACGAGAGGCGTCCTCTAGGCTTTTTAGTATTCAGCAGTTTACATACTGGGATTTTATGTCTGGCTTGACGGATCAGCCGTCTGCGTGACCTAACATTACAACACCACTAGTGAGCTTGGCTCCACCCAGGAGTAACAGTTTCTCACCAAATGCTATTTATTGGCTGTTATGTGCATCGTTCCCTCTCCTGGTAAGTGATTGCACCACAATGCATGAAGGACTATTTTACATCTTTGAAAGTACACTGAATCACTGCACTATAAATTATGTAGCCCATTGATGCACTCTTTCTAGAAAACAATACTTATTGTTTTGCATTTTCCACTGCTGTAGGCTTTAAAAACAATTTCTTTTCTGAAATCAAAATTCAAGCCAAACCTATTGGATTTACCAATGCTTGTTCAGTTTATGGGAAGCAATGCTCAAAACAAAACTACAAATACCAGAATGCACACCGCTGAAGCCAAACACCTAAGGCTGAAGGTTTAACACACAGCATGAGGACACAAGGCACCTATGAATCGAGCAAGCTTAAACAAATGCCACAAATGGCCCTAATTTTATACGTCACGTACAAGTAAAATGTTGCAAAGATAATGCGACCTGACGCTTTAGTTCAGAACTCCAGGTCGCCATTAGATATGTGCCTTTTAGAGTGCATTTCTCCCATAGCAAACGCTAAAACCTAAAACGGAACCTTAACAGTGGCATCTTGCAAAGGTAACGCGGTGAGGAGGGGGGCGGGGCAGGGCTGGGGTAGTGGTGTCCGACATAAAGGTTAACATAAATAAATAAACAACTGCTGTCGTATGCCGTACTCCACTACCCCCCACCCAGCCCCGCCTCCGCCTGCCTCCCCGCACCACAGCGTTACCTTTGCGAGCCACCACTGAACCTTAAGCATACACAGCAAAACTCCCAAATCCCTCTGGGACACCCAACTTCTATCCACCCAATACAAATCACACACCCCCCCTCCACGCCCCCACCCTCCCGGAGTTCCCCTCCCCACTCGTATTCGATACCCAGGGTTGGGTGAGATCAAAAATCAGCCCGGGCACACCCCAAACGAGTGTTTCGAAATGTAAGCAGCAGCGCTGTGGCACCAGGTGACATCTCTCAGCCACATGGTAATGGGAAGCTAATCCTCTAAACTTCACTATTTATACAAGCGTCCGATTTGTGCCCTGGATTTTGATGATTATATTGCCCCTGCAAAGAAAACCGTTTTTACAGTTTACTGTTAGATGCTGTTGCAAAGTCGTGAAGAAAATCACACTTACTTTCTGGCAGAAACTACTCGCTGAGTTAATTGAAAACTCCAGGTCGTCATTAGATATGTGCCTTTTTGAGTGCATTTATTCCATAGCAAACATTTAAATAAACAAGCATTGGAAATGCAATAGGTCTCGCAATAGAATAGTTAGACATTTTTCGTTTTGCAAATGGAAGAGTGGCGTTGCGTGGATGAGTGGCGTTGCGTGGATGAGTGGCGTTGCGTGGATGAGTGGCGTGTGTGAGTGGCGTTGCGTGTGTGAGTGGCGTTGCGTGTGTGAGTGGCGTTGCGTGTGTGAGTGGCGTTGCGTGTGTGAGTGGCGTTGCGTGTGTGAGTGGCGTTGCGTGTGTGAGTGGGGTTGGAATGCAATAAGTATCGCATTAGAAAAGTTGTAGTTATTGTTCTTGTAAATGACATAAATTATTTATTTTTGCGATGTTAAAATTGCTATATTGATGGCTTTGTCATTTACAATGCCAATAGTTATAACGTTTCCAAATGTGACACCTATAGCATTTGGAATGCAACATGTTTAGTATTTACGTGACTTATATGGCAGCTCTGGTCGTTATGCTACATCTCTAGATAGTTTTATCTTCCGCAAATGTGACAGCTATTGTAACACAATATGTGTTGTGAGGGTGAGTGAGGGTGAGGGGTTGAGGGTGAGGTGTTGAGGGTGAGGGGTTGAGGGTGAGTGAGGGTGAGGGTGAGTGAGGGTGAGGGGTTGAGGGTGAGGCGTTGAGGGTGAGGCTGAGGTGTTGAGGGTGAGTGAGGGTGAGGAGTTGAGGGTGAGTGAGGGTGAGGGTGAGTGAGGGTGAGGGTGAGTGAGGGTGAGGGGTTGAGGGTGAGTGAGGGGTTGAGGGTGAGTGAGGGTGAGGGTGGGTGAGGGGTTGAGGGTGAGTGAGGGTGAGGGTGAGGCTGAATGAGGGTGAGGCTGAGGGGTTGAGGGTAAGTGAGGGTGAGTGAGAGTGAGGGTGAGTGAGGGGTTGAGGGTGAACGGTTGAGGGTGAGTGAGGGTGAGGGTGAGGTGTTGAGGGTGAGTGAGGGTGAGGGGTTGAGAGTGAGTGAGGGTGAGGCGTTGAGGGTGAGTGAGGGTGAGGGTGAGTGAGGGTGAGTGAGGGTGAGTGAGAGGGTGAGTGAGGGTGAGGCTGAGTGAGGGTGAGGCTGAGTGAGGGTGAGTGAGGGTGAGGGGTTGAGGGTGAGTGAGGGTGAGGGGTTGAGGGTGAGTGAGGGTGAGGGGTTGAGGGTGAGTGAGGGTGAGGGGTTGAGGGTGAGTGAGGGTGAGGGGTTGAGGCTGAGTGAGGGTGAGGGTGATTGAGGGTAAGGGGTTGAGGCTGGGTGAGGGTGAGGGGTTGAGGGTGAGTGAGGGTGAGGTGTTGAGGGTGAGGGTGAGTGAGAGTGAGGGTGAGTGAGGGTGAGTGAGTGTGAGTGAGGGTGGGGGTGAGTGAGGGTGAGTGAGTGTGAGTGAGGGTGAGTGAGGGTGAGTGAGGGTGAGTGAGGGTGAGTGAGGGTGAGTGAGGGTGAGTGAGGGTGAGTGAGGGGTTGAGGGTGAGTGAGGGTGAGGGGTTGAGGGTGAGGGTGAAGGTGAGGGTGGGTGAGGGGTTGAGGGTGAGTGAGGGTGAGGGTGAATGATGGTGAGGGGTTGAGGGTGAGTGAGGGTGAGGGTGAGGGTCATTGAGGGCGGGTGAGGGTGAGGGGTTGAGGGTGAGTGAGGGTGACTGAGGGTGAGTGAGAGTGAGGGTGAGTGAGGTGTTGAGGGTGAGGGGTTGAGGGTGAGTGAGGGGGAGGCTGAGGGGATGAGGGTGAGTGAGGGTGAGGAGTTGAGGGAGGGTGAGGGTGAGTGAGGGTGAGTGAGGGTGAGGGGTTGAGGGTGAGTGAGGGTGAGGGTGAGTGAGGATGAGTGAGGGTGAGTGAGGGTGAGGGTGAGTGAGGGTGAGGGGTTGAGGGTGAGTGAGGGTGAGGGTGATTGAGGGTGAGGGGTTGAGGGTGAGTGAGGGTGAGGGTGAGTGAGGATGAGGGTGATTGGGGGCGAGTGAGGGTGAGGGTGAGGGGTTGAGGGTGAGTGAGGGGGAGGCTGAGGGGATGAGGGTGAGTGAGGGTGAGGGGTTGAGGGTGAGTGAGGGTGAGTGAGGGTGAGTGAGGGTGAGGGGTTGAGGGTGAGTGAGGGTGAGTGAGGGTGAGTGAGGGTGAGTGAGGGTGAGTGAGGGTGAGTGAGGGTGGGTGAGGGTGGGTGAGGGTGAGTGAGGGTGAGTGAGGGTGAGTGAGGGTGAGTGAGGGTGAGTGAGGGTGAGTGAGGGTGAGGGTGATTGAGGGTGAGTGAGGGTGAGTGAGGGCGAGGGTGAGTGAGGGCGAGGGTGAGTGAGGGTGGGTGAGGGTGAGGCTGAATGAGGGTGAGGCTGAGGGGTTGAGGGTAAGTGAGGGTGAGTGAGAGTGAGGGTGAGTGAGGGGTTGAGGGTGAACGGTTGAGGGTGAGTGAGGGTGAGGGTGAGGTGTTGAGGGTGAGTGAGGGGTTGAGAGTGAGTGAGGGTGAGGCGTTGAGGGTGAGTGAGGGTGAGTGTGGGTGAGGGTGAGTGAGGGTGAGTGAGGGTGAGGGTGAGTGAGGGTGAGGCTGAGTGAGGGTGAGGCTGAGTGAGGGTGAGGCTGAGTGAGGGTGAGTGAGGGTGAGGGGTTGAGGGTGAGTGAGGGTGAGGGGTTGAGGGTGAGTGAGGGTGAGGGGTTGAGGGTGAGTGAGGGTGAGGGGTTGAGGGTGAGTGAGGGTGAGGGGTTGAGGCTGAGTGAGGGTGAGTGAGGGTAAGGGGTTGAGGCTGGGTGAGGGTGAGGGGTTGAGGGTGAGTGAGGGTGAGGTGTTGAGGGTGAGGGTGAGTGAGAGTGAGGGTGAGTGAGGGTGAGTGAGTGTGAGTGAGGGTGGGGGTGAGTGAGGGTGAGTGAGTGTGAGTGAGGGTGAGTGAGGGTGAGTGAGGGTGAGGGGTTGAGGGTGAGGGGTTGAGGGTGAGTGAGGGTGAGGGGTTGAGGGTGAGGGTGAAGGTGAGGGTGGGTGAGGGGTTGAGGGTGAGTGAGGGTGAGGGTGAATGATGGTGAGGGGTTGAGGGTGAGTGAGGGTGAGGGTGAGGGTCATTGAGGGCGGGTGAGGGTGAGGGATTGAGGGTGAGTGAGGGTGACTGAGGGTGAGTGAGAGTGAGGGTGAGTGAGGTGTTGAGGGTGAGGGGTTGAGGGTGAGTGAGGGGGAGGCTGAGGGGATGAGGGTGAGTGAGGGTGAGGAGTTGAGGGAGGGTGAGGGTGAGTGAGGGTGAGTGAGGGTGAGGGGTTGAGGGTGAGTGAGGGTGAGGGTGAGTGAGGATGAGTGAGGGTGAGTGAGGGTGAGGGTGAGTGAGGGTGAGGGGTTGAGGGTGAGTGAGGGTGATTGAGGGTGAGGGGTTGAGGGTGAGTGAGGGTGAGGGTGAGTGAGGATGAGGGTGATTGGGGGCGAGTGAGGGTGAGGGTGAGGGGTTGAGGGTGAGTGAGGGGGAGGCTGAGGGGATGAGGGTGAGTGAGGGGTTGAGGGTGAGTGAGGGTGAGTGAGGGTGAGTGAGGGTGGGTGAGGGTGAGTGAGGGTGAGTGAGGGTGAGTGAGGGTGAGTGAGGGTGAGGGTGATTGAGGATGAGGGTGAGTGAGGGTGAGTGAGGGCGAGGGTGAGTGAGGGCGAGTGAGGGTGAGTGAGGGTGGGTGAGGGGTTGAGGGTGAGTGAGGGTGAGTGATAGTGAGGGTGAGTGAGGGGTTGAGGGTGAACGGTTGAGGGTGAGTGAGGGTGAGGTGTTGAGGGTGAGTGAGTGTGAGGGGTTGAGGGTGAGGGTGAGGGGTTGAGGGTGAGTGAGGGTGAGGGGTTGAGGGTGAGGGTGAAGGTGAGGGTGGGTGAGGGGTTGAGGGTGAGTGAGGGTGAGGGTGAATGAGGGTGAGGGTGAATGATGGTGAGGGGTTGAGGGTGAGTGAGGGTGAGGGTGAGGGTCATTGAGGGCGGGTGAGGGTGAGGGATTGAGGGTGAGTGAGGGTGACTGAGGGTGAGTGAGAGTGAGGGTGAGTGAGGGTGAGTGAGTGTGAGTGAGGGTGGGGGTGAGTGAGGGTGAGTGAGTGTGAGTGAGGGTGAGTGAGGGTGAGTGAGGGTGAGTGAGGGTGAGGGGTTGAGGGTGAGGGTGAGGGGTTGAGGGTGAGTGAGGGTGAGGGGGTGAGGGTGAAGGTGAGGGTGGGTGAGGGGTTGAGGGTGAGTGAGGGTGAGGGTGAATGATGGTGAGGGGTTGAGGGTGAGTGAGGGTGAGGGTGAGGGTCATTGAGGGCGGGTGAGGGTGAGGGATTGAGGGTGAGTGAGGGTGACTGAGGGTGAGTGAGAGTGAGGGTGAGTGAGGTGTTGAGGGTGAGGGGTTGAGGGTGAGTGAGGGGGAGGCTGAGGGGATGAGGGTGAGTGAGGGTGAGGAGTTGAGGGAGGGTGAGGGTGAGTGAGGGTGAGGGTGAGTGAGGGTGAGGGGTTGAGGGTGAGTGAGGGTGAGGGTGAGTGAGGATGAGTGAGGGTGAGGGTGAGTGAGGGTGAGGGTGAGTGAGGATGAGTGAGGGTGAGTGAGGGTGAGGGTGAGTGAGGGTGAGGGGTTGAGGGTGAGTGAGGGTGAGGGTGAGGGGTTGAGGGTGAGTGAGGGTGAGGGTGAGTGAGGATGAGGGTGATTGGGGGCGAGTGAGGGTGAGGGTGAGGGGTTGAGGGTGAGTGAGGGGGAGGCTGAGGGGATGAGGGTGAGTGAGGGTGAGGGGTTGAGGGTGAGTGAGGGTGAGTGAGGGTGAGTGAGGGTGAGTGAGGGTGGGTGAGGGTGAGTGAGGGTGAGTGAGGGTGAGTGAGGGTGAGTGAGGGTGAGTGAGGGTGAGTGAGGGTGAGTGAGGGTGAGTGAGGGTGAGTGAGGGTGAGTGAGGGTGAGGGTGATTGAGGATGAGGGTGAGTGAGGGTGAGTGAGGGCGAGGGTGAGTGAGGGTGAGTGAGGGTGGGTGAGGGGTTGAGGGTGAGTGAGGGTGAGTGATAGTGAGGGTGAGTGAGGGGTTGAGGGTGAACGGTTGAGGGTGAGTGAGGGTGAGGTGTTGAGGGTGAGTGAGTGTGAGGGGTTGAGGGTGAGTGAGGGTGAGGGTGAGTGAGTGTGAGGGGTTGAGGGTGAGTGAGTGTGAGTGTGAGGGTGAGTGAGGGTGAGGCTGAGGGGTGGAGGGTGAGTGAGGGTGAGTGAGAGTGAGGGTGAGTGAGGGGTTGAGGGTGAACGGTTGAGGGTGAGTGAGGGTGAGGGTGAGGTGTTGAGGTTGAGTGAGGGTGAGGGGTTGAGAGTGAGTGAGGGTGAGGCATTGAAGGTGAGTGATGGTGAGGGTGAGTGAGGGTGAGTGAGGGTGAGTGAGGGTGAGGGTGAGTGAGGGTGAGGGGTTGAGGGTGAGTGAGGGTGAGGGGTTGAGGGTGAGTGAGGGTGAGGGGTTGAGGGTGAGTGAGGGTGAGGGGTTGAGGCTGAGTGAGGGTGATTGAGGGTAAGGGGTTGAGGGTGAGTGAGGGTGAGGGGTTGAGGGTGAGTGAGGGTGAGGTGTTGAGGGTGGGTGTGGGTGAGTGTGAGTGTGGGTGAGGGTGGGTGAGTGAGGGTGAGTGAGGGTGAGGGTGAGTGAGTGAGGGTGATTGAGTGTGAGTGAGGGTGGGGGTGAGTGAGGGTGAGTGAGTGTGAGTGAGGGTGAGTGAGGGTGAGGGGTTGAGGGTGGTTGAGGGGTTGAGGGTGAGTGAGGGTGAGGGGTTGAGGGTGAGAGGGTGAAGGTGAGGGTGAGTGAGGGTGAGGGTGAGGGGTTGAGTGTGAGTGAGGGTGAGGGGTTGAGTGTGAGTGAGGGTGATTGAGGGTGAGGGGTTGAGGGTGAGTGAGGGTGAGGGTGAGTGAGGGTGATTGAGGGTGAGGGTGGGTGAGGGTGAGTGAGGGTGACTGAGGGTGAGTGAGAGTGAGTGAGAGTGAGGGATGTGTTGAGGGTGAGGGGTTGAGGGTGAGGGGTTGAGGGTGAGTGAGGGGGAGGCTGAGTGAGGGTGAGGGGTTGAGGGAGGGTGAGGGTGAGTGAGGGTGAGTGAGGGTGAGGGGTTGAGGGTGAGTGAGGGTGAGTGAGGGTGAATGAGGGTGGGTGAGGGTGAGTGAGGGTGAGTGAGGGTGAGGGTGAGTGAGGGTGAGGGAGGGTGAGGGAGGGTGAGGGTGAGTGAGGGTGAGTGAGGGTGATTGAGGGTGAGTGAGGGTGATGTGTTGAGGGTGATTGAGTGAGGGTGATTGAGTGTGATTGAGGGTGAGGGGTTGAGGGTGAGGGGTTGAGGTTGAATTTTTTTTTTTTATTTAAATTTCGGACGCAAAGCGCCACCTTAACGCTACCTACATTTAACAGGTTAGCGTTCTAGTTTTTTTTTATTTTTCCTACCGTTACGTCTTTTTTTTGATTGACATTTTTTTTAGCCAATCGGAGCGCTACGTTTTTGACGTCGCGTTCCGATTTGCATACGTAATCGGTGGAATTCTCCAGAACATGGAGAATAGCGGGATGCGGAAGGCGTGTTCCTGTTCGTGTGCTGTTGGTGCGTCGTATGATAGGTAAGAGATTTCCTCTAAGTGTTTTTTTAATCTAATTTAAAGTAGTATTGATAGTATGCATAAATTAGTTAATAATTATGAGTGTATTTAATAAAATAGTGACATATTTTGTTAGCGATTGTAATTATTTTGGTTATTTATTTAATTTATATGTAAGTAAGTGTTTTTATTTACTACCTATAGTATGTTTAAGTTAACGAATGAATAGGAGTGTATTTTTAATAATGTTGACATTGTATTTTTTTGTTTGTAATATTTCGAAATGAATATTATGTAATGTAATTAAAGTCTTGTTTTTATTCTTCGATATGTAATGTATTTATTTTCTTAAAGTGTTATGTAATGTATTATTAGCAGTTGTTTGCTATTTGACGTACAAGAGCTGTTCTTTGAGTTTCTAAGTACTCTTTTCGCCATGAATATTGTACACTTAAAAATTATTAATTGTATTACGCGTTGTTTTGTGAAGCTAAGAGACATATGTAATGTTTATTGATGATGTTAGCGTTGAATCCAAGTTGCGTAATATGTTTTTTATATTTGATGTAATTCCGTGTGATGAACTGCTATTGTTATATGCGTACGGCTTTTTGTGTAACTCGTGACAATTGTGTTTAATCCGTCCCATTTCCCGGATGAATAGTGCTTGTTTATTACGCCAGTTAAAAATAGGCTGTTTCACTTTTGTGTTTGTACATCCTCGTCCTCGCTTCCTGACAGATATTTCTTCGTTCTTTTGTTGGTGTTATTTTGTTCGAATAATTTTTGTTTGGTGACCTGAAGCCTGATAAACATCATTGCATGCTGTAGCTCACATTTGGGAAGTAGATTTTGTGTGTAACGTATCTGATGCACGACTCCGTTGCCCCCCTTTGTTTTTAATTGCGTGCAAACATTTGTTTTTGTCTCAGAAAATGGCATAAAACTATCTATCTGTTAAATGCACAATCATTTCTTTGAATAGGGTGGAATAGGAGGCTATTTTTTGAGTCTTTACTTATATTGTGTTCTGTTTAGTTTTATTTGATTGTTTATTTGGCTGGTGCATTAGGATGGCGTATTTTTCCTTTGGTTTTTTTTTTCTAGGATGTCTTTCTGTTGCGTATCTTGAGGGTGTATTTGTAGGGTGAATTAGGCTGTTAGTTTATTAGGGTGAATTAGGACTCAGGATTTCTATCTTGGAGTTAGAGTGTGGATTAGGATAGTTTATTTCTATTCTTCCTTTTGTTGTTGTATGTGTGTGTGTGTGTGTGTGTGTGTGTGTGTGAGGGTGAGTGAGGGTGTGTGAAGCTGAGGGTGTGTGAAGCTGAGGGTGTGTGAAGCTGAGGGTGTGTGACGGTGTGTGAGGGAAGCTTGCACTGCTGCTGTCGGTGCTGTACCTGTTCCATGTGTAAGGGAAGCTTGCACTGCTGCCGCCTGTGCTGTACCTGATCTATGTGTGAGGGAAGCTTGCACTGCTGCTGCCTGTGCTGTACCTGCTCCGTGTGTGAGGGAAGCTTGCACTGCTGCTGTCGGTGCTGTACCTGTTCCATGTGTAAGGGAAGCTTGCACTGCTGTTGCCTGTGCTGTACCTGCTCCGTGTTTGAGGGAAGCTTGCATTGCTGTTGCCTGTGCTATACCTGCTCCGTGTGTGATGGAAGCTTGCACTGTTGCTGCCTGTGCTGTACCTGCTCTGTGTGTGAGGGAAGCTTGCACTGTTGCTGCCTGTGATGTACCTGCTCTGTGTGTGAGGGAAGCTTGCACTGTTGCTGCCTGTGCTGTACCTGCTCCGTGTTTGAGGGAAGCTTGCATTGCTGTTGCCTGTGCTGTACCTGCTCCGTGTGTGATGGAAGCTTGCACTGTTGCTGCCTGTGCTGTACCTGCTCTGTGTGTGAGGGAAGCTTGCACTGTTGCTGCCTGTGCTGTACCTGCTCCGTGTTTGAGGGAAGCTTGCATTGCTGTTGCCTGTGCTGTACCTGCTCCGTGTGTGATGGAAGCTTGCACTGTTGCTGCCTGTGCTGTACCTGCTCTGTGTGTGAGGGATCAGTGAAGAGAAGGGGTCCCAGTAGCCATGGAACATAAAAACACACAATTGAAAAATAATCAAGAACACATAAATTGAAACCACATTGTTTACTTCACAATGGGAATGCGTATCGAATATGCAAGGATAAATACACACAATAATAGAACACTCGTTTCGGTGGTGCCCCAAGGAGGGAGAGGGGATGGGACGGTGTAGTGAAGGTGAGGAATTAGTGAGGAAAGAAGTGGCGATTCAATAGTGACAGTAAAATCGGAAATTGTCAATCGTTTGACAGAGTTACACACTATGTACAGAAAAAATAAGACACATAATGTTCATAAGAATGTTCGAAAAAGTCATCCTCCAGGTTATCCAATAAATGTAGACAGTGGGGAATGGAGATGACACACGGAAATGGACATCGACGTTTCGACCCTCAGGGATGCAGATATCAATGGTTATCTTGCTGGGGGGTCTTCATCAGGACTGGGGGACACATAACCTAGTAGATGTATAGAAATATATATACGTTGTGAATACGGGATAGAACTCCCTGTATATAGTTCAAACAAAGTAGCACATCACACTGGGGTTAGGATGCAGAAAATGAATTAAAATCCCATACATTTGGTTGGGACACAATAATTACTAACAATCGCGTTACATTAGGGTGTCAGTATAAATTTACACTGGTCATGAGCAAGTGGCAAAAAGCTGGATCCAACAGGGTGGATGGGGGGCACGATGGCACTAGGATGGTTGGTGCCGGCTAGGGTCTGGTAAGTAAAGTGCCAGATCAAGGAAAAGCCAAAAAGGACATTGGGGACTGCATGAGACTGTACATATATACCGGACCTACAATGTAGAAGTAGGACTAGGAAGGACTTACCACAGTAGTGGTGTCTGAAAGACCGAATCAACTGCGCAGAGAGAAACCCTGGATGATCTGTGGAATAAATCCAAGGTTGAAATGCGTACCTTGCAAATTGCAGGGCAAAAATGGGTGGAGGTGGTTGGAGAAACTCACCGTCATAGGCACCAAACGTAGTAAGGTGGTACCGAATAGGGCATAGAGTCGAGGATGTCTTCGAGGTACACTTCTATCTAAAAATGAGGTAGAGGTGTGTTAGGGAAACTGGCGCGAATGACGTCAGCACAGTGAACGGGGCAGAGGAAAAGGGATATGGACTTACCCCGATATCGTGAAACGGACGAATCCGGCGAGGATAGTTGAATAAGAACGTCGGTTAGCTCAAAAGTGGCGGTCTAGTGGGGAAAACATGAATTGCATAAGGAAATGCTGGTGTATGTCATGTGGAAACACAGACATATGAGAACCAGTTGCAGTTTGGCCCAACTCGCGCACTGCTTACCGGTCTGGGAGATAATCCGTCTCCGATCGCAATTTGGCGTCTCAAAGGCGGTGCAGGATACCAGGATCAGTCAGGTAAGGAAGCTCGCAAGAGGCGGTCTCCTGGGAAAAACATGGAGTATATTGTAAGATACCGGTGTATGTCGTGTGAGCGCACAGACACCTGAAAACCTGCTGCAGTTTCGTATTTCCGGCATCCTGCTGGCTGCTTACCGGTCTAGGAATGAATCCGTCTTAGATCGCGGGCTGGCGTCTCACGGCGGTGCGGGTTTCCGGGATTGCTGAAATCCCTGTGGCAACCAGGTCACGAGGTATGACGTATGACGAGGTATGGCCTTTACCCGCTTGTGTGTGGTACGCCAACTGTATCTATGCTATTTAAGTGTATTAGCATTTCTTTAACATCCTCACTGTGACTTTTATTGTTCCATCTATTGTGTGCACTATCAGATTATTTCATACTGTGGAGTTAACTATGGCGTATTTTCCCTGTTTGTACTCATCTGCCCGATTTACATGCGGAAACCTTTCTAATTGCACAGACCTCTGTTTTGCATCCCTCTGGGATTTGGTCTGTCCACCTCTTTTGACTCATCTGTCCGCTCAATAGGCGGCATTTCCTGTGCATAATACGATCTTTGCCCAGTACTCCCCTGTGTAGGATTCATGTCCCTGGCTTCTGTTTGCACCGACATTTTGCGTCAGAGTCACTATTCTTAGACATTGCCTCTCTGAGCTCAGCCTCGCTAGCCACCACGGAGGATGTCTACCATGTCCTTTGTTTATATGTCGCTTAGCAACGACATCTAGTTTGCTTACGCCCAAACCATGTGACCATACCTCGTGACCTGGTTGCCACAGGGATTTCAGCAATCCCGGAAACCCGCACAGCCGTGAGACGCCAGCCCGCGATCTAAGACGGATTCATTCCTAGACCGGTAAGCAGCCAGCAGGATGCCGGAAATACGAAACTGCAGCAGGTTTTCAGGTGTCTGTGCGCTCACACGACATACACCGGTATCTTACAATATACTCCATGTTTTTCCCAGGAGACCGCCTCTTGCGAGCTTCCTTACCTGACTGATCCTGGTATCCTGCACCGCCTTTGAGACGCCAAATTGCGATCGGAGACGGATTATCTCCCAGACCGGTAAGCAGTGCGCGAGTTGGGCCAAACTGCAACTGGTTCTCATATGTCTGTGTTTCCACACGACATACACCAGCATTTCCTTATGCAATTCATGTTTTCCCCACTAGACCGCCACTTTTGAGCTAACCGACGTTCTTATTCAACTATCCTCGCCGGATTCGTCCGTTTCACGATATCGGGGTAAGTCCATATCCCTTTTCCTCTGCCCCGTTCACTGTGCTGACGTCATTCGCGCCAGTTTCCCTAACACACCTCTACCTCATTTTTAGATAGAAGTGTACCTCGAAGACATCCTCGACTCTATGCCCTATTCGGTACCACCTTACTACGTTTGGTGCCTATGACGGTGAGTTTCTCCAACCACCTCCACCCATTTTTGCCCTGCAATTTGCAAGGTACGCATTTCAACCTTGGATTTATTCCACAGATCATCCAGGGTTTCTCTCTGCGCAGTTGATTCGGTCTTTCAGACACCACTACTGTGGTAAGTCCTTCCTAGTCCTACTTCTACATTGTAGGTCCGGTATATATGTACAGTCTCATGCAGTCCCCAATGTCCTTTTTGGCTTTTCCTTGATCTGGCACTTTACTTACCAGACCCTAGCCGGCACCAACCATCCTAGTGCCATCGTGCCCCCCATCCACCCTGTTGGATCCAGCTTTTTGCCACTTGCTCATGACCAGTGTAAATTTATACTGACACCCTAATGTAACGCGATTGTTAGTAATTATTGTGTCCCAACCAAATGTATGGGATTTTAATTCATTTTCTGCATCCTAACCCCAGTGTGATGTGCTACTTTGTTTGAACTATATACAGGGAGTTCTATCCCGTATTCACAACGTATATATATTTCTATACATCTACTAGGTTATGTGTCCCCCAGTCCTGATGAAGACCCCCCAGCAAGATAACCATTGATATCTGCATCCCTGAGGGTCGAAACGTCGATGTCCATTTCCGTGTGTCATCTCCATTCCCCACTGTCTACATTTATTGGATAACCTGGAGGATGACTTTTTCGAACATTCTTATGAACATTATGTGTCTTATTTTTTCTGTACATAGTGTGTAACTCTGTCAAACGATTGACAATTTCCGATTTTACTGTCACTATTGAATCGCCACTTCTTTCCTCACTAATTCCTCACCTTCACTACACCGTCCCATCCCCTCTCCCTCCTTGGGGCACCACCGAAACGAGTGTTCTATTATTGTGTGTATTTATCCTTGCATATTCGATACGCATTCCCATTGTGAAGTAAACAATGTGGTTTCAATTTATGTGTTCTTGATTATTTTTCAATTGTGTGTTTTTATGTTCCATGGCTACTGGGACCCCTTCTCTTCACTGATTTAACTACCCAGGTCCCCGTACCTTCTACTGGGTCAACCCCCCCTATTAATAATTTTCTGTGTGTGAGGGAAGCTTGGACTGTTGCTGCCTGTGCCTCACCAAGATTTGTGTAAGTAAATGGAGATGGAGGGAGAGAGTTGGAAGAGAGAGTGAAAGAGGCAGAAACGTGGAGAGTAAAAGAAAGAGCGAAGGAATCTGTAAGCTGAGAGATGTGGCATAACAGAACGCTCGCTAGTGCGGGCACTGCTGCCCGGGGTATCGGCGAGATTTGTGTAAGTAATTGGAGAGGGAGGGAGAGAGTTGGAAGAGAGAGTGAAAGAGGCAGAAACGTGGAGAGGAATAGAAAGAGAGAAGGGATCTGTAAGCTGAGAGATGTGGCATAACAGAACGCTCGCTAGTGCGGGCACTGCTGCTCGGGGTATCGGCGAGATTTGTGTAAGTAATTGGAAAGGGAGGGAGAGAGTTGGAAGAGAGAGTGAAAGAGGCAGAAACGTGGAGAGGAATAGAAAGAGAGAAGGGATCTGTAAGATGAGAGATGTGGCATAACAGAACGCTCGGTATTGTGGGCACTGCTGCTCGGGGTATCACCAAGATTTGTGTAAGTAAATGGAGATGGAGGGAGAGAGTTGAAAGAGAGAGTGAAAGAGTCAGAAAAGTGGAGAGGAATAGAAAGAGAGAAGGGATCTGTAACCTGAGAGATGTGGCATAACAGAACGCTCGCTAGTGCGGGCACTGCTGCTCGGGGTATCGGCTAGATTTGTGTAAGTAATTGGAGAGGGAGGGAGAGAGTTGGAAGAGAGTGAAATTTGCAGAAACGTGGAGAGGAATAGAAAGAGCGAAGGGATCTGTAACCTGAGAGATGTGGCATAACAGAACGCTTGGTAGTGCGGGCACTGCTGCTTGGGGTATCTGCGGGAGGGTAGGCCCTATCACGTAGTTGGGTCATTCACATCACTACACGGAGTTTTGTTTTCTTTAGCACAATTTTTTGATCCCCTTTACTTTTACGGTTGGCAACTGCTGATGATGATACAGTGGGGAGTCAAGCGAGTACCAGTTTGACACATCCTCCATGGTGGTTGCTCCCGTGAGGCGTTGCCAATCCCCCTCCCCCTTTTTTCACTAGAAAAGGGTTGAGGGACGGTGAAGTACAGCACCAGGGATTAATGGGCACACACACATATGGCTTTAGGAATGTATAGTTCAAAGTAAATGTGACAATAGACACTGAAACTAGTAGTAGGAGCTAACACATCCACTACTAGGCTTATCTCAATTTATAGAAAGAAAGGGATAGTTCACCTTGCAATAAGGTCAGGCACATTGTTCAGAGCTGCCTGTGCTGTACCTGCTCCGTGTGTGAGGGAAGCTTGCACTGCTGCTGTCGGTGCTGTACCGGTTCCATGTGTAAGGGAAGCTTGCACTGCTGTTGCCTGTGCTGTACCTGCTCCGTGTGTGATGGCAGCTTGCACTGTTGCTGCCTGTGCTGTACCTGCTCTGTGTGTGAGGGAACATTGCACTCTTGCTGCCTGTGCTGTACCTGCTCTGTGTGTGAGGGAAGCTTGCACTGTTGCTGCCTGTGCTGTACCTGCTGTGTGTGTGAGGGAAGCTTGCACTGTTGCTGCCTGTGCTGTACCTGCTCCGTGTGTGAGGGAAGCTTGCACTGTAGCTGCCTGTGCTGTACCTGCTCTGTGTGTGAGGGAAGCTTGCACTGCTGCCGCCTGTGCTGTACCTGATCTATGTGTGAGGGAAGCTTGCACTGCTGCTGCCTGTGCTGTACCTGCTCCGTGTGTGAGGGAAGCTTGCACTGCTGCTGTCGGTGCTGTACCTGTTCCATGTGTAAGGGAAGCTTGCACTGCTGTACCTGCTCTGTGTGTGAGGGAAGCTTGCACTGTTGCTGCCTGTGCTGTACCTGCTCCGTGTTTGAGGGAAGCTTGCATTGCTGTTGCCTGTGCTGTACCTGCTCCGTGTGTGATGGAAGCTTGCACTGTTGCTGCCTGTGCTGTACCTGCTCTGTGTGTGAGGGAAGCTTGCACTGTTGCTGCCTGTGCCTCACCAAGATTTCTGTAAGTAAATGGAGATGGAGGGAGAGAGTTGGAAGAGAGAGTGAAAGAGGCAGAAACGTGGAGAGTAAAAGAAAGAGCGAAGGAATCTGTAAGCTGAGAGATGTGGCATAACAGAAGGCTTGGTAGTGCGGGCACTGCTGCTTGGGGTATCTGCGAGATTTGTGTAAGTAAATGGAGAGGGGGGAGAGAGTTGGAAGAGAGAGTGAAAGAGGCAGAAACGTGGAGAGTAAAAGAAAGAGCAAAGGAATATGTAAGCTGAGAGATGTGGCATAACAGAAGGCTTGGTAGTGCGGGCACTGCTGCTTGTGGTATCTGCGAGATTTGTGTAAGTAAATGGAGAGGGGGGAGAGAGTTGTAAGAGAGTGAAAAAGGCAGAAACGTTGAGAGGAAAAGAAAGAGCGAAGGGATCTGTAAGCTGATAGATGTGGCATAACAGAACGATTTGCAGAACCGTGGAGAGGAAAAGAAAGAGCGAAGGAATATGTAAGCTGAGAGATGTGGCATAACAGAAGGCTTGGTAGTGCGGGCACTGCTGCTTGTGGTATCTGCGAGATTTGTGTAAGTAAATGGAGAGGGGGGAGAGAGTTGTAAGAGAGAGTGAAAGAGGCAGAAACGTTGAGAGGAAAAGAAAGAGCGAAGGGATCTGTAAGCTGAGAGATGTGGCATAACAGAACGATTTGCAGAAACGTGGAGAGGAAAAGAAAGAGCGAAGGAATATGTAAGCTGAGAGATGTGGCATAACAGAAGGCTTGGTAGTGCGGGCACTGCTGCTTGGGGTATCTGCGAGATTTGTGTAAGTAAATGGAGAGGGGGGAGAGAGTTGGAAGAGAGAGTGAAAGAGGCAGAAACGTGGAGAGTAAAAGAAAGAGCGAAGGAATCTGTAAGCTGAGAGATGTGGCATAACAGAAGGCTTGGTAGTGCGGGCACTGCTGCTTGGGGTATCTGCGAGATTTGTGTAAGTAAATGGAGAGGGGGGAGAGAGTTGGAAGAGAGAGTGAAAGAGGCAGAAACGTGGAGAGTAAAAGAAAGAGCGAAGGAATATGTAAGCTGAGAGATGTGGCATAACAGAAGGCTTGGTAGTGCGGGCACTGCTGCTTGTGGTATCTGCGAGATTTGTGTAAGTAAATGGAGAGGGGGGAGAGAGTTGTAAGAGAGAGTGAATGAGGCAGAAACGTTGAGAGGAAAAGAAAGAGCGAAGGGATCTGTAAGCTGAGAGATGTGGCATAACAGAACGATTTGCAGAAACGTGGAGAGGAAAAGAAAGAGCGAAGGAATATGTAAGCTGAGAGATGTGGCATAACAGAAGGCTTGGTAGTGCGGGCACTGCTGCTTGGGGTATCTGCGAGATTTGTGTAAGTAAATGGAGAGGGGGAGAGAGTTGGAAGAGAGAGTGAAAGAGGCAGAAACGTTGAGAGGAAAAGAAAGAGCGAAGGGATCTGTAAGCTGAGAGATGTGGCATAACAGAAGGCTTGGTAGTGCGGGCACTGCTGCTTGGGGTATCTGCGAGATTTGTGTAAGTAAATGGAGAGGGGGGAGAGAGTTGTAAGAGAGAGTGAAAGAGGCAGAAACGTGGAGAGTAAAAGAAAGAGCGAAGGAATCTGTAAGCTGAGAGATGTGGCATAACAGAAGGCTTGGTAGTGCGGGCACTGCTGCTTGGGGTATCTGCGAGATTTGTGTAAGTAAATGGAGAGGGGGGAGAGAGTTGTAAGAGAGAGTGAAAAAGGCAGAAACGTTGAGAGGAAAAGAAAGAGCGAAGGAATCTGTAAGCTGAGAGATGTGGCATAACAGAACGATTTGCAGAAACGTGGAGAGGAAAAGAAAGAGCGAAGGAATATGTAAGCTGAGAGATGTGGCATAACAGAAGGCTTGGTAGTGCGGGCACTGCTGCTTGTGGTATCTGCGAGATTTGTGTAAGTAAATGGAGAGGGGGGAGAGAGTTGTAAGAGAGTGAAAGAGGCAGAAACGTTGAGAGGAAAAGAAAGAGCGAAGGGATCTGTAAGCTGAGAGATGTGGCATAACAGAACGATTTGCAGAAACGTGGAGAGGAAAAGAAAGAGCGAAGGAATATGTAAGCTGAGAGATGTGGCATAACAGAAGGCTTGGTAGTGCGGGCACTGCTGCTTGTGGTATCTGCGAGATTTGTGTAAGTAAATGGAGAGGGGGGAGAGAGTTGTAAGAGAGTGAAAGAGGCAGAAACGTGGAGAGTAAAAGAAAGAGCGAAGGGATCTGTAAGCTGAGAGATGTGGCATAACAGAAGGCTTGGTAGTGCGGGCACTGCTGCTTGTGGTATCTGCGAGATTTGTGTAAGTAAATGGAGAGGGGGGAGAGAGTTGTAAGAGAGAGTGAAAAAGGCAGAAACGTTGAGAGGAAAAGAAAGAGCGAAGGGATCTGTAAGCTGAGAGATGTGGCATAACAGAACGATTTGCAGAAACGTGGAGAGGAAAAGAAAGAGCGAAGGAATATGTAAGCTGAGAGATGTGGCATAACAGAAGGCTTGGTAGTGCGGGCACTGCTGCTTGTGGTATCTGCGAGATTTGTGTAAGTAAATGGAGAGGGGGGAGAGAGTAGTAAGAGAGAGTGAAAGAGGCAGAAACGTTGAGAGGAAAAGAAAGAGCGAAGGGATCTGTAAGCTGAGAGATGTGGCATAACAGAACGATTTGCAGAAACGTGGAGAGGAAAAGAAAGAGCGAAGGGATCTGTAAGCTGAGAGATGTGGCATAACAGAACGCTTGGTATTTCGGGCACTGCTGCTTGGGGTATCTGCGAGATTTGTTTAAGTAAATGGAGAGGGGGGGGAGAGTTGGAGGAGAGAGTGAAAGAGGAAGAAACGTTGAGAGGAAAAGAAAAGAAAGAGCGAAGGTATCTGTAAGCTGAGAGATGTGGCATAACAGAACGCTCGGTATTGCGGGCACTGCTGCTCGGGGTATCGGCACGATTTGTGTAAGTGGGTGACTGAAGCAGAGTGGGTGAATATATATGTCTGATGCTTGTGGATGTCTGATGCTTGCATGTCTGCTGGGGTGCAGGGTCAGTACAAGTCAAGCTCTAAGTTGGTGTGTGTCAGAACTGGTTGCCTCGGGGCCAACGAAGTCTGTTGCGAGGCGTGGGGGGCAGCCTTTGATGTGCGAGAGAGCTGCCGTGAAAGAAGTAAACAGCAGGCATGTAATTAGGGGGGAGGAGAAGTCGCGCTGGGGTGAATGGAGGGAAGGCAGAGAAGGGGAGGGGGGATGAATGCGAAACGGCGGGCAGGGGAGGGGGTGAGCGGCATGAGGGTGTGAAAGCAGCAGGGGCCTGGAGTGCGGCTAAGATAACTGAAGAAACGCGACACGGCAGGCAGGGGAGGGGGCGGAGCGGGGGTGTGGGAGGAGTGCGGCTAAGGGAAAATACATGCAAGCAGGCGGCTGGGGGCATGTGCACGCGCTTTTAAGCTCAATGCACATGCGCATTAAGCTTGTATTTCACGGGCACTGCAAGGAATCGCCACGATTCCTTGCAACTTGGTTAAAGACTGTTTAAGCCCCAATAGTCTCGCAAGCTCGATGCGCATGCGCATCGACAGGCGAGACCTAAAAAGCGATCGCTTATGAAAAAAAAAAAAACGCCAGCGAGTGGTGCGCACGCGCCACTGCGAGCCATATGTCTTCCATTATCGGACCCGTGTCTGGGCACGATAGTTGAAGACATATGGGCGTTGGTGCGTGTAACAGACACCAATAGGCCATGGGCGGAGCAACGCGACCGCCTATGGCCTATTGTGTGTTCTGTTACAAAAAAAAACATACTCCAAGCCCAATCAGAGGAGACCATAGGAAAAACACACGCACAAGCGTGTTCAATTCCAAGGTTCATTTCTGAACCTGGACAAAAGGACTCTCACCTGCGCGAGCACTGCTGCGCAGTGCAACACAGGTCGCAAGCATTGGAAATGCAATAGGTCTCGCATTAGGAAAGTTTGAGCTATTGGTATTGTAAATGACACTTTTATTTATGTGTTGGTTTTGAAAGTAGCAAAATTAATAGCTTTGTCAGTTACAATGTCAATAGTTTTAACTTTTGCAAATGTGACACCTATAGCATTTGTAATGCAATGTGTGTTGTATTTACGTGACTTAGATGTATTGATATTACAAATAACAATGGCTTTTAATTTTGTAAATAATTAATACTTAAATAAAAGTTATTGTAATTTATAATGGCAATAGCTTAAACGTTTGTAAATAACTTTTGTGAAGATTATGTTCAGTGTATTTTATTGTGACGAAAATCCAAGAACATTGCATTGGCACCTACACACACACAGAGCCACACACATATAGATGTGGTGGTGGTGGATCTGGGGGATATGGTGGTGGTGGATGTGGTGGTGGTGGTGATGGTGGATGTGGTGGTGATGGTGGTGGATGTGGGGGTGGATGTGTTGGTGGATGTGGGGGTGGTGGAGGTGGTGGATGTGGGGGTGGTGGAGGTGGTGGATGTGGTGGTGATGTGGTGGATGTGGTGGTGGTGGATGCGGTGGTTGTGGATGTGGTGAAAGTGGTGGTGGATGTGGTGGTGGAAGTGATGGTGTTGGGTATGGTGGATGTGGTGGTGGATGCGGTGGTGGATGAGGTGGTGGATGCGGTGGTGGATGCGGTGGTGGATGCGGTGGTGGATGCGGTGGTGGATGCGGTGGTGGATGTGGTGGCGGTGGATGTGGTGGAAGTGGTGGATGCGGTGGAAGTGGTGGATGCGGTGGTGGATGTGGTGGTGGATGCGGTGGATGTAGTGGTGGTGGATGTGGTGGTGGTGGATGCGGTGGTGGTGGATGTGGTGGTGGTGGATGTGGTGGTGGTGGATGTGGTGGTGGTGGATGTGGTGGTGGTGGATGTGGCGGTGGTGGATGTGGTGGTGGTGGTGGATGTGGTGGATGTCATGGTGGATGTGGAGGTGATGGTGGATGTGGTGGTGGATGTGGTGGTGGTGGATGTGATGGTGGATGTGATGGTGGATGTGGTGGTGATGGTGGATGTGGTGGTGGATGCGGTGGTGGATGCGGTGGTGGATGTGGTGGTGGTGGTGGATGGGGTGGTGGTTGTAGTGGATGTGGTGGTAGATGTAGTGGTGGTGGGTGTGGTGGTGGTGGATGTCATGGTGGATGTGGAGGTGATGGTGGATGTGGTGGTGGTAGTGGTGGTGGAGGTGATGGTGGATGTGGTGGTGGTGGTGGATGTGATGGTGGATGTGGTGGTGATGGTGGATGTGGTGGTGGATGCGGTGGTGGTGGATGCGGTGGATGTGGTGGTGGATGCGGTGGTGGTGGTGGATGGGGTGATGGTGGTGGATGGGGTGATGGATGTAGTGGTGGTGGTGGTGGTGGATGCGGTGGTGGTGGTGGATGCGGTGGTGGTGGTGGATGTGGCGGTGGTGGATGTGATGGTGGTGGATGTGGTGGATGTGGTGGTGGATGTGGCGGTGGATGTGGAGGTGATGGTGGATGTGGAGGTGATGGTGGATGTGGTGGTGGTGGTGGTTGTGGTGGTGGATGTGGTGGTGGGTGTGGTGGATGTGGTGGTGGGTGTGGTGGATGTGGTGGTGGGTGTGGTGGTGGTGGATGCGGTGTTGGTGGTGGATGCGGTGGTGGTGGTGGATGCGGTGGTGTTGGATGTGGTGATGGTGGATGTGGTGGTGGATGTCATGGTGGATGTGGAGGTGATGGTGGATGTGGATGTGGTGGGGATGGTGGATGTGGTGGTGGATGTGGTGGTGGATGCGGTGGTGGATGCGGTGGTGGTGGATGCGGTGGTGGATGCGGTGGTGGTGGTGGATGCGGTGGTGGATGGGGTGGTGGTTGTGGTGGTGGATGTAGTGGTGGAAGTGGTGGTGGATGTGGTGGTGGATGTGGCGGTGGTGGATGTGGTGGTGGATGTGGTGGTGGATGTGGCGGTGGATGTCATGGTGGATGTGGAGGTGATGGTGGATGTGGTGGTGGATGTGGTGGTGGATGTGGTGGTGGATGTGATGGTGGATGTGGTGGTGATGGTGGATGTGGTGGTGGATGCGGTGGATGTGGTGGTGGATACTGTGGATGTGGTGGATGCGGTGGATGTGGTGGATGCGGTGGTGGATGGGGTGGTGGTTGTAGTGGATGTGGTGGTGGATGTAGTGATGGTGGGGGTGGTGGTGGTGGTGGATGTGGTGGATGCGGTGGTAGTGGATGTGGTGGTGGTGGATGTCATGGTGGATGTGGAGGTGATGGTGGATGTGGTGGATGTGATGGTGGATGTAGTGGTGGTGGGTGTGGTGGTGGATGCGGTGGTGGTGGATGCGGTGGTGGTGGATGCGGTGGATGTGGTGGTGGTGGTGATGGTGGATGTGGTGGTAGTGGTGGATGTGATGGTGGATGCGGTGGTGGTGGATGCGGTGGTGGTGGATGCGGTGGTGGTGGTGGATGCTGTGGTGGTGGATGGGATGGTGGTTGTGGTGGTGGATGTAGTGGTGGTGGGGGTGGTGGATGCGGTGGTGGTGGTGGATGCGGTGGTGGAAGTGGTGGTGGATGTGGTGGTGGATGTGGCGGTGGTGGATGTGATGGTGGTGGAGGTGATGGTGGATGTGGCGGTGGTGGTGGATGTGGTGGTGGATGGGGTGGTGGATGGGGTGGTGGATGGGGTGGATGTAGTGGTGGTGGGTGTGGTGGTGGATGCGGTGGTGTTGGATGTGGTGGTGGTGGATGTGGAGGTGATGGTGGATGTAGTGGTGGATGCGGTGGTGGTGGATGCGGTGGATGTGGTGATGGTGGATGCGGTGGTGGTGGTGGATGCGGTGGTGGTGGTGGATGGGGTGGTGGTTGTGGTGGATGTGGTGGTGGATGTAGTGGTGGTGGATGCGGTGGTGGTGGAAGTGGTGGTGGATGTGGTGGTGGTGGATGCGGTGGTGGTGGATGCGGTGGTGGTGGATGCGGTGGAAGTGGTGGTGGATGTGGTGGTGGTGGATGTGGCGGTGGTGGATGTGGTGGTGGATGTGGCGGTGGATGTCATGGTGGATGTGGAGGTGAGGGTGGATGTGGTGGTGGATGTGATGGTGGATGTGATGGTGGATGTGATGGTGGATGTGGTGGATGGGGTGGTGGATGCGGTGGATGTGGTGGTGGATGCGGTGGATGCGGTGGTGGTTGTAGTGGATGCGGTGGTGGTTGTAGTGGATGTGGTGGTGGATGTAGAGGTGGTGGGTGTGGTGGTGGTGGTGGATGCGGTGGTGGTGGATGCGGTGGATGTCATGTTTTTGTAGGTTCACAGCCAATTGATTAATATATCTACTCGGCAATAACTTCTTTAAATGGGTCTGGCACTCTTTACTCATTAAAGAGACAAATGATTCTTCCCATCACACCGCATTAAATAAAAATTACCAACTGGAAAAATGTGGTATTCTTCAGGATATGAGACACGACCAGAAAGCTTAAAAAAATACTGGACTCAGGTAAAAAAAAAAAAAAAAAAACTTCAAAGCAGCAGATGTACTTTATCGAAAGTTAATACTAAAAGTTAGTATCTGCTCGGTTCCTGGAACTTATACCCAACTACGGCCTGGAAACGTAAATATAAATAAATATTTCCTAACGGCATAAAAAAAACACTTGCAGAAATAATGCAAATTCATTTTCAGTGGCTGTGCATACAGTAAAACACTGAATTTAAAAGACCGACAATGAAACGTGTATGCCTAATTTAATGCAAATAGCCAACCGCTACCACACTAACAATTATTACTAACTTGTAGCTGCGATAATGGTTAGACTTTGATAAAGATGCTGGGACTAAGTGCACGAATGTTTGTAAAATAGTACACTTCATCTAGAGCTGCCAACAGCCCACACTGGCACAACTTTGGAAATGCAATAGGTCTCGCATTTGTTGGAGTTGGAGCTATTTACATTGTAAAGGTCAATGTGTTTTACTTATGTCGTAGGTCTGTATTTGTTGGCGCTATTGGCGTTATAAATGGCAATTATTTTTACGTATGTGTTAAGGAGTTAAATGACTGGGACATTGAGAGTAACTGAAAGGCACCGAGGGCAAGAGAGGGCAGATTGTGTGAGGGTGAAACAGGTCCACATCATGACGGAATTGAGGGTTGAATGAAGAAAGAGGTGGCTAATTTAGCAATAAGCCGATAGCCAGCAAGAGCCGATGCAAGAGTTAGCTATGACTGCAGCACCAGGGCAACGGAAGGTTGATGGACAGGTGGGAGGGGCCAGAGCAAATAGCAGGGGGAGATACAACTCACCTGAAAGTTTTGCAGGAGGAGAGGAAGAGATGAACTGAGGGCCTCAAGTAGGGAGGGCAGTGGGAAAGACTCATGGGGAGAGGAGCCTGTTCGCGAGTTCTGGGATAGCAGAAGAGACAGGCTCAGAGAGAGAGGAAGTGTGGCAGACTGAGGTTAAAATGTTTTGGGGGTAGTTGGGGACCGTGTGGGATGGTGTGCAGGGGAGGGAGGGGTGCAAAGACATAGGGTATAGACGCTGATAGACACTTAGGAGCAGCAAAGAAGAGATGTATGTTTAGGAGCACACTGTGTGCTGGGAGCAAGACATGACTAGCCTGCATTGAAATACCTGTATTTTCGGGCATTCTCTTGGTCAGGAAGTAAAGGGCTTTGTTAAACGAGGCGCTTTTACTTACTTTCGCTTTTAGTGCAACGAGGGTGGAAAGTGACGGGCAGGAGAGAGGCTGGGGAGCGGAACTATTGGGGCGAGAAGTTGAAAAATGTGATTCACTTTGTGACAGCAGGGGCACCCCTCTCCACTGCCACGGCATTAATCAAGGCACTTTGGTGACACCCCGGGTGGCTAATAAGGCAACTGGGAAAGTGCTGCGAAATCCAAAAGCAAGCGCACAGAGTGGTCCTGACTGTACCCGTGCTGAGGGAGGGAGGCGAGGGAGGGAGGAGAAATACGAGACGGCCTGCCGGCCGTGAGACGTGTGAAGCAGGGGGCGGGGGGAGCGGATACCTTTGAAGTGAAGCTAAGCTTCACTTCAAAGGTGTGGGGGGAGTGCGGCTGAGGGAACAGACGGCGATTTGGTGATGTGCACGCGCATTTTAGGTCAATGCGCAAGCGCATTGACCTAAAAGCCACGGGCACAGCACCAAATCGCCAAGTTCGGTAAAGTCTGTTTAAGCCCCAATAGAGCTTCGCCAGCTAGGCGCATGCGCCCAGCAGGCGAGCCCTAAAAATGATAGGTGCCAAAGCCAGAGTGAGTAAAACAGACTGGCTTTGTTCAATACAGAGGTGGGCACTGCTACACACTGTAATGTAAGGGAGACTGTCAACTACTAAGTTGATTATGGCACCAAACAGGCAAACATTGGAAAGATGATCTGAATATTTTGTTTAGATGCATTTTGGAATTTCAGGGTCAAGGAGAAACATTTTTTCAAGATGTTAATTTACTGTGAAGTACATTAGTTGAAGTTGTCCAATTCCTGAAGCCAAAGAGATTAACTTGGGACAAAAAGGAAAAATATATTTTTCCCAAGTTTATCCACAATATTTTGATCAATCTCAGTCAATTTGTATTGTGCGTTTGTCAGAAACTAGAGTGTTGGAACATGCACAGAAGATGTGATGGATAATGAAAGGCCATGATTAGTGATGTAGACTGTCCTAGATCAATTTAAGTAGGAATTTAACAAATGTCATACTGTGAATGGTTGCATAGATTTAAATGTGTAGAAATCAAAACACTATAAATTACACAATTCTAGGTTTAACTATTAGTATTGTCGATCCTAAACAAAAGCGTATGTGAAGTAACGTTCCAGGAGCACCTGGCGCAGCAGAACATAAGCCTTTTTGCAATAGTCCAAATAAACAGAAAGTGATGGATTTCATTTGATAAATGAAACTAACTTACCTCTATGTTCTTCAAAAGAAATAAAAACTCTAACTTGGAAAAAGTGGCTATATAATGGTGCCAAAGGTCAAGAATTGGTAATCCATTTTTGGAGCGCAGCCACAGTGAACTGTAGTCACAGCTCTTTAATTAGGAAACAAGCTCCAGAATGCTGACTGTATCACCATGATCAGGGAAGGCAGCTCGTGGCCACTGAAAAATACTGGATAGGTGGGTGTCACCTTGAGCTCCTACTCCCCAGATCTTAAATTAGAGGCATGACTGTATATTGTTTCTGTAGTTAATTAAACTGTAGGATAGGTGAAAACGTGTTATGCTGTGAGTATTTTGTGTGTACCCTTTTTCAAGCCCAAACAATCTATTTTTCAAATTTCAGGAAGGGTGTGATAGGTTTGGGACCAGTTTACAGTTCTGCGTGGCTTAATAGTTAAGGTTTTTATACTTGTCTATATTAAAAGGATCCCCATTGGAACCAGATTTGTGATAAGCAAAACAATTTTCTTTGAGTCCCATGAGGAAAAAAAGGCTCAAACTGTTGTAATCTAATTTTGTTCTCAAGAAGTTCCAATCTTGCACATTAGTGCTTACTCTTTATGAACTTCCTCGTCAATCTTCCTCTCTATTTACTATATATGTCAAAAGCAGCAAGGCAGGGAGTCTCTTGTTTCATTCCCATGGCTTATGGAAGACCAACGTCCTTGTGACGAAAGAAGATTCCAAAAGGTAATCACTTACTGGTGACTCCTTCGACATAAGTTCAGCCTCTGCTCTTTCATGTTCTTCTGGTCTGTTCTTCATTGCCTTCCTTCTAACAATAATATAATCAGTGACTGCACTTAAAAGTAGATTGTTCTGTATCAACTTCAGATTGGTGCAACCTTCTAATAAATAAGCTTTAACGAGGTACCCACAAGAGAGGGCTCTATCAGCTTTAGTGGAAGCTGCATTAGGGTTTCTGTTGGTGAACAGCAGCTGGTGAAACTGTGGTCTTCATTACGGAACTGGAGGGAGCAGAAAAAAACAAATTTGATGCTGTATGTACTAACAGACAACTCGTAGTTTGTGTGTGTATGTGTGAGGGTGGGGACTTGCCACCGAAGAACACAGGGGGCAAAGGAGGTGGTGCTCGAATGGGCTATGTACCCACAATCAGCATTAGTCTGCGTCTAGCATCAGGGTACAGCATAATGGTGACCATTCTTGGCATATTGTGGAGATCTCTGACAAGGTTGTGCTCCTCCCAGACCTAACATCCTTAAATAATGTGGGTGTAGGAAGTTGGCTCTTTATATGATATATCCAAAAGGAGGTATATTGTGCAAAAAGCCTAGGTATTCCCTTATGAGTAGACAGGGGCAAGCTCTAGCAATCCCAATGTGCTCTTCTAGGGGGCTAGTGTAGTCAAGCAGTCTTATGCTTATCAGCGATTAGTTTTAAATAAATACAAATACACACAATAGTCAATATATGATGCACACGACTAAAAAAAGGAGAGCCATACCAATTTATAACAAGCATTGGCATAGCCAATAGGTCTCGCTTTTGGGACCTTATAAGTATTTAGTTATGGAGTACAATATCCTTGGTACAACATCAACTGTTGCATGGCGAAACACTTACAAGGTCCCAAAGGCGAGACCTATTGGCTATGCCAATGCTTGTTTATTTTTACAAATTAAGCATTGCTTCAAGTACACATCTACTAACAACAAGCAAGGCTGAGTCCTAGAGAGGAAACAAAGAACCAATCCGTGATTACAGCCTGAATGGCAGCCAACACACCCGGCGTCAGCGCTCTGCCTACAGAGTTAAAATACTGTGTCTAGTACAACAGACGCTGGGGTTGGAGGCCTTTGAGGTGAAGGACGGCCTTGGTGTGAACAAAACAAAACTGTGAAACCGGAAGGCAGGACAAAATCTCACAAGTGTAAGGAAAGGCGCACGAAAAAAGATGGGACGGAAGAAAGAACGGGTGACAGGAGGAAAAGAAGAAGGAATAAGGGAAGGATTGCAGGTGAGGGAAGAAGGAAGGCAGGTGAGGGAAGAAGGAAGGCAGGTGAGGGAAGAAGGAAGGCAGGTGAGGGAAGAAGGAAGGCAGGTGAGTGAAGAAGGAAGGGGGAATATAGAAAAGACAGACGGAAGAAAGGACAGACAGAAGGAAGGAAAGGGTGAAGAATGGAATAATGGAAGAGAGACAGTAAAGAAAGGTGGGAAGCAAGGGAGCAGGGAAAGGAGAAAGAATGGAAAGTCTGAGATCCTAGGGCAAAGGATGGAGCAGACGGGGGATACTATGGAGGGACAAATAGAATGAGGGAAGGAATGACAGGGAACGAGAGAAGGAAGGGGAGGGATGTAAAAAAGGTAGGGCAGAAGGAAACATGGAAGGTAGGAAGGATGGACGGAAGAGGGAAGGTAGGGCGGAGCAGACCAAGTGAGGGGGAAAGAAGGAAGGTGGGCGGACAGGGAAAGAACCTAAGGAGGGACAGAGAAAGGGGGCAAAGAGGGAAAGAATAAAATGTGGGGGGCTGTATTGGTGCCCTGAAGGGAAGCATGGCATTCTGGTCCATACTCCCTCTCTCGATTGTGGGGCGAGTAGCCCTCCTTAAAATGTTGGCTTTACCTAGGCTGCTTTATTATTTCCGGACTCTGCCAGTCTGGGTCCCCCCGCGCATGTTTAAGGAATTGCGTTCTCTGATCATTGGCTCTTTGTGGGGAAATGGACGGCGGAGGGTAGCATTGACTACACTGATGCGGCCCAAGGCTGAAAGCGGGATGGCGGCTCCTGACTTTGAGCTTTACTATTTGGCTGCCCAGCTGCAGGTACTTACGCAAAGTGTTGCAGTGGAATTCCGGGGTCCTGAAGATTTACGAGGCGCAGGGATACAGAGGCATATCCTCTCGTACATAGTCTTACAACAAACGCTTAATTTAAGAGACTTGACGACGGAGGAGAAAACCCTGAGGCTCTGCTGGAACAGGAGTCAACGTAGAGCCGGGGTGGCACACCCATATGCACCGGAAATTCCGTTGGGGATGCTAACAGCACTGCCACACGGTGGGGACTGGTCCCCCCTCATGGAGTGGGAGCAACTAGGACTCCAGATGGTGGGAGACTTATATGAGAATGAGGGGCTGCTCCCATTCCAGGCCCTACGGGAGAGATTTGGTCTCCCGGATGGCAGCTTCCTGATACATGCGGCAGTAACAGCGGCACTTCGGAAACGTTGGAAGGGGGGGCAGGCGGAACCGGTAAGTACCACGGCTTGCCAATATGTCGTGAGGGGCGCGGGAACCTTTAGAGCGATAACATGCCTTCAGTCTCGGATGCTGCACGAGGGACTCCGTCCACTAGCTGACCTAAAACTAAAATGGGAGGCGAGCATAGGCAGGCTGATACCGGACACGGCATGGGGCCACAATCTGCGGAGGACGTGGAAGGGGAGCAGAAATGCGCGCTTTCAACAGGTGCAATTTGACTCCTGGGAAGGTTAAGAAATATTTTCGGGTCCATGACGCAGCGTGTCCTAGGTGCCTCGAACAAGGCGTAGAGTTAGAACATATGCTCTGGAACTGTCCGGCTTTGGGAAGCTATTGGGTGGAGATAGGGGAACTCCTTAAATGTAAATGTAAAAGTAAATGTACATGTATTTATACAGCGCAAATCACCGACCCGGTATCTAAGCGCTTGCTTAGGGAACCCGTCCTGGTATTCCCCTGTGAGATACCCCGGCAGGGTATCCACAAGGTGAAAGCCAGGCATCCCGCCGCGAGGGGCCGTAGTGGAGATTAAGCAAGCTATTGCCCAGTGTCGCAGAGTGTGACCCCGTGAGTCGAGTAGGCACCGGAGCGAGAATTGTCGAGACCGTGGATGTTTTGAGCCCGAGACCCGTCGAGGCGGGGAATCGAACCCTGGTCCACGGCCGAGCTCAGCTTCCAGGTCTGCCGCCTCTAACCACTGAGCCACACTTCTCCACTTAATGAGGTCACAGATAGACATCTGAACTTTGACATAGCACTGTGCCTGCTACATTGGTTCCCACACACGACTAAAACCAAAGTAACCAGCAAATTCATTGACTTAGGCTTATTCCTCGCAAAGAGGGAAATTGCCTGGCATTGGAAATCGAGAGAAGGGCCGTCGAGCAAGAGATGGCGAACGGAGTTGTATAAATGGGCTAGTAGTGAGAGCTCCATTAGGTTCCGACAGGCCAAGAGAACGGTTAATGAAAAAGCTCTGGAAATGGCCAAGGCATGGGACATGTTGGTGCAGGTTCTACAGGAACTGCAGAGGGAGGAGGAGGTTTGAAAAGTACAGTATATACATGTGATATTTAAAAACAGCGCAATGTGTTACGGACATTGTCCCTATTGCCAGCACTATGCTGTGATATGCCTATTTGGAATACACCCACACCAATTGCCAATGCAATTTGAAGATATGTTTGATGATTCCAAGGGAAGTGGATGCCATTTTGTTTTGTATGATGATTAAAATCAATAAAATATGTTTAAAAAAAAAAAAAAGGAAGGAATAAAAGGAATGAGAAAATAATGGTGCAAGAGAAAGAAGAACAAGCATTTGCAATGCAATAGGTCTCGCAGCATTTAAGTTTGAGTTACTGGCATTGTAAATGACAATGCTTTGCATTCATTTTTTTCTTTAATTTGCAATTGGTATATAAACATTGTTTGTGAATGGTTAGCTGTTGCTTCTGCTAAGCAAAGCTGGCAGTAATATAGAGTGCTAGTCTTGCTTGTAATAAGCATGCTGATTTAAAGCACTCTGATACCTGCGGGTAAAGTTTGCGCCCTATAAAAGTGAAAACTAATAAATAAATTTAAAAAAAGCCTACCTGTACCACGTCCACCAGACCATAAATAACGTGCAAAAAGAAAAGACCATTCACCATCTCCTTCTAGGAATGGGGCTGCCAGGCCATATACAATAAAATCCATTAACACCCAGGCACAAACGCAATTAACTGTAATTGTTTTATTCGTGGTGTCCCCGAGTGATGTGGAGGTGTCCCCGAGTGATGCGGTGGTGTCCCCGAGTGATGCGGTGGTGTCCCCGAGTGATGCGGTGGTGCCCCCGAGTGATGCGGTGGTGCCCCCGAGTGATGCGGTGGTGCCCCCGAGTGATGCGGTGGTGCCCCCGAGTGATGCGGTGGTGCCCCCGAGTGATGCGGTGGTGTCCCCGAGTGATGCGGTGGTGTCCCCGAGTGATGCGGTGGTGCCCCCGAGTGATGAGTGGTGGTGTCCCCGAGTGATGCGGTGGTGCCCCCGAGTGATGCGGTGGTGCCCCCGAGTGATGCCCCTGAGTGATGTGGTGGTGGCCCCGAGTGATGTGGTGGTGGCCCCGAGTGATGTGGTGGTGTCCCCGAGTGATGTGGTGGTGTCCCCGAGTGATGTGGTGGTGCCCCCGAGTGATGTGGTGGTGCCCCCGAGTGATGTGGTGGTGCCCCCGAGTGATGTGGTGGTGCCCCCGAGTGATGTGGTGGTGTCCCCGAGTGGTGGTGTCCCCGAGTGATGAGTGGTGGTGTCCCCGAGTGATGAGTGGTGGTGTCCCCGAGTGATGAGTGGGGGTGTCCCTGAGTGATGAGTGGGGGTGTCCCCGAGTGATGAGTGGTGGTGTCCCCGAGTGATGAGTGGTGGTGTCCCCGAGTGATGAGTGGTGGTGTCCCCGAGTGATGAATGGTGGTGTCCCCGAGTGATGAATGGTGGTGTCCCCGAGTGATAAATGGTGGTGTCCCCGAGTGATAAATGGTGGTGTCCCCGAGTGATGAGTGGTGGTGTCCCCAAGCCAATAGGTTTCGCCTTTGAGACTATAAGCTCTGCCAGCGACTTTTTGCTCATGCTGTACACTACAGTATGGGCATTGCCGAGTTTGGAAATTATTTGTAGCCATGCTGTAAAGATGTTGCTGCGGTGCAGCATGTCCAATATTAAAAATAAAAAGGGACTAACATGGATCACGCTCTAATGCATGTTTTTTTTTTTTTAAGTGCATTAGCCCTGGCTGCTTTATAGTGCTTCCTATAATCCAGAATTCGTTTTAGCACACTGCAAAGCATTGCCAATAGCTCTTGCGGGCATGATTTATTGGCTTTGCCACTGCTTTTAGCACATCTGCTCGCCAAATTCAAAGGCTTTGCTAAGCAGTCCTTACTCAACAAATGTTTAACAAATGAGAGAACTGTCCTACTGGCACTCGTGCAGCTTATTTACAAAAGTGGCTTCATTTTTATCTGCTAAAATATCAGCAATGGGCTGGGTAGTCATGTTGAGGAAACAATGCATGCGATTTATATCTCTTGGGCCAGAACACCGGTAAAGGATGAGCCTCTCAGCTTCTGTGCATTTATACTTTTTTGCCGTTTTATACAGCACTATCCTTTTTCATATTTCCCGATACTAATTCTTCACTAATCCTTTTTGGCTTCGGATGTAGCGTATGGCTCGCTGAAAAGCACTTTGACGCCTCATCACTGGTAGTAAGCGCTATATAAATTAAATTACAATAGCACAAACTCGACCTGAAGGTGCTTCCCCCTCCGCGCGCACTGGACAATGAGCAAAACTGAAACCGGTCGTGGGGCGGGACTTCCGTCTTGTGAAGCCCGCGCCCACGGAGTGCCTGGCCAGGAGAGGAGCAGTGGAGACGCGGGGCTCCCATGCCAGAGGGAGAGCCCCGCGGTGGCGGCTGAAGTCCGGAGTGGCGGTAAGTGGGCCTTAGTTGTAGGAGGGGGTCTTGGTGCACTTGTGTGTGTGCGCGCGTGTGTGTGTGTGTGTGTGTGTGTATGTATGCGATGGCGGAGGGGGGGGCTCGGTGTACTCGTGTGTGTGTGTGTGTGTGTGTGTGTGTGTGTGTGCGCGCGTGTGTGTGTATGTGTGTGTGTGTATGTGTGCGACGGGGGGTGTGTGTGTCTCTGTATGCATGTGTGCGTGCGTGCATGGGCGCTCGTGTGTGTGTCTCTGTGTGTGCGCATGCGTGTGTGTTGGAGCTTCCCAGGAGACAGGAGACGGCCACAGCGTGCACGTTCGCGCGTGGCCCGCTCCGATCGCCATGCGCCTGGCCAGGTCCTGTCTCCTGGAAAGCTGCGTCGGTAACAATAGGTCTCTGGCGATAACGCGCTTTCGCGCGGTTAACGCCACGAGACCTAAAAAAGAAAAGGACGAGGGAATTAGGAAGGTGAAAGAACAAAGAAACAAAGCACAATGGTGAAGATGCAGTTAGGTACGGGGAGAGAAGGATGAAAGATAGGAAGAACTAGGGGCATATTCACGAAGAGCTGTCCAGACAACAACAAAAAAAATCACAAATAATGTCGGGGCTGGAGGCGGAAACTGGCAAAGCAGAGGAACACATGCTGATTTCATGAATCTAGCACAGGAGGACTGAATGCGCCCCCTTCCACGAGTCTTACCAGGTCCATTAACTCTCAGCATAACTCCCAGAGACAGGCTCTGAGAGCAGGGAATGAGTGCAGGTGCCAGGGCTGGGCTTTGAATCAAGGCGTGAGTGCTGCTTTCACAGCCTGGCTCCAGTGAGGGGGCAGGGCGGATCCGGTTGCTCAGAGAGAGGCAGACACTGACTGCGCTGCTGCAATCAGGGAGTGAGGAGTGAGAGCAGCACCCGCAAAAAGGGAGATAGTGAGGGAAGCTCCCTCAAAAGAGCAGAGAGTGAATGCAGGTCCCACGGCCAGGCTTGAGTGAGGGTCCCAGAAAGCGCTCAGTCACTGCAGCTCGTGCAGCTGGTATCAGAGACTGAAGAATTAGAGCAGCTCCCTCAAAGGGCGGAGAGAGTGAAGGGTGTGTCGAGCTCTGGCAAAAAGGCATAGAGAGCGAGCAGTCACTGCACGTCGAGCACCTGTTATCAGAAAGTGAGGAAAGAGTTCAGCTCACATAAAAGGGCAGAGTTTGAAGAGTCGGTGCAGCTCCTGCCAAAGGACAAAGAGGGTGAAAAGTGAGTGCAGCTCTTGAAAAAGGTAAAGAAGTGTGTGGAGTGAGTGCACCTTTCTGCAAAGAGGCATATAGTGAGTGGTGCAGCTTCCGCAGCCGGAATCAGAATCAGTGAGTGCAGTTCCCACAAGAAGGAACAGAGGGAGTGCAGCTCACAGCAGCCAGACTCGGAGAGTGAAAAAGTGAGTGCAGCTGGATGGTATTTACCAATCCAAAGCTGTAATACTGTGCCTGGAGTGGTAAAAGGCTTTGGCCATTTTACAGCTCTGCAAGGATAGCACTGTGCTAATCCTATGCTTAAAAGCGTTGCTGTAGGAATGGTTAAAGACTTTGTCCATTTCTATCTCGGCGTGGATGGCACTGTGCTAATCCTACGCTTAAAGACTTTGATAGAAAAGCAGAAATTTGAGGTGAGCAAATTTAGAGTGTCGCTGGTGTTGAGAGTGCTCTATACTGGAGCTGCTTTCCACCTAAACTTGAGAACTGCCCAGAGTTCTCTGCTTCTTTTCTTTTGTATAATTTATGCGTCACTCTATGCCTGAAAGGTAATTGTTTTGACTTATACTGGGTGCTCGCTAGCGTCTGGACAAAGATATACCTCTCGGAAGAGCTCTAATGAGAGCGAAACACGTACCAGGGGTTGCTTTTATTCATTTCAGGTTGGCTTGGATGGCATTTACCAATCCAAAGCTGTAATACTGTGCCTGGAGTGGTAAAAGGCGTAGGGCATGTTACAGCACGGCAAGGATAGCACTGTGCTACCTTACCTGACCTGGTCAGAGCCGGTCGCTCCACCCGCCGCGTGGCCCACCCTCAGTGTGCCCGGTCTCCGTTGCTGCCGCTGCTGCCCGTTAGTATCTGCCTCACTGTTGCCCCTGATCTCGCCGTACCTGTATTTCTATTAGTTTGCCAGTAACTGTATTGTATCGTGCCTGCTCTTGTATTCTCTCGCCCTCTGTCTCGCCTCACTGTTGTGCCTGTATCTGTATTAGTTTGCCAGTAACTGTTTTGTGCCAGTATTTGTCCTCTCTCGTCCTCCGTTGTGTCCCTGATTGCGTTTGTGTGACCCCATCGCCGTTTCCTCTCCCGCTGCACTTCCCCGCTCCAAGCCGCTGCTCCCCCGCGGCCCCACCCCCGTCCCCTCCAGCATCACAGCACCGCTCCCCTCCCCACTCGCCACCCCGCTCCCGCCTCCCAGCTGCTCCTCCCTCGCTCCGCCCCCCACCCCACTCTCCATTTATGGAAAAGTCCGCGCGTGCGTGCAGCGGGTGCGCCAATGGTGCGCCGAAACCGCGCCAATGGCAAGCCCGTCTGCGCCCGTCCGCGCCTGGACCGCGCCCAGCGCCAGAACTCCTGGCCCCCGCAGATGCCAGCCCACCCGCCGAACCTACGACGCAGCCACCCTCAACGCACTCAACACCGGCCGGACCCCACGCTGCCACCGAGCCACCCCAGGACGTACCCACGGACCCTTCACCTGCCAATCCTGCAAGTTCTCCTGCATCCGGACCTGCACTGCATCCGCCAAGCCGAGCACCAGCAGCAACCACCTGAAGTGCATCCTGCTCAACACCCGCTCCGTCCACAGACACGCCGTCGACTCCACATCCCCAGACGTCGCCTTCCTCACGGAAACCTGGATGAACGCCTCCTCAGCGCCAGACATCGCCATCGCCATCCCGGACGGATACAAGATCACCCGGAGGGACCGCGTCAACCAGACAGGAGGAGGCATCGCCATCGTCCACAAGAACACCATTCGTATCACGACCAGCTCCGAAGACACCTTCGCCGCCGCTGAACACCTGCACTTCCAGATACACACCGACCCCAAGACCACCCTCAGAGGCACCCTTATCTACAGACCCCCGGGACCACGCACACTATTCAGCGAAGACATCGCCGACTTCATCAGCCCGCACGCCCTCCCCTCCACTGACTACATCCTCCTAGGGGACCTCAACTTCCACCTGGAGAACAACAACGACCGCAACACCACCACCTTGCTGGACAACCTCGCCAACCTCGGACTCAAGCAACTGGTGACCACCCCCACCCACTACGCCGGCCAAACGCTTGACCCCGTCTTCTCCTCCAGCAAGGACATCTCCTTCAGCCACGCCACCGGACTCCACTGGACAGACCACAGCTGCGTCCACTTCAGCTTCAGAAGGACCACGCTGCACCACCACCCGCAACAGGTCCCCCGCAGAAGCTGGAACAAGATCACAGCCGACCAGCTCGCCACATCCCTGAGCCAGAACCCTCCCGCCAGCTCAGCGAACCCCAACCAAGCCGCCAACAACCTCACAAGGTGGATCAGCAACTGCGCAGACGACCTCACTCCACTGAAGACCCCCCCGCCAGACCCGGCAACAAGAAAGCATCCTGGTTCACCGACGAACTCAAGAGCTCTAAGAAGAACTGCCGAGCCCTCGAGAAAGCCTGGCGCAGAGACCCGACACCAGACAACATGTCCACTCTCAAGCTCGCCACCCGAAAACACCACCAGCTGATCCACACCACCAAGAAAGCCGCATTCAAGGAGCGACTAGACAACAAGGCCCACAACAGCAAGGAACTCTTCAACATCGTCAAGGAGCTCTCGAACCCTAGCGCCGGAAAAAACGACATCACCCCATCGCAAGACCTCTGCAACTCGCTCGCCTCGTTCTTCCACAGCAAGATCGCAGATATACACAACAGTTTCAGCACACAGCCGACGCACCCTACGACCACACCAACGCCCCCCACCACCACCCTCCGCGCCTGGACCCCGATCAACACCGAAGACACCATCCGCACAATGAACTCCATCCACGCCGGATCACCAACCGACCCCTGCCCTCACAACGTCTTCAACAAGGCCGACTCCATCATCGTACCCCATCTCCGGGACATCATCAACACCTCCTTCGACACCGCCACCTTCCCAGAGAGCTGGAAGCACGCCGAACTCAGTGCCCTACTGAAGAAACCATCAGCGGACCCCACCGACCTCAAAAACTACCGCCCCATCTCGCTCCTTCCTTTTCCTGCCAAAGTCATCGAGAAGACCGTCAACAGACAGCTGGCCGCCTTCCTCGAGACGAATGGATCCCTCGACCACTCGCAGTCGGTTTCAGAGCCAACCACAGCACCGAGACCGCCCTCATCGCAGCCACAGACGACATCCGAGCCCTGCTTGACAACGGGGAAACAGCGGCACTCATCCTCCTGGACCTCTCCGCGGCGTTCGACACGGTCTGCCACCGCACCCTAGTGCAGCGCCTCAGCAACATCGGAATTCAGGAGAAGGCACTGGAGGGGATCATCTCCTGGAATCTCTACCACACGGCCTGCGCAAAAGCACGAGCTGCATTCGTCTCAAAAACTATCATGGAAGCCACTAATATGCCAAAAACCCTATTCAATAAAGTCAAAGAATTGGCTGGCGCTCATACTATAGCCGCAGCACCCCCACTAACCACGCAACAGTGCCAGGCATTAGCATGTTTTTTCACGGAAAAAATTGAAAAAATCATCCTAGACATTAATGCGAACGATAAAGAACCTCCCCCTCCCCCTGACTCAGAATTAACTCCCTCCTGTGCCAATGTACTGGAATCCTGGCCTGCCTTCACAGTAGACAAACTGAAAGTGATTCTTAAAACCATAAAATCCGGCTCCCCCAGGGACCCTATTCCAATTAAAATCATCAAGCAACTGGACGATAGCTCCCTGGAGATTATCGCTAATCTGCTCAATTCCTCTCTTAACCTTGCCACTGTCCCAGCCATATGGAAACATGCCATGGTTACGCCCCTCCTGAAAAAACCTACAGCAAACCCGGAAATCCTTGCCAACTACAGACCTATATCCCTACTCCCTGCTTTTTCCAAATGTCTGGAGAGGCACGTGCACTCAGTGCTATCCAATTTTGCAGAAGAAAATTCATTGCTGCACCCCTCACAGTCGGGTTTCAGGGCTGGTTTCTCTACAGAAACCGCCCTGCTTGGAGTCACTGAGCACATTCGTAAGCTCCTTGACCAAGGTCAGACGGTCGCGCTTGTGCTATTAGATCTAAGCGCGGCCTTCGACACCATCTCCCACGAAACTCTCATCAAAGAACTGCACATAAATGGTGTACGCGGAAAGGCACTTGAATGGATCCAGTCCTTCCTGGCGGAACGAACCTTTCAAATGACTTCCTCACGAGCTTCTTCGGATACCCTGCCGGCACCCCACGGAGTGCCGCAGGGATCTATTTTAAGTCCTTTATTCTTCAATTTATATCTTAGACCCCTGGCCGACCTGGTGGAACAATCTGGTCTCATCCTTATGACCTACGCCGACGATTCCCAAATCATTTTTTTCCCTGTCCGAATCCTGTCCAAATTCCCCTTCTCTACTTAAAGTAGGACTCCAAAACATACTAAACTGGATGACGAGAAATCAATTAAAACTCAATAGTGACAAGACAGAGATCCTGGTCCTGGGAAAACATCGAGACTTGTGGAATCCCTTACACTGGCCTGATCAGATGGGCGCTCTTCCTACCCCGGTGACACATGTTCGGAATCTGGGCTTTATTCTGGACAATTCCTTGTCCATGAATCAACAGGCCAATAAAGTTACGGGTCTATGCCTCACCATAATCAAATGGTTGAGGAAAATCCTATGGATGCTGCCTCTTTCCACACAAAAGACCGTAGTCAATGCCCTTATAACATCGCGGATTGACTACGGCAATATTCTGTATCTGGGAGCTAATAAATCAGTAGTCGGACGACTACAATTGGTCCAGAACGCAGCAGTACGTCTACTGTGTAAAATTCCTAAAAACTCCGGAGTCTCGAGTCACCGCCGGGAACTCCACTGGCTCAGAGTCGAAAACAGAATCCGCTTCAAAGCCCTGAACTATATGTTCAGAATTAAAGCGGGCACGGCTCCTAAATACCTCCTAGCTCTAGCCCACCCCTACACCCCCAAACGCAACCTGCGGTCACAATCGGCGGCCAATTTCTGTGTGCCGAGATTCAAATTGGCAAGATTAGGTGGCAGATCTTTCGCCCATCTGGGACCATCCCTTTGGAACACACTTCCTCCATTCATCCGAAAGGAAGAAAATTATACCAGGTTCAGAAGGCATGTTAAGACCTGGCTATTTGAACAATAATCTCAATAGCCAGTTCCCTTCTTCTGTCCTCAAACTAGCTGAGTCTAGGCGCCGGGAAACCCTTCTTGGGTAGCTGTTGCGCCCTACAAATTGAAAAAATAAATAAAATAAATAAAAAATCTCCTTCCTCGCCGGAAGAACCCAGAGAGTCCGCCTCCCCCCATTCAGATCAGAGGCCACCGAAGTCATCTGCGGCGTACCACAAGGATCATCGCTCAGCCCCACGCTGTTCAACATCTACATGAGCCCCCTCGCGGCCATCGCACGCCAACACAACCTCAACATCATCTCCTACGCCGACGACACCCAGCTGATCCTCTCACTCACCAACGACCCAGCAACCGCCAGAACCAACCTACACGAAGAGATGAAAGACGTAGCCGAGTGGATGATGAACAGCCGCCTGAAACTGAACTCAGATAAGACGGAAGTCCTCATCACCCTCCGCCTCGGATGACTCCTGGTGGCCCCCTGCCCCGGGCAGCGCACCCAAACCAACGGACCACGCACGCAACCTGGGCTTCATCCTGGACTCCTCCCTCTCGATGACCAGACAAGTCAACGCCGTCTCCTCGTCTGGCTTCAACATCCTACGCATGCTACGGAAGATCTTCCGGTGGATCCCCCCCGAAACCAGGAAGACGGTCACCCAGGCGCTTGTCACCAGCCGACTGGACTACGGGAACTCCCTCTACGCCGGAACCACAGCCAAACTTCAGAAAAGACTCCAGCGCATTCAGAACGCCTCAGCACGACTCATCCTGGACATCCCCCGACACAGCCACATCTCCGGACACCTGAGAGACCTGCACTGGCTCCCCGTCAGCAAGAGAATCACGTTCCGACTTCTCACCCACGCACACAAATGTCTACACAACCAAGGCCCTAGATACCTCAACGACCGCCTGACCTTCTACACTCCAACCCGCCAGCTACGATCAACCAGCCACGCCCTCGCCGACATTCCCCGCATCCGAAGAGCCAAAACGGGAGGAAGATCCTTCTCCTACCTGGCGGCCAAGACGTGTAACTCCCTCCCCATCCACCTCCGCCTGACCCAAGACCAACTCTCCTTCAGGAAGCAACTCAAGACCTGGCTGTTCGAGCAGTAGCGCCCCCCCCCCCCCCCCCAAGCGCCTTGAGACCCTCCGGGTGAGTAGCGCGCTATACAAATGCCTTGATTGATTGATTGATTGCTAATCCTATGCTTAAAAACTTTGCTGTAGGAATGGTTAAAAACTTTGTCCATTTCTATCTCGCGTGGATGGCACTGTGCTAATCTTGCGCTTAAAAACTTTGATAGAAAAGAAGACATTTGAAGTGAGCAAATTTAGAGTGTTGCTGGTGTTGAGAGTGCTCCATATTGGAGCTGCTTTCCACCTAAACTTGAGAACTACCCAGAGTTCTCTGCTTCTTGTTTTGCATAATTTATGCGTCACTCTATGCCTGAAAGGGAATTGTTTTGACTTATACTGGGTGCTCCCTTGTGTCTGGACAAAGCTATACCTCTCTGAAGAGCTCTAATGAGGGCGAAACACGTGTCAGGGATTGCTTTTATTCATTTCAGGTTGGCTTGGATGGTATTTTCCAATCCAAAGCTGGAATACTGTGCCTGATTGTGGTAAAAGGCTTTGGCCATTTTACAGCTCGGCAAGGATAGCACTGTGCTAATTCGATGCTTAAAAACTTTGCTGGAGGAATGGTTAAAGACTTTGTCCATTTCTATCTAGGCGTGGATGGCAATGTGCTAATCCTACGCTTAAAGACTTTGATAGAAAAGCAGACATTTGAGGTGAGCAAATTTAGAGTGTCGCTGGTGTTGAGAGTGCTCTATACTGGAGCTGCTTTCCACCTAAACTTGAGAACTACCCAGAGTTCTCTGCTTCTTTCTTTCGTATATATATATATATATATATATATATATATATATATATATATACACACACATATCTTTGTAGATCAATAGTAAAGCAATTGTAGATGAATAGTTATGATAAAAAGATTTATGTAATCACTTATATACATGTTAAAAACAGAATAATGTAACTATCAGTAATAGATACATTTGTTAAGCAGAACTAAGGAATATATCTATATAAAACAATTTGTAAACATAAGTATTCTATACATTATACAAAGAAAATACACATATATAGGTACATACCTATAGTACAAATAAATGCTTATATACAGAAAGATATCTGTTTGTGTATGGTGGTTATGTTGGGAAGAGCTAATTCTGGAGTAGTTTTCTGAAGATAAGGTGGCTATCCATGGATCTTATGTGGGGGGGGGGGAAGAGTTCCATAGTTTAGCTGCTTGAACAGAGAATGATGTGCCACCCATTGTTTTTTTCTTGTATCTAGGGATTTGGAGGTGAGGTGCCACTCTAGAGTGAAGGTTACTTTGTTGAATGTGTTTGGTGATTTTATTGCTGATGCAGAGTGGTCCCGTTCCACAGCTTGAACGTGGATCTTCTGGCAACCGGTAACCAATGCAGGGCTTTCAAGGCAGCAGAGATGTGGTCTTGCGTTTTTTTATGTAAGAGTAGTCTGGCAGCCAAGTTCTGAATCCACTGTAGACTTTTCATGGTTGTTAAAAGTGATCCATGGTATTTTTATTTTTATTTTGCAGAGTTTTATATAGCGCGAACTAGACCCGAACCGAATCAGGTATCAGAGCGCTTTACATAGCACCAGTTACGTTACATGAGGACACACTTTCATTTTTTTTAGGCACGGGGAGATTAAGTGATTTGCCCATGATCACAGGAGGTTTATGGCGTCGTTACCGAGACATGAACCCAGATCTCCAGGTCCGAGGTCGAGCGCCTTAGCCCTTAGGCCAACCCCTCTCTAGAGGCTATTGGAGTAATGAAGTTTGAACAAAACAAGGGAGATGGTAGCCTGGACCATGTGTGGAAATCTCAAATGGTGGAAGATTCGTAGCAGAGTTTTCATAGTAACAAAGCTTGATCTAGTTAGTTTGTCCACTTGGGCATTCATCGATAGCTCGTAGTCCATGGTTATTGATAGGTTTCTTACTTCCTTTTCAGGTCTCGGCTATAACGCGCTGAAAAGCGCGTTCTCGCCAAAGAACTATTGTCGGCGTCTCAGCAGTCTGAGAACACCGAAGTGAGACAAGACCTGGCCGCGCGCGTTTCCCCATAGGATAACGTTGTGCGCGCAGCCAGGTCTTGTCTCTACAGCATTGCATGCAGAGCGGATCGCGTCGCGCGCCTCTCTGGAATGCAGAGGGAGTCTGCAGAGAGGCGCGCGGCGCTGATAATCAGCCATGCTTTTTTTTTTTCCGTGCCGTCTCTGAGCGTGGAATGCGGCTGTATTGAACGCCAGTGCTCTTAATCGTCCTTGTTAAAAACGCGGGGAAGCAACTCAGTTGAAAGCATGCAGTTTACAAGAGTTATATGCTACAGGAAGAACAAAAAACTCCCTGAAAATACTTAACACACTTTGATAATGCAAGATTAAGCAAAACGTGCACTATAAACAAGAAGTAAATTGGTGGCATGGATTATTTTAATGCGTTGTACTTAAAGCCTTGTCTCTGTGAGCAATCTTGTGCGCCACAAAGCAAAACCTGCTCTGACTAAAAGATACAAATTAACAGATTTAAACTGTACCATATATCGAAGTTTATTTTTAAAATGCAGCATGCATGATACAGAGAATGTCGATCGCCATCAGCTTCAGAGCAAGAAGCCCATTTCCTAAATATTACAACAACTAGATCACAGTACCACGCAAGGAGCAGTGATGCTCACTGAACTCCGATCAAGGACCAAAGGCAGCGAGCAATGGCTGAGCTCACAGTGGTCTACAACACTCTCACGTCATCATAATAAACACTTCATCGTCACCATGAAACAGAAGTATATGACATGCTACCCTAGGGCTGGAGAACATACAGACATTCAAGCAGGACTCAGGCATACACACGACAGATGTAAACACTTCTCCCCTCATCCACACGGGGACAAAGTACAGAAAAATACACGGATTACGTGGACAACAACAGCTTCGGGCTACACCTTCAAAACAAAGCAAAACCAAAAGACTCTGATATACTGTCATTGTAAACTGAATTTATACAGCACTTACTAGCACTAGTAATATCTTCACTCGCCCTCTATGAAGAACAAGCCCACCCACACACTGCCATGCACACACAGACACCACCACTGCCATACACACACGGATACCACCACTGCCATACACACACGGACACCACCACTGCCGTACACACACGGACACCACCACTGCCATGCACACACGGACACCACCACTGCCATGCACACACGGACACCACCACTGCCATGCACACACGGACACCACCACTGCCATGCACACACGGACACCACCACTGCCATGCACACACGGACACCACCACTGCCATGCACACACGGACACCACCACTGCCATGCACACACGGACACCACCACTGCCATGCACACACGGACACCACCACTGCCATGCACACACGGACACCACCACTGCCATGCACACACGGACACCACCATTCCCATGCACACACGGACACCACCACTCCCATGCACACACGGACACCACCACTCCCATGCACACACGGGCACCACCACTGCCATGCAGACATGGACACCATTCGTACTTAATTTGTAATAAATATGAAGTGGCAGGGCTTTCATTTGTAAAAAGTTAAGTGAAAGGGCACTCGTCAGGAGGCTACTGTAGTTTGCCATACACATTACGCGACTTTGAGCTATTGGCATTGTAAATGCCAATGACTTATTTATGTTTTGGTTTTTAAAACATAAATAAAAGACCTTGTCATTTACAATGTCAAGACCTTAAACTTGCGTTCATTTACAATGCTAATAGCTCTAACTTTTGCAATGCCGAGACCGTTGCATTGTAAATGCTTGTTATATTTTAGGCAGTGTTCCCAGAACATCAGGCCACATAGCGAGTGGGTCATAATGTTTCCAATTGCCACATGTTGAGTATTTCTGTTTTGGAAGCATTCAATTTGAGATGACTCCACGTCATCCATTGATCCACAGCTCTGAGACAATGGAAAATTAGCGAGATTAGCAGCTGAAGGAGTATTTGCGTGTCATCTGCATAGTTATAGCACGTGAGGTGAAACCGATTGATCAGTGCCGGTAATGACTTCATGCAGATGTTGAAAAGCATGGGCGAGATAATAGAGCCTTGAGGGGCCCCAGCTTTTGTGAAGTACGGTTTGGACGAGAAAGGTAGGGTACGGATGACATTAGTTCTGTGGCAAATGTAGTGCGCGATCCAGTCTAGAGCAGTCCCCTCTATGCCGACTTTGTGGAGTCTTTATATCAGAGTGTCATGGTCAACTGTGTCAAAGGCAGCTGAGAGGTCCAAGAGGAGTAGAGCAGCAACCCAGTTGCAGTCAACTGTATTCTTCAGATCATCCCAGATGGCAAGGAGGGCAGATTCTGTGCCTCTTTCTGGACGGAATCTCGCTTGGAAGTCTGAAAGTATGGCATTCTCTTTAATGAATTGTGAAATCTGGGCGAACACTGCTCGTTATTAGTTTGCCCAGGAAGGGACCATTTGAAATCTGTCTGTAGTTGTTAGGGTTCAGCTGGTCCAAGTTTGTTTTCTTCAGTAATGGGCATATGTATGACTGAGTTTTTCTAGAAATGTTGAACAAGTTACTTACTTTCTGTAACGATATATCTGTAAGAAACATTAGTTAGTTAGGTTCCTTACCTTAAAAGAAGAACCCCCAGGCGTCAGACTGGATCCAGAAAATTTTGTGTAGCAGTACCCTTGCGCGCCGGTAGGCGTCGTCTGCGGCTCCGCGTTTGTCGGCGTTGTTGGCCCCGGGATGACGGAGTACTTACACGCCGCCCTCGCGTGCGGACGTCAGTTCTTATACACAGCTTTTCCGCGCCAGAAACGCAGAGCCATGATAAAAACCAACACTGGTGCCATGAAACTAGGGCCCTGAAAGGGATGACCTTAACCCTAGATATCGGTTCGCAGAACGGGGAGGATGGGTGGGGCGGTAAGGAATCTAACTAATGTTTCTTACAGATATATCGTTACCGAAGGTAAGTAACTTGTTCATCTGAAAGAAACACGTTAGTTAGATTTCTTACCTTAGAATAGATACCCCAGCAATACCAACCCTGGTAGTGGGTCTGCGAACCAAGATCACACCAGAAAGTCCTGGAGAACGGAACGGCCAAAGAAGCCATCTCTCCGGACTTGGCTATCCAGGCAGTAGTGTCTAGCGAATGTGTGCAGCAAGGCCCAAGTAGCTGCCCGACAGATGTCCTGCAGGGAGACTCCCCGACCCAGGGCAGTAGAAGCCGCCGTGGCCTGAGTGGAATGTGCCCTCAGCCCAACAGGAGTCTCCTTCTTTGCCAAGGAGTAGCAAATCTTGATGCACAAGACGACCCACCAAGAGATGGTTCGTTTGTGCACCGCCCGTCCCTTCTTAGCACCCACGTAACCGACGAAGAGTTGGTCATCCACCAGGAACTGGCGTGTGCGATCTAGATAGTATGAGAGCGCACGTTTTGGGTCCAGACAGTGGAGCCTCTCTTCCTCTTTCAAGGGATGCGGAGGCGGAAAGAAGGTGGGCAAGGTGATGGACTGCCCGATGTGGAAGGCTGTGACTACCTTGGGCAGGAAAGAGGGTCGCGTCCGCAACACAACTTTGTCCGGATGGACAGGAAGGAAAGGAGGTTTAGAAAAAAGAGCCTGGAGCTCACTCACCCTCCTGGCAGAGGTGATGGCAACCAGGAATGCAGTCTTAAGAGTGAGAAGACGAAGAGGACAGTTATGAAGTGGTTCAAAAGGAGCGCACATCAGATAGGTTAGAACGAGGTTCAAGTCCCACTGCGGCATCACGAAAGGAACAGGAGGAATCATATGAGTGATGCCCTTCAAGAACCTATTTACAACGGGGGACTTGAACAAAGAGGGCTGATCAGGTAGCCTTAAGAAGGCAGAAATGGCAGAGAGGTAGCCCTTAATAGTGCCCAGAGCAGAGCCCTGCTGGGCAACAGAAAGAAGGAAGAGGAGAACCTCAGAAAGGGGGGCAGAGTGGATCCACAGCCTTTGCTGTGCACCATGCCACAAATTTGTTCCACCTGCAGGCGTATACCGATTTTGTGGAGGGACGCCTGGCTGCCAGAATTACATCGCAGGCTTCAGGAGGCAAGTCAAATGGCCTCAACTGTCGCCGCTCAATCTCCACACATGGAGGTGGAGACTGGACAGGTTCGGGTGGAGGACCGTCCCCCCTGCTGCTGCGACAGAAGGTCCTCCTGAAGAGGCAGACGAATCGGGAGATCGACTGACATGCTGAGTAGCTCGGGATACCAGTATCTTCGTGCCCAGTCCGGAGCCACAAGGATGACTTGGGCCCGGTCGCGCCTGATATTCTTCAGCACTCTGGGCAGAAGTGGTATAGGCAGAAAGGCATACAACAGACCGCAACTCCACTCGCGACGAAAAGCATCTCCGAGCGAGGCCGCCTTGGAAATTCCAACGCGCAGAACCGAAGACATTGCGCGTTCTCTTCTGTGGCGAATAGATCTAACCAAGGCTCTCCCCACTGCTGAAAGAGACCTTGCGCCACGTCCGAGTTCAGCCGCCATTCGTGATCCATCATGCACCGACGGCTGAGTTCATCCGCCCTGGCGTTCAGGGAACCTGCCAGGTGTTGAACCACCAGGGTCACGCCCTGATGTTCCAGCCACTGCCAGAGGCGCAGAGCCTCCTGGCATAGGGTCCACGACCCCACCCCACCCTGTTTGTTGGAGTACCACATGGCAGTGGTGTTGTCCGTGAACACCTGCACTACACTTCCCCGGACAGGGGGAATGAATGCCTTCAGTGCAAGCCTGATAGCCCGCAGCTCCAGAAGGTTGATGTGGAGCCGGGACTCCGCCGGAGACCAGAGTTCTTTGATCTCCGCCTATCCCATGTGGCCCCCCCAGCCCAGGAGGGACGCATCCGTCACAACTACGTGCTCCGGTTGGGGAGGGGAGAGGGATCTGCCGCTTACCCAATCGCGGACCGTGAGCCACCACTGCAACTGTCTCGCAGTGCCTTCCGAGATCAGGACATGGTCGGACAGGTTGCCTTGAAGCTGGGCCCACTGAAACTTCAGGTCCCACTGCAGAGCCCGCATCCGCCACCTGGCGAGATGCACCAGAAGGATGCCGGAGGCCATCAGCCCCAGAAGCCGCAGCGTCAACCTGACCGAGACCCGGGATAAAGGCTGAAAGATCGGAATCAGAGCCTGATAATCCCGAACCCGCTATTCGGGAGGATAAACCCGAAACTGCACCGATTCCAGAACCACCCCAATGAAGAGGAGCCTTTGAGAGGGACACAGGTGCGACTTCGGCACATTGATTGTAAACCCCAGCAAGTGCAGGAGGTCGGCTGTAGTCTGAAGGTACCTGACGACTGTCTGGGGGGAGCCCGCCTTCAACAACCAGTCGTCGAGGTAGGGGAAGACTGAGACCCTTAACCTGCGCAGATGAGCTGCGACCACCGCCATCACTTTCGTGAACACCCGTGGGGCACTGGTAAGGCCAAAGGGGAGCACGGTGAACTGGAAGTGCTCGTGGCCTACCATGAACCGCAGGTAACGCCGGTGGGCCAGCAGGACGGGGATGTGGAAATACGCGTCCTGCAGGTCCAACGCTACCATCCAGTCTCCGGGGTCCAGGGCAGCTAAGACCTGAGCCAGAATCAGCATCTTGAACTTCTCCTTCATGAGGAAGCCGTTGACGTTCCGTAGGTCCAAGATAGGGCGTAGGCCCCCTTTGCTCTTCTTGGAAACCAGAAAGTAGTGGGAATAGCAACAACGTCCTACTTCTGGCCCAGGAAAGCGGTCGATGGCCCCCTTGGCCAAGAGGGCTGACACTTCCTCTTGCAGAAGTTGCAAGTGATCCCCCGATACGCTGTGGTACTGCGGTGGCATGGCTGGAGGGGTCGCCTCAAAGGGGAGGGAGTAGCCCATTCGGACGATTTGCAGCACCCACCTGTCCGACGTGATGGTGTGCCAGGGGAGGAGGTGATGGCGGACCCTGCCCCCCACTGGCGTCAAATGGGCCTGAAAGCTCGGACTATGAGGGCTTTGAGGCGGATGCTGCGGGGGTGGATGTGGACTGGCCGCGCCGTTGTCTCCTGGCACCGCCACGGCGGTTACCACGTCCACCGCCGCGCTGGATGTTAGACTGCGGCCCATGGTTGGCAGGACATGAAGGGGCACCCCTTCCTTGGCCACGAAAGGAGCGAAAGGCAGACTGCTGCTGACGCTGGCCCGAGAGGCCCAAGGACTTGGCCGTAGCCCTGGAGTCCTTGAAGTGTTCAAGTGCATGATCTGCCTTGCCACGAAAGAGGTGGCTGCCATGAAACGGCATGTCCATGAGGGTGTTCTGGACATCGGCCGAGAAGTTGGCGGACCTCAGCCAGGCGTGGCGGCCGAACCACCACCGTCGTTGACATCGCCCTGCCCAGCGAGTCCGTGGTATCCAGCCCACATCGTATAGAATACCGAGCTGCGTCTCGTCCCTCCACGAGGGCTTGAACGAGCTTCGCCCGGGCCGCCACCGGGCACTCTGGAACCACGGCCGCAACCGTATCCCACAGAGAGTGGGTATAACGGCCGAAAAGGCAAGAAGTGTTGACTAGCCACAACCCACAACTGAGGGATGAGAACAGTTTCATACCAAACTGTTGATACCTTTTGGATTCCCGATCTGGGGGTGCAGTCGGGAGTGGGGATTGGGAAGTAGAGGCCTGGATAACCAGGCTCTCGGGGGTGGTGTGGGTTGGGTGGACAGGAAGCTAGGGTCGCCCGGAGCTGGGCGGTGGCGCCTGGGGATGTTCCTATCTACAGGGGGCCCTGTAGCGGGCCTGGACCAGGTGCCCAACAGGACGTCCATGAGAGCCTCATTAAACGGCAGCAGAGGCTCCGGAGCGCCAGTCTGCGGTTTAAGGACCTCAGTGAGGATGTTCGACCTCACAGTAGCGACGGGGAGCGTAAGCACCAAGGCCTTGGCTGCCCGCGTCAGCACCACACTATAAGCAGCCCCCTCCTCCGTAGCCACAGTAGCAGGGGAGACAAAGCCAGTGTCAGGGGAGGTATCAAGACCACTGGCCTCCCCAAGCTCCTCTGTTCAGTCGTGAAAGGACTGACACTCACGTGTCAGAGGGTCCTCAGTCCCCTCCCAATTCCCCTCCTCCTCCATCTCCTGAAATTCAGGGTCAAAGGATGGAGCCTGATTAAAGAAGAAATGCTCTTCAGCCGGCGTCGAATGCGGCGTCGGTTGACGCCGGATATGGACTGAGGGAGGGATCAGGGATGGTGCCGTGCGGGGACGTGGGCGACACCCTGGGGGTCGACGCTGGTGGGGTCGTGAGGTCGACCAGCGACGACCCGGAACCGGATCCAGCGGGAGCCTGCGGCGTCGGGACCGAAGCACCTGACGGCGATTGGGGCCGAAGCACCCGGCCCACCCAGACTCCCAGTCGGGGCCGCGGCTCCCGGTGGCACCGCGGGACCCGACGGAGGAGAGAGAGACCTCATGGCCATGAGGAAGGCCTCTATCTCTTCCGTGTGTCGCACGAACCCCCAGCCTCGTCGTGCGAGCGTCGGGGGGGGGGGGGGGGGGTTGGGGGAGTCGGAAGAGCGATGTCGTCTCTTTAACTTCTTGTGCCTCTTACCTGAGGACTTGGAGCCCGACGAATGGTGTCGACTCGTCGAGCTTCGATGACTGTGGCCCCGCGACCGGTCCCTCAACCCCCTCCTGGACCGGGACCTCGAGCTGCGCGGGGCTGACTGCCGGAGCACGAGGCGCTTACGGGACCGCTCTCGTCTAGTCTTCGACGTCAAAGCCCGGCAGTCGGGGCACAACCGGTCGTCGTGGTCGGCCCCATGGCAATACAGGCACCGGCAGTGGGGATCGGTTACCGACATTAGTCGGGCGCGGATGTATGACGGTACGACGCGTACCGTCACAACGCGTTCCTTTACAACGCGTCCCTTACAACGCAAGTCGTTACAACGACTTGCGTTGGGGGCGCGGATTTAGTATAGTATAATTTACTATTCTATCACCAGTCCCCGTGAACACTAGGAAAGGTGTTGGAATAGTAAATATACTATTCTTAATCCTGTAACGCCCTCAAGCGCAAGTCGTGGTTACGACTTCCGTTGTAACGGACGCGTTCTAAAAGCCACGTGGAGTAAAATCCGCGTGGTAAAGGATGTTTCCCGTCGGGCGCAGTCGGTACAGGGCTTGAACCCGGGCATCCCTACCGGCACCGAGAGTTGTGAAGACTCGAGAAGAGATCAAAAATGATCAAAAAAGTTTAGTCAAAAAGTGACTACGGTACTGCTTTCTCCGGACCTGCGCTTGCTGGCGCGGAAAAAAGATGAACTGACATCAGCACGCGAGGGCGGCGTCTAAGTACTCCGACGACGTCATCCTGGCGCCAACGACGCCGACGACGGATGCGGAGCCGCAGAGGACGCCTACCGACGCGCAAGGGTACGGCTACGCAAAATTTTCCGGATCCAGTCTGACGCTTGGGGGGTTTTCTTTTAAGGTAAGGAATCTAACTAACTTGTTTCTTTCAGATCTAGTAGTAAAGGAGTTGTTGATGCTACTTACTGGAGTGGCAGCAGAGGTTGTTAGAAGAATTGCCTTGAAGATTTGTGGTGGTCTAGAGTCAGAAGGGCTGCAACAAGTATGGCATTCAGGTAGAGTACACCGACTTAAAGAGAACAATCTCCGCAACTTATTGGGCAAGGTCCAAGGCAGCACCAGCAGCTCACCTCCAGTGGTACTAGGGCGGCCAGGTGCAGCGGTGCAATACAGCGCTGGGTGCCCAATCTTAGTCTATGGAGATAGGTCTTTGTGAAAAGAGTCTGCAGATTTTCACTGGGAGGCCAGTCGGGGTGAACCAATAGAGGGGCTCAGACCTCACAATGCTCGGAAACATAGGGACACCTTTGGTCCCCTTCACCACGGGCAAGGGGTGCAGAGGTGTCCTTAAGTGTCGGGTCCATGTGTAATGAAGAAGAATGGCAGCGGTAATAGTTGAAGTAACTTGAAGGTTTATTCAGTACAAGGAAGTACATAAAACCCCATCCAGCATCTAACCCTGCAGCTGCCAACTGAACTGCTGCTTACAATCTATTCATATGATGCTGATTCCACATTCTAGAGAGCGTAGCCTAGTAACATGAATGACATTCTTATTAGAGAGATAGGAACACTACACCATGTCACTCGGAGCAGTCAGGTAGAGGGGGTCTGCAAACAGATGTTGCAGGCGTTGTCGAGAAGTCCACAGCGGGGAAACCCAAGGTGGGCCTTGAGTCTGGAGAATCTGTTGACACAGTTGGCTAAATTAAGCTCGGACTATGCAGCTCTCGTGCAGTGGTGCTTTCCAGAGTCGGGATTTCGTAGTCTTCGAGCCTCACAGCTCAGTCTTTGGTACATGCAGGAGGCAGGGGAGCAGTTTCGCTGTTCCACTGAAGTTTTTGGGTCCTGGCTGAAGTGTTGGCAAGTCTCCCAGGCTTTGGAGAAACAGTAGCTTAAGGACAAGTTGTCTTTTAGTGCAATTGTCGAAGTCGGCAGGCAGACCAGCAGGGTTGGTGCGAAGTCAGTTGCTGGGTCTTCGGTTCTTGCTCTTTGAGACTGTTCACATCAGTCTTCTTTCAGGTCGGCAGGATCTGATTTTCGGGTGACAGGGCTATCCTAAATACAAATGTAGGGGCGTTAGGAGAGTGTAGGGTAGTAACCAATGGGCTACCTACCCCTGGGGTCACTTGGCTCCCTATATGACCACTTCCTCTGGGAAGTGGGCATAACCCAGTCCCAGAGTTCCTAAGTTTGTCATCAGCAAGATGGCTAACTAAAAAGTTACCTCCACTTTAGGTATTCCACCTTAGGGGTGGCACTAGCCTGAGGGTGAACATGCTTATCTGACCAGCTAAATTTCCCGCCTGTCCAAATGCCAAAGTGCTCTGGACAAAGGGGGCCGGCTTCCTCTCCTGAGAGAAGCCAGATTTGTATACCAAAGGCAGTGCGCTCTTTGAAGCTACCCTGCCTTTGAATGCTAATCTGCAGGTCATTCTGTGTTAGGTGGTGTAAACTCACTTTGCCCTAACAGGCTTTGTTTCTGACCTCCTGAGAGCAAATACCCTCACCCTTTGGGGTCAGAAACTGGTCTCTGGCAGCAGGCTGGCGAAAACATTCGGTCAGCATACTAGTAGTTGTACAATAGGATGAGGATGGTTGGGTACTAATTGCGCGAAGTTAAGGTGAAGTCAATTCACAATATCTGGTTGCTCTAAGGATAGAGTAATTGCCACCCACCAATTACAAGAGATGTAGACACTTCTACACCATTTAGCACAAAAAAAGGGGTTGTATCCTGAGCATGTTCCTCAAAGTACAGTTCATAATAAACGTTGAAACCATTATTATTCTTTTTTCTTCTGTATTTCTTTATGATTCTTCACAAAAAAGGGAAGGTCCTAGCCGCCCACACGTGTTTCGTCTCTATGTGGTGTAAGCTACAGACTTCCTCAGGGCTAGAATATGTAACACACAAAGAAACTTCTATTACCACTCTAAACTCTCTCCTTTGTATAGTTATTGCATAGGACACCAAGAACACTTTCAATGTTGAGGCAACAAATGGTAAAAACCAAGTTCACCAAAGTGTGAGTAGTGTAGGCAGTCTACTCATTATAAATATTGCCTAAAACACACTATATGTGTTAACAATTGTGAAAATACCAGAAAGGAAAACCACAACAAACACAAAAACACAAACACCCAAGTGAAGTGATAAAAACTCAGTATATTCCATAGAGTAAGGTCATAATGAAAAGTAAAATTAAAATTGCATTGAAAGAAAAAGGAACAAAGGGAAAAGAAGAGCCAAAAGGGGAAGTGCAAAAACAAAGTAGAAATTAACTCACCAGTAACATACGCCAGACATATAAAGGAGGACCTTAAGGTGACCATGCCACAGACATGCATAAGTGATTGGTCTTATGAGTAACCTAACAGACAAGGTAATATGAGACTCCACTCACCCAATATCTCACAATAGTCCAAGGTAAATTTCAATATTCGAATTTAAAAAGAGTAATCATGTGTCGTTTTTCAAAGTATCTAAAAACCATAGAAAAGCCAAGTAAGCCAAATGTTATCCAAAAGATGAAAATACTCCAGGTTTATGCAAGTCAACCTATGTCCAATAAATAATACTCATTATTAGCGTCCCGGTCCTGGGAAAGTGGTGTTTTTGGTTGCTATTATGTCAGCTCGTAGAGTCAGCGAGTTGCAAGCATTGTGTTGTAAGGAACCCTACACTGTTTTTCATTCGAATAGGGTAGTTCTCAGAACTCATCCTAGTTTTCTGCCGAAAGTGGTCTCAGATTTCCACATTAATCAGGGGATCACCTTACCTACCTTCTTCTCTAATCCCTCTACCCCTCCTGAAAGGGCCCTACACTCGTTAGACCTTAAGAGGGTGTTGAAGTTTTATCTGGACAAGACCAAGGGTATCAGAAAGACAGACTGGTTGTTTGTCAACTACGGTTCTATTAATACAGGTTTGGCAGTTCTAAAAGGTCTATTTCAAAATGGATAGTCGCCTGCATTTCTTTGGCCTATCAATTGGCTAATAAGTCCCTTCAGGGAAGGCCTAAACCACATTAAATCAGAGGAAAGGCCTCTACTACGGCCCTCCTCGGGAACATTTCTATAGCAGAAATCTGCAAAGCAGCTACATGGCGGTCTGTTCATACTTTCTTTCGCCATTACTGATTAGATTTTGATGCTCAGGCAGATGCACAAGTTGGGCAAGCATTCCTGAGAAATTTGTTTGGTTGATTAACTGTTTAAACTGTATCATTGTCTTTTATTTCAAGTGCTGTGTTGCTCGTCCGCAAAGTGTTGGGTATGGGCTTGCTATTCAATTCACTGCTTAGGACTATTGATGAGTATCCCCTGGAAGAGAAGGCTAAATTACTTACCTGTAATCCTAGTTCTCTTCCAGGATTATACTCATCAAAGTCATAAGCATCCCTCCCGCCTACCCGGACGAGCAATAGTAGTACAAGGTTTAAAGCAGGTCAGTACGCCGCTACAAAAAGAACTGACCTAACTGTCCCCTGTGGTGCATGCTGGGAGCAGAGAGTCCCCTGGAGGTCTTAATGGCAAAGTGTTTGGAATCTTGGAAGCCTTAATGGCAAGGTGGCAGTTCATTTTTCTGTACTAGGACAGTTATCCTTATGCATCTTATGGGCCAAACTGCCTGCAATTACCTGTTCTTCCTTTTTCTGTAAAATAAAGGATTCTTGTATGAAACCATTACAGTCCATGTTTTCTATTATAAGGAGGCTTATTTTCATACAAGGAAAACTGATGTAATCTTGGCTGTTTGCCCTGTTTTTGAATTGTTGTTGGGGCTGCATATTTATATATATGTATGTGTGCATACATATGTAGGTGTATGGGTTTGGAAGTGCTGTACACTTTATGGTCTGGGCATACACCTGTATGTATGTATGTATGTATATATACACACATATATATATATATATATATATACACATACATACATACATACACACACACATATATATATATATATATATATATATATATTTCAAGCAAATTGTAAGAAAAATGCTGCACTCCTCTTGGATAGTTCCACTTGAGTTTTGGTGGAGAGGAGGTGAAGGTCACTGAAACTTGAGTGGAACTATCCAAGAGGAGTGCGGCGTTTTTCTTTCAATTTGCTTGAAATAATATAGCGAAGTTGTCCTTACTTCGCCGCCGGCTCCAGCTTAACAGTGCTCCTCCCGCAAGGACATTTTGTTGGATTCACACATATATATATATATACACATGTTCGTCACGATTCGCTGATTTACAACGAAAGTAAGCGGCACTACAAAGTCTTTTGTTTATTTATTTATTTTATTTTTAGTGTTTTTTATAGCGCGAACATGACCCTGCACAGGGTATCAGAGCGCTTTACAATAGCATATAAACAACATTCTTAACTTTACATGTTACTAGCCATAGGTGATTACGTATTAGCAAATCCGTAAGAGCTAACATAACCAAAAAGTTCACATATAGATTTCTATAAAGTCTTTGGAACTAAATGAGATAAAAACTAGAATAACATTTCAACCTAGTACAGTGAGTTGCTTGTGTGGAAATTCTACCAGCCAGGCCGAATGAAATAAAAGAAGTACAGTTATAAGGATTTAAGGGAGAAATTTCCTCATATAAAACGATTTTGCTTCCTTTTTAAATTTTGCGATGGTTGGAATTCTTCTCAACTCCGGGG